>NC_090921.1:352754686-354054617 GCF_040938575.1 Ambystoma mexicanum
GTACACTTAAAAGCCTTAGTGGACCACATTAGACAGGATCAAGATGAGATTATTTCAGAAATGCAGATTTTACAAAAAGAAAATTTGAAAAAGAAAGTGATCTCCAAGGTGCAGAGCAAGAGATGGTTAAAATGATTCAAGAAAAAGACAAGAGAAACAAAGAATTCAATGAATGCCAAATGCAAATGTGCGACATGCAGAGGGTAATAAATAAAATGAGTGATGAAAACAACTATCTGCAAAATGAAGCACGCAGGCTCCTTAAAAAGACTTAGAACAACAAATGTGCATTCCCAGGTCCCAGGAGAGGCGGCAGGGTACCACATTCAATGGAGTGGAGGTGAATTCTAGTTCTGCCCAAAGAGCTAGTGCTCCAGTGACTGGGCCGGTGACTGAACTTGGTTGCAGCGCCCTTGGGGGATTTGATACTCCTATTGGGGGCAGCCACCAATCCCCTGCACCTGAAACCAGGATTGAATCACAAAGTAGTGCAATTCCATACATTGCAACAGGTAGCCCCATAAAAATAATGAAATCCATTAAAGCCCTGATCACCCATTTAAAAAGGGAGGTGAATGCTGCATTGAGGATCACTTAGAAGCGGTTCATGACATTTTTAAAGCACTCCAGATACCTAAGGAACAGTACAGACAATATTTTCATTTAACTTTAGATGCCCCGACGGCCAGCATCATAAGGGGATTAAATGAACAGCAGAATATGACATGGGTGGAGTTTGAAAAAGAAATTAGACGTCATTTTTCTCCTTTTCAGTCATTGCAGGAGGCAAAGAAAGTCGCTTACACAATCACTGCTGGGCCTAATACATCCCCTTGCCAATTTTTACAAGACTTAAAAAGAGCATTTTCTCGCTTTGATGTATCTTTTGACCCAAATTCCAATGAGTTTAAAACTGCATACTTCTATGGGCTACAGAAAGACATCATATCCCAATTGGTCCGTGAATTTGACCGTGACAAGTCCCTTGAATGGATTGTACATCAAAACACAAAGCTATATGAGGTACTCTATTGTCAGGGTAGAGAAAATGATAAAATGAAAGATACTAGATCTAAATCTAAAGAACCCTCAGCCACAGTAATGGAAATCAGGTCAGCCAAAATGTCCCTTGAGTCTGCTCAAAGCCCAGGTAAAAATGATATGACACCTGAACAAAGGGGTAATCAACAAAGATCACCCTTTCCTGTACCAATGTTCCAATCACATGATCCTAGTAATAGGGAGAACTACATCAGCCCTAGGTATTTAGGGGACAGACCCCGGGTAGGATATCGGCCTGATATGTCAGGTATGAACAATAACCAGAGACAAAATCAAGATCAAAGAAATGATGGTCCCTACCAGACATTGGGGACACAGAGCAGATTTGATCCCAACACCATGATATATGGTAATCAGGATAGACCCCGATATGTGGATCGATTTACTGATAATGGAAATCAACATAGGGGCCAGTACCCACAATCTGAGAGACAGGACATGAGGCGGAACATGAACGACAATCCACGTCAGTACAATGATTCCCCACCAGGGGACTATAATCAAAGGATGGGTGCACTCCGCTCCCCTCCACAAATGAATCAAGAGTTCAGAAACCATCCCAACAGACATCAATCACCTGAGAGGTATCAGAATAGATCCAATCAGGGGGAAAACAACCAATATCGACCTAGGCCACAGAAAGAGGATTCTAGAGAGATGTAAAGGTTCCAGTGCCTTGAGGCCCAAGTGAAAATGTTAGCTGAGCAAATAGGAAAGCTCTATACAGCGCAAAAAGAACCATCTAAAGAGGGGGCTGATGGCCATAGCAATGACTGGGGGGCTTCTGAGAAGTGACTAAGTACTTATGACACCTGCAGTGCCAAAAAGACAGATTGCCCTGATGTAATTTTGCATAATGACTCTGAGATGCCTAATGATTTAAAAGTGAAAGCACCAATAAATGAACATGTAACAGAAAATGCAAATACTTCTAAAAAAGAGGTACGGTTTACCCTAGAACTAAATCAAACATTGAAGATTTGTGCAAATAAAAAAGAAACACCGGAAATTCCAAAAGAACAAAGAGACAGATTTAAGAACAATGTCTCATGCATGGGGAATACCAGTGAACAGGAAGTAAGTGGGGATGCTATAGCTCCTTCCCTGGGCAAGCAAAACAATGACCAAACACAGGCAGAAAAAGGAAATACTCAAAAGGAGGGTACAGGTCAATCACCTGAAGAATTCTTTGAGCCACATATTTTTGAAGAGGCTGAAAGGGCTGGTATCACACTAAAAGATCACAAATGCACAGAATTAAACAATGACAAATTGCTGAATGATGTTGTTACACATGCTTAGTTGGAAGGTTGTAATGTGGTCCCTGATGTTACCCAGATGGATGGGCGAACAGTGGCCACACTCCAAAAAACCTCTGATCATGGAGAAATGAATAAAGTCTCTCGCGCAGAAATGGGTAAAAAGGAGGGAACAATGTCTTTCCATTTACCAATGTGCTTAGCCAAAAGTGAAAAAGGCCTGAGAAAGGTGAGCCCTGAAATCAGTAAGAATTCACACTTCTTATGTGTATTAGAGGAAGTTGAGGACAGATATTATGCACCCATCACTGTAGAAGAAAAATGCCAAACATTTGCTATGATTGACACTGGCGCACAGGCCACAAATGTCCAAGGAGCTGGTAAAGAGTATCAATGAAGGGAGACCCCCACAGAATCAGATCACAGTGAAGGAAAATCAAGGTCCAGTGCATAACTTTAATGGGGAGTAGGTGCCCATCATAGGTGTAACTGAGGCTGACATAAAAATAGGAAAGCACAGAATGAAACAAGAGGTATTGATCACATCTATTTGTGAAATTCCATTTCTGATGGGGACAGATTGCCTGAAAAGATTGTCTCCTATCATAGATGGGGTGAATGGAGTGCTGTGGTCCTTTACCAAGAAACCATTGAGACCTAAGAAACTAAAATCACAAAACAGCAACATAAATGAATGTCACACCGTTGCCAAAACAAATGATGCTGTGGAGGTATATCTCCAGAATAGTTGCATACCTAGTGTCACTGTTATATTAATGTGTCAAGACAAAATGCAGAACGACAATGAAAGTCTACCTGTACAAATATACTTGGACCCAAGGAAAAATTGGCAGACTGCCATAGATGAGCACACATTACGTTTTTATTTAAAAGAGAAAACAATCAAACAGAATATTGCTCCTAAAACAGATTCAGAAAAACACATTACCACTCTTGCTGAAATAAACATGGAAGATGAGCAACCATGGGTTCATGTTGGTATAAATGACTGTTTTAAAACAATAAAAGCCACTTTAGCACTTGAACAGGAGAGGAGCTTCATTAATGAGAAATTGTTGCAAAAAATAATGGAGAGGGAGGAAATCCCAAAATTTAGGATTAAAAACCAATATGTTTCTGGGTTGGACAGTCCAGACTTTGAAAACCGAATTGCAGGCAGATGCATGCTTAAAATTAGCGTTGGACAGAAAACAATTTACCATAATGTATGGATAGTGAGTGGAGCACAAAATGACTTTTACATGGGCAATGATATCATGCACAGAATGTGTATGGTGTTAGATTTCCTTAATCAAAAAATATGGTCACGCCTAGGTGGCCCGGTACCTGAATTTGAAGACAAAAGAAGGGCTTATCATTGTGCACAACTGGTTCCTTATGCAATCGAATTACAAATGAGGAAAGATACTATTATTCCTGCATTTACAAAACAGTTTGCAATAACACTGAAATGCAAAAATGGACAGCAGATGAAAGACTCTGATGCATTTGTATGCCTGAATGAATCCATAAAACAGCAAGGCCTGGATTATGAATACATTCCATTGGTAGATATTGGTGAAGGATCTGTAAAAATTATGGTAAATAATAAGGGTTGTCAGGATATTCATTTAGAGGAAAACTCCCCATTAGGAATGGCCATACAAAAATCATATTATATGGCAGATTTAAATAACATGGTGATTGCAAATATCCCTGAAAAGTATGTAGATGCCAAGGGTGAGTTGCCAGAACACCTGGACTCTCAGCCCAAAGGAATATTTAAAATTCATTCTGTGTATCCTTATGATTCAAATGAGACTTTGTGCTGCCATCAAGAGGATTGCATAACATTTAATTTAAATGAAAACGAAACAGAAAATCAGCCCATTGAAGTGGAAGCTGATATGCCGAAACATTTAAAAGTGGCAGCTTTACAAAAAGACACAGCCACACAGTTAGAGGAAAGCGCCGGGATTTTCTTACTAGAAGATTTTCCAGAATTTTCCAAAATGGTAGAAGAGCAGATCTCCTTAGCAGATGCCTGTGACAGCGATGAGGATAGAAACAATCTGAGGGAGATATTTCTGGAGTTTAAGGATGTATTTGCAAAAGATGCTTATGATTGCGGTTTAACTGATTTACATGTGGCCACACTACCAGAAGGGTATAGCAGAAGTCCAGTATTTGTACGCCAGTATAGACTACCGCTGGCATGTTTAGAATCATTAGCAGAGATTATAAAGAATTTGGAAGCTCGGGGAATCATAAGGCCCATTCATAGCACATCCAATACACCTATTTTAGGTGTGTTAAAGCCAAATGGTCAATGGCGGCTATGTGCAGACTTGAGGGAGTTAAATAAAAGAGTGCCAGTATCCAGATGGCCACTACCATTCATTGATCAGGGTTTAGCTCAGGTACATGGTTCAAAAGTGTTTATCACATTAGATCTCACCTCTGGATATGGTTGCGTGCCATTGGCAGAGGAGATACAGAATTTATTTTCCTTTACATTTGACAGGACTCAATACGCCTGGCTTAGAGCTCCGTTCGGGTACATCAATAGTGGGAGTGAATTTGGCATATTTTTGAGAAAAGCCCTGCCAGATGCAGCAAAAAGAGGAACCATAGTTTATGTGGATGATGGCCTGATAAAAAATGAAAGCCTGAAAAGCCAAAGTTAGTGAAATAAGACATGTGGTTGGCCAATTGCAGAAAGCAGGCGCCAAAGTGTCTTTACAAAAAGCACAATGGTGCAAGAAAAAAGTGAACTTTCTAGGCCATGAAGTGACTGAACATGGGCTAAATCCACAAAAGAAAAAAATAGAGGCCATACAAAAACTAAAGGACCCTAAAAATGTGAAAGAGGTTAAGAGTTTATTAGGGATGACAGGCTATAACAGAAAGTTCATTGAACATTATGCTGAAATTACTCAACCATTGACTAAACTGCTTAAACTGAATACACCCTGGATATGGGAAAAAGAGCAGTCTGAGGCAGTAGCTAAATTGAAGGAATGTCTTGTAAAGGCACCATGTTTAGCATATCCAATAAAGGGTAGGGATTTCTTTGTAGAAATAGGGTTCTCTGAACATTGTATGTCAGCAGTGTTATCACAAAAACATGATGTGAATCACAAAACTATTGCATATGCAAGTAAAGCATTTTCCCAAGTTGAAATGAAATTCAATGAATGTGAAAAGGCCCTATTAACCACTGTGTGGGCGCTACATTTCCGCCCTATTGTTCAGGGAGAAAAGGTGATTATTGAAACAAATCATCAACCTTTGCAGTTTTAGAGAGTAAAAGAATTAGGTCAGGTAATCTAGCGCAGTCCAGAATCACTTCATGGACGCTAGCATTACAGGGTTTTCCTGTAGAAGTGAGATATGGACAAAATAAAAAGAGCCCAATTGCTCAAGGGTTAGCTGATTTACATGACTGTGCAGCTGAACAAGTATCAAACGAAATGGAAGTGGAACCTAGTTTGCAGGAATTTGAACAATCACCACACAAAGCTTTTGATGAAAAAACATGCAAGGATCTGTCAACTGTATATGTGGATGGTTGTGCTTTTCACATTGAAAATGACAGTAATAAACAATTAGTGTCAGGAATAGGGAATGTCTGGTTGAAATGTGAAGGCGTCCCCAGTGTAGGGATGAGGATTGGAGCTAGAAGCAGTCAAGTGGCGGAATTGGCGGCCATTTATAAAGTAATTGCTACTGCAGTTGATAATAAATTCAGTGAAATTGTCCTGGTGACTGATTCTGACTATGCACGAAATAGCTTTGTGGAGTATTCACCTGGCTGGAAAGCGAGAGGCATGGTTACATGCCACAAAAAGCCACTTAAACATGGAAAAATGATACAAGCCATAGACAAATTGGTGTCAGAAAATGATTTGACAATATACTGGAGAAAAATTCGTGGGCATTTAAAACACCAGGAGAGGATAAGGAGGGAAATGATAAGGCAGACCACCTGCTTTGATTGGGGCTGTGATGGGAGAATTGGTACCCATAGATGATTTACTGGGTGAAATACAAATTGATGTAGTAACACGTTCTAAAACACCAAAGGAGACAGAGCAACCAGTGGTACAGTGGGGTCATGATATGCCAGACCAGGATTTGATTGAGGCACAAAAGAATGATTGAATTTTGGGAATCTATTATAACCATTTGATAGATCCTGAACAAAACCCTTTAACAGAAAATGATTGTATGGGAAAAGAAGAGTTGAGGGTGCTATTAAAGAATAAAAAACGAGTTAGACTGCAGGATGGACTCATGATTAGAGAGTCCATAACAGGACAAATACAGTGGGTGGTACCCCTTTCATTCAGAGGGCTAATGCTACAACAAGCACATGATGCAATAACTGCAGGCCACAGAGGTTCACAAAAAACATTGGAAATACTAAAAGATTATGCTTACTGGACACATATGTCCCAAGATGTGAAATTATATACTAGAGGGTGTCTAGTATGTGCCTAATTTAAACCTGCTTCACCAATGCATAGAGCCCCATTGATGAAAAGAGGCCTAACTCTCCCATGGTCAGATTTGCAAATAGACTATGTAGGCCCTTTAAAAAGGTCGAGCAGAGGACACCGTTACATTTTAAGTGTGATATGTTTGATGTCGAAGTGGATTGAATGTATTCCTGCACCAGATTGTAGTGCGCAAACAGCAGCCACATTGCTGGTGAACCATGTGTTCTCAAGGTTTGGGTTGCCACAAAGAATTGAGTCAGACAGAGGAAGTCATTTCACAAGTACTCTAATGAGTAAGGTATGGCAAATACTGGGTGTGAAAAGGAAACTACATATCGCATATCGGGCAGCCTCTTCAGGTGGAGCTGAACGGAGCAATAGGTCTGTTATGGATATTTTAAATGGAAATTTAAATTGTGGAAATGGGTGTTAGCCCCCATGAGGTCTTGACAGGTAGGAAAATGGTGTTACCACAACACCTGTTATACAGAACACATGAGCAGACACTTGTGAGTGCATCCACAGTTCATGAGTACATTGATGAACTGAGGAAGCATTTGCAACATGCATTTGCTTTTGTGCAGAGAAATCTGGAAAGGGCTGCTGACAGTGCTAAGACATACTATGATAAAAGAACATCAGTGAGAGAATACAGTGTAGGGGATCAGGTGTACAAGTTTCATTTTGGAAAAAGTAAACAGAAAAATTCTAAATTTCTAGCAGCCTGGCAGGGGCCATTTCGAATTATGGATAAGATCTCTCCTGTAGTTTATAACATTTTGAAGAATGAAGGTGAAACAGTGATAGAGCAGTTTGTCCATGTAAATCCGATCAAGCCATGCCATCCCAGACACGAGATCAGGCAGCTTGAGCATGTAGAAACAGAAAGCCCTGGAGCTACTGCCCACTGATGCACACAATACAACAGAAAGTCCCTTGAACACAAAAAGATAAAATAAATGGGTACAGTCAGGAGGCAGCGACAGAGAAGTTAAAAAGTTGATTATTATAATGGCACATAAACACTGTAATATATGTAAACATATATAAAATGTAAATAAATAAATAAATAAAAATATATATAATGGAAGCTTATGGGATTGGTATGCAGAATGAGAATGCATTGAATTTAAAATGTTGTTTCATGTATGCTTATTTTCTTTTTAACCTGTGTTTAATTTCAGAAAAAAAAAAATGTTTTATTTTTGG
Source organism: Ambystoma mexicanum (assembly GCF_040938575.1). Lineage (NCBI taxonomy): Eukaryota > Metazoa > Chordata > Amphibia > Caudata > Ambystomatidae > Ambystoma > Ambystoma mexicanum. The sequence goes on from NC_090921.1 coordinate 352,762,719, forward strand.
CAAAAGGGTGAAGTTAGTATTGTGCTATATACTTAATCTGTTTCTTTTCTATTTTGGTTTAGAACATTAACTATTTATACCGGAGGTCACGTGAGACGATGGAGTCCTGGAGCCCACGTGGACCAATTCCGGGAAAGCCCCGAGGGGGGGGCGAAGACCAAGGCTGCAAAGCGATCAGCATTGAAGATGACACCAACAATATGTTTAAAGATAATGATATTTGGAGGGATCTTCGAGAATTCAGAAGCGCAGGTTGTCATTGAACCTGGACCAGCATCTGGTATTGCGGTGGAAGATGCACCAGGATTCATTATGAGTGATAGAAGGATGATTTTCCAAAATATCTACATACCATTGAATCCTGAGATTTTGATTGAAAAACATTTGAACAATACCGGCATTAAAATTGAACAGACTAAAGAGTGGCTGGAAATAAGAAAAGAGGACGCTAAGCAGTCGATAAGAGATATATTGATGCAATTGGAGAAAACATTTGTGAATTCAGCAGACATTAAGAAGAGGAGAGGAAAGAGAGGTGCGGTGATGCTCACGATATCATTGGTAATGTCTATAGTTGGAGCCATAATAGGTACCACAATATCAACAGCCAATGCTATTTCGGTAGGAACACTGAGTACTAAAGCGCAACAACTGAGTATTGACCTAGAAATAATACAAAAAACATTAGATGGGATTAGAGGGGGACTGGATGAACAAGTAACATTCATAAATGAAACTGCAATCATTCTAAATGAACAATCGGATGTGATGCAACGGGCAACGAAGCTAATTATTAAGCATGACAGAACTTTAAATGGAATATTGAACATAATGAGTCCTGTTGATAGACTATTAACAAATTATATGAGAGAAGTTCAAACTGCAGTTTCACAATTGATTCAAGGACATATCCCCTTGTATTTTGTTTCGCAGGATATTGTTCATCAAATGATAGAAAGATTGACCAGGAGGGAAACTGATGTACTACAGGTAAAAATTGCATTTGAAATGGGTAATGCAATGCCATTATATGTGGACCTGGAAAGGTTGTAATTGGATTTCTACTATGCATACCATATGTAGCTCCTGAACTTATTTATCAAACGAAGTGGGTACACAACGTAGGATATTGGCAAGAGGACACATTTATTAAGATTAAGACTCCAGAAGTGGTGGCATTTCAGTCATGGGAGCCTGAAGTTTATTTAATACCAAATTTGGAAACATGTGTCAAATTTAAAGAACAAAATTATATGTGGCCAGGTAAACCGTTTGTTCCTGGAAATAGCCGAGTGCTGGAAGAGGAACAGTCCCGCCGGAATACATGTGAGTGCAGGGCCTTGGACGACGGCACAGACTGCTCATGCCTAGATCCGGCCCTGCGTGGCAGTGAGCGTGTGATTGTCCCAAGGCCCAAAAAAAGAACCCTTCTGGTTTTGGAATGACTGCATCTGGAGGAATTCCCCACAAATGCTGCATTTCTCATGTTGAGAGCCTGCCTATGTGTCCATCTCCAGGGCTATGTGCGGATGTGGAAAAGTCTGTGCACCCGCATTGCATATATTTGCCAGCCGCGGTCAATAAAGGGATTACAATTGGATTGCATAATACTTGCAAGTGGTATTTATAGTGCTATGAAACATGTATTGTTAATATTATTGAAGTGCTAAGTGAGAGAATGATTCCGAAAAGGTGTTTAAGTAGAAAAGTGATGGGCAGGGCTAGGTGAGAAAGGAGTGACAGGTGATGCCAGCGAGTGGATGAAATATGATTTGTTGGTGGCATGTCTTCCCTTCCTAAGCCACCCCCCCCCCCACCGCCCACTGATTTCACTGGGGAAAGCTGTCGTTTACCACCCTGGAGACCTCCATCCTCAGACTGGAAGCAGATGACATTTCCTGTGGCATCTCATCTGGTGGCACTGGCTGGCTGAAAGGTTCGTCTCGTGCCCGCACCAGAACATGTTGGAATTGTCACTGATGAGGGTGACCCTCATACCATTTGAGGACAATTCAGCAGTGCCACAGACTCCAGCTTCAGATTCGGAAAATAGTGACTACTGTGTTACTGACTCTGAAGAGTCTGGGAGCCTGAGTGCTGGTCATATTTGCCATTATATCTAATTACAGGATACAGGGTACAATAACTTGAAACATGTTGCTCCATAACAGCAGAGTCACTTAAATAGCAGCTTCCTGACTTACTCAAATAAATAATATGATGTTAAACATATTGATATCGAGCACACATGTTTAAAGCGGGAGCTCTCGTTTTCATGTTTGAGTGCCCTGCAATGGAATATGTTCCGAGAGCCCGCTGCAGGGCTGGCCCCAATTCAGCCCACTTCCTCCTACTGAGCGGTGGGGACAGGAAGTGGTCAGTGAGCGAAGAATAGTGACAAACTAGCTCTCGCCATCCTAGGTGTAACTGCACCATGGACACATATCACTAAAGCAAAATGCAATTGTAAGCATTGTGTGCATGCTCCAGATAAGGACGTGTTGCTTATCTGAAGATCGCCCTAATTGCGGATGTTCCTTCGATCTCTGCAATGACATTATACATTTAATTAAGTTACTATCATTGAAATGCACCACCTAAAAATTGTCTCCTGTACAGAAGATCACTTTTTTCATTAATGTTGTCTTTTTTTAAATTCCTTGGGCTGCCAGATTAAAGGTTTGTGTATGTATGCATGGGATTTATTAATTAATTAACCAATCTTTATTTTTGGGGAAGATTACATACAAGATTACAAATCATTCTACAAAATGACATATTCGACCACAAAAATTCCATTGGGAAAAACATATAAAATCCTCGGCGAAAACACGCTATAAACACGTCATCCGCATAGAGATACAGCAGATAACAGTAACAGAAACAAATTATAAAAAGACATGAACATCACAGCATTAATACCATAAAAAAAATAGCCAGATGGTTATATAGTGCAAACCCTGCTAGCAAGCAACTGAGCGCTGTGCGCAAAATGGGGCAGACAAATACAGAGAAGGACAGGGAGAGCCAAGGGACCGTCACCCTCATTTCCTAAACATCCAGAACTGAGAGTGCATTTTAAATATAAAAATAAAAAAGAACATACCTGAATAAAAACAGCAAAGGCTATGTGTTACAAATTGCTGCCCTCCACAGAGAAAAAAAGATACACGTTGCAAATGTAGAGTTAAAAAGTCAGGGCACCACACATGGAAGAAGGGGGGCATCAGGGGTGGACTGGGACCTAAAAGAGGCCCTGGAAATAATTACTGGGGACCAAAAGAGGCCCTGGAAATAAAGTTCAAAGTGGCTCCATATGACAGATTTTCAGCAAGCCCAATGCTTTTCCTATAAGAAAATTTGGTAATACCCCACACAAGAGGCCCAGGGTGCAGAGGCCCACCAGGAAATCTCCAGAGTTCCCTATAGGCCAGTCCACGCCTGGGGGGCATCAGAGGCTCCCTCACCCCACTCTCTCTCTCATCTCACACACCGGCTGCTGAACTCACCACCCCCACATCCTAGAGTTTGAAGCGCTTCACCCATCCAACATTCCCAGTCTTGCTACAGCCTGAACACCTTCTCCCTCTTACCAGGGATACCCCAAATCGAAATCACCAAAATATGCAGGGAGCCAGGAAGATAGGGCTGCTTAAGAGGCTCCGCTTCCAAGAGAAGGACACTGGATACTATGAGATCACCACCTTGCCCGCATTGCTCTCCCCCTTGTGTAAATGGAGATGCAGGAATGGCCTTTGATGGGACGTTTACGCTTCAGTGCCTCTCGCAAAAGTGGCTACCAGAGTGCAGTGGACCTTGATGATGACGTCATCACCAATTTCAGCTTCGGTAGAGACCCCCATAGCACCAGCACCCCGCCCCCCCAGTCATGGTGCGTCACAAGCTGGCCCTGACTCCACCTAGTTCCATGTCCTTTCTCCACCACAGAGCTCTGGACCCGGTGCAGCATTTTATTAAAGGACAGACGGGATGGGTGCTTGCCACACAGCCTGGGATTCCCTATCCTGACCCAATCACACCCGTGTGTAGATGAGATGGGGCAGGGGGGCTCCACGCGCACTCTTCTAAGTGGAAGACCAGATTGCAGACCCAGATGGTTCGAGTCCAGCTAGTTCCTCCTTCTCAGTGCTCTTACCCCTCCAGTGACACGTGCAATTCTACCGTCGTGGCCTGAAGCCTTTGTGGAGCCCAGGAGGTATGCCACTGGAAAGAGAATCATTTGGGAAAGGCCTTCCATCACTTTCTCTGCGTTTTCAATTCATGAACATAAATAAAAAGAGGTAGCGCTAAATCCTTGAGCGAGTGGCGATCGTGGGGCCTCCTCACTTTGCAGAGTTATCTTTTCCCATGACAGCCAACATGTTGGCAGCGTCACCCTGAAGACTGGAAGGGCATCGCTCCAACACTCAAAGAAACCTGATGCAGTGCTTGGTGTCTGGTGCAACGTGTTTGGCTAGAGCAGCTCTGCCCATAACTCATGACTGGCTTTTGAAAATGGCGGAGCCTTTCTCAAGCTTTATAAGAGCGTGGAAACTATATGGGGCACATGAGTGCATCATTCATTCACGAGCAAATGAGAACAGATGGAATGGGTGGAGAAGTGGCCACCTTGCAAATTAGAATCTTGCTTTTTGATAGACTTTGTTGACTACCCATGGCCATACTAACCCCTATGGCCATTCCCACCCACTTCCTGCCCCTCCACACTCAAAACACATCGTCCTGGGATCTCTTTGAGCAAGCGTTTTCAAGCCTTACTATCAAACTTCATGCTCAAAGTCTTTTTCAAAGCAGTCATCTGAGAGGTAATAACTGGGAGTTGTAAATCAGCATCTGGTGTGATAAAAATATCTTAACCAGGTGTGCCTTCAGCTAGTTGATTTATAAGAACTATGCATGTTCTTCACTGAAGTCCTGATTAAAATAAGCATCAGAAAAGCCAATAATCTCTGCTACTAGGAACAAAGGTTTTGAGCAGCTTCCTGGTTTTATAGGTGCCTTGAATCAAACGGGGATTGGCAGAGAGAGTGTTCCAAAGCAGGGCAGCCTACACAGAGACCACTCTGCCGCCATTCTCTCTTGGCAATAGGGCAGAACACCAGAATGGACCATGACTGCCCAACGCAATGCAATAGGTTTATGGAGATGAAACTGCTCCTGCAGAAATAATGGTCCAATGCCAACTACAGGCTTCTGGACGACACAGACAGATTTAAATAAGATTCTTTTGTCAATCGGAGCCAGTGAAAATCCTTCTGGTCAGGCTCAGCACCCGTCTGATTGGTGCATTATGCATAAGATGAAGGTAACTGATGATTTCTTTGGGAGACTTCTGTGGATGTCACGTCAATTCAATAGAACTTTATTGTGGCTTTAGGACCTGAAAGCATGCGAATACATACAACAACAATAATTTCAAAATGTCGCATCATAAAAGTAGAATAGCAACATAGTGGCAGCAGCATTCATAAAATAGTTAAGAACACAACGATCATCACATAATCAATAGAGATCAAAGAACCATTAATACAAACACAATAACATCAGACATAAATTCATAAATATCACATTTCTTAAAATCAGTTTTTTTCCTTGTGATGTCACAGATGTATGTCAACCATTTGCTATTAAAGATAATGAGAAAATAAAATAACACCAGCAGTTCTTAAGTAAGATGAAACCATGGGCAATAGAGTGCAAGTACATAGGAAAGTGCAAGCGAACACAACCTGACACACGTTCCTGCTGATCATATTCAACAGCCATCATTTTCCATCTCTCATTCCTTGTAGTAGGCACATGGGTCTCAAGAAGGCCTAACGTGGAATAGGCAAGATTGGGGACCCTTCTGCAGCCTATCAGAGTTTAGCCAGTCCCCTCCTAAAGGCTCTATAAAGGGAGTTTGCCACTGTGCGGAAGGCCAGGCTATCCTCTGACAAACAGCATAGGGCAATAGCTGGATCAGCAGTTCCAATAGATCTGTTACAAAATAAAGGTATCAAATAGCCTTTCCTCAGATCTAAGTACTGGGGAAAATCAGCATGAGAATGCATTCAACGTGATCGCCACAATGCAGGCAGGCATCTGTAGTATCATCGCTCCATTTGCCATCTTAGATCCACCAAAGGTAAGCTGCCCATCCACAACTTAGAATATGATGACCTCATGAAAATAGAGGTCACATTATCTGAGTACTCCTCATAGCCAAAGGATTATTTATATTCCCATTAATAGGGCAGGTTTATTCACCGAGTGCAGTATATCTCCTTCCACCATGGCCAAGAAAGCATTTTTAACAGATTACTTGGTGGTGGTGTCCATTCGCTCCGGCGTATTCCAGCATTCGCTCAACCCAATGCCACAGAGCTTTTTCTTAATTTGAGAAAACCAGGGCAGCGAAGTGCCACCTTCCTGGGTCAAAGCATCCACCAAAGCTTCTCTGTACTTAAGGAGCCTCAGTCTAGTCCATAGCCTGACCCAGTAATACACCGGTCTAGAATTGCATAGCAGATCCAATCACTGGAGATTTGTTTCCAAATAGGCAGGCAGGTTAGGCGCTCTAATTGGTAGGCCTCAGATGTGTTTGACAAACTTGTTCTCAATAGCAGTCAGACTTCTAAAGTTAGCCACTCCCCAAAGTTCAGCCCCATACAGTGATGCCTGTTTTGCTTGTAGTTTATAAGCTTCAATTGAGAGCTTAACCGCCCCATTTACCTGTTCTTTTATGAATCTGGCTAAGACCCCACTATATCTGGCTAGCGTTAACCCTGACCTTGCTTTATGAGCATTCCACCTACAACCCTCCTTTACCCTTAAGCCAAGCATTCCACCTACAATCCTCCTTTACCCTTAAACCGAGCATTCCACCTACAATCATCCTTTACCCTTAAGCCGAGTATTCCACCTACAATCCTCCTTTACCCTTAAGCGGAGTATTCCACCTACAATCCTCCTTTACTCTTAAGCCGAGCATTCCCCCTATAATCCTCCTTTACCCTTAAACCGAGTATTCCACCTACAATCCTCCTTTACCCTTAAGCCAAGAATTCCACCTACAATCCTCCTTTTCCCTTAAGCCGAGCATTCCACCTACAATTCTCCTTTACCCTTAAGCCGAGTATTCCACCTACAATTCTCCTTTACCCTTAAGCCGAGCATTCCACCTACAACCGTCCTTTACACTTAAGCCTAGGTCATCGTTACTATCTACCCGTTTTATTGAATCTCCGTTCGATGCTAACCTAATCCTAGCCTTTTTCTTAGACTTATTCCTCCTACAGGCCAATACCTTGGTTTTCTCTGAATTGATCTGTAAGCGATTTCAACCCAGGACTCCAACTAAGTCAATGCCTAGTATGGGATGCCCAATGGAAACCCTTATTTATATATTTTTATGTCAAAAGTTCTTTTAATTCTGGATGAGGTACCCTTATATAACGCCCCTCTCTTTGAATCCCCCCGGTCTCACTGAACCAAGAAGAAGTTTGTTTTGCAAAGTTAAACGATTATTTGAAGAATTGAACAATATATAGATTACACTTTTATGAATATGAATAATATCTGAATATCACACTTATGAGTATTTATGCAATGATCAGCAAATGGTAATATTACAATATAAACAATCTCTTTAATCAATTAGGAGTAGGAATAGGAAGAATAATGTGTCAGAGAATAACTCTGTATAGGTTCAAGGAATGCAATGATAGGAAAGAATGCAACACAGAAATAAAACTTGATATGAATTCAGTCAAAGACAAGGTGATCACTCTTTCCCCCTGTTATTACTCACTCCCCACAATATGCAATATGAAGAGATGGAATGAGGGCACACAGGTTTCCGGAATAACAATCAACAATTGCAGTTTCAATCCCGATTCCCCCACAGCAAGCTTAGAGAGAACAGGATGATTTTAAACAGGTCAAATGCTTTTGAATGTAATATGAAGTGATGGGAAAAATGCTAAAAATGATTTTAATTCACTAGATAAGATTCAGAACTAGTGAGAGTTGCTTTGGATAGCTTCAGGGAAACACTAGCAATGATTGTTGAATGGTTGGCAGATGGAAAACGAAATTCAGAAGTTGAAAGCAAGAAATAGCGGTTTTCACATGTGGTGAAATTGAGCCAAATGCGTAATCATGGCAAACTTTTCAGCGCACGAAAAATGCGATTACAGAACAACTATAGGGAGTTGGAATGCGGTTCTTAATTCCTATGAGAGCTGAGGATGTTAGCTTCAAAATGACACTTAAATTCAGTTCCTAGCATGTACGGTCCATAAGTTACAGAGGTTGTAGTGAAGGTCAATTTTTCTCAAAACGGGTCAAGATTTTACAAATGGGATTGCTCTTTTGAAGATTTACCAACAAGGATAGGCTTATAGTAAGGGGCTATGAAGATGCAAGATACCTAACAGCCAGCCACCAAAGCAACGGCGCCTCCTTTCCGACTTCTGTCCGCCAGGACACTTGACTTTCTACAGAAAATATATTAGGCGCAAGGATGATTTATCACTACAGTTATCACAAGACTATATAATGAGAAGGATTCAGGATGGACCCAAGATTCTATAATGCAGTTCTGGATAGGTTGAAATGGATTTAATAGGATTACTTTAAACTAAGAGATGACTATGGACAATTCTATACTAAATACTCACTGCTATGGCTTTGGAATTGAATGGGCCCTTCAAAGATCTGGTCAAGGGTTTGGCTGGGTTTCGCTCGCCACCGGACAGGTCTCAGGTGCTTGTTTCTGCTCTCAACAAGGCACTCTGGTCTGCACGGCCTCTTGGACTGGATCTGACAGGTTCTGGGTTACAGCTCTGCTGGACTGATCTGGATCTTGGGTTCTAACAAGGGTTCTTGGCCAGAAGCAGCAAAACAGCTCAGCCAGGCTGTTGAATGGTTTAGGCCCCGTGGAAGTTTAGGGGTTAAATCAGTTCACCAGATTTTAAAGGCCTGCTGAAAAGGGTTCAGCTTTTTGGGTTAGGCCTCTGTTTCAGGGTTCTGGAGTCTGGTTCTGGAGACTGGATCTTCCTGCAGGGTGCTTCGCCAGTGGATCAGTTGATGAGTGAATGTGTGTCTTTCTGGGTCCTCGACAGTCCCTATTTATCCATCTTCCATAAGGGTGGGGAGGCTGATTATACAATGCCCAACCCTCTAAGGATCTGATAGGTCAGCGAATTCCCCCTCTCCTGATTTGACAAAGGAACAGTGTGTCATGAGGTGTCATCATGTGTCAGAGTGACACTCTGTTTATGGTCCAAAGAAAAAAAACTCCCCTTTGTGTCTAATGAGAAAATCTACTTTTCTTAAAAAACATATTACCAATGTCACAAACTTGTTAATAATGCATATTTACATTACAGATTATTTAAGGTACCCTTCTGTCAAAATCTCATATTCCTACGAGTTTTGGTTCACAAATGACAGTTTTTCACGCTTTTGGTTGGTTACACATTTTCGGATCTGTACATTTTTTTACACATACATGCACATACCATCTGGGCATATTCCTGTAATTGTTCATGTTCCTAACATAATCACAATAGCTAGAATATTAACTTTTTTGTGGTTCAGTCTCTGAATGTCTCACAGATTCCAAATTAGTTTTAAACTGTGGGCAAATTATTCATTTTAATAACCTATAAATCCCATATTTTTGTCAGTTTGGTACAACATTTTATAAGTCTTTTCCCAAAACATACAGTTATTTCAGTTTCAAATACACATTTTCAGTCTGGCCCACCTCCAAGGCTTGGCTGAGTCAGAGAGTCACATGGGCTTCTTCCTGCCAGGGCAGTTGGTGTCAGTCAGACCCGAATTAGCATTTTCATTCAGCTCAAGGGAGTCCTTTGTCTACACTCAGAGCAACATGCCAGAGTGCTCCTCCCATTTCCTTTCACACTTCCCTGTCAGATACTCAGCAGAGCACAGGGGAAAAGATTCCTTTGTTTAGGAAGAAGGTGAGGAATGTGTTTGAAGCTCAGTGCAGGAAACCTCTTGGAGTTTAGCTGAATCAGGTTATCTTACAGTAAATTGTAACATTGTTCTTTTGTGGAAATTAAAGTTACACATTTTAAAATAAGCAAACATATCTTCAATTCCAGTCTTTTTCAACATGAAAATCAATGTGTGGCACCCCATATTGCATTTGATGGAAGTCTCTTCTTTGGCATATTTAGCTTTTGAAACACATGTTTCACTTGTCAGATTTAGAGATCGCCAGCATCTGACAGAGGCGAGTAACGGTACTGCACCCATTTTTGACATATGTCTTTCCAGCAAGTATCTTTCAAAATGGATTTTGTTCTGATAAAATATACTTCTGCTGACATTATATTTATGTGGATTCTTGAAGTAGAATGATGTTCAACACCCAACAAGGAGGTTGGATCTCTCGGGTGGTTTGTGAGCCATGATTTTTGCAAATTTGACCATCAAGAAAAATGGATTTTCACACAGCTCTGTGTTTCTTTTGCAGTCATTTTGCTCTGTGGGCAGCCAAATGATGGGTTTTGGCAGTGGTCTTCTGTGTTACCACTGACATAGGCAAAAGTGGATGGCGCCCTATTTTTCGGATTTCCCCTGCGCACTTCTGGGTGATTTTTATCGAGCAGAATGCACTCCAGCAGGGGCGTTGCTAGGGGGGGGCTAAGGGGGCTATAGCCCCATATCTTTTGGTTGTAGCCCCGGATAGAATCTCAGGATCTTCAGCCAAAAGACTAGCTAGCCCCTAGTCCCAACAGTTCCGACATCAGCTTAGCCCCGGGTCTTTTCCAGACCTAGCAACTCCCCTGCTCTCCAGCGTCCATTCTGATGTTCCTGATGCAAGCAATGCACAGTAATGTTGCAGGGCCTGGACTAGTGGGGGGAAATATCCCACAAGCCCCCCCTCAAGACTGGGATGTCAGTTTCATCTCTTCTGATTCCACAAATGGCAAAGTTGATTGTATTTTCCTCCGTCAGGGGTGGATCGATCGGTTCTCCTCGCCAGTCCTGGTGTGAGTATTGAGCGATACTCCAGGCCCCTCAGATCTTTGCTCTCGGTCCCCGGGTAGTCTTCCTTGGTTAGTCTCCATGGTCTCCAATCAAAATAGATTATCCTAGGATGACAAAGCAAAAACATATTTGTAGACATTTCCCCACCACTATTAATGTAGTGGGGCGGACATATACATTTTAATAAGTCAGGACACATTTTTATTATTGTATTTTATAGACTATATATGGAATATTTTAGAGTTGGAATTTTATGGATCTGGAGTGACCCCCTCTGGGGTTCCAGAAGACTCCTCCAGTTGCTGCAGAGTGTGCCTAGGATGGCAACACTTTAGTTGATTAATATGGACACACTTATCTTCCCCTTCTGCCAAACTGCCTTTGGGGATGCAGATTTTGTAGGCGACTGGTGAGATTTTGTCTACAATTTCAAAAGGACCCCTCCAGGTAGGCAAAAATGTGCACTGTTTGGCCTGGTTCCTTTGGAAATTGTATAGGTAGACCAGGTCTCCTACATCGTATCCATTTCTGGTAGTCTTTAAGTCATAATGGATCTTCATGCTGTCAGCTGATCTTTCTAGATTTCACTGAGCATAGGCAAAAGCATGTTGAAGGTGTTTTCTTAGATTTTAAACATACTCATGAGTTGTGGAGGCATTGTTCAATGTCTGCTCTTGGGTTCTGTAGAGCAGATGCTGGGGAAGCACCATCCTGCGTCCAGTCATCACCTCAAACAGTGACATTTTAGTTGCAGATGAAGGGGTATATCTGATGTCCATTAGGACAAGAGGTAATCCAATATCCCAACTTGGCTCAGAATCTGCCACAAACTGTTTTAATATGCTCACACTTGTTTTGTTGTATCTCTCCACTTTACCACTAGAGGCTGTCCGGTAAGCAATGTGTAGCTTCCTTTTGACCCCAAGTTTCTCCCACATCTTTGTCATTACTTCGCTGGTGAAATGGCTACCTCTGTCTGACTCGATCCTTTGGGGTAGTCCAAAACACGAAAAGATGTGGTTGATCATCAGGGCAGCTGCTGTTTCTGCCTTGCAGTTTGGGGCCGGGAGACATTCCACCCATTTAGTAAACAAGCGTGTCACGGTCAACATGTACTTGTTTCCCCTAGAGGAGTGAATCATGGGCCCGATAAAATCGACTTGCAAATCTGACCATGGCAATGTCATCCCCCTCTTTTGTAGAGGCGCACGGTGTGTGAGGGTTGTTGGCTGAAATTGTACGCACACAAGACACCTCTTCAAGCATTGGTCGAGGTCCTGCCCCATGTGTGGCCAGTATGCAGCCTCTCTTAAGATTTCAAGTGTTGTATGAAACCCCCTATGACGGCTGTGGCCGCATCATGGGCGTGATTTAACATCAGGCTTCGGAATGAGGTAGGGACCACCCACTGATCCTGGCCAGCTAGGGATCTCCTCACCAACAAACCGTCTTGGATTCGGAACATTTTTGGACATTTCATCAACACTCTGAGGTCCTCTTTCCCTATGTAATCAGTATCCGTCAGGGGAAAGTTCTCAGGGTCCTCAATGTGTTGGTAAAACCTAACAATTATTGGATCCCCTTTCTGAGCCGTAATCAAATCAGCATCTGTGGTCTCCTTACTCCATTGTGCAGTTGAGAGTTCATTGTGAGCATTTGTCTGGGATCTAGTGATAGCAGTGACCTGGATTTACCCCAACAGGGACTCAATCTCAATTAGATCCCCTTGGATGGCCCCGGTTTTGACCAGCTGATCAGCTAGGTCATTTCCAGTTTTGTCTGGTCCCTCTACTTTAGAATGACCCTTGATCTTTGTCAAGTAGATGGTTATCCCATTCGAGGAGACCAGATCATCAATGTTTTGAATTAATTTCCCATGTTTGAATGGTTTGTTATTAGCACATAACATGCCTCTGGTTTTCCAGTTAACCAGGTGCTCCACGAACCCGTTCTCTACATAATCCGAATCAGTGATTATGACCAGTTCGTGGAGTTGATGTTGGACAGCAGTGAGGATGGCTTGGTGCACAGCCATCAACTTCCCTTGACTACTTCGGAGACCAATCTGGTACCCAGCAGAGGGTTCTGGGGTCTCATTCACCCATGCTTTCCCTACGCCGGCCACAAGTTTTTTCCCCCGTTGTTGTCAACATGGTAAGAGCATCCATCCACATAGACAGTGGGCATTCCCTCACACTTGTCTTCTTCAAAGACTTTGTGTGGGGAATTGAGGTATGCCTCCATGTTGTCCTTGATTTTTAGACTCTCGTCCACGAGACAGTTTTCTCTGGCACAATCATGCAAGTCAGCCAGACCTTGCGCGAGGGGACTCTTCTTGTTTTGGCCATATCTGACCTCCACAGGAAAGCCTTGCATTGACAGAATCCAGGAAGTAATTCGGGAATTACTCACATTTCCGGCCTGGATTCTGTCACTTTGGAGATATTGCAGAGGCTGGTGGGGAGTCTCCACTATGATGTGTTCCCGCTGGATGAACGTGTGGTAATTCTTCAATGCCCACACCGTTGCCAGGAGTGCCTTCTCACAATCGTTGAATTTTTCCTCCACAGAGGATAAAGTTTTATTCGCATAGGAAATTACTTTATTGACCTTGTCATGCTTTTGGTATAATACTGCAGTCAAGCATGTATTAGAGAACCCTGTCTCCAAGAAGAACTCCTTGTTTCTGTCAGGTTAAGCTAGGCAAGGCGCTTGTGAGAGGCTTCTTTTGAGTTGTCTTACTGCCTCGGCTTGTTCTGGACCCCATTCTCACTTGACTCCCCCCCTTCAAAAGATGAATCAGGGGTCTTGTGGTCTCTGCGTAGCCCTCAATGAACTTTCTGCTGTAATTAGTCAGTCCAAGGAGGCTCCTTTGTTCCCGCAGAGTTGTGGGGTCTTTCCATTTCTGGAGTGCTTCCACTTTCTTTTCCTGGGGACAGAGACCCTGAGGAGTAATTTCATGCCCCTAGAAAATGACACGGGTGCTACACCACTGTGCCTTTTGAAAGGAAAGTTTTGCTGCAGCTGCCCTCAACTGTTTCATAACATAACGGATCTCCGCTATGTGTTCCTCCACAGTTTAGCTTTTGATGAGTACATCATCTACATAGGCCAGGTTACCCCTCTCAACCAGGTCGGGCATGACCTTATATAGAAAAATATTGAACTCATTGCCGGAGTTGATGTATCCGAAGGGACTCCGGGTTCACGTGTACTGCTGCCCCCCAAAGGTAAAGGCCAGCTTGTATTGGTCCTCCCTACTGACAGGTACAGTCCAGTATCCATTGGTCAGGTCTATTGCAGCGAATACCTGTGACCCCTGGATCTGGGCCAGCCCTTGGTCAATGTAGGGAAGATGCCATCGGGAAGAATGGACCCGTTTGTTCAGCTCCTTAAGGTCGGCGCATAGTCTCCACTGGCCGTTTGGCTTCAATATCCCCAGCACCGGATTATTGAAGGTGCTGTGGACTGGACGGATTATCCCACGGGACTCAAGGTTCTTAATTATTTCAGTAAGGGACTCCATTGATGCGAGAGGGAAGCGATATTGCTTCACAAACACTGGAGTCATTCCAGGGTCCGTGGGAATTGTTGTGTGGATGTCGGTGCGACCACAGTCATATGAGTCCACCACAAAGAGATCTTGAAAATCCAAGAAAACTTGTTTCAACTTTTGCTTCTGCTCCAGAGTCTCACAGGCATCAGCTAGGTTGACTCTCTCTTCAACCATCTGCCTGAAGCCTGGAAAGACTTCTGGTTTCGCTATCTCAGCGGCCTCCTCCAGCTGGGTGGAGAAGTCCCTGGTCAAAGTGCTGATTTGGACTGGTGGCTTCAGGTGGGGAAGGCAGTCCTCACGGACCTGGAAAATCACCACTTCCCTCCTGAAGTCAGAAGTCACATCTTCCTTACCATACGGGCAGGAAGTGTACACCAGGAAGTTCCCCCCATGCTGAGTAAAGATCCTGTCTGGTGTTGTGTTGTCATCACTGTCACTGTCAAAACAGTCCTTGGGGATTGGTCCTAACAGTTCATTTCCTAAATCAATGGAAAAATGTTGGTCATCTACCGCCATTCCAATAATGGTGCCTGCGGCTAGAGTGATACTCTTTAAGTCGCTGTTATCCACCTCTATTGGAATGGTGTCATGTTCTATATTGACTAGTGGTGTTGGCTTTACCCCCAGCCCTTGTTGTTGGAGAGAAGCATTTAGATGAAGATAGGCATCAGGGTTTTTCAATTTCTGTCCTCTTTTAACTTTCACTTCCAGGGAGAATTGTCGGGTCCTTTCGGGGATGGTGACTTCCTCTCCAATCTGAATTTCAACTGCATAAGGCAGCAGTTGAGGTGACCTAAATGCTTCCTCTGGGTCATCAAAGCCCATGGAAGTATCCACTAATCGGGACCCACCTTTGAAGTTTATTAGGTCCAAACTAATGGCAAAGTGATTGAGAATTTCATTGCCTAAGTAAAAGGCGGCTGTGACGTCTCGCACAACCCAACAATTATGGACTATGCTCTTGTTGCCTATGGAGATTTTGAGCATACACCTGCTTGGCAGGAGATGTTTGGAATTGGGTGTTTGCAGATCCATTTCCCATTTGTCTATCAGTCTAAATGTGGGAATGGCTGGATCTTTTGAGAGTTGGCAGAACATGGCTTTGTTGATGAAGCTCTTACAATTGTTCACACACACTCGGGCGAGAACAGAGTCCTTCCCTTCATTTAACTGAATCAGGATGAACAACTGCTCTCCAATTTGCTGAATATCAGCCAGGCTCTGAGCTGATTTTTCATCTTTCTGGGCTATAGAAGTGGGAATGTCTAATTGTGGATTGGTAAAGAATTTCAGAGTGTTTCCTTCCAGTGTGGAATGCCACCTTAAACTGGAAGGTTGATTTTCAGAAATAGAGAGGAACCCCCATCACCAGTCTGTTGTCCTACTGCTATTACTGTCACATCTGGGATTTGGTTGTTCTGGAAGTGAAATTCTACTTGGTCAGATTTTCTTTCAACCATGTGGCATGTGCCGTTTAAACTAACATGGTTGACACTCTGTTTTAACTTTATTGGTCGGCTAGTCTGGGTCCAGAGGACCTTGTTTACGCAATCTATTAGGGGTGAGAACCTTCGCAGGAGGTCATGCCCTAGTAAACAAGGGGTGCCCTCTGGAGTTACAACTATGACTGGGTGCATCACCTTGTGTCGCCCAATTTTAATGTCCAAATCTGCAGTCACCTCAACGGGAATTTCCTTCACGTCAAAGTTCTGAAGTTGTCCAGGAAGAGAGGTGAGAGGAATTTGGTAATTCTCTCCCCTTCCTGATTTCAGTTTATCAAAGGCCTTTTTGGACAGAAGGGTAGCTTCTGATCCAGTGTCCACCAGTGCCAAAATTGTACCCTGCCCCTGTACTTGAACCGGGGCATAGCATCTTCCCTTCTTCTCCGCAAGGGGGCACAGATAATGCACATTTTTGGAAAACTGGTGGGCTAGTTTTTTAGTTTTGGACATTGAGAGAGAAGAGATTTGGGCAGAATTCTGTGGAGAGTCTTGGGAATCTGAAAAGAAAAGTTGGCAACTGGAGATAGGAGACGTTTTGGGTTCCCCTGGTTCCGGTTCTGGGCCGCCCCCGCCCCTTTTTTGGAGGCAGTCACCAGAATGGGTTTGCACCAGGGGATTTTTATGCTGTTGGTTCTGGGATTGGATGATGGGCGGCGCTAGCTCAGTCCCCACTTCTACCCAGTCTGGATCTGAATCCTTTGGGACCCATTTTGCCTTAGGAGGAGTTCCCCCATCTCTGAAGGAGAAGATCCTTTTCCCAGGATCCGTTGAGGATCCCTCTCCTTCAAATTGGAAGATCTGTACCTCCTCCACAAAATAGGTCTGTTTGGGTCCTTTGTTTCTCCTACCCCCCTCTCTGCTCCTTGGGTGGCAGACTTTCAGGGGCAGGAGATTTTTGTTCCGGTTCCTGGGTTTCTAGGGGGTTTTCACAAGTGTGGAAGGAAGCTTCCTCCAAGGCTTTACACCCCTCTTTCCCTTGTGCCTCCTCCCTGGGAGCCGGTGGGTTGTCAGGGTGCTGCCCCCGTCATTGTTCTGGAGCACCAGATCCAGAGTTGGAGGCATTCTGTGCCGGCATGCCCATCTGAGGGTTCTTTTGAGCCCTCAGCATGCGACCCAGATCCTGTGCCATGTTTTGGACCTGGCGCTCTAGCTGTGAAACCTGCTCAGGCTGGTACAGCGTTCTCATTTCTCTCCTGTGCTGATCCCGGGAAAGGTAGCTATCCCTTCTCTGGTAATACCCCGGGTTGGGAAGATTTGGGTACCCCTCCACCCTTGGCCTCCCCTCTCCCGGATTAGGTTTTCTGGGCTCAGGAAAGTGGGGACAGAAGGATGGATTGTTCTGGGGTTGAAGGTTTTGTGGGTACCTGGGGAAAAAGTTCTGCCCAGGATTTGGGGAAATTCTGCCCTCCTGGGGGAAGTGAGGAGGGAAGTTCCCTGGGTTAGGTGCTGCTTGGTTGGATCCCCCACCCTTGGGCTGGAGGAGTCCACACATAACCAAGGATGGGTCGGTTCCTCTTGTAGCGGGGACTTATATAGTCAGGGGAGTGAGGGATCCCATTTGTGGGACTACCTCCTTGGCTCCCTGTCTGTGACTGGCCCCAGGGCCTTCTGGGCTTGGGATTATTCTGCTGTGCAGGCGGGTTTTTAGGCCCCCCATCTCCAAATCCAAAATGGGGGCAACCCTTACCTCTGCCACCTTAGCAGCAGCAGGGGTGTTGGTTGGTTTGGGGATTTTTTGAGCATTCTTGTTTTCTATGGGCTTTTGCACCTCATAGATTCGGGTGGCCTGCTCAATGACCCCGTCTAGTGATCTTTTCTCATGAAAAATCTCTCACTAGCTGGGTCATGATGTACTTTGGTAGAGCATGGAAAAAGTATTAACAAATTCTTTGCTGTCCATGCGCACCCTTCTAGTAGTCTGCGCAAAGCCACGCTTTAACTCCTGCACAAATTCTTGTGGGGCCTGATCCTCCTCACATTGCAGGTTGAAGGCTGCCTTGCGAGCCTCTTGGGGATTTCTGTGAACAGAAAAATGCTTCATGATGGGCGCCCTATATGTGGACCATCTTGAATGATTTTGGTCCTCCAGCCCCGCAAAGAAACGGGAGTATTCTCGTGAGAATGTCCATTTCACATACTGAATGCAGCTACTGCTATCTTTCAGATGGAAAGTTTCCATCATCTGCTCAAAGAGCTCTAAGTGCTCCCAAACAAAATACTTAGTGTTCTTATGATAAGGCGTGATGACGCTCCTTATTGCCTTGATTTGTTTTAAGGGGTCCTTAAGCAAGGCCCTTTTTGCCTTATTGGCCTTCTTGGTTTGGGTAACCCTGGTCCAATCATCCTCTGACTCAGAGGCACTGCTCCCAGAGGTGCCCGTCTGGTCTTCTAGGTTCTCCCAGATTCTGCGAGCCTGGGAATGGCTGGCGGAATGTGGGGGGGACCTAGTCTCCTGTGTCCTGGGGCGCTCAGAGGAGTCTTCTGATTCCTCCTTGCTCCCAGGATTTGATGGGTACCCACCCCACTGTCCTAACTGGGCAGAGGTTTTTAGGATGCCCTTAGTGGGCCTACTCTCCTGGAGTTCCCCACTAAATTTCACTGTACCTGGGTACCCATACCCAGATGCCCGCCCATCCATACCTGGGAGGTGCTGGTCAATGAGTCCCATACTTCTGACTGGATAGTAATCTGCCATCCCCGTGGCCCTGGGCTCATGTGCGCCAGTGGACATGGGGGTGACAGAGTCCAGGGACTGGGAGAGGTGAAGGCCTCTGGTACTAGGATTCTTGAGGTTATGCTCAGGTGTTTCCCTTTCCCAGCGAACCTCATCTCTGTCAGCCCCTGCTCCCTGTTGCCATGCAAGAACCTGAGCTTTCTGTTCCTCAATCAAGGCCTTACTAGTCTCTATCAGTCTCTCTTGCATGGCTACCTGCCTGTGGAGCCTATCATTGTTCTGACAGAGAGCCTAATTTTCTCTCTGTGCGTCCTGGTTTGTCTTTGAGTACTGGGCCAGTCTTTGCTGCAGGAGGGTTGCCTCCTGTGTCCTGTCCATACTGGCCTGCTCCTTCCTTGCCAGAGCATCTTCCACCCTCCTGGTGTGCTCTAACAATCTATTATGCTCTTTTTGGAGGTCACCCAGTCCCTGGAGGGCCAGGTGATTTTCTTCCAGTTTCCCTATTAAGTGACAGACTTCCGGGCCTAAGGTGTCCCTTTCCTGAGCAAGAGCCTGCCTCTGTGCCGCCAGGTCGTCCCTCTGTCTTTGAAGGGCACCAGCTTTCTGGAGCTCTTCCTCAAATTCTGCCTGGGTATCCAGGTCTTTCAGAATGAATGTGTTGCTCTCTGCCTTCTCTCTATCTAGGTGGCTTTGCAGGGTGGCTACCTTCTCTGTGCATGTCCTATTGAAATCCAGTTGTTGCTCCAGCTTTTTCTGGCTCTGCAGTAGGGAGTCCAAACCTTCTTGGTACTCCTTCTGCAAGGCCAGAATTCTGGTATCCTGTTCTTCCTTTTCCTGTTGCAGGATACCCATATCCTCTTTTATTTTAATTATATACTGCCTGCTTTCATTTTCTGACTCCTGGCTCCTCTGCAGCCTCTGCTCAGAAGAGTTCATATCAGATTGGGCCTTTTCTAATGCCATCAGTTGCCTACTTGCCAGATCTTGGCCTTCAGCATATTTATCCTGTATGGCTCCCATAGATAAGTATAGATATGCCGCTATCTTGGCAATCTTATTTTGCTCATCCTTGGCCTTAGGGGCCATATATTGTTCACTCAGGGCCACATGTAAGGGACCCTGATCTTTCCAGGTATCTAACCCTGTTGCAGTGATCTGTTGTGTGATTGTCTGCAACCACACATTCTGGTCCTGCTCAGTCCATTCATCTCTCACAAATAACTTATGTAAAAGGTGTTTTCTACCCATCTTGATGTCTACCAATGTCGCCATTTTGGAAATATTAATTTCCTTCCTGACTTACAGAAGTTTTTTATTTTATTTTTGCAAAACAGACCGTTTCCTTAGAGCATTCCCTTTTGAGGGGTGCTTAGCGTGGTAGCCCAACAGGATTTATGTATCCTGTCAGTTAGCACACTATATTAAGCTGCACAAGTGGTAGATCTAATCCAGAAATCCCGCAACGAGCACCCAATCTGTCAGCGATTTCAACCCAGCACTCCAACAAAGTCAATGCCTAGTATGGGATTCCCAATGGAAACCGTTATTTATATATTTTTATGTCAAAAGTTCTTTTAATTCTGGATGATGTACCCTTATATAACGCTCCTCTCTTTGAATCCCCCCGGTCTCACTGAACCGAGAAGAAGGTTGTTTTGCAAAGTTAAAAGATTTATTTGAAGAATTGAACAATATATATATTACACTTTTATGAATATGAATAATATCTGAATATCACACTTATGAATATTTATGCAATGATCAGCAATGGGTAATATTACAATATCAACAATCTCTTTAATCAATTGGGAGTAGAAATAGGAAGAATAATGTGTCAGAGAATAACTTTGTATAGGTTCAATGAATGCAATGATAGGAAAGAATGCAACACAGAAATAAAACTTGATATGAATTCAGTCAAAGACACGGTGATCACTCTTTCCCCCTGTTATTACTCACTCCCCCCAATATGCAATATGAAGAGATGGAATGAGAGCACACAGGTTTCCGAAATAACAATCAACAATTGCAGTTTCAATCCCGTTCCCCCCAACAAGCTTATAGAGAACAGGATGATTTTAAACAGGTCAAATGCTTTTGAATGTAATATGAAGTGATGGGAAAAATTCTAAAAATGATTTTAATTCGCTAGATAAGATTCAGAACTAGTAAGAGTTTCATTGGATAGGTTCAGGGAAACACTAGCAATGATTGTTGAATGGTTGGCAGATGGAAAACGAAATTCAGAAGTTGAAAGCAAGAAATAGTGGTTTTTACATGTGGTGAAATTGAGCCAAATGCGAAATCGCGGAAAACTTTTCAGCGCACGAAAAACGCAATTATGGAGAAACTATACTGAGTTGCAATGCGGTTCTTAATTTCTATGAGAGGTAAGGATGTGAACTTCAACATTACACTTAAATTCCGTTCCTAGCATGTACAGTTCAAAAGTTACAGAGGTTTTAGTGAAGGTCGATTTTCTCAAAACGGGTCAAGATTTTACAAATGGGATTGCGCTTTTGAAGATTTACCAACAAGGATAGGCTTATACTAAGGGGCTATGAAGATGCAAGATACCCAACAGCCAGCCACCAGAGCAGCAGCGCCTCTGCTCCGACTTCTGTCTGCCAGGACACTTGAATTTCTTCAGAAAATATATTTAGCCAAGGATGATTTATCACTACAGTTATCACAAGACTATATAATGAGTAGGATTCAGGATGGACCCAAGATTCTATAATGCAGTTCTGGATAGGTTGAAATGGATTGAATAGGATTACTTTAAACTAAGAGATGACTATGGACAATTCTATACTAAATGCTCACTACTATGGCTTTGGAATGCAATGGGCCCGTCAAAGACCTGGTCATGGGTTTGGCTGGGATTCGCTCGCCACCGGACAGGTCTCAGGCGCTTGGTTCTGCTCTCAACAAGGCACTGTGGTCTGCACGGCCTCTTGGACTGGATCTGACGGGTTCTGGGTTACAGCTCTGCTGCACTGATCTGGATCTTGGGTTCTAGCAGGGTTCTTGGCCAGA
The DNA here is from genome assembly GCF_040938575.1 of Ambystoma mexicanum. Lineage (NCBI taxonomy): Eukaryota > Metazoa > Chordata > Amphibia > Caudata > Ambystomatidae > Ambystoma > Ambystoma mexicanum. The sequence continues at coordinate 352,784,518 of NC_090921.1, forward strand.
AGCAGCAAAACAGCTCAGCCAGGCTTTTGAATGGTTTAGGCCCCGTGGAAGCTTAGGAGTTAAATCAGGTTACAAGATTTTAAAGGCCTGCTGAAAAGGGTTCAGCTTTTTGGGTTAGGCCTCTGCTTCAGGGTTCTGGAGTCTGGTTCTGGAGTCTGGATTTTCCTGCAGGGTGCTTCGCCAGTGGATCAGTTGATGAGTGAATGTGTGTCTTTCTGGGTCCTCAACAGTCCCTATTTATCCATCTTCCAAAGTGGTGGGGAGGCTGATTATACAATGCCCAACCATCTAAGGATCTGATAGGTCAGAGAATTCCCCCTCTCCTGATTTGAGAAAGGAACAGTGTGTGATGAGGTGTCATCATGTGTCAGAGTGGCACTGTGTTTATGGTCCAAAGAAAAAAACTCCCCTTTGTGTCTAACCAGAAAATCTACTTTTCATAAAAAACATATTTCCAAAGTCACAAACTTGTTGATAATGCATATTTACATTACAGATTACTTAAGCTACGCTTCTGTCAAAGTCTCATATTCCTACGAGTTTTGGTTCACAAATGACCGTTTTTCGCACTTTTAGTTGGTTACACATTTTCAGATCTGTACAATTTTTTCCACATACATGCACATATCATCTTCCTGGTGTCAGTCACACCTGAATTAGCTTTTTCATTCAGCTCAAAGGAGTCCTTTGTCTACACTCAGAGCAACATGCCAGAGTGCTCCTCCTATTTCCTTTCACACTTGCCTGTCAGATACTCAGCACAGCACAGGGGAAAAGATTCCTTTGTTTAGGGAGAAGGTGTGGAATTTGTTTGAAGCTCAGTGTGGGAAACCTCTTGGAGTTTAGCTGAATCAGGTTATCTTACAGTAAATTGTAACATTGTTCTTTTGTGGAAATTAAAGTTACACATTTTAAAATAAGTAAACATATCTTCAATTCCAGTCTCTTTCAACATGAAAATCAATGTGTGGCACCCTATATTGCATTTGATGGAAGTCCCTTCTTTGGCATATTTAGCTTTTGAGACACAGGTTTTCACCTGTCAGATTTAGAGATCACCAGCATCTAACAGAGGCGAGTAACGGTACTGCACCCATTTTTGACATATTTCTTTCCAGCAAGTATCTTTCAAAGTGGATTTTGTTCTGATAAAATATACTTCTGCTGACATTATATTTATGTGGATTCTTGAAGTAGAATGATGTTCAACACCCAACAAGGAGGTTGGATCTCTTGGGTGGTTTGTGAGCCATGATTTTTGAAAATTTGACAATCAAGAAAAATGGATTTTCACACAGCTCTGTGTTTCTTTTGCAGTCGTTTTGCTCTGTGGACAGCCAAATGATGGGTTTTGGCAGTGGTCTCCTGTGTTACCACTGACCTAGGCAAAAGTGGATGGCGGCCTATTTTTCTGATTTTTCCTGCGCACTTCTGGGTGCTTTTTAGCGAGCAGAATGCTCTCCAGCGGCCATTCTGATGTTCCTGATGCAAGCAATGCACAATAATGTTGCAGGGCCTGGACTAGTGGAGGAAAACATCCTACATATCGTTAATCCGTTAGCACTCCAAAACTGTACAGAGGCGGTAAACTGGGATTTCAGCTGTACAGGGATAAGTGATCAAAGAACTGCATCATCCACAAACATGAGGATAGGGAGCTTTTCTCCTGCCAAGGCTGGAGCATCAGATGGTAGCGCCAGCAATTTCTAGATAATTCCATTAACAAAGAGGTACAATCATTTTGGGGAAAGAACACACCCCTGGTGTAGCCCCCTCTGGATCTCCACGATTTTGGTTACATTGCCATTTACATTCCACCTAACCGCAGATTTGTTCTTTGTATAAAGAATCTGAATTGCCCTTAGCAGTGATGGTGGAATACCTAGGCGCATAAGAGCATTCGACAACCTGAACCTTGGGACCCTATTGAATGCTGTTTTCAAATCGATGAACACAAAATACAAATACACCATTCCTCCAGTCACATATTTATCAGGTCAACGTTGCAAGAGTAAGCTTTGATCTATTCTCCTAGTACTAGTTTGAAACCCAGCTTGCATGTGATTGCAGATGTTGTAGTCCTCAATCCATCTAACTAAATGCATAAAAATAGCTCTCGCAAATATCTTTCCACGGCCATCTAATAGTGAAATCGGCCGATAGTTGCATGGATCATCCCACCTCACCTTTTTATACAGAGGTGCAATCTCTTTTCTCCAGGATTGGATTCCAGTACTGCATTAAATAAGGTGCCCAAATAGTGGGCTCTGTTAAATACAGGTCTTTCGGAACCTTGTCAAGGTCTGGGGCTTTTCTTGCCTTTTGGCTCAGTGCTATCTTGACCTCCTCTTCACTAAGCACCCACATACTGCACGGGGGAACCTTCTTCGACAAAGACCCCTGTTTTGTTGTACAGTCCCTTGAAAGTGGTCACACCACGCTACTTAGGGTGCGCACCGCTGAACCATTATCTGGTCTATGGGTCTCCCTGTCCACATTCGTTCCCAAAATACATGAGAGTCTTTATTATTAATGGTGGCTAACAGGAGTGTCTCCCCTGCAAACACCTCCTTCTGGGGATCTATTGCACTGCAATAGCCAAGCCTTTTAGCTACAAAAGCCATGTACTACAGAATGGTGGTGAGTGTAAAATTTAAAGGACGCTCCTAGAGTGTCACAACTAAAAATAATAACAGAAAGGATATGATCGGTATGTAAATACTTATCCTGTGCACAGGTTATGAAGTGACTCGCAAGCGGACTGGTTATTAATAAACACATTTGTGATTTCCGACACGTGGCCACTTATTTCTATGGTTGTAGTGTTTTCATTTATACATTTTGAAACCACACAATTATTAAGGAATTAAAGGGAACGTACAAGCCCACTACTGTTATACATTGCAGGTGGAGATGTAGTTTAGAATTACATATTGCATCTTAAGTCATTTCCTTACTGTTCAAATGCATATCAACAACCTGTCAACTTTCAGCAAACAGGTTTTCCTCTTACTTTAACGTTGTGTACTCCTCTTCGTACACAGGAAAATTAGCACCAAGAAACACTTTTCGTAGATTCCTAGGTTGCCCGTTTATACAATAAAGGGGTTGTGAAAGCGTGGACTGTTTAAAGGCTTCCGAAACCTCATTACTTCATGCAACATTGACCAACCATTCCTGTCTGTATAGTTTCAGCAGAGTAGCCTTTCAGCAAGCTTCACATGCTTAAGTATCTTACATGTCAGGCGAAAGGCTGTCTCGGTAGCTCTACAAATAAATAAATACAAATACAAATTGTTTTCTATTTTAAAACATATATAGCTCAAAGCACATAACATAAACAGACTGGTGTAACAATGCAATCCAGTATAGCCACATAACAACACTTATCGTGTTTGGCAAACATTATCAATTTTGTTATGTGATTAGAGCAGACTGCATTGCCACAGCCAGTATGGTTACGTTTTCTGACTGTGGCATGACATTTTTTTACTGCGTGTCAAAGATAAAGCAAAAACGATAAGTGTTATTAAGTGGCTAGATTGATCTACATGGCTGCAGCCAGTCTAGTTAAGTTTCCTTACTGTGGCATGGCAATTGTTGTCTGGGAATCAAGTTTAAAACAAAGATAATAAGTGTTGTTCTGTGGCTAGACTGTGGCTAGGCTATATTGCTGCAGTCAGTCTGGTTACTCTCTCTTATTGTGAAATGGCATTTTTTAAGCTTAAAGCAAACATGATAAGAGCTGTTATGTGGCTATACTGGTCTTTATTGCTGCAGCCAGTATGGTCATGTTTTATTACTGTGACACTGGCATGGCTTTTTGTTTACTGGGCATCAAGGGTACACTAAACATGATGAGTGTTATTACATTGCTAGACTGGCCTACATTTGTGCACCTACTCTGTATATATTTTTGGTTTTGGCGCTCAGTGGCATAAGCCACCAATATCGCTAAAATCATTACAGCTGTAAACTGTAGAAGGAGACAGGGGAGTTCGGGAGCATTCCTTCACCCTCTAGCTCACATCTGCCGGCCTGCTGCTGTGGCCGGGGAGCTGTGCGTGTTCCGAAGTAGGAGCAAAATGATGGCACTTATATTTTGATTTCTATGCACCAATCTTTTTTTTCAGTTGATCTCCTGTGGACTATGTTTAAAGTCTGGCACAGAGTGATCTCTTGGAGCCCTGTGGGGGCGGCCACTGCTCGAGGTGTATGTTGCCCGGTGGGTGGATTCTTTCTGAAGCATGTAGTGCTGAAACTGTAAGTGCCCCCGGATTGAATTTATAATGTTGGTTTGAACTAAATAAATCACAGATATGTATATTTGTAGGAGGGTCTGTTTGTGTTGCCCCTTAACTCGCAACGGGACACATATCACGATTTTATGGTTCAATTCCTCCTCGGTGTAAAACTGCAGGGTGTTGGTTTTCCAGCCTGGAAAGGCAATCTCGCAGAAGCAACATTGCTACCAGTTTCACCAATAATAGCCCCATATGGGGAAGACAAGCAAGCAGGAACACAAATGAAAGTAAATGAAACAATACAGATTCTAGCTCTTTACATATTAACGACAGGTTCATAGTGCATGATCAAAAACAAAATACAACACACGCACTTGATTTTATGTACATTTTGTGGGCACATCAAGCTGAAAATGTTTTTAAGGATGGCAAAAAAGGTGTATGCTGAGATACACAATGTACAGATTTAATGTACAACCGGACGTAGAGTACAAATAAACATCCGTACTCGATAACACATGACTGCAAAATCTGGGGAACTTGGCCATTTGGTAAAAAATGCAGGGGTTTGGCACACCCATGAGAGCACACCATTTATCTCTGCTAAAATAACGCTAACTGCATGTGTGAAAATATACTTAGTTTCAGTGTGTTACAGGTATGCATATTGACCTAAGCACATTTGCATCACATCACAAACTTATTGCCTTACTAATGGTGGCCGTGCTGCCATTTTGTTTCATTCGTCATCTTGGATGCAAGGTTCAGCTTAAATCCCTGCTCATCCTGCCTTCCTCACTCTGAACGCGGTGGAAGGCCGCGGCATGAACTTTCTGCTGATTGTGAGACAGGAATACACATTCTGCTGAGCATTTTTGTTTGTCTTACACTGTAGAACCTTGTAATCTCTGTGGAGGCATTGCTAATCTATAAATTAGGTGCCCGCCTGTCTCAACCATGTTTTCTCCACTGAACTATAAATTGTAATAATGTGCAGCTGCTACGTGCTCCTCTAGAAGAAAGACCCTATTCCCAGGCTTTTGAGCAGACAGACCTTAGGCTCCAGGAGCAATACAGATAAACTGTACAGCAAATGTTACCTTGTACCAGGGAACACGATATGCCCCCACGCACTGTTTTGCCCTGCTCCCAGACAGTAAATTGTCAATAGGAGGAGGGGGAGAAAATGCAAACTTGTTGCTTTAGTAACATTACCTATGTGGAAAGGTCATAAACCCTATGGACCCTGTCACATGAAGGGGCTGGCCAAGTATTTCAAATATGATTCTGTTCAGTCTATATGTATGTGACTTTGGTTGTTTGGGGCTCTCTCCCACCACAGTGTCTGTATGCATGCATCGTGGGGCGCTGGGACCCCAGTCTGGGCTGTAATAAATGTTCTGTTGAACCGCGTGACTGGCTATTTCCATTTCTTTGTAGTAAGCCTAGTTTTGTGGTCTTTCACATGCGCCAAAAAAATAAATACCCTGTAAATTCCCCCATCGCAAGGCAACCTTTATCTCCAACATGCAAGCCCTCTATCCTGTGCTGTCACTTTAGCCCTTGCTAAAAGCTGTTTTACCTGAATAAGACTTTCTCAAACCCACAGCCATGGTTCTTTTCGGACTGATGCTACAGTAGCGGGCAGGAGTGGTCCTATCGCACACTGTCCCATGGTGGCACAAATATCCTCCTCCTCTCCATGGCGCTTGTTTCAGCACTACAGGTCACGAAAGGCAAGAAGAAAGGCAAGAATTGAAGAACACTGCACATGTATAAAGCTATTATTAAATGAAACACTACCACCTGGGATCATATAATACATCCTTCTCATTCTCTTGCACACCCGCACCCCATTTTGCATCCTCCTTTAAAACTTTGCACCCTCCTCCTTGCACCCTGGCACCTATAAATGCAACATGCTCAGTAAATGCCAAAACTATTGGCATTGCCAATACTTGCTTAATTGTGGCATGCCATTTTCTAATGACAAAGCCAACAGGAGCATGTTCCTTTATGGTAATAAAGGCATGTATGCTGCAGACTTTATGGGCATGTATAGGCACAGCCACCATGAAAATGTTTTTTATGCATGCATATATTGCGGGCAAAGTCATCATGAAAATGAGTTTGAAAATGCTCTGTGTGCTGTTGGTGACTTGCATCTATTTGATTTTTTCATGTGCTACCTACAAAGCCAGATTTAAACTGTGTCGCTCTAGCCACATTTTTCGCAGAAAGCATGCTGTAAAATGCGCTATTTTAACCCATTGTTTTAAAATAAAATTGGTTCGGGGTCCCCCGCTCTGCTCGATTAGGTAAACATTTCCGTGGGAAAGATTTATGCCCTACCAGTAAAAAATTAACCAGCTGCCACTGGGTAGAGCATGACAAAGGCAAGCTATACCTTATGATGGGTGTGAGCAGATTGCAGTAGCAACCCAAACAACTTAAGTATAACTTAATTACAATGGTTCCAAAATAAAAGTATGTCCAACCAAGGTTCTTTACTCATACAATAATAAGCAGACACACCTATTTGAAATACTTATAAAACTTACCTCTGAAAAAGAAATGCAAAGAATGTATGTATTTATTTATTTATTTATTTTTACATTTATCTCAGTGCACAAAGCCCAGAGGCATCTAGGTGCTAGTTACAGTATAAGTGCATTAGCCAGATTTCACATGATGTAGGACTAATCAGAATGTTAGATCAGTAAGAAAACAGCAGATGTGTAAGTGTACCTCATGGTACGGGGGGCTGCAGTAGGAGTACAAGCCAACTAAATAAGGGAACATTTGAGTACATGCACAATCTGGAAGCCACACCTCATGGTATCGGGAGCTGCATGAGCAGTGCAAGCAGGCTAAATAAGGAAACATTTGAGTACATGCACAAATGGAAGCCACACCTCAGGGTATTGGGGGGCTGCATTAGGCATACAAACAGGCAAAATAAGAGGAACATTTGAGTACATGCACAATCTGGAAGCCACACCTCAAGGTATGGGGGCTGCATCAGGTGTACAAACAGACATGGAAAGGGACATTTGTGAAGATGAAGAGGTAACAACAGAGTTGTTGGTGTGAATAGGGCAAAAGGCACGTGCCCAATGTGGTCGTGAAGCTCGTTGCAGACACCGGCAGCGTTACCATGAGTCAATGAATAGCTGTGCATTTAGGCGAACAGGGGCAAAAACAAGCATTGGAGGGTGCTTAATCCTGAGGGTGTGAAATAAGGAAAACGTCCGATAGGACGAGACAAGAGTAAGAATACTTGCAAAGCCGCACTGAGTGTAAGTGGGGGCTACAAGTGGGGGCTTGTTGTGAGTATAGATTAGACAAAGTTAAAGAATGTTGCGACTGCTTGTCTGCTCTACAACCGCTTCTGTCCCATTAGGGTATTGTGATAAACCCTGAAGGTGTCTCACCCGCTAGTCCCTGGAGATCTGTCTTCCAGGTGGCCAGGACACGATCATCGCTATTGGATCGAGTTCCTGGGGGTGAACGAGGGGTCTTCGGGGAATGGAAGTTGGACACCGAGGGTTGAGACGCAATATCCCCTTCCCTGTAATACCTTTTCCCCATCCTACCATGTAGGATATTTAGAAGCTCTAGTCCCACCCCACCCTTTTTCCACACAAACACTTTCTTACATGGTAACAGACAACGGACTGACACTAGAGCCGTTTACCTGACATGTCCCAAAACATGGGTCATGCATAGTCAGCCAATTAACAATAGATACGCACACCTGATGGCCCTTTACCTTCCCCACATGGATAAAAGGCAGAGCACGATTGCAAACTACGAGCAAGGTTGAACGCATAAGGTTACAGCTACACCAAACCGGCAGTTCAAAGGGAGAAGAAAAGCAGGGAGACCTGAAAGGTCGACAAAGGGGGAGTTACTCTTGCCCTTTCTACCACAGACCCTCGAAGTGTCCGAAAGGGAAATCATAAGACTGGGATCTACAGCTGTGTGCAAAGTAGCAGACGTCAATGGTACACGGCAGCCTCCCACTTTGATAACATAGGCCGAAAGGCAAGCTGGCTACCGTGGTACTATGCATCACTCCAGAGAAAAAGAAGCCAATCGGCTCAGCACAGCCGGTGAGTTGGAGGAAACTGATAGTAAACTGAACTGTGTTGAGCACAAGGTTGCAAGTGGCAGCATTGTGAAAGCAAGGAATCCTAAGAGAAAGAACTTGTGTATGAACTTTAAAGAAAGCCCAGTTGAGGTCCAGGTGCAGGGGGGACCGGCACCATGTGGGCACTCATTTGAAAGACTGTGACCGGGACCTGTTTAAGAAACTACAAGAACCAGAAGACCCTAGGAAAGGGTGGCATGAGGTGTCAGTGTGGTCCTATAAGGGTTACATCAAATCCTTTATGCAATCGAAAGTCTCTGACCCGTAGCCAGAGGAAAATTTGGGGGGAGGGAACCTCACTTTTCGATAAGATTGTGAGAGGTGGGAGGGCTGGAAGATCCCCATGTATCGTGCCAAGTGGAAGGTGGAGGGGCATAAGGTTGGAGGAAGGGAGGGGAAGGTGAGGTAGGGAATTTGGTGGCATGGAGCAATCTCACTTGTTGCAACAATGACTCCAAGGAATACTGAAAGGAATACTGTGGGGCTTGAAGAATCTGAATATAGGAGGATGCTAGGGGGAGGGCGAAAAGCCTTCCACGCCCAGACAGGCTCAGACAGGGGTCGAAGGCCTTAGGTGTGGGCCTTACGACGGGGCTGGCGTCACATGCCAGCTCTCCTTCATTGGGCTCTCTTTCATTGGCCCATTTGTGTGAAAGGTCTGCCAATATGGCTGGGAGGATAGCTCAGGGGCAACGCGTTTGGCTTGGAAGCAAGACAACGAATAGCAACACAGAATAGCAACACAGGTTTGAATACCGGTCATTTGCTTAGAAACTGGTCCCCGTTGTTAAGCATGTTATAAAAGAGCAATTATAATTATTATAATTATAATCCAGTGCGGTCAAAGATGGGAAAAAGGGTAAAGAAAGCCCCTTCATTATAGAAGTGAAGCCAGGCACCATTTTTAAATGGAGCCGCTTTGCTCAGTGAAAAAGATATGAGCCTGCTGCTCTCACCCCAATGCAGCGACATCTTCTGCCAGGTCTCCGTTGTAGTGAAGACAGCAGCACATCACTGGAAATGGTATTGCGACCACTGAAACAGATTGTAGACGCCCCCAGACAGGAGTTTAAGGCTTTAAGTTTTGGCCTTGCAAGGGGGCCGGCATCACCTGCTGGCTCCCTTTCATTGATCCATTTGTGTGCGAAGTCTGCCAATCCAGAGCAGTCAATGGAGGAAAGAAGGGTGAAGAAAGCCCTTTCATTATAGAAGTGACGCCGGGTACCATTTATAATGGAGCTTCTGCTCCCTGTGAAAAAGATACAATTCTGCTGCTCTCACCCCCAATGTGGCGGCATCCTCTGTCAGGTCTCCGTTGTAGTGGAGAATGCATACTTTTGGGTAAGGGCATTCTAGGTAGATGGTCATGGGTGTTCAGACAATCAGAGGATGCTACAATGTCAACATACTTGAAAAAAGGGAGAGAGAGGGCTTAAAAGGAAATATGGTTCCAAATGTGGAGCACGAGACAGGGCCTTTGCACATAGTATGCCTTAATTACTTGTTTTAGGTGCTCTACAGTGTCAAGCCAGGGTTCTCAGCAGTTTTCTGCAGTTGAGCCATTGTCGAGGTGGAATGAGTCACATTAAACCTGTAGCGAGTTGTGTGAATCTGGCTTTGAGATGGGACTCTGTGTGGACTGAGGCAGCACTTAAGACAATGGGCCTCATTACACGGAAGGCGGTAATCCAGGGTGCTATTAGCACCCTGGACCATGCCGGTAAATTACCGGCACCGCCTTGGCGGAAAGGGGATTTACCGCCCCATTCCAAGGTTGGAGGGGCGGTAAATCCCCCTTCCGCCATTGCCCTTCCCCATTCCCATTTCTGCCCCATAGGGCTCTATGGGAATGGGGAAGGCGCTAATTACGGCACCGCAATATTGCGGTGCCGTAATTAGCTCCGAGGTCCCTTAGCGGGTTGGTACTTAACGCCTGCAAGAAGCAGGCGTTGATTCCTCCAACCCGCAAAGGGACCTCGTAGTACGGCGGTAAGGGTTAACGGTCACCGTTGCCATTAACGGTGACCGTTAACCCTTACCGCCGTCCGTGTAATGAGGCCCAATGTCAGTCAACCGGGGTCCCAAAGGTTTGAGTCAGTGGTTAAGTTTGGTCAAAAGAATGCTTCCACCGTGTTAAATCAATATGCAAAATGATGGTTTCCTGTGGGCCAAATCAGTGGTCCAATGGGCTTGGGATGATATTCTGTTGGGTTGAAATGGAGCATGGAAAACGGAGAGTTGCATGCTTCCACAGCAGCGAGGCAGAATTTGAGTCACAGAAGCAGTGTTCTTCACTGTTGTCATATGATGCTGGGACATCTTGTGCAAGCAGGTAAGTAGCTAGAAGTTTCTATAGTGGTAAAAGTAGCACTGTGAGTCCTGTGTCGGCTTGCAGTACATTGGGAGTGGCCAAAGCAGATAGAAGAGGTCTTGAGGTGATGAAAAAAGATTCCAGCTGGTCTTGGACTTCTTGGTTGCTAAGAGTCCAAATGAAGGGGCTCCAAAACAAGGTGAGTCCTTCTGTCCTTCATTCCCACTTCAGTAAGTTGCCCGACACCTACAGAAGGTCCCTCATCTCCAGTGAACAGGGGTCGGGTTCAGTGCATCTAGCAATTAGACCATGGTCCAAAAGCCGTCACCCATACTGCTGTCTGTGGCTGACTAAGAGACAGAACTTGACTCTGCCTTTGATGAATTCTGTCTCCATATTGCTTCCCTGGCAGAGGGTGTTAGGATAGACTGTATCCCCAACAGGTATCCAGATTAATTCTTCTTGTTCTTATTAGAGTTCAGCTGAAGAGGGGGTCTCTGCTGGAATGACACTCATGTCCCCTATGCAAATGTCAACCCGCAGAATGAAGAACGAAAGATGTAACTCGCTGTTCAGCCAGCCACCAGGCACACCAATGTATCCTACGTATACAGAGAGATATTCTCTCAGACGGCCTTTCAAACTGTATCAGATGGACTGCTTCAAAGGGACAGGTGTCCCATCAATGGACCAAGTTGACTGACAGCAAAGTCCAAACATGATGACGTCACTAGGGAAAATACATCATAGCAGCTTAGTCATGAAGCAAATTTGCATTCCTACATGAAGATACGCAGACATACAGAAGCATACATGAAGAACATGCTTTCACCTTCTGTAGATAGAGGACGGATACATTTACATAATGCCAAAGCTTTGCTTTTCCTTTTGCCAAGTGCAGAAATGCAAGAAAGCCACATATATGTGGACCAAGCTTCCAGTCTCTTTATTGGAACTAATCATAAGGATCTATGGGAACATATAAGGAACCTATAGGGCTCTATCACAACTAACCTCTAAGACGATCCTAGAACACATAGGGAAACCATAGAATGATGGTAGTAAATACACACAAGACCACATGCCTCAAGTACATGGAGGGAGAGATACAGGCTCGGCAGCACTAAGCACAGAGATTGGGTTCACAGCCAAGGACAAGGGAGATTGGGCAATGCCTGATTCCCAAGGCGGTGAGCCACTTGCAAGATTTCAGAATAGAATCCTCATAATTGCAGACAAAAAGGCTTTGTTTGGTGGTCTTCACGCACGTGACCTAGCAGAGCCGAACTATGCCTATTTAGTCATGGTGAGAAGAGAAGCAGTTCCCAGCGAAACAGACAAAATTGATAAATGCGCTGTCCACCAAACCTGCACTCTGCAGGCACACTCTCAGCCCAGTGGGGACACATAGGCCTTCCCATTACCTTGAAAAGGTACAACGAGCGATGTGAACAGAATAGGCTCCCAGGCCTGGGAGGACCCACTTTAGCCAATCCAGACACTCTGATAAGGGGTGGTGTAGAATGTTGCACAGACCAATGGCCTTCGTGCGACCCTGCAACAATGTAATAGATCATTTTTATCGGGGAAGTCTCAGGCGAAGCCACCTGACATGTTAGACCAATGAAGATTCTAATGTATACTGTCTCCATAGGTAGTAGGCCCGAGCTAATCAATTGGTTTATCCGTAGGTTTTTGGGGATGGTGTTGATGTTTGTGATGTCACCAGGGAACACAACTGGGTGACACAGGCTCAGAAGTTGTGGAGATCCCTGTCTATTGGAGAATAAAAGACAGTAAACTTTGCCCCATGGTTGAGTCTTCCGTTATTGTCTGGGTGGTTTTGATGGGCCTCAGATACTCTGCTAACTTGTGATATCATTGATATAATTAATGCAAACCCCCACATCCTCTAGCATACTATTACACAGCGATTAATCAAAAAATGGAGGGCTGCTGCACTCCTTTTAAAGGTGAAAGGCCAGATGGAATTGGTCTAAAGCAAGCTTGCTGTAAGGGGTACAATCCCTGTTGTTACAACAAGTGCCCTTTGCCATGTGGCATCACACCCAGAGTTCCATGATTGCAGGAAATGTAGTTAACAGGAAAAAGGAAGAAAACCCTAACAGAAACCAAGATGATGGAACCCTACTCCAGGACTACCTGGGAGAAATGAAAGTGAAGCTGGTGGTGATGAATGAGATCTACCAATGTGAGCAGGTTTACTGTTGAAAAGAACTGGCAGGAGGGTTGCACCAGGCATTGCACTTCAATGTGATTAGATATCACAGAGCACAGCCTATCCTCCATGTGCAACAGAACTGCTCTCCACAGAGAAGGCCATCCATTGCCATGCAGGATAGGATCACCTTAACCAGGTTAAGGTAAACCCTGAGGGGGTGCCAAGATGTGTGTTTTACCCACCAGTGGCAAATTCAGAAGTGCTAGTGCGATCACATTGCTTGCAATACGAACACTATGCAATCTGTCTCTCAGGCACGGTCCAAAAGTGAGTGGGGCCATTTTACACTGAACTGAATTGCTTTTAAGCACTTAGGTTTGATCAGGGTAAATATTTGGAGCTTGGGAAAGTCATTTGGTTTCAGGTCGCTGGAAACTTCCACAGGGGTGAATGTCCCAAGCCATAGGCACTGCTGTTTTTGTGGTGGTTGGGGAGGAAAGTGTTGGAAACATTCAATATAGTTAATTAGTACCCAGCGAGAGTCAAGCAGAATGCAACACGCATTCTGATTGGCTCTTGCCGGGTCCTTACCCGGCCGAGAATCCTTTGATTCTCGGCCGGGACTCCAGCTGCCTTGTTCTCGGTGGGGGGGCGTGGCAGCCTCTCAGCCAATGAGGCCACGGCTGAGAGGCTGCCTCTGCCCCCCGCTGGGGACTCGGGTAAGCTTTTTCTTTTTTTTTCCTTCCTTCCCTCCCTCCTCCCTACACCACCCCACTTACCTTCTTGCTCCTGCATCCCTGATGGGGGACGAAGGCAGCCACCAGCAGTGTGGAGACTCTGCGCCTCCACATAGCTGGAGGCTTCCATCGTCCCCTGGCAGGGACGAAGGTACTTTTTTTTTTTTTTTCTCCTCCCGCTCTCCCAACCCCACTTACCTTCTGCTTCTTTTTTTTCGGGAGCAGACGCACTTGCTTCGCTCGGGCCTGTAACTATGGGCCCCGGGGCATTACCTGAGTTGGTAATGCCCCCGCCGCTCGGGTCATATTGCTTAAATATAGCACAAAAAAGAGAGTGCAACACATGTTAGTGGAGGAAGATTGCTTCCCCTCTCTTGGCAAAACAAGTCCATCAAGTATGTTTTTAAGAACTAGAATGTTTATTAGATTTCTGAAATCACATAAAAAGCAGGTTTTTATTGGACTTACTGAACATACTTTGCACAGACGAACAGTGCATTAGCTTCAAAGCCGCACAGATTTCTTCATCACATGGTGCTGAGTGCAAAGATTGGCAGCATTATATGTGTTCCCTGATTCCAGGAGTTCTTATTGTCTTGTAGATAAGACAGAAATTCAAGACCTGCATTGCATTCCATGCACACTGCTCTTTCAGGCAAAGTGAATGCTTTGAGCAGTTATTGCCCTGCGTTTTTCTTTCTTTACCAATCATTTCACTCTGCACCATTTGATGGGAGAGGCCAGTGGGACTTCGAAAGCTAGGGAACAATTGCAAGACACAGGCGTCCGGCGAGGAAAGAGGGCATCTTTTCAGATGTTCCATAAAAGAAAAAACGGGATCCTCCAAAACATCTGGTTTATATATTGGGGTGAATACAGGAAACTAAGAGAAGGCTGGGGCCGATTAACACGCCATCACCAGTCACAGGGCCTCGGGCACCCCGCTGCTGGCTCCTGACCCCCATTCACCCTATTGGGTGCATTACAAAGGCGATAAGAATACGGGAAACATGAAGCAGTATAACACCTCTGGAGAGAAATAATGATATATCCCCATCAATGTGCCTTATAAAACCCATGTTTTCCACACAGGTGCACTTCTTCAGGTGCAATGCATGTATTGTGACAGAGCCACCTTTGAGAAGCCCATAGGAGGAGATGGAGGAACTTTGGGGGCCACCGGAAGCCACTCGCATGTGATGCAAACCATTGAGTTGTCAAATGTAGATCCCCAGGGCTCTCCTAGTCTCCCCTCGATCAACTCCCCCCCCCCCCACCCATGCTCTGCAGTCAACCCTTCAAGGATAGGTCCACGGCATTGCCCACCAGGAAATATATCCCATGGGTAATGAGGGAACGTGACAAGTACCGTCATCGCTTGAGCGGAACAGTATTAGAGGGAAGAAATGCCAAGAGAATCACCCCAATACGTATTTATTTATTTATTTATAACGCGCCGGAGCCCACAGGCAATGCGCGTTTGCAATTAATTCAGTATACGCTAATTACATTGTGCCCCATCCACAAGACCACACGTAGAGCAGCATTCCTTGAAGAGTGTGAGACCCAAAGTAGATCACTGCATGAAGCCCAAAAAGAAACTGGCACCAGTGAGGAAATGAAAACACAGCGAATGCTGCCGTGCGGACACGCGGGTAGCCATTCTACACACTAAATGACAGTCCCTGCAGCTGAAACACGGGACCGAACGCCTGGCTCCCATAATTCCTGTGACAGACTGACCACATGATGGCAGACAACATATTGGAGCCCTCGAGCCCTGGGACATAGGCAACTGGATGATTTGAACTATTAGAGAAGCAACAGAATATGAAAATAATAGGCAGAACAGGTTACGCACATTTAGGGGGGGTGAAACCATTTTGCAGGCGCCAGTCGAAGAGTGCCAAGCTAATGATGAAACAGGCCCGCCAACCTGAACTCTCAAAGGAACAATCAAGGCCAAAGTCAACATAAAAAGAGGCAGAAACCAACAGTGTGGGCAAGTTAGGATGCCATTCCTAAGAGACTGTGTTGTAGCAGTGAGTGAAGCAGGAGGGACATAGAGGAGAAGCAGGAAGTGGTTTTGTCAAATAGGCCACATAATAACACCCTAATAATGGCAATTATGAGTTTTCCTCAAGGCTTGATCTAGTTAATCTGTAAGGCAGCAAACTAAATTTTAAACTGGATCACCTTTTCTGCGATGTATGGCTAATCACAATTTTTGATGTGTAAATTAAATTGCATTTTAAATTATGTATGAAGAAACACAAGTTTTTATGTAATTTAACAAATATGTATGGCCCTTGCCAAATGTATTTTTTATCAAATTTGTTTTTATATATATTTAAATGTAGATTAAATGTGTTTGGCTGTGTAAGGTTTGAATAAACCAATACACAATACAAAAAAGGCCACATTATATCAGAGTTAAGGTTTGTAGAAGAGCCTGGAGCAATGATCTTGCTCTGGGCCCCGAGCTAAAAGATGGCAAGATACAGAGGCTACTTAAGATATACGAGCGTATCCTACTGTGACTCTAGCTAAACCAGTGCTACAACACCCCCTCCCCGCCCGCGTGCTCAAACCATGGGGGCCTGGGAAAAGCCTGTGGCTGGTCTCAGGTCCACCAGGGTAGCCCTCAGCTAGGGATTTAAAGGCGAGAGGAGGACATTTCAAGCACTTTAGTTGGTACAAGCACAGGAGACAACTCGGGCGTGAGTGGGAAATTACAAGGTTTTGCACTAGTGTACAGGTTGCAATTGCAAAGGTACCCCTATGGCAAAAGGGAGAAATTGCAAGTACTGACCAGTAGGAGCACATCAAGTTTACAGAGGCCTGAAGGGCAACTCATCATTGGGACTCCCTGCAACCGACAAGTAAACAAAGATTGTTTGGGTGCTTAAAACTCCAAGGGACTGTGATTTTATTCAGGAACTATTTCCTGGGTGCAGATATACCAGAACATTGTGGATTAAATTCAGAACTGGATATTTCATTACAGGCATTAGGTTATTTTAGAATAGGCTCTTCGTCTGGTGTGATATATCCCTCTATCATGATACTGTTGCCTGAGATTTGCCTATTTATTTCGGTTAGATCTTTCCCTAGGCCCAGAAGGAGTTTTCTTCTGCTACCCTGACTCTACCACTCGGTTCAAAGAGGAACTTTTTTGGCGAATGCAAGTCATGTACCAGCCCTATTCTGTAACAGGAGTTGTGGAAGAGGGAGGCAGCCATATCAGAGATATAGGCTGTTGTCCATACAACCGCAGGTCACTGTAAGATAAGCCACTCTTCGGGCAATTACACCCTTTTGTTGGTTCACAACCTGCTCTCTGCCAAGTAGGACCCTTTTTTGTTTTTTGTGCACCCCAATCCCAACCAATGTACATTTTTGTTTAATCCCAAATAAAATCTGTCATACTTCATTCTTTGCATGTACCTCTCTCAGCATGAGAGTATACACAAGGAATATCTCAGATTAGAATGCAGTGATAAATAAGTTATAAATATAAACAAAATATGTTCTAGTCCCTCAAAAATTTTAACCCATGAAAAACAGGCTTTGTCAGATCACAATACCATCCTATGAGAAAAATGTGATCTTGTGAAAGAATTTTAAAATTAACTCTTAAATGTGTCTAAAATAAAGTGCAGACCTGTTAAAGGCAAGCATATGCCTGCCAAGACCAAAAACTAAATAAAGAATGGGTTAGGGCTCTATGTATGTTTTGCATGCTGGTTTTTATATAGGGCAACCGTGCACAGTGATAAGGTACAATAATATGCCGGAAGCACCTCAAAACCTTCCTCTTTGCTTCTGCTTTCTCTCTCCCTCTCCCCTGCTAATTCTTCACTGAAACTGCACTGAACGTGCACCTGGGCCACTCTCACCGACCTCGGTCTTTGGCCCAGCCACTCTCCACTTGCACTGCCTCCCTGGCAACCCCAGCACTGCGGGACTGTCTCTGCATCCTTTACAGCCCCCCCCCCCTCCCAGCACTTGTCTGCACTTACCTTGCACTTGCCACCAGCTGGCCCTATTTATTATTTATTTTTATTCTACTTACCCTGTTCAGCACTTCCCCCTCTCCCCTTCCCCTTGCACTTTTTCCCTTCCCCCTACCCCTGCACTTGCGCGATCTGAATGACACCTGGCCTAGTAGGATCGTTGTCTGTCTTCCCCCTGTTCCCTCCTCCCTGCCTCGTCGCGCCTTGAAACACTTGTGTATAGGCGCGTTACAAATGCCATATCATATCATATCATATCATTTCATTAGAAGAAAGGCCTAGTAAGGTTACTCTTGGAAAGACCTGGAGAGCGGGATACAGAGGGTTACAGGCAGAAGATAGACATACCTGCTAGGTAGGGCGAGGCGGCCTCAGTCTTTATTAAATAGTTGGTGGATCCTCATCTGTGCTCCCATTGAAGCTGCGTTTCTGTGAGTTAGACAATAGCTGACCTGCCTCACAGCACTTTTAAGTGCATGGGGCTGCATCAGGACACACCATTCCATAACGTAACACTTACAGGTATTGCATCAAACATACTTTGCTCTATGGATTCACGCAAAAATGGCCATATCTTCCTTTTCACCATTGGCTGAAGGCACAATAAATATTCTCAATTGTGATATGTTTTATTTTTTTATTTTTATTGGTTATTTTTGGTTTTACAATACAAAACCTATAAACCAGATAAATCCACATTTAAAGTTCCAAATTCACATCACTAAAAACTTGATCCTAATGACATCAGCAAGAGCTTATCAAAGTTAACTCTCCTATTCATCAATCACTACACTGTCTGTTCCAACAACTTCAAAATGGCCAGTACCAATTTAACCAAGGCCAGCGTGATTGGCACATATTCTCCTGATAATAGAATCCTCCACGAAGCTTCTGTCGATTTGGGGCCATATCTCTTGACCAGATCTGTCATGTGGGTCGCCCTTATGTCTCTTGTTGTTGGACAGTACATTACCAGATGGTTAAGTGTTTCTTTCAACGCATTTACAGGCTGATTCATGGAATCAACGTGTGCCGAAAATATGGCGCACGCGTGCGAAAACGTGCGATTCGCAGTGAAATAGCGAAAATCGCAGTGCAAGTGCGATTATCGCAGTGCAAGTGCGATTATCGCACAGAAAACATCGCACATCTATTCATGGAAGTCCGTGCACGCGCAAAATGTGGGATGTGTGCTGAAAAAGTGTGCGGTGCACGCTGGCGGACGCTGGCGCACGCTGGCGCATGCTGGCGCACAGGTCACCGAACGCCGTGCGATAAGGCCACAGCGAATTCGCACATAGCGCGGCGCACATAACAAAAGTAGGCGTAACACGGGGCGTCACACGCAGAATGGGGAACAACTCGTGAAAATGTGGGCGTCACAGGGGAAGTACAGGAGGCAAGTGCGCAGAACGCCCACACGCTTGCCTACAACACGTATTCATGGAATCGAATAGGGAAAAACAGCGCACGGCCAAAGACGCGCACAGGCCCATACATGTCTGCCACACGAAAGCAGGCGGTAGCGTCCCTGCGCAGGAAAAAAATGTGCACCAGAGAAGGCCCACACACGATTGGGCCTGGGGGAGCGTGTGCGTGTATTCCAGGGGTGCGTGAGAAGTTCCACACGCGATTTGCCTGGGCGCGTGTATTTCAGGGGTGCGCGAGAAGTTCCACACGTGATTTGCCTGGGCGTGTGTATTTCAGGGGTTCGCGAGAAGTTCCACACGCGATTTGCCTGGGCGCGTGTATTTCAGGGGTGCGTGAGAAGTTCCACACGCGATTGGGCCTGGGGGAGCGTGTGCGTGCATTTCTGAGGTGCGCGAGAAGTTCCACACGCGATTTGCCTGGGCGCGTGTATTTCAGGGGTGCACAAGAAGTTTCACACGCGATTGGCCTGGGCGCGTGTATTTCAGAGGTGCGCGAGAAGTTCCACACGCGATTGGCCTGGGCGCGTGTATTTCAGAGGTGCGCGAGAAGTTCCACACGCGATTGGCCTGGGCGCGTGTATTTCAGGGGTGCGCGAGAAGTTCCACACGCGATTGGCCTGGGCGCGTGTATTTCAGAGGTGCGCGAGAAGTTCCACACGCGATTGGCCTGGGCACGTGTATTTCAGGGGTGCGCGAGAAGTTTCACAAGCGATTGGGCCTGGGGGAGCGTGTGCGTGTATTCCAGAGGTGCGCGAGAAGTTCCACACGCGATTTGCCTGGGCGCGTGTATTTCAGGGGTGCGCGAGAAGTTCCACACGCGATTGGCCTGGGCGCGTGTATTTCAGAGGTGCGCGAGAAGTTCCACACGCGATTGGCCTGTGAACGCGATTCCATTGGACCAAAGGCCCTGACAGCGCAGGCGCGTCTGTGACGTGACACGCGGGGGAATGTTACAAGACCAAAAACTGCACGTCTGAGTGTCAGCCCGCGTAATTGGAGGATAGTGCCTCAGTGCTTATACGCGGAAGTGACGTTGGACGTGTGGTGCGGTTTAAAAGGTGCGTGTAGTACGTCATTTCCTTGTACGTGCTTCCCGTGGAGAGCGAGTGGGTGAAATCTGTACTTCTTGTCAGTTCACACGCGATTTACTTCACAGCGTTTCTAGTTCGTACTCCCTGTTACCTCTGTCAGTATTTTTCTGGTTTTCTCTTCGACCTGTTTCCTCAAACAGCGTTGACTTCTCCTTTTGTCCTGTCTCCTCAGACAGTGTACAATTCTTCTTTTGGCGGGGGTGTTGCCAACGCGCACACGCGCGTATTTTTCACGCTCTTTTCCGAGGCAGACGGTGAGTCGCGCACGTATTTACCAACTGTGCTAGCCCCGTGTGTAGCGTACCCCTTCAGAGGTCATTGTAGGCTGCGTGTGACACGCATACGTTCATTTTTGTGTTTCTGGGTGCCACAGCGTAGTGCAGGTTCCTTTTCCCACGCACGTGGTCTACGAGGGGTCGCGTGCACGTCATTTTCTGTTTTAGGGGTGCCTGTGCGTTGCGTGACCCGTCATCTTTCCCCAGGGGTTCCATACAGCCTTGCTAGAGCACTTGGGTACGAATTCCATCTAGTACCCTACCCCTTTGACCCCCAATTGCCCAGGACAATTGTCCACTGCAACTCCCATACGCACAACTCCATCAGTACCATGGCTGGGAGGCGAGCAAGTGGTAAGGGTGGCAAATGTGGCCGAGCCTCAAGAGGTGGGCGTGGTGGGCGCGGTAGGGGACATGGCCAGGATTTGCAGACTCCCCCTAGCCCCCACGTGTGGAGGACCAGTCAGGGACACACATCACCCCCCCCCATGGTTGAGGGAAACGTGGCTGACACCATCCCTGCTCAGCCCTTGTTGGACCGGCCCATTGTGGCACCTGACCTAGCACAGGGTGACTCCCAGGCTGACTTCCAGGTCGCCAAGTCTAGGCAACGTGTGGCGGCGCAAGCCAGTGTCACCAGGCCACGTGGTACAGGGGCAGCCATGTCATCTGCTGCCCCGAGTAGGCAGGGTGGGGAGGCTGCAGGGGCAGCTGCAGCTCCGTCCACCCCAGCTCTGACTCCCCCAGCAAGGACAGTGTTGGTCCCGGTACATCAGACTGAGGTTCCCCCTGCCATCATCACACTTCAGCTAATGCCTGCAGAAAGTCATGTGGTCAGTGTGCCATCGCACACTACTACTACACAGTCCACCGGTGCTCCTGCCCCTAGTGTCCAGAGCGGCGTAGGGCACTCCGGATCCCCACCACCCACAAAAAGAAAGAGGAAGAGTGCTCGTCCAGTACAGGCTGATGACCCCGACACGGCTACACGGTCCGGCACGCCAAGGAAGCCTAGCTTCAATGATGCCGAACTGGATGCACTTGTGCAGTATGTGTCCGAACATGACGCCGAAATGTTGGTCACTTCAGGGTGTAGGATTACACCTGCTCGACGTCAGGCACACTGGCAGTCCATCGCGGACAGCATAAGTGCCCTTGGGTTTATGAGGCGCACAGCTGTTGAGTGCTACAAGCGCTGGAACGACCTTAAGCGTAGGGCTAAGAAAAAGCTGGCCTCAAGTCATGCCGCAACTCTGGTGACTGGAGGTGGGTCTCCACAAGAGGACATATAACTCACTCTACATGAGCATGTTGCTGGGACCTACGTCACAGAGGAGCAGATCCAAAGTGTAGGAGAACTGCCAGATTACGAGGCATTGTCCGGTGAGTGCACATGCATGTGTGTGTGATCCATGTGTATGTTGTTTGTGGGAGGGGTTCTGGTTGAGTGCCAGGTCAGGGTGTGTGTGCCTGAGTGTTTTGGCCCACCCATGTGCTTCATCCAATGCATTCGGCGCCCCGGAATTTGGGTATTACAGTATCCCTTCTGGCCACAGTAGGTGTTTTGCACTACATCGCGCCAGTTGCCCTTGAAGTGGCATCTTGCTACAACATTGTTCCATATTTAGCTGTGTTCATTCAGGCTGATTGTAGGAATTCACCTGGTTCTACTGCGCATCACTCTGCCCTATTGTCACATATATGACATGCCTATGGTACATGCCATCTGTGTGATGGCATGTGTCATGTATGTGTATTGGACATGCCACTCACAGGCCAATGTGTGATGGCACTGCTAGCCAGCATGCAGCTGATGTGTTGCTCTCCCATCTTGGTGTCATCAGTGTCTGACATTTTCCTCCCCTTCCAACTCATGGACAGTGCATGCATGGGAGGGTTATAGTCATGTGGGACATGTGTAAATCAAGTACTGGTACTGTAGCTTGTCTGGCCTAATAGCGTGCCATGGTGCTAATGCCTGTTCCCATCTTTTGTCTTTCATGTTTTTGCAGAGGATGACGCACCTGATGCTGTTGAGGGAGAGGAGATGGTGCAGGCCCAGGAGGGATCTGAAGCACGACCAGGCACCAGTGGGGGACGTGGTTTGGTGGTGGGGGAGAACCCTCTCTTGCTGCAGGCCATACTGTCCAGGGGTGTCCCTGGCTGCACCTCCCCAGAACTCTTTTCAGGTGTTGATTCGGATGAGGCCTATGTGGATTCGCAGGTATGTGTTCATGGAAGGGATACTGTTCTGTCCGACCCACCTGCACCAGGGGTAGAGCCCACTATGGGGATGTCAGTGTTGGTAGGTGCGCCTGTGGTGGTTACGGATGCAGGGCCACACTCCGCAACATCTGATCCTGTTCCTGGGCCAGCAGTTCAGAGGGGAAATGCAATTCCTGCAGCCTCAGGCAGTGCCGACACAGCAAGGCGCAGTTCGCCTTGCCCCAGACAGGTGTGGTGCCCGCCAACGCGGTGGCCGTCCGCCACCAGGCAATACCGCATGGGAGCAATCCATTTACGGGATGGCCAACCAACAGGCAGCATCATCAGAAATGATTGCTCAAGCCACGGAGAGGGTGGCCACTTCCATTGTCCCCCCAGAAAGGCAGATGGAGCTACTACAGCAGGCAACAGACTCCATTTGCCAATCAGTCAGGGAGGACATGTTGGCGTCCAACAGGGACAGACAGGCGGCCCTGGACAATCTGAGGGAATCAATTTCTATAGATGCCCAGGGACAGAGGGAAGCCCTGAGGGGAGAGGTCCGGCACCTCAGGCAGACTCTTGTGGACCTTGAGGCTTCCACTGTCACCAGGACGGAACAGCTGCTGGAGCGCGTCACCCGTACGCTCTCAGCAGAGATGCAGGCAACTCGGGCGGAGGTCCGGGCAACACGTCGGGTGTTGCATGGGGATCTCCGCACCATATCCCTCCAGAACGAGGCCTTCCAGACCCGCATGCTTGCTGCCATCGAGGACCAAACTAGGGCTTTGCGTGGGCTGCCTCCCATAGCACCACCACCTCCTGTGGCAGCAGCAGCAGAGGTTGAGGAGAGCGAATCCAGCAGTGAATCTCCCACTATTTAGTAGCCGTGCAGGCCATGAGCCCATGGAGGTGTTTTTTTTCGCAACATTCACGCAGGTGGCTGTTGGTGGGCACCCTGTCCTCGGACCTCCTGGGTGGCCTCCCCCACCCCCCTGGCCCACACATGGCCATTTTTGATTTTTGATTTTTGATGTTTTGTTGCAGTGTGTTGCCTTGTGTGGCTCCCGTGGGCATCCACTGTATTCCGGCTGGGCACATGCAGGCTTGTCCTGAGTTTGGGTTAGATGCTTGGGTTCGTGAGACACACACCCCTCCTGCTTCCCGTTTCCATGGGCTTGCAAAGGGTGTGCCCAAGTGACAGTGAATTACACAGTGACGTTGGACTCCCATGAGCTGTGTGGGCAGTCTGTAGTCAATACTGTGTATACATTCCTAGTGCATATTGTTGTTGTATTGTGCACTGCATGGTGTATTGATGTGTGCTTGTGCATCCATGTCTCCCTCCTAATTTGCAGGTTCATTCCTCATGTCTTCACAAGGCCGTCCACTTTGGAGATGGAGCTCATGTTGTGAGCAGTGGACTCCCAGATGTGCGTGGCAACAACACTGTTCAGTTGGAGGTGGTGGATGTGCTGGCATTCTCATGTTGTAAGACTACGTATCCTTTGCCTTAGTACTGTCATGTTTATGCTATGTCGATTGTATTGTGGTAAGTATTTGGTCATGTGTGTTGTTGTTTCTAAATTTATGTGGGCATATTGTGTGTGGCCAGTTTCCATTAGGGACACTGTACTTTGTGACAGGTGTCATGTTTGGGGGTTGACTTTGTTTGCTCTCACATGGCATGTCATGCCATGGTGTGTTGGGTGGCGGTGCTGGGGACGGGTTGGGTGACATGGCACTGTTGTCATGTTGTGTCTTGCAAGGGGGTAATGATTTTAGCAGCATAGAAGTGTGTCTTTTGAACACAGCATTGGTGGTGTTTGTGTAGGTAGGGAAGCACACAATGGAACACTTCCAGATGTACAATCTCAGGCTGGTATGGTTGTGACAGTTGACTGTCCATTGACACATCATAATTGTCAGTTACAATCATCATTGATTGTCAGCTGGTATGTGCCAGGGCTGTGTGCACTCCACAGGGGTGTGATTTTATGTGAAGTAATTAGCCACAAGCTGCGTACGGGCTGCCTCACCCCGTGCCCTTTCCCCTCCCATGCGCAGTGGGCATGCATGTGGTTGGGGATGTGGGGGCACCACCATGTCCACGGCCAGGCCCCGGCGTGTTGCAACGTTGTGCAGGACACATGCTGCCACTATGATCCTGCACACTACTGGGGGAGCGTATAACAGCTGCCCGCCAAAACGGTCAAGGGAGCGGAAGCGTGACTTGAGCACTCCGAATGTGCACTCCACGATGCCCCGGGTTGCAATGTGGGCTGTGTTGTATCTTACCTGGGGTGGCGTGGTGGAGTTCCGAATTGGCGTCATCATGTGGGTGCTGAGAGGGTAGGCACTGTCCCCTGGGGAGGTGGTGATGGGTATCATCAGTGGGGTTGTGACATTACTCAGTATCTGACATGCATGCATGCGCAGTGGCATTTATACTCACTGAGCAGCCATGTATCGCCATGCCGCCCAGCTTCTATGTCCCGGTTTAGGGTAGACATTCTGTAGATGAAACTGTCGTGGGTGGAGCCTGGATAGTTGGCGTTTACTGAGGTGATGATTCCCTTGGCATCACATACTACCTGGGCGTTGATGGAATGCCAGTGCTTGCGGTTTCTATAGATGTGCTCAGTTGCCCTGGGGGGACGGAGAGCCACATGGGTGCAATCAATGGCACCTTTGGGGAATTGTGCCACCCTGTAGAAATCCTGGGCAACAGCCTGCCTTTCTGCAGGTGTTCTGGGCAGGTATATGTGCCTGCGGACTGATGGGCGTGCAGTGATGATGGCCAAGACCTGGTGTAGGCAGCGTGACTGCGTGGCCTGTGACACCCCCCCCCACTATGGCACTTGTCCGCTGATATGATCCAGTGGCCAGGAAGTGCAGTACATTGAGGACCTTCTCCAGGGGGCTGAGTGCTTGGGAGCACAGGGTGGTTGATGTGAGGTCATCCTCCCACTCACTGACCAGGTCTAGTATTATGTGAGGTGGAAACCTGTACCTCCCATACACATGGTCATCAGGCATCCCAAAAAGGCTGGTTCTGGGTGTAAAAATTCTGGCCCGGACTATCCTCCTCCTCCTCCTGCGGTATCCCACGGCCACTGCTGCTAGGAACGGTATGTTCATCCTGGCGTCTGAGCTTGTTTGTTGTTTGCGTGCACTTTTATGCTGTGCGGGTGGACGTACGCCTACTTCCTGCTGGCGTACGTGTTTCCGGATTGGCCACGTTCGTTTCCATGAATACGTGTTGTAGGCGAGCGTGTAAAACTTCCCGCGCAGCCCTGGAATACCCGCACCCAGCCCGATAGCGTGTGGAACTTCTCACGCACCCCTGAAATACACGCACACGCTCCCCCAGGCCCGATCGCGTGTGGAACTTCTCGCGCACCTCTGAACTACACGCACCCAGGCCAATCGCATGTGGAACTTCTCGCGCACCTCTGAACTACACGCGCCCAGGCCAATCGCGTGTGGAACTTCTCGCGCACCCCTGAAATACACGCACACGCTCCCCCAGACCCGATCGCGTGTGGAACTTCTCGCGCACCTCTGAACTACACGCGCCCAGGCCAATCGCGTGTGGAAGTTCTCGCGCACCCCTGAAATACACACACACGCTCCCCCAGGCCTGATCGCGTGTGGAACTTCTCACGCACCGATGAACTACACGCACCCAGGCCAAGCGCGTGTGGAACTTCTCGCGCACCTCTGAACTACACGTGCCCAGGCCAATCGCGTGTGGAACTTCTCGCGCACCCCTGAAATACACGCACACGCTCCCCCAGGCCCGATCGCGTGTGGAACTTCTCGCGCACCTCTGAACTACACGCGCCCAGGCCAATCGCGTGTGGAACTTCTCGCGCACCCCTGAAATACACGCACACGCTCCCCCAGGCCCGATCACGTGTGGAACTTCTCGCGCACCTCTGAACTACACGCGCCCACGCCAATCGCGTGTGGAACTTCTCGCGCACCCCTGAAATACACGCACACGCTCCCCCAGGCTCGATCGCATGTGGAACTTCTCGTGCACCTCTGAACTACACACGCCCAGGCCAATCGCGTGTGGAACTTCTCGCGCACCCCTGAAATACACGCACACGCTCCCCCAGGCCCGATCGCATGTGGAACTTCTCGCGCACCTCTGAACTAAACGTGCCCAGGCCAATCGCGTGTGGAACTTCTCGCGCACCCCTGAAATACACGCACACGCTCCCCCAGGCCCGATCGCGTGTGGAACTTCTCGCACACCTCTGAACTACACACGCCCAGGCCAATCGCATGTGGAACTTCTCGCGCACCTCTGAACTACACGCGCCCAGGCCAATCGCGCGTGGAACTTCTCGCGCACCCCTGAAATACACGCACACGCTCCCCCAGGCCCGATCGCGTGTGGAATTTCTCGCGCACCCCTGAAATACACGCACACGCTCCCCCAGGCCCGATCGCGTGTGGAACTTCTCACGCACCCCTGAAATACACGCACACGCTCCCCCAGGCCAGATCGCATGTGAAACTTCTAGCGCACGCGTGTTCCCGAAACCCGTAATACGCGTTCCCCGCTTTGCGTTTGCTGTTTGCCAGTCCGGTAAACTGGTAGAGGGTTGGCACGGCCCTTTGCGATGGTTTTGCGATCTTGATGACTTTTCCTTGTACAAGGGCGTTCTTGGAGGCGTAACTGGCGCTGCTGCAGGGTCGCTGCGCCACTCTGCGCCACGTCTGCTTTTGGAGGCGAGAATCCATGTATACGCTGTGCGTGGAAATTGATTTTATCGCACGCGGCTGGCGCAGACATTTGCACGGGCACGCTGTGCGCCAGCCGCGTGCGACACTTTTGAGAGGAATTACATGAATCGGCCTGTTACTTTGCACAATCTACAAGTGAGTGATCCATCTGCTGACTTTCGTGGTCTCAGAACTTCTCTAGTTGGAAACAAATTGAGACTACGGGCCTCATTACGAGAATGGAGGTAGCCATGGAGCCATTAGCTCCATGGCTGCCTCCGTTCCGGGCTCCATTACCGGGTTCCTGCAATGGGGATTTACCGGGTTACTCCGACATAGGAGGACCCGAAAATTCCTCCTTGCAGGAACCCATCCCCTTTCCCATTTGAGCCCCCATAGGGCTCAATGGGAATGGGGATGGAGGTAATAACGGGCAGATTACATCTGGCCTGTTATTGCCTCCCTCTTCCCCTTGCGGGCCCTGGAAAGCACACCTGGTTTTACCAGGCGTGCGATCCGGGTACCGCGATGGGAAGCTCGTAATCGGCACTCCCGGAATGAAGGGGGCCGGTCCCGTACCGGCCCCCTTCATTACAGGAGCGCCAGCCTTATAATGAGGCCCTACTTCTGAAAAACTGAGATCGTAAAAACCAATATGGGAAGAGCTGCAGATATTTTGGTAAGCAGTTCAATTTTTTCTTCCTCCAATGGCTTTCCAAAATTTTGAAAGCTTGCCTTTCGTCATGGGTTTTGATCCAGCCCAACCTGTAAAGTTTCTTCTTTACATTGTCAGGATTTAATACAAGTGTTTTGACTAGCTCTAAGAGAGTCATTACACATGTATTTTCCCATTCATTTAAGGAAAGTTCAGATTTATCCTTGAGGGCTTGCTGCAAAGTCTTGAAGCTACCCCTTGGGTTATCGTCACAACATTTGCTGAACAACTGCAGAGTTTTCCACACCACAATGGCTTCAAGTGAAGTGAGACCAATTTCCATCCTGATGGCCTGGATTGGAATGCTTTTTGGAAGACTGAAAACACTTTTCCAAAATGTGCCCTCAATTAACTGCCAGATCTTGTTATCGTAATGCAAGGATGTCTCTGCACGTATGTTAGGATTGGAACGACTTTCATCCTGTAAAACCTTAATAGGGCTATCATTGAAAATCCACAGACTTTTTTCAATATGATTTTTCCTTGAGATGCTAGATTTTTTGGTTTGGTCCGGAGTGAAGCCACTCTGGGATCGTCACATGCACTTGTATTTAGGCACACGCCCAGATAGATTAAAGAATTCACCTCTGGAACCCTTTCTCCTTGCAGGTACCATGACTTGGTACCTTTTTAGCCTCTCTTATTCGCTTCCCCAAAGGCCATAATCCTTGATTTTATTGGACTTATCTGCAGTCCATTGATATCAATGAATGTTTGCCTTGCATCCAGCTGCTTTGGAAGGCCTACCGGGGTCTGATCAGCTAGCACAATGTCGTCTGCAAAGAAGAGTCGTCCCACTTCCTTAACTCCCAACTTAGGTGGAAAGCACCTGACATCCTCGAAGGTCAAATCAATATCTGATATAAACAAATTGAAGAGTTCCGGGGCCAGCGGGCAACCTTGTTTGAGGCCTTTTGTTGTTACAATTGGCCTTGATAATGCACCTTTGGAGTTGACCCTTACCCTCTG
Source organism: Ambystoma mexicanum (assembly GCF_040938575.1). Classification (NCBI taxonomy): domain Eukaryota; kingdom Metazoa; phylum Chordata; class Amphibia; order Caudata; family Ambystomatidae; genus Ambystoma; species Ambystoma mexicanum. The sequence continues at coordinate 352,813,586 of NC_090921.1, forward strand.
TGTTGTGTCAGAGTAGAAGTCTTGTAGTGGTTCCATGATGTTACCAGGACAACCCCACTGTTTCAGTTTCCGCCACAGAGCCGGCCGCTTGATGGTATCAAAAGCTTGAGCTAGGTCAACCAACTCCAGGTATGTTTTCTTAGCTCTATTTTTCTCCGATCTTGCTTTGAGGATGTTTATAATAAAGATGTTAAGAGTCTTCCCTATTCCTTTCACAAAACTAGGTTGCCATTCATCCCTGCGTGAATCGCAGTCGCGAATAATTTACCGGCCACGTCCAGTAACGCTATTATATATTATAAATAGGCACAATTATTGAAGCTTTCCATGACAGGGGAATCTTCTTTTCTTCTGTGATGTTGGTAAATAGCACAGAAAGAAAATCCGCCCATTGTTCTGGATTTTGTCTAAGCATCACATTAGTTAAACCGTCGGGTCCTGGAGCTCGTGAATTGCTGAGCTTGTTGATGCAAACAACAATTGATTTGGGGTTAGATCAAACCCCTCCCACTTCACCTCCACTAGTTTGTCAATTGGGGCATTAGAGGGATCGTTATCTGAACATTTATTAAAATATTCACTCCAGTTGGAGGCTGGGATGGGATTCAGCATCAATGCTTCCTGAGGCGTATCAAGTCGATTTAAAATTTACCAAATTTCACCAGTGTTGCAAGATTTAATCAGTTCCAACATAGCTTCTGCATCATTCCTCAACAGCCATTTGCTGTGCATTTTGACCCAGTTTCTGTGTCTTTGCTTCAGTTTCCTGATTTGTTCCCCACTGGTCTTGTATGGATTTTTCCTCAATTGTTAAATTGCTTGTTTCAAAACCTTTTTCTTTGTTACGACCCCTTCATCATAAAAAAGAGTATGTTGAAAATTTCATTGATTAATCCTGTTCTTTTTTTACTTCAAAGGCATTAAGCAGAAATGTGTAATCCACAGCCTCATTGCCTTGTGTTGATTTCATAAAATCCGTAGCCAATTCCAGCTCCTTTGTTAGTTGTTTAATTTAATTTTTCGGAATTCCTAGCCGATTTTGACCTGGTACTGTTTCTAAGACCAACTGCCCATCTTCTATTACTTCTTGATGTAGCGCTAGCCACACCAAGCTTAGCAAGTTATGGTCACGCAATTCTTTACTGATTATTGACAATGATCGTATGACATCCATCATATTTTTTGATGTACAAATGTAATCCGAAATTTGACCATTGGTTGTGTCATTTCTGGTAGCTTTTCCTGGGATATCACCCTCAATGCATCTGTTTAACATAAATACTTTATTTGAGGCCAACATTTGTTGCCAAGCACCGCTTTTCAGCTGCTGCTGTATATAACTGATCCTCCTCACGTAAAACCCCTTTCCCATCAAAACAAACACAATTCAAATCCCCACACAGAATAAACCAGGGGTCATTCACTTTGAGACGTTGCTCATCTATCAGTTCAGCCACTTGCTCTGGATACTCCCTACATACAGTGCGTGCCGGGTTCCAATAGAAATCCAGTAGAGATTGATGAGGATCAGAGTCTGTTGTCTATTGAAAGGCCAGGCGATCCTTGATTGCAATTAGTAGGCCTGATGATGGTCTTCCAAGACGCCTTTGATTGCTGGGTTTAGGTAGACTTCGTAGCCATCTATGATAAGTTCCTCCCTTAACCATGTCTCTTGGAGGCAGATTATTTCGTGATCAGCCAAGGATTGGTCGCCAATAGAAAATAAGTGGACAAAGCCCTTGTGTTCCAGCTAGCCAACGATAACAAGGCCTCCTCTTCCACCTGATGAAGTTATGGCATATTGATTTTGTCAGCTAGGAGACCCACCAGCCACTTCCAATTATCATCTGACCCTTTGAAGTCCCCTGGTCTTTTCCCACTAGAACGACTGGCCCCCTTCAAGTTATCTCTTGGCATTTGAGATCTTTGTGGTCGTCGATGACTAGAGAGTTCCTCTTTATGAGCTCGGCTTTTCTGACGTTGTTTACTTGAATAGCGTGATGGACCTCTCGGTCTTCGGGACCTAGACCCAGAGTTTCCTCTTCTCTGTGATAATAATATTAGATTGGGTCCAAATGTATTTCATAAACTGGTTGTGTCAATGATGATGAGACAAACAGCACTTGGTACGCATGCACTTAGTGCTGTTTATCTCCTCAGTAACCCTACCGGTATAAAATATGTGTTGGTTTATGGCTACTCCTCATTATATAGCTTGCCATAGCCTTAATACAGAACACATTCCATGGGGGTTAAGATATCTGTTTCTTATGGCATAAAATAGACTGAACAAATTATGCATATGCAATAAAGTTAATCCACTAACCAGGTCTTCAGGGACCTATGTGATTATTGCAAACACTATTATTACGACAGCTGAAAATACAGACCTTTTTATTTTTTATTTTTTTTAAATCCCCTTACACCACATACATATGCAGCGGGAGACCCCCACACCCCCATATTTCCATTATATTACATACCTTCCCATATATATATATATATATATATATATATATATATATATATATGGTGTAAGGGGGGGTCTAAAAAAAAAAGTTGCCATTTTCAACCGTCGTAATTGTGAGGGCGACATTTTGGCCCATTACCGGTCTTCAGCTTTGTCTTTTTCCCTATTGATGTGGTTGTATATGCAAGTCTTCATGTTGCAATGAAAAAATAAATTTTCTATTTCTCTAATAATTCCTTCTGCAATTACAAATTTTCCCTGTTTCTTTCATACCTAGCACACTCCCCTGATAGGTTTTTTGTATACTTTGGGTGTGCGTTTTGATCATAACATAAATCATACACAACTTTGTTTGGCCTTTGTTTCATCAGGATACCTGACATATTCTCCTGCTGGGTTTCTGCTCCTTAGTGTCTTTGACCAATACAGCCTTTCTGGTTATTCATATATGCTCCTTAATTTATCTTTGACTGGTATATTTCCCTAACAGGACTTCCTCTGTACACTTGTTTCTGCCTGGTGTACTCTCCTGCTAGGCTTCCTAGAATCACACTCTTGTATTTTCCTGGTATACTTTCCAACCAGGGCTTCTTGGAATCACACTCTTGTATTAGCCTAGTATACTGCCAGGGCTTCTGGCAAACATATACCTGTAACTGCCTGGTATACTCTCCTGCCAGGGTGTTTCACGTGTGTGCCTTTGCTCACACTTCCACTATTCACTATTGATAGTTCACCACATTAGCCTTATTGGCTAATACACTCTGTCGGCTGTATACTGCTTTGTTAGCATTTCTTATATGCATATATGAAACATACTGGCAAACTTCAAAGTCTTACTTCTTTAGAAGATGCACTTTCACTTTCGCTCTCCTTGGTTTTGTAAACAGCTCTCTTTCTCTTTCAGTTCTGTTATGTTAAATTATTCGAATTTGGCATGGTCGCCAATATGCCTTAGTTTTCCCTTTGTCCTAGCATGGACTCATTGGCACTTCGTGGCATTCCTTATTCCTCTCTCAGCTCGCCGGTAACCGTCTTTGGTGTTTTCTTACTCAAGAACCTTTTCTTTCTGCGTCCCTTGTTTTTTGTGGTTCCAGCTGGGCTCATCTGCTTCGCACGGGTCTCCAGTAGGTGAAGTGCTGCTTTCTGACACCAGCGAAAGCCCAAGAGCCCTGCACTGGGTTCTTGTGTTCCCACTGTGTGTCGTCTTCTCTGCGCAGCCTTCTGCTTCTGAGCTCATGAGCCAGTTGGCTCGACTGACCTTCTTCCAGCATGTTGATCACACCGAGAGGAACAGCCCGCTCCCACCAGCAGTCCTAATATAAATGTCGTGGGCACAGGTGTGTGCTTGCAGCAATTAGTGTGCTGCCTGTGCTCGGGGCTTCTCTTGCTTTGCATTCCTCCACTCCTCTTCGCTGTCGCAGTGTTGAGGTGTTCATGGGTATAGTAGACCCTTTTTGGTAACTTGCATGAAAATGTTGGATGAATGTCCATAATGTGTTTTGGTGGCAAGTCAGTCATGGAGGATTGGTATGTGGAGTTATGACAGATGATTTTAGCAGATTTACAAGGCAAGTCCTGGTTTGAGAGTTTGAGGGGTTGTAAAAAAAGGATTTACTACTCTCCATGGAGGGAGCAGCGGAGGGATTACAATAGGCCATTCGAGTTTTGTAAATGGGAGGTTTATCCTGCAAGGGCAAAGGGGGATACCATGTCTCACCCGCTGATACCATCACCCTCTCCCGTCCCCTGGCTACATGGGAGGAGGTCACCGTCGGGAACGGAGAGTTGATACCATCGGATTAATCACATTATTCTATTGTAATTTAATCATTCTCTCCTTTCAGGGGGAAGCTATGTTGTGCCCTCTTCCCATAGTCTGTGGTGCTAAAATGTAATTACTTTCCTGTCACATGTGTTGTATGGTGAGCCTGAGCCTACATGGGCGACCACACTGTTTGTTTTGACAGAGAAAGTTTAGCTGAGGTTTAAGGATGATTATTCCACTGATTAATACAGTGACCTTTGAGAACAGTCGCCCTCAGTGAACGCAAACCTTCACCCATTGTAGCTTGCGTTTATGTCTAGCATGACTGCTGAAGTCTATGTCCTGAAGTGGGAGGTTTACACCCACCTTGTTAGGTGACATCAGCTCTTGCAGGTTCGAGCCTGCCACATATTTGGGGAGCGGGAATCAAGTAGACCATAGCACAAATGAATCACAGGATCAATTTCTGAATACCCACATGCAAGATTTCACCTGCGCACCAGTTTGCAATCCCAATGTGAAAATACCTATTCTCTCATGCCTTGCATTTGTGTATCCATCAAAGTGAGATCTGGACCAACACCGCTGTTTTGAAAGATTTTTTTGTGTGCAAATGTCCCATCATAGTTTCCTATTTGACCCCATTATTGTTGATCAGTTTTTGACCCTGTCCTGACATTTTGAAGGGAAGTAAAGCCTTCAGCTTCACTCACATTTGCTATGGGGAAACTGACTAGTCCTTCAGGCTATCAGTACTGGGAAACTTGGTTTCCCTTTTGAAGGTTTGCACTTTTTTAACATTGCACGCAGCACCTTACAGTGCAGTGCAATAGAGTTACATGTGTAACACCCTAGCTTTTTTTACATGTGATTTTTGGTTACTTTTATATGTGCCTAATGATAAGCTAGTTGCAGCAGTTCTATTTTTACTTTTTCAGAATTATATTTAGTGTGCTTATTCGCGTTTACCACATGTTGCTAGTGCCCTAAAATAGGTGTGCCATGAGAATTTCACTTGTTCTTTGGTCATATTATTGTTACGCCTTCTTCCTGCCTTGCCAGGCCAGGGAATCCCTTATGAGGGCATGTGCACTTGCCCGGGAAAGCTGCAGATCTCACATGCTAGTGAACCTTTTTGTTGGTGCGGCCAGGAAGAGGGCTGGGACTGTTTAGATCCAGTTATAATCCTTGGTGCCCGAAAGTCTGTGTGTGGGGCAGATGTGAAATCAGTTGTTGTCCGTGATTGGACAAATACTGGCTGTTTGAATGGTGCAGATCCTTATCATTGGTCCGGTCTTGCTTCCAGCTCAAATACTGGATAAGAGGAGGACTCCGGCAGCCATTTCTTCAGATCAACATTGGAGCCAAGAATCCCTTGAAGATGAACAGCCTGTTGACAACCTGAAGACAGCTCTTCCTGTGTCTGTCCTGGCAAAGCCCTGGTCCTCTGCCTGATCACCGACGACCCTGAGTGGTTCTTCAACCCTTGAAATAGTGGGTCCAACTAGTATTGATGTCTTTTCAACGATAAGAGCCTTCAGAAGTGTCCCTGGAGTGCCTGGTTGACTGACCAGCTCTCTTGTGGTCTACCTCGCCAGAAGCGATGACATTCTGCGCTTGTTTCTGGAGATGTGGTGATTGCCAGCTTGTGCGACAAATCACCTTCCCCAAAATTCAAACTTCCTATCTTCAAGCAAACCTGCCCTGGAGGAGCGGCTTAGACTGCAACTGGAAGGACACCTTTCGTGACCTGATGACAGTGATAGTTATTGGAACTCACCTCCCTTCATCATGTGAAGTGTCTTGAAGAGTCATGCATTGGTGGTTCTTGCATTTCTTCACTGACAGAGGTTGCATCTTGCTGTAGCACCCGACTGGAAGAATCTTCAAACCTGCAACTCCTGGGCACTTATCAACGGAACAAAGGATAGACGATCGAGCCACCAGAAAACCCCAGATGATCCACAAAGAATCTGGGAAAATCAGAGTCATGGGGGAAAGTAAGCCTGTTCCCACCAGTCCTCCATAGGATAACATTTGGAACAAGTCTTTTCTTCTCTTGTCTCCCCTCAAATCAGCTCTGGTTCTTCAAACCTGGGTTTAGTGTCCTGCCCCTAGGTTAGCTTTTGGTCTGGAAGAGAGGAGAACACTTAGCTTTTCTCTGGTAAATTTTTGAAAAACATTAAAATAATTTGACACTATTCACCACCCCAAACCCATGTCATCCTTTCAAAAGAGACTGCATACTGGTGAGGAACATTGTGAACAACTCTTTAACTTTTGAGCCCCATTCATTTTAGGGTTTGGACTTCTCTAGTTAGGATATTCTTGTGATCGGTTCCCATCATTTACTGCATCTAACTTACCTACCTGCTTTGCTTGATTAAGTTATCTGATGTCAATTAGGTAAACCTATTGTTTGGAAGGAACTGAGCCCTTCCCGCACCCTCCCCCTTAGGTGCTTTAGAGTGAGGTAAGTCCCATAGATAGACGTGCTATGTACCAGGGTAGAAAGGGCCGTGCTAAGAAACCTGGCATGAATACAATATTGCGGGAATTATAGATGCATAGACTTAGTGCGCACATATAAAGAGACGCCATTTTATAGTTATGGGAGACACATTCAGTCTTACATGGCTGCACGGTAAACGTAGGCCTGGCAGAGAAACCTGAACAGGCCCAGAACACTGAAGGCAGATGAACCTGCGCTGCTAATTCTCACAGAAACTTCTCTTTGTTCCTTAAAATGTTGCAATGACTTATTATCCCAGCGGAGATGCAGCGGAGGCTGCGCCGACCCGAAATGAGGTAAGTACCCCCTGCGGTAAATCAGGTAAGTCTTGGGGGGTAGCCTGTACAGTCTTAGGGTATCCCCTTTGCTCACCTTGCTGTTTTTGTCTCCTTAGGTGTCGGAGAGCGGCCGCGAGATGGAGAAGAGCGTGATGGAATGCTGAAGTGCTGCAAGGCAGGTGAGTACAGCGCGGCGCTGCAGGATGCGAAGTAAGGCGTTTTAAAGACTTCTTCTTCCAGCTCCGTGGCGTGATGGATCAGGATTCAGGTAAGGATTAAAGGTAAAACTCCTGTTCTGACCTTTTCTCGAAGCGTGTGCTGCTGTCCGGGCGTGGTTTAAATAGCCTTGGAAGGAGTCCCAGGTAAGTATTCTTCCACAGCCCCACCCGAGTAAAAAGTAGTCCCTTAGGTAAAATAGTCCCTCCTAAGCCTCATTTGGCTTGTGGCTTCTTGCAGCATGGTCTGCATCAGGTAAGTTTGCAGCATGGTCTGCATCAGATAGGTTTTCTACTATGAGCCTGGCGCACATGGCGCCAGGACTAACTCTATTCTTATGAGCCTGGCGCCAGCACTCCACCCAAACAGCCCCTAGCTGGGGTTTTTTGGGCTTGCTCCAAATGGCATGATGCCTGCTTCTGGCGTTGCTGGGCCTGGTCTGGTTTCCCGGGGGCAGGCATCATGACAATTAACTAAACTATTGAAGCTGAATACGCCCTGGAAATGGGAAAAGAAGCAATCTGAGGCAGTTGCTAAATTAAAGGAATGTCTCATAAAGGCACCATGTTTAGCGTATCCCATACAAAACAGAGATGTCTTTATAGAAATAGGTTTCACTGAACATTGTATGTCAGCATTGTTATCTCAAAAACATGATTTGAACCACAAAACCATTGCTTATGCAAGTAAGGCATTTTCTCAAGTTGAAATTAAATTCAGTGAATGTGTAAAAGGCTCTTTTGACCACTGTGTGGGTGTTGCAGCATTTCCGCCCCATTGTTGAAGAAGAAAGGTTAATCATTTAAACAAATCATCAACCATTGCAGTTTCTACATAGTAAAAGTATTAGGTCAGGCAACCTATCACAGTCCAGAATTACTTCATGGACATCGGCATTGCGGTGGAAGAAGCACATGGATTTATTATGGGCAATAGAAGGATGATCTTTCAGAATATATATATACCCATGAATCCTGATAGTTTGATGGAAAAACATTTTAACAAAACTTGGATCGTAACTGATCAAACTAAAAAGTGGCTAGAATTAAGAAAAGAGGACGCCAAGCAGACAATAAGACAATGTTAATGCAATTGGAAAAGACATTTGTGAATTCAGCGGATATAAAGAAAAGGAGGGGAAAAAGAGGGGCAGTAATGCTTTTGGTCTCCCAGGTAATGTCTATTATAGGAGCTGTAATAGGTACTACGATGTCAACAGCTAATGCCATTTCAGTAGGGACATTGAGTGCCAAGGCACAACAATTGAACTATGATCTAGAAATGATTCAAAAGAGCTTGGATGGAATTAGGGGTGGATTGGATGAACAAGTGAAATTTATTAATGAGACTGTGGTATTGATAAATGAACAGGCTGAAGTTATACAAAATAGCACCAAGGTAACAATCAAGCATGACCGAATATTGAAGGAGATTATGAATGTAATAAATCCTAATGATAGATTGTTGACAAATTACATGAAGGAGGTCCAAACTGCAATTTCCCAATTAATTCAAGGACATATACCGTTATAATTTGTTTCACAAGATATTGTTCATCAAATGATGGAAAGAATAACTAAAAGAGAAATTGATACAATACAGGTGAAGGTTGCATTTGAAATGGGCAATGCAATGCCCCTATATGTGAATTTGGAAAGAATGGAAATTGGATTTTTGTTGTGCATCCCATATATAGCTCCTGAACTTATTTATCAAACTAAGTGGGTACATAACGTGGGATTTTGGCAAGGTGTGAAATATATAAAAATGAAAACTCCAGAGGTGGTGGCATTTCAGTCATGGAAGCCTGAGGTTTATTTGATTCCGAACCTGGAAACATGTTTTAAGTTTAAAGAACAACATTACATGTGTCCAGGTAAACCATTTGTTCCTGATGCTACAGATGCTATTTGTGGTTTAAAACCGGATCCAGGTGTATCAGGAGGATGTGAAGTGGCCATTAGCAATTTGGGTGGTGAGGAGTTAGCACAAGCCAAAATGGTCAAAAATAGATGGTTGGTCAGCACCTACATGAAAAATATGACAGTTACGCATCTAAATCATGGAACATTTGTTGTCAAGCAATTGAAATATAATGTATTTTACTTGCAGGTTCTGTAAGAATATATATAGCGTTTTACCAAAATGTAATGGCATACTTTTTATTGCAAAGTGCAGTGGCATTTGATTGCCATCAGTAATGTGGCACATACATATATTTTTGAGTTGTCAGTATAACATGTGAATATGTTGTTGGTGGCATGCAAGATACAGAATTTATAACACAGCAAAGCCCAATATGAAACTGCAGAGAATGAAGTGCACCATTTTTTTGGATACCTCATACATGGAAAACTACATTATTCATATAACTGACTAACTTAATTAACATTACTAAACACTAATTATAACTTTCCTAACATTATAATGTAGTCTCATGTGCAAAATGAGGTGAAAATACATATTTTGGTGACATTGCTGTAATGCAGTTTAAATGCACACTGGCCTTTTTTTTCTTCTTTTTCTTCTGTGTTAACCTGTGGAGAGCAGAGGGAAAGTATGCTCAGCAGGAAATAAATTGAAACAGTTGCTCAGAGAGCAAGGATTTCAGTGATCTAAACATTAAGGGTGGCACAGAAAATATTCTTTCGACCTGATTGGAAGAAAGTGTCTGGAGACATGCCACGTAAATAAAGTAGGAAGGCTCAGAGTTTTGCTAATGGCAAAACTTGCGGAGAGGAGTTAGTGGAGACTGGGCTGTGAAGACAGACGGAAGTCCAAGGGTCACTGAGCGCTGGCTTGAGAAGATATCTCGCCAGCGCTTCCCACACACACACAAGATTACAGGAGCCGTCCATGCTGATACTGGGCCTGCATTTGTGAAAGTAGCGAGGTCACTCTCAGAACTTCAAAGAATCACTTTTGGTAAGATATGTACAAGTGAGGACATTGTAAAATGCTGCATGAATGACTGAGCTTTAGTACAAGGCAGAAAGGCAGGGAAGTCAGTGCATGTTTATTTTAAAAGATCTGCTTGTTCTATTTTGTTTTCTCTTTGTATTCCAGATGACGATACAATGTATCCATGGTAAGAATTAATGATTGTGAATTATATTTGTATATAATATAATGAGAGTATATAAAAACAAATGGGATTATTTTGGTGTCATTTTTGCATCTGTGAACTTATTTATATACATATAAAGTATACAGTACAGGGGAGGGCCATTTCTCTTCAGTAGTGCATTTGTCAATTTACTACTGCAGGTAAAATAACAACCCAGGAGGAGCTCATAATATTCAGTGACAAAAAAGGTTTGTGTGTGAGTATGTACTTTCCTTGCATGCTGATTAGAAGGAATCTGATATAATATATAGATTGATGGACGTCCATGAACCAGTGATACCTAAGGGCACATAGATTGCTGGATGTAGATAAGCCAGTGATACCAACCACAAACTGTAGGTGGTGCTCTGAATAAAATTATTGGGTCCCAGCAGTGCATAGGTCTGGGGCTCTCTACAGACAACTAAGAGGTATCATTATAGAAAGTAAGGTTTTTTTTATGATGGGGTTATAGTATAAGGGAGAAAACCATGCTCACCACTAAATACCGTAAAAGAACACACCACTAAAATGACCACCAATGTAAGCTAACAAAGTATGGTCACTAAAATAATATGCAGCCAAACCCAATCTAAATGCAAGATAAAATTTACCACCAAATTACCGCCAATATTTTTGCAGTAAGAGAATATCGCCAAACCCCAAATTTACCCCAATAAGACAAAATATCTTACATACCATATATCCTACATCATTAGATCCCGTGGCCCATATCATAGGGTGAACCCCCTTAAGTTCTGGTAGCAAATCATTAGTAGTAGCAGCACAACATTTTGAAAAAGACTCAGCATTACATGTTAGGTATACTCCATCAGGCCAGCAATATATATTTGCATGTAAATGTTTCAGAAAATCCATTCCCAGCAGATTTAAAGCACATTTATAAGTGACAACAAGCTGAACCATGCACGACATGGAACCTATGGTAAACTGTACGGGGTCAGATATTGGACTTTGTACCAGATTATTAGAGAATCCCACTGATGTGTTTACTTTCCCAGAGAGGGGAATATGGGTCACTCATTTGTGGGAAATTGATGTATTGTATACATCTGTGTCAAGGGAGAATGTTGCCTGCTTGCCTTGCACTGCAGCTTTTACAAATGCCCCCCTTGAATCCACGGGAATGCATATGCGCCCTTTTCTCTCTCCAGGGCAGGCCTATGCTATGTAGTTCATTGCACTGTAATCGTCCTCATAATAAGCCCTAGCTGAATTCTGCTGACCTTTCCTTGGATTAAAATAATTATGTTGTTTCTGGCCACGGTCCTTATAAAAGTTCCTCTTGTCATTCCTCGCCCATACAAGCATCTTCGCCCTCTCCAGCGCAACTGACACCCCCTTATCCAGTGGTCTTCTGCCTTACAAAAATGATACCCAGTCTCTTTCATAGCTGCTCCATTACTTGACGGTGCACTACCACCTCATACTCCTCTATACATTCCTCTTCCCCTTTCTGAAAAATCCTGTTGCATTAATGCTCTGGTTTGTAACACTCTCATCTATTTTTCATTTCCCCCCTCCGTCTTTAGCATGGTGTTTTGCATAATACATAGCCATGGTTAATATTTGAGCAGTACTTTGGGTTGGCTAGGTGGACCCATATGTTTGAAAGTCATTTTTTAAGTGAGATAACAACACTTCAATAAAATGTTAACAGAACGCGTTTTGCCCCTCTGAGATATAAATGCCCATCCCACTAAATGAGGTAAAAGCTTCTTCATTTTGTGCAAAATATTTTTGAACTGACTCCCCTTCAGCAGTTAATTTATCCTTTGCTTGCGGGGAACCACTTGATGGATATGTGTTATCAACAGTACTGGAAGAGCTATTATTTCTTTGGACAATTCCCCAGTCTTCCCCCTTTCGCTCGCTGCCTCTATCAGCTCATCCCACTTTATGACAGAATCTAAACTGTCTTGCATTCTAATTGGTGCCATATATCTTCTGGCAGAATGCATGAAAACAACTGATCTATATCTCCCAAAGTGAGAGGACCTGTTTTAAGAACCTGGTCCATTTGGGTGTACCTCTGGTCTGGATTTTGTCTAATATCTGGGTAATCTTTAGTAAAAGAAAGTAACTACATCTTATTCCAGGGAACATGAACCTCGTGTGTTGGATTATGATATGATATGATATGATATGATATGATATGGCATTTGTAATGCGCCTATACACAAGTTTTTCAAGGCATGACGAGGCAAGGAAGGGGCAACAAAGGGAGGACAGAGACAACGATCTTACAAGGCCAATAGACATTGAGATTGAGCAAGTGTAGGGGATGGGGAGGGAAAAGTGCCAGGGGAAAGGGGAGTGGGCAGTGCTGTACATGGGATCAAACAATAAAAAGAAGTGTGGCCAGCAGGGTAAGTGCCGGCAGCAGGCGTCCAAAAGTTCAGGTAGGGGGACTGTAGGGTTACAGATACAGACTGAGGTGCAAGGTTTGCCGGGAGACAGTGCAGGTGTGTAACTGGCCAGGTAGGGATCTGGGCCCGAAATCAGAGGGTAGCCGGGTGACCAGTGCAGTATCAGACAGGAAATCAGCAAGGGAGAACAAGAGAGAAGGCAGAAGCAAAGAGGAAGGTCTTGAGGTGCTGCCTGGAATGGGAGATGGTTATCCTCGAGTTTCAGAGAGGCAGGGAGGCTGTTCCAGAGGGAGGCACCAGCCAGAGAAAGAGATCTACCACCAACTCGTTGCTTGGAGAAGTGACTGACTCTGAGGAGTTGGAGTTGGAGGAGCGAAGCGCTCTAGTAGGAAGGTATTTTCGAAGAGAGAGTTCGAGGTATTGAGGCCTCAGGCCCCAGAAGGCTTTGTGGACAATGCAGAGGGTCAAGAACTTAATCCTTGCAGCCACTGGGAGCCAATGCAGAGATTTCATTGCTGGAGAGATATGATCCCTGGGCTTGAGACCAAGGACAAGTATTGCAGTCCTGTTCTGGATGAGTTGCAGAGGACGGAAAGTAGAAGCAGGCAGATTTAGAAAGTGGCTGTTGCAGTAATCCAGCCTACAGAGAACCAGAGCTCTAGAGACAGTTAGCTTCTGGGCGAAGGAGAGGAAAGGAAGAATACCTCTGAGGAGGTGCAATTGGTAGTTTGACTTCTTAGAGATGTCAGAGATATGAGGAGAAAAGGAGAGTGTGGAGTCGAAGATGACCCTGAGGTTCTTAGCCTCACAGGTGGAGCAGGAAGAGGGCTGGCCAGAGAGTGACAGGAAAGGAGGGTTCGGATGTGCCGATGAGGAGAATCTACGTCTTACTGACATTAAGGCAGATATTGTTGGCAGCACACCACTCCTGGATAGCAGACAGACAGTCAGAGATGAGACAAGGAGAAGAGATGGCAGAGGGGAGCCTAAAAATGAGCTGAGTGTCATCCGCATAGCACTGAAAGTTGGAGCAAAGAGCGGCAATGCAGTGGGCGAGAGATGCCAGGTATTGGTTGAACACGACATGTAGAGAATGAGATAGAGGAAAGGAAGGACCCAAGTTCAACCTGGGAGGGTCGATCAGAGAGGAATAAGGTTAGCCAGGCCAGGGCCTGATCAGTGAACCCAGGTCATTACGGAGACGACTGAGCAGGACGGCATGATCAGCATCATACCCAGGCACGTCTCTCATGGGAAACGTTTGAGTTACCATAGACTTTGTTGGGGCATTTATGATCCAAAATAAAAGTGTGGACACTATTGCAGGACAGGAGTTGAATCAAGCTTGCACTCTTGGATTGCTTGCTCTATGTCCTTATAATCGCTTGGGAAGGTGTACAATTTGTTCTCCTCATTTACCCTTTTATGTAACAGCCACATTTGTTTGCATAGCTTTTGTACTATTGAAAGTATAAAAGTATCTCGTTGCTGGGACAGATACACTTTGGCTTGTTCTATTCCTTCTAACCCATTTTTGATCCATGCCAACACTACACTTTCCTTGTTTTCCGTGTCATGGGTTTTAATCCTGTGGGCATGAGGTGGGGGGAGAGTGCCTCATCACCAGGTACCCGATAGGGGCTTGGGTGGAAGCCTTTGAACAATTAAACATTCTAACAATAGGTTTGTCTCATCCTCCAAGGAGAATAGGGGGGCGTGAGTATGCCAGCTTGTGCACTTGATCCCCTTCCAGACACCTTCTCCCAAACCATGGTACCAGTGGGATGTGCTGTTCCTGGAAAGCTCACCTGTTGATTGGTTTTGGCAAGCACTCTGTCCTGCTGCTTCTGGCAGGGGTGCTTGCATGATCTGGACCGAGTTTCTTCACTGGTCCCTTGCACATGGTAGTCCAGTCCTGCTGCGACTAAGCCACTATACTGTTCGTGTTTGCTTTTGTCTTTCCTCATCTGTTTCTGTTGTATTATAAAGTTTTGTAGTCTTGTATTGCTGTCTGTTCCACTTTTGATTTTTGCTCTTTTGCTTTCTTCCCTTGCAGGTGATGTTGCCGGACCGGCTGAAGCTGTGGAGCTCGAGGCGGCAGCCAGAGGGAATGAGGAACGAAGCTGCAGTGGTTCAGTAGCTGGTAAATTGTTAACTAGGGGGCACGCAGGGTTCAAATGTGGTGCGGCCCTAGGACGGATGTTCTAACCTTGTCTTTCTTCTTTGTCACAGGGTCCGAGTTTGTGGATGTGGAGTGCGGTGCTGCAGCGTCGGGATCAAGATCACTGGATGTCAGGAGATGAGTCTGCAGATGAAATGATGAAGCACCAGTTTCCTGGAGCTGAGTAGGCAGGAGAACACCTGGTTTCAAAGGTAAGTAAACTGGTCCAAGCGGCGGTGAGCGTCACGTTGCATGTGAGTGCACAGTAATGCGAAGCACCTGCCTTAAAGATGGAGCAGCTTATATAGCTGAGCTTCTGAAGCCACGCCCACCAGGATCATCCTGCCTGCCACACCCTGCCACACCCGATGAGTCAGCACATGAAGACCTGGCCTAGGGAGCCATACCCGATGAGTCAGCACATGAGGATGTTCTCTGGAATAAAAGCTTTCAGCTCCTGGAAGGTTCTTGTAAAATAAAAGCACTCCTGTACTGAAATAAAGTAAAAGCACTCCTGCACTGAAATAAAGTGTTTCTGCTCACATCTCTTTATGATCCTGGTGCCAAAGGCGCCACGACTGAGTTCAACCAGGGCCCCTGTGTTTATGGGTCCCAAAGGGACATAAGTGAGTCAAGTGACCCATTGCCCCATCACTAGATGGTGTGGTTTTTGTGTTCTGGGGCCTGTGGCCATAACACATACACACCCTTAATTCTCATTATATCTTTACGGTCTCCCTCTTCCCAATCCTTTTTCATCTCTTTATGATCATATGCAACGCACTTTATCTTTTTTGGATTGTGGTCTACGTTTTTTAATCTGTGCTTCTCTCATAGATATTTGTCTAGCCTAATCTTCGATTGTTTATATGTTTCCCATTGCAGGGGTCTAATGGCCTTGTCACCCTCAGCGGTTAACATTTCCCTTAAATATCCTATTTTTCTAGGTCAAAAGACCCATGCACGGGGAACTGTAAATGAGGGTTGTTGGCAATGTATTTGTGCAATTTGCGCAAAAACACTACCCCCAAGCCTTTCTTCATTATCAACTCCATCTTGGAGTACCTTCTAGGGGACTCATGTTTTTCTAATTCTGAACAACTCTTACAACACTGCAACCCACAACATCCTTTAGGGCATGAATTTCCCATTTCTGTCACAGTGACTGTTTTTTGTGACTACCAGGTTGCATTGATAATGTCCCATTTAAAGCAGTGCACCCACAATCAATACAAAATACACAGCCATTTCCTGATTCATTAATTCCATGGTTTCAACATGGATGAACAAGGTGTATTTCCCGATGGCGCTTTTAACAGTATGCTCCCATAGAAAATACAACATTACACATGCATAACATCAGACCGCACAGCATCATTCTGTATTAAATCATCACACTATGTCCATGAAACAGTCTCACGCTTTTTCTTTTGCAGTCTTCTGTGTTGGCGATTCAACAGGAGTGTAGGTCTCCCTTCTACACACAGGTGGGAGAATGTTGTGGCTGCAGGAAACCTCAGTCCAACTCATGCAATGCTCTCCACAACCTCCTCCCATCCTCTGCTTGCTCTCTGACCGTGGTAGAATAGTCCAACTGGATCTTAACTGTGATGAGGTTCCATCTGGGGAAGCCAATTTGTGGGCAATACTTTTCATAATACCCAGCTCTGCCCATAATCAGCAGAATGAGACACCAGCACCAAAGATTTTAATGGCTTCAAAGCCATAGATTATTAGTTTATTAATACGCTTAAGACGAGCTCGGATGACAAGCAACTGCTTTGCCCATGCCTCTAAAGTTATTATGAGATCAAACAACCTTTATACATGTGGTGCTACATTACATCATGACAGGCATTACATCACCAGGCTAAATGTGACCACAGAGCCAGGTCAGTGTACTGCTAATGCAGCTGCTAAACTGCTATTTTCACTCCTGGAACCTGGTCCAAGAATAAATGCATACATGCAGAGCAAATGGTTTCTTTTTTCTGCAACTCAAGCTCACCATAACTGAGTGCAAAGACCAACTGATTATAAAACTAATGATACTCATTTTCATAGTTTTCTACACACTGAGCGAGCCCATCCAGTGCTGAAGGAAGAGTGGGGTGGTCACACCAATCCCAATCCAAACAGGCCCGGCTCCAGGAATTTCTATCTGGGTGAGTCAGGTTTGAAACTATGAGCCCAATTTACTTTGGTTGCGGGTGCAGGAGTAACTGACATTGTAGCTGACAGTGCTGGCATTGGGACAGATTTTCCCAACTCCAGCAAACCATTTCTTCTCAGATCCGGAAACATACATTTGCACCCTTCAATGGGTTAAGTGTGTAGGACTGCTTTAATAAGAAGCGTCATGACCAGTAGCGAGACACTTACCACAATACTATGTGGACTTCTGATCAGAATGCTTGTGAAAATGCTTGTAAGGATTGTAGACTGTGTAGGAAATATTTAAATCAACTTTTTAAGTTTAAAAGGTGTGAACCAATGTTACAGTGAAGCTACCTTGCGTTTCCCTCTGTCGCTACTAATAACACCCAGCCCCTTCTTTTTCAACTCTTAAAGTGCCATGAGATCATGAAAATAGCCGCAGAGTGCTGTTTGAAACCTGATAACATATTTAATCTTGCTTTCCTGTTAGAAGAGAACCATGGCCAATACGTGATGATGTCAGGGTCAACACGCAAGCTAAGGAGCAATTCAGGCTATGTTGTGTATTATCTAGGATATCATTATTATATATTAAGCCAACAATGTAGTGTAATAAACCAGGTATGTTGTGGCAGAATTATAATTTCCCAGTGATCCCAATGTCGTTATGCAAAGAAATAAAACCCAGTTAGAGTGGCTTGCCTAGGATCACATACATTGGTCAAGTGGATGTTTATTTGTGCATCAACATGCATAGATGTTCTCGTAGTGGTGTGGCAAGAGCATACTTGCCAACATGCTGTGACCAAAAAGATGTAGGATTTTTCAAGTTTGAAAAACAATAATTCCCATAACAATGACGTCGCAGGAAAATACAAAACATACAAACAGCACAACATGGAAAGATGTTGAAATGTTAAAAATGTATAATTCTGAATGCTAACACCAAATTGTCGGCAGAGGCTGTGTGATGGTGTTACACTCTGCCACTTGCTTTCACTGCTGGTTCACCTAAGGTTTGTACCAGCAAGAGTGCAGGACAGAGTCACGCAGCTGTCGGGTCAGTGGATTGGTCTGAGTGCAATCAAAGTAATCACCTACCAGTCCACTGTATAGACAGGCCAATTCATGTGTTGCATGCTCTGTCCTGGAGCCTGCCTTAGAATCACATACATTACTTGCCACTGGGATAGGTCACTGAAATCTATAGGCGGTAGGGCTGCTTCAAAAGCAGTAGCCTACTGCCTAAATCTGTAGGGTTGGCAAGTATGCAAGAGTCATGTTAATACTCGGTTTATGGATGCTAATGTGTACATGTACTGTGGATGGGTCTCAGTCCTGAAGCATAACCTTTGACTGAGCTGTAAGTGACATCACAGGGAAGGATGACCTTGGCGAAACATGTAAGGGAAGGCGCAAAGGTGGCAAGGGTGACACGTGCCTCAATTGCAATGTAGTCCCTTTTTAGACGTGATATAAAAGTATTCCATGGTGCTCCATCCTGCCTTCCCAGATATTCCAAAAAAATGTAGGAATGGTAACAAATGAACGAGCACAAAAAGTGCTGCATAATTTATGAGAATATGCAGAAACGTAGCGCACAAATTGCCCTCTGTAAGGATTGGGATGTGTTTCAGACGTTTATTAGCTCACGTCAATCTGTATTTTTGTAAAGTATTTATAGTTTCGTTTGCGCATTGCAAAGGCAGGAATACTATAATGAGATGTGATCGGAGCCCAAAAGCCAGGACTGGCTGTGAATAGCACTGACATGGGCTAATTGACTATTTCATGCAGCTACCATCTTATTAAGCATGATGTGAATGAATACAAGTCCTATTCCCACAAAAAAAAAAAACATACATAACATTACAGAAATCAACTTGTGATGTTAGGTTTGTGAAAATACTCCTAATTAGCCCGACTCCCGAAACGTCGAGTTACTTTGCACAGAGGAAGTATTTACTCCATGAGAAAGATTCTGCTTACCTAATTTCTGAGGGCTGGGAAGTTGTCCTTGTCAGCCTCTAGGTGGTGCTGCAAGTCCATTCATCACAGTGCATGTTTCATTTTCTTTCCTGATTAGGAGTTTGTTGTAAGAATAATTGATGCTTGCAGGAATATTAAAGAGGTACCATTTTCAATTAACCAATGCTTCCCCTCTCACTGTTATGCTAATTGACTGTCGCATTGATCTCCAACTAGTCCAGAGAACCCATTTGCTGAGATTCATATCTCCTTTTGTATCTCAGACGCATATATGTCTATCAGACTAGTGGCCTGGACCACATCCAGTACTTTCAGTAGAATGAAAAATCATGGGGGGGACCCAGCAAGTGGTGAACGAAAATTTCGGAGCAGGTCAGTGTTGTGGCCAGGATTTCTCTCGAGGGTGGGCCAGTGGCGTATGTACCTGGACCTAGGGCAGAAGGAATGTTTTTTTTCTTTGTTTTATCTGAAAGTTAACGAAGCGTATTGTTGTCAAAATATTCTTGTGTAGTATGGGCGTTCGGATTGTGCAAGGATACAGATTTACTGTTATTGGAGGATTCATCCAATCAAGATTAGTCCGGACCTGGCAGCATCAGGCAAACACTGATTGGATAAATACTCCTGTCCCAAGCCTGATGTGCTTCTCGCCTCCTCTAGAAGCGCAACATGCCACTTGACAAACCTCTGGTGGCAGAGACAGCAACATCCTGAATGAACAAAAGTCCCTCACAGCTACAAAGGGAGTGGAACCAAGGAGAAGACACAGCAAATGTTGTTCAACTCAGCAGATAACCCCCTGGGTTATCTTCGACTCCTCACTGTTCCATTTGAGGTCTGTAAGAAGTCAAAATACCAACTGCACCTCCTCAGAAGTATTGTTCCTTCCCTCTCCTTCCCCCAGAAGCTTACTGTATCTAGAGCTCTGGTTCTCGCTAGGCTTGCCTACTTTAACATCCTCTTTTTAAATCTGCCTGCCTCTACTCTCCGTCCTCTTCAACTCATCTAAAACAGGACTACGAGACTTGTCCTTGGCCTCAAGCCCAGGGATTGTATCTCCCCAGCACTGACATCTCTCCATTGGCTCCCAGTGGCTGCAAGGATCAAGTTCAAGACCCTTTGCATTGTCCACAAGGCCTTCTGGGGCCTGGGACCAAAGTATCTCCAGCTTTTTCTTCTGAAGTATCTTCCTACTCGAGCTCTTCGCTCCTCCACCTCCAACTCCTTGAGGGTCAGTCGCTTTTCCAAGCAGTGATTCGGGGGCAGATCTCTCTCTCTTCAGCAGGAGCCTCACTCTGGAACAGCCTCCCTGCCGCTCTGAAACCTGAGCAGAACCATCTCTGGTTCCAGAAGCAGCTCAAGACTTTCCTCTTTGCCTCTGCCTTCTCTCTTCTGCTACCTTGCTGATCTCCTTTCTGATACTGCACTGGTTACCAGGCTACCCTCTGAGCCACGGGCCCAGGACCCTACCCTCCTAGGTGCACACCTGCACTGCCTCCGGGAAACCCTGCACTTGGAGCTGTTTCTGCAACCCTACAACCCCCCCATACCTGCACTTATCTAACACTTGTTTTTTCTGCACTTAATCCCTACACTACCACCTGCTGGCCACACTTCTTGTTTTCAATGTTTGTTCCTATGTCTTGCACTTGCTCCCCCTACACTTCCCATGGCACTTCTCCCCCTTCCTTCTCCCCTTCCTTCTCCCCTGCACTTGCGCGATCTCAATGTCAATGGGCCTAGTAAGTTCATTGTCTTGGCCCCATTGTTCCCCTATCTTGCCTCGTCGCACCTTGTAACACTTGTATATAGGCGCGATATAAATTAAATAAAAATATCATATCATAACCTTCTTTCTTAGAGTGGCAATAGGTAGCAAGCAGGTGGGTTAGTAAAGCAGTATACGGCTGTAGCAGAGAATGTCAGTGCATGCTTCAATCTTCACCATAATCTTGCATTTTGTGGATATGGGTGGGTGTGACAGGACTATAAGGATGAGTAGTGGCTAAACCACCTGCTCAGCCTGTACACTTTTACAAACCAATAATAAAGGTAAAATGGGCATAGCAAAGAGATACACCTCCTTTGCCTTTTGTGGCAACGGGGGCTGAAGGAAGGCTATTCATAGAACGGGTGTGAATGTGATCTAGAAGTGACCCAAACAGTAAAGTATAACAGTCCAAAGTAAATCTTTTGGCTGTCTTCAAGACCACCAGTCTAGCTTCAGAGCAGCCTGAGGCACGGAAACTGCTCTCCTGAACACCCGTGAAGATGTGCTCTCATACCTCGACTCCAACTCTCCCTCTGTTCTCATCCTCCTTTATCTGTCCTCTGCCATCGGCATGGTCAATCATGCCACCCTCCTTAACCGATTCCGTGATACACTGGGTATCACAGACAGGACGCTGGCTGGGCTGACCTCTTTTATTTCAAATCTGCCCTCCAAGGTTCAAATGGGCTCTTTTCTCTCCTCTACCTCGGTCTCTACCTGCAGCCCACCTGATCTCTACCTTCTCTCCTCACTTCCGGTGTTATGCAGGTTACACTCAGCTGTCCTTTAAGCTTCCATCCTCTCCTTAATCTCTCATTCCTGATTGTCTGACCGCTATTCAGGCATGGTATGCTGCTAATGATCGCTGTCTTAATGCCAGTAAGACTGAGATTCTTCTCGTTGGTACTCCACCCTACTCTCTGGCCCTCAACGTGGGCCCCCTCCCGTAACCCAACTACGAGACAAAAAACCTGGGTTCATCTTTGACTCCTCTCTCTCCTTCCTACCTCATACTGCTGACATTGCCAAGAAGACTCACTTTCAGCTTCACCTCCTGTAAAGACTGGAGGGGGGTGTCTGTACTTCCACTCTCTATATGGTAGAGGAGAGGCACAGAGGACCCCAGCCAAGATTCTCTATTATTGGTACGTGGTCGAGCAATCAAGGCCTAGCTTCTCAGGAGGTGATGCAGGCTGGTTCTAGTGTAGTCCCCAAGCACCCACAAAGGAGTGTCTGCACACTGTATCGGTTAAAACACAGTCTTTATATAATTAATATTCAAAGGTATATACAATATCACGATAAAGCACTGTGTGCTAGGAAAATCAAGAATGGTAATTATATACAGTTCTAAAGTGGTACCACAACGATTATTAGATCTCATTAAAGTGCATCAACTATACTGTCAAAATGTCACACAAATCAGTAAAGAGGAAACCAGCAGTAGAGAGAGGAAGGAAAGCAAGATGGTTGAACAATTGGCAGACTACTGGTCCCGCTACCTAGACACAGTTCGGTGTGGAGATCCCCCCACCTGGGCAACCTGTGAAGCAAAGATGTATCACAAGCCCAGTCCATATATTGTTCACACTAGACTTCCCAATAGTTCTGCAACCCCAAAGTACCTGGTGTTGTAGCGTTCCTTCTTGAGTACTTTAACATCCTCTTTTTAAATCTGCCTGCCTCTACTCTCCGTCCTCTTCAACTCATCTAAAACAGGACTACGAGACTTGTCCTTGGCCTCAAGCCCAGGGATTGTATCTCCCCAGCACTGACATCTCTCCATTGGCTCCCAGTGGCTGCAAGGATCAAGTTCAAGACCCTTTGCATTGTCCACAAGGCCTTCTGGGGCCTGGGACCAAAGTATCTCCAGCTTTTTCTTCTGAAGTATCTTCCTACTCGAGCTCTTCGCTCCTCCACCTCCAACTCCTTGAGGGTCAGTCGCTTTTCCAAGCAGTGATTCGGGGGCAGATCTCTCTCTCTTCAGCAGGAGCCTCACTCTGGAACAGCCTCCCTGCCGCTCTGAAACCTGAGCAGAACCATCTCTGGTTCCAGAAGCAGCTCAAGACTTTCCTCTTTGCCTCTGCCTTCTCTCTTCTGCTACCTTGCTGATCTCCTTTCTGATACTGCACTGGTTACCAGGCTACCCTCTGAGCCACGGGCCCAGGACCCTACCCTCCTAGGTGCACACCTGCACTGCCTCCGGGAAACCCTGCACTTGGAGCTGTTTCTGCAACCCTACAACCCCCCCATACCTGCACTTATCTAACACTTGTTTTTTCTGCACTTAATCCCTACACTACCACCTGCTGGCCACACTTCTTGTTTTCAATGTTTGTTCCTATGTCTTGCACTTGCTCCCCCTACACTTCCCATGGCACTTCTCCCCCTTCCTTCTCCCCTTCCTTCTCCCCTGCACTTGCGCGATCTCAATGTCAATGGGCCTAGTAAGTTCATTGTCTTGGCCCCCTTGTTCCCCTATCTTGCCTCGTCGCACCTTGTAACACTTGTATATAGGCGCGATATAAATTAAATAAAAATATCATATCATAACCTTCTTTCTTAGAGTGGCAATAGGTAGCAAGCAGGTGGGTTAGTAAAGCAGTATACGGCTGTAGCAGAGAATGTCAGTGCATGCTTCAATCTTCACCATAATCTTGCATTTTGTGGATATGGGTGGGTGTGACAGGACTATAAGGATGAGTAGTGGCTAAACCACCTGCTCAGCCTGTACACTTTTACAAACCAATAATAAAGGTAAAATGGGCATAGCAAAGAGATACACCTCCTTTGCCTTTTGTGGCAACGGGGGCTGAAGGAAGGCTATTCATAGAACGGGTGTGAATGTGATCTAGAAGTGACCCAAACAGTAAAGTATAACAGTCCAAAGTAAATCTTTTGGCTGTCTTCAAGACCACCAGTCTAGCTTCAGAGCAGCCTGAGGCACGGAAACTGCTCTCCTGAACACCCGTGAAGATGTGCTCTCATACCTCGACTCCAACTCTCCCTCTGTTCTCATCCTCCTTTATCTGTCCTCTGCCATCGGCATGGTCAATCATGCCACCCTCCTTAACCGATTCCGTGATACACTGGGTATCACAGACAGGACGCTGGCTGGGCTGACCTCTTTTATTTCAAATCTGCCCTCCAAGGTTCAAATGGGCTCTTTTCTCTCCTCTACCTCGGTCTCTACCTGCAGCCCACCTGATCTCTACCTTCTCTCCTCACTTCCGGTGTTATGCAGGTTACACTCAGCTGTCCTTTAAGCTTCCATCCTCTCCTTAATCTCTCATTCCTGATTGTCTGACCGCTATTCAGGCATGGTATGCTGCTAATGATCGCTGTCTTAATGCCAGTAAGACTGAGATTCTTCTCGTTGGTACTCCACCCTACTCTCTGGCCCTCAACGTGGGCCCCCTCCCGTAACCCAACTACGAGACAAAAAACCTGGGTTCATCTTTGACTCCTCTCTCTCCTTCCTACCTCATACTGCTGACATTGCCAAGAAGACTCACTTTCAGCTTCACCTCCTGTAAAGACTGGAGGGGGGTGTCTGTACTTCCACTCTCTATATGGTAGAGGAGAGGCACAGAGGACCCCAGCCAAGATTCTCTATTATTGGTACGTGGTCGAGCAATCAAGGCCTAGCTTCTCAGGAGGTGATGCAGGCTGGTTCTAGTGTAGTCCCCAAGCACCCACAAAGGAGTGTCTGCACACTGTATCGGTTAAAACACAGTCTTTATATAATTAATATTCAAAGGTATATACAATATCACGATAAAGCACTGTGTGCTAGGAAAATCAAGAATGGTAATTATATACAGTTCTAAAGTGGTACCACAACGATTATTAGATCTCATTAAAGTGCATCAACTATACTGTCAAAATGTCACACAAATCAGTAAAGAGGAAACCAGCAGTAGAGAGAGGAAGGAAAGCAAGATGGTTGAACAATTGGCAGACTACTGGTCCCGCTACCTAGACACAGTTCGGTGTGGAGATCCCCCCACCTGGGCAACCTGTGAAGCAAAGATGTATCACAAGCCCAGTCCATATATTGTTCACACTAGACTTCCCAATAGTTCTGCAACCCCAAAGTACCTGGTGTTGTAGCGTTCCTTCTTGAGTGCCCTCCCTTTAAGGCAGGAGTCACGGGTCGTCGAACGTCCAACAGAGAACAGGTTGAGCTACGACAGTGAAGTGGCTGCGTCGTTCCTAGCGGTGCTCGTTGACGGGGGAAGCATAAACGTCCTGCAAGGGAGAGGTATGCGGGGCACCTCGGTGTCGATAGTTCTGGACCGCAAAGAGTTTGAAGAACTGTGGCCCAGCAAAGGCGTCGAGTCGTCGGCGTCTCTGTGGTCCTTGGGGGGGGGGGAAACCCATCAGTGGATTCTCCTCAGTGCGTCAACGGTCAGACCTTCACCAGCAGGATAAGACGGCGACGATGCGGACGAGAGCATCCTTGGATCAATGAAGTTCTTAGGCAAAACGGGAGCATGGCGACTCCAGTCGGCGACGGCGGTCGTCGACAATGGCGGACAACAGTCCGGGCGCTTCTCCTTGGAGTTCCGCAGCAGTCCCTGTATCGAGTCGGCAGCCTGTCGAAGGTCTGTCTACCAGGGAGCTTAGGCAAATATCAGCTGGTGAACGATGGTCCCTCGTAGCTCGGGAAGAGGGCGCCTTACCAGGTCCTCTCTAGGTCAGTCCTTGGAGGCACAGCAGCTTTCAGATTATGAAGGAGAGCAACAGCAATTCTTCTCGTCCAGCAGGGCTTCAAGGTCAAGCTTCAGTTACTCCAGTTACTCGTTGTAGATGAATTCAGCTTCTGAATACGATTCCTAGCAGTGAGAGGTCCCCAGATATACTGTTGATCTCCCATTCATTCTGCTGGGTCATACTCAAGCATCCAGTCACGACTAAGGGCATTCAGGCAGGCAGGCAGCCAATCAGGCACACGGTGCATTCAGGCCATTCACTTCTCTCCAGGCACTCACAACAAATTATGTGTATTGGGACAAGTACCGAGCCATTCAACACTCCACACTGCATTCATACCAGTTTCGGGCAGGCATGTCTCAGTCATTGTGTCAAACACCAGATACTAGACACCCACAACACAGAATGCATATTCGTCACACACTCCATTCACCCAGGTCCCACCCAAAGGCATACCCACAACATACGGTCATTGAGAAGGCTCCAGCCAGTCTGGTCAGCACTTCCCCACACTACCATATATGGAACTTCCACCCAACAGCCAGTCAGGGGGAAGGGACAGAGTCAGGGCTTATCGGGACTTCGGGATGATCAAGGTAACAGGCGATGAAAGGCAAGAGGCCATGGGGCCATTTTGTCTCCAGCAGGAATCTACCGATTCCAATGACAGGGCCTGGGCATCCCAAAATGGAGGACGTTCAGGGCACCAGCCAATTCAGCACAGAGCTTCCACCAGCCCGTACCCTGCTCTGTGGGCCACACACAGGTGCCCAAAAACATACACTAGGGGCACAGGGTTGCACCCCTACTCATGGGTGCCATAAGGGTATCCCATAGGCCTGTTCACCAAAACCAAAGGAGAGAGCTGCACCGCCAGGAGTCCCACATTAACTCCTGTGCGGAAAACACGACAGAACACACGATAAAAAGCAGTAAAGGACAAGGATACAGAGGCCCTGTCTCTTCGATGCATTTCCAGCATCACACCTCCTCTGAGGCATCTCCGCCTCCTCACCTTTCCCCAGAAATGCAATGTCTCTAGAGCCCTGTTAATCTCCAGCCTGGACTACTGTAACATTCTCTTCCTTAACCTACCTCTTTTCTCCCTTTGCCCTCTTCAACTAATCCATAATAGGACTGCAATACTTATCCTTGGCCTCAAGCCCAGAGACCATATCTCGCCAGCCCTAAATGCTCTCCACTGGCTCCCGGTGAATGCAAGGATCACATTGAAGACCCTCTGCATTATCCACAAGGCTTTCTACAGCCTCAGATCACACTACATCCAACTATCTCTCACTAAATACCGCCCTGCTAGAGTCCTTTGGTCCTCTAGCTCTAACTCTCTGCAGGTCAGTCGCTTCTCCAAGCAGAGAGTGGGGGGTAGATTTCTTTGTTCGCTGGAGCCAAACTCTGGAACAGTCACGCTGTCCCTCTCAGACTTGAGCCGGATCGCCTTAAGTTCCGGAAGCCCCTCAAGACTTTCCTTTTCTCCTTCTCCTTCCTTCTCCCCTCTCCTTGTTAACATCCCTCCACTATTTACGACTGGCTGCCTGGGCCCTTCTGAGTCATACAAGGACAGGCACTTCTCAACCAGTCTGCCTCTGCCTCCTGCACTTGCCTTCGGGCATCCTTCCCTGATCAGACTACTGAGTTGTGTCCACCCACAACCCTATCCTCGCACTACCTTACCCTTACCCCACCCCCATAGCACTTGCCCATCAGGCCTCACCTAGCACTTGCCCCCACATGATCCCTTAGCACTTACCCAGCCTCTACCTCCCCTCCCTTCCTGCATCTTTCCTACCCCCCCTTGTCCACCACTTCCACCCCCCACTCCCTACACTTCCTGTTACTGCAATTGCACAATCTGATTGTCACAAGGCCAAGTAGGACCCTTTATTGTTGTTTATCGTCCTTTGTCCTCTCCCCCCTAGTCATGTGGTGCGTGGAAACCCTTTCTGCTGTATAGGCACCATACAAATACTCAATAAATAAAAAATAAAATAAAGGAATGTCGAATAAAGATTACATAAAATATATATACTTTAAACACACCAATGTACAAATAACTATTAAAACAACCCCTATAAGAAAGAACACAGAGTATGCAATAGATAAAAAGATGCAGCACTCTGGGTAATGCAAAAAAGGGCTGGAAGCAATATACAACCAAAGAGTTCCAAAAGGATATAATGCTCAGTGAAAATGGTGCAAAAGTGACTTAAACAGTCTCTAGGGCCCAATGAAGCACCAGGAGAAAAATGATGGGTCAATAGTACCTTTCTGCTGCTCTCATGTGATTTGACAGCATCAGCCAGGATAGTGATCAATGCAAGGACACAGGTGGACAATATGCTTTTGGCATTTTGCTTATGAAAAGGAACATCTGGTTAGTGGATCACCCTTTCTGAGATGGAATCACCTGCATTATTTTATTCATTAATACAAATTTATAAAAAACAGGGCTTCTACACCCTTGCCAGATGGTCATCCTTGCCAATGGGTTATAGTAAATGTACACTGTTGATCACGCTATTTTGCTGCAGCGACTATCTGAGTATGGCCTTTCTGGCCTAGTCTTGGACTGGTTTGCTTTTTTTCTTGTGGGTCACTCCCAGTTTCTCTCCCTTACTCCTTTTCTTTCTGTGGCAAAAACCCTCAATTGTGGTGTCCCCCAAGTTTCTGCTCTCTCCCCTCTTCTCTTCAATCTATACATTCTTCCTTTGGTGAAGCTGATTCACTCTTTTGGGTTTCGGTGTTTATCCTATGCTTATGATACGCACTTTTTGGTGGGGCTTGACCTCTCCTGACCGGCCTCTGCAGACCGTTGCTGCTCTTGTGTGCTCGCCATCCACACCTAGATGAGCAGAAACTGGGTTAACGGCAACAAAATTGATGTTCTGGTGCGGGGTCCTCCTTGGCCTCCTTCAGCTGGTCCTAAGCTTTTGGTCTTCGATCCTGGGCCCTCTGCCCACGCCCTCATTGGTGGTAAAATATCTAGGGGTGAAGCTCTCTGATTCACTTTGCATGCAGTCAGATTAGCGCAGTTTGCCAGTCAGTTCACTTTACGCTGCGTGTCTTGCGTAAAGTTCTCCCGTTCCTACCTGTTCACCTTTGCAGTTTTCCAGTAAATTAACTTTAAGCTGTGTGTTTTACGTAAAGTTCTCCCATTCCTCCCTGTTCACCGTCTCCCTTTGGTGAAATTGTCTCTTACATCTGGCTCACTAGATTAATGCAACATGCTCTTTCTGGCATATCTTCTCCAGTGGCTTCAAGTGCTGGAAAAAGCTGTGGCCTGGGTTGCTGTTGGGGCTTCCAGGTTTTGCTCGGCCTCTCTTATGTTGCTTAAACTGCACTGGCCTTGTGTGGCGAAGCGTAATAAATTTAAGGCCCTATGTGTGGTTCATTGTGCTTTTTATGCTAAAGGTCCTGAATCTGCAGGCCAAGTTCTGCCCCAACACCCCACTTAGCATCTGCGTTCCACTTTATCCTTAAGGATCACAGACCCCCGCTTCAGGTTGCTTGGCTTTGGGGGTTGTTCCTTCTCGGTTGCAGCTACCTCTTTGTGGAACACCACACCGTTATTTCTACGGGCCATGGATGATCATCTTACGTTCTATCATGCTCTCAAAACCTTTCTCTTCACAGTTTAGCTGGCTGCTCCCTTGAGTCTAGGTTTTTCCTCAGCGCCATGATGCCCTAGTTTGTGTAAGTGCGCTTTAAAAATTATTTTTACATTACATTAAATTACAGAGATGCATGTTTCAATAGATATTAAATAGATTTAAGCATGGGTGATTATTACATGAGGTGGATGGGAGGATGGAAGGGTTCCTGTGTGTTTTAATGGTTTTGATGATCCAAGAAGTGCTATTAAATAGAGGAACAAAGGAATGTCAGAATATTGTCACAATGTACAGCATTTCGACAAGGTTGGCTGCATCAGTTTGTTTAAAATATTGGGTGGTAAGGAGGTCTGGTATTGCAATCTCTTGCCTCACTTGTATTATGGTCCACCCTTTTACCCTCATTAACAGCGTATCGGTATAACCTTCCACACATTTTCCACACTAGAGCAGGAGCTTGTTTGGTTTCTTAACTTTGCTAGTATGTTTTCATGAGAGTGAAGGTGGGAGTGGACAGGAACATAATGCATGGAAACTGCTCTAGAGCAGACAGTGCCTCATTCTGCGTTTGGCGGTAGTGGGAAAATGTGGTGGTATGTAACGGTTTATTGAGAAGCCACCCTCAACACAGGGAGTTCCTTTCCTCCCCACTAAAGTGGTTATCCAACAAACCTTTTAACAGATTCTTTTTTAGCCCTATCCCAGACACATATCATGCCCCTTGGATCCTCCTCCCCTGAGCTAACAATGAGCCAAGAACCAGGCCGGTGTACAGGAAATATATTGGTATTTATTTAAATTAAAAGTAATAGAAATTAGAAGGAGAATATCAAAAACCATTATTTGAGATTTTACAACATACAAAAAAAGGAATACGAAACGATAATACAAGAAAACTAATAAACGTCCTGCAACTACATTTTAGTATAACTTTTATAATAACTTTTATAATAAACTTAAAATGCAGAAAAGGTGGAGAAAAGAAAGGGCAGACTGAGAAAGAAAAATGTAAGGGAGAAGAGGAAAGGGAAGAAAAGGGGAAGAAGAGAAAGGAGAAAGAGAGGAAAGGTGAAGAAAAAGAGAAAAAAGGGGGGAACAGCAAGAGGGCATTTGCAAATATATAATTCATTAAAAACATATGTTATAATTGACTAATCATGTATACAATTCATTAAAGACGTTCCACATAGCATAATATTTGTCAGTTTTTTTCAACTTCTGGGAAGTCACTTTGTCTCTACTTGAAAGAATGACTAAATCTTGCAAGCAGCCTTCAATGGTGGGCCTGACAACACCCTACCAGCACTTCAAAATCTGCTTCTTAGCTACCAATAATTCCCTATAAGTACAAAAGAGCTGGTCAATAGAGAGCTGATTACCAACCGGGAATAAACCTAGCACACACTCCAATGGGGTGTGAGGAAATGAAAAATCCAAGATGAGCACCATAGACCGCAGGACATCGTCCCAAAAACCAGCGACTTTCACACAGGACCAGAACATATGCAAACCAGTACCAGTGTTCAATATTCAGTTCCAACACTTGTCATCTTTCAGCAGCTTACAACGCTTAATTTATTAAGGCATACAGTAAATACTGTGCACAATCCCCTGCTGAGTGTACCTGAAATCTAAGTCAACTTTGTATCTACAAGGTCCTGCACAGATACAACTCCAATCTCCCTCCATTAAGTCAAAAACCAAATCCTGCACCCAAATAGCCCTGCCTTGCTCAGAAGGAACACTAGTGCTCAGCTGCACAAAACGTCCATACAGTGTAGAAGTTGATAAAGCCCTCCCTTTTGATAAATACAATATTGGAGGGACATCATGTAATGAAGCATTTAAAGGTGCAAAAGCATTCTCAAATACTCCGCCGAGGATACGATAATGGGAATCCTCCGAGATATGCATCTTATACTTAAACCTAAGGAATTCAAAAGAAAGCATCGAAACTCCATTGTGTACCTAATCCAGTCGCCTGATACCAGCAGACTGTCAAGAGTGCCACGAGAGGGTATTAAAACACAACGCCGGGTTCTTCCAGATTGAAGAATCTGAATTTAGTAAATAATTAATTCCAGAATTTTCGCAGCACCTTTTCCAATCTTTTAAGATATGCCTAAAGAAAGGTGTGGATTTATTTGCAGCAATCTTTTTATCTATACTAAGGAGACAGTCTAAGGGGATCCGCCGCACAACATTCTTCTCTATATTGACCCAGTTCGGGGATCTAGCAGCATCATCCCTTAACCGGAAATGCAAGGTGCACAAGGAAAAGGCTCCATGATAAGAGACGATGTCCAGGAATCCAAAACCACCTAAACATACCAGTTTTATAAGTACATCCATTGGGATTTGGGATCTACCCCCTAACGCTGCCTACCCAAAAAGAATGACACAAAACTTTATTAATGTCACGAAGCAGGTCACCCATCAATGGTAAAGGGAGCATACTAAAAACCTAAAGCAATTTTGGAAGCAGGGTCATCTTAATTACTTTGATTTTGCCCCTCACCATTCGATTCAACCTTTTCCACTTCAAACATATTATTGGTATCTGCGCTAGTTTTATTTGAATATTAGAGGCCAATAAACAATTAATACACCTAGAAATTTGAATACCCAGTTATACAAAATCCTTTTTAGCCCAAATGACCCGTTAAATGCCAAAAAGACCCCTGTGACACAATGTTTAGATTGGGATGAACAATCTCTTAGATATGTTAACCTTATAATCCGAAAGCTTGCCAAAAGTCATCAATGTTAAAAGTAATTCTTTGAAGGAAGTCTCTGGATCTGAAAGCAAGACTAGAAGGTCATCCGCATAAAGCAGATCTCTGGAGACGCAGTCGCCCATTATGATACCCTTTATACCAACATTTTCCCTAATTGTGATGGCTAGAGGCTCCATAAAAAGAGCAAATCATAAAGGGGATAGGGGCCAACCCTGCCTTGTTCCTCGATGGATATGAAACCTTTCTGACAAACAACCATTACTATTACCCTAGCTTCTGCATCCTTGTAGAGAGCAGCAAAAGGTTCCACAATTCACTCTTATTAGCATTTGTCGGAGAAAGACCCAGCTAACTATATCAAAGGCTTTTTCTGCCCCAATACTTACTGCAGAAAAGGGGTTAATTGAGTCACTTTTCAAGAGAATAACATCTAGCAACTCCCTCAATTTATCATAAAAATGATGAAGCCTGTTTGGTTCTGATGGGTTAATTTTGGTAATAGCGGATACATCCTAACTGCATAAATTTTTACATCTACATTCAAAAGAGAAATTGGCCTATAATTTCTGCAAATTGAGTGATTTTTGACAGGTTTCCGAATCACAGATATCAATGCAGATCTCACAGAATCAGCCACTTTCGCGGATTCAACGATTTCTTTGAAAAGATCTGGGGACTAACAGGGAGCTAAATGTTACATACACCTCAATTGGGAACCCGTCCGCACCTGAACATTTAACACGTGCCAGTAGCCCCATAGCATTTTCAATCTCCTGCACCAATATTTATTTTTCCAGGAATGGTTTATCATCTCCATTTAGATTAGGGATAGTGATTTTATCAAGATAGCTGAACACCTCCTCAACACTTATACACCCTTCTTCACGATATCACGATGCATACAATTTCTGAAATGCACCACAAAAATCTTCCTTCTTTCTAAGAAACAACCCAGCACCCTCCGATATGGACAGCACCTGCCTACCATATTCTCTGCCCTTCAATCTGCTAGCCAACAATGCACCAGATTTATCCCCACATTCCCAGAACGCGTGTCTTGTATAAAATAGATCCCTTTCCACCTTTGCATGAATCACGCTATCCAATGAGCACCTAGCTCTTAACATAGTTGATAAGGTAGTTTCAGAAGGGGAAGTGGTATGGTCATCTACAGAACACTTGTGAATAGATTCTAGGCGTACATAGTTGGCTTCATCCTTCTTTTTCTTGTAAGAGTCATAGCTAATTATTTTCTCACGCAGAAAAGCCTTCAGCACATCCTAAATAGTAGATAAACTATTAACTGAGCCCACATTATCTCCAAGAAAAAGTGAAATTTCAATAATTATTTGTTTCACAAAATCTTCATCAGACAATAAGCGCGTATTAAGACTTCACTGTCTACTGCCCTTCTCACCTCCCATTGAATGATCCAGTTCCAAGAACACACAAGCATGATCAGATATCACAATTCCGTCCATATACCAAACCTTTTCAGCACTGTGTATATCCTTGCTAACTAAAAAGTAATCTCTATGGGATGAAGTACCATGCAGAAGTGAACAAAAACTATAGTGCCTTTTGTCCCGGTTTAAATAGCGCCATATATGATGCAAGTACCAAGATCGCATAAATTGCAAAAGACCTCTTCTGGCCCTTTGCTCTGCATAAGAGCGCATGATATTCTGGTGATATTCTGATGAACATGGGGGAAGGCACAATTTTGATAGGTGGGGACCTCAATACAATCCTAGATAAGGTGTTGGATAAGTCAGAACGGTTGCGCTCTTACACAATCACAATTCTTTACTTTCTGCAAATGTCACTTCACTAAATAATCACACTGATCAATAACAATGGGTCTTACGTGATGTTGTGCGTTTTTGATTTTCCTTCAGGCTTAAAATGGTAGCTGTAGGATTTTAAGATTTGTAAAAATACATATGGCAATTATAATTTTGCCCACACATTTGGTTTAAAATAAACATAGGGTGATTTATCACTTAGTTTTTCAGACCCACTTTTGCTTTGGTCTTTGGGAAGTCAAACAGAAAAATGTAAATGCTTTGCGGAATTCTGGATTTCAGACCCCCCCCTTACTGAAAGGCCTGTGTTGGGGTAGCTGGATAAAAAGGTTGGGCTGATTTAAGAACAAAGATACCCCTCTTCCTTAAAGAAGTCGGGGTCAGCTGGACAACAAGGATTACCCAAGTAATTTATAGGCTATGGTTTTCAGTGCACACTGGGAAGTGACCTTTGTTAATTTCAAATTTTAACAACATTAATATTTTTGGTTAAATAGGCTAAGAATCTACACAGCTGTGCCCCACTGCCCACTTTAAAGGGAAGAGATTCAAGGCAAGCAGACTCCCCCACCTTTTGGTTTCCCAGGGCTCAGTTCTACTTACATACCAAGCCTCTGTTGAAGGTTCAGGAAAGCCAGCTGAATCTCAGGATACTCTGGAAAGATAGGGCAGGGGTATGGTCACTCCACTCTCAAATATGGATTCCCGCTCTCCACCATAGGACCCAGTCAGCTTTGAGGCCTTCCTAGAAATAGACAGCTCCACCAGATGCACTCTCAGC
This sequence comes from Ambystoma mexicanum, assembly GCF_040938575.1. Classification (NCBI taxonomy): domain Eukaryota; kingdom Metazoa; phylum Chordata; class Amphibia; order Caudata; family Ambystomatidae; genus Ambystoma; species Ambystoma mexicanum. Next base: position 352,848,073 of record NC_090921.1, read on the forward strand.
AATCTCCTCTGGTGTCTCCTTACAGATGTCAGATGATAAGTTTCAGCAGCTTTCCCGATGGTCTGTCTCTTGTTCGTCTGTTCCTCTCCTTCTACTTTTTCCATCCTGTCTTTCTCCTTTTTCCGTGTGTTCTCTGTCCTAGTGCAGTCACCCTTATATAGCAGCGATGACACCACCAATTTTACAATCTTGGGGAAGTACCCTGCAATAATCCCATCCACTAGGATTGGACAGTTACCCTTCTCTCTCCTCCCAAACCCAGCCTCCAAGTCAGGATTGGTTTAGGGGTCTGGAGCAACATATGGCAATTCTCATTTGCAATTATTCTTCTTTCTCCTTTAAACTTTTTGGCAAAAACTAGTTACGTACCACAACTTCATAATTTTACTAGCAACTGCCAGACTAAACATATTTTCAGTTTCAGCTAATCATGGGGAATTAGATAAGTCGACTGACCACCAAGTCTGTGGGCCTCTTTCCGAGTTCGAAGGTAGCCATGTCTGCCTCTAAAATTGGTCCGGATCTGGTCTGGTGGAGGGGGGACTTACCGGGACATTCTGCCCTAGGCAGAACCAGTAAGTCCCCATTCCAAAAGCCATTCCCCATTCCCATTTGAGCCCCCATAGGGCTCAATGGGAAGGCGCTAATAACGGGCCTGCTAATTTTTAGCTCCACGGTCCCTTAACGGGTCCCGTAAAGAACGTGTGGTCCGACCACACGTCCTTTATGGTTCCCTCCAAGGGACCTCGAAATCAGGTGGTAAGGGATTACCGCACCGGTCTCCTTACCGGTGCCCGGTATCCCTTACCACCCGACTTGTAATGACCCCCTGTGTCATGTAGCACCGCAATGTCACTCCTTTCTGCCATTTCCATAAAAAGTACAACAGTTATGAATATGTACATTATTAAGCATATCCCTAATTTCATTTTACACCTGATCACCAACTCTCACATATGAAACATTTTCAGATCAGCCAGAAACAAATCTGAGATAGCCATTACAGTTCCATGAGTCGCACATGGATGAATTTTATATCCTGTCATTCATGTGTTTGAGACCTTTAAATGCACCCCACATGCAATTTGTTTAAAGGCTCTTTTTGTGCAATAATGGAATTACATCATTTTTTTCAACACCACCAAATTACAAGTTTTGCCAGAATATTTCTGCCGGTGGTAATTCTGCCACAAATACCCAAATGGAGTCATATGGACTTCATTAATGGGAACTAACACCATCCTACCACCAATTGTAATCCCATGGTCATCCCATGGTACCAAGTAGCAGTAATGGTAAGTGATTTTGGTGGGATGTATGCAGATTTACGACTGAAATACCGGCAAACACGGAATGAGGCCCATCGTATCTTATTTAGTGTTTAGGGGCATCATGAAGCATTTATTGCTAATTTTATTTGTTTTACATCAGATTCACCTACAAGGTTTAAATGCAAAGGTTTGAGGGTCCAGAAAATTCTTACATTTGGAATGTTTTGAGGGCATGTTTTGATTTATCCAAACTACAAGTCCCAGAAAGCAACAATAGGTGGAACAATTACAGATAACCAGTTGGAATATTTTTGGAGAAGGAATTATTGTCTAACAAATGATTTGAGGCCAGGAAAAGTCACCAATGTTGAGAGTATGTAACTTGAAATCTGTATGTTGCTTAATGTATCAGCGGGTCTTCGACTGGGGGTCATGGGCATGCTATAATAATATTGGGCATCCTTATAAGGTTGCCGGTCCGGAAACAACGGTACCGGTAAACTTGCTGGTACTGTTGTTTCCGGACTGGCAAACTATGAGTTCTGCGAGCGGGTGCCTTTTTGGCTGTCATGTGTGACCTGGCATGCGGAACGGCACCCGCTCGCAGACCTTGACGGATGCACTTGCACCATTCATGAATGGTGCCGGTGCATCGATCCTCCCCATTCCCATTGAGTCCAATGGGAATCAAATGGGAATGGGGAGTAGTATTTACTGGTGTCCGGCAATGATGAATTACCAGGACCACCAGACTCATAATGAGGCCCATTGTGTTTGAAATGCTCAACTAGGTTCAACTTAGTTACACAGAGAGCAGAGTGTGGCCAGGTTTGAATTATAATAAAGATGGTAAGAAACGCTCATCCTGCTTTGAGCCTTGACATCTTTTCTCCTTACCAGGAGCTGGTTCTTTATGAAGCTTACATATTGTTTTTATATGCAAAACAATGTTTTCTGCCCCCCTTTTTAATTTTTTCAAAGAGTGATGGTACATGGGGTGATACCTGTGGGCCCGTGTCATGGCCACTGGGATTGTGCTTCCTCATGTGTTTTGACCATTGGCTGTTGCACCATTACCCTTTCATCTTGTTTTCCATTGATATGTTACTACTGGGTTTGGCTAACGTTTTTACCACACCCATTGTGCTCCCAAGAATGAATCTGCTCTTTTTGATTTACCAGCATGATATCTCACTGTATGTAGCATGTGGCCCCAGTGTGATTTTGGTCCTTTTATATTATCACTCCATTTTGTATAATTTACTCCACTGGGTTGTGTTCCATTTGCAAATTGAAAAGTTTACCAAATCAGATAATATCATTTGTTTCATGTTTGGCTCTATTATTGGACCTATGATAGAGTGCGGGTGACGAGAGCTTCCGATTTGGGAATTTTCTTCATTTCTGTTCTTTGGTGATTTGGCATCTGTTTGCTTTGGTCCGTGAGTTACTCTATAGAATTGAATTGTAAATATCATGTGTGTTTTTATTCCCACTTGTCCAACTCGGATTGCTCTGGATATTTTAACATTTTTATGACTTTGTATGGATCACCTTCATATGATAATTGTATTGCATTGATTATTTTAATGTGATTTATTTATTTATTGTGCATTTGTAAGGCGCTTAGACATCAAGTAAGTTGTGTTTCAAAGTGCCCAGAGGGCAGCAGGAAGGGAACAAGTGAGTGAAAATCAAACAGCAAAAGATAGAGGCAGTCCTACTAGGACTTGTGAGCCTTCAGAACATACAAGTGCAGAAAGAGAGAAGGGATGAGGGAGTGAGGGCTAAGTGGTAGGTGTACTAAGAAGAAGTCCTAGGGAGTGAGCAGCTGTAAGTGCTTATGTGAGAGGTCAGCTGTAAATGGATGTGTAAGTGCAGGCCTGTGGTGGCACAGGCCAGTGGGTGCCAAGGCAAGTGCTGGGAGCGGGGCGGAAGCTGTTGGCAATTGGGTGTGGGAGATCATGATCCAAGAGGACACATAAGGGCCCTGGTCACCAATCTTAGCAACTGTGAGGATTAGCAGAGGAGGGAGGAATGGAAGAAGGAGGTGAAAAAAAAGTCATGAGGGACTTCCGGTATTTGAGGAGATTCGGCACAAGACGAAGAGATAGGGGGAGGCTGTTTCATAGGAGGGAGCCTGCTGATGAAAAAGATTGGCCACCAGCTTCCTGTTTAGTGAGGCGCTTGACATGCAGGGAGTTGGTCCCGGAGGAATGTAAAGATCTAGAGGGAGAGTATTTATTGAGAGCAGGTTGTAGATAGCGTGGTCCCTGCCCACAGACAGTCTTATGGATGATGCAGAGGGATTTGAATGTGTTCCTTGCAGCAACCTGGAGCCGCTGGAGGGATTTTAGGGCTGGAGAGATGCAGTCCCTGGGCTTGAGGCCAAGGATAAGTCTTGCAGCCTTATTTTGTATTAGCTGCAGGCAACATATAGAAGAAGAGGGTAGATTAAGAAAAAGGTTATTTCAATAGTCTAGCTTAGAGAGAATAGAGCTCTAGAGACATTGAGCTTGTGGAAGAAAGTGAGGAAAGATAGAACTCCTTTTACGAGGTAGAGTTTGGAAGTGGGCCCTCTTGGCAAGGTCCTGAATATGAGGGAGGAAGGGAGAGAGGGGTGTCAAAGATGACACCATGGTTTCTGGCTGCAGATGAAGAAGGGGGAAAGCCCATAGAAGATGGCCAGAGTGAAGGGCAGAAAGAGGGAGCAGGAGTCCCAATAGGAAGGATCTCATTCTTGCTGGAGTTGCGGCAGAGGTCATTGGAAGTAAACCAGAACTGGATGGCGGATAGGGAGCCAGGAATGATGGGGGAAGTGAGGAGAGAATCAGAGAGAAGTTTGAAGAAGTGTTGTGTGTCATGTGTAACAATGGAAGTTTGGGGTGAAGGTGGAAATGAGGTGTGCAAGCAGAGCAAGATAGGTGTGAAATAACCAGGGAGAAAGGTTGGACCCCTGAGGAACACTGTAGGTGGATATAGAGGTGGGGAGGAGAAAGAGCCCAGAATAACCTGTAACAGGCGGTCACTGAGGAAGGAGGTCAGCCAGTCCAGTGCCCACTCTGAGATGCCTGAGGTATCGTGCAGCCGTTTTATGAGGACAGAGTGGTTGGCTATAAGAAATGCTGAGGAGAGATCAAGTAGAATGAGAACAGCTGGAGAGTTGGAATCAAGAGATGCAAGCAGTTCTTCATGGGTGAACAGAAGAGCAGTGTCCATGCCTCTGGATGCTTGGAATCCAGATTGATGGTCATGGGGGCATCCGACAAGTTCACTGTGCTGGGTCAGTTGGGGAATGAACAGCTTCTGCAAGAGTTTTCCAAGGAAGGGGGTGATAGATATGTGGCGGTAGTTGGCTGGCCAAGACGGGTCTGCAGAAGGTTTTTTCAGGAGGGAGCACACTAGGGAGTGCTGAAGGGAGAAGGGGAAAGATCTAGTAGCAAAAGAGTAGTTGCAGAAATTAGCAAGTGCATGGGCAAGAAAGCCAATGTTGTCTTTAATGGTCCTGGAGGAGCTTACTGTGTCCTCCCTTCCTCTACTACTTTTGTGCATATTAGTTTAAAGACTGGAGTACTTTGCCTTGCGAAAGCTTCTAGAGAGGTGAAACTGAGGGCCATACAGTTGGCAAACCTCACAACAGCATATATGATTATTTATTTTTAATTTTTTAATTGTTTTATTTATTTGTACAAGACAATTTTTACAAAAAAGAAACAATCAAAAAACCCTAAAAAGGGCACTCAAAGAAAATTTAATTACAATTCCGCTTCGTAACTCACTCCACTTGGTCTGGAGTTTGCTTCGTTTGAGAAGCTCCTTTAGTTACAATACTTCAGAACCTGGCCCGACTCTTTAGTTCTCCTTTGTGACGGAAAGCTGGCAAATTTTCGCTCAATCTTCTGCTTAATGGTTCATCTCGGCATCACTGAGAAAGGTGAGACCCTTCTCAGATGGGCCATCCAAGCCGATTTGCCTAAAGAAACCCACTACTGCAATAATCCATTGAGTTTTTTCACCACTGATTAGGCGAGCCCACCACTGCTGCTCAAAGAAAGTCAGAACATCCACGAAAAAGGGACCATACCATGTTTTCCTGGCTTCAGACACTCCCAAACAATCCAGGAGGAGGTGCTTTATTGTTTCAACATGGACCACATTCTCACAAAAGCGACATGATGGCTCAAATTTCATTTGTGGGGAGCAGGTTGAGACAAATTCTTAGGAAGCTATTCTTGGTTTGGGAATTTAATTAAATAGGATGGGGCTTCATTCCATTTTTTATGTCTTGGTGGAAGATCTTTAGTTAGAACATACGTAGAAGCTTCCTCCTGTGTTTCAATCCAATCCCAAGCAAATAGCTTTTTGCTAAATGTTAGAGGGTTATGGAGCAATTCTTCCTCTGAACATCCTATTATGTCCAGAAGCTGCCTGTTTCTGTCTCACCAATTCGTTAGCATTCCATTTTGATCGCCCTCCATTTCATCTCTGATGACTTTGAAGAGGGACTTTTGTAAGGGTGCTATAATTTTTCTGAAGAGCATTAAGCCATTACGCTCCACTACTGCTTTGAGGGATGTCAAACAAAGTTCTCTACGAATTGAGGCCAGTGGAGTTGACTGCGGTAGAACCAAGACTCTTCTCCAAAATCACCCCTCCAATTTCTTCCATATTGCAGTTGGTAGAGCGGGAAAGGCCTCGGCACCGTCGGTTAAGGTAGGTACAACTTTGGCTCTAAAAAAGTTCAGAATCGATGTGAGGGAGAACCGGCCAAACTTTCTATTAACCACCTTTGTTTGTGCTATTAGAGATATGAGCTTGTCGTCTAAGTGGTCTTGCATGTGAGTCTTCATTTTGCTGTTATTCAGGATAATTCCAAGATACTTGAAACTCTTCACTCTCTCTAACTGGATCTCATTTGCAAAGAGCTTTAAAGCGTTCATTTCGGTCCCGCTCTTGGAAAATGACATAACCTTTGTTCTGGCTTTATTTAGCAGTAAGTTATTCGCTTTTAAGTAGGTGGTCAAATTAAGTAGTTGCCTCTGGAGGCCCACCGGCGCCTGATCAATTAGGATTATATCGTCCGCATATAGTAATCCAGGAATTTTTGTGTTTCCTAGTGTGGGCAGGAAAGCTCTAAGCTTCTCCTGTGAGTCCATAAAATCAGCTATATAGAAGCCAGCGGGCACCCCTGTTTAACTCCCCGGGCCGTAGGGATCTCCCTAGATAAAAGGCCCACCCTTTTCAATCTGACTCTCATGGTTGTTGATGAATACAAGGCCGTAACCCTTTAAGTGCCATGGGTTTTCCCCCCAGTGCAAAGGCCTTTTTTGGTGATTTCAGTATGTCGCCATTCAATGCCTTATAACATTTTTGTTACTTACATAAGATATCTCAGCCAAATTTGGCCCCTTTTTTTCCCACATGTTGGCGGTCATAATACTACCCAGGAATCCTAGGTCGCTGTAGGGGGGTTAGAGAAAATAACCAAAAAGGGGGGAAATTTGTTTTTTTTCCAAAAAATGCCAATAAAATGATGTACATAGAAGCATGTGTTTTTTTACTTGTAAAAGCTAGGAACAAATGGTTTGCTGTGCTGAATTCTCTAATTTCCTAGCTTTCACGAACAGGTTGAGTGGAAACCAAAACAAATATTTTGATGTGGTTATCAACCGTTTTGTGAGAGGTAGGCAATTTTGGCCATTTTTGCCAATTGGACATGTGTGGACGAAATGGAAGAAAAGGGTAGGAAAGCCGAATTGGAGGACAGAAAGGCATACATTTTTGAAAGGTAGACAAAATTCCAAGTTTAGGAAGGGGTGATTTGCACAGGTCAGGCAACAACTAGGTAGGGGAAAATTCCATAATTTGTGGAAAAAGCGGGAAAATGACAGAAAAAAAGGTATCTGCTGGAAATGTTTGGCCTGGTACGGCAATGGCGTCTATGAATTTTGAGAAAAATAATAATCCGCTACATTCCCTCGACTCTTGCAGTTAGGAAATAACACATTTTTTGTAATGTTTCATAAAACAACAAGCAATACCACAGGAATCGCAGCCATGGAACGCAGGAGTTTTATGCTTACGGCCTAAACAGACGTACTGTGTAAATCAGGAAAACCAATGTGGTGAGGAAGAGCAAGCATACATTTTTTGAAAGACCAAAGGCAGACTTTTTCAAGGGTAGGTGACTTGTGCAGTTTACTAAAGTTTATGATACCTAAAGCAGCTACTAAATGTAGGACAAATTTGGAAAATTAAATGGTTGTGTGACAAAGGGCAGCAGCAAATGGATCAAAACGATATGATAACCACGTGAACACATCAAATGTCATACCTTCCTGTGTTCCCACAGGTGTCCTGATGAAAACGGTACCTCACATGTGTGGGTGCACCTACCTGGGATCAAAGTGGAGAGCCAAAAACGCAGATAAACCCGTCTTTTAAGACAGCTGAATTTCACAAATTTTTCAGAAAGGCGCACCATAGAGTTATGGGCCTAGTGTGTCCGAGCCACCAAGGAAAACAGGGAACCCCATGCATTTCTGAAAAGAGGACACTGAGGTCTGACTTGCGCAAATCGGCCCAGAATGTATTACCCAGAAAGCCCGAAAAAGTCCAAAATATGGCAAAAAAAACACATTTCACTCGGCTCACCCACCGAAACACAAAGCCAACAACACATGGCCTACCTTCCCACATTTGCACAGGTGTCCTGGCGAAAATGGTACCTCACATGTGTTGGTGTACCTACATGGGGGCAAAGGGGAGAGGCAAAAATGCGGCTAACACCAAGTCTTTTCCGACAGCTGAATTTGATGGATTTCATGGAAGTGCACACCATACAGATTTGGGACTAGGGTGTCCTAGCAACCTAGGAAAACTGGGAACCCCATGCATTTCCAAAAAGTGGACACCCGTGGGAATCCACAGAGGTCTGACTTGAGCAAATCGGCCCAGAATGTATTACCCAGAAAGCCTGGCAGAGTCCAAAATGTGTCAAAAAACACAATTTCCGCACATTTCACTCGGCTCCACCAAAACATGCCAACAACAACACATGGCCTACCTTCCCGCGTTCCCACAGGTGTCCTAACAAAAACGGTACCTCACATGTGTGGGTGCACCTGCCTGGGGCAAAGGGGAGAGCCAAAAACGCGGCTAACTCCAAGTCTTTTCCGACAGCTGAATTTCATGATTTTTTCAGAAGGGCGCACCATACAGATATGGGCCTAGGGTTTCCGAGCCACCAATTAAAACAGGGAACCCCATGCATTTCCGAAAAGAGGGCACCCGTGGGAATCCGCAGAGGTCTGACTTGCGCAAATTGGCCCAGAATGTATTACCCAGAAAGCCCAGCAAATCACATTTTATGCCACGGTATTACCAACAAAGTGCAGAAATAGCTTAAGAAAATTTAAGGTATTTAGATGAAACAATCCTGAAATACTATTGAATATTATCCATTATTGTCGAATGAGGCAAGAGAAGGAGAGGAACAAGGTAGAATATAGGCAAAGAGAGGAAGCTAAGTTGGTGCAAAAGAAATGATCAAAGACGACAGTAGAGAGAGCAATGATATCAATTTTGCGGGAGAAAAGTATGAGCAGGAATATCAACAACAGGGGGCGAGCAGATATTTGAGAGGAAGAGGACAAAGTAACTATTACCCCAGGGGGAGGGAGTACACACTAAGGGAAACAGGGTATGCTTTTTGGAGGTGGATATGGAGAAGATTTTGATGGGATGGGACCACGATTTGTAATTTTTGGAGCACAATTTTGGGTGTGTGGGAAGATCGGGCATTATGCACAGACGTGTAAGAGCTGAGGGGCAAAGAACAGAGGATAGCAACAACCACATCCAAGAGAGGGGCTGTATATTCCTAGCAATATTCTGGACGAACACAACAAGAGCAAGGCACATTCAAATATACACAACAGCAGCCATTTCCACAACATAACACACAGCCACAAATGCAGCCGCAGATACACCCGACACCAGAGCAGCACACGCCCCAGATGCAGCAGATACTACAGCCACAAGTACAGCATCAGTCACTGAATGCATTCCAAATGCAAACACAACAGTCCAGACAGTGGGACATGAACACCGAAAACAACAGCACCCATGAAAGGACATCCCATAGAGAAGCTTGATGTGTCCAGTGCTATCAGTAACACCCAACCCGGAATAGGATTCCGGGGGGGGGGGGAGTGACAATAGGGGATAGGACATTCTTGTTCTTGGTTGAAACCAGAGCAACAAGATCGTGTGTCACAGAAGAAGGGTTTCCAGTGTCACAAATAACCATGGACACATAAGGGTTCTCTTGGGCTATAACAAAGGTTGCATTTACAGAAAAACAACCTATAACAGGGGGAGAGAATACAATGGCTGTGCCGTTGCTGTATTTTCAAAAGACATTGGTTAACGTATTGGAAAAATATGACAATTTAATTTACTGTGGAAGGGATAAAATGTTCAAAACCAGGCATGCATTATGCAAATGCAAGGGAGTTTACACCAGCATTCCCTGGTCAGAAAGCATTATGAGGGATGCCAGTGAATTCAGAATTGTTCCTTTAAAGAGTACAGGTATTTCTAGGGTGGCATCCATAAATACAGATAAATTATTATGATTAGCCACAGATTTTTTTTTCAGAACAGAAGTACCCTTGGATGTGGCATAGGGGGAGGTAATAATGATACATGTAGAAGCAGCAGTGCTGCAAGAGGACAGAGTAGTGTTACACGGGACAGTCAAGAAAGGTGTCAATTGGTACACAGCCAGAGCACTGGACTCAACACAGCGTTTCAGAGACATGACAAATGATGAGCTATTCGAAGATATACAGATGATGAAGTACTCTTTGCTATTAGAATGCCATACCAATTCAGATACAGTACAGGGAAAACCTTCAGATAATAATATTGTTTAAAAAAGTACCATTGTATATGCAACAAGATTTGGCAAAAGTACCAAGTGTGCTATGGACTAGCAGCCCTTACTATGTTGGTCTGCTGAATGGGAGTGGAGCTGTCGGGGGGAAATTCTGCCGGGGTCGGCCGGGCCGTCCGTAGACCTCCGGGCAGGGAGGCCCCAACTCCTCCCGTATATCCCAAAAGAGATAGAGTATGAGACACACGCAAGAAGCAAGGTGACTCTGCTGTTTATTAGACAAAACGGCAGGGATGGGTCAAGGATCGTACGCGTCCGTCCTGACACACACACAATCGTGGGGCTCGCAGGCCCTTTTTACCTTAGTATGACGCGCTACTTGCGTCACCTTAGAAAGTTTAGCAAAAAAACCTATTTCCACTCTGGATTGGTTACTCGAGTGGTAGGGTTAGTATAGCATACATATAGAGAACGGTGTTAGTGGTTGAGGGTTAGTCAGGTGGTATACTTGGGCTGTCCCTTCAATTTGATACATGAAAATTGTTACATGAAGACCTCTGAGGATTGGTCAATGTTAATGGCGTCAGTGATAAGAGCCCCATGTTCTGATTGGTCCGCTCGCGAGCCTCCCAGTCTGAGACTATCGCTGTTCCCAGCTCGCGGTGCACCTGTCATTTGCAACAATGTTTTACTATGGGTAGGTGTAAACAATGTGAGGATTTATTCATATGTTGGGAGGTCGACTACTCCCACTGCTGCAGATGTCCAATGAGTCTTTTAATTGTATCTGCCTGTGTCTTGAAACGTGGGATTCAGGCGTCTCCTTCCTCCTGGGCTTGGCATCCTGTCAGGTTTGGCTTTGTCACGTGAGGTGGGACCGTGTTTGAGGCAAAATTCAGCACAATTAATATTGTTTTTCCCACTGTGTGCCTGGTTTATCTTGCAGGTGCGACCTTGGCGTCGGCTTGCGGCATGCGAGATTGCAACATCGTGCCTTTGGCGGTGTGCTTTCGCCGGGCTCATTCTGCAGGGTCAGCAACCGAGCTCTTGCTCATTCAATGTTCATGGAAGCTTTTGCCTGCGGCCTACTTGGGCCTGGTGCATAGGTGGAACCGTTTGATGCAGAGCGCTTTAGGTTACGGTATCATATTGCTCTATCCTCAGTATCATGTCTCCGTTATATTCTTCATTATGGTACATGGTTCTTAGAAGAAGCGTGAGCAAGCCTTTTTAGATAAGTTCATTATGCGTCTTGCGTTTCTGCATTTTGAGAGCCTATGTGGAAAATAATAAAGATGCACGTCCGTGGGTATGTCTGTCGCCTACTTCATAGCACTGAGTATGTTCTTTGTGTGGATTGGTGTGGGAGTGTCCAGTGTGCATGTTTGCACGGGTGTGCTGACCGTTGGCTAGGTCGTCATGGCATCTCTAACGATGTGTTGATTTAGTGCTGGATGGTTCAGTCGAGTCCATCCATGCCGCAGGTGTCGGCATGTGCAGGGCAGGCTGGTGGGCAGGCGGGTGGGCACATCCGTATGTTCCTGTACCAGGGTATTTGGTCATCTGGTAGATGGGCAAACTCCTCTCGTGGCGGGTGTCTGGGCCGTGATCCTCTAGGCCAAGCGCGAGACGGGAAGGGCGGGAGCCTGTTCTTCCATTCTCCCACTTCAGTTCCCCCTCTGGTCGACTTGTCGACCACAAACATATCCTTTTCTTTATCTCCACTTACTCTCCATATTTTAGTTATTCCTCCCAAATGTCCATAGTGGTTAACATGGTCTTCAAATGACCAATAAATATATGCACAGGTTCCTCCAAAAGTGCAGTATACCCATTTCCCTATGTAGCTCCTTGGGTTTCTTGGGTTTTCGAGCTTCACAGATGGTGGGTCCAGGTGGTTGGTGATGATCTGGTTGCGCAACTTCTCTCTCTCTTTTATGATTGTGCCTGTGTGTTTGCCGTCATCTGTTGGCATCAAGAGGTGCATACCAACCATTTCGATCATCTAGTCTGTGGTGCGTGCCTTCCGGGCCTTCCAAAATCTTATTATGATCAGTGTAGCTCCAGCCAAAATAGTACATCCAACTATAATCTTCAGTCCATCTGACAGCCAAGATGGCATCCACGACCATAATATTGAAAACCAGCTCTCATACTTTTTCACACCTTTACTTTCATATATCATTTTTGAGTGCATCTGGGCCAATTGTAAAACTGCTTCTGTCAGTGTACCATTGTCAGCATCGTTGGCAGGGATGAATGTGCAGCATGATTGTCCTATCTTAGCGCAAACTCCTCCTTCCATTGCTGTGAGGAGGTCCAGTACATATCTGTTCTGTAGTGCTACCATCCTCACTGCTCGCAGTTCCTCTTTTATTGCGTTGAATCCATTTACTGTAGAGTTAATTGTCATCATTAGTTCCCATCTAGTTATCATTTTTATCATCTAGTCATTTTGCGTTTGCGTAAGCCTGTAGTCCCGGATGTATTATTGAGGAGAAGAACATTGCTGCTCTGCTGAATAGTCTGTGTTCTGGCGGAATTGAAGTGAGTGCTGTTTCCGACTTTCCCCATAGGTAATTTCCTGTCAGAGGTTCTCCTTGTCTTTTCTTTCTATTCAGGACAGTATTATTGCCGTCGGTTTTTCTCTCTGGCCCCTTCTGAGGTTGTACAGATCTCTTCTTCCTTTTGTTCCCTTCATCCATTTTGGGGAAGTTCGCCATATTGACATGTTTCTGGGGTACCACTAGTGATGGTACATTAACGTGCACCATTGTGCATATACCATTCCACAGAGGGGGCAGTGTGTGGTATGCCTTTTTTCCACAGGCCCAGTAATGGTCCATTACTACTGCTGTTCCTGCTCCCCCCTCAGGTAACTCCATCACGCTTTCACAGTTGGTGTTGTATCCTACGTCCACCTCCCCTTTATGTTGGTAGCATACCTTAGGCGCAGTTAGCGGCAGTATTGTTATTGGGTCTTCATCCTTCTCCATCCATGTGAGCATGGGTACGTACTTGACCCAAGTCATCCAACATCTATGGTTGTGTCCATCAATAGTTGAAATATTTTCTCTTGTTACCATGTTGCTGCCAACCACTCCTATGTCCCATTTGTTGTTCATGTACACCTTCCCTGTTATTATCACCAGTGGTCTTTCCCAACATCCGTTTTTACCAGGGACTTCAGTGGCGTACCAATCACATGGTAGGTACTGTAGTGTTACTTTCTTTGTTTCTCCTTTTTCAGGACCACTTGTTATGTATCTGAATCCTTCAGCATGTAAACTGCTCTTGTGGTAACTCAAATAAGTCTTGAGGAAGTTGTTTTCATATGGATATGTATCTCGTGTTTTCCACACCAGTTCCACCACTGTCCCTTGAAATCTTCCTTTCGTCTGGAACAGTGCCAGGTATATTATACATCGTGCTATTTTTTCATCTATCTCCGTGGCAACAAATGTTCGAGAAGCGCTCATGGCGTATGGGATTAATGAGCAAACGTAGCAGCTGTCTTCTGTTGTCTGTTTACCTATGTGGGTCATGTGTTGGTACCATATGTTGTTTGAGATGTGTGCTGAATCTTGTATGTAGTTGTCAATACCTTTATTATCTGAGTATGTGCTGCGTTTAACTCTATTTTCCTTGTGTGGGATTTTACTATTATCACCTGACGTAACACCTGTTGCAGCTGGGGGTGGGGGTGTATTAGGTTTGGGTACAGCAATAATATCGATAGCATAGCTGTACTGCCATACAGAGGCAGCCAAGAACCCGGTGATCATTAAAATCCCTATCAATTTTATTACAGATGCTAATTTCACCGGCATTTTGCTCTTACCTTGCTGCAGTCCGGCAGCTTATTCTTGCGACGTTACAGTTGCCCGCCTGAAAATTCTTAATATGCTTATTATTAGTGTTAGTTGTCGTTTTTAAGCTCTCCCTATCAAGTAGTCATTCAGTGCCCAGGCGAAGAGCTGTTCCCACGCCAATCTAAGCGATCTATCTCTTAGGGCAGGCAAGTATGGTTGGAGGTGGGGCATTGAATGTTCTATGGCCAAGAGGAATGCTGTGTAGTAGACACGTACCCTCCTTCTTTTCAGGTACGTTGGCCTTTTTATTTCATATACAAATTGGTGTGACAATTCTTCCAGGTAATTATCGTCTGAGGGTACCATCTACTCCTGGGAAGTGAATTGGTTAGTTATCTACTTTCTTAGTAGTACAATAATACGCTGTACCTGCATGTGCGAGAGAAAAGAAAGAGAACATTCAGGTGTTTACATGTGTATATGTACAAGACAATGTCCTTCAGTTCAGTTATTACTACAGTGGGTAGGGGGTCAATGGGCAGAGGGTTTGGGGCTCAACTGGCGGAAGTCTCTTTACTCTTTAAACGTGTAACCATGGGGTGGGCGGTATGGGGATCACCCTTTTCTTTTCTAGTAGTTGTCTCTGGGGAATCTGAGGGGTGGCAGGGTATGGGGACACTTAGGCCGTTAGTTGTGGTAGAAGTCTCTTCCTCCGTTGGTGACGCTCTTGTTGTTCTTCCAGTGGCCCTGTCGGTGGCGCTGGGGCGGGTCTGGAGTTTGTAGATCTTTACGTCGTGTAGGTGGTTCCAGGCACGTTTGTCATGTAGCTTTACTGCTCTCGTTGATACCTCCTCTACCAGATGGGGGCCTGTGAAGCGTGGGCTGTTCCACTTTCTGTTGAAATTGCGAAGTAGTACGTGGTCACCTTTAGCAACTTTGCACAGTCTTTCCTTTTCCAATTCTTTATCCGTGTCTTCTTGTTGATCGCTGTTAGACCCGCCCCGCGTGCGCTCGAGCTGTTGAGACACAAACACTACACTAGTAATCAAAGAAGACACATATTGGTACATTTCATCACCAAGGACATTTGCAGTACTCTCGTGGTCGGTAAATGCTCTTGATGTTGGCATTAGGGGAAGGCGCATTTGACGTCCGGTAACCACCTCGTGAGGGGTGAGGTGGTGGTCGGAACCTGGTCTATTCCTTAGCTCAAATAGGGCTAGTGGAAGGCAATACAACCAACTCTTCTTTGTTGTTTGCTGTATTTTTGCAATTGCCTCCTTTAATAGGCCATTCAGGCGTTCACATATACCGTTGGCCTGTGGGTGGTATGCACATGCAAATTTATGCTTGATGTTCAGTAAGGATGTGATGTGCTGGAACATTTCGTTTGCGAAATGTGGGCCATTATCTGACCGCAGTACCTCGCACACTCCCCACCTGGGGAAGACCTCCCTCACTAGGAATTTAGCTGCTCTGAATGCATCTCGGTGTGAACAGGGCCCTGCTTCAATCCACCTCGAGAATGGGCATACTATTACAATCATATACCTATTTCCTTGACATACGTTGATCATATCAACATAGTCAATATGGAGATGTCGGTAGGGTCCCTCTGGCCGGGGTATAGTACCTCTTATCACCTTCAGAGTGTGACCGGCCGTAAACTGTTGACATGTGAGACAATTGCTGATAGAATTTGACACATGAGAATTTAACTCGGGGCAGAACCAGTCTTCCCTAATTCGTGCTGCAATTACTTCCTTGCCTGTGTGGGCTGGGTGGTGTAGTTGGCTCAGGGCGGTGTTCAATAGTGCCAGTGGTATTACAATCTTTCCAGTGTCACCCTGGCGCCATAGTGCGTCAGTTGGTGACATTGTGCATCCTCTTTTTACCCATATTTCTTTTTCTGCCATTGGTGCAGCCGCTTGTAGCTCCATTATCTGTGTGGCTGGGAGATGGCTGTACCCTTCTCTTATCAACATCTTCTTAGCCATTCCCCTCCCTCTCCCTCTCTTTGACTCTGGGGGGTTCCATATCTCACCAAAATATGCAGCATACTTCGCATGTGCGTCTGCTGCTGCATTCCCTTTTGAAATGTGGTCTTCACCATTGGTGTGTGCGGTGCATTTGACCAAAGCTAATTCTTGTGGGTCATTTATTGCTTCAATTAGTTCAGCCAATAGGAGGGCATGTTGCACTGGAGTGCCATCAGCTCTCCTAAACCCTCTTCTTCTCCATTTCGACAGCCCTGAGTGGACAGTGGACGTAACATATGCGCTGTCGGAATATATGGTCACTCGTTTGTCAAAGCTTTCCTTCAACGCCAAGATTAGTGCAATTAATTCTGCTGCTTGAGCGGAATAATGCTGTGGTAGTTGTACACATTTCATTGCCACACATACCGGTACCTCCATCATTTTTACCACTGCTGCCCCAGTCCTCCTTATACCATCCCTTTGGTCGATAGTTGATGACCCATCAATGAACAGGAGCTCACCTCCCTCTAGTGCGTTTTCTTCAATCTTTCTAGTACATGAGTACATTTCAGTTATTTGCGTACAATCGTGGGCATAATCTCCTTCCTTAATTACTTCTGCTAGGAACCTTGCAGGGTTGACCGTGCTACATCTAACAATTGATAGTTCAGCTCTGGATAAGATGATCTCATAACCTGATGCCCTTTGCGTGGTTAGGGTGGACTTAGGTTTATTCAATATTGCAAATAGTGCATGTTCCACAAACAGTGTAGTTGGGCACCCCATGGTGATTGCTGATGCTTTCTCTACCGCAAAAGCAGCTGCGGCGAGACCTTGTTCGCAAGGGAAATTACCTAACATCACAGGATCTAAATGGCCACTGTAAAATGCTACTGGTTTGTAGCCCATGCTTGTTTTTTGAGCCAACACTGCTTTCATTACTGCTGAGTCACAATGTGAAAATATAAAGAATTGTCGCTCATAGTCTGGGGTTGCCAGTACCGGAGCAGTTGATATCGCATCTTTCAGTTCATCAAAAGCCTCTTTCATTTCCATTGTCCACCCCAACTTTTTCTCCCCTTTATTAGCTTCCTTTAACGCCTCAAGCAGGGGTCCTATGTATGAGCTGTAATCAAATACCCATGCTCTACAGTAGTTGCACAGACCCAGGAACTGCTGCAGTTCCCTCACTGTTTGTGGCACTGGCGTTTTTGAAATGGCCTGTGCTCTTTGTGGTGCAATCTTTCTTCCATGTTGGGATATGAGCTGACCAATGTAAAGTACCTGTTCTTGACAGTACTGTAACTTTTCCATGTCTACCTTGTAACCTTTTTCAGCCAATATTGTCAGCATCTTTAATGAGTCCTCTCTGCATGTTCTTTCGTTTGTACTGCAAATTATTATGTTGTCGACATACTGCAACACTGTGCTTTCCACTTCAATGTTACCCAAATCCATCTGTATTACTCTGTTGAAGATTGAGGGTGATTCGCAGTACCCTTGTGGCAATCTGGTGTGTTTCCACTTTGTGTTTCTGTAAGTGAAGCTTGTCAGATCTTGTGAGTCTGGGTGCAATGGTATTGAGAAAAAAGCATTTTTAAGGTCGATCACTGTAAATCGTGATGCTTCTGCTGGAATGCCACACAATATTGTGGCCGGGTTTGCGGCTATGGGGTATTCTGCTTCTACTATGTTGTTCAAGGGCCTGAGATCCTGTATGAAGCGCCAAGACCCCCCTCTAGCCTTGCGCACTGGGTATACAGCCGTGTTACATGGTGATTCTGAAGGGACCAATATGCCATTATCTATAAGGGCCGTTATGGTTTCATATATGCCCTCATCTGCCTCTTTTGATAGTGGGTACTGTTTCACTCTGGGGAGTATTGCACCTTTTTTCAATTTTATCCTTACTCCCCCTATACTTTTTATGCACCCCACGTCATAGGGGCTAGTAGTCCATAATGATGTGGGTACTTTTGTCATATCCTCCTCAAAGAAGGGAACTGGGGTGGATGTGGGTGCCTCAAGTGCCATTGCAATTTTCTGTGCCACTTGTTTGTACGCCACTCTTAGTCATATTTCCACACTCATCATAAACACCATTTCACCTTCCTCCTTTTCTTCTGAGAACAGCTCCTCATCTGACACCTGGGTGAGTCTACATCCTTCTGCTAGTGCTATCACTGCCCTCCATGCTCTTCCTTCTCTGTCTTGGGCATGTACAGCAATGTAATCAGCTTTTGCTATAGTGCTCTCAATGTCCACTGGAACCACCTTTCCTTCTGGTTCATTGACTGGTGTTTCTGGTCTGAACAAATAGGCTGCTGGCCTCCTCCAGATCTTTCCCTCTATCCCTGGCATCCATGCAAATGCCATGTCTGTCCCGTACTGAAAGAGTTCGCCATCTACTGGCTCAGCCCTAATCGCTGTCTGTCCGCAGTATGCTTGCATAATCTGTCGTGCTGTGAGCATGTTAATTCCTGGAGTAGAGCAAATTATGCCGTCCTCCGTAAAGGAGATCGTCATATTCAACCTGTTCATAATGTCTCTCCCCAGTATATTTACTGGTGAGGCACTATACTATAAAAGTGGGACTGACATCTCATAATCTCCTATAGATAAGGGAATGTTATCAGTAAAAGGAAACAACCCTCTAGCCCCAGAGAATCCTTGGGTGTTCATGGCTTCGCCCGACATCTTAAATTTACCTTCCCTTATGCAAGACCGGGTCGCCCCGGTGTCAACAAGGAATGATAATTTTTTGTCACCTATCGTTACCTCTATGCGTGGTTCCTCTGCACTATTAGGTGTTACCGACAGGATGGGACACACCAAGGCCGTCTGTGGGCTGTCCTATTGAGGGTACAACGATTGACCATTTCCTGTGTAAGGGTTGTGTCCCAGGACCGTCACCCTACCAAGTTGTGTTTGTTGTGCTTGGGGTTGTTGTGTTATCGCTACCTGTTGTTGTGGCAGTGAATATGTCTGTGGCTGTTGTTGTGTTATTAGTTGTTGCTGTTCATTTCCCTGTTGCAACGTCTGCTGTTGCTGTATGCACTGCTGTTCCTGTGTGGGCCTTGGTTGTCCCTGTTCGCTCCATGATGGTGTTCCTGGTCTTACTCTACACGTGCGTGACATGTGCCCTACTAATCCACAACTCAAACACACCGGTGGTTCCCTACTCTGCCATGGAAAGCTTCCTGTGTTGTCCTGGTATACTGGTTGCCCGGTGGGGTAGGAATTTCTAAGTCCTCCCACCTGCTGTTGTGTGTTATATCCATATCCTCTCCCTCTCATAATTCCTCCTCTTCCCCTGTTGTAATTATAATACCCAGCTCCTGGCATTGAGTATCCTCCTCCCATGTTGGTCGTGTATGGTTGGAGTGGCGGCACCTGTTGTGTTATAGTCTGTGAGGGTGGTATTTGGGAGGGATCTTGTGCAGCCACTACTTGTGTGGGGCTTTGGGTCATTGTTGTAGGTGTAGTTATTAGTGCCCCTTCCATTGTGTATTTAGTAAGTTTTTTCTGTACTAGCTTAGCCTCTTCCGTTTTCCTGTCCTCTTCCTTTTGTTTCATTTTTCCTTGCCATGTCCTGCAATGATGCACTATTGTCAGTTGTATTTCTGGCCATGCTTTTGCTTCCATTCCCACTACTTTCTTCAGTTGTTTCTGAACTCCTTCTGGGAGCCCTTGTACTAGTATATGATAAAATATTGCTGGTGTTTTGTCCCATTGTTCTCTAGTTTCCATGCGCCACTTCTCTTGGATTTCCTGGATATAATCAACAGGATCTTCGTTCTCACGCATCTTGCGTGAGGTAATTTCTCCTATGTCTGATGTGTCTGGGTACTGTACCCTCAGTGCCTGCCATATTGCATGTCTGCAGTTTGCGAATGGTGCCCCATCGTGCGATGTGTTTGCTATTGTTACCCCAGGGAATCCCGCTCTCTTCCAAATGTCATCCGCTGCATCCCCTAATATCGATATTAGAAGGCCCTTTACATCTCCCACTGCCAGTTTCTGCCCTGCGGTGTGTTTTTCCATTTCATATATCCATTTACCCGCACCTCCACTTAATGATGGGAGCCTGCACTTTATATTCTCTTTGTCTGTATGCTTCCAAGGGACATACTGTGGTCTAACCCCTCCCCTCTCCAGAAGTGGCATTAAGTTGTGTCTCGTTTTACCCCTTGGGTTCCATAAAATCGAGTCCTCACACCCCTCCTCTTCTTCTCTCTCTCCTACATCGTCAATTTCGTCTGTATTTCCCCTGCTCGTAACTCTTTCTTCTCCATCTTTTCCCCTTCTTCCATCATTTCCTGTATTTAATGTGGGCGTGTGTATTCGTCCTTCCTGCCTGCGTCTATGGAGGTCTCTAAGCCGACCTGCATAGGGTGTCAGTTCGTTTGTGAAGGACGCAAGTTTGATTGTACGTAATGAGCGTGAGGTGGTTGAGCATGTAGGGTGGGATGGGAGAGGGTGTGATGGTGACGGTGTGGCTTCATGTGTCTGTCTTTCCGCTATTCCTTGCTCTTCCTCCTCACTTCTCTCCAGTTCATCCTTTCTCCTACAGATCCATGGTGAGTCTGTATTGGTCCGGGTGGTGTATAGTTTATCTAGGCTTTCCCTTTCACTGTTTCTTCCTTCCTTCTCCATTCCTTCTCCTTCCTCACTACAAAAGTCATTCATAAACGGCAACCCCCACTCTGTCTTTTTCCCCTTGATTGTTACTGTTTTTAAGTCTATTAGGTCCGGTTCTCCCTTTTCTCCTTTACCAACCGCTCCCCTTTGCGCTGATGTTGTTGCTACTTATGTGTCTCTATATACGTACCCCCTTACTTCACTCTCCCTTCTCCTAGCTTCTCTTTTCCCTTCATTTCTCTCCTCCATCTCTCTACCAATTTCCTCCCTTTTCCTTTTTAATTCCTCCATTACTTCACTACTCACCTTTTCCAATATCCTTTCATCCTCTTTCTTCCTTTCCCATCTCACCCTCTCCCTTTCTAATATACTCTCTATCACCCTCCCTTCTTTGTATTTCTTAGTCGTTTCTGATAGTAATTTCTTCTTCCACATTACCATTTCTTTTTCTTTCTCTTCTTCTTCCCTTCTCCTCTCTCATAGCACTGCTCTTGATACCCTTTCTGCTGCTGCTTTTACCCTTTCAGCTTCTCTCCTTTGCTCCTCAGTTCGTTCCCTTATTTTTTTCAATTCGTTCTTACCTTCTTTCCTTTCCCTCGCTCTCTCTCTTTCCTCCCTCTCGAGCTGTTTGATCAGTTCATTCTGCTCATCCCTTAACTCTGCTAGTCGTTCCTCCAAAATCTCTTCCTTTTGTCGTAACAGCTCTTCCCCTCTCATTCCACTCTCCCTGGTATTATCCTCGTCTATTTTCCTTATTACCTCCTTCTCTTCTCCTGTTAATGAACCTCGTAATTTTAATAGTATCTGCGCAGCTACCCACTCATCATGTCCTATTTCCACAGTTTGTTCTTCTCCAGTCCTCCCCTCCCCTGCTGGCATCTTCCTATGAGCCACATATGGTGGCGGGCTGTATGCCGGGTTCGAGTACCCCTCAGCCGCCCTTAACTGTCCTCTTTCTATTTCTCCTAATTCTCTTAAAGGATACAACCCCCCTCCCTCTGTTTTCACTACCTTTGCTAGGGGTATATCGTTGCTCTGTTCCTTTTTTATTTCATTTTCTTTTGAGTTATTATTCTTTTCTCCTCCCTCTTGTCCGTTCCCCATGTTCTTTGGGTCTTCATTCCCCTTTTTCCCATTCTCTCCTTCCTCCTTAATCTCTTTTTCTTCCGGTGTTTCCCCCACAGTGAACATTCCATTTGGTCCTGGTCGGGACCCCTGGAACATCCTCCATAAGTTAAACACCTCCACGTGGTGTGTCAACTTCTTCCCTTTGTATGTATTATGCAGATGGTTTAATAGTGAATGTTGGGTATATGGATCGAAGCTACCATTAGGCGGCCATGGTGTTATCATTTTGTTGTCCGTCCCCTGTGTCCATTCTATGCTATACTTGATCAGTTTCTCCCTATGGGGTGACAGTGTTGTACATATGTGTTGTGGTGGGGTAGTGAGGGTGTTCCCCCACCCTCCCGATCCTGTCCTGTATGACATAGTAGCGCTTTACTTGTTATCCTTCCCCTATTTGGTAGCTATTATCTTACTAACACTTACAATACACAGCCTTATACCTTTACCTGGCCCCGTAAGTTTGGGGACTTGCGATAGTCCGCTAAGGAAAATTATTAAAATATAGTATTTACATTTATATATTTTCTTCTTTCTTTCTTCCTTTACACAACACCCTTACGGCCCCCTGCGGCCGAGGCGCACGTAGCCCCCTGCGGCTGCGTACCCCTTGTGACGTTCTTATACAGTCGTCCTATTTTCATTTGCTCCTCCTCCTTCTTCTACACTTGCCGTGGCCGGCGTTCTCCGTGCGCAGCCACATCCCCCGTTTCGCCTTTCCCCGATCAACTCATTACCGTTTATCTCCGTTTCCACTCCCTTACCACAGTTCTCTTCCCCACCACTCTCAGAAAGAAAGATGCCTTGTGCTCGGGATGTCCTATGAAAGCCCTACTGGTGACGTCACCGATCTCTTCGAACTACTGGTAAGTTCTTCATATATTCTTTAAGTCCAAAATACACTTGCAATCTACCCCCGTTAATCCTCACAGCTGTCTTCCTGTCACTCCTTGAACAAGGTAATCAATAATATAATCGGACTGCGAACGCTGCGTCGCCTCGCGTGTGATACGCCCCTCGACAGGAGGGCTTAACCAGCCAATTATCTTCCGTATTGGGCAACTAACTAGCTACCGCCTACAGGGAAACGTCATCTACCTATTGAGTTTCTTGCTCGAACAATAGGGATCCTCATCTACTCATTGATCAATAAATGCCAAATCGTAGGAAACCACACACACACACCCTTACACGTAGTCGCGACCTAGGCCAATCAGTGTCTACGAGCGGCTGCACGTGATGTTTTCGTGCTCCTCCTCCCTCTCTCGCGTAACGTAGCCGACTGCTCTCGCACTCGTTCGGCTACCATTCATTTCATTGCCTACACTAAATTGTCAAACCTTGGCCGCGCACCTGTACAACACCTCCCACCTCCCGTATTTAATTCCTCCCCCCTCCCTCACAATTTCACATTGCTTGTTGTGCGGGGCATGCTCACCAAGTTCTCTTGATGCGGGGCCGC
Organism: Ambystoma mexicanum; assembly: GCF_040938575.1. Classification (NCBI taxonomy): domain Eukaryota; kingdom Metazoa; phylum Chordata; class Amphibia; order Caudata; family Ambystomatidae; genus Ambystoma; species Ambystoma mexicanum. Next base: position 352,871,262 of record NC_090921.1, read on the forward strand.
TCGACTGCGTGCACCCCTCCAAGCGGCTCGCCAACTCCCCTCGTCTGGACCACGTCTGGACACTCGCCAACCGCGGGCGGGATACTTCTCAACCGGCTCCCGAAGGCCAATATCCGGATTGTGCTGTCCGGTCTTCTCGCAGTTCCGCGATGGTCCTGTAGTCCTCAGAAGGGGGCAACGGCAGAGAGGGCCGCGCCGCCGGGCCTCCTCGCAACGCGATTACCTGGAAAAAAATTAAAATAAAAAAGCAGATCTTAAACAGATCTCAGCAGTGCCTCCAACTTGTCGGGGGGAAATTCTGCCGGGGTCGGCCGGGCCGTCCGTAGACCTCCGGGCAGGGAGGCCCCAACTCCTCCCGTATATCCCAAAAGAGATAGAGTATGAGACACACTCTGCTGTTTATTAGACAAAACGGCAGGGATGGGTCAAGGATCGTACGCGTCCGTCCTGACACACACACAATCGTGGGGCTCGCAGGCCCTTTTTACCTTAGTATGACGCGCTACTTGCGTCACCTTAGAAAGTTTAGCAAAAAACCTATTTCCACTCTGGATTGGTTACTCGAGTGGTAGGGTTAGTATAGCATACATATAGAGAACGGTGTTAGTGGTTGAGGGTTAGTCAGGTGGTATACTTGGGCTGTCCCTTCAATTTGATACATGAAAATTGTTACATGAAGACCTCTGAGGATTGGTCAATGTTAATGGCGTCAGTGATAAGAGCCCCATGTTCTGATTGGTCCGCTCGCGAGCCTCCCAGTCTGAGACTATCGCTGTTCCCAGCTCGCGGTGGACCTGTCATTTGCAACAATGTTTTACTATGGGTAGGTGTAAACAATGTGAGGATTTATTCATATGTTGGGAGGTCGACTACTCCCACTGCTGCAGATGTCCAATGAGTCTTTTAATTGTATCTGCCTGTGTCTTGAAACGTGGGATTCAGGCGTCTCCTTCCTCCTGGGCTTGGCATCCTGTCAGGTTTGGCTTTGTCACGTGAGGTGGGACCGTGTTTGAGGCAAAATTCAGCACAATTAATATTGTTTTTCCCACTGTGTGCCTGGTTTATCTTGCAGGTGCGACCTTGGCGTCGGCTTGCGGCGTGCGAGATTGCAACATCGTGCCCTTGGCGGTGTGCTTTCGCCGGGCTCATTCTGCAGGGTCAGCAACCGAGCTCTTGCTCATTCAATGTTCATGGAAGCTTTTGCCTGCGGCCTACTTGGGCCTGGTGCATAGGTGGAACCGTTTGATGCAGAGCGCTTTAGGTTACGGTATCATATTGCTCTATCCTCAGTATCGTGTCTCTGTTATATTCTTCATTATGGTACATGGTTCTTAGAAGAAGCGTGAGCAAGCCTTTTTAGATAAGTTCATTATGCGTCTTGCGTTTCTGCATTTTGAGAGCCTATGTGGAAAATAATAAAGATGCACGTCCGTGGGTATGTCTGTCGCCTACGTCATAGCACTGAGTATGTTCTTCGTGTGGATTGGTGTGGGAGTGTCCAGTGTGCATGTTTGCACGGGTGTGCTGACCGTTGGCTAGGTCGTCATGGCATCTCTAACGATGTGTTGATTTAGTGCTGGATGGTTCAGTCGAGTCCATCCATGCCGCAGGTGTCGGCATATGCAGGGCAGGCAGGTGGGCAGGCGGGTGGGCACATCCGTATGTTCCTGTACCAGGGTATTTGGTCGTCTGGTAGATGGGCAAACTCCTCTCGTGGCGGGTGTCTGGGCCGTGATCCTCTAGACCAAGCGCGAGAGGGGAAGGGCGGGAGACTGTTCTTCCATTCTCCCACTTCAGAGCAGTACGAATAAAATTGAAGGAGGGATCAATCTTACCATGAGTATAGAGTATCCCATGATGAGAAGAAAAATACCCTGACATACAGGCCCATTTCGGAATTTGCATATTGACTATGATGATATGCTTCAAAGTTGTAATTGATACCAATGTATGATGGTGGTGGTGTGTCCTTTTCATGTTGGATTGAGGCAGAACCATGTACCCATGCAGATGCCAAATCAGCTGCTAAGTTCCTCATACATGAGGTCTTTCCCCAATGGAGAGTGTGCAAAGTGCTGCAGTTAGATAATCAACAACACTTTGTAAATTAGATATTTTGAGATGTAGCATTCCTGCTTGGCATCAGGCACAAGCTTTTTTCTGCCTATCACCCCCAGGACATCAGCATTGTGAAATATTTCAATGGCCTGTTGAAGGAACGCATTGCAAAACTGAAATATACATAAAAGAAAAATGATTTGCTTTGCCATCCCCTGGCTCTTTTTGCTCTATGCAATCAGCCATGCTCAGACCACCACCTCACGCCCCATGAAATAGTGACAGACAGAAGGATGCATGTCCCAATTTCTCCTCCCATGAGTGCTTCATTGGATGCAGAAAGTTCTGTAACCATGATAGGTGATGATTACTTAACCACCATGACTACATTTTGAACATTATTTCTTGACAATGATGGTGCAACAGGGGGTCAAGAAGCAACCAATGACAACAGAGAAGGAATTCTAGATATAAATGCTGTGATACCACTATACGGCTTTTCCCAGGTGACTTATTATATGTCCATAATTTTATTTGAAAGTGGCAGAAGCCACGATTTGAGGGCCCATATTCTTTTCAGTATACAACACCCATCCCAGTAAAAAGTGTGCAGAAAGAAAACATGGGTGCACATAGGTGATGTGAAAAAGTTTATAGGCACAGCCCCCCTGTCACACGAAGAGGACCCAGAAGAGGAAGAAGACCTGATCAGACCACAGATGAGGGTGAGAGTGAGAGCTGAGGGGCAACGCAAGATGTGACAACATATGACAGAAGAATGTACTTCTCCGGAATCTGTTTAATATTTCAACATGTGCGGAGGAAATGATATTTAGAGAAAATGGACTCTGCCAGTATCATGATTGGCACTTTTTTCATTTAATTTTTTTGCCTAGCCTATACAATGGCAGGACCATTTTCTAGTAATAGTAGTATTAATGTAGTTGTGAGAGGGCCTTCGGGGAGTGGATGTGGGACACTAATGGGTGAAACGCGGTACCCCCTTCCTCATGACACCTTTTCCCTAACCTGCCCCGTCAGATATTTAAAAGCTCTACCCCCCTTTTCCTACTCAAACACTTTCTCACACGTGAAAGACAATTGACTAACACCAGAGCCGTTTACCTGACATGTCCCAACACAAGGGTCAGGCAGACTCAGGCAATTGTCGATAACTACACACACCTGATGTCCTTTTCCCTTACCCACAGTGATAAAAGGCAGATCACGAGAGCACACTTAGAGCAAGTGCGAACGCACAAGGAAGCAGACATTCTGGGACAGCAGTTCAAACAGAGGAGAAAGGCATAGAAACTGAAATGATGACAAGGAGGGAATTGCCCTAGCCCTTTTCAAACCAGACCCTTGAAGCCTTTGATAAATGAACCATATGATCAGGAGTCACAGCTGGCAATTGGTGTGACAGATGTCAGTGGTACACTGGGCCCTCCAGCACTGATAGCGAGGGCGGGGAAAAGAGCATGCCACTGTGGTACCGTCCTTGACTACAGCGGAAGAAAAGCCAATGAGTTCAGCACAGCCAGTGAGTCGGAGGAAACTGATAGTGGACCGGTCTGTGTTAAACTCATGTTTGCAGTGGCAACATTTGCGTAAAGAAAAGAAGATAATAGACAAAGGACTTTTTTGTAAAAAAAATGAGGCATCAAGGTTCGAATGGCCCAGCCCCACGTGGGCAATCTTTCTAAAGTCTCTAACGAATGCCCAGCTCCTGAACAGGAGGATCTTTAGAATTGAGAAAATGACAAGAACCAAGAGGTCCTAGGGGAGCCTACAAGGGTCAAGCCAAAACCACTTGTACAGTCAAAAGACTTTGGCACGTTGTGAAATGAACTGTGTTACTGAGGGGAACGCTGTAATTGTGATAAAGGCAAATCTGCACTTGCCATAGAATCACAGATTAACCCTGCGAGACATGACCGCCCTTCGGAAGTCTCTGTGTGAATTGGCAAATGCTCTGGGAAGCAAGTGAAGAAAGGTCTGAGCCAGGACGAGGGGGACCTAAGTAAAGAGGAGAAGGTAACCCAGAGGATTGTTTAAAAAGAAAGACATTCAGACTCCTTAACATTTTAAGATGATGATGAAAAAGCTAAGTGTACTGCATTGTGCTGACAAATGTGGACCCAACAGAGGGATGTTCACAGTCAGTTGTTGGTCTGAGTCCAATTGAGGGTGGCTGACATTGTGAAAGAGATCAGAGCCCAGCTGAGGGGGATCCTCGGGTGAAGACTAATCGCCTGACATGAAGATAAATAGAAGTAACGTTTGTTTGTTGTTTATGATGTATCAGGCCCTCTGAAGCAAGAAACTTTGCATAAAGAGACTTGGGCACAGAAGGCCCTGATAGTAGAAAAAGGAACTGTGAACTCGGGCCAGAGAAGCCCCAGAAGTTTAATGTGCTTGAGAGTCCCGCATTGTCCCGTGCTTCAAACGTGGGAAAGGGAGACCCAACTATAACATCTTGACTTATCCTTTTGAGAACACTTCTTTTGAACTGTGATGACTTGTGTATGTCTTGCTTTGATACCATGCCTTCCTTATGTATGGTGTTAGAATTGGGATGTGACTCAACTGATAAAAATTTAAATCCAATTGCCATCTGTAGTGGGACCATCAGGACGGCGATTAACTTACCGTAGTCTTTTCTTTCGGCTGACTCAGACTCAGAGGGATCAGAAGATTCAAAACCTTGTCTGAGGGAGTGAAGAGTTATTTTTTTCTGATTACGAACCATCCACAGAAAGAACCCTCACACCCCGGAAGAAATGGTAGATCTAGCCAATATCATCGCCCAGTTAGTGGCTCATCAGATACAGGCTGAATCTAGACTTCAGGAGAATCTAACTAAACTAAATGAATTGCAAGTGAGACCTTTGTTACCACAGGCGGTATGCCGATCATATCTTGAAGGCGAAGATTTAGGACATTTTTTCTTAAACTAGCTGAACAACTAGGATGGGAAGAGAACCTTAAACAATGCTGAAAGGCGAACTACAAACCTCCTATCAACTACTTAATCTTGCACAGGGGGCCATCATTCTATCCATCATAGAGGGCCTGTTAAAAAGAGTGGGGCAAACGTGCAATTTTTATCAGCAGAAGTTGAGGACCATTAGGTTAAACAGAGGAGAATCCCCCTTAGAAATGGGTGAACGTGTTAAAAACATTGGGGCTCTGTGGATCAATGGTAAATACCTAGAAGAACTGATGAAATGATCACCCTGGAACAATTCACTAATTTACTAATTCCTTACCCCTTTTTTGCAGAAAGTCATTCTACAGTTAAATCGATGTACCCTAGCCAAGGCCTTTGAGACTGCACAAAACCACTCAGATGCAGCTAAACAGTTCCATTCGGCCCATCGTTGTGAGGAACTGAAGGATCTTAAGCCTATCCACCGACCTCAACCTCAAGAAATAGAGAAAAAAGGGGGATCATATAAAATCAAATAGTGGATGACAAGAGAAAAAAGAGAATTCTGAAGAACTGATCCTATGACCAAAGAGGAAAGACGAAAAGAGGAAATAAAAGGAAGCACACCACCTCCTCCTATCTGTTTCTACTGTAGAGAAACATGACATTTAGCTAGACACTGTCCAAATAATCTAAGAGATGACGTATGGAAATAGGCTGTGTAGAAGGTGATGAATGGAAAGAACCTGAAGAAGAGCTAGAGACCTTTAGACTCTGTTTATGTCAATCTTCTACTGATTTTACATATGAAAAGGCTTGGGTGAACGGGATGCAAGTAAGGGCCCTGATTGACTCAGGTAGTAAAAAGACTGCTATAAGGGCCAATTTAGTTACAACAGAGGACCTGGAAAATGCGACCCTAGTTAGAGTTACCTGTGTGTATGGGGACAATGAAGTGTACCCCAAAATACCTGTATGCCTTAATATCTGGGGCGAGTCCTGTGAAATATCATCAGCGATAATTCGGGGACTCCACAAAGAAGTTATCCTGGGGCGGGATTTCCCTGCCTTCTCTACTCTCTTACAGGAAACTCCACCTCCCTTTGGAGATTTTCTACCTGAGAGTTGCTTGCAAGCAGACTACTACTCCCAACATTTTCCAACATGGAAATGGGAAAAATCTGAACCTCTGAAAACTGAAACAACCCTTAAAACCCAATTCATAGGTTAGTGTAGGGAGGCCAATAAAACCTCTAGACCTCTACTGACATCAACCACCACAAATCAATGGTTTATGCGAGAGTGCTTGGACATCTCTCATCCCTGTTCTCTCCCATGTCCTGACAACATGGAAAATGGAAAGAAGAACAGGCATATCCACCTAGCATAGGGGAAGGGTATGGAGAAACCTGAAGGTGTCTCACTGAATAGTCCCCGGGGATCTATTATCCAGGTGGGCAGGCTATGGTCATACCTATTGGATCCAGTTTCTAGGGGTGGGCCAGTGTGGGAGGATCACCTGGATAGGGGGTCTTCGGGGAGTGGAAGTGGGACACTGACAGGTGAGATGTGGTACCTCTTTCCTTATGACACCTTTTCCCCATCCTACTGCATAGGATATTTAAAAGCTCTACCCCCCTTTTCCTACACAACCACTGTCTCACACCACGAAGGAGAACTGACTAACACCAGAGCCATATTCCTGACATGTCCCAACACAAGGGTCAGGCAGAGTCAGGGAATTGCTGATAACTACGCATCACCTAACGGCCCTTTCCCTTCCACACAGGGATAAAAGGCAGAGTACGAGAGCACACTTAGAGCAAGGCCAAACGCACAATGAAGTAGCCATTCTGGGACAGCAGTTCGAATGGAGGAGAAAGGCGGAGGAAACTGAAAGGACTACAATGAGGGAATTACCCTTGCCCTCTTCAATTCAGACCCGCAAAGGCTTTGATAAAAGAACCATAAAACCAGGAGTCGCAGCTGGCCATTGATGCATCATATGTCAACGGTACACAGAGCTATCCCGCAGTGATAGCCAGTGCGGAGAAAAGAGCTTGCCACCACATAACCGTCCGTGATTCCAGCGGAAGTAAAGCTAACAAGTTCAGCACAGCCAGTGAGTAGGTGGAAACTGATAGTGGACCGGACTGTGTTAAAATCATGGTTGCAGTGGCAACATTTGCGTAAAGAAAAGAAGATAATAGGCAAAGGTATTTTTTGTGAACAAACGCGGTATCAAGGATAGAGTGCCCCACTCCTGAACAACAGGATCTGTAGAAATAAGAAAACTACAAGAACCAAGAGGTCCTAGGGGTGGCTGGTGTAAGATGTCAAAGTGGTCATATAAGGGTCATGCCGAAACCCCTTGCACACTCGAAGGTCTTTGATAGGTTGTGAAAAGAACTATACTACTGAGGAGAACGCCGTGTAAATTGTGATAAAGTAAAATCTGAACTTTGCTTAGAATCACAGATTAACCTAGCAAGACGTGAGCACCCTTCAGAAGTCCCTGTGTTAATTGGCAAATGCTCTGGGAAGCACGTGAAGAAAGGTATGAGCCCGGACATGAGTGACCTAAGTAAATGGGTGAAGGTAACACAGTGGATTGTATAAAAACACATTAAGACTCCTGAATATTTTAAGATGTTGATGAATTTAAAAGTTAAGTGAACCGCATTGTGGTGACAAACGTGAACCAGACTGAGGGATGTTGTTGGGTGTCCTGACCCACGTTTGAGCTATCATGCTGCAACATTTGGTGCTGTGGGCTTAGAAAATCCAAGATGGCCAAAAAGCCCACATGTACGCCAGAATAGGAAAACTGTGCAGTACTGGCATGGAAAACATCATGATGGCCAGAATTTCCCAGAAAATGCACAGGGAAATGCATGAAGAATAGGCTGCCACCCATTTTTGCCTAGGTTGTGAGCACAGGAGGGCACTGCCTAAAACCACCATTGGGCTACCCACACAGTAGCCTGAAACCATTGGGAATGGCAATGCTGATTGCCAAAAGCAACCTAGAACTGTGGGGAATTCATTTTCTTAAATCCCAAAAATGGTTGCATTACCAGTACTCACCACTATCAGAAAGCCGGCGTTTTAAAACCACCAGACTTTTGTGTAAAACTGAACAAATGAAACAAAACCAGACCAAGGAAAGACTTGCTAAGAGGTGGATACAATGTAAAACTATACTCTGAAATGACTTGAAGGAAGTAATTATTTAATTTGTATGTAAAAATCGTAATAGACTTAAACTGGGGGACAAAAAGTGACATTTAGCTGAAACCTGGCTTAATGAAACTGAATTCTGCCTGACATCTACCCCCACAGGAGTTAAAACCTGCTCAGCCACTCTTCCCCTTGCCAAAAGGAGTTGTCACCTCTCTGATTAGATTAGGGGTGGAGCCGCTCCAGGGAGTTGAACAAAGGCCTGTCCTGGGCCCAGGCAGATGGTTTATTAGGGTGGTCGTAAATGGCTTCCTTTTGAACAAAGCCCTTCCTTGACTCAGGCAGATGGTTTATAGGGGAGGTCGTAAAGTGGCTTCCTCTTGGCAGAAACGGGGAGGGGCAGCCCCTCTGAGGACAGGCTGAGTTTAAAGAAAGTGGATAGACTGGTTTCTCCACTATGTGACCTGGGAAGACACACCCCTGTTGGCCAGAATATGATTTTAAGAAAGATGTATAACTCATGGTGCGGACTTGTCAAAATTATCTAAATGATACCATAATTCTTGTGATTTTTCTACCCACATTTTAAGAGGTTTTAGGACCTGGTGGTATGATCTGGGGGGTTGCTAGCGGAAAATAGGGTCTCACTCCAAATGTCTGCATGTTAAAAATCTGACACTTCATCAATTAATGTCCGTACTCCTTGCGCACATGTGTGTAAATTTGGGTTAATGTCCGATATTGCAAAACCAGTTAAAAAGCGCAAAATGTTGCCATTTCTGAATGCAAGCCCCCAGGAAGAGCAGAGTTTGAACAGAGTATACCTCATGTGGCATGTGATGGGTGCATGTAATTTTAAACAACTGTGTATCTGTGCAATATGTATTTGAATCAAATATAGATTTGTGGGCAAACTGACCAGGGGAGGATCCTCTGACCCATAAAACCTACAGCATCACTCTGACTCACATTTCCTTCCCCCAATCATGGGAGAGGGGAGAATTGGGCCAATGACAAGTAGAGAGGGGCAGGCTTAGCTAGGTCCAGGCATACACCCACTTTCAAAACACATAAAAAGAGACTGCTGGGACAGGTAGAGACATTCAATTCCATTTGCTGCGGAGCATGCTGACCGACGACTTCACATCCAGAGATCCTACACTTAGAGTTCCAAGCTAAACAGAGACTACAGAACTTTGAACCAAGAAGGCCCACTGCAAGCAAAAGTATTTGTCAGCAGACCCAAAAATCATTTGCAGACTATTCACAGCCGGGCTCAGCTGTTGATTCTGGCCTGAAACCCTGCGCCAGAAAGATCCAGAAGCAGTGCTGTACCCAGAGAAAGCAGAGCAGTATCCAGAACCAGAGGCCAGAGATCCAGAGTGACCCAGACCGCTGTGAGCAGAACCAGAGAGCTGACCCAGACCACTGTGAAGTGCCGAGACCAGAACCGGAGTCCAGTCCAAAACCTGACCAGATCCATGGCGAGGCCTATTTCAAAAATATATTGTGAGTACCTAGCAGAACTGTGCAGAACCAATCTCTTAGTTAAAATAATCTAATCCAAACTATTTTAATCTAACCAGAACTGCCTCCTAACTGTCACCTGTCATTTGTAAAGCTGCACCACTGTCATTTGTCAATTCTGCAGCTGCAAGCTGTCACCTGTCATTTTGAGTTTACTTTAAATCCGAAAAACTACCTTTATTTAATCGTCCGTATCTCTGGAACCATTTGGGCTAGGAACTTTCCTCTCAAAGCTTAGAATCTCAGCTTTTCAACAAGCTTAGAACCGACTTGCTACTCCTTATACTTTTGCCGTAATCACGATTCACGCACTTGCAAATTTTACCGCGATTTGCGATTTGGTTAAAAATCCAGCCACGTGTAACCATCAGCAGTTATTTCTTTCCTTGCTAAAAGTTTCATTTGCCTCCTAAGAACCATCCCTGAATCATTGCTAGAGTAAGCCTGAACTAATATTAACTAGATACCACTCACCCTGAACCTCCTGAAGGGAATTAAAAGCATTTTCAGCATATTTCTCACTTCATTGTCACCATAGTCAAAGCATTTTGCCTGTGTTTCAAAACTCCTATCTGTTGTATAAGCTGCTGGGGGGGAATTGAACTGAATTCTATTTGATTGCATTCCTAAGAACTGTGTGCTCTCTTCTTCATCTCCTTACATTGCATAAAGGGGGGGGGGGGGGGTGAATTGCCCAAGAAAGTGATTACATTGGGCCTCATTACGACCCTGGCGGAAATCGAAAAACGATGGCGGAAATGCAATACCGCCATCGAATAGCGCTCGGTGCGATCATGACCCGTCACCGCAAAGTACGATGCCATTAGCGACACCGTAGTGAACGCCAACGCTAACTGCACCAAGCACGCGCGCGCGCGCCGTGCCAAACTGTAATTACCACCATGGCGCAACGGTACGCGAATTCCGACCCTAGCGGACATGCACCTAACGCCATCAAGCACGGCGGAAAGTACCATTCCGCCATGGTGAGAAGTACGGCATCGCGAACCAACCGTAAACGGCCCTACTGAGTGCTTGTACACCGCTCCCTGGCCACATTGTACAACCCCCCGTAGGTGCAATGAAGTCACACAATGCAACCAGTGAAATGTACTAGTCATCCATGCCTGCCAACGAACAAATGAATCTCAAGAGTGCCCAATGGGAGCTGCAGGGCACAGATGGCACGAATACAGAAGCTATACAAATGGACATGACCTCAGTCTCCCACCAAGAAACGCACGCAAACACAGGCACCTGTGACCAGCAATATTCCGATAAACACATCATTCCACCAATCCAACTGGCTGACCGGCATCTGTTACACAAAAGCTAATCCCCCGCCCCTGAGCATGACATCATCAAAACAGTCATAATGGCAGCCCTTATCCCTGACCTCACTGGGCTCCGTAGGCAAACGCGCCCAGCACAGTACCACGCAACTATACTCAGAAGCCGGAACCCAATGCAGATCTCCTCACAATACATCGCTCCCCAAATAGGAATATGCCACATCACTCGCAAAGAAGAACGCTACACGGTTCATATCAGAATAGAAATTTAATGCACAACAAATTCACCAAGCCCATACAGCCATTAGGCCATGAACTCCAAAATATATTTCATTATCGTGGGCTGCATCCGCAATAAATGACCAGCTACTTCTTGTGTGACGCCCTGTTCCTTCATGGTACACAGGGGCTACATTCCCGTACGAAAAGGCAACATGGAAGCGCCTAGAACCACAGGGCCGTCCCAATAGGGAGGCACTAGTCCAGCTGAAAGGCCGAAATGTTGCTCCTAGCCACTAGTACTGCGTAAGGGCATGTGGCCCATTGGCGATCGTCCCATAAGATCGTAATGCTGCTCCACTGATTAACACGAAGCAGCAGGTGTCGGGAGTAAAATCCATCTGCAGGAGTGGCATACAGATGGCAGTGGCAAAAGGGGAGGAGATACCTGTCAACCAAATGAAATGAAAAAGAATAGTATGGCCATCAGAACTACATTTGAATTACTCACTTCAATGATCACACCAAATCCACAGCCATATGCATGCTAGCCCACTCCAAAGGATCATCACCACCCAAAAACCACTTGCGAATCATAACTATCTATATCGAGGTGAAAACACTATCACAAACGAGTGTACCTGTGCATGCGTCTGTCAAAACAGAATCCATCTGATGGGATTGGTAACGTGCATAGACACAAGTGTCTGAAGGCGCGTCGAGACAGGGAGGGCTCAACAAGGCCAGATAGACGATGGCCCCACTATGGCAGCCCTGCATCACATAGCGCAGGGGAGGCGGATAGATTCCAAGAAGCCCTGTACATGGCAAACTCTGTATCAAATCATCTGTCCATGCATCCATACATCATTCCCTCATCCCGTAATGAAAACGCCTGTTTCCATACTCACATAACATGTGAAATTTCCATTGAGTCTGTGCGTTATGCAGCCTGCAAAATCCACCGTGCCCCAGCCCGTTATTCCAGTGTTGTGAAGTAACATGTATTTGGGAACGTCCGGCCTCATCGCCCACTTCGCTATTTCGCATCCCATACTATTCATATCAATCATTGCATCCTCGCCATGGCCCCTGTCCCAAGGACATTGAACAATAGAATGTTATATTTGCAGTCGAGGAGATGTGGGCATCTCCTCGCCGCTAGCTGAAAACCGAAAGCGCCGCCCTTCGAATTCCTCATTTGCAACATCACGTCGAAAAGGCATCTGTGGCCGCTTGAAACCACAAATTAATCCATCTAGTGCGGCTGTGTGTGAAAATGGCAACTGCCTTCACTCACAAATGGAACGCCCCGCCCGTCGGTGAAGCTCGGTACAGTGTTGCATGAGGGTCCACCGTTACTCGAGTACTACGTTCCACTGACCCTTCACAAGTCTGTTCGCGGCTGCAAAGATTGTATGTGAAACAATGGGACCATAGCCGAATGAACATATCAACCAATGTTACACTGCCATCGGGTACAAATACATGATTGCAATAGCAAGATGCCATTCGTCGAATTGCAGCGTTGTGTGCGGAACGTGCTCGCCCAAAGGGGAGTGCAGCTTGCACAGGTGGAATGAATCACCACAGGTGGAGGCCATACAGCCTGAAAACACATAAATTGCACACCCAGTCTCCTCCCACAACCACACCCACTCCGAAATGCTACCGGCAGGACTAGCCATGTTGGCCCTGGGGGACCTGATAGCACTGCAAGTACTCCAACTACAAGAAGAAGACGAACACCAACTACAACCGGCCGCACGGCGGAGACGCAGGAGGAGGAGGAGGCCAAGGCAGGGCCAGCAAGGGCCGCCAGCACAGCCACTACCACGACGCAGGCAGCCCGCAATCCCACGCCTCCGAGCACATCCGTTCAACCTCACTGATGAGCAGATCCACACCCTCTACCGTTTGGACCGGGACACCATAACCGCCATTGTGGACATGACACAGGCTGACCTTGTCAGCATGATAGATAGCCCAACCGCCATCCCACCCCTACTGAAGGTGGTGTCTGTACTACACTTCCTGGCCACAGGCACCTACCAGCACACAGTCGGACAGTTGCATGGCATATCACAGCCACTGTTCTCACGGACACTATTGCAAGTGCTCGATGCCCTCCTGAAGCACGCAGACGACTACATCTCTCTACCACGCTCGGAGCAGGAAATTACCAACACAAAAGTGGGATTCCATGCACTTGCCGGCATACCGGGTTGCATTGGTGCCATCGACTGCACCCATGTGGAATTGGTCGTCCCACATGCCATGGAGGCCCAGTACCGCAACCGAAAACAATTTCATTCCCTGAATGTACAGATGGTGTGTGACTCCAACAGAATCATTACACATTGTTGTGCCAGATTCCCTGGATCTACCCATGATTCTATGGTCTTGAGGAACTCTACTATACCACGCTACATGGAGCGACACGCAGGGAACAGATCCTGGCTACTCGGTGAGTCTCATTTCATGCATGATGATGTGGGGTATGTGATGCGGCAATGACCTGGCAGGAAGGGGGGGGTGCGTACGTAGCAATGGCATTCCTCAATATTCCTTTCTTGTCCACATACAGGTGATGCCGGGTATCCACTGAAGAGATGGCTCCTCACACCAGTCCGGAACCCACGGGACCAGCATGAGGAGGACTACAACCATGCCCACTCACGTACCCGTGTAGTCATAGAACAGGCATTCGGCCTACTGAAGACTCGTTTCCGCTGCCTCAGCAGGTCTGGCGGGGCACTCCTGTACCGCCATGTGAAGGTTGCAAAGATGGTCATGGCATGTGTCATGCTCCACAACATGTGCGTACGTAGAAATGTGCCCATGCCCCCTGACGCAGAACTGCAAGCACCTGATGATGGTCATGATGAGGGTGGGGATGTGGCAGCACCTCAAGGAGTCTGCGAGGCACAGGAGGGCCGTGACATTCGTCAGCATCTCATAGATGCATGCTTCTAGCACTCACGCCTGGTGGCTGATACATGGACACGGGACTCGTGGCACTGTGTGTGTCTGGGACATGCACAATATGGACTGTACGCCTATAATGGCCTCGTACACAAAGATCAATGTCCACACATCTCATTGCATGATCGTGCATTGTTTATGGCATATGTGATATCATGTTGAACACCTTATCGACCCGCCACCCAAGTGAGCCCAACACACCCCCTCCACCCTCCTACCTCCCCCCCGAACACCAGTGTCCAAAGATGCTCATTGTCAGTGGGCTGTCGCTATTGCAAGCCCCCTCTGCGGGTATCAGGGGCACCCCTGCCTGTGGAGCGCAGGTTCCTCCCAGATCTACGTTGGGGGCTGCCCTGGACGGAACTTGCAACGGATGATGTCTCTGCCTGCTCACGTCCATGCCTGTCCCTAAGGGTTTGTGAGAGCTCAGTGAGCACACGGCGCACTGCGGCAAATTCGGCACATACGTCTTTGGACGTCGCATGCAGTTCCCCCCTCAGGCTCTCGGTGCTTCTCTCCATTTGTACTCTCAGGCTCTCGGTGCTACTCTGCATTTGTACTCTCAGGCTCTCGGTGCTACTCTCCATTTGTGCCCTTAGTGTTTCTGTGCTTCTCTCCATTTCTGCCCTCAGTGTCTCAGTTGATGTTTCTATGTCTGCCTTAGTGCCCCCACATTCATCGGCATGGTCCTTGAGGAGCGTGGCCAGTTGCTGCTGTTGCACGATTAACTGGTCGAGGGACTGTTGCCTCTGCTGGGCCATGGCCATTTGCGGTGGTGTCACAGAGGGGCTGATCACCTCATGTTGCCTTGCCACAGGGCTTGTGGGGGATGGCCAGTCGTCGTCTTGTGGGTGCCCCTGCGTGGTATCCTCATGGTGTACGGGATGGGACAGACAGGGGGATTGAGACAGGTCATGGATGGATCTAACTTCGACATCCCCGTTTTCTGTGTCGGAGCATGCTGCCATTAATGCAGTATCACCTATGGTGCTGCTGCCACCAGAAGCAGTGCCTACTGTGGCATCCATTGGGGGGACCTGTGGTGGTGGTGTTGTGGGCATGCTGGCTGCTGGGGTGCCTGTTGGAGTTCCCTCCTGTGTGCTGTCACTTGATTTGTGCTGCTGCATTGTCTTGATCCGTGCAGCTGAGGTGGAGGGTCTTTGGCCGTTGGTCTTGGCCCTCTTTGCAGGTGTGCTGGTAGGGGTGTCCTGGAGTTCGTCGTTTGGATCGGACCCTGTGGTGGAGTAAAGGAGGGCGAGCGTTATTAATGGGTCTGTGGGAATTGGAATGGCAATGTATCACATGCATTGGGGTGGTACCTGAGGGTGATTTGGGTCTGGGCCTTGGAGGTGGTTTCATTTGTGTGTGGAGTGAGGGTGCAGTTAGGGTGTGCCTGCTGCACGTGTAGAGGTTGTTTTTAGGATTTTTAATTATTTATGTATTTGATGTGAGTTTTAGAGTGTGCTATCAGGCCTATGTATGTGGACGTTCTCCTGGACATGTGTTCCTGTTGCACTATGTGGGCATGTGGTACTTCACATGATTGGACATTGTGGTTTTGGCATTGTTTTATTTGGGACACCTACCTGAATCTTCGGATGTCTGCACTCCTTTCTCCATCCCTCCGACTCCCTCTATGCTCTCCATTCCAATGGTGGAGGCACAGATTTCTTCCCAGGGGGTCAACTTGATGGGTGATTCCGATCCTCCCCCGGTAGCTGTGGCAATGTTGCGGTTGGCAGAAAGTATGCTACGGACGCGTATCAGCAGGTCGTCCCATCGCTTTCTGCATTGCTGTGGGTTGCGGGGTGCGGTCCCCACCGCACTTACACGCTGTGCCACCAGGGCCCATATGGCCTTCTTGTTCGCAAGTGCCGTCCTGGTCATTTGCGTGGAGAAGACGACGGCAGCATTCTCCTGGAGGGTCTCCGTGAGCACGGTGAGTTCCTCACGGGAGAAGTGGACCTGCCGCTTGCGGTCGCACGCTTTCTTCGCTACTTTTCCCATTTTTCTTGGTTTCACTAGGGTGGATGACGGGTTGGGATGTGTCTCAGGGTAGTATTTTTTATGGTTGTGTGGATTTTGTGGTTTTATAGGTGTACGGTGTGATGTTTCCCGTTCCGGGACCATGTTTTTACTTCCGTTTCCGTATATTTACTTTCCGGTTGGCGCTCACTGCGGTGTCCGCTGTGATGGGTGGCGGTATTGCACCTAGGGCGCCGTACGGCGGCGGTGTGGGCCGTTTTGAGGTCATTTCCGCCATCGCAGACTTTGCACTTCCGCCATGGCGTGGTGCTCGTGCCCGATGGGTCGGAATGAGCCGCACTTTGCTCCATCGTGCAATGGCGGAAACGCTATTTACGCTATGGCGGTCCGGTCGGTTGATTTCCGCAAGGGTCGTAATGAGGGCCAATGTCTTTTGCTGAAATCCTATCAAGTTATTTTCTGTACTGCATTTTCATTCCACATTGCATCTATTTGAAACCATAAAAGTATTGTTGCTATCTTATCCATCCTATACCCACTCATCATTGATTATAAAGAAGTGTGCTATTGCCAGACTATCCATTATTGATTACTGCTCAGAAGTGTGATATTCAATTATTAATTTATTATAAAGTGTGATATATATATATATATATATATATATATATATATATATATATATATATATATATATATATATATATATATTGTTTACATTCTCAAATAAACCTTTTAAACTTGCAAAACAGAACTACTTCTTGGCTCAGTGGGGTCAGGTGGATTCTAAGAGAGGGGTGTTATATAGGGGTAGTCATCCAGAACTCATGAACTGGACATAAAGATATATCAATACAGGTTTCCATTCAGTATCCCAGACTAGGCATTGACTTAGCTGTAGTGTTGAATTGAATCCTCTTACAATGTCCACAGTGAGTTGTTGTTCAGAGTCCGATTGAGGGAGGCTGACATTGTGAAAAGGGATTGGACCCTGGCTGAGGGGGATCCTCGGGTGCAGAGTAATTGCCTGACGTGAAGATAATTAAAAGGAACCTTTGTTTGTTGTTATGGTGTATCGGGCCCTCTAAAGCAAGAGACTTTGCATAAAGAGACTTGCATAAAGAGACTTGGGCACAGAATGCCCTGATAGTAGAAAAAGTCCTGTGCTTCAAACGTGGGGAAGGGAGCCCCAGGCTATAACATCCTGACTTATCCTTTTGAGAACACTTCTTTCTTTCTTTGTGAACATTATCCCACACCATTTTGTATTTAGACGTAAGGACTGGCAATAGGTTTTTCTTAGTATAGGCCCTTTTTATTTGAGTAGACTCCACTAGGACTGTATTATTATTATGTGATGTTCGTAGCTTGCTCCCATCTTAGATTTATATTTTTATATCACCCATTTGTACAGTTTAATAAACACCCTTGTACTGTGATCACTTGTGTCTGTCTTGCTTTCACCCCATGCCTTCCTTACAGAAGGAAGAAATCAGAGGAAAAATGTTTTGTATGATCACTCCTTCCGTACGCCTTGAGTGTCTTCAGATTTTTAGTGGCCGAGGAAATACCAGTGAGTAGGGCACATTGCATTATGCAAAACAAGGAGACAGTTCCAGAGATGTTCGGCTTCAATGACATGGGTGACAAAATCAGATTTCTTTCATGACGATAATTTTATCAAAGAAAAGACAATGGTGAACAAGGTTATGAAATATAATGCACCAGAGGGAAGTTACAGTAATTGACCATCCATGGTTGAAATGTACTGACAACCAAGGAAAAGCGATACCCTTTTGCTGGGACAGACCACAGTTACACCTATTATGAGTGGTGTTTACATCTTGGGGCTGGGTAGAAGGGATAATGGGATGAAGAGCAGAAGCACTTATAGGATAGTTGTGGGAACATGTAGAAAATTGTAGCAAGATGTGCCTAGAAGAAAGGAAAAACATGACAGGTTGTTAACATTGGTGGAGGACAAAGAAGGACTAATGCACATAACAAGGAGAGAAAAAACATCACTGTTTATCACAAACAAAGCATAGTGCAGTTAAGCAACAATGTAGAATGTAAATGCATCATGGATATGCCAGGCATGAAAGTAGGGACAGCAGTACTAATGGACCACTACTGGCCCTGTGGCTCACAGGCTTATATGCCGCTCCTGGCAAATTGGGGTGGCACATGCTCACTAGCAGTGTTATATGCACCAGCACGAGTGGTGCCTCAAAGTGATTTGGTGCAAATTGGAGAAAACCCCATGGTAAAAAGGGAACAAAAAGATAAGGTTTATGAAACAATACAACACACAAAAAGAGGGAATTACTTTTGCATGGCATCTAATGACGCTTTGGACGCTATACCATCTGAACATGGGATGTTTAGAAAGGCATCAATGTTCTTTGCATCTCCTCTTGCCCTGGCTTGCAAATGGCAGCAAATGCCAAATGGTTGCAGATAACTAGATGGGAGTTACAGCAGGCCATAAATGCCACTGAGAGTGCAAATTCTATTAAGGAGGAGCTGAGAACTATCATATTGATGACGCTCCAAAATAAGTATGTTCTCGACCTGCCATGGAGGGATACGTTTGTGCAAAAATAGGCTCAAGCTCTTGCACATTCTACTATTATACAATGAGCAAAAAGGGATCTTGACCAGAGCAATAACTACCCTGCAAAATGTGCCACAAAAATGAATGGTCCAGGTCTATGGTCTATGTTAGCTGAAGATGAGGACTGTGCTCATTGGTGCCTCCCTGGCTAGGTAATGCACTTAAAATACTAATTGCAGTTCTGTTACTGGTACTAACAGGTCTCCGAACCTTGAAATGAATATTATCACAGTGTGGGAAAACTGAGAAACAGGCTGTAGAGCAGCACATGATGACATTGATATTTGGTAAAGATAATGTGGTACACATCCACACTCAAAGAGATCAAGCACCTCAAATGCACACCATCAACAGACCTATTGGACCCGCAGGTACCAGTTTCAACCCCCCGCTTTCCGTCTCAGAAAATTATACTCAGCACTGGGTTGATTGTGAACGAGATGAGGATTGCTGCTGAATGGCAGTGTGGCCAGAAGAGTACCTGGAACCAGGAGGTAGCTTGAGGATGGCATACAAGATATGGATACCTAATTATGGGTATAATCGGATGATGGGAAATAGTGGTGTGGTCAATAAATTGGCAGTGGGGGCAGATGATAATGGAGTTGAGAGTTGTGTGATGAATCAGAGGTGATCATTCCAATGAATCTGCCCTAGCACCCCTCTCATATGGCCACGGAAAGGCAGACACTACCTGATCCTGATGCTAAGGGCAGTGTTCTGTGGGAGGATCACATATGATCACATGGGAGCAGAGGAGAGATGAAGTAGGATGAGGACAGAGGGATGAGAATAAATGCAATTTTTCCAAAATGGCAGCCGTATTTTGACAAACGGGACGCCACTGAAGAGCATTTAGACAGGAATATATATAGGTATGTTTTCAAGTATGAATATATGTTAAAGTTTAGATTTGGCCATTTCAAGGCCCAAATAACGTTCTCTCAGCCAAGTAAGGTTGGGCGGTTCATTCTATTATGGCTGGCTGTACATGAACAGTCTTACAATTTATACCTACCACAAGCAAGATTTCATTAAAGAGCATTGGAATTGAGAATACCACAAGGTATGTCCACACTTCATTTTTAATAATAAAGAAGGGAATCTAAGTTATATGGGATGTTTGACTCAACTTATTTTTTCTATCTTTTGCAGATTTAGAAATGATTTTTGAACAGAACCCCATTTGGGATGGTTTATTTTGATTCACAAACAACCAAGAAATTGATTAAAGAGCATTGAAATTGTGAATACCACAAGGTATATCTAGAATGTATTCTTGAATGGCAAGGAGGGAATCCAAGGGATAGAGAACACATGATTAAATAGGAATTATTTTGAACAGAATCCCTTTCGGGAAGGTCAATTGTCACGAGGTTCAGACAGCAAGCACCAAGGTCAATGTGCCGAGGAGAGTTCAGCTTAGAAGCACACCAGGTAATGTTTCCCAGGGCACACAGCATGCACTTATTTAGTTGATTAATTTCAATTGGTAGCTGTGAGAAATGCACATATCTTGGAACGCCAGATGGAAGCAGCTACTACGCTAATTGATCCCATAATGAATGAGTACACAGAGCCCCAAGTGACCGTCGAAGGAGGCACACACATGTTAGAACAGCTGTAAATCCAATAAATAGATGAAATTGAGATCAGAACAGTTGTCCTCTTCCATGTGACTGAAACAATGGTCATTCATTTCAGACCCACTTAGTTAACACACCAGCCACTTCGTTAGAACATCCAGACACTGCCACAAACAAACTGGCAGATAAGTCCTCAGGACTGGGAGAGAGAAGAGATCATATCAGTTTGCCCACCTCTCCTTCCCCACTACGTACCTTGGCACAGCATAAAAGTGCTTGAGATTTGATGAGCAAACGACCAACTTATCAAATTACATTCTTATTGATTAGTGCAGTAGGGTGCCAACCAATGACATGTAGATTGAAATGTATCATTTATAGAAGGATGTATCTAGGAGGAGTTATTATTTGTGAAAGACCAATAATAAAAGGTTCACCTACAGGTAACTATATATTCTATATTCTATTAACCAATCCAGTGCTATAGTATACGTTTTTTATGATGATTACTAACTATGATATCAGTGATGACATATATTTGGTTTGAAAAGCTTGTTGTTCCTAACGCCATTTCGAGATTGTGTTTTGTACGCTTTTCCAGAGGCCATTTGTATCAGACTAAAGCTGGGTTTTCTGGTGCACTTGGAGTTACTGCGTCATTGAGTAGTTTCTCTTTATTGTTGTATTTGTATCTCGACACTGTGATGTCATCAGGTGTATGATGTCACTTCTGTTTCCCCTGGCGTTTTGGTGAATTGATGTCCCTGCATGCATGGGAAGGTTGGAAAATTATTATGAGCGGCACTCACAACAGTCCTTGTCCTTTTTCATGATATAATGGATCTTTGTATCAAACAGGACTAACCAAGGTGCTCTTGGTAAAATTGATTACTGGTACAGGTGCAGCTGTCAAATTGATGTTTCCTGCTTTACAATGGATAGATTTAGTACATTTTGGAGCAATCTTGGACCTTTTCCCAGCTTGTGCCTCTGCTAGAGTCTTACAGAGAAAGTAGAAGGTGTCCTGGCTAAAACTTACCTACAAGAAAGTATCTACCTGCTCGAATACCTGCTAGAAAGTATCCTGGCAGGTATGGCTTCTAGGGTGGTAAATTCTTTACACTTTCTTTCTGTGAATTTCCTGCTGATGGGCAGGAGCTGGATTTACGCCTGCAGCCCCTCTCCTGCACCCCCTAGAGCATTTCTGGGCCTTTGCTGAAGGGACCTGCTCCCGTTCAGGGCTGTGATGAGCAGGACAAGACGAAGATGATAAGCAGCATCCCAGAATCAAAAGAACGTCCTTTCAATTATTAGCACATTTCTTTTGTTATCAGACATGCCTTTCTTATGCATGAATTTTCATGCAATTGACACTGGGATTGAACATTTCTAAGTGAAGGAACCCACACAGCTCTAGTTACCTACGAAATCTGTGTTTGCTTCCAAGATAATTAAAGTGAGCAACACAATGAAGATTCCTTTTAAAGATTAATTTATATTCATGATATTCACTAGTTTAACATGCAAGTTGGTTTGCTTTTAAAAACGTATGTATAAAAGCAAGCTGTACGTTAATGACAAACAACCTCTGTACCTAAGCGACCTTATTATATGGGTGTGTGTGTGTATGTGTGTGTGTATATATGTATGTGTCTTACATTGGGCCTCATTATAATGTTGGCGGATAAAGTATGAACAGTGCCGGTAATGCACCGGCACCGTTCATACCGTACCGCCGAATTGCAAGTTCTGCTCGCGGGTGCCAGTGCGGCACCCGCGATCATAACTCCTAATTACACCGGCACCGTTATCAGCGGTGCCGGTGCAACCATGCTCCCCATCCCCATTCTGGGGATCGGGAGCCCGGCAATACTGCCATCTGTGAATGGGCAATTATCGGCAATTACCGGCCCATTCAACTTGTAATGGACGGTTATTGCCCCATTGCGGGTGGCAGTGCCGGTAGCGAGTTTGGCGGTAGACGTTCCTGCAAAACAGGCACGGCTACCGCCAAACTTCTCATGAGGCCCAATGAGTACAGTTGTGTAAAATGGGCGATTGTTTAAACTCATTTAGCTTTGTGAGATTTGTGAGATTTGTAGTTTCCCATTCAGGATGCAATTTTTGTGTATTTTCCAAATAAACACTATAAGACAATCGGCCTCATTACAAGTTTGCCAGTCCGGAAACAACGGTGCAAGTCTGCCTGCTGGAGCCGCTGTGCCCGACAGGTTTTACAAGTCCGGCAGCAACCCTCCAGTAGCACCGGCAGGGTTACCGCCAGACTTGGAATGAGCCCAATATCTCAAATCTTCTCAGGTTTTCTTGCGCTCCTCTCTTCATTCCTACTACTCTTCAACACTTATCCTAGCAAAAAGTCCTACTATTCCAATCATATTCTCTCTCTCTAACAACTCATCCTTGTCCTCTCTTCCAGTCACTCAGTCGTCTTCCCCACCAACACCTGAGCCTCTCTCAATTCCTCTCTTACCCCTTCTGACTTTGCTTCCTACTTTACTAATAAGATTTTTCTGCTCTGTAAAAACCTCTACTACACCACTACACGTTCCCTCCTATGCAGCCAATGTGACTTCAATAACTTTAGACAGACTATGCTTACTATGCCCACCATGTACCGGGTGTGAGCATGACCTGCTGTGCCGATTCCTGAATGTATCTTGCCCTCTATGTTCGATGCAGTCCCAGCTCACTGTTTTGGTTTTCTGATATGTTACCATATCCCAATATGATGCTCAGAACCAGCTCTACCATTCCATTACATGTATTGTGCACACTTCTTCACAGATTTTGCACCTTCGGCTTCACGCTGCATTTGCATCTTGTACGTTTCATCTGCCTGGCGCTGCTCCTGTACTTTTAACTGTTGTACTCTGCTTGAATTAGGCTTGCGCTTCATATGTATGATACTGAAACCTACCTAGCTATGAATGTTCAGCTTCGCCCTGCATTTTGCATTCTAAACATTATCAGTCCTGCGCTGCGCTTGTCTCTAGACTGCAACCTACCTGATAATGGGCCTCATTAGGACCCAGGCGGACTTCGCGGTGCTAAATGCACCGCGAAGCATGGCGGAAAGCCGCCGATAGCGCCATGGGGGTTGGCGGATTTACCGCCCCATTCCGACCTCGGCGGAGCGGTAAATCCCCAATCCCCATTCTGCCCTTCCCCATTCCCATTTTTGCCCCATAGGGTATAATGGGAGTGGGGAAGGAGTTAATTACGCCACCGTAAAATACGGTGGCGTAATTAACAACGAGGTCCCGTAGCGCCATGGTTTTCTCCGCCTGGTAAAACCAGGCGGAAAAGGCCGCCATGGCGCTACGGGAACTCGTAGTATGGCGGAGAGGTACGCCATGCACTACGCTGGCGTAACACCCTCTCCGCCAGGGTCCTAATGAGGCCCAATGTCTATGAAGCGAGACACTCTCAAATGACATATTTACAGCAATTATATCTCTGTTGCTTGTCTGCACCTTGAAATAGCCCTCCGTACAAAGAGGCAAGGCTTTTGCAGAATGATATACTCCTGAATACTCATACCTACTATGCCTGTTATGCCTCTCTTGCTTGTCTGCACCCAGAATGAGGGGAGGTTTTCCGGGAATGTATACACATACCTACTACGTCTTGCTTGATTTTCTGCACCCTGACGTAGCCCCCCCACCCCCCGTGTCAAGAGGCGAGGCTTTTCCAGAATGTATTCACAAACTGATGTTGTCCTCTATGCTTGTTGCACATCTGATGTGACCCACCATACCATGCGGTGAGGCTTCGCCAGACTGTGTACTCGCACTGTAACTCATGTGCACATTACTGCACTTATGCTATGTACAAATTCAGTTTCTGTAACTAGCGCCTAGATGTCTCTGGGTTTTGTGTGCTGTAAATAAATGAATAACTAATAAATAAAAATAATCCTCTCCTTGTGTTAACCCTTGCTTGCCTCTGTCCTCTTTTTCCTTCTTAACTGATGCTGACACCTCCAGTGTTGTTGCTAGGGCTCACCAGTCTGCTTCTCATTTGGACCCCATTACCTCCTCTGATTCCTAAAGTCTTCCCCTTCCTAACTCTCTATCTCACATCTTTGTTCAATCTCGCACCCCCTCTTCTTCCTTTTAATCTTCTTTTAAACATGCTGTCATTCTTCCTATTCCTAAAAAGCCTCACTCAACTCCTTTTCCTGCTAACTTCAGACCTAATTCACTACTACCCTACCCTACCTAACTAAACTTCTGGAAGGTATTGCTTATTCTCAACAGTCCATTATCTTCATTACAATTCTCTTCTCTCCCCATTTCACCCCCTTCATTCAAAGGAATTCGCTTTACTTGGTGTCACTGAATCTCTTCATGCTGCTCAGCAGGACAAACTCACCTCCATTCTTATCTTCCTCGATCTCTTGGCTGCTTTCAACACAGTGGATCACTCTCTTCTTCTTAAATCTCTCTCTTCTCTTGGTATGTTGGGTCCAGTTCTGAAATGGTTTCACTGCTTCCTCAAAGATTGTACTTTCTCTGTTTCTTGGTTGGGTAAGTTTTCCTCCCCTTTTGTCCTTCTTTGTGGGGTTCCCCAAAGCTCTGTCCTCGGCCCTCTTCTCTTTTTATTTTACACCGGCCCACTTGCCCAAGATATTGACTCTTTTGGACTTAAGTATAATTTCTATGCTGATGACAGACCGTGTCAGAGAAAGCAGAAAAGGAAAGATAGATCAATTCATAACAACATCTTGACCTGCTTACAAGCAGTGCAATCCTGGATGCACTCTCGGTTTCTTGACTTAAATCCATCAAAAAGAGGCATTCTCGTCTTTCCACCTTCTTCTATTCTCTCCCCTCCTCATTCTCTTCCATTTCTTTTCCTCCATCTCATATTCCTCTATCCTCATCTATGTGTAATTTGGGAGTCACTTTCGACCCTGTGCTTTCTGGCTCTTCATTCATTGCTTTTACTGCTCATTCCTGCTGTTTCCAGCTTTCCAGAATCCATATATTTCATCCCCTACTCATATTCCAAGCGATGGCTTGACTATTGATACACCCTTCTCATTGCACTCCCTTGTGCTACAATACAGCCATCCGCAATCTCTTCCATCTTCCTCCTCGTGCCTATTTCTCAAATGCCTTAATCTCTATATCCTGCTTGTCCGCATTCTTGCCCATTTTCTCACTATTATTTTCAAATGCACTCATGGTCTTGTCCTCTCCTTTATCATCCTTGGTCTCCTTCTATCCCCCTCCCCTGCCCTTGAAGTTCCAATCCCTCTTTCTCCTAACGGTGCCCAAACCTCCATGTGCATCGTCACATTGAGGCTCATTCTCCCTGCTTGCCCCCACATTTTGGAATTCTCTTCTTTGTCTGTCAGCTCAGATCCATCCTTGTCTCTTTTTCACTCTTACCTTAAAGCCCACCTGCTGGCCTCTATCTAACTGGACAATGGGCCTCATTAAGAGGTCGGTGGTAACCCACTGTTGCGACCGGAGGTCTGCCACCAACCCCGTAACACTGCATCTGCCGCCTGGCTTCCCGGCACCACCGGGGCATAACAAGTACTGGCAGAGCCGAAGATCTTGTAATTCCCTATTCCCATAGAGTCCCACACCACGAGTCTGCCTGCTGGTGCCAGTGCTTCCATGGCAGCTCTGCCTGCCGGGGCTGCTGCGCCCGGCAGGGTCAGACATGCCGGGTGCAGCAGCCCCAGCAGGCAGACTGGTCGTGTGGTGGTCCGGAAACAAGGATGCCAGTAAGCTTACCAGTAGCCTTGTTTCCGTACCGCCACACTTTGTAATGAGGCCTAATGTATACACATACCTATTATGTCTTGCTTGATTCTCTGCACCCTGAAGTAGCCCCCCCGTGTCAAGAGGCGAGGCTTTTCCAGTATGTATTCACAAACTGATGTTGTCCTCTATGCTTGTTGCACATCTGATGTGACCCACCATACCATGCGGTGAGGCTTCGCCAGACTGTGTACTCACACTGTAACTCATATGCATATTACTGCACTTATGCTATGTACAAATTCAGTTTCTGTAACTCGCGCCTAGATGTCTCTGGGTTTTGTGTGCTGTAAATAAATGAATAACTAAACAAATAAAAAATAATCCTCTCCTTGTGTTAACCCTTGCTTGCCTCTGTCCTCTTTTTCCTTCTTAACTGATGATGACACCTCCAGTTTTGTTGCTAGGGCTCACCAGTCTGCTTCTCATCTGGACCCCATTACCTCCTCTGATTCCTAAAGTTGTTCCCCTTCCTAACTCTTTATCTCACATCTTTGTTCAAACTCTCACCCCCCTCTTCTTTCTTTAAATCTTCTTTTAAACATGCTGTCGTTCTTCCTATTCCTAAAAAGCCTCACTCAAATCCTTTTCCTGCTAACTTCAGACCTATTTCACTACTATCCTACCCTACCTAACTAAACTTCTGGAAGGTATTGCTTATTCTCAACAGTCCATTATCTTCATTACAATTCTCTTCTCTCCCCATTTCACCCCCTTCATTCAAAGGAATTCGCTTTACTTGGTGTCATTGAATCTCTTCATGCTGCTCAGCAGGACAAACTCACATCGATTCTTATCCTCCTCGATCTCTTGGCTGCTTTCAACACAGTGGATCACTCTCTTCTTCTTAAATCTCTCTCTTCTCTTGGTATGTTGGGTCCAGTTCTTAAATGGTTTCACTGCTTCCTCAAAGATTGTACTTTCTCTGTTTCTTGGTTGGGTAAGCTTTCCTCCCCTTTTGTCCTGCTTCGTGGGGTTCCCCAAAGCTCTGTCCTCTGCCCTCTTCTCTTTTCATTTTATACGGGCCCACTTGTCCAAGATATTGAATCTTTTGAACTTAAGTATCATTTCTATGCTGATGACAGACCGTGTCAGAGAAAGCAGAAAAGGAAAGATAGATCAATTCATAACAACATCTTGACCTGCTTACAAGCAGTGCAATCCTGGATGCACTCTTGGTTTCTTCACTTAAATCCATCAAAAAGATGCATTCCCGTCTTTCCACCTTCTTCTATTCTCTCCCCTCCTCATTTTCTTCCATTTCTTTTCCTCCATCTCATATTCCTCTATCCTCATCTATGTGTAATTTGGGAGTCACTTTCGACCCTGTGCTTTCTGGCTCTTCATTCATTGCTTTTACTGCTCATTCCTGCTGTTTCCAGCTTTCCAGAATCCATATATTTCATCCCCTACTCATATTCCAAGCGATGGCTTGACTATTGATACACCCTTCTCATTGCACTCCCTTGTGCTACAATACAGCCATCCGCAATCTCTTCCATCTTCCTCCTCGTGCCTATTTCTCAAATGCCTTACTCTCTATATCCTGCTTGTCCGCATTCTTGCCCATTTTCTCACTATTATTTTCAAATGCACTCATGGTCTTGTCCTCTCCTTTATCATCCTTGGTCTCCTTCTATCCCCCTCCCCTGCCCTTGAAGTTCCAATCCCTCTTTCTCCTAACGGTGCCCAAACCTCCATGTGCATCGTCACATTGAGGCTCATTCTCCCTGCTTGCCCCCACATTTTGGAATTCTCTTCTTTGTCTGTCAGCTCAGATCCATCCTTGTCTCTTTTTCACTCTTACCTTAAAGCCCACCTGCTGGCCTCTATCTAACTGGACAATGGGCCTCATTAAGAGGTCGGTGGTAACCCACTGTTGCGACCGGAGGTCTGCCACCAACCCCGTAACACTGCATCTGCTGCCTGGCTTCCCGGCACCACCGGGGCATAACAAGTCCTGGCAGAGCCGAAGATCTTGTAATTCCCTATTCCCATAGAGTCCCACACCACGAGTCTGCCTGCTGGTGCCGGTGCTTCCATGGCAGCTCTGCCTGCCGGGGCTGCTGCGCCCGGCAGGGTCAGACATGCCGGGTGCAGCAGCCCCAGCAGGCAGACTGGTCGTGTGGTGGTCCGGAAACAAGGGTGCCAGTAAGCTTACTGGTAGCCTTGTTTCCGTACCGCCACACTTTGTAATGAGGCCTAATGTATACACATACCTATTATGTCTTGCTTGATTCTCTGCACCCTGAAGTAGCCCCCCCGTGTCAAGAGGCGAGGCTTTTCCAGTATGTATTCACAAACTGATGTTGTCCTCTATGCTTGTTGCACATCTGATGTGACCCACCATACCATGCGGTGAGGCTTCGCCAGACTGTGTACTCACACTGTAACTCATATGCATATTACTGCACTTATGCTATGTACAAATTCAGTTTCTGTAACTCGCGCCTAGATGTCTCTGGGTTTTGTGTGCTGTAAATAAATGAATAACTAAACAAATAAAAAATAATCCTCTCCTTGTGTTAACCCTTGCTTGCCTCTGTCCTCTTTTTCCTTCTTAACTGATGATGACACCTCCAGTTTTGTTGCTAGGGCTCACCAGTCTGCTTCTCATCTGGACCCCATTACCTCCTCTGATTCCTAAAGTCTTCCCCTTCCTAACTCTCTATCTCACATCTTTGTTCAATCTCGCACCCCCTCTTCTTCCTTTTAATCTTCTTTTAAACATGCTGTCATTCTTCCTATTCCTAAAAAGCCTCACTCAACTCCTTTTCCTGCTAACTTCAGACCTAATTCACTACTACCCTACCCTACCTAACTAAACTTCTGGAAGGTATTGCTTATTCTCAACAGTCCATTATCTTCATTACAATTCTCTTCTCTCCCCATTTCACCCCCTTCATTCAAAGGAATTCGCTTTACTTGGTGTCACTGAATCTCTTCATGCTGCTCAGCAGGACAAACTCACCTCCATTCTTATCTTCCTCGATCTCTTGGCTGCTTTCAACACAGTGGATCACTCTCTTCTTCTTAAATCTCTCTCTTCTCTTGGTATGTTGGGTCCAGTTCTGAAATGGTTTCACTGCTTCCTCAAAGATTGTACTTTCTCTGTTTCTTGGTTGGGTAAGCTTTCCTCCCCTTTTGTCCTGCTTCGTGGGGTTCCCCAAAGCTCTGTCCTCTGCCCTCTTCTCTTTTCATTTTATACGGGCCCACTTGTCCAAGATATTGAATCTTTTGAGTATCATTTCTATGCTGATGACAGACCGTGTCAGAGAAAGCAGAAAAGGAAAGATAAATCAATTCATAACAACATCTTGACCTGCTTACAAGCAGTGCAATCCTGGATGCACTCTCGGTTTCTTCACTTAAATCCATCAAAAAGATGCATTCCCATCTTTCCACCTTCTTCTATTCTCTCCCCTCCTCATTTTCTTCCATTTCTTTTCCTCCATCTCATATTCCTCTATCCTCATCTATGTGTAATTTGGGAGTCACTTCTGACCCTGTGCTTTCTGGCTCTTCATTCATTGCTTCTACTGCTCATTCCTGCTGTTTCCAGCTTTCCAGAATCCATATATTTCATCTCCTACTCATATTCCAAGCTATGGCTTGACTATTGATACACCCTTCTCATTGCACTCCCTTGCGCTACAATACAGCCATCCGCAATCTCTTCGATCTTCCTCCTCGTGCCTATTTCTCAAATGCCTTAATCTCGATATCCTGCTTGTCCGCATTCTTGCCCATTTTCTCACTATTATTTTCAAATGCACTCATGGTCTTGTCCTCTCCTTTATCATCCTTGGTCTCCTTCTATCCCCCTCCCCTGCCCTTGAAGTCCCAATCCCTGTTTCTCCTAACTGTGCCCAAACCTCCATGTGCATCCTCACATTGAGGCTCATTCTCCCTGCTTGCCCCCACATTTTGGAATTCTCTTCCCTTGTCTGTCAGCTCAGCTCCATCCTTGTCTCTTATTTTCTCTTTCCTTAAAGCCCATCTGCTGGCCTCTATCTAACTGGACAATGGGCCTCATTGTGAGGTTGGTGGTAACCCGCTATTGCGACCGGCGGATTGCCATCGACCCCGTAACACTGCATCTGCCGCCTGGCTTTCCGGCACCACCGGGGCATAACAAGTCCCGGCAGAGCTGAAGATCTTGTAAGTCCCCATTCCCATGGAGTCCCACACTACGAGTCTGCCTGCTGGTGCCAGTGCTTCCATGGAAAGCTCTGCCTGCCGAGGCTGCTGTGCCCGGCAGGGTCAGACCTGCCGGATGCAGCGGCCCCGGCAGGCAGACTCGTAGTGTGGTGGTCCGGAAACAAGGGTGCAATTAAGCTTACCGGTAGCCTTGTTTGCGGACTGCCACACTTGTAATGATGCCTAATGTAACTTATTTCCTCATGTGTTTCGGTATTATTTTTATTTTTGTGTGCCCCACTTTGGCAAAAGCATGTAATTATTCAATAAAATGAAATTAAATAAATATTATTGAAGTTCTCACAACACAAAATTAAAAAATACCATGTGAAGTTTAGAAAGTATGTGGTAAGTGCCCATTTTGCAGAGTATTTTAAAATCCCAGCTTTGCTGCATAACTTGTGTCATCCTAGGCAAATAATATTACCTCACCCAGACTTAACTATACAAATTGAACGTTTTTAAAAATGACTAAGTTCAGACTATTAAAAAAAGACTCTCTTACCCTGGGGCCGATTTATTTTAGGGATACCATTGTGTCTCCTTTTGCTGCTCTGTTCGTAGCCTCCAAGGCGGTCAGGTAAAACTGTGTTAATGTTGTCCTCCTGCTTCCCTTCAGTACTATATTATTTGATTATTTGATATTATTTGATTTTACAGTCAAATATATGGTCTCATCAGCTTTTCAGTGTACCACAGATTATGGATTAACAGACTCACTGCAGAAGATCGAACATTCATTTTCTCCCCTGTTGCTGCCATCATCGAAGTTCCTTGGGCCATTCAGAGAACTGCCCCAAAGGGGAATGAGCAAACCCCTTTGGTATGCCTGGTAATGCTATATGACTGAGTTGTGAATTTTCACACCTTATGCTATTTTCACAATTACTTGGAACTTCATGATCTGAAAGATGTGGGGTTGGGGCAAATGCAGGAGCAGTGGGAGCTGGTGACTGACATAGTTTCTAGTGGGACATGTCCGGCAATGAAAGGGGATTGTTAGAGGTTTGGGTCTCAGAGGAGAGAGAAAGGTAAGGGCCATAAATGTACCAGCACCCACATGTGTAGAATATTGTGAACGCCTTTGTTTCTGCCCCCTGGCACCTGTGCAAGAACTTAGGAATTCCCACCCTCCTGCCCTGTATTGTATTTGGGAACTTGGGGGAAGTGAGAGTTGCATGTTGGGGTGATTTGATTTAGGCCTGAGCTCAAGGGATTTGGGAATGTTGCTATCATCAGATGCTGTAAAGAAGTTTGCCCCAGGTTGGGGCCAGTGGTATTTGGGTGGGGGATATTCCTGCAGGCATGCCAACGGCACTCCAGCCTAAGATTGCAGGTGGGCAAAGAGGGTCAACAAGCTGGAGAAAGGACCCCTGTGTAATATTTGGGTATGCATTTTAGAGAAGGATAATTCCGTTTTTTTCACAGCAGGTCTGGTGGCAGCAGGCTTAAGCGCCTAACAACTGGTTTTAGCATTAGGTTTTCTTTTTTGCGTTGTCTAGTTTGCATGGTGCTGACAGTTTCAAGGTTTCTGTTATGTTAATTCTTCAGACTGCTGTGACGAATCGAAGGTATCCGCCCCTTCTCCCAAAGTGGGAGCCACCCCATTGAAGCTAGGCAGGTGAGCCCACTCCGCAAGACCCTTTCTAGGCGTCTGGGCAAGTGGGACCTCACTGGGAGTGACTCCCACTTAGGAGACAATATCTACTGTTCATGTGAGGAACTCCCTCGGTCAGCCACACTATCAGCATATATGGGACTGCCTACTGGGAATGCAACAAGCCTTATATATGTCTGGAGGCTGTAGGTAATGCTGACGCAAAACAATCATAGAATGTAAAAGAAGATGTCCCTTTAAGAGTCTTACACTTAACTGAGCTGAGAAAAGGAGGAGAGCATTGGATGCAGGAGAAGCCCCATGATGTGATCGCAACAAGAAGGGGTGGAGTAGAGATTAGCTGCAGAGCCAGCGACTTTCAAAACAGGCGAGGATCACCAAAGTGAGACGACAGGAGACCGGGGAGCAAGGCAGGGGGAAACCGTTGCCCGAGAGAAAAGTGGTGTCTAGGACCTGGTGGTGGCATGACCTGAATGAATCATGGTGAGCAAAGTGCATGCACAGCTCCATCAAAACCAGCACTGCTATGAGCGAGCAGAGCTCCTTGTCATCCACGTCCGAAGAAGGTAGCAGTTCGAGGAGAAGACAATATCAAGACGCCAACAAAAGCTCAGCGGGAGGAAACTGAGCACCTAGAAGAATACCTGAGCAGGTGCCGAGCCCTCTTGGTTCCCATACTCACCTGAAGGTACTTAAGAACATGGGGAATAGAGAGAGACTAGGGACAAATACCCTGGGAGGAATGGATACAGTATCATAAGCTAAGAGAGGAAGACTAGATAAAACACAACCCAAATCTGTGTTTTAAGAAATATGGTATGTTAGTACCAAGAGAGTATGAGAATAGAAGAGAAAGCACTAAAGAAAGATCCGAGGAGTGAGACATTATACAAGGGGATCAAGTCCTATGTAATCCAATCAAGGGTGAATTGAGAGACTATAAAACAAGAGACAAGACTGTGCAAAAGTATGTAAAGACTCATTGGCCACAACAGATCCTTAAAGAAAGCACACAATCCAGGAGTGTTGTCCAAGACTAACAAGAGCTCATGGAGCAGACATTCAGGCTGTGTTGAAGATTATAAAAAGAGGAAATTGGTCAAACTGAGACATTTCATCCAGAGACTATTGAAGAAATCACCAACCCAAGAGAATAAGGATCATCTCTTGGATGAGTCTAAGTTTTTTATCTTAGTGGGAGGGTCAGGTAAAGTTAGGTTTTGATCGGGGACCTTTTTATTTTACGATATCCTGATGACTGACAAGCACCCTTAGTTCTTTTAGATAGGTAGGATGAACCCTTTAGTGATAGGGAAAGTTAAGCCTTATCTATCTAATTTCTTAAAAAAACACTAAAATTCCCTTAAAGTGTCTAAATCCTTCTTCTGACCTGGCATACAGCCTATATCACAGGGACGTCATTTCAACAAAATGCCAGGAGTAGCAGAAGCGACATCACACGACCCTTGACCTCTGATGACATCACAGGAAGTGATGTAATTTGACCCCACCCCAAAGTGATATCATGTGAAGCGATGGAACACGATCTTTCACCCCTTGACAAAACAGGAAGTGGCATCACATAGCATTGACCCTAAGTACACAACGAACAATATGGTTACGATATCCCTAAAATGTGATGTACATTTCATACAAAAATGGATCGCTATATATATCGTAAGGATCTGTGTGTATAGATCCATATTACCAAATTACTGCGAATGCACGCAGACGTCTATGGCCAAATGATAATGATGT
The DNA here is from genome assembly GCF_040938575.1 of Ambystoma mexicanum. Taxonomy (NCBI): domain Eukaryota; kingdom Metazoa; phylum Chordata; class Amphibia; order Caudata; family Ambystomatidae; genus Ambystoma; species Ambystoma mexicanum. The sequence goes on from NC_090921.1 coordinate 352,905,015, forward strand.
GTTATTATACAGCACTTACGCTTAAGCGCTTTACATAGAAAAAAATACACCCGATATCACCCAACCTGTGTTGGTACTCATTTATCGACCTCAGAAGGGTAAAAGGCTGAGTTGGGGTGTTTAAGAACAGGCTAAATCAGTGACTCACCCCGTGAAATGTGCCTGAAATGATGAGTCTAGCAATTATTGTATAGAATTCCAGAAAGACACTTTTTTTGGTATTCCTATTCTTTTCTTATTTAGGGTCAGTGCTGAAAGTGTTAGACTTGTGGCGCACCAGTTCTTTTTTTTTCTTTTTTTTTTTTGAGAGGCCTGAACAAGAAAGTTACCCACTCCAGAAGTAAAGAGCCACATGGTGCTGGCCACAGCCAGGGAGCTTGCATTACAAAAAAAAACGTTTTCTTTTTTTATTGTAGGTGTAGCAAGGGAGACTACAGAGGTAACAAATGACGTCCCTGCTATATCATAGGAGGAAATGGCCTAATAAATACAGCCTTTGATATGTCCCAACTTGGTGTTAGATGCAAGTTATTGGAATACGACTGGCAGGGTTGGGGGCCCAGTTAGCACTGTTTTCTGTTATATGAAGGTTTTAGATATTTTGTGAGTTGTCTAGTGGCTAATGGGTATTACCCAAATTGTTCGTTTACAATTGTTCGAATGAACAATTGACCGAATTTAAAGGGTCACAATTGACCTTTTCACAATTGACCCTATATATATATATATATATATATATATATGGGGTTTTGGGCGGGTTTGGGTTGGGTGGGGGGTTGCGGGGGGTTTCCCCCGCATATATGTTACAATTGACCTTCACAATTCGGTCAATTGTGAAAAGGTCAATTGTCATTCGAACAGTTGTAATACGAACAATTCGTATACAACCGGCTAATGTGTGCTCCAGGTTGATCATGTACATTGTTTGTTTGTTTGTGGTATCTGTTGTTTGTTTGTCTGTGGTATCTGTCTGGGTGGTATTTAAGGAGTGTCGAGAGTTTTGTTGGTCTAGCTGTGGTGGGTTAGAGTGGTGTCAACAGAAATGTATTTTAGACATCTTCAGGTGGTGTACATGCCATTCTGTAACCTGTGTTCTTTCAGTGAAGGAGTTGTGTGTATGGGATGTGTTGTCTTTTAGGGAGGGAGGTAGGATGATATTGAGGGGGTTGTTGTTGCCATACCTTGCTCAACTGACCACCCAATAACAGTGGGCAACCTTTTTCACTTTGGAAACATCACAGCTGGTCACACGTATTTGTTTATATTCATGAACACGTTATTTCTCCTCCTTTTATGGCTTGTTATACCACATCATGTGATCATGTGATCTACGGCTCAGTGATGCTACAGCAGGTGACAGTATGGCATGGCACAAATTCAAGGCTTAATTAAACTATGAAGGAGCATCCAGGTCAGCCTCCCTTTTGCCCTGGACACAACCATGCAAATATAATGTAATAAGGGAGTAGGGCCACGCGTGTTGCAAAATGCTCCTGTGTTCTTGGTGACCTGTCACCTGTTGGAGTGTTTCATGTGTTATCCTGCAGAAAAAAGTCAGTTCTTACAATGCTACCCAATATGTCTGATACGTTGTCTGGGCAATGCATGATTTTAACTAAATATTTGTAAAAGAAATTCCAAGGGAATGCACCACCTAAATCCTTATTCGATTAATTTAGATGCTCTCTACTTGGGCCAATTCAGGAAAATCTGTACACTGCTCTACTTTATGAATTCACTGCCTGCAACCAGGAGTGTAGTGGTATTGACGGAGTGTGGCTTGGAAGCACATGAAGATGGCTGGTTAGGTCTTGCTCCCGACCACACTTTGGGAGAGCCAGATGTCGCCATAGTAAACACAGTGCCTTTTCCCATAGTTCGACCCCACACCCCACACTCCTACCATGCCTGATACTCCCCTGCTCTGTGCCTTGCTAAGCCAACGTGAGAGTACTGTCTGCGCCTTTCTCTTTAGACAGCACATGAACTGGCAAGCAATGAAATATTCCCAAAACCCCAGTCTCGTTTTCACTTGTCAATAATGCTTTACAAAAAAGCACTTGATCACTTTGGTTTTGTTTCTTTCTGTTTGGCCTTGGCATATACATCCCTCATCTAGAGATCCTACCTCCGCATTACAAGTACTAATAATTACAAAGAGGTGGTCAAACTGTTCCACCTCCTGTTGCACAACACATCTCACATGCCTGAAAAATACAACATCCGGGCCAATCCTGTGACGTGTGCTTGGCACGTCCAATTGACTCTGAGATTTATGTCCACTTACATTCATAAAATGGAATTGCAAAACTACTCGTCTATAAAAAAAACAAATTAAACCAAACCAGGACTGGATTGCCAGATAATGAGAGTACTGTAATATTAACAAGTGTTTGCTTTTACAATCCTGATTGGCTAGATTCAGGTTTGGGGTGGAGAGAGGATTGGAATCAAGACAAATTAGCTGATTGTTAGGAAAGTATTGTAAGCGTTCTAGCCAATTAGATTTTTATTTGAATACCTTAATAAAAAATTATAAGACAATGCGTCGTGGGCATGCGCAGTGGGTTTGCGTGACGTCACCAGCACTTCGGCTCCGGGGTCTTCCTGGAAAAGCATCCGACTATGAGATCTGATAAGCGACATCCTTGTAGCAATAAAAAAAGTTCTGAAGGCTGTAAACAAGATTACGATTTAGAACATGGTAACTATGAACATCACCAGCACTAAAGTATTTTAATTGCTTGAACAATGTTAACCTACATCATTTGAAATGTTGCTACCATCAGAAATGTCCATCTAATTTACCTCAATCCGTATAGTTTCTGAATAATTTGGAAGGGTGTTACACTTTCAGTTTTAGGTCGTTTAATGACTTCTAACTCCCATCTCCCGATTTTTCCGTCGGACTTGCCTCTGAGCTTTAGGGTCACAATTCACCATTGAATTGGCAAGACGGTGAAACTCCCTTGTTGAGGGGCATGGCCAGACAGATGCTGTGCATCTGTTCCCGGTTACGGTTTTGTCATCCACTGAGAACTTTGGAAGGTCACATTATGAGTAGGTGTGGTCGAAATTACTAGGCCTCATTACGACCCTGGTGGTAGCCGTGCATGTAAAAATGGTGCGGCTGCCGCCATAGTTGTTTTTTTTCCGGCGCCTGGCAATGGGGAATTACCGGGGCATTACAGCCCCAGCGGTCCCGGTAATTCCCCATAGCCAGGAACCGGGAAAAATGACTGCCCACTCCCATTCGAGTCCCATAGGACTCAATGGGAATGGGGAGGACGGTAGCACTTGTATCATTCATAATGGTGCCGGTGCTACCGTCAAAGTCTGCGAGCGGGTGTTTTTCTGCCCCCTGCCCCCAGGTCAGACCTGGCGGACGGAAAGGCACCCGCACGCAGAACTCAGAGTGTGCTGGTGCGGTAACAACAGTGCCGGTAGAAAACTACTCCAATTAGCATGTGACCTAGTGAGAGGTGACATCATATAGAAAAGATTGAACAAAAGGAAACGGTGCCCACGATCTGTGGAACACTCGCGTCCCATGCACACTCTGGGATTTGTAATTTGTAAACAATATTTATTTATCGAAATGTTAGTCCAAATTAGGTCAAAGATTAGTGAAAGTGGAATGTCCACCTGTGTTATACAAACAAAAACAATTTTATAGACATACATTTCTCAATTTCTTACTAAAAATTATTTTTTATGCTGTTAGATTTCATCATTGTCATGTTACAATATTTCATTCATATTGTACAATCTTGTTATCCAAAATCTTTGTACAAGGGAATCACATTGAAGTCAATAAAAACATGAACGGAATTATAAGCTCAACGCGTTTCGGGATATATAATCCCTTCTTCAGGAGCGTGGTTTCATATTAGTCCAATGAATCCTTTTCACAATTCATACATTCTCTCGTGGGTGCCGGCTGGAGGTCACTAAATGGTTCCCTAAAAAACGGGGTCCTTGAACTTTCTCTTACGGTCAAAGCGAAGCGTCACCCAATGAAGGAGAACCTGATGTTGGTTTAAGAAATGCGGGGGGGGGGGCGTATGTGATAAATCAGATGAAGTCACTCTTTCACAGCACCTATATTCAGATGCATCATGATGTCACTATTGCACTCGTAGCTGCACCCTCTGAAAGTAGGTGACATGTTGCGGTCAAAATAGTTGAAGGGAAACTCTCTCGCACGCTCCTGATGGAGGCTATGGAAGTGAACCTTCAGGATAAGGTTCCACTCATGCATACGTTTTCATTCGGGTTATATCTCAGTTGGAAAATCCTCATGTAGGTCGTCCCATCCAGGAAACCGCTGAACGCTGTCCGCATGTATCATATAGAAAATATTGGCCAGAAGTAAAGAATCCGTGCAGAGGGGCGGATAGGGAGAAAGAGAGTTGAAATACCAGGAGAGAGTGAGAAAAAATTAGAAAACAAAGAACAAGGAGAGCGGGGAGAGAGGTGCTCGATGTAGAGTTATTGGACCCTTTGACTGCTGCGGAGGGGGAAATTCGAAGACCAGCTTGTGGACATTGGTGATAAAAGAGGATCTGGGGCCCCTGCTGATGAAAGCAGTATTGAATGGGGCCTGACCTGGCCGCCAGTATTGCGGTGATGAAAGTCTGAAAGATACACGGCCCATCATCAAAAAATTAAATTCAAATGATGTGTTCTGAAAAATAAATAAAGTGCAGATAATTGGCAAAGTGTCAGATTTGACATCAAACAGCATTTTGTTGATCTAATGGTACCAAAGGTTAATGAATAGTCTGTTCTAAATTTAGATGGAAGATATTCCTGTTGTCATAGCAGCTATAATATATAAGATCCCATCTGGTCATAGGTGGGGTTGTGAACAAGGAGTGAGTCACAGAAAGTGGAAAGCAGAATGTTTTTCACAGATTATGTATTGTTGACACATTAACTAGTGAATCTAGAAAATCAATCGTTCACATTATGATTTCTGTTCTGTTTATTTGTTTTCTACAGTGCCTTACATCAAGGTGCTTTACAAAATTTCAGAATTGGTACAATGCTTGACATGGCAGAGATTTACAACTGGATACAACAGAAGGAAATAATAGCAAAAGCAAAACAACAAAGACAGAGATTAGTTGAAGGGTCCATAAGAAGAGGAAACATTAAAGTCAAGCAAGAAACTGATGAGCTGCAAGACAAAGTCCAAACCATCCCCAACCAAATTCCACTGAAGGAGAGGTCTAAAAAGTCAAAAAGAACCAGCGACTATCCAGGCACAACGAAGATGGCAAGCACAGCAAATACAGGATAATGCAGGAAAGATGAATTGGTAACTTGCCAATAGCCCCCTTGGGATAGGCAACTACAGGTTAAAGTGTAACAGACAAGCCACTAAACCAGTGTCCAGAGACCAAGAAGTCACAGCCACGTCACCATGCTAGCCATGATATGATATGATTAAATGCAAGATTAAATGTGGGATCTAACGTGTAGTTCAAAATAACTGCTTCACGTATGCTGTAGCATGTGAACAATATATTGAGTATCAGAGATAACTGTTTCATGTATGATGTAGCATGTGAACAATATATTGAGTATCAGAGATAACTGTTTCATGTATGCTGTAGCATGTGAACAATATATTGAGTATCAGAGATAACTGTTTAATGTATGCTGTAGCATGTGAACAATATATTGAGTATCAGAGATAACTGTTTCATGTATGCTGTAGCATGAGAACAATATATTGAGTATCAGAGATAACTGTTTCATGTATGCTGTAGCATGTGAACAATATATTGAGTATCAGAGATAACTGTTTCAGGTTGATGGCAAGAGTGTGTGGGAGTCGCTATTTGTCCTGCAGTAACTAAAAGCATATAGCAACAGTGCTAAGTCTGATGATGCCTAGTTCAAGGTCCTGCATAAGATAACACATTGGAAGAGACAAGCAAATCTTCCTGCAGCTACCATCCTTCCAATATATTGCATGTGGGTCTCGTTTTACCTTAAGGAAGAAGAGCCAGAAATCGAGCATAAACCAAAAAAGTGATGGGTGCAAGGTTTTGAATGAATCTGACCTATTGCCACTGCTCTGGGCAACCTTACACACCACAGTTTTTAGCGACATTGCAAAAGGGGTCTGCGACATTGCAAAAGGGGTCCAGCCATATGCAAATCAGTCAGCTACTGCCACCAATGGTAGCAGCCCAGCCCGAACTGCTAGGCCAGGTCCCCTCTGCACAGAAACACAAGTAGCTCCAGACATGTTTCGGCCTGGTTGGGCCTCATAAGTGAGGTGCAGCTCTGTTCCCTATGGCGCAGCGAGCAAGGGACCCAAGTCTGGGCATACACCTCTCTAACATAGGGAGACAAACTACAACCACAAAAATATAAGGTGGCAATTTTTGAATAAACTTGAACCACTGGCCCTGCTCTGGGCAACCTTCCACACCACAGGCCGAAACATGTTTGGGGATGCTTGTGGTCTTGCGCAGAAGGGAAATGACCAAGCGGTTGGGGCTTGTAAGAGGATTCAATTCAACACTACAGCTAAGTCAACGCCTAGTCTATAATACTGAATGAAAACCCTTATTGATATATCTTTATGTCCAGTTCATGCGTTCTGGATGACTACCCCTATATAACACCCCTCTCTTGGAATCCCCCTGACCCCACTGAGCCAAGAAGTAGTTCTGTTTTGCAAGTTTAAAAGGTTTATTTGATAATTTAAAATATATATATATCACACTTTATAATAAATTAATAATTGAATAGCACACTTAATCTGATATGATAAAGATCAACAACGGAGAATCTGGCACTAACACGCTTCTCTATAATCAATAAGGAGTTGACATGAAATGGATAAGGTAGCACACTGGTGAATAGGAACAAAAGAAGAAGGTGGTACAAAATGCTTTATAGAGTTCAAATGGATGCAAGGTTGAATGAATGAAATGCAGTATAGAAATACTCAATATGATTTCAACAAAACAATGTAATCACTTTTCTCTGGCAATCCCCTCCCCCCCTTGATACAATGCAAGGAAATGGAAGGAAGCACACAGTTCTCAGAAATGCAATCAAATGTGATTCAGTTCACCCCAGCAAGCTTACACGACAGAAGTTTAAAACACAGGCAAATGCTTTGATATGTGCTAGCAATGGATGAGAAATATGCTGGAAATGCTTTTAATTCCCTTTCAGAGGTTCAGGGTGAGTGGTATCTAGTTAATATTAGTCCCGGCTCACACTAGCAATGATGCAGGGATAGTTAGCAGGTTAAACGAATTTCTGGTAAATGGAAGGCAAGCAGCAGCAGTTTTTACATGTGAAGAAATTTGCAAATCGCGGTAAAATTCGCGAATGCGCCGAGCGCTATTACAGGGAACCACAAGGACTATCTCTATCGTCTTGGGGTCCTAGGAAAGCCTAGGATCTCAGCTTCAAAATGAAAGTTACTGCAAGTCTCTAGCCCAAACGGTTGCGGAGATATGAGCGATTTTGTGAAGGTCGTTTTTCAGATTTGAAATTTTAAAGTTCAAAAAGACAAGTGGCAGATTTTGCAGCTAAAATGACAGGTGACAGCTAGGAGGCAGTTCTACTTAGATTAAATAGATTGAATTATATTATTTTAACTAGGAGATTGGTTCTGCACAGTTTTTTAGGTACTCACACTATATTCTTGAGTGAAATGGGCCTCATCACGGATCTGGTCAGGGTTTTAGACTGGACTCTGGTCTGGTCTGGTCTGGCCTCTGCACTTCACAGTGATCTGGGTCAGCTCTCTCTGCTGGTCTGGGTCTCTCTGGGTACAGCACTGCTTTCTCTCTGGTCTGGTCTCTTAGTTCTGGATAGATTGAAGTCTCTAGTTTGGCTCTCTGGAGGTTTGATGGAGGTAAATATGGATTTTTCCGGCAGAGCGTCCCGCTGCAGATGGAATTGAAGGTCCCTATCTGTCCTGACTCTCTGCTTTTATGTGTTTTTGAGAGTGGGTGTGTGTGTTGCATCACTAGACTTGCCCCTCTCACTTGTCATTGGTCCAGCTTTCATTCCTCCCCTTGATTGGGGAATGAACTGTGAGTCAGAGTGATGTCATTTTATGGCTTGCCAAGAGGGCACTCCCTTGTCAGATTGCACACATTCTATATTTGATAATAAAAGACATATTTCACAGTTACACAGTTGCTTGAAATTACATATACATGGTGTGGCTGAATTTAGCCATGTCTCTGTCCAAATCTGCTCTTTCTAGGAGCTTGCATTCAGAGATGGCACATAATGGACTTTTTAACTGATTTTTCAATTTCTGACATGGACCCAACTTTACATACATGTGCGCAGGGAGTAGGGACATTAACTGATGAAGTTTCAGATTTTTAACATGCACACATTTAGAGTAATATCCACTTTTCCGCTGACACCCCCCTGTACATACCACCGGTTCTAAAAACCTCTTAAACTGTGGGCAGAAAAATCACAAGAATTATGGTATCATTTATAAAATTTTCACATGTCCGCACCATGAGTTATTAATCTTTTTCTAAACAATATTCTGGCTACAAAGGGGTGTGGTTTTCTCTCAGCACAAGGTAGAAATACTGGTTAATCCAGTTCTGCCAAGCCAGCTTGCTCTCACAGGCAGTGCCCCTCCCAGCTCCTGCCAAGAGGAAGCTACATTTTACGACTGCGGTAATAAAAACCTTTGCCTGAGTGAAGAGGGCTTTGTTCACTCTCCTGCAGAGCACAGGTAATTCAATTATCAGATAGATGGCATATCCTTAGTGTGGGCAGCAAAAGGAAGGTTGGCCTGGGAACACAGTGGTGACTCAAGTTTCACTCCTGATGGGGGTAGCTGTCAAGCAAAATCAAGTTCCTTAAGCCAGACCTTCAGCTAACTGGCAGGTTTTTTTGTTGCTTTTTAACTTAACTTGCAATTTTACACATGCAGCTAGGATGCTGAGTCTAAGTGCAAAACTATGACATTTCAACAGTTACAAAGGCATGTGATACCAAACATAGGTTACTCATTTAATCTAAACATTTTCGATTTTAGTGTCTTTAAATCCAGTGCAACTTAAACTGCTGCAATCCACAGCTCAGCCAGTCTTGTTATAAACCTTGTCTTATGATCTTCATTTCCCAGATTTTGTAGGCACACAAAACTCCATTCTGCCAAATGTCTGCTGGTGTTCAGTAAATATTTTGCACATATTGCAATGTTTGAAAATAGGCATTTTGACTTGCCTTCAGGGAAACAGAGTGGTTTTAAAACGCCGGCTTTTGGATAGTGGTGAGTACTGGTACTGCACCCATTTTTGGGATTTAAGAAATGAATTCCCCACAATTCTAGGTTGCATTTGGCAATCAGCATTTCCATTCCCAATGGTTTCAGACTACTGTGCGGGTAGTCCAATGGTGGTTTTAAAGCGCTTTGAAGCTAACCGGCGCTACTGTTTTTCCTTTGGCAACCCATTTCCCTCATGGCAACCCGGCCTTTCATTCCCGCACTGGTGGGTGGCAAGTGAGGCAACCATTTTAGTGTGCGCACAAATTGCGCAGCTTTCCTGGATTTCGGCGCACATGTGGGTTTTCCGCCATCTTGAATTTTCTAAGCCCACAGCACCAAATGTGGTGGCATGATAGCTTAAACGTGGGTCAGGACACCCAACAAGCCCCCCCCACGTGACTGCCCCTTGAATTTGAGTCGATGGGGAGTCGCGTGCACAAGGGTTTTGACCCATGCACCGGTCTGTCCGCATAATCTTCTTCCTCTTCTGTAGATGGCACAGTTCAGCATCTTCTTCTCCATCCGGTACTGATCGATGGTTCTCCTCGCCGGTCCTGATGGGAATATTGGGCGGTCCACTGGGCCCATTGAATCTTCGTTCCCGGTCTCCGGATCGCCCTCCTCGGCCCGTCTTCAGGTTTTCTTTCTCCTAGGACGACAAAGGAAGAGCGGCAATACCTACTCATAGACGTTTTTCCACCACTGTTGAGATAGTGGGGCAGCATATGCATTTTATCATAACGAAACATTACATTCTTATTTTGAAAAACAGTATGACTAAGAGACAGTTTCATACAAATCACAGTATGTTAGAGACTAGATGTGGTACGTTTTATGATTGGAACTGAATTAGTCTGATACAGTACCCGCTAGGATTCCAGAGGATTCCTCCAGTTGTTGCAGAGTGTGCCTGGGATGGCAACAATTCAACTGGTTTATGTGTGCCCACTTGTCTTCCCCCTCTGCCGAACCGCCTTTGGGGATGCGGATCTTGTAGGCCACAGGGGAGATCTTATCGACGATCTCAAAGGGTCCCTTCCATGTAGGCAAAAATTTGCGCTGCTTGGCCTGGTTCCTTTGGAAGTTGTATAGATAGACCCGGTCTCCCACCTGATATTCCTTCCTGGAAGTTTTCAGGTCATAATGGGTCTTCATGCTATCAGCTGATCTTTCTAGATTCCGCTGAGCATAAGCAAAAGCATGTTGGAGGTGTTTCCTTAAATTCTCTACATACTCATGAGTAGTGGAGGCATTTATCAGTGTCTGCTCTTGGGTCCTGTAGAGCAAATGCTGAGGAAGCACCATCTTGCGTCCAGTCATCAACTCAAATGGTGACATTTTGGTTGCAGATGAAGGGGTAGATCTGATGGCCATTAGGACTAGAGGTAATCGGATATCCCAACTTGGCCCAGAATCTGCCACAAACTTCTTTAATATGCTCACAATTGTCCGGTTATATCTCTCTACTGCCCCAGAAGAAGCTGGTCTATAAGCAATATGCAGCTTTCTCTTGACCCCCAGTATCTCCCACATCTTTGTCATTACTTCACTGGTGAAGTGGCTACCTCTGTCTGATTCAATCCTTTGAGGTAGACCAAAACGGGAAAAGATGTGGTTAATCATCAAGGCAGCTGCAGTTTCTGCCTTGCAATTTGGGGCTGGGAGACATTCCACCCACTTGGTAAACAAGCATGTCACAGTCAACATGTACTTATTCCCCCTAGCCGAGCGAATCACAGGGCCTACAAAGTCGATTTGTAAATCTGACCATGGCAGTGTCATTCCCCTCTTTTGTAAAGGCGCCCGGTGTGTGAGGGATGTCGGCTGAAATTGTGCACACACAAGACAACCCTTCAAATATTGGTTGAGGTCCTGGCCCATGTGTGGCCAGTATGCAACCTCTCTTAAGATTTCCAATGTTGTGTGAAACCCCCTATGACCGGCGGTGGCCGCATCATGGGCGTGACTTAACATCAGGCTTCGGAATGAGGTAGGAACCACCCACTGATCGTGGCCAGCTTTGGATTTCCTTACCAGCAAACCGTCTTGGATTCGGAACATTTTTGGACATTTCATCAACACTCTTAGGTCCTCTTTCCCAATGTAATCGGTATCCGTCAGGGGAAAGTTCTCAGGGTCCTCAAGGTGCTGGTAAAATTTACCAATAATTGGATCCCCCTTCTGAGCGGTAATCAAATCAGCATCAGGGGTCTCCTTACTCCATTGTGCAATTGAAAGGTCGTTGTGAGCATTTGTCTGGGACCTAGTGATAGCAGTGACCTGGATTTCCCCCAACAGGGACTCAATCTCAATTAGATCCCCTTGGATGGCCCCGGTCTTGGCCAACTGATCAGCTAAGTCATTTCCAGTTTTGTCTGGTCCCTCTACTTTGGAATGACCCTTGATCTTCTTCCAATAGATGGTCATCTCGTTCGAGGTGACCAGATCATCAATGTTTTGGATCAACTTCCCATGTTTCAAGGGTTTGTTGTTAGCACATAACATGCCTCTGGTTTTCCAATTAACCAGGTGCTCCACGAACCCGTTCCGTACATAATCCGAATCTGTGATTATGACCAGTTCGTGGAGTTGATGTTGGACAGCAGTGAGGATGGCCTGATGCACAGCCATCAATTCTGCCACCTGACTACTTCGGGGACCAATTTTGTATCCAGCGGAGGGTTCTGGGGACTCATTCACCCATGCATTCCCTACGCCGGCCACCAGTTCTTTCTCCCCGTCGTTGTCAACATGGTAAGAGCATCCATCCACATACACTGTGGGCATTCCCTCACACTTGTCCTCTTCAAAGACTTTGTGTGGGGAATTAAGGTATGCCTCCGTGTTGTCCTTTATTTTTAGACTCTCGTCCTCGAGACAGTTTTCTCTGGCACAATCATGCAAGTCAGCCAGACCTTGCGCGAGGGGACTCTTCTTGTTTTGGCCATATCTGACTTCCACAGGAAAGCCTTGCATTGACAGAATCCAGGAAGTAATTCGGGAATTACTCACATTTCCGGCCCGGATTCTGTCACTTTGGAGATATTGCAGAGGCTGGTGTGGAGTCTCCACTATGATGTGTTCCCCCTGGATAAACGGGCGGTAATTCTTCAATGCCCACACCGTTGCCAGGAGTGCCTTCTCACAATCGTTGAATTTTTCCTCCACAGAGGATAAAGTTTTGCTCGCATAGGAGATTACTTTATTGACCTTGTCATGCTTTTGATATAATACTGCCGTCAAGCACGTATTAGAGAACCCCGTCTCCAGGAAGAACTCCTTGTTTCTGACAGGGTAAGCTAGGCAGGGCGCTTGTGAGAGGCTTCTTTTGAGTTGTTCTACTGCCTCGGATTGTTCTGGACCCCATTCCCACTTGACCCCCCCCTTCAGGAGATGAATCAGGGGTCTGGTGATCTCTGCGTAGCCCTCAATGAACTTTCTGCTGTAATTAGTCAGTCCAAGGAGGCTCCTTAGTTCCCGCAGAGTTGTGGGGTCTTTCAGTTTCTGAAGTGCTTCCACTTTCTTTTCCTGGGGACAGAGACCCTGAGGAGTAATCTCATGCCCCAAGAAATTAACACGGGTTCTACACCACTGTGCTTTCTGAAAGGAAAGTTTTGCTCCGGCGGCCCTCAACTGTGTCAGAACATAACGGATCTCCGCGATGTGTTCCTCCACAGATGAACTTTTGATGAGGACATCATCTACATAAGCCAGGTTACCCCTCGCACCCAGGTCGGGCATGGCCTTATGTAGGAAAATGTTGAATTCATTGCCGGAGTTGAGGTATCCGAAGGGAGTCCGGGTCCATGTGTATTGCTGGCCCCCAAAGGTAAAAGCCAGTTTGTATTGGTCCTCCCTACTGACAGTCACAGTCCAGTATCCATTGGTCAGGTCTATTGCAGTGAATACCTGTGACCCCTGGATCTGGGCCAGCCCTTGGTCAATGTAGGGCAGAGGCCATCGGGAAGTATGGACCCGTTTGTTGAGCTCCCTGAGGTCGGCACAGAGTCTCCACTGGCCGTTTGGCTTCAATATTCCCAGCACCGGATTATTGAAGGTGCTGTGGACTGGACGGATTATTCCCCTGGACTCAAGGTTCTTAATTATTTCAGTAAGGGACTCCATTGATGCGAGAGGCAAGCGATATTGCTTCACAAACACAGGAGTCATGCCAGGGTCCGTGGGGATTGTTGTTGTGTGGATTTCAGTGCGACCACAGTCATATGAGTCTACCGCAAAGAGATCTTGGAAATCCAAGAAAACTTGTTTCAACTTTTGCTTTTGTTCCAGAGTCACACAGGCATCAGCTAGGTTGACTCTCTCTTCCACCATCTGCCTGAAGCCTGGAAAGACTTCTGGTTTGGCTATTTCAGCGGCCTCCTCCAGCTGGGTGGAGAAGTCCCTGGTTAGAGTGCTGATTTGGACCGGAGGCTTCAGGTGGGAAAGGCAGCCCTCATGGACCTGGAAAATCACCTCATCCCTCCTGAAGTCACAAGTCACATCTTCCTTACCATAGGGGCAGGAAGTGTACACCAGGAAGTTCCCCCCATGCCGGGTAAAAATCCTGTCTGGTGTTGTGTTGTCCTCACTGTCACTGTCAAAACAGTCCTTGGGGATTGGTCCTAACAGTTCATTTCTAAGATCAATGGAGAAATGTCGGTCATCAACCGCCATTCCAATAATGGTGCCTGCGGCTAGAGTAATACTCTTTAAGTCGCTGTTATCCACCTCTATTGGAATGGTGTCATGTTCTATGTTGACTAATGGTGTTGGGTTTACCCCCAACCCTTGCTGTTGGAGAGAAGCATTTAGATGTATGTAAGCATCAGGGTTTTTCAACTCTTGTCCCCTTTTAACTTTCACTTCCAGGGAGAATTGTCGGGTCCTTTCTGGGATGTTGACTTCCTCTTTGATCTGAATTTCAACTGCATAAGGTAGCAGTTGAGCTGACCTAAATGCTTTTTCTGGATCATCAAAGCCCATGGGATTATCCGCTAATCGGGACCAAGCTTTGAAGTTTATTAGGTCCAAACTAATGGCAAAGCGATTGAGAATGTCACTGCCTAAGTAAAAGGCGGCAGGGACGTCTCGCACGACCCAACAATTGTGGACTATGCTCTTGTTGCCAATGGAGATTTTGAGCATACACCTGCTTGGCAGGAGATGTTTGGAATTAGGTGCTTCCAGGTCCATTTCCCATTTGTCTATCAGTTTGAAGGTGGGAATGGCTGGATCTTTTGGGAGTTGGCGGAACATGGCTTCGCTGATGAAGCTCTTACCGTTGTTCACACACACTCGAGCGAGAACAGAGTCCTTCCCATCATTTAACTGAACAGGGATGAACAACTGCTCTCCAATTTGCTGAATATCAGCCAGGCTCTGAGCTGGTTTCACATCTTTCTGGACTATAGGAGTGGGAGTTTCAGATTGTGGATTGGTATAGAATTTCAGAGTGTTTCCTTCCAGCGTGGAGTACCACTTTAGACTGGAAGGAAGGTTGATTTTCAGAAATAGAGAGGACCCCCCATCACCAGTCTGTTGTCCTACTGCTATGACTGTCACGTCTGGAATTTGGTTGTTCTGGAAGTGAAATTCTACTTGGTCAGATTTTTGTTCAACCATGTGGCAGGTGCCGTTTAAACTAACATGGTTGACACTCTGTTTTAATTTTATTGGTCGGCTAGTCTGGGTCCAGAGGACCTTGTTTACACAATCTATTAGGGGTGACAACCTTCTCAGTAGGTCATTCCCTAGTAAACAAGGGGTGCCCTCTGGGGTCACAACTATGACCGGGTGTTTCAACTTGTGTCGCTCGATCTTAATGTCCAAGTCTGCCGTCCCCTCGACAGGAATTTCCTTCCCGTCAAAGTTCTGGAGTTGTCCAGGAAGAGAGGTGAGAGGAATTTGGTAATTCTCTCCCCTTCCTGCATTCAGTTCGTCAAAGGCCCTTCTGGACAGAAGGGTAGCTTGAGATCCAGTGTCCACCAGTGCCGAGATTGTACCCTGCCCCTGTACTTGTACCGGGGCATAATATCTTCCCTCCTTCTCCTCAAGGGGGCACAGATAATGTACATTTTTGGACAACTGGTGGGCTAATTTTCTGGTTTTGGACATCGATAGCGAAGAGATTTGGGCAGAATCTTGTGGAGAGCCTTGGGAATCTGAAAGAAAAATTTGGCAACTGGAGATCAGAGCCATTGTGGGTTCCCCTGGCTCCAGTTCTGGGCCGCCCCCCCCTTTTTGGAGGCAGTCACCAGAATGGGTTTGAACCAGGGGATTTTCTTGCTGTTGGTTCTGGGATGAGATGGTGGGCTGCGGTAGCTCAGTCTCCACATCTCCCCAGTCTGGATTTGCATCCCTAGGGACCCATTTTTCTTTGGGAGGAGTTCCCCCCTCTCTGAAGGAGAAGATCCTTTTCCCAGGATCCTCTGAGGATCCCTCTCCCTCAAATTGGAAGATCTGTACCTCCTCCTCAAACTGAGTCTGTTCGGGTCTTTTGTTTCTCCTACCCCCCCTCTGCTCCTTAGGAGGCAGACTTTCAGGGGCAAGAGATTTTGTTTCCGGTTCCTGGGTTTCCAGGGGCTGTTTACAAGTGAGGAAGGAAGCTTCCTCCAAGGCTTTACACCCCCCTTCCCTTTGTGCCTCCTCCCTGGGAACCGGTGAGTTATCGGGGTGCTGCCCCCGTCATTGTTCTGGAGCACCAGGTCCAGAGTTGGGTACGTTCTGCGCCGGCATGCCGATCTGAGGGTTCTGCTGAGCCCTCAGTATGTGACCCATATCCCGCGCCATGTTTTGGACCTGGCGCTCTAACTGGGAAACCCGCTCAGGCTGATACGGGACCCTGTTTTCTCCCCTGGGCTGATCCCGGGAAGGGTGGCTGTCCCTTCTTTGGTAGTACCCCTGGTTGGGAAGATTTGGGTACCCCTCCACCCTTGGCCTCCCCTCTCCCGGATTCAGTGGTCTGGGCTCAGGGAATTGGGGAAAGAAGGATGGATGGTTTTGGGGCTGAAAGTCGGGTGGATATCTGGGGAAAAAGTTCTGCCCAGGGTTTGGTAAATTTCTGCCCTCCTGTGGGAAGTTTGGAGGGAAGTTCCCTGGGTTAGGTGCTTGTCTGGATCCCCCCCCTTGGGCTGGAGGAGTCCACACATAACCCAGGATGGGTCGATTTCCCTTGTAACGGGGACTTACATAATCAGGAGAGCGAGGGACCCCATTTGTGGGGCTGCCTCCTTGGCTCCCTGTCTGTGACTGACCCGAGGACCTCCTGGGCCTAGCATTATTAGGTGCAGGCAGGTTTTTAGGCCCCCCCATCTCCAAATCCAAAACGGGGGTGACCTTTACCTCTGCCACCTTGGCAGCAGCAGGGGTGCTGTTGGCTTTGGGGTTTTTCTGGGCATCACTTTTGCTATCTATCGGTTTCTGCACCTCATAGATCCGGGTAGCCTGTTCAATGACCCAGTCTAAAGATCTTTTCTCGTGAAAATCCCTCACGAGCTGGGTCATGATATATTTGGGCAAGGCATGGAAAAACGTATTAATAAATTCCCTGCTATCCGTGCGCACCCTTCTTGTGGTCTGTGCAAAAGCACGCTTTAACTCCTGCACAAATTCTTGTGGGGCCTGATCCTCCCCACATTGCAAATTGTAGGCTGCCTTGCGAGCCTCTTGAGGATTTCTGTGTACAGAAAAATGTTTCAGGATGGCCGCCTTATATGTGGACCATCTTAAATGATTTTGGTCCTCCAGCCCCGCAAAGAAACTGGAGTATTCCGGGGAGAATGTCCACTTTACATATTGAATACAGCTTTGGCTGTCCTTCAAATGGAAAGTCTCCATCATTTGTTCAAACAACTCTAAGTGCTCCCAAACAGAATACTTAGCGTTCTTATGGTAAGGCGTGATGACGCTCCTGATCGCCTTAATCTGCTTTAAGGGGTCCTTAAGCAAGGCCCTTTTTGCCTTATTGGCCTTTTTGGTTCGGGTAACCCTTGTCCATTCTTCCTCGGACTCAGAGGCACTGCTCCCAGAGGTTCCCGTCTGTTCTTCCAGGTTTTCCCGGATTCTGCGAGCCTGGGAATGGCTGGCAGAATGTGGGGACCTGGTCTCCTGTGTCCTGCGCAGTTCAGAGGAGTCTTCAGATTCCTCCTTGCTGCCAGGATTTGATGGGTACCCCCTCCACTGACCTAACTGGGCAGAGGTTTTCAGGATGCCCTTAATGGGCCTACTCTCCTGGGGTTCCCCATTGAACTGTACTGTACTTGGGTGCCCATACCCGGATGCCCACCCCTCCATTCCTGAGTGGTACTGGCCTATGAGCCCCATACTCTTAGCTGGATAGTAATCTGCCATCCCTGTGGCCCTGTGCTCATGTGCGCCAGGGGACATGGGGGTGGCAGAGTCCAGGGACTGAGAGGTATGAGGGCCTCTGGTACTAGGGCTCCTGAGGTTATGCTCCGGAGTTTCCATTTCCCAGCGAACCTCATCTCTATCCGCCCCTGCTCCCTGTTGCAATGCAAGAGCCTGCATTTGTGCTTTCAGTTCCTTTGTTAAGGCCTTACTCGACTCTACCAGTTTCTCCTGCATCGCTACCTGTTGCTGGAGCCTCTCATTGTGCTGGCAGAGAGCCTCATTTTCCCTCTGTGCTTCCTGGTTGGTCCTGGAGAACTGGGCCAGTCTTTGCTGCAGGAGGGTTACCTCCTGAGCTGTGTCCCTATTGGCCTGCTCCTTTCTTGCTAGAGCATCCTCCACCCTCCTGGTGTGCTCTAACAAGTTCTGGTGTTCTTTTTGGAGGTCACCCAGTCCCTGGTGGGCCAGGTGATTTTCTTCCATTTTTCTTTTTAAATGGCGGACTTCCTGGCCTAAGGTATCCCTTTCCTGACTAAGAGCCTGCATCTGTGCCGCCAGGTCGTCCCTTTGCCTTTGGAAGGCACCAGCATTCTGGCGCTCCTGATCAAACTCTGCCTGGGTATCCAGGTCTTTCAGAATTAGTTTGTTGCTCTCTGCCTTCACTCTATCTAGGTGGCCTTGCAGGGTGACTACCTGCTCAGCACATACCCTGTTGAAGTCCAGTTGTTGCTCCAGCTTTTTCTGGTTTTGCAGTAGGGAGTCCAAACCTTCTTGGTATTCCTTCTGCAAGGCCAGAAATCTGGTATCCTGTTCTACCTTTTCCTGTTGCAGCACATCCATATCCTTCTTTATTTTAATGATGTGCTGCCTACTATCATCTTCTGACTCCTGGCTCCTCTGCAGCCTCTGCTCAGAAGAGTCCAGATCAGATTGGGCCTTCTGTAATGCCATCTGTTGCCTATTTGCCAGATTTTGGCTTTCAGCACATCTATCCTGCATGTCTCCCATATATAGGTACAGGTATGCTGCTATCCTGGCAATCTTATTGTGTTCCTCTTTGGCTTTAGGAGCCATATATAGTTCACTCAGGGCCACATGTAAGGGACCCTGATCTCTATATATATCTGACCCTGTTTCAGTGACCTGTTGTGTGATGGCCTGCAACCACACATCCTGGCCCTGTTCGGTCCATTCACCTCTCACAAATAGCTTATGCAAGAGGTGCTCTCTGGCTTTTTTCATGTCTACTAAGGTCGTCATTCTAGAGATTGGTCTCTGTCCTGACTTACAGAAGTTTGTATTTTATTTTTGCAGAACAGAACTTTTCTTGGAGTGTCCCTTTTGAGGAATGCTTCACAGCGTAATGCAGCGTGGTGATCCGACCGGATGTATGTATCCCGTCAGTTAGCACACTGTATTAAGCTGCACAAGTGGTATTCTAACCCAAACGTCCGGCTCGAGCCCCCAATTTGTAAGAGGATTCAATTCAACACTACAGCTAAGTCAACGCCTAGTCTATAATACTGAATGAAAACCCTTATTGATATATCTTTATGTCCAGTTCATGCGTTCTGGATGACTACCCCTATATAACACCCCTCTCTTGGAATCCCCCTGACCCCACTGAGCCAAGAAGTAGTTCTGTTTTGCAAGTTTAAAAGGTTTATTTGATAATTTAAAATATATATATATCACACTTTATAATAAATTAATAATTGAATAGCACACTTAATCTGATATGATAAAGATCAACAACGGAGAATCTGGCACTAACACGCTTCTCTATAATCAATAAGGAGTTGACATGAAATGGATAAGGTAGCACACTGGTGAATAGGAACAAAAGAAGAAGGTGGTACAAAATGCTTTATAGAGTTCAAATGGATGCAAGGTTGAATGAATGAAATGCAGTATAGAAATACTCAATATGATTTCAACAAAACAATGTAATCACTTTTCTCTGGCAATCCCCTCCCCCCCTTGATACAATGCAAGGAAATGGAAGGAAGCACACAGTTCTCAGAAATGCAATCAAATGTGATTCAGTTCACCCCAGCAAGCTTACACGACAGAAGTTTAAAACACAGGCAAATGCTTTGATATGTGCTAGCAATGGATGAGAAATATGCTGGAAATGCTTTTAATTCCCTTTCAGAGGTTCAGCGTGAGTGGTATCTAGTTAATATTAGTCCCGGCTCACACTAGCAATGATGCAGGGATAGTTAGCAGGTTAAACGAATTTCTGGCAAATGGAAGGCAAGCAGCAGCAGTTTTTACATGTGAAGAAATTTGCAAATCGCGGTAAAATTCGCGAATGCGCCGAGCGCTATTACAGAGGAACCACAAGGACTATCTCTATCGTCTTGGGGTCTTAGGAAAGACTAGGATCTCAGCTTCAAAATGAAAGTTACTGCAAGTCTCTAGCCCAAACGGTTGCGGAGATATGAGCGATTTTGTGAAGGTCGTTTTTCAGATTTGAAATTTTAAAGTTCAAAAAGACAAGTGGCAGATTTTGCAGCTAAAATGACAGGTGACAGCTAGGAGGCAGTTCTACTTAGATTAAATAGATTGAATTATATTATTTTAACTAGGAGATTGGTTCTGCACAGTTTTCTAGGTACTCACACTATATTCTTGAGTGAAATGGGCCTCATCACGGATCTGGTCAGGGTTTTAGACTGGACTCTGGTCTGGTCTGGCCTCTGCACTTCACAGTGATCTGAGTCAGCTCTCTCTGCTGGTCTGGGTCTCTCTGGGTACAGCACTGCTTTCTCTCTGGTCTGGTCTCTTAGTTCTGGATAGATTGAAGTCTCTAGTTTGGCTCTCTGGAGGTTTGATGGAGGTAAATATGGATTTTTCCGGCAGAGCGTCCCGCTGCAGATGGAATTGAAGGTCCCTATCTGTCCTGACTCTCTGCTTTTATGTGTTTTTGAGAGTGGGTGTGTGTGTTGCATCACTAGACTTGCCCCTCTCACTTGTCATTGGTCCAGCTTTCATTCCTCCCCTTGATTGGGGAATGAACTGTGAGTCAGAGTGATGTCATTTTATGGCTTGCCAAGAGGGCACTCCCTTGTCAGATTGCACACATTCTATATTTGATAATAAAAGACATATTTCACAGTTACACAGTTGCTTGAAATTACATATACATGGTGTGGCTGAATTTAGCCATGTCTCTGTCCAAATCTGCTCTTTCTAGGAGCTTGCATTCAGAGATGGCACATAATGGACTTTTTAACTGATTTTTCAATTTCTGACATGGACCCAACTTTACATACATGTGCGCAGGGAGTAGGGACATTAACTGATGAAGTTTCAGATTTTTAACATGCACACATTTAGAGTAATATCCACTTTTCCGCTGACACCCCCCTGTACATACCACCGGTTCTAAAAACCTCTTAAACTGTGGGCAGAAAAATCACAAGAATTATGGTATCATTTATAAAATTTTCACATGTCCGCACCATGAGTTATTAATCTTTTTCTAAACAATATTCTGGCTACAAAGGGGTGTGGTTTTCTCTCAGCACAAGGTAGAAATACTGGTTAATCCAGTTCTGCCAAGCCAGCTTGCTCTCACAGGCAGTGCCCCTCCCAGCTCCTGCCAAGAGGAAGCTACATTTTACGACTGCGGTAATAAAAACCTTTGCCTGAGTGAAGAGGGCTTTGTTCACTCTCCTGCAGAGCACAGGTAATTCAATTATCAGATAGATGGCATATCCTTAGTGTGGGCAGCAAAAGGAAGGTTGGCCTGGGAACACAGTGGTGACTCAAGTTTCACTCCTGATGGGGGTAGCTGTCAAGCAAAATCAAGTTCCTTAAGCCAGACCTTCAGCTAACTGGCAGGTTTTTTTGTTGCTTTTTAACTTAACTTGCAATTTTACACATGCAGCTAGGATGCTGAGTCTAAGTGCAAAACTATGACATTTCAACAGTTACAAAGGCATGTGATACCAAACATAGGTTACTCATTTAATCTAAACATTTTCGATTTTAGTGTCTTTAAATCCAGTGCAACTTAAACTGCTGCAATCCACAGCTCAGCCAGTCTTGTTATAAACCTTGTCTTATGATCTTCATTTCCCAGATTTTGTAGGCACACAAAACTCCATTCTGCCAAATGTCTGCTGGTGTTCAGTAAATATTTTGCACATATTGCAATGTTTGAAAATAGGCATTTTGACTTGCCTTCAGGGAAACAGAGTGGTTTTAAAACGCCGGCTTTTGGATAGTGGTGAGTACTGGTACTGCACCCATTTTTGGGATTTAAGAAATGAATTCCCCACAATTCTAGGTTGCATTTGGCAATCAGCATTTCCATTCCCAATGGTTTCAGACTACTGTGCGGGTAGTCCAATGGTGGTTTTAAAGCGCTTTGAAGCTAACCGGCGCTACTGTTTTTCCTTTGGCAACCCATTTCCCTCATGGCAACCCGGCCTTTCATTCCCGCACTGGTGGGTGGCAAGTGAGGCAACCATTTTAGTGTGCGCACAAATTGCGCAGCTTTCCTGGATTTCGGCGCACATGTGAGTTTTCCGTCATCTTGAATTTTCTAAGCCCACAGCACCAAATGTGGTGGCATGATAGCTTAAACGTGGGTCAGGACACCCAACAGGCTGGACTGCCCCTTTTGTGGTGGGACCAAACCTGATTTGCATAGGGTATTTCCCCCATTGTAATGGCTTGGCAGGTGAAGAACGATGGTCTGGAGGGTTGCCCAGAGCGATGCCAGAAGGTAGGATTAATTCCAAACCCTCCAGCCATCGCCTCTTTTGTTTTTCAGAAATCGAACATATGCATGCAGGTTGCCCAAAAATCTCTGGAGCTCTAAATATAAGTGCACATGACTCCATTAGATAAACCCACGTAATTGGCAGAGGTAAACGGATTCTATGTTGCTGCCCAACAGTAATCTGCAAGCACAATAACTGCTGAGTGTGCGAATTGCAACGGCATTAATGCTGACAAGCCCCTGCCCACTTTCTTCCCCCAGCTACTTAATTCACACTCTTGTCTCTTATATGTAAGCCAAAACAGTGCTCTCAAATCACGACCTTTAAACCTGTCATTGTTAGCACATGTCGTGTTGCATTGCTGTACAGACTATTATGACATAGCTACAAATACAAGAATGCAATATAATGCGAGTCTAAAATCAAGGACTGGTTTGACACCGACATGGGACAACGCGATACTTGTTGCCCGACGGTTGGACTTTCCACATTTAGACACCCCGTACCCGCGCCTGCGCTATTACATCGGGTGACATGTTTGTAGCCTTTGTTTGTCACAAGCTTGACGTTTGTTGTTATGCCTAGCATGCATAACACTTCTAGCTCCTCAGAAAACGTTTAAGAAGAATGTTTTGACACAAACCATAAGCAATGTACTCTCATCAGCTGTCAGAAACCGTCGCTGGTCTGAAAACAGCCGAGTTGTGTACAAAATAGCACTCATGGCACACCTTTTCTGCACCACTGGTGTGGGACCTGCCAATGTGCCCCTGTGGCCTCAGAAGCAACTCAGAGTTGTGAGCTATGTAACCTAACAGCTGCAGTCACGCTTTTAATTGATTACACATATCTCATGGCGGGAAAATAAGAAATAAAAATGAGAAAGTCCAGTATCGGTTTCACTCTCTCTAAGGTCGTCCATTGCGCTACATTGCCTGCTATAGAGGTATGTTCGCACCCTGTAACACAACTCCAGCGTTAGTGTTTCATCCGCAGCAATACGTTCCTAACAAGCAGGTCGCATCTCCCTTTACAAAAATACCAGAAGAACTGTGTCCACTATTCTAGCCAAACACTGTAAAATGCACCCTGTAATGTCAGGGACATCATTTCACCAAAATGCCAGGGGTAGCGGAAGTGACATCACATGACCCTTGACCTCTGATGATATCACAGGAAGTGATTTCATTTGACCCCACCCTGAAGTGACATCATGGAAAGTGATAGAACACGACCTTTCACCCCTTTAATGAGTCTAGCAATTATTGTATAGAATTCCAGAAAGACAAATTATTTGTTATTCCTATTCTTTCTTATTTAGGGTCACTGCTCAAAGTGTTAAACTTGTGGAACCCCCTGTTTTTTTACGAGGCCTCAACAAAAATTCCTGCCACTCCAGAAACAAAGAGCCACATGGGACCGGCCACAGCCCAGGAGCTTCAATGCAAAAAACATTTTAATTGTAAATGTTGTAGGGATAGCAAGGGAGACCACAGAGGTAGCAAGGAAGACCCCAAGGGTCGCAGGTGCGACCCCTGGCAACCCTCCAAATGACACCCATGTGTAATGTGCTGATGCTTGAGAAAACACATTGGAAAGGTTATCTGTCAGAAAGGTGGAAGCCATCGTTTAATAAAGCAAATGTTTTCCTTCTGGCTGCGCTCAATGAGATCTTAATGACTCGGATTGTCTGCTTGTGTTTTTCAGTTCTCTAAGGCAGTGAGTGGTCAAAGTGTATGAAAAGAAGTAGTGGAACTATGCCCGCCGCTTGCCTGCCCCCGCTCCCCCAAACCTGATTGTCACGCCCTCTCCAACGCGCAATCCAAATCCCTAAACAAACACACCTGCTGTTTAAGAGAATGTTCTGTGCAGTGCACTGAAGTGCAAGTATCATCTTCTTCCTGCACTTTTATTTTTAAACTTAACTATTCCAGAACGGTTTCGTTTTAAAATAAAAGTATAGTAACTGTAAAACATAAAAAAATAAAGTAGAGGATCACCGCTCACAGCCGATCCCACCCACTTTCACCACTGCTCTAAGGCTTTGCATGACGAGCTCAGCTGAGGAATAGGAAGCAGAGAAGAAAGGGTCTGCCTATGTTCTGATGGAATGGCCAATTGCAGTGCAAGGCTCACTGCATTTTTTCACTCTTTGCACTATTCACACGCTATGCTATGCTGCGATCTTGCTGAATGTATCAGTTAACATTACAGGACGCCAGGCGGCCCTCAGACCTAGTAGAGCGCCAGCTGCCACAGCCATTTTATCCTCACATCCGAATTCAGAGGCTTTAGGATTCAGCATTTATGGTTCATGATCACACACACTTTGATGTTAGGTGAGAGTTGAGAAATAAATGTGTGCCAAGGCCAATGTGCATTATGTACTTAGCGATTCACGCATATCACTCAATTAGCAAAGGCAAATGTGTCATATACGGATCTGGGATAAGTCTTCTGTTCCCAAAACTCTCTTTGATTTTGTGCAAAGCAGCCAGGAATTCCCAAAGGCGTCTTTTATCCACTTCCACTTTCTCATAGCAGTACTTTGGGAGAGTACAATAGGAGTGCACCAAACTGTCAATCTAGGAATGATAACCTTCTATCACAATCCGTGCCTTTCTCCCTCTCCTTCCCTGAGCCCATCGCCACCGCCTCCGATATTATGGGCTCCATTGTTGGGCATGTCCTGCAACTGGTGCCCGCAGATTCCGAGTGGGTGCTCAGCATGACTACTGAAGTCTTTGGCATGGATGAAGGCAGCGGCTCTTATATGGCTCTTGTGATGATAATCAATGTAAGTGGTGCGTGCTCTGTGGATTTGTTTGGAATTGTTGACGCAAGGAGTGAAGGATGCTTGGGCTGGCTCTCTAGAATTATAGATTCTGCTCCTTAGCAGCTGTTCTCAGAGTGGATCAAGCAGCTGGAGCACAGCCAACATGCATGATGCCCAGACGGTTCCAGTAAGAAGATGCATGGACGTCATTTGGGGGTTACGAGGGGTTGCAGCATCGACCCCTAATCACTATCCTGTGGCCCCTGGCACTGCCCTTGCGACCCCTGGTCAAGCATTGCAGAAGTAGAGTGAATACAAAAATAAAGCAGGTTCTTAGAACCCTATTTAATTCCAGAAATCTGTCTCTAAAGTCTGGACTTCTCTCGCAAAGGTGCTGGAGATTAGTGCTTGTTTATATTAGACAGGCAGATTGGATGGCCCAGAGCTCCTTGATTGTTTTTTCTTCTGAGGCCCATCATTTTATGCAAAAAAACTCATTTTGATGTTTTTGTGGCATACATGTTCCCGTATCCAGGTAAAATAGTTGGAATTATATTATATTTGTATGTATAACACTTCATGGCAGACTCCTGACGCATTCTGCTTCTAAGTGCTGCAGAATAAGTGTTATTACCACAACATGTAATAGTACTTAATTTGACAAACTCAGAAGGATGAAGGGATGATTTGGATATGAACTTGGAAAGTGCAGGCTGGCACATGTCAGAGTTGAGCTTTTAACTCGCAGAGCTATCCAGTTGTGACACAGTATGCTCCAGTCACAACTTCATCCTCCACTCTCCATCTGCGCCCCACTTAAGGTAGGAGTATTTTCAACTGATGGTCAGTGAAACATGGGCTGCTAGTTGCAGCATCCAGTGGTCTCTTTTGTTACATAGTATGAAATAATTATTGATTTGGTGTTTGGACACCTATTCTTGGTCCAGAGGAAGGCTTGCACTATCATAAGCCGAAATGTTCAGGGAAGCAGGATATTGGGACCTCCTGCCATTTCTCAGTACCTGTTTAAACCAACTGCTAATGTTCAATGACATCGACCGTGAATGTCTCTCATGTTTTTTATTAACAATGCATTGGTGTAAAGAAACTGTGAATGGGTTCCATGTCTTCATTAAGAATGCATAGGTTTAAATACCATTGCACTACACAAGATTTAGGGTCCCTCAGCAAGGTGTGGCTTTGAAGCGTATGGGATTCATGTATGGAACCCCCTGTATGATTCAGTCAAATGGTTTCCAACACTTCTGGCTCTGAATTTAACAGTTAAGCCCTATTTCCTTTCTGTATTAATGTAGTCCCCGTGGAGTCCCCGCTTTGCTGCTTCACTCTGCTTCACTCTGCTCTGCTCCTGCTCTTTGGACATACAAAACTTTTGTGGACGTGACTACAACTACCAGCAGGCTTTGCGCTGGTCCCTGTTGGAGGCGGGCCTTTATAAGGTTGGAGCCGCGCGCACCGCGTGCCCGCACCCGAGCGAGTCCCCGTGGAGTCCCGCTTTGCCGCTTCACTCTGCTTCACTCTACTCTGCTCCTGCTCTTTGGACATACAAAACTTTTGTGGACGTGACTACAACTACCAGCTGGTGAAACCAACTCTCAAGAAAGCTCTCTTTACCTTATATATAAGGTGAACTATAGTAACTATAGTTTGTTTATATTTATTTAGGCTTTGCGCTGGTCCCTGTTGGAGGCGGGCCTTTATAAGGTTGGAGCCGCAAGGCCCCGCGCGCGCGCACCCGAGCGAGTCCCCGTGGAGTCCCCGCTTTGCCGCTTCACTCTGCTTCTCTCTGCTCTGCTCCTGCTCTTTGGACATACAAAACTTTTGTGGACGTGACTACAACTATCAGCAGGTGAAACCAACTCTCAAGAAAGCTCTCTTTACCTTATATATAAGGTGAACTATAGTAACTATAGTTTGTTTATATTTATTTAGGCTTTGCGCTGGTCCCTGTTGGAGGTGGGCCTTTATAAAGTTGGAGGCACGCGCACCCGCGCGCGCACCCGAGCGAGTCCCCGTGCAGTCCCCGCTTTGCCGCTTCGCTGCGCCGTCCGGGGCTCCATGGGACATCCAAATCTGCTCTCAAGCGGCAGAGCATTTTATTGCATAGTCTGTTTTGCCCAGTAAACTTGTGGCCCATAGTGTTATTTATAAAACATGTCTACTAAAAGAAACAAAATTTATCGTCTTACAACTGGTATGCCCACGAACACACGGCTACGAATTATGTCGGAAAACGCAGTCTATGCTGATCCCGACGGCGGACGAAAGACTTCCATCAAGTCCTGCAGTAAATACCTGCTCAACGCCTGTTCAACACTCTGCTCGATCCAAATTCAAAACAAAGGATAAAACGAAAAAGCTCCCGATGGACAATGTTGACATTCGAAAATATGGTTTTGGGGTGCAGAGTGGAACGAGCACTCCAGCTCTCCCTACTATCAGACGGTAGCAGCTGCTCATGTTAGTGATGTTATTGATATTGTGCCGGCTAACTCTGAAATAGGTAGTGGGGTTGAGCCGGTGCTTATATCAGATGACAAGTTAAATTTAGAAGAGAATCTGGAAACTTCTAAAACGCCTGCCTCCATGTCAGACAGTATGCTTTTGAAAAATGCTTTGTCTGGCGTTGTGCAGCCTGGAGCTGCTGCGGCTATAGAAAAAACAAGTGAAATAACAAATGTTCTAGAGACTAACAACTCGTATTGCTCGGCCAGAGCAGAAGGCTCCAAACTATTACAATCCCCAGATATGTTTCATCATCCTGATTGCGACATACCGACTTTGGAGGTATCATATATACCACCAACTCCACGAAGATCGAATAATATTCTTACGAGCCCTGAAAGATCTTCTGGCAATCCCAAATCTGAAAATTTGACTTTGGAAGTCATGAATATAGCACTAATGGCTCTTGCGAAGCTCTTTGAACCAGTGGACATCACCTTAAAGTGCCTTACTGCAAATGTTAAAACTCTTGAAAATAATCAAATTAAATTGTCCTCAGAGGTGTCCTTTTTACATGATGACATTAATGCAAAAATAAATAATGTTACTCATTTACAACAAAAAATAGCTGAGTCTCTGGCCCAGAAGCCGAGTTGTACATTAAAAGAAAGTGTGACTGGGACCTGCACAAGCACTCAAACCATCGAAGACCCAGACTGTCAAATCGTAGAAATCATTATGGACTCTCAAATTTGTCTCGAATCACATATGTCCAGTGTCTCACACATTTCCAAGGCAGCGGTTCCCTTTGTGCCAGGTATCATAGTAGAAAAAATTGCACCCCAAGGGTCCGTTCTATCGTCCCCTATTGAACGTTCTTTGGTACAAACAGAAAATAATAAAAAATTGGAGTGTGCTCAAACACATAAATCGATCTACCCTGTTTTTGACAAAAAAGCTACCAATGAAGTGAGCGAGAATGCTTCAAAAAAGAAGGGTTCCAAACAAACGGCTGTAAAAAAAACAAAAAATATGAAAACTGTAAAAGTGACAGCCTCTCCATCTATTAAACAATTCGTCAATAATATTACAAGGGCGAATTCTAGATCGGCCACAGCAGCGAGCCTCATAACTAAAAAATATGTTACTCTAGCAAAATCTAAGAAATTAAAAGACATCACCAGCACTCAATCAGTGGGAATGATTATGGATCATCCTCCATTGAATGATTTGATCAAACTGGCCGAGGGACAACAGACCTCAGTCAAAAATAAGCTCGTAGTGCACTATCTTCTGTTCCGCCCATTAAATCTAGCAATGATCTTAGCTCAGTGGCTGAAAGCCTGTCCTTTAGAACTCCAAATAAATACGCTTGTGTGCCTTTGAGAACCACTGCTGAAAAAGTAAACGCAGTGAGTGACCCAATTACCAAAGTGACAGAAGATATTGCAACATCAAGAAAAGCACTAAGGGAGGAAATTGACTTATATCTGGAGACACGTAGATTTGAACCTCCAGTTTTTCCGATCATAACTAATGCTCCAGCAAAATTTTCGACTGTCAATTCACCTGATCTTGTATCACACGTGATGCCTAGTGAACTAATAAAGCCATCAGTAAAAAGAGACTCGTTTGCTGACTCAATGTCATATGCCGATGAGAAAACAACAAGGGAGGGGTTTGTTAATAATAACATGTCAAAAACAGATTTAAATGAAATTAAAGAGTCCATTGCGTGCCTATGGATGCTAAATTCCAAAGCGCAAATGCAAAACCATCCGAAAGATGAAAGACTCAAAAAACATCCAAGTTCACATCAATTTGATAACCAAGCAGCGGCAGACCCAAAGCCTTCTTCTGATAAATCAACGAAGTCTGGTAGAAAACAGCAAATAAAAGTAGAAAACAGACACTCCTTACTCTTAACATCACAAGAAGATTTAGCTACATCATACAACATGAATCAACAGAGTATTCTCAGACTCTTCTCGGATGTGAAATCCTTGCGGGAGATTGATTCTAATTGAATTCCCTAGCAATGCGGATTTAACAACAGTCCTTATATGGTGTCGGTCTTTAATTATTCATAGCATTATTTGGGCTACCCGGGACGAGCTGTTTGAATTGGGATTTGTACTCTCACGTAACAACAAGGACGAAGGTCCTATTAAGTCCTGCCTGAAATCTACCCATAGATTCCAACCGTATATCCCTAAACACAGAAATGAAACAAATACACCAATGCACAAGAGTCAATGTCATTACTAGAGTATAACTAGATCGAAATAAGGAGCAGGTGGGTTTGTCGGTGCTAAGTTGGAACACTCAAGGTTTCTCTCATTTTATTAATAACTCTGAAAGCATACTGGGCGATTATGATTTGGTTTTTCTACAAGAGACTTGGCTGTCCATTGCACCAACTTGGAATAATTACGATATATTACTTGAACCAGCATTGCGTGCTTTGAGAGGTAGACCCATGTCAGGTCTGCTTATGGCATCTAATTCTCTAGCAAATATTCATCTCTCTCCCTTGCCTTTCAGAAACCTGCTTATCCAATGCTCCTATATTTCTGTCAGCTCTTTTAAAATTGCGTGCATTAATGTATATTGGAATCCAATGGGCATTACAACTGCCAATTTTTGAAAGATCTAACAGCTGTCTTGGAAAATGTTATGCTTGTGTGGGAAATTGTACATTTCGTTATTGCGGGTGACTTGAATTTGCATCTTCTCAACAAAGAAACCTCAAAAGATCTTGAGCGTATAAGATTATGGAACAAATTCATGAAGTCATGGAATCTAATTATGCTGAATGGCACAAGTGCAGCGGACTCTCCTCCATTGCCGAGATGGCATAGCCAAAAACAGTCAGCAACTATTGATTTTATTTTTGTTTCCAGAAATCTCTTTGCACACACCACCGATTTTGCCATCAAGTCATCACAATATAGTGATCACTGCCCATTAACATTTAAGATCATGTTGTCCCCAGTACCAAATGTAGAAAGTCAATCTCTTATGGGCCAATATGAAACCAATAACTCTTTAAACCGATTAAAATGGTCTCACGAGTCCTTAATATGCTATCGTGACCATATAGGATCTTATGCAGAAATCTCTCAAATGTCGGTAGAATCACATAGAGTGGTCCCTTTTGATCTTATGCAATAATATGCCACAAAACAAAACATCAAATTAAAGTCAGCTCAGTGATACTGCAATTCGCACTAGGAAAGCTCTGTTCAAAACACAAAAGAGACAAGCTCTCAAATGATCTCCACTTTTAAAGATTCAAACATTAAGAGCTATTAGAACTGCATATAGAAACTGGATAAAATAATATAAAATAACAAAGCAACAAAAAGAAGGAGAAGCTATGATAGACCAAATTAAGAACAAAAATACAGCACAAATTTGGCAATTTCTTAATTCAGTTACTAATGCATCGCAAGTATCATCTCATATAAATGGAGTGTCGGAAAATGATTAGTACAACCATTTTTCATCCATATATGTTGCTCCAACCTTGAGTGAGACCTCGGACATGATATCGTCACCCTTTACTCTAAAATTTGATCAAGATGACATTTTTTATTATATTAATAAAACAAGCATGTCGCGAGCCCCAGGTCCTGATGGACTCTCGAACGCCGTCTTAAAGAAACACATCGACATGTGGGCTCCAATTTTGTACTCACTTTTTCAACTGATCATTTACCTTAAAAAAATTCCAAGCTCCTGGACACATTCTATCATCGTCCCTATTTATAAAAAGGGAGATAGGCAAAATCCCTTGAGCTATCGACCTATAGCCTTATTAGATGTTCCGGGAAAAATGTTCTGCAGGCTGGTATTAAATGATCTAAATAATTGGTCTCTCCATTGTAAGCGAAGAGACCCATGTCAATCCGGTTTTGTAGCAGGACTCGGGACAGCTATTAATCTGACCATTCTTAATGCAATTAAACTATCTTATGCCATGCGAAAGCAACCCTTATATGTCGCATTTGTGGACTTTCGCATGGCATTTGATTCTGTTGACCGAGTGCGACTTTTGAGGAAATTGGCGTATTACGGTTGCCCAGGGAGATTGTTAAAAATTGTGAGTTTGCTACACTCTAACACTTCTGTCCAGGTGAATCTTAATTTAGAGGGCCTTTTCTCTAAACCAATCCCAACTGAGAGGGGACTCAAGCAAGGATGCATACTCGCCTCTACTCTCTTCAATCTATTTTTGCTTGACTTGGTGGATGACCTTGCTGTGGCTCAATCTGATCCCCCAAAGTTGGGAAATCAAGCTGTTGCCTGGCTTCTATATGCTGACGCCTTAGTCCTTATTTCTCAAACTCCTAGTGGGCTCCAACACTTACTGAATGTCCTTGATCTTTATGTAGCAAAAAATAATCTCACAGTGAATGAACATAAGACGCAAATTATTACTCTTGGGAAACCAAAATCGTCTCTACGGACTAAACATACATGGTCGATATGTAATAAAAAACTACAAATCGTAGACGAATACAAATATCTAGGAGTATATTTTAACAACTTTGTCTCAGAAAATGCACTTGAGACAACAATTCAAATCAAATTAGCAGGATTAATTTCGCAGGCCAGAATAATTCATGCAAGATTTGGTAAGTTTACTTGCATTCCGATCATGAAATTTTACCAACAAAAGGTAATACCTGTTCTCATATATGGTTTGGAATCTCTGCTCCCAAGAACCTTCAAGTTCTGGAATGGCATTGAAGCAAAATTTTGGAAACGTATACTTGGACTGCCTAAGTGCACATCTAACATGTTACTGAGATTTGAACATGGCTTGCTGTCCATTCACGCTCAAGTTACATGGAAAATGTGCAGTCTTCTAAGAAAATGTCTTATGGGGATAAGTAAGCGAGATAGCCTCGCCATCTAAGCAAACTACCTTTTGTTCTCCACTCACTCATTTCCACAAAAATGGAGGACACATGTTATGAATGCCCTTGCTGACGCACACATATCAATTGATCTTCTGATTACAAATCCGAATCGAGCCAAGACTAAAATGGACCAGACCGATTGGCTAGCCACTCAAGAAAAGTGCCTAAGATTAAAAGATTTTAATAGACTTCTTTTTGGTCACAAGGAATTTGGTAGTTTGGCTGACTATCTCATTAAATGTCCGACTGTAAATTTAAGATGGAAAATTTTGCGTTTGCGTTTTAATCTATGGCCAGTCAATGAAATCTTGTTAAGACGTGGTATGGTCACAAAGAAGCAGAGCTATTGTCGGTTTTGTAATGATAAATCTCAAACAGAAACACTTGCTCATATCATTATCCAATGTAATGCTTTTGCTCCACATCGATTAAAACTGATAAAAGAAATGACATGGCAACATGTTAGTCGATCCTATGATGAAATGTGGTGTGAAATTTTCAGCGCAAGAAGAATATCGATCAGCATTGCTGCTATACAATTGCTTGACATAGCATTTCCTTGTACAAAAAGAATTTCCTGAAAGATGTACCTTAGTGTACTGGAACTCCGGAAAAAAAAAAGTTTTATGTCTATATTTTTACATAGTTCTTTTTATATGCTGAAAGTAAATGTTGATTTTATTTGTAAAAAAAAATTGTAAATTTGGACTAACAACTAAACCAAATAAAAAAAAAATAATAATGTATGTTGTAATGTATTGTTATTTACACAGGGCAGGATTTTTTTTACACATTACAGTTGAGGTGTTCATCAAATGAACAACGGCTTCATACAAATTGAGTATTTGCTCAGTGACACAGTTTGCATGGTTTTTCCACAGTATTTTTGCATATTTGCACATTGATTGTCTCTTTTTCAGTTATTTGTTTTAACACTGTATCTAGACATGTTTTTGTGGAGTAGAGAGTATGTGTTTTCTTTCCTGATTTGTAACATTGTGCCCTGCAATTAAATGGGTATAGATGTTTCATCAAATAAATAAGAAATATATTTTTTTTAGTGTAAATACTTAATAAAGAATTACGGTATTTAAAGATTGATGGGTGATGAATATGACCCAGATACATATTGGCTTAGCTTATTGCTTTAAAGGACCTCTAGGAATAATTGGACATTTGGTGTCAATCAGAAAAAATAGTGCATATGCGGGAATTGCATGTGAACGATTGTGTTAGGCCAGCTTTGTGTTAGTGCAGTTATAAGCCCTAGGACCTTACAATAAGGGTGCCCCCGCCGTTAAGCACAGTATGCTGTTTAATCAATTGTGTAGTTAAAAGACATATTTATTAGTATATCTATCTATCTATTAAACTCTTATATTGCGCCATACACCCATGGGCCTCAAGGCGCTCACAAGACAATTATAACAAAGAACAGAAATCAATTGAAAGAGAAGGAAATTTAAGTCAGTCTAGAGGCAGAAAAGCCAAGCCTGGACGTAGATCAAAGAGATATGTCTTTATTTCTTTTTTAAATCGAGCGGTAGACTCACAACCCTTGAGGGTAGAGGGGAGCTGATTCCAGAGATACAGGGCTCAGGCATGAACGCCTGAGCCACCAATCTTCTTTAGCAGAACTCATGGTTGCTGTAGGAGAATGCCTTTGTTGGAATGGAGAGTGTTAGGGAGAATTCTCCAGAATGGCTAATTTCCCTTACCTACTGAGTCCCTCAACAGCTTTTCTGGATTCCTAGGATTTATTTTTTTCACCCGAGTGTGAGCCGTTTTTTCCCACTCTTGCATGTGTTTTGCTGTGTGTGTTTTAACATTTTTGTGTTCATAGACTGTGGAGCCTCACCTACTCCCCAGGCATCATCTTTTTACTGTGTGTTACACAGCACTTTCAGTGCACTGACACAGGGTTGTCTTTTAGACTTCCCAAATCAGACTCCATTTTCTGGGAATGACTACTGTCTCCCAGAACATGTAAAATTGCCATTGACTTTATTAGTCTCTTTAAAATCCACAGACCCAGAAGAAACTATTTTACATAGAGTACTGGAAAGGGTTAATACTTATCCCTTTTTGTCTGTTTCTATTAAAGCATTGTTTCGCTCCCTTTTCATCAGGATGTGGCTGGTGGCAGTGGTAACTACCCTATTTTTCCTACCGTGATTATCTTAAATAGCCTCCCTATTGTTTTAGGCTATCTTTGTAGCCTCGAACTTAATCCCGCTGGAGCATATACGTTTTTATACGGTTCCGGCTGGGTTTATTCGCCATTTCTTTTTGAAAATGTCTTTGTCGTGTTTTACTCTGCGCGCTAAACCAGGTTTGGTTCCTTTTTTCACCGTCTTTTTGCGGGCTTCTCCGCAGAAGCCCTCCTTAGGTGCCTGAAAGTCTTGGTAGGCAGGATGTGAGGGAGGGGTTTTAGCACCCCGGCCATGGGTTCCCTTGGTAACCCAAGTCGCACTATTTGATTGGCTAGGTGACTGTCCCGCCAGGACAGCCACCCTGCTGTGTGATTGACAGCCAGGCTGTGTGAATGGGGGAAAACTGCATAAAAAGCAGGTCTCTGGGATTGGAAAGGCAGAGTCGCCACTGGAACGAAAGAACCGACGAGGAGCTGACAGAAGAGGACCCCTACAACGACTGAACCGCCCGGTGAAGCCCTGCTGCATGTCCGAATCTTCAGACTCCAACGACAGAGAAGATCTACCAGGAATCTTATTTCCCTGCGCTGGTAGTACCAAGCAGTTCGCCCAAACTGTAAGCCAGGACTCCCTCCTCTGGTCGAATTTGTCATACAAAGCTACAGTGAACCGGATAGCCAGGAAGGTTGGACCCTGCTTGGGTTTTAAGGCGCACACCTTTTTTCCGTTGCTTTGCTCTGCTGCTGGTTTCTTCCCTGGGCAGTGCAGGACCCTCCAGTCTTCCTACTTCATGTCAGTCCGACAGTCGCTTCAGGAAACATGAGCCTGCAGAACCTGCCAGGAACATCCGCCTTAGCTACAGCTTCTTCTCCATTTAAAGTTACTGTGCAAATCCGGTTGTTTGTTTCGTACACCCGCAGCAAAGGTGTGTGAAACCTTTTGCCAATCCGAGGGCTTGTCCTTCTCTACTCTTTAAACTAACATTTCTGCTGACCAACTTCGTCCGTAACTCTTGGCAAAGACTTAACCACGAACTACCCTGAACTGTGTGATCTTGAGCAAAATACTTTTGTCCTATTGACTTTGGCCCTAAGCCTTTTCGATTTGATTCCATCACTGTAGTTCCTCTTTCTAGAATGCCCTGCTTACTTACCTG
Source organism: Ambystoma mexicanum (assembly GCF_040938575.1). Taxonomy (NCBI): domain Eukaryota; kingdom Metazoa; phylum Chordata; class Amphibia; order Caudata; family Ambystomatidae; genus Ambystoma; species Ambystoma mexicanum. The sequence continues at coordinate 352,940,862 of NC_090921.1, forward strand.
TTGGTGCTGCTCAATTTGTTTCTAACTTTGTCTTTCCCTCCCTTTTTAAAATGTTGGAGTGCCATTTTGCCTACACTTCATTTTTTAGCTTAACTTGTCCAGAATCTATTGGGAGTGGTGTGGTGTATTAAGAGTGTGATTTTTCGACTGCTTTACTTTAGTGAGATGTTATACAACTGATGTGTAAATAAATGTACATTCTTTTACTCAGAAACCTTGAGTCAGTGTGTGTTTGAATCATAGTAAGTGCTGTCCTTTGTATAACTATTGATACTGCTCACTTGCTCTTGAGATAAGTCTGGCTCCTCAGTCATCGCTACCACTTTACTGTGTAGTACAGGCTTGTACCAAAGGTGAATTTGTACTGTCACTTGTAGTCTTAATTGTGTGTGGTGTTCCCAAATGGTACTGCATATAATTCTGCCTAACAGAGAGTTTGCCGAAAGTGAACTCTAGAGATTCTAGATAACAGATAATTCGGTGCTTTACCTGTCAGGCAATTTCGGACTAACATGGTGCATTTCAATCTGATTCCTTGACAAACAGGCAACCCATCACACTTTTCTGTTTACTCCAGGCCCTATAAATAACAATATTATTATCATGTTTACTAGTGGGCCATGACATAGTCATCCTGCTTCTAAAATCCGTAATAGTAAGTGTTAAGTTAATATGGAATGTAACCCCTCAGTGCCAATGCATTACCAAATGCTGTGGTATGCACTTTTAAGGAGAAGTAGCTGGTATGATAGCTCAGCAGGTTAAGTGCTCACTGCTGAAATATTGTTCTGGAGGTCACAGGTTTGAATCCTAGCAAGGTCTTCTCAATCTTTCATCTTCATGAGTTCAACAAATGAGTATTCTGATTGCCCAATAACAATCCATTTAAATATGGGTGCTTTATGTAAATTACTTTGGTGAAAGTGCTGTATACGTATAGGAGTAGTATAAATGCCTAATTTAAGCATCAATAAATGAAAGCATATGCATAGAAGTTAGCAATTAGTGTTGCTTTAAAAAGTGTTTCTTTGCTTCCTTAAGATACCTATGAATCTTATTTGATACTGGCATGTCTGAAGCTGAATGTGACTGCGTTATGAATGCATGGGGCAAATAAATAAATGTATAAGTTGTGAACTGTGTTAATGTGATCATCAACTGTAAGTTCCCCCACCCAAATATCACTCCTGAACACACCACCCCTGCACCTGGCACATTCAGGTCAGTGATTTACCACTCTCGGGGGCACCCTGAGGCCGGTTAGGACACATCCCCAGCCAGAACAAGAGGGGAGCAGCTGGGGCCCTGGCTGTGGCTCCAAAAGGCCCGTGGAGAGAGAAAGATCAGCAACTTTTCCACTACTGGACCATGACCCTGCAACCACCAACATGATCTGCTGGAACCTCAGGAACCTGCTCTGTCTGCCGCCACAGGGGGAACTGCTACTGCACTCAGGAACCTATTTCAGTCCCACCCGTCCGCGTCTACCACCCAGCCGTTCTGGTTGCCATTAACCACAGGTCTAGGGAGGATAGCTCAGGGGCCACGTGCTCGCCTTGGAAGCAAGACGACACAGAGCCCCACAGTTCGATCTCTGGGTCCGTGCTTAGAAACCTCTGGGTATTAAGTGCGTTATAAATAATCAAACATATTGTGAGAAATGCCAACAGTGTAATTCCTCTGGACAATCTGCCACATGAATACTGAATAAGGCAGTTAGGTTGAGGGTCGCAGACTGGATTAAGGCGACATATCATGCAGGAAACATGACTTTCAGATCAATCAAGCAAGATACAGAGAATGTAGATTTTCCAAGATGGTAATTTAGCAAAACCATAGAAGTTGGGGTTTTGAATTACTCTCAAGCTCTGACATAGCCCCTCTGGCAACCATCCTCAGACCATTGTTCTTCAGTCTAAAATGCTCTCACAGAAAGCGGGAAGTCCAAATGCAAATAAGGCTTGCTCCCACAACAAAGTGCACACTCAGTCAAGTGCAAATTACTGCTTGGTCAAGACTCAGGCCAAATTAATCTGTACCTCATGCATCACTCCGGGCAACTGTACAGACAACCATCAATAAAGAAAGAAATAACATATATGTATATATATATATATATATATATATGGCCGCGGCCATGTAGTTATGGTTAAGTTGGTGTTTCCATAGGAAGAGCACTTTTTGGGCGGCTTATAACTTCGCTCCCCCTGGACGAATCCTCACCGAACTTTGCAAAAAAAGTATATGGCCCACTCTGAATTTGTTTGCAAAGTTTGGTGAGGATTCGTCCAGGGGGAGAAAACTTTTTTTTTTCCCATAGACTGAATGGGAAAAATCTTTGCGCATGGCTACAGCCTGAACCGCTGGACGGATTTACACCAAATTTGCGGCAGGAGCGGCGGCCTGGTCCTGAAAGCGTGCTTTTGCAAATTTGGTGTAAATCCGTCCAGTAGTTTTTTTTTAAATGACCAAAATGTACAGACAGCACCCCGATTGGCCCAGCGGCTTGCGTCATGTCCGCGGACATGTGACGTGTTCACTGATTGGGCGGCGTGGTGCGTGATGCGCGTCAGATTTTCTGTCGCGCCCTCCATCTTGCATTTGCGGATGTCCACGGACAGTGCAATGAAAGTTTGTTCAAAATGTGTATTTAGTAGAGTGTGTTGGTGTGTAGAAGTCTTTGGGGAGGATGGGGGAGTATGAGATAGGTTCAAAGTTGTATTTTATTTATGTGCTAGACGCTTTTGTTGTGTTCGATTTGTCTGCGGACAACACGGCTGTTCTGGAATGTTCGTAAATAAACAGAATGGATTCGGTGTCAACTTGAAAGTGTTCTAAGAACACTCGTTGGGTCTTGGAATGTTTGCAGGGGGTGTCCTGGAGACGTTGTCTGTATTGTTCGTTGGCAAGGTGAAAATGTTTTAAGAACAATCGCGGTGTCCAGAAATGTTCGTACATAAAGAAAATGGGGGTGTCCTGAGGACGCTGTTTGTATTGTCCTCTGGCAAGTTGAATGTGTCCTAGGACCTTCCCCCTGTCCGCGGACATAAAAATGGTTGCAATGTTTGCATCTATGGGTGTGATATGCTGCGGTGGTTGTGGCCAGGGTATAGAATGTTGGGTGCATGGCTGTTTGGCCATGCACCCAAGAGTGTATGCCCTGGCCACAACCACCGCAGCATATCACACCCATAGTGGCTTTTAATGTTGGGTCAAAAACTAATTTATAAGGAACAATGTTATAAGCTTGTATGGGTGTGATATGCTGCGATGGTTGTATTTATCTTGTTATACGTACTATTTGGTTTAGTAATGGGATTCCATGTTTTTCTTGTTCATTTCTGTAATAAAAGAAAATAGCATGTTAGTATTAGTATTTTATAATGACTTATTACATTGTACAATCAACATTTTCTTCTTTTTATTGACCCTCATATTTAGTAGATTACAAACCAGAGTACTGTGCAATGTGCAAAGTTTCTGTGTTTGTTGCTAAAATCATTTGCTCTGTGGGAGAAAAAAAATCCATGTTGGATAAAAAAAAAAACCTTTTTCTGTTATGCTACAGTTTATTTATCTGTTTGTTTTCCGCGTTTACTTGTTCTTTCTGCCTAATGCTTTATGCATTGGATTGTTCCAGTTTTTCTGAGCAGTAAGATATTAGGTATTCGTTTGGATATTGAAAATTTTGGCCCAGTTAGATACCAGTAGGCGTATTCTAACTGTTTATGTTTTGATATAATTTCGTGGTATTGATTTATCTGTTTGCATATTTGTAAATTTTGGGACAGTTAGATACCAATTGGCGTATTCTAACTGTCTATTTCTTGCTCTATTTGAGTGGTATTAATTTATCTGATTAGTTGTTGTAGAATCTTTGGGCAGTTAGATAGGTTTTGAAATATTGTGACAGTTTATATTTTTTTACTACAAGTGTACTTAAGGTTTAAGTACAGTCAGTTATCAAATTTTGGTTTTAAGAACATTAAATACGCGTTTGTAAGATTAGCTGGTAATTTCTGCTTTAGAGTAACAGTACTATCATTACATTCAAACCATCCACATTTTCTTTTTATATATGCAGTGTAGTGCCCTGAGTTGGTTGTGGCTCCTGCGTGGTAGATTATACCCATTGTTGTGAAGGTTTTCCTACCAAGTGATATTTGACCATGTGTGAATCCAGTCAGCTTGCAGTTGTTTTTCGTACCATCTGCATTGTAACGTAGAAGCATTAGTATTACGTATTTACTATGTGTTTGTATTAGTAACGTGGAGCGATTATCCGAATTGCAGGTAGAACATAATCTACCGTGGTTTGCATTTTGTACAAGTTGCTGAAATGGAATGGATTCACAATTAGGTATTGATATATAGACAAAGCGCTCATTGGGTATTTGTTCTTGTGTCACATTGTTGCAGAGAGTGCATGTATGTTTCCACATGTATGAAATCTGGAAGATTTCATTTATAGGTATGTTTTTGTTTTCCAGTACTAATAGTAAGTACATTAGAAATTCTTGTGGATCTTCCTGTGAGTTTATAGTGAATTTCACCATTCCAACACAGTAGTCCAATTGTCGTCTTATTCCAAAAACACTATACGTGTTGTCAGGATTGTTTGCTGCATTTTTGTGAAGTACTAACATTTGCAAACACAATGGGTCTGTACTGTGTAAGTAAATGTTGTCAACAATTGGTGGTAATTGAAATAGAATATTCATTGCTACATTTGCGTAGCAACTTACACCAACTATATTTGAGAATTTAAATGGTCCAGGTAGTTCTGTATCTAACTGCTTTTTTTGGAGTTTGTCTCCCTTCTAAGTACCTGGTTTACTTTCCCTAATTGATTCTTTTTTGCTTGTGGTACTTGATGAAGTTTTAGTTTCTTTTAGTCTCTTTGGAGGATTTGCAGTGACATCCTGTTGCATTTTTGTTTGATTTAGTTTTCTTTTAGAACATTTTCCTTTTTGTGGAACAGGATATGTTTGTAGATGGGGGTGTATAGTGAACGAAGTCTATTGTATTCTAAAATGCAAGGAATATCAGCGTTTACTTTACTTGCATCAAAGTTTATTAGAAATAGACCGTCAATTGTACGTAGGCGTGACAGTGCTACGTAGCTCATGCCTTCTTATATCTCCACTACAGAAAACCATCTCTCTATACTTTCAAAATCTTCACCAAGCAAGCTCAGAAAAGAGTGGGAAAAATGTGAGAGGAGCTACTTAATGGTTTGGTGCCTTGAGGGCCTTTCAAGGGATAAAAAGGGGGGCACTTCTTCCACAGTGCCCATAGCAAGAACGGCCTCGGATGAGAAGAGTGATGCAGGCCCACTGGCTGAACATTGCAGTTTTGAATTTCAGATGTCTTGAAACCTCATAGAAATACAGCTTCAAGATTGTAAGTGCTTACCTATTGAGGTTGAAGTTCTGTGAACTAAACAACAACTCTGGAAGTGTATGTTATATTATTTAGAGAATAATTGCATTTGAGCATCAGGTGCTCACCTAACAGGAGTTCTTTCTATTTTTCTTTAGTTAGTAAGTGCTTCCATGTTAGGTGAGCAATTGTTGCAATATCTCCACTACAGAAAACCATCCCTCTATACTTTCAAAATCTTCACCAAGCAAGCTCAGAAAAGAGCGGGAAAAATGTGGGAGGAGCTACTTAATGGTTTGATCGCTTTTAAGCGCAAGTCTATTTGTGTAAAGCGCATGCTTGAAAAAGAAATATTACGCTGCATACTTTCATGAACAATCCATTTGCTCATAATGCTAAACTTTACCTGATAGACACATGACTTGTATGCATGTGCACAACTCTAGTGTGATGACATTGTGTGAATGTACTCACTGCTCTTAAATCAGACAAAACCTACCTGCCGATGTGTATTTGCTAAAGGAGCGTGACCTACCCACACTTGATCAATGTGATGTCTACATAGTATGCTGTATTATATTGTTGCTAAGAATTAACAAGCAACTATTGTCACACCACATGGATCAGCCAGTGGTGCCATTAGACCCTATATCTATAGTCATTAGACTCTAGGCTTACTACCTTTAGAATACCCTTTAGCTTTGCAGCTTTAGGCACGACTCGGAACTCAGTTGCTGCCCTCCTGCACTATTAGCTTAAGTGTCCTACCCGAACCCAGGCGATGCCTAACTCCTCTTCAGCTTACGTACTATTCTGTACTTAGATGCTGCCACACTGCATCAGGTGTTGTGCCCTATGGTCGCCTACAAACTACACTTGATTGTTTAGTGTTTTGCCTTATGGTCGCCTACAGACCACATTTGATTAATTTGTGTTGTGCATTATGGTCGCCTGCAAACTACACTTGATTGTTTAGTGTTGTGCCTTATGGTCGCCTACAGACCACATTTGATTGATTTGTGTTGTGCCTTATGGTCGCCTACAAACTACATTTGATTGTTTAGTGTTGTGCCTTATGGTCGCCTACAGACCACATTTGATTGATTTGTGTTGTGCCTTATGGTCGCCTACAAACTACATTTGATTGTTTAGTGTTGTGCCTTATGGTCGCCTACAGACCACATTTGTTTGATTTGTGTTGTGTCTTATGGTCGCCTACAAGACCACATTTGATTGATTTGTGTTGTGCCTTATGGTCGCCTACAAACTTCACTTGATTGATTAGTGTTGTGCCTTATGGTCGCCTACAAGACCACATCTGATTGATTTGTGTTGTGCCTTATGGTCGCCTACAAGACCACATTTGATTGATTTGTGTTGTGCCTTATGGTCGCCTACAAACTACACTTGATTGATTAGTGTTGTGCCTTATGGTCGCCTACAAGACCACATTTGATTGATTTGTGTTGTGCCTATGGTCGCCAATAGACCACATTTGCAACCCCTGCTTACTAGCAACACTGCCCATATCATGTATTGGTGCCTATCTACTCTCATCCACCTACTGTATATCTACACTAGACGTTGGACTAGTCAACCTAATCCATTTCCTAGTCAAGACACTTACACCTGCACACTCATGTTAACCACCACCCTCACCTCGTGGCCTATCACCATGGCACCTACTAACCCGTATTTGGATGATCCAGCTCTCTGGATACGCCACTTTGCTACCAGACCAACACATAACCAACCTTGTACTACGGCCATTAGAAACACTAGATTGAATTCTAGAACTAGCCCACCTACCTTTCCATGCTCCCACCACCCTAGCATTTTAACCAGAAACTTTAGATTAAGAGCCCGCAAGATGAAACACTTGCATACTGACCACAACCCTGCCAATTCGACCACTGACCCAGTCAAGTTAGCCCATACCCATTTGCACGACCTACCTGTACCACCTGAAAAATCTTCCCAAAAAGACAAACTCATTAAAGCAGCTCTGGTGAATGCTAGGTCTCTTCCTGCCCATGCTCTCGACATCGCTGACCTTATATCTCACGAAAAGCTCGATCTCCTCGCAGTCACGGAAACTTGGCTTAATGCTGCCTCTGGTCCATCTCTGGCCCTTGCTATACCTAATGATTATGCTATTATTAAATGCGACAGAAACACCACTGAAATGAAGGGAGGTGGACTCGCCATCATATTCAGAAATACATTTGACATCAAAGTCATCCAGGACGCTCAAATCCCCTCTGCTGAATCCTTGTCTATTAAGCTACCTCTATCACCTAACCACACGGCATCTTTGCACCTTATTTACCGACCACCAGGTCCCATCTCCTCCTTTATAGAGGACATTGCATCACTCATAACCACAGATACCAAACCCAGCTCTCAAACGATCTTACTTGGGGACTTTAATCTTGGTTTTAACGACCCTAAGAACACTAACGCCCATGACCTAGCTAACACCTTATCGGATTTGGGTCACACGCACATTATTCACGAGCCCACTCATATCAAAGGCAGAACACTGGACTGGATCACTCACCTCAATTGCTCTATTGACCTTCTATCCAATGACCCATGCATTTGGTCGGATCATCACATAATAACCTTCTCTATCAAAGCCAATACACCTCACCTGGCGCCTATCATCGCCCCAGCTACCAGCACGAGAAATAAGAAAGATATTACACCTGACAAACTCTTACCCATACTACTCCCCATCCTGAACAATATTGACTCAGAGGCTGACCCTACAGTCTCAGTGGATATCTACAACCAGGCTATACTTAAAGCACTGAACACCATTGCCCCCCTAAAATTGCGGAAACCCAAACCACAGCGTCACCTTAACACTTGGTTCACGCCGCAGCTAAGAGAATTACGCAAAGCTAAGAGAACCGCAGAGTCACATTGGAAAAAACATCCCACAGCATCCAATAAGACTGAGCTAACCCTAGCCTCCTCTAGTTACAAAGAAGCCATCTTTATTGCTAAAAAGGACATATATAACAAAAGGATTACTCAAGCGGAATCCAACACAAAGAAACTCTTTAAGATTTTGAAAGAACTCGAATCCCCCATTGCCCCCATAGACAAATGTGTTACAGATGCACTATGGTGTAGTAATATTCAGAAGGCCTTATTAGATAAAATAGCTTGCCTACAATCTAAAATTAACGCAAAAAAATCCCTGCTACTTGCTGACCCAGACTACAAACAATTACCTAACAAATCACCTACCTTTAATTCAACTTGTAAACCTTTCAGCTTCTCACCCCTCTCAATCTGGGAAGTAGAAAACATCATCAGGAAACTTAACCCTTCAAATTGCCAAGGTGATGCCTGCCCTGCCCCGATCATCAAAGCTGCTGCGCACAACCTGGCACCATTCATCAATGCCTCCTTCAAAACTGGAGTAGTGCCTGATAACCTAAAAGATGCGTGGGTCATCCCACTCCTTAAAAAACCTACTCTTGATCCAGCCAACCCGTCTAACTATAGACCGATAACAACTGTACCTTTCTTATTAAAAATACTGGATAGAGCAGCCTATTTACAAATACAGGCCTACTTAGAATCAAACAATCTCCTAGGATTTAGGCAGTCAGGTTTCCGACCGAGACACGGTACGGAAACTGCATTAATAGATCTCACTACCCAGATCCACATCCTGAAAGACAATGGTAAACTTGCACTCCTCTTATTGCTTGATCTGTCAGCAGCTTTTGACCTGGTCAACCATCAAACAGTCTGTCACCACTTGAAAACTGCAGCACACTTCTCAGACGCAGCCACAGCCTGGATCAGTTCCTTCTTGGCGAACAGAACCATGAGGGTCTTCTCTCCCACTGATTCTGCTGAACCTTCACCAGTACCCTGTGGAGTCCCGCAAGGCTCCTGCGTGTCCCCGACACTCTATAATATATTCACAAAGCCCCTCTTTGATATCCTTGACTATCTGGGTGTCACGTATACCAATTATGCGGACGACACCCAGATACTCATTCCTATCTCGGGGAACTATGAAACAGACAGCAAAATCCTTAATGAAATCTACTCAGTAATTCAAGCATGGATGGCACATCAAGGGCTCTGTCTCAATGACGAAAAAACCGAGTTGATCATCCTTGGCACTCATGCCAAACTCAAAAATCTCAATCCCGCATTTAAATCCTTCACCATAGATGGCAATCTCATCCCCGTGTCAAATAACACCAAAACCCTTGGGGTTTACATCGATGCCACCTTATCCTTATCCAAACAAACTAATGCAGTAGCATCATCAGCCGCTTACACCTGCAAGCTGATCACTGCATGTAGGCTGTTCATCTCCTCACCCAATTGCATTACTCTTGCTAGAGCATTAGTCCTATCCAAGATAGACTATTGTAATGCCCTTTACTTAGGCACTAGCTACAAAAATATCAACAAACTGCAAGTAATTCAAAATAATACCATCAGAGCTGCCCTCAACATCCCCAAAAAGATGCACATCTCGGAGACCAGACGCAAACTACGTTGGCTTCCAGTCAAGCACAGAATATCCCTTAAAACTCTGGCCCTTACACATAAAGCCAGGGCCAACCTTGCACCAGCCTACCTCACCAACCAACTTACACCTCACACTTCTTCAAGACCACTTAGAGCAGCACAAGCTAACACTATGTCCATACCGAGATTTAAACTTCATAACTCGGGTGGTGCTAGCTTCCCTGTACAAGCCTCTAAATTATGGAACACAATACCTGCGCATTTGCGAGCAGAACCTTCATTTAACCTATTAAACATAACACGAAGTGTTGGCTTCACATCATGGACTCTATGACACCCTAACCACCTGATCCCAGCATGATCGACTATCACTGGCAAACTTTTGTGATTAATGTACTTATACTAGACTATGTATATATGCATTTGCATGACTAAGTTTGTACCCACCTGTAACTGCAATGTAACGTAACCCTTATTGACTGCTTTCAATTGCAACTGTAACCAGATCTAACTTATGCGCCCGTATGCCCCTGGCATACAAAATACAAATAAAGACTGTGTTACCAATGTCTATCATTGCTTTGTCTAGAGTAAAACCTTGTGATTTATGAATGGTGACTGCGTATGCAAGAGTTAGAGAAAAATGTTCTCTGCGTACATACATGTCTTTGAAGAGAAGGAATCGAGCTGTTGAGTGTCCTATTCTTTTTGCTTCTGAAAGTTTGTCAAAGAGAACATTGACAAACTGAATTTTGTTGTCACGTGGGTATGTTTGAAAGCCAACAACTGTACCCAGTGCTCCATTAACTAGTCCTTGGTCCACGTCAAGGTTACGTTTAAGCATTACTCTGCAATTTAAGAATAATTAAAATATCTTTTCCAAGCCTGCTGTGTTTGAGATTGATTTTTCTAAACTATTTAGTCTTGCTGTGGTCACACATGGGTAGTGTCATTCCATGTACATCTAGTTTGTCTGTGGCGCTAATTTCCATAATTGGTTGCATTTCTTTGCTTAACATTATTTCATTGTATTTGAAACAGCTTGCAAGAGTTGGCATTAAGGCCATACAATTGACATTTTTGTGGGCTAATTGTTCCATAACATCTGTAGCACATGCATTATCACCATAAAGTGCATGAATGTGCCGGGTTTTCAATATTGCTTCTGCTTCTCTAGAAAGTATACCAACTCTGATACTTTTTAAGATGTTGGCATAAGTGAGATCTGCAGATTGGCGCATGTTTTCTGTTAATTCTCTGTATTGGAAATGTTGCCAAAGGTTGACATTTCCAATGCTGCCAACAGTTTTACGGCAGAGTTTGTGTCCTTATGTTTTAAAAATAGGCTCACCTTTTACAGGTGTCAATTGAAGAAGATCTCCGAAAACAATGATGTGGTTTCCTGCAAAGAGCCCTTCATAGTTTGTTTTGAGTACTTCTTGTAATCTGAGGTGAATCAAAGCCAACATTAGGTTGGACACCATGCTCACTTCATCTATTAGTAGCATTTTCATTTGTTTCAATACTCTGCGTACTTCCATTGCAGCTTCTGCAGAAAATTTGTAATAATCTAACTTGTTTTGGTGTTCTACTGGCAGGAGTAGTAATCGGTGTAAAGTGACACCACCTATGTTGTAGGCAGCTAAACCTGTGGGGGCAGTGACAACAGCTGACAGTTTGTTGTTTGTCAATTGTTGAAGGAACTTACTGATGATTTTGATTAGGAATGTTTTGCCAGAACCAGCTTCACCACTGACATACAATAGTATAGGTTTGTAATTTTGGCAGGTGCATTCTTTGTTTTCATGTTGCACACCATGTGCAATTTCTTTTGTTATTTCTTGAAAAATGCAACATTGATCTTTGTTTAGTTTTGATTGTAGTGTAGTTAAGTCTTCTTTATCTTCATAGTGACACATGGTGTTTTCTACTTCTATCATAGCTAATTCTGCCTCATTTGTTATTAGTGGTTCTCCCAGTGGTTCTTGGCTTCCTGTGACAGAAGGTTGACTACTGTCAGGAGTGTCCTTATCTAGTTGGACCCGGAGTTCCTCTTCGTGTTGCTGTTCATTGTGCAACATTGTTTTGTACTGTGCAAAGTTTACATCAGTTATACTGCTTTCATTGGCTTTGAAAGCGCCTTGATATGAGTCATAGGTATCTAGTATTTCTCCTACTTTTCTCCATGGTTTGAAGAGTTGTAGCAGGGACATGTAATATATTTCTTTATGTTGAGAAGTCTTTAATGACAATTTGATATGATTAATTAAATTTGGTTTGGTGACTTTTACTAAGCTGCCATCACAGTTTGTCACTTTGTATTTACGGTTTTGCTCATCAGGTTTTATATTATTTTTGTATGTGTAGTTTTGGGCTATGTGGTATAGACACATGGTTTACAAAGTGGTACTCCTGTACGGGTAGTATGTGTCTAATAAATAGTTTTTTAAGATGTCTTGGCTGTTGGGCTATCGTGTCTATATCTTCGTATGATTTTAGAACTCTTTTTCTAGATTTAGCTGCACCAAGACTTAGCCATACTATAGTTGCAGATTTACCATACAATGCAGTACCAGTTAATCGATCAGCTGCTTCATAGGATCCACATTCTCTATGGCACAGCATTTTTATGCCCAAGCTGTATAATTTCTGAGACACTGTTTTATCTGATGACAGGTTAATCCAGAGGTCTTGGAGCTCTGTCTTTTCTGATTTGGTTAAGTATGCTGTGACATATCGTGCAACTGCAGTAGAATTGTCTGCAATGTACTACACATCTATGTTTGCATTCCACAAGTGGCCAATGATTGCATTGTAATCATTGATATATTTTTCTTCTTCTTTTCTTTTTATGCAATATGTATTTTTAGGTGACTTACCGTTAACACTATGTCTAACTGAAGACATGAGGGTGTTCACTTGACCTGTATTTGTAACTGGTCTAGGGAAACCAAATTGGCATTTGGTGTAGTATTTCCCTTTGTTTTTGTATTTGCGACGACAATATTTGCCATATTTGTGTCTTTGGAATTGTAAGATTTTTGCATGAAGATCATTATTTGTGGATTCTGACGGAATTTCACAAGTGACATATTTTTCAATAAACTGTAAAACAGTGGCATCACTGTCTTGACCAAATTTAGGAGCATCTTTAATCCATAAAAGCATGTGGACATGTGGCGCTCCTCTGGCTTGGTATTCTTTTCCCCAAAAGAAGTGTTGCACTTCTCAAGGGGAGGAACGGTTTTATTACAAATAAAATGTAGCATAGCAATGAAGCGATGGTGAAAATATCTAGAAACATTAACAGGATCCTGAAAACAAAGTTCTCCAGGTGTTAGTATATCTATGTTTGTTTTGTTTTCATTTGATATGCGTAGGAAAGCATGTAAATCTTCCCATGCATATTCTGTGCAAATTAATGTAACAAACCAAGTGGGTGGGCCAAGGTTTCTGATCATACAACGTACATCTCCATGACATCGAAACCAGTACTCTTTAGTACCTCGCATATTTGCTAATAGATTTATAAGATTTGCCTGAAAAACGTCATCTTTTTGTTGAACTTTTTGTAATAATTGTGTGGCTGTCATATTTTGAAAGCGTGATCCTGATTTTAATATGTGTGCAACTCAGTAACATAAAGTTGCTAGTTCACTTTCAAAGAGTAGGTGGAATATGTATTCCACATTTTGTCGAAAACTAGGATCTTCAGAATACATTCGTAATGAGCGATATTCTGATGCTGATATTTGAACAGGTCTATCATCGTATCTTCCTCCTTTGCCAGTAGGAAAGAGTAGAGGAAAAGCACGTGCTTCTATACTTTTTTCCCATATGCTGATTGGTGATCCTTTTGTGTGACGCATTTGGTACGTTTCCAGTGCATCTTCTATGGTGTCATTAGAGTGCAATGGGTGAATTGTATAATGGTCTAAAGTGTTTGCTATTGTAGCAGGATCTAGGAGCTCAAATTGACCAGTTTCTTGTGTCTCTTGAATTATTTCAGTATTATCTTTCAAGTTTTCTTCGATATTAATTTCTTTGTAATAATCATTATTCTCTTTGAGATATTGCAGGGCTTCTCTAACTTTATGTAGTCTACCAGTTGTTGCCAAATTTTTTTGTCTTTTGTAGGTACTCCATTTACCAAGATAATTAAAGATTGTTGAATTGGACGTTGCACTCGTAGAGTGTGCACATTTTCTTTTAGATCTAATGGTAAATACACTACTTTTCCACGAATACCTTTCATTAATTCAGAGGGAGGTAATTTTGCAGTTTTTGATTGAAGGCGTATTATTGCTTGAAATGGATGAACTGTTTGAATTATGATGCTCTCATATAAATTAAGTTGTTGGAGGAGTTTTGGTAGTGGATGTAATTCCAAGTTATTTGAGATAGCACGTGAAGGAGTTTGGTTGTTGTCAAGTTTGGTAGTGCAGTAACTGCAAAGTCTTATGGGGTCAGTTATTTCGTATTTGTTTTCTGCTATAAGGTAGAGAGCTAATTTAAACCATTTAGAATCTTCATTGTCTTCTATTTTGTATGAAAGGTCTATAGTTTTTGTGTTACTTTTATAACACGTTCTGCGGCAACATACACACACGTGGTTTGGTACTTCAGCTGAAGTGCTTTGAAATTTTAGTATTTCTTTTTTGTATGTGTGTAGTGAAAGGTTGCCATGTGCAGATTTGTTACGAAGTTGGTTTACAGCTAATTCATCTTGTAAGTGAGTTTCATTTCCAAAATATTTTTTCTGTATATACTCGATTTCTTCTAGTAGGTCTTTTGGTGTACCATGTAGAAGAATGTTATTTAAATTGGCTAGTGCTAAAGCAGGACATTTTTGCATAATACAGTTTATAAACTAGATTACTTATACTTGCATGATGTGTTGATATCCTTTTGATATCATGGAAGGTTGTTTTGCAAGTAGCTCCTGATATGCAGGCCAACGAATGTCCTTGCAGTCCTGTGTGCTTGCGTACTGGACAAGCATCCATACTTTGCAGTATTTTAATTTTGATTTTGTCTTTGCTTTTCTTATATTGATTGAGGAATAGGTGTAAAGATTTGAACATTTTTTTGGGAATGTTACACATTGACGTGCATGGCCATGTGTAAATTAGATGTTCTGATTCAGTCGAATGGAGGGGTAAATCTAAGTTTTCAGGGCATATTTTTGTAAGGAGTACTTCTTGTTCCGTTATGGTATTATTAACTTTTTCATAACCTCGACCACTGCTATGTATGGCAATTGTATTTGTTTACTTTTGTTTGTACGCTTCTTCATTTAAGTATGGTTCTGTGCTTGTAGTGTGACTCCATTCACCTTCACAGATATTTAAGACGTTATTTCTGTTAACATTTTGTTTATTGAGAAGTCTTTTTTGAAGTTTAGTTATTAGTTTTGTTAGTGGTTTAATTCTGTTTAACACAACAATAAATAAGTTTCTTTTGAGAAGAATTGCACTGTCTATCAACGCTTCTAAGATTACTTTCCTACGATAGGTTTGAAGTGTTGAACCTGGTTTCTCTCCTGTTTTTATCAGATTTTGAAGGACTTTGTGACGGAAGATTTTGGCTAATATACTTTTCTTGGTATGCTTACTTTGTACTATATCAAGATTTATAGAAGACGTTTT
The DNA here is from genome assembly GCF_040938575.1 of Ambystoma mexicanum. Taxonomy (NCBI): domain Eukaryota; kingdom Metazoa; phylum Chordata; class Amphibia; order Caudata; family Ambystomatidae; genus Ambystoma; species Ambystoma mexicanum. Next base: position 352,956,401 of record NC_090921.1, read on the forward strand.
ATTTGTAGTGATAGTTGATTTTCTGTTAATAGTTTTTTGGGTCGTTTTACTTTGTGATAGAGGAGGCAAAGTTTTTGCACTAGAAACTTCTTCTGTTTCACAACATGACTGTATTAGCTCTTGTGTTTCAACGTTTTTTACAAATTCTGCTATAGATGGGTGTTTATGTTGGAGACTTTTCTTTTCATTTGCTCTACTTCTGCGTCCCTTTCTACGGAGTTCCTTTTTGGTGGGCATTCTGTAGCGTCTGTTGAAAAAAATACAGAAGGTATGGGTTGGGGTTTTCTGCAATGCATGTGTGTTGTGTGCATGATTGTTTGAGTAAGATGATAAAGATGTATGTAATGGTGTGTGATTGTGAATTGGGAAGTTGAACTACCAGGGATGGGTATTCTTCAATTAATGTGTTACTAAACTGGGGTTCAGATGACAGAAAAAAGTAAGCCGGTGGTGTGGAGAAGAATAAATAATATAGGTAAAGCTATACAATTAAAACAGTTGTTTGTTCTACAACATCTATATTCTAGCGGCTGAGTTGGGTAATTTGTGCGCCGAAAAATAGGAATTCGAGGGCCAATCTGACAGGAGATCACTGTTTAAGACGGGGGAATTTTTGGTCAGAATGGTGCAGAATCTCTATTTTTAGGCACAGAAATACCATGAATGCACCGTACAGTGCGTGTGATTTATAAATCAAATATTATGGTAACAATCTACTTACTTATTTTTCAAAAATGAGTAGTTTGCTTCTTAGTTGTTCTTTGTAAATCAAAATCGGCTGCTTATATTCAGGGGAATGGACTTCACTGCAATTGTAAAAGAAAGAAATTAGTAATTTGGTTGCTATATAGCAATGTTTTCATTTTAGACATAGATTTTTTTTAATTGAAATGCTCAGCGCCTTCCTGAAAACCATTAAAACTATATTATGACTAAGAGTAGGAAAGAAAATATCTTTACTATGGTTTGTGGAATTCATAATCTACCAACGTATACCACTATTCTTGTAACTAAGCTTTTCCACGTAATAGTGAGTCATTGTCATCATAGCTCTCAACCATGTGTGTTGCAAAGGCGAGTGAAATCACCTGATTTTGTTTTTGGCGGGTGAGACGCCCATTGGAATGAATGGGCGTGCAGGAGGCTTGGCGGGTGAGTCAATCCTTTACAAGGCGGGTGAGTTGAGAGCTATGTGTCATACCCTGCTTTTGCATGTAACAGTGAGTGAATGTCATAGTCTGCTTGTCCTATATAAATGTATGTAAGTACTTATATAAACGAAAAAAATTAAAACCAATTATGTGTTTGTACAAATATTATTGTTTGAGATTTGATCATAGAGTGTGTATGTTATTTTGTTTGATTATATGTTGTGTATATATTTTATTTCAGAAATGTTAGTTTAATAGTATTTGCATGTGTGTGTGTGTATGAAGAAATTAAACGATATAAAGGTTTGTAAGTGACAGGTCATTTTAGGACAATGAAACAATGATCGTCCATTCATTTTTCAGATTATAGAAGGTAAAAGTCAGTTAGAAAATGTGTTCATGTACTGTGTAGAAAATATGCATACCTGTACTTTCTGTTCATGTATATGGATATGGACCAAGCTGCAAGTAGAAATATTGGAGATTTGTATAGTATTTCTCGTAGATCGTGGTTGTCAATGGTATGAGACTTGTACTCCGAGAGATACACCGTACATTTGTAGTGCTGCTCTATGATGATGCAGTTACATGTAGAGTTATTGGATTTGATTGGTGGATGGTCATGTGATTGCTTAGCTACATCCAATGAGGGAATGGCACAGAGAGTGAAAATCGAAATGGTAGAAGGGCTGTACATGTTGCGATATGTTCGCGGACATGGCGGTAGTTCTAGGACACCGCGTATTACATCTGGGGAATTTGGAGAGGGGAGGTATGGAAATGAGATTGGATGAAGGAAGGGATTGGTCAGTAAAGTTTAGTGAGTGTGTTGTGCTAGGAGAGGTTTTCTCAGATATTGTTTTTGCAGAGAGAAGAACAGATAGCTATGGCTGAGTGTTTCAGAACACAGATTGTATGGATTTTGGGAGACTCGTGGATTCATTGGTTGAAGGTGCATGCAGAAAGCTGTGGAGTATCTATAGATCTGGGTTTCCCACATGTGGAAGTGCACTGGCATGGAGTGCGTGGAATGAAGTGGTTGGACTTACTACCTCTCTGTGCAACTTTGAAGATAGAGGAACATCCAGACATAATTGTAATTCATTGTGGAGGGAACAGTTTAGGACATGTGTCTGGAATTTCTTTGCAATTTTCAATGAAAGAAGGACTTCAGAAGATAATAGACGTGTTTCCAAACTCTAAAATAATTTTTTCACGGATTGCGCAGAGACAAATGTGGCTTCGTTCTTTCTCATGTGGTCCACAAATGGAGAAAGCAAGGCATAATGTTAATGAGGCTGTTTGTGCCTTCCTAAGAGATTTTGGGATGTCCTCTTTTAACAATGAAAATATTTTGTTTCGTAGTACATACATTTTTCGCAAAGATGGAGTCCATCTTACTTATGCTGGCAATCAGATTTTTCTGAGAAATGTACAAAATGCATTGCGACTTTTTTTAGAAATACAGCATTCGTTTTGAAGTACGTCTTACGTAGTTAAAATGTTTTACATTCAAACACCTCCCAAAGGCTCTTTTCAGAGCCACCATTTCCTGTTGGAGAAAAATGCATTGGTTTCAATCAGGTAGCAATGCAATTGTTTTTCTGTTCGCGGACCGTCCGCGGACTTTCACGAAATGGAAATAGCTATGCTTTATGTATCTTCACTTCTATTTTTTAACTGTGAAAGGCGGCTCTGAAAAGAGCCTTATTTTTTTTTGATTTTTGTTATTTTGTATTTTTTTTGTTCTTTTTTATACACGACACACTAGGAGAGGAGGGAAAGGAGGGTAAAGGGAGGGGGACACCAACCAAAGGGATAAGAAAGGGCGAGCTGAGAGAGGAAGATGTAGAGTGGGTTTTATTTCGGTAGTGAGCTGGTCTTCTGGTGCTCTGAGACAATCGTCTCAAAAGCACTCCGAAGTCGCTCCCCCCTGCAGAGTACTGTGTCACAGTACACACATACAACTGTGACCCTCAAAAGGTAAGGGTCATCAGAAGTCTGTATGGCCTGTGAGGCAGCTTGAGGAAGACGCTGTCCCATAGAGGTGTTCCTTGTGGTGACAGGATCAGGAACGGAGGATGAAGTAGAGACAATCAACCTACTACGCTTCTCGCAAGGTACAACCTTGCGAATGGCCCCAGTGTGGAATGAGCGCAGGTGTCGCTTCATGGTAGTGGTCCCAAAGCTATACGAACCATGCTTCCTGCGACTGAGTACCATTTTGCACTCATTACAGGTGACACGGTTCGCATGAGACTTAGGACCGTTTCCATGACCGGTAAACAACCGCCACACCCAAGATTCACGCCGACTCCGGGTAGTAGGGATTTCCTCTACCTCATTCTCGTCATCCTCTTCTTCCTCCTCTATATCCTCACTCCTGTTCATCTCTTCAGGTCCTTGGGGAAATGGTGGTGGTGGAGGGGGCGGGGGTGGTACTGAGGCAGATGTAGCACCATGTGGTAATAGTCGAGCCATGGATGTCATAGGCTTGGAGATGGAAATCTCAAAATCTGCAAAGTATGCAGCAAAATGCAGTGTGCTCTGTGGAATAGTCAGAAACACAATGAGAATGCGCTCTAGGGCGTGGTCTTATATCGGGGTGCTTGTGCGCGGGTCGCGGACATGCGCGCCGTCCGCAAGACAGATCGAACATCAAAAAAGGTTCAAAAAGTCACAAAAACTATGTGGAAAGTTAGGGTTAGTATGTGGGATTTGTGGTATTGTGATTTTTTAATGAGAAATATTGTGGGTTACTTGGAAATGTACTTTTAAACTGGTCGGGGACACAAACAGTGTCCGCATTTAGAGCACGAGATGAGCGTGGGCGCGGTCACATGATTATTTTGTGAGCATGTTGGCTAAGGTAGCGGTCGTCCGCAGGACACCCAATGTACGGACATTGTTTTGCGCATGCGTGTTGATGTTCTGCGGACAATGTTCGGGTCCTGAACTAATTAAAAGTGCGTCACATGTAAAACGAACAGTTATGGACAGCCGTTTGTTCTTAGCACAGTTTAATTTATTTGCTAACAATACGGACAGACATAGCGTTTCAACCACACCTCCATTTTCGTTTATTTACGAACAATCCAGGACACCACGAGTGTTCTTAGAACAGTTTCTGCTTGCTATCGAACACAACGAATAGGGATAGTGTTCTTAAGGACACCTCCATTTTCGTTTATTTACGAACATTTCAGGACACTACGAGTGTTCTTAGAACATTTTCAACTTGCATGAGAACATTACGGACAGATGTAGTGTCCTCAGGACAGTCACATTTTCGTTTCTTTACGAACATTTACGAACAACCGCGGTGTCCGTGGACACCTAAATTGGTTTTATCACAAGGAACTGAAAGTAATTACAACACAATATAAGAAAAGTAACTTTATTTCATATATATATACAATTATGACTGGGAAGGTGGGGCAGAAACGGAAACAAAAACAGGAGAATTAGGGATTTCTACATAACTGGGATCAGGTGAAGAAGGGAAGGAAAGCTCATCGAAACGCTTTGGTCCATAGGCAGGGTTTGGGGTTAACTGCGTGGGATAGGGTGAGGGGGACAAGTGCAGGTTGGACAATGGTGTGCTGTTGGGGGTTTCACATAATTTTCCACAAAGTTTTTCAAATCCATAAAATTTTGCATAAGGTCGTCCATTTTTTGATTAATCTGCTGTAGAGTGATATCCTCTGATTGTTGTTGTGAGATGCTTGGAATTTTTGTATGGTCTGTAATAAAAAAAATGTGTATGTTAAATGTATACAAAATAATATTTATTAATTGGTTTATACAGTAAAGTGTGTACCATTAGGTGGACTATTTTCTAACATTTCCTCTCGTGGGAAATGCTCCTCTAGCCAGTCGAGAGTACTACACATTTCTGTGAGAAAACAAAAAAGTAATATGTTTTTTTTTTCTGATATAGAAAGTTTATAAATATATGAGTAAAAAGAAGTGCACTTACTATGTCTGGTGAGATATGTAATCAGTAGTGTATACGTCTGGTCTTGCTGTTGGTTGTGGAGCGTCTGTGAGGTAATTATGGTGGAAGCCACTTTATCTTCTTTTGGTATATTGCATTTTAAAACATATTGTATTTACATGAATGGTTAGTGTGTTACATATATGGGTAACATTTTTTAGGTATAGTACATATACTTTGTATGTGTGCTGCTTTGTGAATTTGTTAAATGTTCCTATATTATGATATAACTATTACACATACCTCCCCAGAGTTTTTAGGTGGTGGCACTGTTGTCCAAACATATTTGCGGACCGCCAAATTCAGTAGAAAGGGTTCAGCATGTTCCATATTATATGTACATAAAGTCAAAGTTATTATTGTTAAGTTATGTTACTAAAAAACTATGAAATTCATTAAAAAACTTTGTTAAAGGGACGTTATGGTTAAGTTGCGCTACTAAAAACCTATGAAATGCACTGATTAGCACTTGATATTTATTCCAATAATCTTTGACACTTTTTTTATTAACATTACACTAAGAATCCCTTGTACAGACTTTTCATGAAAGGTAAATGCACATGTGATGTCATCAGTGATGTCATCAATGACATTTGTGATGTCATCTTTGATGTCCTGGGTGTTAATGTTAGCAGTGCACGGTGGCGGCACGAGTTATGGTTGCTTATCTTACCATAACTGCCGAATTTCAGGGGTTTTTCGGTTTTACTTTGAACCATAACGTCCCTTTAACAACGTTTTTCCACTGAATTTCATAGGTTTTTAGTAGCGCAACTTAACCATAACGTCCCTTTAACAAGGTTTTTTTACTGAATATATATATATATGTATATATATATATATATATAGGCGGGAATAACAAAATGACATTCGCCTTGACAGAAAATCTAGACACCATATTTCCCTGGGATAAGACTAAGCAAGCAATCAAACAATGATTACTGAATATTAATTATCGTAAATTAACCCATTTTAAGATTTTTAAATGAAAACAGTGACACGCCTCGAACATTGAATTTACGTTGCATATGCAATGTCTGAAGAGGTTGTATCTTCACTGTGGTTTTAATTGTTTTATCCCTCGCTTTTTAGTCTTTATAACTTGTTTTTCTTTTCCCACACATTTTTGCCTCGCTGTGTGCCTTTCTTAAAAGTGTTACGTATGTATTCTCATTAAATGACAAAGGTTTAAAAAAAAATAAACTCTAGGTAAAAAAAGAAAATACATACCTTCCTTTTTGTGCTTGTGTGCTGCATCCAGGGCACCAGACAATGTAGGAGTGACACACGGCTCCGAATGTAATATTAGCCCAATCCTCAGAGCCAACATCTGCCGGTCATCAGTTTTCTGTTGTTCTTCAGTTTGTGTCCGACTCCCTCGTGTCGCATGAGTGACTTGTGTGCTTAGATATTCTGCAATCTGCACTGCATAGGGTAATTTAGTGCTGGCTCAGGCTGGTGGTAGCCTTACCAGAATTAGAGTTTTTTTGTGGATCCCACTGCAGAGCACTGCCTCCAAACCCACAACTCTCTCTTCACTCTCCATTTGTAATGTACTTCTGTCTCCAATGCGAAGCCATCTGTAAGTGATTACAATATGGCACACACCCAAGTCAAAGCCCAGAATGTAGTGCACAACTGAATCCCTTATTTATTGTTGTCTATGAGTTCAATATTCTGAATGATGTACCACCCATATCACACCCTTCTCCTGAGACCCCCCTGGTCACACTGAACCAGGAATCAGGCTAGCTCACAAAGCAAGATATTTATTTATGTATTTAGAATTTAATCACAGTATATTTTAATAGATAAACAACAATCACCAATAGGGTGACAGAACACGGAATAATATCCTTAATACACTAGGAATAGGTAATGAGCAAAACTAATGTAGCACAGAAAATAATACTTTTGTGTGGGTGTGGACAGATGGCACTATGGTTAGAGGTTCCCCCTGAAACACCCCTCAACCCCCCACTAGGCAATTAAATAGATGTGAGGAGAGAGCAGGTATTCAGGAATAGCACAAATCAAACAGAATATCAGTCCCACCTTCCCCCTTCAAACACAAGAAAAAAACGGAATTGACTTTTCAGCTGTCAGGATGGCTTTAAAATTCTCTTTAGAATTGACTGGGCAAAAACACCAAATATGGTTAAAAATACTTAAATTGTTGTAAATTCCTATGGGAGCCGCTTTGAACAGTTGCACACAGTCACAAACAATGATTTAGTCCAAAGAAAGCATTTGAAATCTCAAAGTCCGAGTAAGAACATTTTTTAAGCTATTTCACATGCGTAGAATTCTTTCAGATTTGTAATTTGCGGCAAACTTTCCTTGCACGATATTCACACTGTTCTGCAATGCAGTTTTGGGCTGTATGGAAAGTTATGGATGTTAGGTACAAGTAGGAGTTGAAATTTCTATCACAAAACTGAGGGAGATATAGAGTTTTTAGTAAGAGTCGTTTTTGTAAAATAGGCACGAGAATGGAAAACGGAAATGCACTTTAAAAATGAAAGATGGTTTTGATTCCACTAGATTATGACTGTGAAAAAGAGAATGTCTCACGTGATTTTCCACAGTTATGTGGCCAGCGTAACCCTTCACGTGTGATGCTCTTGTTTCCATTCTGGGATTTACTTGTCTTACTCAAAATCACTAATGACTTATGATTTCATCAAACAAATGGGAAAAATCAGCGCAAGAAAGGTACTGACAATATTAAGATTCTGAATTTACAGATAGGATGAATGGAGATTGGGATAAGACTATGCAGAGATATTAGGGTCACTTTTCGTCCTATTAATACTTACAGAATATGTTATTAGATTGGACCGTCAGTTCTGGTCATGGATTGGATCTGGTCTAGGAAGAGCAGTACATCAAGCATGGGACTGGATCAGCTAGGCTGGTCGCCGGATTTACACAGGATCTGCCCTCCTAGTCTGTGAGTATTTTAATCAGCTGGATAGAGAGTTCCTCGGGCAAACCTAGTGGTGGCAAGCCAGAGAATTTCAGGATACTGGTTCACAAGGCCTTCTCATCCCACAGCACTTCTCTGGGGTTTTGGGAATACATTTGAGGATTAGGCCTTGCAGGAATCAATAGCTCTCTTTTGCTGGCAAGAGTCTTGGCATCTGGATCTGGAAGAATATTAAAGCTGGATGTAGAATGCTGGATCAGAGTGCTTTCGCCAGAATCAGGAAAGTGAGTGGATCTATAAGTCCCTATGTGTTGTCAGCTGCCTCTATTTATGCTTTAAAATGACATCACAAAGTGGGTGTATGAGCTGGCTTAGCTAAGCTTGCCCCTGTGAGCTGGGATAGGATCAAAAATTCATCTCCACCTTGCAATTTGAGTGATTGGATCAAGGCCAGATGATGTCACATTTTATGGTTTGCTTTACAGTCCTCAGAGACCTCCCTTTAGCCAATGGTCTCAAAATTGGATTTGATACTAAATGTACATTTCTACATTGGTCACCTTTCTACAAATCATACACAAAGATGCCATATGTTATGTAGCAGCTATTCCTCCAAACCCTGCAGCGGTGGGATCTTGTCTCAACTTTCTGCAGAATTTTGTCCTTTACGCTATGATCACAATTTCCAAATTTTTTGCAAATTTTCACAAATGTGTGTGTTTAACATAGAGATGTGTGTGTAAATTTTCACAATTCTAACATGAATACATTTTGCATAAAACCACATATGTTGCCATTCCTGTCAAGAACATGTCACAATGTTCTACCGCCTCTTCAGAAGTGCAGCCAAAAATTAAATTAACAACTCTGTCCTATTTATATTTTTCACCACTTTGAATAACAAGTTATGAGTCTTTTAAAAATGGTTCATTGTTCATGTTTAGCAACAGATGGTCTGTTCCTTTTTATCTCTCTGCAGTCCAGGAGCATCCCCCTCCTTGTTTGTTCCTTCCAGGAGAGTTTACGACCACCTTCACACCTCCCCTTCCTGGGCTGAAAGGCTTGTCATTGTCCCTTCTCTTTCTGTAGACAAGAGTCTGTTTCACCCTGCAACTAACATTTCCCAGTGAGTTTCTGCTGAGAGGAAGGCCTTCCTCCTAGGAGAAAAACTTGCTTTTTCAGTTCTTGCAGCTCAGCCAGGCTAATTAACCTCTTACATCCAGCAAAAACCAAATGTGTTGAATCAAACATAAATACATTACTTTCTTAGCCTTAAAATCTGTGGGATCAAAAATACAACTAAAATCTGTATTCCTTTTTGGCAATAATCCTTTTTATTTTTGCTAATCCAGAAGACCTTTAGTTTTAGCTCACTTTAAAGTTTCACTGGTAACTTATCCGACAGCTGTCATTCAGGTAGCCCAGGGTACTGCACCCAGATTTTGGCATGAGCTGACCGTTTTCAGACAATCCAGTTTGTCTGGACAATGTTTTGTTCTTCATATTAGGACTTTGTATGTTCCACACTACTTCATTAGAGACATGAATTTTAGCACCAGGCATGATTTTGAATGTTGAGAAGTATTGTTTTATAGGCATTTTGGAGTTTTTAGCAACAAAGCAGATGTCATTTGTAGGCACATTTTGGGTTTTCACTTTCAAAGTGCTACTTCTCTTTTTGCACTGTTTGCTGGTCATGGAGCCCACTGGACCATTTTCTGCAGGGGGTGCTCTATTCCACCGCACATGCACCACAGGTGGTAGGTTGTGCATCCCTCTTTTTGTGTGTTGAAGCATACAGTTTTTGTAGGTCTTTGTATGTTTTTGTAGGTTTTTCGCGTGCACAAGCGTTTTGCCGTCATTGTTGCCATTTCTTTCACCATAACTGGCAGGGTGATGCCGCATCACATAGCAGAGTGGGTTAATACATCGCAAAGAGCCCCCCTCCCGACTTGGTTTTGACCTCCCGTCAAGTGGAGGTCAGGAGATTGGAATGTTCTTTTTCTGTCCGTGTGGAGAACTTCAGTCACTTCTCCCATCAATGCTGGAGGTGACACAGTCTCTGTACCGGGTCTGGTCAGGAGTATTGCTGGTTCTGGTTAGGCGTATTGCTGGCTGTGGTTGGGAGTATGGAGCGCCACTCCGGGCTCCTTGGGTCTTTCCTCCCGGTCCCCGAATGGTCCTCCTTGGTAATCCTTTGAATGATTCTTGGTCCAGATGCTAGAAGATAGAACATAACATGGTTATGGATATTTTCCCACTACTGTGTCCACACGTCATCTGGGGATGTCAGCAGTGGGAAGGACACTTGCATTGATTACAATTGGTGACATTCCCCATCTATGTTTACTAATCGTTTTAACACTCTTCTTGCACATACACAGTGAACATTTAGTGATTTTTTTATGTTTCCGGATTTTCCCGTTCTGGGTTTCCGGTTGGCTCCTCTATTTGCAGCAAAGTATGCCTGGGATGGCAACTCTTCAGCTGGTTTATGTGGACCCACTTGTCTTCCCCTTCTGCCAAACTGCCGTTGGGGATGCGGATTCTGTAGGCGACTGGTGAGATTCGGTACACAATTTCAAAGTTGGGAGGAATTTTTGCTCTTTGGCTTGGTTCCTTTGGAAATTGTAAAAGTAGACCCAGTCTCCTACTTGATATTCTTTTTTTAGTATCTTAAGATCATAGTGGGTCTTCATACTGTCTGCAGATCTTTCTAGATTCCGCTGAGCATAGGCAAAAGCATGTTCAATGTATTTTCTCAGATTCTCAACATACTCATGAGTTGTGGAGGCATTTATCAAGGTCTGCTCTTGGGTTCTTTAGAACAGATGCTGGGGTAGCACCATCCTTCGTCCAGTAATCAGCTCAAATGGAGACATTTTTGTTGCAGAGGAAGGGGTAGATCTGATGGCTATCAGGACAAGTGGTAATCGAATGTCCCAACTTGGCCCAGAATCTGCCACAAACTTTTTTAATATGCTCACAATAGTTTTATTGTACCTCTCAACTCCACCCCTAGAGGACTGCTGGTAGGCAATGTGTAGTTTCCTTTTGACCCCAAGTATCTCCCACATCTTTGTCATCTCTTTGCTAGTGAAGTGGCTACCTCGGTCTGACTCAATCCTTTAGGGTATTCCAAAACGCGAGAAGATGTGATTGATCATCAGGGCAGCTGCTGTTTCTGCCTTGCAATTTGAGGCCAGGAGACATTCCACCCATTTAGTAAACAAGCATGTTGCAAATCTGACCAAGGCAGTGTCATCCCCCTCTTTTGGAGGGGAGCACGGTGTGTGAGTGATGTTGGCTGAAATTGTGCACACACAAGACACCCCTTCAAGTATTGGTCAAGGTTCTGCCCCATGTGTGGCCAGTATGAAACCTCTCGCAAGATTTCTAATGTCGTATGAAACCCCCGATGTCCGGCTGTGGCCGCATCATGGGCGTGACTTAGCATCAGGCTTCGGAATGAGGTAGGGCCCACCCACTGGTCATGGCCAGATATGGATATCCTCACCACCAAACCGCCTTGGATTCGGAACATTATTGGACATTTCATCAACACTCTGAGGTCCTCTTTCCTTGTGTAATCGGTATCCGTCAGGGGAAAGTTCTCAGGGTCCTCAATGTGTTGATAAAACTTACCAATTATTGGATCCCCTTTTTGAGCCATAATCAAATCAGCATCTGGGGTCTCCTTACTTCATTGTGCAGTTGAGAGTTCATTGTGAGCATTTGTCTAGGACCTAGTGATAGCAGTGACCTGGATTTCCCCCAACAGGGTCTCGATCTCAAATAGATCCCCTTGGATGTCTCCAGTTTTGGCCGGCTGATCAGCTAGGTCATTTCCAGTTTTGTCTGGTCCCTCTTCTTTAGAATGACCCTTCATGTTTTTCCAGTAGATGGTCATCCCATTCGAGGGTACCAGATCATCAATATTTTGTATTAGTTTTCCGTGTTTTAAAGGTTTATTATAAGCACATAGCATGCCTCTGGTTTTCCAGTTAACCAGGTGCTCCACAAACCCATTCCGTACATAATCTGAATCAGTGATGATGACCAGTTTGTGGAAATGGTGTTGGACAGCAGTGAGGATGGCTTGATGCACAGCCAACAGCTCTGCCACTTGACTACTTCAGGGACCAATTTTGTACCCAGCGGAGGGTTCGGGGGCATCATTCACCCATGCATTCCCCAAGCCGGCCACAAGTTCCTTTTCCCTGTTGTTGACAACATGGTAGGAGCACCCATCCACATATACAGTGGGTATTCCCTCACACTTCTCTTCTTCATAGAACTTGTGTGGGGAATTAAGGTATGCCTTCATGTTGTCCTTTATTTTAAGACTTTCGTCCTCGAGACAGTTTTCTCTGGCACAATCATTCAAGTCAGCCAGACCTTACGCGAGGGGACTCTTCTTGTTTTGGCCATATCTGACCTCCACAGGAAAGCCTTACATTGACAGAATCCAGGAAGTGATTCAGGAATTGCTCACATTTCCGGCCAGATTCTGTCACTTTGAAGATATTGCAAAGGTTGGTGTGGGTCTCCACTATGATGTGTTCCCCCTGGATAAATGGGCGGTAATTCTTCAATGCCCACACCATTGCCTGGAGTGCCTTCTCAAAATCATTGAATTTTTCCTCCACAGAGGATAAAGTTTTATTCGCATCGGAGATTACTTTATTGACCTTGTCATGCTTTTGATATAATACTGCAGTCAAGCATGTATTTGAGAACCCTGTCTCCAAGAAGAACTCCTTGTTTTTGACAGGGTATGCTAGGCAAGCTGCTTGTCAGAGGCTTCTTTTGAGTTGTCTTACTGCCTCGGCTTGTTCTGGAACCCACTCCGACTTGACCGCCCCCCTTCAACAGATGGATCCGGGGTCACGTGATCTCTGTGTAGTCTCAATGAACTTTCTGCTTTAATGAGTTAGTCCAAGGAGGCTCCTTAGTTCCCGCAGAGTTGTGGGGTCTTTTATTTTCTGGAATGCTTCTACCTTCTTTTGCTGGGGACAGAGACCTTCAGGAGTTATATCTTGCCCCAAGAAATTGACACGGGTCCTGCACCACTGTGCCTTTTGGAAAGAGATTTTTGCTCCGGCAGCCCTCAACTGTGTCAGAACATAACAGATCTCCGCTATGTGTTTCTTCACAGTTGAGAATTTGATTAGAACATCTTCTACATAGGCCAGGTTACCCCTTTCACCCAAGTCAGGCATGGCCTTATGCAGAAAGATGTTAAATTCATTGCTGGAGTTGATGTATCTGAAGGGAGTCCGGGTCCAAGTGTACTGCTGCCCTCCGAAGGTAAAGGCCTGCTTGTATTGGTCCTCCCTACTGACATGTACAATCCAGTACCCATTGGTCAGGTCAATGGCAGTGAATACCTTTGACCGCTGGATCTGGGCCAGCCCTTGGTCAATGTAGGGAAGAGGCCATCGGAAAGTATGGACCCGTTTGTTGAGCTCCCTTAGGTCAGCACACAGCCTCCACTGTCCGTTTGGCTTCAATATCCCCAGCACCGGATAATTGAAGGTGCTGTGGACTGGACAAATTATCCCACGGGACTCAAGGTTCTTAATTATTTCAGTGAGGGACTCCATTGATGCGAGAGGCAAGCGTTATTGCTTCACAAACACTGGAGTCATGCCAGGGTCCGTGGGAATTGTTGTTGTGTGGATGTCGGTGCGATCACAGTCATATGATTCCACCGCAAAGAGATCCTGAAAATCTAAGAAAACTTGTTTCAATTTTAGCATTTGCTCTAGAGTCTCACAGGCATCAGCTAGGTTGACTCTCTCTTCAACCATCTGCCTGAAGCTCGGAAAGACTTCTGGTTTGGGTATCTCAGCTGCCTCCTCCAGCTGGGTGGAGAAGTCACTCGTCAGAGTGCTGACTTGGACTGATGGCTTCCGGTGGGGAAGGCAGTCCTGGTGGACTTGAAACATCACCTCATCCCTCCTGAAGTCATAGGTCACATCTTCCTTACCATAAGGGCAGGAAGAGTACACCAGGAAATTCCCCCCATGCCGGGTGAAGGTCCTGTCTGGTGTTGTGTCATTGTCGCTATCACTGTCAAAACATTCCGTGGGAATTGGTCCTAACAGTTCGTTACCTAAATCTATGGAAAAATGTTGGTCATCAACCACCATTCCAATAATGGTGCCTGCGCCCAGAGTGATACTCTTTAGGTCGCTGTTATCCACCTCTATTGGAATAGTGGTGTGTTCTGTATTGACTAGTGGTGTTGGGTTTACCCCCAACCCTTGTTGTTTGAAATGGGCGTTGAGATGAACATAGGCGTCAGGATTTTTCAGTTTCTGTCCTCTTTTAATTTTTATTTCAAGTGAGAATTGTTGGGTCCGTTCTGGGCTGGTGACTTCCTCTCCAATCTGAATTTCAACTACATATGTCAGCAGTTGAGCTGACCGAAATGCTTTCTCTGTGTCATCAAAGTCCATGGGATTACCCGCTAATCGGGACCAGGTTTTGAAGTTTATTAGGTCCAAACTAATGACAAAACGATTGACAATGTCACTGCCTAAATAAAATGCAGCAGGCATATCTCACACGACCCAACAATTATGCACTATGCTCTTGTTACCTATGGACATTTTGAGCATACACCTGCTAGGCAGGAGATGTTTAGAATTGGGTGTTTCCAGGTCCATTTCCCATTTATCTATCAATTTAAATGTGGGAATGGTTGGATTTATTGGCAGTTTGCGGAACATGGCCTCGCTGATGAAGCTCTTACCATTGTTCACACACACTGCTCTCCAATTTTCTGAATATCTGCCAAGCTTTGAGCTGATTTCTCATCATTTTGGACTATAGGAGTAGGATTTTCTGATTGTGAATTTGTAGAGAATTTCAGAGTTTTCCCTTCCAGTGTGGAATGCCTCCTTAGACTGGAAGGAAGGTTGATTTTCAGAAATAGAGAGGACTCCCCATCACCAGTTTGTTGTCCTACTGCAATTACTGTCACGTCAGGGTTTCAGTTATTTTGGAAATGGAATTCAAATTTGGTCAGGTTTCTGTTCAACCATGTGGCATGTGGCATTTAAACTAACATGGTTGACACTATGGGCCTCATTACACGGATGGCGGTGAACCATGGCGCTATTAGCGCCATGGTTCATGCTGGTAAAATTCCGGCACCGCCTTGGTGGAAAGGGGAATTACCGCCCTATTCCAAGGTTGGCGGGGCGGTAATTCCCCCTTCCACCATTGCCCTTCCCCATTCCAATTTTTGCCCCATAGGGCTCTATGGGAATGGGGAAGGCGCTAATTACGGTACCGCAAATTGCGGTACCGTAATTAGCTCCCTGGTCCCTTTGCGGGTTGGTTTTTAACGCCTGAAAAAAGCAGGCGTTAAATTCCCCAACCCGCAAAGGGACCTCGTAGTAAGGCGGTAAGGATTTACCGGTACCGGTAAAATACCGGTACCGGTAAACCCTTACCGCCATCCGTGTAATGAGGCCCTATGTTTCAATTTTATTGGTCGGTTAGTCTGGGTCCAGAGGACCTTGTTTACACAATCTATGAGGGGAGACATTCTATGCAGGATGTCATTCCCTAGTAAACATGGTGTGCCCTCTGGAGTCACAACTATGACCGGGTAGTTCACCTTGTGTCACCCAATTTTAATGTCTAAATCCACAGTCCCCTCGACAGGAATTTCATTCCCATTGAAGTTCTGAAGTTGTCCAGGAAGAGGGGTGAGAGGGATTTGGTATTTCTCCCCCCTTCCCAAATTCAGCTGATCAAAGGCCCTTTTTGACAGAAGGGTGGCATGGGATCCAGTGTCCACCAGTGCCAAAAATGTACATTGCCACTGTATTTGGACCGGGACATAACATCTTCCCTCCTTCTCCTCAAAGGGGCAAAGATAATGCACATTTTTGGCCAATTGGTGGGTTAATTTCTTTGCTTTGGATTCTGACAGAGGGATGATTTGGGCAGGATTTTGTTTGGGATCTTTGGAACCTGTAAGAAAAAGGTGGCAATTGGATGTGGGGGGAGTTTTGGGCTCCTCTAGTTCTGATTCTGGACTGCCCCCCCCCCCCTTTTTGGAGGGAGTCACCAGAATTGGTTTGACCAGGGTGATTTTCTTGCTGGTCATTCTAGGGTTTGATGATGTGCGGTTTTAACTCAGTCCCCACATCTACCCAGTCCTGATCAGGATCTCTTGAGACCCATTTGTCTTTGGGAGAAGTTCCCACATCCCTGAAGGAGAAGATCCTTTTCCCATAATACTCTGAGGACCCCTCTCCTTCAAATTGGAAGATTCACACCTCCTCCACAAAATGGGTCTTTCTAGGCTCTTTATTTCTCCTACCCACCCTCTGTTCCTCAGGTTGCAGACTTTCGGGGACGGGAGATTCTGGTTCCAGTTCCTGGGTTTCCAGGGGCTTTTCACAAGTGGGGAAGTAAGCTTCCTCTAAGGCTTTACGCACCACTTCCCCTTGTGCCTCCTCCCTGGGAAGCAGTGGATTGTCGGGGTCTCTCCCTGTCATTGCTCTGGAGCACTAGACCCTTGATTTGAGGAGTTCTGTGTCACGATGCTCATTTGGGGGTTCTGTTGAGCCCTCAGCATGCAACCCAGATCCTGTGCCAGGTTCTGGACCTGGTGCTCCAGTTGGGACACCCACTCTGACTTCTACAGGGTCCTCTGGTCTACCCTTGGTTGATCACGTGAAGGGTAACTGTCCCTTCTACCATAAGACCTTTGGTTACGATAGTTTTGATCCCCCTCCACCCTTGGCCTCCCGTCTCCCGGATTGGGCTGTCTGGGCTCAAGAAAGTGGGGAAAGAAAGAAGGGTTGTTTTAGGGGTTGGTGTTCGGCGGGTACCGGGGAAAGAAATTCAACCCAGCATTTGGGGGATTACTGCCCTCCTGGGGAAAGTGAGGAGGGAAGTTTCCTGGGTTGGCAGCTGCCTGGTTGGATACCCTCCCCCTTGGGCTGGAGGAGTCCACACATAGCCCAGGATGGGTCTGTTGCCCTTTTGACAGGGGCTGTTGTAGTCTGAGGAGTTATGGGTCCCATTTGTTGGGTCCTGTCCCTGACTCCCTGTTTGGGATTGGCCCGAGGGCCTTCTGGGTCTTGGGTTAGTAGGATTAGGTGCAGGAATGTTTTTAGGCCCCCCATCTCTAGATCTAAAATAGGGGCAACCTTCACCTCTGCCACTTTAGCAGCAGCAGGGGTGTTGGATGGTTTTGGGTTTTTATTAGCACTTTTACTTTCTACTGGTTTCTGTACTTCGTAAATGCGAGTTGCTTGTTCAATGGCCCAGTCTACTGATCTCTTCTCATGAAAGTCCCTCACCAGCTGGGTCATAATGTATTTAGGGACTGCATGAAAGCAGGTATTGACAAACTCCATGCTGTCAGTGCGCACCCTCCTGGTGGTCTGCGCAAAGGCACGTTTCAGCTCTTGGACAAATTCTTGTAGGGCCCGGTCTTCCCCACATTGCAGGTTGTAGGCTGCCTTGCGGGCATCTTGAGGGTTTATATGGATTGAAAAATGCTTTATGATGTCCGCCCTATATGCGGACCATCTTCAGTGGTTCTGATCCTCCAGCCCCACAAAGAAGCTGGAGTACTCAGGTGAAGATGTCCACTTGACATAGTTAATACAACTTTAGCTGTCCTTCAGGTGGAAAGTCTCCATCATTTGCTCAAACAGCTCAAGGTGCTCTCGAACTGAATATTTGGCATTTTTATGGTAGGGCGTTATGACGCTCCTAATAGCCTTGATTTGCTTCAGGGGATCTTTCAATAGGGCTCTCTTAACTTTGTTGGCCTTTTTAGTTTTGGTCACCCTGGTCCACTCATCCTCTGACTCAGAGGCACTGCTACCTGAGGTGGCTGTCTGATCTTCTAGGCTCTCCCTGATTCTGCAGGCTTGGGAATGGCTGGCAGAATGTGGGGGCCTATTCTCTTGAAACCTGTGGTGCTCAGAAGAGTCTTCTGACTCTACTTTGCTCCCAGGATTGAGTACCTCCCCCCCACTATTCGAGCTGGGAAGAGGTATTTAAAATGCTCTTTGTGGGCCCAGTCTCATGGAATTCCCCACCAAATTTGACTGACTGATCTCTTGGTAAGTGATATTTTTGAGGATCCAGTTCTCTGATTCTCCCCTCACTGGAGTCTCCCTGATCAGAGAGGCTGGCCCTAATATTTGGGAACCTGTACATAGATGCCCGCCTCTCCATTTCTGGGAGAGGTTGATCTATCAGTCACATATTTCCCTTTGTGTTGAAGTCTACCATCACCATGGCCTTTGGTTCATATGAGCCAGTGGACATGGGGTGGCAGAGTCCATGGAACTGAAGGGATTAAGGTCCCTGATGCCAGGGTTCCTAAGGTTATGCTGAGGGGTTTCTCTCTCCCATCTTACCTCATCTTTTTCAACCCAAATTTCCTGGGCTGAAATGCTTGTCATTGTTCCTTCTCTTTCTGTAGACAAGAGTCTCTGTTCCACCCCGCAATTAACATCTCCCAGTTAGTTTCTGTTGAGAGGAAGGCCCTCCTCCTAGGAGAAAAACCTGCTTTTCCAGTTCTTGCAGCTCAGCCAGGCTAAATAACTTCTTAAATCCAGCAAAAACCAAATTTGTTGCATCAAACATAAATACATTACTTGCTTAGCCTTAAAATCTGTGGGATCAAAAACACAACTAAAATCTGTATTCCTTTTTGGCAACAATCCTTTTTATGTTTGCTAATCCAGCAGACTTTTAGTTTTAGCTCACTTTAAAGTTTCACCAGTAACTCATCTGACAGCTGTCATTCAGGTAGCCCAGGATACTGCACCCAGATTTTGGCATGGGCCTTCAGTTTCAGACAATCCAGTTTGTCTGAAGAATGTTTTGCTCTTCACATTAGAACTTTGTATGTTTCACAATACTTTATTAAATATATGAATTTTAGCACCAGGCAAGATTTTGAAAGTTGAGAAGTGTTGTGTTATAGGCATTTTGGAGTTTTTAGAAACAAAGCAGATGCCGTCTGTAGGCACTTTTTGGGGTTTCATTTGCAAAGTGCTGCTTCTCTCTCTGCACTCTGATTGCTGGTCATGGACCCCACTGGCACATTTTCTTCAGGGGGTGCTCTATTCCACCGCACATGCACCATGGGTGGCAGGTTGTGCATCCCTCTTTTTGTGTGCTGAAGCACACGGTTTTTGTAGGTCTTTGGCGCGCATAATGGTTTTGCCGCAATTGTTGCTGCTTCTTTCACCATAACTGGCAGGGTGATGCCGCATAGCATAGCAGAGTGGGTCAATACATCCCACACATCTCTGATGCACCTCGGGCAGGCACATGTAAGCAGTCCAGGCAGACTCCACCTCCAGTCTCAGCCTTGGTGCAGTAGAAGCCAGTGCCACAGCAATGCCTGCATTGTGCACACATGCACTACATTACATTAAATGGCAGTCCAAGACTTCATCACTAATTCGATAAACCGCTGTAAGCAAGGTAGCAATTATTAAAGATGAATGAAATTGTTCACAGTACTTGTATCAGTTTACCAGTGTACCATTACATTCCTATTGGGTGGGAAATGCACAAGTAAAACATCTTCAATCATTCTAGCCTAATTAGCGATTCTCCCTTCCTGTTCTTTTTCCCAGACAAAACCTAATTAGTACCTGGCAAGAGACAATCAGATTGTTACTAACAACCTTAATGGCCCTCGCTTGGTAGTTACCTGGCCGGGAAAGACTCACCTCAGGCGTTCCGTTTGGAGCACTGAGTTCCTCTGAGTTCTTTTCCTTTCTCCCCATCTGTCATGGAAATGGAGAAGGGTCTATGTGTAGTCCTTTTTCACTTTCCATGGAAGCTATTTCATTTGTTTACTTTTTTTAAATTACTTTAATGGCCACCACAGTAAGGAAGAAGGGACTACACGTCACAGGCTTGTGCACAATTTGTCATCTAACCCACCACTGGTGACATTTAATCTGCGCTTATCGCTTCCCTCTGGGCTGGTCGTTGTGGTGCTCTCTTCGAGCTGTGGCCTCTTCCTCCATGCCCCTTGTTTAGAAGAACACTTCAGCTTTCTGCTCCTGCCAGTACTGTAGAACCATCTTGTTCATTTGGGACGTGCAATCCAGTGGATATCGGCCAGAAGAGTGGTCACTACTTCTTCTGGCCACAGGGAAAACTTTCAAAGAGAACACCCTCTAAATGTATTACTGCACTATTTTGAGCGCTTTGTAGGTTCTTACGAACTTGGCTAGTTCCTTCATGAAAAGGTCCCCAAAGAGCTGGCCCTGCCTCCAAGAAGGCCTAATTCTCCTAGCTTACAATCTATTTTAATCACGATGCCCTTCATTACTTCCACAGAGATGGCACGATTTGCATTCCCTAACAGGCATAGATCTATCTGTGTCCATCCCACCAGTGTCTAGGAATTGATCTGAGTCTCTGTATCTATCGCTCTCTTTTCCAGGTCTAGGATCTTGGCAAATAGACCTGCTACATATAGCAGCTTATCCTGGCATGAAAGCCAAGCTCTGTTGATTCCTTTCTTGGGGTCGTTCACACTTTTCCCCAAGAATATTAACATCTTGGTGTCTAACTCCAGAGTCACTGAGAACTTCCTTTCTGTCTCTGGCATGGGAATTCTGCTCTCAGGCGACCCCTCACTTCCTTATTTAGCACCTTGCAGAGCCTGGTCTTCAGGTATTCCACTAACCTCAGCGATGGTGTCCATTTATTGGATTGAAGGTGTACTAACTCCTTCAGGTTAAACAACTCCCCTGCTCCATCCACTTCTGTGGAGTCATTTTGCGAATATCCTCTGCCGTTCACCCTTGCGGACTGCCGGGCTTGCGCTCTGGTAGATTGAGGGACTCCTCTGAATCCATCGCTTGACTCCATGCAAGCGAGTCCTCTTCTCCTCTCGCCCTAATTTTCTACCTCTGGGCCAGAGGGTCTCATGTGAGATTCACCTCTCTTCTACTTCAGCTCGGCCTCCTTCAGCCTACTGAATGCGTCTGGGATTCTCAAAGCCGCCTTAGTTGTCTGTGACTATCCTTCAACCCGAGAGGGATGACAGAGGCTTTTGACCTATTGTGGGTTCCATCACTATCCCCTTCTGGAGACGTGCTTCTCCTCTCATGTGTGCCCTTCCCTCTCAGGTGAACCTCCATGTCGTTGAGCCTTCGCTGGATCGGTGTCAGCATGTTAGCCACTGCTCTCTTGATTGTGGTCTCCACTGATAAACCCAAATGCTCATTTGTTTTGATTCTTCTTCTCACAATGGAGTGATTTCTTTTCTTATGGACTGTCTTCTTTCTTCTTCTTCGCTGTTATGCTTTTTTCAGGTTTTTTGTACATTACAAGAATCTAAATAAATAACATAGATAAAATAAATAAAATACCTCCTTCACCTTTTGTGGTAATGTGGGCCGAGGGTAGCTTATGCTTTAAAGAGGAGTGTGTAAGTGAACCAGTAGCGACCTAACCAACACAGTATCACAGTTTAAAATAAAGGGAATGTCAAGGTTCTATAAAGATATATACACTTTAATTAAATACACCATCTGCAAAAGAACAAATAGAAAATACTCTACGAAAACCCACCCCAAAGGAAGAACAGAGAAGATGTGACGCCTTTGATACCCGGGCCCAGGACAACTGCCTGCTCTGCAGCTTTCTTGGGCAGATGGTGTTACCTGCCCTCACAAAGAGATCAAACACGTGGCTGGCCCTCCAGGCTCCTGTCCTGCCTTTTGGCAGTCTACACCCAGCTAACCACAATACACATCGTCTTCTACAGCAGAGCTGACTCACAGGAGCTGACATGTGCAATATCAATTGGGATGTGGCAGGTAAGGTAATAAGTAGTGCCAAGCACTATACCCAAACTCAGGGACAGCTTTATTTTAGAGATCACCCTGTCATCATCAGTGGTCATTGCAGTTTTGGTACAGGTGGCATATCTTAACTTGTGCTCCTGCTCCACAGGGACTGTCGCTGTGACTGTCAAGTGGGCATCTTGTGGTCTTCGAACCTGCTCTGTGCCATGAGTAGAGTAGGCACCGCGGATCAGGCAACTGATGCGGCAGGGCAAAAGTTCACTATTATTTTGGCATGGAGTTGACAGAAAAAGGGGATCTGGTTGGCAGGTTACCCTTTTGGAGATGGAATTACCCTCATCATTTGTTAAATAATAATAAAAAATGGGGGCGTTGCACAATTACCGGATGGCAATTCCTCACACTCTTTCTCTGATCATTCAGGTTGTGGGTATGTCTGGCAGTCCCCTGCCTTCTCCTGGTATGTTATTTATTTATTTATTTTATTTCACTTCTCTCTCTTTTTAAATAAACCGTTATCTGCTGCAGAGTCCATGTGACCACTATGGGGTCCGGCGGCTAGGCAGTCTCTGCTCTGCTCAGGACCGGTATGAATTGCTGCTCCTAGCCCTTGCCAGGCACCAAGGTTCCAGCTTTCCTGCATAAATGCTGCAGAAAGAGGAAGCCTCGGTCCGAGGCTCTTGACTCCATGCAGCAAACATAGCCCTGTACTTAGAGGTGCGGTGGTCTGCGGGCCACAACCACGTAGTGGAGCGGAGCACACCTGCAGAGAGATCAGGGTGAAGGGCACACGTTCCCTTTTGCTCCCCGCTATGCGGCCAGAGATTGAGCGCCCTGTATCCTTACAGACAGGCCTGCAAAGAAAATAATAACACTGTGTCAGGGCCTCCTCAGATCCCAATCATCCGCACTCATTCACTTCCCACGGAGATAAAATCAAAGGCACTTATCTGCTGCTCCAGCAGTGAAGAAAGAGGGCCAATTAAGGAGGACAGTATCTAGCTGTTGTGGAAGCATGATAGGTCGACCAGTCCCACTTGTTTGTTTGAATGGACTACAACATTTCCTGGAGTTCAAGGGGAATATTGTTATAGGAATGTTGTATTTTGTTCAGTTTCACATTCCCTGCTAGAGTTAAATTAAAGGAAGAGAAGCATAATGTTTGCCTCCTTGTCTTGAATACAGGTGGTAGGGAGGTGATCTCACACCCATACCATGTCGCTGCTATAGCATCAGAAGACATGTTTATGACCAAGGAGTGGACACCAGACTGATGGTGACCGCAAGCCTCCCTTGCAACTCTGCACTTAAATTCAGAGTTAGGTATTAATGAAGGCACTTTGCCCGTGTTCTATGCAACCCTGATTTCCTGTGATAAATTGCAGTACCCAGCCTGGGATCAAATACAAGGCTGGGCCCTGTGTGAGGCCTGGGGCAGGGCCTGGTGCATTTCCTTTCTCTTTCCCCTCTTGTGACGGCCCAGTGTGTGAAACTGAGCGAATGTGTTTGCCAGTGCAAGGCATGATGTACCTTCTGGTAGAGAACGGGTGGGTTGGGTGTGCAGTAGACGGCTGCAGCAGAGAATGCCCCTGCATACTTCAATGGTCACCATAGTCTTGCACTGTGTGCTTATATGTTATGGTAAATGTGCAAGAGACATGGTACGATAAGCGTTAGAAGCATTTGAGTGTGGGGTTTAGTACAGGTGGTCAGTGGGGTGGGAGGTTCCTGTGCATTTTGATGAATTTGGCGATCGACGATACTCTTTTAAAAAGCGGAAACAAAGGAATGGAGACATTACACAAACTACAGCATTTCAAAACGGTTGGCTGCATCCGTTTGTCTAATATATTTAAAAGTGGGGAATTAAAGATCCTTTAATCAAACAAATAACAAGAGATGGGAAAAGAGTTTTGGGAGTGCAATCCCTCTGCCCGGTTGCTTTATTTGCTGCACCTCTACTCTCCTTAACTGCAGAAGGGAATACCCTCCCACACGTTTTCTCCTTTAGAGCAGGAACTAGTGTGTTAGCAGGATCTAGTGTGATTTTATGAAGGTGAAGGCAGGAGTGGGCAGGAACGTAGCACATAGAAACTCCTTTCGGGCAGATAATATCTTAGCAATTAGTGCTTAGTGGCGCCATACTGGATTTACTGCAGACTTTATTTGTTCTACATCAGATTCAACCTCACGATTTAAATATAAAAGTTTTAGTGTGCATAACCTGTTAATAGCCACATTGTTTAGCCGGGGAAGGCAACTGGTCGGAAAATTACAGAGCGAGCTGGAGTATTTGTTTGCAGTAGGAATGATGCTCTGACGACTGCTTTGAGGACGGTGGGGGGGGCGTGGGGGGAAAGTCACCAATGTTGACATTATGCAATGAGGAGTCTATACATCACTGAGTTCATCCGTGGAGCTTGCATGAGGGGACATGGACATGCTATGGTCAGATTGCGTTGACGATTCGTGTTCGTTGAAATGCTCAATAATGCCCAACCTGGTTACCCAAAGAGCCGAGGGTGGCCAGGTCCTAATACATTGTAGAGACTAAGAAATGTTCATCCTACTTTTAGCCTTGACATCTCTTCTCTTTACCAGTGGCTGGTGCTTTATGAAGCCAAGCAGTTCTTTGTGTCAAAAGCAGTGTTTTATGATCCCCCTATAATATTTTCAAAGGGTGATGATACATTGGTTGCACGTGTGGGTCCTTGAGTGGTGCCCACTGTGATTGTTCTCTCTGATGTGCTTTGACCCTTCGCTGTTGCAACATTATCTGTTCCTTTTGTTTGCCATTGAAATGTTACTACTGTGTTTGCCTAATGTTTTGCCCCACCTATTGTGCTCCCAAGTGAGAATCTCCCCCTTTGGAGTTACCAACATAATCACTGGGTGGTGCTCCATTTGTGATTTGAAACCCAAGCATGTTCAAGCATGATCCTGCCACCAGGTGTATCTCTTGGCTCTGCCCACTGGACTCTGCTTGGCTATTTAGTTCTGCCTTTTGCATCCTACTCTATCTCTGCTCCCAGGCATCATCTTTTCCCTGAGTTGTGTACCTTTGAGATTCTGCCACAATGTTCCCTCTCTGTACTTTTGCCTGAGGCTATACATGACACAATATGTCAGGTTAAGTCTCCTCAAATCACGCAGTACAGGCCAGACAGTCCCACTTCTCTGTTTGCAGGCGGTCACTGCACTCTGGGACATAATACTACTGCTCCCTTTCTCTGCTTTCCTTAATGTTTCCTTTCACCGTCTCCTTTTTCACGGTCTACTCATTATTCTGCTTCACTTGGCAGCCCGGCTGGCAAGACTTGAAAGCATGATTCAGGATTATGTTTTTTGGGAACAAAATAAATCGGACTCCGTATTATAAAAGCCCACTTGAGCACATCTTGAGTCCATCACGCAACGACACACTACTTCTAGGAGTGTATCACTTGAAACTGCTCCTATGAAATACCTGTTATGTTGTACAGGGTTATATGTGATTTTAGCGTTTTTAAATCCCTGAGATGGTTATTTAATGATCCGTAAACAACTGCGGAAAAAATATCGAGTTACCCTTTTCACTGCACCTAATGTCCAGCGCAGGACATTTTGGCGCGACCGGTTCGGCGCATGCCGTTATGGTGCAGGTATTTGGCCGCAGGTCCCGTTTGGACGTGCCCTGATCGCCACAGCCACTACGGCTCGGGAACTCTTGGCGCCGGTATGTTTTGGCGGGACGGACATGGTGCATTAAGTAAAAATGTTTTAAAAACTTATGGTTCATGAATGGAGCAATTAAATACCCCAGAAAATGGCATTATGAAATGCAGCAATTAAATACCAAAAAACACAAGGGATGAATACAGCCTCGCGAAAAAAATGGCACTATGAACAACACGCAATTGAGCAAAAAAATGGCACTAAGAAATAACATGAAAGGGAGCAAAAAATGATACCATGAAAAAAACGCAAGAGAGCGTTTACAGAAATTAATTTAAACTAAAATACATATCCTGCAATTGCGCACCCGGGCGTGCAAGACTTCCAGACACTGCACTTAACCACAAGACCCCAGAGATCTTAATGTTTGGCTATGCACAAGTTCCTAATGCTTGATAATATTTAAAAAAAAATATTCCTGCCAAACATATATACTGTTGAGGTTGTGTTCAAATATATATGTAATTGCAGTGTAAGTATACGAGTTCTGCTCCCCCGGCAGGGCTACAACTGTAACATGTATACTTACCCTATAATGCCATATATATATCAGCTATTGAAAAAAAAAACTATCATTTTAAAGTGGCAGTACCAGAAACTAGCATATCAAGGTGCCCTCTGACTATCTGTTCATTTACCTTCCGAAAATGCCAGCGATTGGCAAAGGTTTGAACGCAGTAATAATCCATTGCATTGATGGGCATCTGCTATACTCAAAGAGAGTACTCGTTATATCAGTGACATGAATTGATTGACAAATTGGGACCAATACCTGCACGCCCTTTCTCTTTTAATCATGGCTATTTATGGCGAATTGCTGCTGTCACACCTGCAAGCATGGCATATGCACTTTTTCCTCCTAGCCCAGAGCTTCTGCTTGATTAGTTTGCATTAGTTTAGGCTTCATATTACACATTGGGCACCATTACGAGCATGGCGGTAGCCGTGCCTGTATGGCAATAACCGGCCCATTACGAGATGAATGGGCTGGTAATTGATAGTTGATAACGGTGCTGGGGCAATCCCGAATTCTGCTCGCGGGGACAGGTAAGACCTGGCGGGCTGTCAGGAACCCGCGAGCAGAACTCGTAATGCGGCGGGACGGTATGAACGGTGCCGGTGCCTTACCAGCACCGTTCATACACCGTTCCCGCCACTATTATAATGAGGCCCATTATCCCATTCTATAATAAGTTATGCACTAGCATGCAATAGATTATCTCGGAGGTGGGCGTGTGTGACCCGCTCCCCTTAGATCCCATGGAGTCGTAATGTGGGATAGTGTCAGAGTGAGAAACCACTAAGCGTATATAAAAGTTAATTAAAAAAAACTCATTCCTGCTATCTTGGACCGTGGCCTGCAGGAGATCAAGACAGCATGTTACCACGATGCCACAGTGATCTTACTGTTTGTATACACACAAGAGTCATACTTAGCAATTTTACAATTGGCCCAAGTAAACTCTTTGTGGTCTATTGGTTAAGTGCAGTCCTTGAATTCTTGCAGAGCAGTGTTCAAGACTGCATGCTTTCTAAACATTTATTTAATTAATGTAATTTCATTTATGCGCTCATTTGGCACAGGGCGTTTAGGTCACCGTTTAGCAGCTGACCTTGCGGCCAATTTCGATAACTGCCCTGTGAGAGGTGGAATCATGCTTACAAATGAAGCAGGCTGTGTGTACCACAGTACCTGCCAACATGCGCCATTTGCAAGTCATAATACATTATATTTGGCTTGAGGGTGTTTCAGCTGCATCTAAACATCCCTTGCACCAAATCACTAGCGCCGGAATGGCTTTCGTGCCAAAATAGGTGCACCCATATGAACGCTGTGGCCTAAGAGCTGTGCCGAAATAACCCACGCCGAAAGGGCGGCCCCAAAAAGATGTCTGCCTGCATTCAGGATCGATGTTATTAGAGTGTCATCTAGTGGTTCCTTCAATAATGCGATGGCGTTCTTAAATTGTTTGAATGGTTGTTCCCTTATCTTCACCCCACATTCATTTTATCAGCACCAGACATACACATATCTCTTTATAGGGGGATACACCCCAAACCTCCTTTCCCTCTTCTACCCCTGAATCCTCCCATAGTCCTTCTCTTTTACACTTCTATGTTTTTTACCCTCATTATTTTAGAAATTCGTTATTATTGCACCTTCTATTAATGAAAGCAACTTTTTTATTGCTCTTCTGCACTTTTTGGACTTACTGTCTCTCGTTTAGCTCTGCTGAAATCTGTATTTCATGCCTCTATCCGTGTTCTACGTCAATTAGCTCTTCGGGATTCTATTTCTTCCCATCTGACTCAACTTGGATGGCTTTCTTTTCATAACTGTCTAAAGTTACATTTTTTATGTCTGGTTTTTAAAGCTCTTTATGGTCTTGCTCCTCCTTACCTTTCCTCACTTGTCTATTTTTTATCTTATTTTGCGTTCTCTTCGTTCTGCCTCTCACTACCGTCTTGTAGTTCCCTCTCCTCCTCAATCTCGTTTTTGGTCTTTTTCGCCCCTTGTGCCTTTAAATTGGAATGCTCTACCTCTCTCTATTCTATTACTGTCTATTCCTTCTTTCGGGTGTCTCTTCGATCCTATCTGAATTTATCTGGTTAATGAGACTTTTTACAATTATTGAAATACTTTGTGTTTTTAATAATTACTTTAATTTTGTGTACTGTTTTTGATCCTATGTACAGCGCTTTGGCATAAGGCCATTGGGATCAACATGCATTCAAAAGGGCAAAAGCTTTACTTTTGCCATCTGACGTGTACATCTTTTTCTAAAACCCTGTTAGTCTATCCCTGCATCCACGATATCCATCCCTTGCCCTCTTGCTCCCATTCCTCCACAGACCATGGTCTGGATCCACCAGGAACAATAATCCCACACATGTACAAGCCTCAGTGCTCTAAAACCACTCAGTGATAATTTTGCAGAGTGTAAAACCTTTCCTACATAATATAATGCATGCATTTGCAAGGGCTTGGCACACCTAACATCATGCTGGCATATATTGTGGGAACAGGCACCATTAGGAAAGTGATTTACAGTGACAGTAGTGTCATATATTTGGACACAGGTGGCATGACGAATTGTTTTACAGGCTCATGTTGCCCTGTAAAACACATTCATGATGATACCCACACTATTGTTGTTGTGTGCGATATCGAGGAGCTGCACGACGTGTTCAAGTCCTCTTTCTTTTTCCTTCTGGGCTGGGCTAACTGCTTAAAAACCTCTCCAGCGCGCGGAGCGCGGCGCGGAGTCCGGTGCAGAGTCCAGTCTGCCTCCAGTTCTTGCTGTGTTGTGTGCGATATCGAGGAGCTGCACGACGTGTTCAAGTCCTCTTTCTTTTTCCTACTGGGCTGGGCTAACTGCTTAAAAACCTCTCCAGCGCGCGGAGCGCGGCGCGGAGTCCGGTGCAGAGTCCAGTCTGCCTCCAGTTCTTGCTGTGTTGTGTGCGATATCGAGGAGCTGCACGACGTGTTCAAGTCCTCTTTCTTTTTCCTACTGGGCTGGGCTAACTGCTTAAAAACCTCTCCAGCGCGCGGAGCGCGGCGCGGAGTCCGGTGCAGAGTCCAGTCTGCCTCCAGTTCTTGCTGTGTTGTGTGCGATATCGAGGAGCTGCACGACGTGTTCAAGTCCTCTTTCTTTTTCCTACTGGGCTGGGCTAACTGCTTAAAAACCTCTCCAGCGCGCAGAGCGCGGCGCGGAGTCCGGTGCAGAGTCCAGTCTGCCTCCAGTTCTTGCTGTGTTGTGTGCGATATCGAGGAGCTGCACGACGTGTTCAAGTCCTCTTTCTTTTTCCTACTGGGCTGGGCTAACTGCTTAAAAACCTCTCCAGCGCGCGGAGCGCGGCGCGGAGTCCGGTGCAGAGTCCAGTCTGCCTCCAGTTCTTGCTGTGTTGTGTGCGATATCGAGGAGCTGCACGACGTGTTCAAGTCCTCTTTCTTTTTCCTACTGGGCTGGGCTAACTGCTTAAAAACCTCTCCAGCGCGCGGAGCGCGGCGCGGAGTCCGGTGCAGAGTCCAGTCTGCCTCCAGTTCTTGCTGTGTTGTGTGCGATATCGAGGAGCTGCACGACGTGTTCAAGTCCTCTTTCTTTTTCCTACTGGGCTGGGCTAACTGCTTAAAAACCTCTCCAGCGCGCGGAGCGCGGCGCGGAGTCCGGTGCAGAGTCCAGTCTGCCTCCAGTTCTTGCTGTGTTGTGTGCGATATCGAGGAGCTGCACGACGTGTTCAAGTCCTCTTTCTTTTTCCTACTGGGCTGGGCTAACTGCTTAAAAACCTCTCCAGCGCGCGGAGCGCGGCGCGGAGTCCGGTGCAGAGTCCAGTCTGCCTCCAGTCCGCTTACATCGCTGAAGACGCTTTGAGCTGCAATTCTAAGATTGCCAAACCACCGGTAAGAAACACCATGGTAATTGACATCCGTCCGCAGACGCGGCAAGTAACTTTGAATGCACGAAATCGTGGAGAGTTTTTTTATTCAACTGAACCCGTGCTGCCAGCTGTCGGTGCAAACGTGACCGTTCATTCTCCTTCCTTACCCACCCCGTCCTCTCCCCTCCCCCCACTCCCTCCCATTATAACCTGTGCTCCCCTTCCACTCCCCCCCCTTTCCCCTTACCCAGATCAAGCTGTGGTCGAAAGTCTTCCGCATAGTTTCACAAAATCTTACATTGACAGCTCTAGCGATCTCGCAGCTAATCCTGTAACAAGAACATCTCCTGTCTCTGTCAAGCAAACTGTAGAGTCTGCGGTCGACGTGAAAGTCGTACAGACTTATATAGCCGATTCTCAGTCTACCCTCACGTCTCATGACGAGACCTCAGCTCTTGAAAGTGCCACTGTAAAAACGCAGACTGAAAATACTGCGGCACCTGTTGTCGTTTCCGACTTTGAAACTCATCTGCCGCCTGCTACATACGGTGATGAAATGAATAAAATCAAACAAGTCGTGCTGGCTGACAATCCGACACATGCACTTCACTCCAACGAGTTAGTGAACGTGTGCCATAACACCTTGCTACCGCACACAGTTCTGGTCGAACCCGACCTACTCGCGGAATCTAATATGGAAATTGTGCATCATCCTTCTGAGTCAAATGGTATGATTGAAATTGATACTGTTTCCTTGCCTTCGCCGTTCGATGTAACAGATTCCGAATTATTGGCCTTGAAGATCTCAAATGGGCATGAAATTTGAACAAACTTTTCCTTCATTCCGCCCTCAAATAATGATATCTTATGTGACTCAGTAGTCAGTCGAACTTTCACTGCGTCCACGGCTCCTGCACTCACATTGGACTTACAAGGACGTGAAACCACAGTACCTCAACCCCTTCTACCTCCCCTGCTTATGTCTACTCATAAAAAAAGCCAAGGAGTAGACTTAGCGGGACGAGAAGCGCGGTTGACGGAGCGCCTGACGGCGGACTATCAAGCCGTCAAAAATAAATTAATCTACAGCGTTTCGATGGCTCCACAAACTAGATCAACATCTAAAGTAAAGCCGCCAAATAACAATGAGAAAGACGCAAAGAGCGCGCAAAAGTCAAATTTCATGCTCAAATCATTCACAAGTACACCCCAGCAAAAAGATGCATTAAGCATCCATAACATAGGCATCCCTATGACAAAAAAATCACAACCATGTTCCTTAAAGGACCCGATGGAAAATCTGCGTTTTCACCATAGTTCCAAAGCAGCCTCTCATTCTCCAAGAAATGAATGGAGCTCTAGTAAAAACGATGAACCATCAACTTCTGAATCTGAGTCAATTCCCTGCAATAAAGAAAATCTATCGGTTGCAGCTGGGATTCAGATACATAATAATGTTCTGGCAGCTTCATCTCTAGCCTTGATTCCATTTATCAAACTTTTTGAAACTTTAAACGAGTCTGTAAAAGATCAAAACGCCTTATTGCATAACCTACTAGACAAAGTCTCATCATTGGAAGAAAATAACATTCATTTAATGTCTAGAGTGGAACGTGAAGCGGAAATTTCGTTTCAATGGCAAAACCGACTAGGAGATCTCGCTATGAAGGACCACACAGATAAAAATATCCAAATGGATGCGATGCTCGAAATAATGAAGTGGTGTCGGCACTCTCGCCCCCTGAACAACATGGAACCTGAAGGTCCATTAAAAGCGAGACTTCTTCATCCTGTAGAGAGACCAAACACTAACTTAAAAAAGAATGAAAAAAAGAAAAACGAAAAACAAGGCGGTCCAACTAACATTCTTAACTCCAGTACCGCCTTAGTCAAGAGTCCTGGCACTTCACAATATAACAACGCGAATACTGAAATTGTCGTGTCATTGGATTCACAAGTGGCACCTCTCTTGGCTGATCAGCCTGACTGTACTCACTTGAACAAAGTACAATCAAGTACAAATGCATTAATACCAAACTCCAACTTGTCTGTGGATGTTGTGGAAGAAGTTCAAACTATACAAAATCCTCCTGCGCCACTCCCAAAAGGACCTGTAAACACTTTTGACATCTTTACTGGAGCAGCTAAAATCTTTGTTCCTTCAATACCACCTAAATTGTGTGTAAATTCCACAAAAACTGCTGCTAATAAACTAACAGTAAATAAGCGGCAAACTAAAACGAGCAATGCGCGAACTAAGACAAAACAGTTTGTGAGAAATCTGTCGACACCACAAAAATTGGGACTCTTCTCTCGCAACTCTTCAAATGCTCAGCAAGGTGAGCGAGATGGTGTTCTTTCAAAAAATCTTGTGTCGAAAGAAATCTCTAAAATAAATGCAGTTGGATCACTGAATCCAAATAAAAGACGACGATGTGAATCTGACTCTGGTTCAAAGAAGTCTGATCTAAGTGTCACTGATCTATGTGATCTTTCGATCTATTCAGACGAATCTGCCGAATCGATGCAACCAGAACAGGCAGTCGAAATTTCTCGCCCAGCACTAATTTCTTCTCAAGGTTCGAGAAAAATTCCTCAAGCGCCGAAACCTAAAAATGGTGAAATAAAGCAGACCCCTACGCGTGCAATTGCCAACATCTTTGGTGCAGCCTTACAATCTCAAAATCAAGAACACGAAAAGGTTGTTGCACAACATCAAAAACAATTATCCACTATAAAGCTAAATCCCAGGATGACAGCTACAATGGGAAAAGCAAAAGCAACTTCATCCAATAGTAACTGCATCTATGAAACCTGTACAGGATCAAAATCTCTGGAGACTAAGATTGGAGAATATTTTCTCAGACTCAAATGAGGTCAATTTAAACCGTAGTAATGTGATGCGACTACTACATAATTTTCCATCTTTAAGAACGATAACGTCCAATGATATAACCATTGTGGAATACATCAATGAGGACTCGCTGGATATGGTCTACCTACATATCACCTCTCAGGCAGTTGAAAACGCCTTGCTTGCAGCTAAAGACGAGCTACTGTCGTATGGCTGATTTGACATTGGAAGCCAATCCACAAAGAAAAAGAAGAGGCAATGATGTGCCTCACGATCGAGAGCAAACTCACGAACAACGCCGTGAAGTTCTACGACAACAATTTAATGTCACACGGAGATCAGTCGGACATCAAAATGTCTTCCTCAATCGTGCCTCACAGAATCATTTGAACAGGACTTAGCTATTGCCGGACATTAAGGACGATGTGAATGTCCTTCTATCATGGAACACCAGAGGCTTTCGGCATTTGTTTGAAAACTTTGAACCGTCCTTGGAAAAATGTTTTGCTATATGCCTCCAGGAAACATGGTTGAGGGAGTTGCCGCACAGAGATGGGTATTCCATTGTTTTAAACCCAGCTGGGAAAAACCAGTTTGGTCGCCCATTCTCTGGGCTCCTGACCATGATAAATAACGCTTCTGGATGGGAGATCTTGCATTCCTTTTCTCCAAATTTGTTCGTCCAGGGAACAATTCTCCAAAACAGCTGTAGATCAAGCACAACATTTAAGCATCTTTTGCTCATTAACATCTATTGGAATACAGCAATGATCTCCTCACGTCATTTTATTCATACAATAACAAAACTGATTGATGATTCTATGGTATCACTGTCTGATCTACAAGTTCTAATATGTGGTGACCTGAACTTTTCGTGGTTTGATGATGCATTGAAAATGATCAAATTTAAGCAGCAATTGCAAACCTCATGCAGAGGTTATCAATTTCAGTCAGCATTGAATGCTAGGAATTGCTATATGCTTAATGGTCGTACAAAAGGAGACTGTCCCCCAAACATTACATGGCAGCGTGATGGAAATGGAACCATCATTGACTACGTTTGGGCATCAAACACCTTGTCTCATGACATCGTCCAGTTGAAGGTCTTGAAATCACAATCGAGCGATCACTATCCGCTCGAATTAACTCTAAAGGCGTTTTCACCTCGCAATGAAAAGTTTTTCACTCAGCAAATTGAGGTAAATCAAAAAGGAAATCGACTAAAAATAAACACCAAGCAATTGAGAAATTTAAATGATATCATGTCTTCTGATGAAACAGCTTTACATGACAAATTAAATTACACTGCCTTGTTGGTAGACTATCGAATAAAATCTAATCATTCAAATAGCTGTTCATATTCAAAAAAATATGAATTTAGTCCATTGGTATCTTTAAAAAAAAAACAGCTACAGCGTGACATGAGGAAATTAAAGAAAAACTTAGATCCCAATACTATGGTGCAAATGAAACATCTA
Organism: Ambystoma mexicanum; assembly: GCF_040938575.1. NCBI lineage: Eukaryota > Metazoa > Chordata > Amphibia > Caudata > Ambystomatidae > Ambystoma > Ambystoma mexicanum. The sequence goes on from NC_090921.1 coordinate 352,990,736, forward strand.
AAGGTGAAGTACCGTAACTGGTTGAAATGTTTCAAAACAATGAGAGATCAAGAACGAGGAGAACGAATTCTAAAGATCATCATTTGTCATCAGACAAAGGACCTATGGAACATCATAAACCACAAAGCAATATTCCACCAAGCAAAGATGCATCATGGTATTTCCAAGGCTAGTTGGGAAACATATTTTGCCAAGGTCTTCGGATCTGTGGTAAATCAGCCAATAGATGAAATGTGTGACGTGGTCCAGCGCTGGAATGTAATTGAAACAAGAGAGGATATATCATCTGCTATCAGAAGATTGAAAAACTCTCGAGCGGCTGGCCCGGATGGTCTTTCTAATGTCACTCTAAAAGCCAACAATGAGCATTGGACAACCTTTATTTACCATCTATTCCAGGCGATAGCTATCACAAAGCAAATCCCTGAAACTTGGAACTCGGCCATCATAGTTCCTATTTTTAAAAAGGGTTGCCGAGAAGATCCGGCGAACTATCGCCCAATTGCTCTCTTAGACATCTTGGGTAAGATTTTTGCGTCTTTCTTACAACAGAAGCTGGCAAAGTGGGCTATCAGCTCAGGACACTCTGACATAAGACAGTCAGGTTTTACAAAAGGCGTGGGAACTGAGGTAAATCTAACCATACTGAACCTATTGAAATTAAAAGCACTTCAAGAAGGTAAAAACCTGTATATTGCATTCATTGACATGAAACAAGCGTTTGATTCTCTTGACCGCACGAAATTGTGGAAAAAACTGATCACCTGGTCATGTCCGCTTGATTTATTGTACCCCATTATGGCACTCCATAATGAAACCTCAATTCGAGTGCGAATCAATGAGGCTGGTGAACTCACTGAGAGAATAAGTACGAATAAGGGAGTAAAACAGGGGTGCCCCCTAGCTGCCTTATTATTCAAACTATTTATAGCCGATATATCTGAAGCGTTCTCTCAGTTACGATGCTTCCCCCCAAATATCGACAGTAACAGTATCAGTTGGACAATTTACGCCGATGATATTGTCCTAATGGACGCAACCCCAATTGGTCTTCAGAGACTCCTATTAGCCCTAGAACAATATTTGTGTGACAACTCGCTACAAATTAATGTGGAGAAAACCAAGATCATGGCGATTGGAAATTCATCCAAAAGACTAATTAAGAACTTTAGATGGAAACTTGACGCATTACAGCTACAACTCGTACCATCTGTTCGTTATCTAGGCATCCTTTTTAACACCTCAATCAGAGAACATGATTGGATGTCTGATCTCAAACAACGTATGTTGACTTTTGCATTACAAGGGGCCAAGCTCCATGCTGAATATGGGAAATTTACTTTAAAACCAGTACTAACCTTCTATACTCAAAAGGTGATCCCTTCAATCACTTTTGGAGCTGAGGCCAGCTGGAATCTTGACTATCATCTGTGGCCGACTCTGGAAGGCCTATTTTGGAGACGCATTCTTAAGCTTCCAAAAAGTACCTCAATGATTTCCATAAGACATGAACTTGGAATTGAATCAATGTACAACATAGTTGTCTGGAAATCGTTGGCCTTGTTACGGAAAATGACAATGACAGATCAAGCTCCGGCTTATCAAATCTTTGCAAATGTAACCAAACAAAAATCTTGCAGTATTATGGTATCGTGGTGCAGTGCTCTAAAAACGATTCTGGACTCTGCAGATATAAAATGGGAAACATTAATAGCAACTCCCCAACTTGCGAAACAGAAACTAAGAAAGTGGAATTGGATCCAAAACTTAGAACATAGAAATCTTCTGTCTTCATCGATTGACCTAGGACCATCAACAAACCGTCTAGATCAATTACCCAGATATCTCCAAAAATTCCCTGCAAGAAAACATCGTAATCAATTTATGAGATTACGGTTGAATGTGATTGCAACCAAGGAGATCCAATGGCGCCGAAGAGGTACTACTACTACTACTAACATCAAGAATAACCTCTGTAGGTTCTGTGGAAACTCAGTTGAATCTGTAAAACATCTGATCATTGAGTGTTCCAATTTATCACAGCAACGAACTCGCTATCTTGGGTCTTTCGCTCCAGCCGATGAAGATATGGATAGATGGTGGTTTTGGATCCTATCTGGATCAAATGTTTCGCTGACATGTGCAGTGTGTGAGTTTGTGGAAAATATTTTGACTGAGGATTCGCTTTAATCGGAAACATGTTGGGAATACGTAGAAGTATTCATTTATTTATTTATCAAGTATTCATTTGCTCATCTACTTTATATTCCTGCGAATTCATAGAATGTGCTGTTTCGTCTTGGTTGTTTGGTTGTCTGATTCTCTTGTTTTGTTGTATCTTTATGTGAAAATTGGATTCTTATTGTAATTGAAGTTTATTTATAAACTAATTGTTACAATTAAAATAAAAATAAAAAAAAAAAAAAAAAAAGAAAGTGTTTTACAGTGTACTACTGGCACATATTTGGGGGCAAGAAGCATAACAAATGTTTTACCTGGCTGGGCTGGCATTATTGTGGTACACGCGAAGCACCATGAGAATGTGCTTCACAGTGGTTGTGCTACCATATATTTTGGGCACAGCATAATGAAAGCCTTTTCAAATACTCCTGTGTGCTGTTGGTGTCCTGGGGTCTGTTTGCTTTCTTCCATGAGCTACTTTGTAGAACTGAATGTAAACTTAATTACTTTTAACCCAATTCTTATCACAAATTACAGTGTAGAATTCCCAGTTTCATCCCATTTTAAAATGTTCAGAGTGAGAACTCATGCTAATTTAAGTGAATGTTAATGCTCCTCCATTGAAAATATTCTCCCACTAATCTTGAAACATTTAAAATGCCAGCGTGCCCTGAGGATCCTTGCACCCACACCCATCTACATCCTCAAAAGTTGCCTTTGCAACTTGTCTAAGGAAGGGGGATATGTCTGTCCTTCTCCTCATGTACACCCATGGCTAAAATAAATGTAGAGGATCTCAGGAAGGGATTCTCTTTTTCACGTTCATATATGTTATTGAATCGAATTTCATTTGCACAGTTAATATGTCATTGAAGGAGACTGGGTGAAAACGGGTCTTGTGGAAGGACAATGCGGGTGGAATTGAAAATGTCTGCAAGGTCTCAGGTTTGTGTTTGTTTGTTGATGGAGCCGAGGGATTGAACCAAAGAGAGAAATGTAACTTACTTGAGAGGTGATTTGAAAAGAATGAGGACACTCCCTCCCCCCATGTTTTCTTTTGTCACTGTTATTCTACTCAGCCTTCACTATTCTCTACAACCCCTCTCACTTGCATCACCCTCCCTCTCTCTCTCTCTCTCTCTCTCTCTCTCTCTCTCTGTCGCCCACGCAGTCTCTTTCTGGACACTTTTGCTTCCTCCCTCTTACATATGTCTCCCCATTACCGTCTCTCTTTCCCTCTTTCCTTCTTACACATTTACTCTTCTCCCACTGCATCAGTCCATTTCTCATCTGCCCATATAATATGTCTCTCAGTTGTCTCCCTCCACTCTCTACACCTCCTTTGTATCTTGCGTCCTCTCTTGTCTGCCTCTCCCTCCATCACTCTCTTATAAACTGGCATTTCTGTGACTTTTGTAAACAAGCTCGGCATAAGAGATTAGCAAATGGATTTATGAAACTGCATATTACATATTACAGTGGCCTACCACCTTTGCCTCTCCTGATGTTTTGGACTACATCTCCCTTCAGACTTATACAGCAGTCAATTTTGAGAGCTTATGGGAGCTTTAGGACAAAACATCTGATTATCCAAAAGATGCTGACCCCGTAGGGTAAAGACGCCATGCATATGAGGAAATGATTGGCATTTTGTTGGCATTTGAGGCAGCATTTGTCATATAAGGGCAGTAACTGGGCATGAGGCTGCCCATTACATATAGTGGTATACCATTTGCATTAGGCATTCATTGTCATTTCCTGGGGCATTTGAGGCTTCACTTTACTCATGGTACCATGCATTTAAGGAACTATAAAGTGTTTATGGATCATTCGAGGCAGAGCTTGTCACATGATGGGATACATTACACATGAGGCTGCATATATGGTACATTATACCATGCATAAAAGTTATTGAATGGCATTCCTGAGGCTTTTGAGGCAGTACGTTCCATATGACGGCTGAATTAGACATGTGTAGATCTCCTCTACATATGATGATCATGCAAGGTTTATGAGGAATTAACAGACATTGGCCCTCATTACAACCCCAGCGTTAACCAATGGCGCTACTAGCGCCATGGTTAACGCTGGTAATGTACAGGATCCGCCATGGTGACATAGGGAATTACCGCCCAATTCCAAGGTTGGCAGGGCAGTAATTCCCCATTTACCATTGGCCCTTCCCCATTCCCATTTTTGCCCCATAGGGCTCAATGGGAACGGGTAAGGCGGTAATTACGGTACCCCAAAATGCGGTACCGTAATCACCTTCAAGGTCCCTTTGCGGGTCCTTCCCTTCGGGACCCGCAAAGGGACCTCGTGATCAGGCGTTAAGGGATTACCGGTACCGGTAATCCCTTAACGCCAGGGTTGTAATGAGGGCCATTGGGTGGAATTACTAGACATTTGAGGGTGAACTTGGCATATGATAGAATAAACGCTATATTTAAAGCTTTAACTAATATATTTTGACTGTATAATAGATATAATATGACAGTATCCTCAAATACAGTGGTACGTGTGCCATACTGTGTTATGGCAGCAGCTGCGAATGTGGGACTTTACTTGGCACATGATTACTAGAACTGATATGTGCAGTTATAACAGGTATGACATTGCAGTAAATGTCCATATGAGGCTGCAGTAGCATGTGCATGGCACTGCCCTTGGCCTAGGTTGGTTCTTCTGGGTCTACCCCTGTCATAACATGACCACTTCATGGCATATCAAGGGAGCACCGTAGTTAAAATGTGGTTGGTGTCTAAACACATTCTCTGCTTTTGAACCGGTTTGTAATTTTATAAAATGTAATCTTATGTACGATGTTTAGACCCATTGTACAATTCAGGTGATGTCATCAGTGTTAAATGACACATAATATCATTTCATGTGATGTCATCAGGGTTAAAGGTCATATGGCATCACTTCCCGTGATGTTATCAGGTGTGTGGTGCCACTTCCACTACCCCGGGCATTTTGGCAAATTGTTATCCCTGGGAGCAGGCTGCCAGAAGAATTGGGGCAAAGGTGAGAGCATTGCCCCTTAAAAGGTTGAAGCAGTGATTACACTTATATTGCCCATTAAAGCCACTGCAGGAGTAACATTTTTGTTTAAGAGGGCTCTAGACAATTGGCACACGTGTTCGGGATTCCAAATATGTGTTTAGAAATGAAGAAGCCCCAGTGAGGACCGGAAAACGGAAGCTATAGCGACGTAAGGTGCGGTAGATAACAAATGCAATTTGTTTGAAAAATCGAAGAACTCTGAGACTCTGAAGCATTGGAACCTTTAGTAATTCAATCCCCAGTAATATCATGAAAGCTCCATCTTCAAATATTGCATGCCTTAAGGTGGTGGCTCCCCAGGTGGTTGGCAAGATGGATGATTATTGTTCACTGCCGGAAAATGACATAGGTAGACTAGGAACAGAAATGCGATCACGATCAGGTGATAAAGCACCAGATTGCTCCCACCACCAGCAATATAGTAGGAATAGGAATAGGATGGTGAATTTATCTCCCCTATCATTAAGGCAAATTAGTACCCGGCACGCGCGGCGTAATGGGAATACAGCGTGGTGATTGCCTCATTTGCGAGCCATACAACACGGTATTCCCTTGTATGCCGTGCGTTCCGGGTACTGCCAGCAATCCCCGCTCAGAGCCTCCCCATGGCTGGAGGCTTCCTTCGTCCCCCGCCGGGGACTCAGGTAAGACTTTTCTTTTTTTCGCCTTTCCTCCCTCCTCCCACCCCACCCCACTTACTTTCCATCACGTGGCCTCTGGCGGGGGACGATGGAAACTTCCAGCCATGTGGCGACTCAGAGGGGGCCATTCCCGCTCCAAGCCTCCACACGGCTAGAGGCTTCCATCGTCCCCCGCTGGAGAATGCGATACATTTTTTTATTTTGTTTTCTTCCTTCCCCTTCCCCTCCCTTCCGCCCTCCCAACCCCACTTACCCTCTTTTTTCTTCTGGTCTTGGGAGCGAACGCACTAGAAACCCTTCTGTTCCCAGCACGTCTGCTCCTGATGGCCGACATGGAAAGGGAAAACAGACTACGTTTTCCCTTTTCCGGCGGCCATTTTTTCACTTTTTTTTCTTTTTTTATTTCGAAACACGTGAAACAGAAAAAATATGCCATTAGTACCCTGGTCTAACGGGCTGGGGTACTAATGGCAATAGGACAATAACCTCCATGTCGATAGTAATAATGGAGTTTCTGAATTAAAGGACACCCAGGAATCCAGACCAAGATTCTACTATGTTATGCATTAGTGAACTTAAATCCCATAGAGGGATAACGGTGTAATGCCATAAGGAAGAAGAACAGAAAACAAAAGAGAGAGTCTAACTACAGTCAAAAAGGATTCAACCCCACTGAGGGACACGTTGGCATATTTGCTTGCACTGGGACATTTTTTAAGCTCTTACAAGGAATATCCTTGGGTAATTACAAGTTTCAGAGGTGAGATACCTACAGATAAACCCTGAAACACAGTTTCTTATATAACGTCTACAATTCTTAAAACAACACCTTAACCCCAGCACTGAACCCTCAGATAGCCACTTAAACTCAAATCCAGGAATTAAAACTGGTCCGGATGCAGAGCTTGAAGGAGTTTTTGGTAGGCTGAAGGGGCGTTAATTTTCAAAGCCCACTCTTCAAATATAAGTGCCCATTCGAATGAAGAAGTAATTACTTCTTCTAACCCATTTGCATCATTAACCATGGAGGATGAAGAAATTGGTAATGAGGAAGAGGATACTGAAAAAGATTAGGGCTCTCCATCAAGGTGTGATTAGGAGACCCACTCCAACTCTGAAACTGAAAGGAATAAGTAGAAAAACAAATTAGAACAAGATGATGTAACTTTGATAACTGCATTAAACAAGCTAAGTGAAGGAATAAGAGAAACATTTGATCTGTTGGAAGGCCACCAGAAGGACATGGTTAACACCTGCAAAAACCTAGAACAAAAATGAGAGGATCTAATGGAAAGCACAAAACAAGTAGAGATTACTGTGAATTCGGCTAAAGACAAAATAAAGGATATGTCGATGATCATATAAAGATTAAAGAGGGCATGACAGAACAATTTGCGGGACATAATTTGAAATCCTACATTATCAACTTGTTAAGAGGGTATGCAGTGAATCGTGGCAAAAATGTCGCCAGTACACAAAATCGCAGCAAATATGCATTGTTTTGACCCGTTAAATGTGTACCCCATTACACAATTTGAGCAGAGCAGGGGGTTGCGGGGGTGTCCCCGGCTCCCCTTAAATGGTATAATGGGTCCGGGGTTTGCTGGGGGTGTCCCCTGCATCCTTTACATGGATTGCGGTGTCAAAACCACAGCCTTTTTGCCACGATATTTTGTGTCCACTGCCATTTTTGCCATGATTTTAACACATGGAACCGTTAAGAGACTCAATTTTAAGGGTTAGTTCAGTAATTAATATAAACCATGAAATACAGACAGCACATATACAAACATTAATAGACAACAGACAGAAACCTAGACACATCCTGCTTAATTTCATAGGTTTTAATGTTACAATAGTCATATTTTCAGACGCTCAAAAGCCTAACACTATGGAGACAAAAGGAATTGTATCCTCTTTTGGATCAGACATTCACAGGACATATGAGGATTGAGGGTGAGAACTTGGGAAAAGGATGAATGAGTCCATAGGGATAGGAGCAAAAGTACAGATGAGATTTTGAGACATGTTGGCGGGACAGTTGACCTCCTGCAAGTAAAGTTATTTTGGAAAAGTAATAATCAGAAAATAAAGGGGTGCCACAGAATCCACTGATCAGATAACATTCTGGAGTAAAAGGGAAAGAACGCTGGTGCTCCAAAGCACCCTCTAAGGGAGGCAAGGGAGTGGATGAGTTAAGCAGCATTGGGTGTGCTAGAGCGAGCGGGGCCGGAGGCTTACTTTGTCAGTAGACAACTATGTTCCACATTGGGGATTCTTCCGGTGAGTGGCTGGGCTGTTGGTGGAGGTTCACAACAGGATGTGCAGAATTGGAGATTGGATTTAAAAAATAAAATTATATTTTTTGGCAAAAGATGTGGCCAGAATAATGATTGACTTAAATTACATTTTAGTGACAAGTAAGAGGGAAATTATAAGCCTAAACACCAGAGGGCGATTAGGCAGTAGTCAATGTTTGAACAAATGCAATGCTTATCCTAGAATGTAAATGGTGTTGGGGACAGGGGAAGCAAATGTTAATTTTGGAATAGAATTTAGAAATTAGGGAGGAAGACATCTTTCTAATACAAGAGGCACACTTAAATAAATATCAGGCAGCAGAACGTTACCTCCTTGGTTTCTCAAGAGTCTTTACAGCTCAAGATGTGGACATTAGAGGAAATGACATCTTCATCCGTAAGTAGAAGAGGAATACTATTATAAGGTCCGTCTCAGACCCTAATGACAGATTGGTCAGAGAAAGAAAATCTGGGCAAGGAAGTCCTTTAGCTTCAGTCTATGGTCCAAATCTAGATGATGGGAAACCCATTGACGCACTTCTAATTAAACTGTTAGAGGTTCCAGAACCATGTATGGTCCTAATCTAGAGATAAATAGAGATGGTGAGAAACCCTTTTATGCACTACTAGTTAAGCTGTTAGATTTTCCAGGGCCATAAATTCTGGCCATGTCTGGGCCGTCATATTTGAAGACAATTGGAATCACCTAAATATTGGTTCTTTTGCCCAAAACTGACTCTCCTTAACTTTCTTGAGTGGATCAGGAAACTTTGACGAGTGGATCAGCCAGTCACAAGTGGGACATGTGTGGTACATTTTCAGAATCAGACATATTTAGACAGAGGCAGAGATGGAAGGTTAGTTGCACATCGGATAGGGGAATATGTTTAGTTGAAGGATGGGTGGCCTATTCAACAGATTTAGTTGAGGGAAAGGAAGAAAATTAAAGTGGAACTTAGTTGAGTTAGTGGTAGAAATTTGAAATTGAAGAGGCAGTCTTTTGTTTCTACTACATACATGACATAAACACATGTCCCATTGCTTTTCAGGTTGAGGAGAAGTATATCACAAAATGGTTTGGTAGCTACAGAAGTCAAGAGATTGTGGTTGTCATTCAGTGCACCATCATTTTGTGGGCAAATAAACTACCTATATGTTGCATAGAACAAGATGTATAATTCTTTGCTGTCGCAAGGAGATTAGATTCATCATATGTAACTAAGTGCACCATCCTTTTCTGGTCAAACAAATTATTTATGTTTGTAAATTTGCAATTTATTTATTTCCAGGCAAGATAGGGCATTCAGTAGCTGTAACTGAGTAGTTCATCTTTTTTTTTTTTGAAAATCATATTTTATTGGCATTTTTAAGTTATAACATTTTGCATCATATGTCAACATAGGTCTCCTTAAGACAATTATAACAATAACCCTCGCCCCCCCACCAACTGCCATGAATCGAGCACACGTATATAGTTCGCCTGATGAGCTCGTGGATAATGTTTCCAGGTACAAGCAGTCAATGTCTTGCAAACTGAAGTTTTGGGCCCAACTTTGAGCATCCTTCCATACCTTTCATGGCGGTCTTTCTTGTACGGGTGGAGTCCCCCAGGCGCAATACTACCACTTTAGGCCAGGCACAGTTCTTCGATGTTTGATTTGGACTCGTCTATGAGGTGCATTAAAAACTCAATATCGTAAATGGCCCGAACTTTAATAACCCACTCTTTTTCACCTGGCATATGTGGATTTTTCCACTTCTGGGCCAAACAACACCTGGCCGCCACCAACATGACTTGCAGCATGTGACCCTCAGTGTCCTCTTGATCCTCCCCCACATTGATTTCGAAGAGGAGGAGCCAGGGACATAGGGTCCTCTCCACTCCATCAACTCCTTTAATCCAGGACAGGACCTTTCCCCAGTATGTCTGAACCACCGGGCATCTCCCCCACATATGTACATAATTGCCTTTTACCCTTCTACATTTCCAGCAGTGCGGGTCATATCCCACCCTCATCTTCGCTATCCTCTGCGGGGGGTAGTGCCATCCATGCAGTACCTTTAAAGCCTGGTGTCGGAATTGGAGCATGGCCGTTGAGCGGTTGGCTCGTCTGCACATTTTAGACCACCTTTCATCATCAATTGCCTCCCCCAGGTCCTTTTCCCATTGTAACCGTGCTGGTGGGGGGTCCCCTGGAGCCGAGAGTAGGAGAAGCTTATAGAGATGGATATCACCCCCTTAGAGCCCCCAGTAGATATGAGCAGTCTCTCGAAGTCTGTTAAGTCCCTCCTAAGAGTGTCCCTCCATGAGGGTTCAGTGAGAACTCCCTTAAACTGGAAATAGCAGAACGGGGACAGGGTGCCCAACCTCAACGCCTCCTCAAGATTCTTCAGGGGTATAAAGGAGCCCCCCACCAAGAATTGGCCGGCCTTGCTAAGACCGCTTTGTACCATTGTTGGAATGCAGCTGGCTCGGCTACCTTGTCTATAAACGGGGACGCCCAAATGCAACTCAACGGGGACGGCCAGGTTGTGGGCCATCGATAGCCATAGTGACCATAGGACCCTCAGCACTGGGTGGTGCAAGACACTTCTGGGGATGCGCGCCTTATGGACCCATAGCCACTCATCTAACATGACAGGGGTGAGGATCTTTTTTGTCCATTGCTACCCACTGCTTTTCCGTCCCCGGGGTAAAAGTATCGATCAGCACCCTTAGCTGAGAGGCCCTGTAGTATGTCTCTTAGTCTGGGTATCCCATCCCTCCGTCTTTCTTGGGCCTAGTTAGTACCTCATACGAGATCCTGTGTTTTTTACCCACCCAGAGAAATCTCAGGAGGACTTGTTTTGTTTCCGTTAGGAATGTCTTGGGTACCCGGACCGGGTGCATTTTGAACAGGAACTTGGGGAGAATCACCATTTTCACCAGGTTGAGACAAGCCATCCAGGAAAGACCCAATCTTGCCCATCTTTCTACGTCTCTCTTGATTTCCAAACAGAGTGGTAGGAAGTTACCTGGGAAAAGGTCGTCAAGGTTGCGTGTCTCCTGGACCCCCAAGTATCGGAACCCATCCCTCTGTAGCCGGAAGGGGAGCCTCCCACATAGTCTATCTCTGGATCTGATAGATTACCCCTGATGAACGCCACCGACTTTCCAAAGTTCACCTTGAACCCAGAGAGTTTCCCACAGTGTGCCAGGCCCTGGAGGACCCTGGGGACCGTCTGGGATGGCCTCGTAATATAGAGTAGTGCATCATCGGCAAATAGGCCGATCTTGCAGTGTGTGTGCCCTATCCGTACTCCATTAATTGCCTCATCTTTACGAACCGAAATTGCCTAGAGCTCCATGACCATTGCATATATTAGGGGGGATGGAGGACATCCCTGCCTTGTGCCCCTCCCCAGGGGAAAGGTCCCTGATTCTGCCCCGTTTCCAACCACCTTATCTGAGGGAGTGCAGTATAGAGCCGACATCCAGCCTAGCCACCATGCGCCCATCGCCGTGACGAAAAAACCTCCCCCATGAAAGCCGAGCTGACCCTGTCGAAGGCTTTCTCCACATCGAGAGCCAGCAAGAGGGCCCCCTCCTCTCGGACCACCTTCGAACTAAGCACATAGAGGGTCTTTTGCATATTGTCCGAGCCTTGTCTGTTCAGAATGAATCCCACCTGATCTGGGTGAACTAGGCGGGGGAGGCATCTCTCTAGTCTAGTCGCCGGGATTCTGGTGAAGATTTTAGCATCTAGGTTCAGGAGGGAGATGGGCCTATATGAGCCACAGTCTGCCTGATCTTTACCTGGTTTGGGTATTACAGTAATTAGGGCCTGTAAGAATGTCAGTGGGATTGAGTCTCGGTTTCTAATTTGATTGAACAACGTGGCCAGTGGCCTCACCAAGATGGATTGACACTGTTTATAAAAATCTGTCGTGTAGCCATCTCCTCCCAGGGCTTTTCCCACTTTCCACTTCTTAATGGCAGACTCCACCTCTTCTTCTGATATTTCCCCTTTGAGGGCCTCAATCTCGGCCTCAGTAAATCGGTGTAGGGGGTGATTGGTTAGGTAAGCCCGAATCTCCTCCAATGACTCATCTCCCTGTTTGCTGTAAAGTTCCCTATAGAAGTTAGCGAAGCATTCCGCTATTTCCTAATTTTTTCTACATACGTTACCCCCTTTGTCCCTAAGGAAGCCCACCCTTCTTTCCATTCTACATCCCCTTGCCCTTTGTGCCAAGAGAGTCCCTACCTTATCCCCCCGTTCGTAATATCTTTGTCTCCTGTATCTCATCTTTTTAATTACCTCCCCTATGTGGACTGTGTGTAATGCCTGCCTTTTTTCTTGCATTTCCACCAGGAGGGCTTCCCGATCCTCCCCATCAAGGGTGAACCTAGCTCTCAGGGCTTTTAACTCCGTCCGGATCTTACTTTCGATAAGGCCTCTTTACCGCTTGTGTCTAGAACCCTCTGCTATCAGGTGCCCCCGGAAAGTGGCTTTTGTGGCTTCCCACACCATAACCATCTGCGTCTCCCTGTTATCATTTGTTTCAAAGTATGCCGTCATTTCCTTCCTTAGAAACTCCCGAAAGACCGTGTCCCTCAAAAGTGTATTGTTGCAGCGCCGCTGGGACGACCTCAGGGAGATCGGGAGCGACCAGTTTGCCACCAGTAACTTGTGGTCTAACCACGTTTTTGCTTCAACTTTGGGGAGCTCGGCCACCCCTGTCCCTCCTCGGAGATCAGTAGCAAGTCAATCCTAGCGTATGTGTGGTGTGGGGGTGAAAAGAAGGTGTATCCCCCTGGGGCTGGCCACGCTCTACGCCATACATCCACCCAATAATGTTCCTTTAGGAGGGTCTGTAGTGCCAAATTGTCCTTGGTGCTTCCCTTTGTCCCTGCACCTTTGGTTGACCACCAGTCCAGTTGTGGGTCCGTTATGAGGATGAAGTCACCACCAAGTATCATGGCCCCCTCCGCCCACTCATCCATTACCCTGAGGATTTGAGTTAGGAACCGTATCTGGCCTGAGTTAGGAACATATAGGGTGGCCAATGTAATTTGTTCACCCTTGCAGGTACCCTTAACCCCTAGGAATCGCCTTCCAAAGCCCCTCTTGGTTTCTATTTCCGTGAGCTGGAGTGTTTTGCTCAATAGACTGCCCACCACTTCCGTCTTAGTACTTCTATGAGAGGACCAGAAATGACTCCCAATTTCCTTCCCCTTTATCATCGATTCCTTCCCATTTGTAGTGGGTTTCCTGTAGGAAGAGGACCATCAGCCTTTGTTTGCGGAACATGTTGCTAGTCAGAGATCTCTTATTCTGAGAATTTAAGCCCTTACCATTCAGTGTGCCTATCCTTCCTTCAACCATTATCCTTAATCTCACTTTCTTTGTGCGCCTCCGTGAGTTCCCGATACCAAGCCCATTGTAAAGCAAAAGACCATGGCTCGATCTGGCTATTTCCCTTTCCCTTAAATCCAACATTTTTTTCTCCCCTTATCCCCCCTCTTGCCATTTCCCACCCCCATCGATCCCTTGTTCCCTCCCTCCCATTCCCATTTTCAAGGCATTCGTTCACGTCACCCAACACTCGTTGGGACTAGTCAACGAACCACCAAGGACTCTGTCCCAGCCCCGGCTGATTCAATTAACGGTATTTCCATCTCCGTTTTCGTGTCGGAACTTTTGTGCCCCCCCTTTACCATTAGCATTGGGGTCCCCCTATGTAGATCTTTCAATTCTACCCTGTTTCCTCTGCCCATATAATTCAACTTGCCCCATCAACAACTTAACAACCGGTGGATATCAACAAACCGGCCCCTCAACTTCAGAGGCAAAACATGGCGCCAACGTGGTGCTTGGTCATAGTGCCTTGGGGCTTAAGGCCTCGGCATCTTCAGTGCCCTTGTGCGTTGCCATCAAACCCAGAGAAGCATTGCCCCATCATTAAGGAATAGTTTCTGGGTCACTTAAGGTGTCCCTCGGATGTCAATGAGGGGTGTCTGTTTTTTTTTTTAAATTTGCGGGTCCCCTTCACCTTTGCTTTGCCTCTGAACATGTCCGGGCCACTGGGGGCATGGATTGGGTCCCAAATGTCTCCTTCACCGCCACCTGAGCGGCTAGCCCGATCATTCACCAGGTCCTCCGTAGACCTCTGAATGTCTTCCTCAGACACCAGATGGTGCTTCTCCCCTTTCCATTCAAACGCCAGGTAGAAGGGGTAACTCCAGTGATACCGGAGCCCCTTCTCCTGGAGCCATCTGGTGAGATTACCACACTTTTTCCTCATTAGCAGGGTAAGAGCTGAAAGATCTTGAAAAATGGCTACCTTGGAGTCCCCATATTGTATGCTCCCAAGAGTCCTGGCTTTGTCCAAGATTTTAGCCTTATCTTTGTAGTAATGTAGTCATGCCAGCACCGAGCGAGGGCCCTTACCTCCCCCTCCCACTTGGTGAACTCTGTCCAGTTTGATCTCTCCGTCCGCATCGGGCCCCAAAACTATCCGTATGATGTCATGTACCTTGCTTTCTGGTCCAAGCTGGCTTTCACCTTCAGATTCCACCAGGCCAAAGATGCATAGATTGTTTCTCCTCTCCCTGTTTTCCATATTGTCTACCTTGAATCGCAATTCCTCCTCACGACGTTGTACCTCCATGAACGTTGCCTCCATTTGAGCTTCCAGGAGCGCTGTGGAGAGTTGGTTGTTTTCGACTCCCTCCATGCGGTCCTCTAGGGTGGTTACTTTCATAGTGAGGTCTGCGAATTTGGCACCCATATCCGTTCTTATTCCACGGATTTCCTCTAAGATCATCTGGATGTTGTTTTGGATAGCCCCCAGATCAGGGGCTGGGATGGAAAGGCCCCCGGAGGCCATCTCGCCCTCGCCGGCAAGGAATTGGTACTTAGAGAGAGCTTCCTTCCAACTCATAGAGGTCGTGCTGGGGTCGGGTGTGGTGGCTACCCTGTGTCCAATGGGTAGTGGTGAGAGTACCACTTTCGGGGTCGTTATGGTCTCTTCGGTGATTCTCACGCGGTCTGTGTCTGTGGGTGTTGGCACATGGGGTTGGTCGTGTCCATGGGGGACTAATGGGTATCCCCTGGGCACCAGTCTTTGGGTCCCGGCGGATGGGTCTTGGTTCCTGGCGATGGGTGGGAGAGATGGGTGGGTGTGTGCGGACCCGGTCAAGAGCAGGGGAGGGCACCCTTCAAAGTGTGTCTCGGGGCGGGGTAGTCCCTTACCCGGGTGATGACCTCTTTTTGGCCCAATCCACCTGGGTTAGTTTGTCAGATGTTTGCCTGCCGGGGGGCCCCTCCCGTCGGACTCCTCAACTGTAGTGCAGTTCTTTATGTGTCCCCCAAGCCAGCTGTGGTGAGGGCACGTTCCCGCGTCGGCCCAAGCTGTGGGAACCTTGCTGGTAGTTCATCTTTTTGAGGTCAAAAAAGGTACTTTCTGCTTGTGCAAAAAACGGTTTTAGAATTCTCTGGAGGTACGAGAAGGTTATATTCAGTGGCTGAAAGTGAGTGCTCCAGTTTAGCACTACGGATTACAGAATTTCAGCAAACACGTTGCATGACATAAATATGAACACCATACAAAAGTTTGGTGGGAAGTAGCAGGATGGAGATTACATTTAGTGGCTGGATTTCAGAGTGCCATCAATTTGTAGCCAGAGAAGATACTTGTTGCTTTCATAGAAATAATCTTCTAGATCTTATAATTCTTTGTAAACTGGAGGAGATTGTATTCTGGGCCTGTAACTCAATGCCCCATTTTTTGTGGCTAGAAAGAAACGTGGTCATTGCAAAGTTGCAAGGAAGAAATTTAGAATGTTTGCAAGAAAAGGCTGCATACTTTGCAGGGGGTCCACAACTTGCCACAACACAACTTGGAGGCTTCAATTAACACCCGCTGGAATTGCACTTTCACAGCTAAGAGGACATTGGACTACTACACTGATTATTGACAGCGCCACAGATACCTTTTACATAATATATTCCTTATGCCAAAACAGTGGCCTCTGCTGTCTGATGCCTGCTGTGAGCTGCATCATATTGAGAAAGCTACCAAGCATGTTAGCTGAACAGTTAATCACTCATGGAGGTACTGTTCATCGTGATAAGGGTCATGGTTTGGCTGCTGAGGTGGATTGATGCAGCACAACTGTTGAGGGTATATGTTCTCAATTAGGCGTGCAAATAGCCTCAATTAATGATAGCACCAAATAGCTCCTGGCCTGATTTCTCAACCCACATATGAGAACAAAGAGGCTGTTGTGTTGCTGCTTAAGAACCCTAATCACCCCACAGAACGAGATGTGGTTAAGGTGTGCAATGATGAACTGACGAAGTTGATGGAAATTAAATTGTGTGACGAGCAGTCTGAAAGAAAATGCACTAACCCCTCTGCTCAAAGCACCACCACCAGAGATACCAAGAACATTGTCTTCTTCATCATCAGGGAGTACATTACGCATGTCACCTATACAACTTGGAACATCTTATGTGAATGCTACTGTCCATAGTGATTGACTGGAGCTAGTGAGCCTGTGGGATACACTTTCCACTCAAACCCATCGCACGTGAGTAAATGGGTAAAATGGTTGCTTACAGTTCTAGCCAATGAGCTGTCCATCTGACCTGTACCACTTGTGAGTGATGCCATAGAATGCCTAAAATACTCCTTTGCCAGTGTACAATCTGAGCAAATCGTTGGTGCTGCTGGAGCTATTGTATCTGACAACAGGAGAAGCCCCATGTTGAACAATTAAAATCAGCCTACATTGTTGAAGAATATGTCAATATGCCTATCCATAGGCAAAACATCATGATAACGTATTTTCCACTTTAAATCCTACACCAACAACGTAGTAGATTACTGGGGCTTTTGATTGTGAAATGAATAGATTTATTAACTGGCCACTGGTGTGCGTGAGGTGTGATTGGTATAGCATGATAGCATGATGAGGTGCCACTAGTCAACATGAGACTGTTTCGGGTTTTTCACTTTAACGTGAGAATCATCCTAAAGAGTATATTTTGGTTTCACCCTGCACTAAATGTGAGACATCCAGACAGGCCTGATTCTTAGCTTGCCGGTATCCTGGCGGTAGAGCCACCAGGATACCAGCAAATGTAGATATCATTTCTGGGACCCGGTCCAGCAGTATTGCTGCCAGATTACGAGTGCCGGAGTGATGGTGTAAATCCCCATTCATGGAGTCCCATAGGAAATTCTGGTGCCGGTAACAAGGTTTTTTTTGCCAGTAGGAGATAACCCAGGTGCCCCACCGGCAAACCCATAGTCGGCCGGTCCGGTAAAGTGCCGGTATCCATGAATACCAGCACATTTTTTACCAGACCGGCTGAATCGGAATGAGGCCCATAATATTTTCCTATGGCTGTTTGGCCTCTTTCTCATGCCACCGGAGTCTACTTCATGGTCGGGCAAGAACTGTATTTTCAGGTATTCAGGAATATGTTTCCTCCACACCACTACAAGAGGTTACTGTGGCATTATTATTATTATTATTATTATTATTATTATGATTATTATTATTATTATTATTATGAGTGGACCGTGGACCTATCTTCTGGAAACAACAGAGCACTTTTGAAGTCATATGGAGCAGGACACAGTAAGGGAGCGTGGATCTAACACTGGGGGATGGGGAGGGAAGCCAATTTGGCACCAAGGGGTCTACAAGCAAACATTGTAGGAAACAGGGGAAAGCAGATCAACCAGTCCAGGGTAGGTGGGGAGTGCAGGGTGTGTGGGCATAGGTGTTAGTGAGTAGATCTTCCTTTAAAAGGAGGGTCTTGAACGAGCCAGGGGGCGAGTCTGGATTTGGTGGTGGTGCTGGCATTGGTGTCAGAAAGCGCATGCATATTAAAGATCAGTTGTCACAGTTTATACGACTGTGACAAATGTGTTTATTCATTGAAGTTATGCCAAATGTATAATGGGCAATCTCGATGCCACACCACACTTCCTTATTGAAGAGTTTGCACACGACTGCACATGTCTCTATCTGCGCCTACCCCTGAGGAAGGGGGATGTTCTGCCACAGCAACAAGTGGGCCAGGACTAGAAAATGTTGGAGCAATACCCTTTAATGTGTCCTATCCTCTGGTACAACTTGTTCCCTGCACAGAACAGTAGTCACCAGCATGAATGTTAGCCTCCACGCCTCCTGTTTCTGCCACGCCTCCTCCTTCCCATCATCTTCCTCCCCATGTTCACATCCTCCACCCTCCCATTCACCCTCTCTTGTTCCATCTCCATCGGCTCCTTTCTTCCTCCTCTGTCTTTCATCCGCCTTCCCCTATTAGTTCACCTACTCATGTGGCCCCAGTCATTCCTCATCCACCTCTGTGTGTTCATTAAGGGCTTCACTAAGGGTTTTCACAAAGAGTGTGCTTACTCCATTTTTTGGGGCTGGGGGTGAAGGAGACAAGGGAGGTAAAGGGAGTTTATAAAACACAACCAGAAGGTGTTCCCAAAGGGGTTCACAAAGGGGGAATCAGACTTTAAAGAACTTCACAAAACAAGTACTAGTGCACAAGCAAATGTCACATGGCGAATTAAATGGCTTAAGGACACACACAGAATGCTCTCATTGTCTACAGCACAAGCTCTCCTGTTCTCTCCTCATGTGACTCAGCTCTCTTCCTCCCCATAACAGCCAACCACCAAGCAGAACCCAAGCAAAGAATACCAGATTCAATAAAGATCCCCATCAAGATACCGCCAGCATTAGCCATGAACTGGCCAGACCCCTTCTGCCTTCTGTTTGCTTTCCCTTTTCAAGGAACATCTGATTATCAAAGTCACATCACATATCAGTCCCTTTTCAGGAAATGTTCGCAAATAAACCCTGCTTTATTTAGATAAGAATACCTTAGATATTCTTTATCTAAGGTAAAAGATATCACAATTTTATAAAATAATCCTAATCTATTTATATGCCACTGCCATAATACATTACTATCCAGTCTTACATTAAATCAAACCAAATCGAATTAAATAACCTCCCACGTTTGTTTTACTCAGAATATAGTTGAACATGAACCTACATGTAGACATCCTGAGAGCGGATGGAGTAAAACATACAACGCATCTCTCCTTGCAGAATTGAAACAACACGCAGAAAATTGAACATGAGAGATTAATCTATATTTTATTGCATCTACATTAGAAAGAGTACCTGTTCCCCCAAAATGGGCATCATGGCACTTGAAGGAAGCTGTCACAAAATTGAGAGATCTGTCATTATAAAAGGACAATGAAAAAATGGATAAGAAAAAGTAAAAAGAAAAAGGACATGTGAATCCACAATACCAATGGAGTCTAAAACGAAGAGAAACAAAAGACAGGACCAAAATGACCCAGCAGAAAAGTGGAGACAGACGGAGAGGCATCCAACGTAGTTCCTTAGTCCACAGTGACAAAACCTCAGAACAGTACGAATCCCCTTCAGAAAAATACCCTTGCTGGCGCAATAGAGGTGGAAAACCTACCAGGAGAAGGCCAGGCGCCAGGGTAGTCGCTGTAACCTACTACCGTCCTATCCACGCAACAGGGTGTGGGCAGGGGGTACATTTTTGGGGTATCAGTAACTACGTCAACCAGTTTCAGCAGTAGGGACGGAGTTTAGTGGGTGACGGACGACAGGATTATAAGACTCAACACCTTCCTAGTTTCCCGAGAACAAATCCAACCCCTCCCTCACACTTTCAAACCTTCAATAGGGCTCCAGCCACTGCAGTAGTTCACAAAGCATCCAGCAGCAGCGCGCCTGTGTGGCACCAGTCTCACAAGCTAAGGCTCGGGCATCATGTCCAGAGATGTATATGTCTCGTTCCACTGCCTCAAGTGTGGTCACCAATGCTCTGTTGGGCTTTGTTTAGCATGTAGCTCCAACATGTCCCTCTGAAATCATTACACGTGCCATGCCGTGTCATTTACGTCCATCCTTATCCCTCGGACTCCCCAACACACATCAATCTGGTACCATTCAGTGCTGAACTGGCCCAGCGGGACACCAGGACTTTCCGTTGTAGTCCTGGGGTTATAGGGCCTCTTTCGGGCCTTGGTGGAAGGATACATAAACCATTAATGACCTTCCAGGCCATTCTGTGTAGGTCCCATCGCACTGGCTGCTGCCTTTCTTTTCTGCCTGGGGCTGACAGCCGGGCCCAGGGCAGGCTCGCAGGTGCTCCTGCTCATTTTGAGGGGCACCACGTGGAACGCATGTGCCCTGCAGTCGTAAACAGTATGCTGCAGTAACTGACTCGTGTACTTGCATCACATGCGCACATTTGCCGGTGCAGGCTGTACAATGCGGTCGCCCTGGCTTCTGACTCAATTGATCGCGAGTGCGCCTCCGACTGTATGATGCAGGCCCGGCTCTAGCAGGGGATCAGGGGGGCCAGGCCCCCCAGAGTCAGCCTCTGGCCCCCCCTAGAAAGAAGGCCATGTCCGTGGTGTTATAAACTACTTGTAACCGAGGGAGTGGGGGGTGGTTGTCACTCTATACATTCAGCAGCAACCTCAGAGACATCATTCTGTGAGGTTGAATTACAGGAGGCCTGGCCCGGATTTGTTTTCTTGCCTAGACAATGATGTATGCCCCAAAGCCATAAAAGTACACATGACCAGGGAGATGGAGGACCATTCACACCTCTTAGTGAGGTAGCACACTTATTCAAGCAGGCTGCCTACAACTATTTTCTCAAACCTAAAATCACAATTTTGGTTTCTGTAATTTAAAGTATGTTTATTTTTTGTGGGAATATAGTGGTTTTTCACATCATGCTTAATAAAATGGTTAACTATATCAAACAATAAATGACAGGTAAAGTTGCTTGAACACAGATTTCTGCAGAAGGTGCGTCAACTGGCTGGGGGCCCTTACAAATTACATTCAAAGTATATATTCTGCTGCATTAACTACTTGAGTATAAGTGAAAAGATAAAGTTGGTAGTAACAAAAATGTAATTCTGAAGAGGAGAGTGTAGTAAAATGAAAAAGTAATAAATGCAAGGCTTTGAATTAAACATTACCACTACCGTTGCTCTGCGCAACATTCCATGCCATAATTCTGTAGTATGTCTGTGTTATTAGAGAAGGGGACAAGCCATTAGCAAATGACTTTTGGTGCTGCCACCAAAAGGTGCAGTTCAATCTCAGTTGCTAGGCCGTGTTCTATCTGCACTGGAACACAAGCAATTTGTGATTTTTTAGGCCCTTTGGTCTAGCAGTTTCGGAAGGGCTTCTGGCATTATTGACAAGGCCAAGGCTGATATACAAACAATGGTAAGGACGGCTGGCCAGAGCAATGACGGTGGTTCAAATTGATTCAGAGACGTTTTACCTATTAGGTACCACCAGAACGCATGCTGTGGAACACAGATAGGATGGCAATAAAATGTGAGGAGAAACAAACATTCTATGGGTGAGTCTGGTCATTTACCCACCTATCGACTAGCCATGACTATGTCAATGCCTCACCACCAAAACCTAACCTTTCTAGAACTCTTTGAGCAAGCTCTATCAAAAAGTAACACCAAACGTGTTGCTGCATTGGGCCTGCCAGTGTTATATCGAAGCATTCTTTTGAGTGTTTAATTACTTAATTGACTCTTTAAATGAGCTCATGGTGTAGTACAATTCTCTTAATGTGTGTCTTCAGCCAGTTGATTTTATAAGCAAAATATTTGTCAATGCCTCTGTGACTTGCACTATAGTCCTGTCTTAAACAAGCAATCACAAAGCCAGCAGTTTTGGCTTGTGTATAGGTATAAGCAGACATTTCCCAGGCAATGCCATCATATGACCAGTTACTGGCACCATTTTCCAGCTGTTCTCATCTTATGGCCAGGTGGTACCCTTATGGCAGTGACTGGCGCCTATCAATGCCTTATCAAAAGCCCAAGCTGTTGGCTTTGCCAATGCATGTTGTCTTCCGTTTGTCTCCATAAGTCTAACAAGGTCCTACCTGAAAATGATAATGCTAGGTTGGCAAGTATTGACCAGTTTCAGACCTCATGCATACTTACCAGTGGGGCTACGACTTAAATAGAATTTACCTTTGTTTAGAAGCCTAGTCTACGCTGACAGAACGTTTCATGATTCAAACTGATAAGTACTGACTTGATTACCTCATTCTGTTTGAGTAAATTTACAGAGTTTGCATGCAAACAGAATATGTCATGTGTGTTGTGGGATTTGTTTGGAAAGTATGATGTAAATCCAGGGTGCTGGGTGTTCAGGCAGTACTGGAAATTAAAGATGAACACCCGTAAAATAACAAACAAGTAGACAGTTTTCTATAATGTTGCAGGCAAAGTATAAAAGGTGTTCTTAGAGTAGCAGTATTTAAATATTTTCTATAGAGTGCAATAAGAGATGGATTTAACATTTGAACAAGGCACAAATGCCAATGCCCTCCACCCCCACTCTACCCTCTCCCCTCAAATACAAACAGCAGGGCTAATTAGGCCCTACCAATGAGATCTTATCTCTTTAAAGTGTCTCAGAGGCAGATTATTTACAACAGGAAGTGATTAGGGATGACAAAAGGTAAAACGGCAGTGCTCATTGCTGTGGCACTTTAAAAGAAATTACATAGGGTTTTAAGAAGGTATTTAAGTGTGATTGCTGGGTGATTGCTGGGTGATTCATAAGTAAGGGGATGCAGAAAAAGCTGTGTGAAACAATAACCTTGTCATGCATTTAATTTCACTTTGTGTCAGTATGAGATTGTTTGTAAGTTCTCATTAATGTCTATGCTGGAGCTTGTAGGTTCCATTCAGGATGGGGAAAATAAAGCTACAGTCATAGGGGATCATTTTCCAGGTCAAGTGGAGTGGAAGAAGTGGCGCTAAATGCATGTAGCTCCACATTTTTTGAGCTGCCGGGTTTTGTATGATTTGACAGGTGAAGTTGGAGAACAGATCAGACTTAACAAGGTCACCCTGCCAAATCCGATTGGTATTCCACCAGCCTGTATTTTTACGTTGGCGGAAAACCAATAGATTCCTATGGTACCTGCCTGACTTTTACACCTGGAAAAAGCATGCAGAGTCCAAAGGAATCCATTGTGGATGGCTCCCACAATCGTTAATTGTGGAAGTGATTTACACTTTTCCAGACACGTAGTGGTACAATACAGAGCAAAGGCGATTTTCGTCTGTGTTTTACTCTTTACCTTTCCAGTACTTGGTGAAAACAATTAAAATTAATGAATGGCGAATTCCGATATGTGCAATTTAGGATTCAAACCAAAATGCCCCCATTATACCTTTCATCAACATGTTTCTACAATGATGAATAGATTGTCGGGTTGGTTTATCATGTGACTTGAGCACTTTTAAAGTAATCTGTATACAATTTAGTATTATTTTAGGTATTCAAAGCCAAACTTCAACACATATTTGTATCGGAAGATGGGTGTTCAAGTATATACATTTCAGGCTAGGCTCAAATTATGGCTTTACCACTTGACCAAAGTGTGTGATCCTGGGCATATTTTTTAATTTCACTATGCCTTAACTGATAAAATTAGGTGCCCCTAGAAGTGATTCATAAGCCTCACTCATGGTTTAATAGATGGGCAGCACAGGTATTAGGACACACACACACATCTAACTTTGAAAATATCCAGTCCACATTTATTGAACACAATTGTGTCATTCAATAGCAAATCAGAGTAAACACATCAAACAAAGAATCATCATGGACAATTACATATTATAACCAGTATGTACCAGACAATGATGTACAGGGGCAAGCCCCACCAACAGTGATACCAGGAGACTGCAAACCCCTCAACCAGCACTGTCTGCCTCCTGATGCAGCCCTTACAGTACTAGCACTCCCTTGCACTCCCTAGCACTCCCTTGCACTCTGACCTCAATCTGACCTCAATTATGTGCCGCAAAAATGCAACTAAAAATAACATTTTGTGCTTAAAATGCAATTTTGGACATGAACCATTATTGGGAGACATTCAGAATGGGACTACTGTCGGGGTTCAGTTGGAAAGGAGGGGGGAGGAGGTTGTGGAAAGGGTGGGTGAAGGGAGGATTGTATACATGTGTATGTTATTGTAGGATATGTTGCTGTGCTCGAAATATTGTTAAGATCAACAAGACTACCTGTATTGATTAGACATGTTATTTTCTGTTCTTGAAATTTAAAGAAGTTTGAAAAAAATGTAATTGTGTAGGAAACAAAATCTATTCCTTGCTTCAGTATTCTGTGTGGGGGGTCTATCTTTCACAACAAGATGGACAGACTACAAGCATCGCCTCCGGGGCCTGCTGACAGTATCCACAGTGCTCAGGAAGGTATTGTTGGGCAGACACCATCGGAGATGGTACAAAGACTGGGGGCCTCACTGCTTAGCCCTCTCAGATGAGGAGGAGACATCACCCTCAATTCTCCCAAGCCAGTCCAGGAAAGGCATGCTGGGAGCTGGTGTGAATAGGTGGGAAGGGAAGTAAATGGGAACGGTGGTTAGTGCAGCTCAAGGAAGGTGAGTGGACGGTGAAAGGTGAAGGAGGTTCAGATATAAAAGAAAGGGGAGAGCAGATGGGAAGAGAAGCCAGGTAGCTTGATGTTGCAACACTATTTTCCTTGCTTATCTTTTGCTATGTACAGTTTTTTTATAGAGGGGTGCAAATGTATTTTTGCAGATCTGGGAAGACATTTTTATGCTGGATCATGGATCTGGGAAATCTGGAACAACGCCAGCACTTTGTTTAGGGTACTCCTAAACCCACACCTAATGGAATGTGGGCCCCCCTCATCACAACCCTGGCCCACCCAGATGAAAATTCCATGAGCCGGGCCTGGTATGATGACGACTGGTGGGTGAGTGATGGTGAATGGCCATGCGAGCAAAGTGCTCCCATAGCTTCAGCCTGCAGCCGCGCCATGGGGAAAAGGGCAGGCCCACAATTCGTAAAGGTGAAGAGGGCTCACAATGTCAACCCCAGGCCGAGAGCATCTGAAATCCCTGGCAAGGGGGAGAGAAGTAATCCCTGCCCTGCGTTCCACACACACTGTGATCGATTGTTGGATAAGTTGGCGGGGCTCGTTACGGTCCAAAGTATGATATTAAAGATGAAAACGAAAAGCAGAATAGTGTAGGGGACTTCGGGAGAGGTGTGACAACAAACACAATTGAAACTGCAAACGGGTACAGGGAAGCATAAAAATTGTCAAATAAAATCAAGGCAGAAAGGCATGTATTTTATTTGATTTTGCATTTATTTACAGCGCACATAACCCATAGGTATCTAGGCCTAGTTTCATTTATAACACACTTGTTTCGTTTTTCTTTCAAGCACAGGTCCGGGATTCGAACCTGTGTTGTCTTAGCATGGTCTTCCTCCCAAGACCCGTGCGTTGCCACAGAGTTATCTTCCCATCCCGTTTCGTTGATAAAATACAGAAAAGTGAGAAAGATGAACGTTGTTATTTTCTCTATCCCTGGGCCCTGGCTGCCCCTTCCTAAGCTCATCGGATTCCTTTTTCATGTTGCATTGCAGCACCTGCCAGCTCCCCAAGTTGAGAGCTGTAATGTCATTACATTGCAATGCTTTTTTTTGGTCCTCGTCTATTTCCTGTTCGTTTTTTATCCTCCTCCGGACCCGGAATCCCCGACACGCACCGGAATCCCCGACACGCACTGTTTAATGATCAGGCATTCTGGCAAAAACATATGTTGGAAGGAATCCGTTCCATTCTGCCCGTTGCCTTGGGTAAGAGTGCGGCGTGGAGGGCCCCACCACTGAACTCCCCTGCTCTTACCTGCTACTTGGACACAAGACCAGATGCAATTTGGAAAATGTGTAAGACCAATCACTGTTAAAAGCAGGCCTTCTACCTGCTGGGCACACTATTGTTTTCCAAATGTGCATCTTAATTTTCATGAAAAAAACCAAGCAATTTCCACACTCAAAAATGCTAATTAATCTTGCATTCACTAGTTTTCTTTGAAATGTATTTCTTTGTTGTCGGACTACCACACAAATACCCTGTACATTTTGTGCCCTTTCCTTTGTGTTTTTTTCACAGGTTACGTTTATAAAGATGTTACATACTTGTCAAAATGCTTAATTTATTTATTTAATGTGATATAGTTTTATAAACAATACAACTTTACACATTCATCTAATCAATTCAAATCAAAATTAAGATAGTTCATGCAAAATACAATTCAACATATAATAATTAAAACAAATAACCACAATTCATACATTGAATATCAATACATATTTATGTTTAAAATTCATTAAGGTCAACCTTAATAACTGATCACAAGCAGATCACGGTGGTTAGCCAAGTTCATTCTTTCTTTCGGTCGACGTTATTACTATTCAGTCCTTTTCAGTTAATATCACATTGCTTTTACGGACCTCAGATGGTACACATTTGATCTTAACATAGTAAAGAGAAGAAAACAATCACTGGACAGCCCCCCTTACAATAATAAAGGTCAGCTCTTTCCTATCATCCCTAAGCTTTAGGAGATCAAAGTATGTGTTGTCCTAAGCAGTATTCCTTACAATTACTACCACCTCCTATGACAGGCATTATCAGGGTTTAGGCCTTCTCAGGCTATACATGTTGTTGACTTAATATCCCCTATTGATTAATGTTTTTTTCTGCATCGATCCAGATTCTAAAAAGTGCTAAATGCAGACTAGGATTAAGTGTCTTAATACATTGATACCAGAATTCTATGTCCCAGATGAGATCCATGCTGTGTACGTATTTCCTAAGGTGTTTACTGTGGCTACTACTCATCTTAAGGCATTCAGTAAGTATATGTTTCATGTTTCAGGTTCTGTAGGGATCCAACATATCCTACAGTATCTTTCCATCTTAGGTATGGAACACTCCAGACCAATTGTCTTAAGAGTTGGCAGATGATTGATACGTAACAGCAATCTGAATCGCCTCAGAGCGTCAGAGGGGCATAGATTTAAATACATTTTAAGCTTTTTAAATGTATACAAAACATGAGACACGAACTTATAACTTTTCAGATTCTCTAGATGTGCATAGTTGTTATGCCAATCCCACAGACTTAAACGTTTCTGTAAATGATAAATCATACGTTCATTATCTTCTCCCCACGAGGGGGTCCAGCATATAGATTCAAATAATAGTCTCATGTCTGTCTCAAATTTAGATTGTTTTCTGACTCCAATATCTTCCTTTATACATGACAATAGGGGATTTGTGTGATGATTCTGGATTTTGATCAACAATTCAGCCCTTTTCCTTAGTACGATAGCCTTGAGGGAGATGAACCCTAGCTCCAATCTGAGAATGGCCTTGGGAATACAACAGGGGAGTCCCAGAACCCTCCTTCAAAATGTCCCCTCAATGATCTGCAGCCAACCTAAATTCTTGTTGATCAGTGGTTCCAGTCAATATACCAGCATGGGCACGAGACAGTGGATATAGAGTTGACGCGCACCCCAGATAGAATATCCACTCTGGTTACGCGTACACTTATATATCAGTTTCGTTAGCTCTGCAGCCTTGATTTTTCAAGCCTGTATACATGAATTGTACATGCCCTTACTATCAAATTCCACACCAAGTTATTTATAGGAATGAGTATACATTATTTCCACATTCCCTAGATACATACGGGCTGTGAGACCTTGCCAGGTGTATACAATTATTTCAGTCTTTTTGTGATTGATAATCAGCTCGTTTACTTCTGCGTATTGCCAAAGTCGTTCTGCCGATCTAAACAACCCGCTAAAGGTGTGATCCAAGATCACAAGATCGTCGGCGTATGCCAAGACCAGGCGGTGACTTAGGCCAATTTTGGGGGGACAATTACATATTCCCTGAAGATGTTCAGGGATATCTGACACAAAAAGATTGTAAAGCAGGGGCGCATTTACGCCCCCCTGTTTCACCCCGCTTAGCTGTATAATTGGTATGGTCATGCTGCCTCAGTTATTTAGTCTAAGATGGATAGTATTGTATTTATTTGTATATGTATTTATTTTTATTTATATAGCGCTTTAATCCAAAGCGCTTAACAAGAAGAACAAGCATAATACAATAAGCAATACATGACAAATGAATCTTAACCAGAGAACAGTACAAAGAACAACTTACATTATTGATAGGAAAGGTGCTGAAGGAGAGGGGCTAGGTGAGAGAGGGAGTAGTAGGAAGAGGTAGAGTCAGTAGTGAGAGAGGAACAAAGTATGCTAGAGGGGTGAGTGGAAGAGATAAGATTTTAGAGAAGTGCAGAATGAGGGGTAGGAGGTAATAGAGCGGACAGGAAGGGGTAGGCGGTTCCAATGGAAGGGAGCGAGAAGTTGGAAGGAGCAGAAGTGGTAAGGGGCACAGGGTGGAAGAGGAGGAGAGAGAAGAAGTAGTATTGGTGTGAAGAAGCTTTAGGTAGCAAAGTAAGGTTTCTGGGCAGGTTAGTGCATTTAATTTTTGCCATAGTTTTTCTCTATTGACTAAATCAAAAGCCATCCTAAAATCAACATATAAGGCGTAAAGTTTGGGGTTATTAGGTTGCATAGCTTTACTCCTTAAGGAAACCATGATGACTAGATTATGGGACGTAGAATATCCAGCCCTAAAACCACTATACATTTAAAAAGCCTCAAATGTATTTAAATCTATGCCCCTCTGATGCTCTGAGGCGATTGAGATTGCTGTTAGATATCAATCATCTGCCAACTCTTGAGACAATTGGTGTGGAGTGTTCCATACCTAAAACGGAAAGATACTTTAGGATGGAGACATATAGGGTGCCTTGTTATTGGTGGTCATGCTGTCAGGTGGTATACTTGGTTCACCCCCAAAAATTGCTACCTGAGAAATGTAACATTAGAACCCCTGATGATTGGCTGGAGATTTCGGCCACCAGCCCCTGTCCCCCAGTGTCCTCATTGGTCAGGCTGCAGGCCCCCAAGCCTGGGACCATCGTTGTTCCCAGCCTGCGAGACACCTGCTCTCGTATAATGTGTATCAACAAGAAGTGACTATGTGACAGTGTGTAACAATGATATTTTTGTTAATGCCAGGAGAGCAGTCCAGCGCATATTGTAGGTGGATTGTTGCAATTATGTGGCAACGTTCAGTCTCAGAAGTGAGATGGCTGTAGCGTCCCAGCTTCCAGGTCTTGGCATCATGTCAGGTCGGCCGTATCACGTGCGAGGAGACCGCTGGCGAAGTCGAATTACTTCGATTTGGTTTGTATTTTAGCTTGCGGTATCCTGCCCTGTAGCCGAGCTCATTGTGGCACCAAGGGTGAGGAATGTCACTTGCAACATTGCGGCCTTGCGGTGGCAGTCTCTGCCAGGGCGATTCTGCTCACTCAACAGCTTGCAGGTTGAAATATCTGCAAAAGTTTAGTGTGCTGGATTGATCCAAGGCCTACCTAAATTCTTGTTATTCTTCCAATATGATTGCTTAAGGTTTAAAAGCATGTAAGGAGTGGTCAGGTCCCTTGAGTACTCCTGTCCATCCATAGATTAAATAGCGAGTAGCATCTGCAAGCATATACACAAACTCTTCTGGCATCTTGCGTTTCTGCGGTGGGATAGTGGGCCTATATGAAGAATAACAAACATGCAGACAGGATGTGTGTCACTGTCCTCTAGCTCATGGAACTGTACGCATATGTTCTTCATGTGGATTGGTGTGTGAGTGTCCTGAATGTGCCTACTGCACGTGTGCTTCCTGTCTAACGTGGGTATGTCGTAATGAAGTCTATAACGACCTGCAGCATGGCTTGCGGAGACGTCAATCGAGCTGGTCCATATAGTCGTCTCCAGCTCGGTCTTGGTTGTCGTTGGTTGTGTTGGCTAAGGCTCTTGCCATCGTGGGATTGATCGGGGGGATGGTTGGATGTCTGTCGTGATGTGAGCTTACGTTGGGAGCGGTGGGACCGGGTGCAATCTCGGATTGTCGATAGTTGTTCTGTCGGGAGTGCTTCTTCCGGTGAGGGGCCCCATCAGGAGGAAAGGGACACTTGTATTTTCCCTCTTCAGTCCCCCCGATGGTCGATTTATCAACCACAAAATTATCACTTCTTTTGCAATCCCTCAGACACCATACCTTCGTAATTCCTGCTAGATGTCTGTTGTGGTTCACATGATCTTCGAACGACCAGTACATATACACACATCCTCCTCCGGGCATGCAGTAAACCCATTTTCCAATGTAAATCTTGGGATTCCTTGGGTTTTCTAATTTCATTGATGCCGGGTATATATCTGATTGTATTAGTTGTTGTCTTAGCCTCTCCCGTTCCATATGTATTATATCTCTTTGCTGCTCCTCGTCTGCAGGTAAGAGTAGCTTCATCCCAATCATTTCTTCTGCAGTTGTCTTTGATTTTGCCACGCACACTTTTATTCCAAGTAGAGAAGCCAATCCCAGGATCAGGCCCCCTGCTAGTATTTTTAGTCCATCAGCTAGCCAGGACGGCATCCATGACCAGAGATATGAGAACCAGCTTCCTTCCCTCTTCGTGCGCTTTGATTCTTCTTCCATTTCAGCGTGCAATTTTGCCAATTGCGATACTGCTTCTGATAACGTTCCGTTATCTTCGTCGTTGGCTGTTATGAACGTGCAGCAGGATCTCCCTATTTTTGCGCATACTCCTCCTTCCATTGCTGTGAGCAGGTCAGAACGTACCTGTTCTGTAGGGCCCCTAATCGTATAGCTCAGAGCTCTTCTTTTATTGCGTAAATTTGTTTACTGTTGAGTTTATAGTCATCATTAGCTCCCACCGCGTAATCTGCAGCCACTTTGCATTTGCATATGTCTGGAACCCTGGGTGTATTATCACAGAGAAAAACATGGCAACCCTGCTGAACAGCCGATGTGATGCTGGTACTTTGTCCTTGCAGCTTCTGATTTGCCCCATAGGTAATTTCCCTGCTTCTTCACTCTTCGTAATCGTGTGTCTTTTGTGATGTCTTTGCCAGATGGTAGTGTGGTGGGTGATAGCAATCTCTTCCTTCGCTTATTGCCTTCATCCATTTTCGTGAAGTTGTCCATTTTGACATGTTTTTGAGGCACTACTAGCGAGGGTATATTGACATGTGCCAGGGAGCAGATCCCTCCCCAGTTAGGTGGTAGTTTGTCATATGCTTTTGTCCAACATGGCCAATAGTGGTCCATCAGTACCGCTGTGCCTGATCCCATGTCTCCTAACTTTGCTATTCTCCTGCATCCATTGTTTGTCCCTACTTCAATATCCCTGCCGTGCTGGTAACATAGTGTTGGTGTGGTAAGAGGAATGATTGTCAGCGGGCCATCTTCTTTATCCAGCAATGTCAGAAAACTTGCACTCTTAGCCCATTCTTTGAGGCACTTAACGTTTTCTTCCTGGACCTTGTTCACTGCAGCCTTTGTTAATGTTAATGGCTTGCTTCCCACCACTCCATCCACCCATCCTTCCTTTGTGTACACTTTCCCGAACACCAACATCTGGGGGCGTTACCAGCAACCAGGTTCTCTGCCAGTTTCTCTGGCTCTCCATTTGCAGGGCAGATAGTCTAGCGTCACCTCCTTCTTCTCTCCTTTTTCTGGCCCATCAGTTATGTACCGTAGTGCTTGTGTGTGCTGCCAGTAGTTGTCAAACAGAGGTAATGTATTTATGAAGTTATCCTCATACGGGTATGTTGCTTTTGATCTCCACCGGAGGGTTGCTGTTTTCCCTTGGAATCTCCCCTGTGTTTGGAACAATGCAAGGTGTAGGAGGCATTGTGCCGTTGTTGCTGGTACTTCTGAGGCTACAAAGGTTCTGGAAGTGCTCATGGCATACGGGATCAATGAGCAGACATAGCAGCTGTCCTGTGTTGTGTCTTTACCAATTTTTGACATGTGCTTGTGCCACATGTTGTTTGTGACGTGTGCTGTACCAGTGAGATATGTGTCAACCCCATTAACATCAGTACCAATGCTATGCTTACCTCTTCTTACCTTCTCGTTTGTGCTTTTCGTACCACCTGACACAGTGCTCCTTGCAGCTTGGGTGGGGGAAATGTTAGTATGAGGTGTTGCAGATACATGCAAATCTGTGTACATTTGCCAAACAACGGCAGCTACCAATCCGGTACACAAAATTACCCACATCATTTTTATTACAATCTTTATTAAGGTGGCCATTATTAGCACTTAACCCGCAGTCCTGTAGTCGTTGAGATGATATAGCTGCCCTCCTGAAAATCACAGTAAACCAGCGTTAATGTATTAGTATTTGTAAGTATTTTAAGCCCGATGAACTAAGTAGTCATTTAATACCCAGGAGAAAAGTTCCTCCCAGATCCTCCTTATTGCTCTGTTTCTAAGTAAGGGTAGGGCGTGGTGGAGCTGGGGGTCTGATTGTGCTATATACTCAATGAACGCGTTATAATACACACATGGTGGTCTTGGTCTGGAATGGGTGGGTCTTCGCAGGGCGTGACTATATCGGTGGGAGAGTGCTTCAGGGTGTTCAATGAGGGGCAACAACCAAATCACATTAATTTTTCAATCTATCTTCAACATTTATCCACATCCATTTGTCAGATGCAGAACCCTGCATGTGCGAGACAAAAAGGGAGAAGAGAGCATGCAAAGACAGTGTGACATAGTGTATTCCTAATAGGTGAGTGCATGCTGAATAGCTCTGTCTATATTGTAGTGTTCTTTATTTGTACAAGCAGCGTTTGTATTATAGTTCTATGTATTCTTGTGGTAACATCCAATTTATTCTAAATCTAGATCAGCACCACTGTGGGAACGTCAGATGTCTGTGAGCGCCTGATCATTGAGTGGCCTGTGCGCTCTTGTTCACTCTTGCCCTTAAAACTATCCTAACTGGTAGGTGCTGATAGTGGGACGCTGCTGTTGTCTGATGTATCCGTTGCTGACACGTTGGCCCTGTCGATGCTGGGGTGGGGCGAGGTCGATGCTTTGTAGGGCTTGATGTCATGTAAATGCAACCAAACAGTTTTATTTTGTAATTTCACGGCCCTATCTGCAACCCTCTCCACTATGTGAGGGCCTGTAAATCTAGGTGAGTTCCACCTGCGGCTAAAGTTGCGCAGGAGAACCTGGTCTCCCTCTTTGATCGTTGAGTCTTTTGCTTGTCCTTGAGTGTTGTTGCCTTCTTGTTGATTGTTCTCTGACCTCTCCTGAGTCCGTTGGATCCGTTGAGAGATAAATGAGGCAGTAACCAGTGAAGTGACATATTCATGCATTTCTCTCCCCAATACTTCCGCTACGCCATTGCAGTCATACATGGCCGTTGTGGGTGGAGCTAGTGGGAGGTGCATTTGGCGGCCGGTCACCACCTTGTGGGGCGTGAGATGGTGGTCCGACCCAGGTTTGTTCTGTAGCTCAAATAGAGCCAGAGGGAGGCAATACAGCCAATTCTTTTTGGTTGACTGTTGTGTTTTTGCAATTCTTTCTTTTAGAAGGCTGTTGAGGCGTTCACAGACGCTGTTGGCCTGTGGGTGATATGCACACACGAACTTGTGCTTTATCCCGAGCAACGTGGTGATGTATTGGAATAGTTCGTTGGCGAAGTGGGGGCCATTATCTGACCTTAAAACTTCACAGACGCCACACCTTGGGAAGACTTCTCTAACCAAGAATGTTGCCGCCGTTAATGCATCAGCATGGAAGCACGGGCCTGCTTCTATCCACCTCGAAAAGGTACAACCTACAACAATCATGTAGCGGTAGCCTTGGCATACGTTTATCATATCAAAATAGTTGATGTGGAGGTGTAGGAAGGCACCCTCTAGTCATGGTATTATTCCTTTAATCACCTTAAGTGTATGGCCAGCCATGAATTACTGGCAGGTGAGGCAATTACTGATGAAGCTTGCTACATGGGCATTAAATTCAGGGCAGAACCAATATTCTCCAATCTGTGCTGCTATCACCTCCTTCCCAGTGTATGTTACGCTCACCTGGTCTCTGCAGGGGCGTTGGGGCACGGTTGGAGCCCTCCCTCGACTTGGCTCCCTGGTGCTGGTTGTCTCCCCCAGCTGCCTCGAAGGATAGGGTTTTGGATACTGGTATTGCGCCTGCGAGGAGAGGAAATTTGGAGAGTGTGGAGGTATCCTGAATCCCCCCGCCTCTTTCGTACCAGAACAATGTGTGCAAGAGTCTTCCCGTGCCAGCTCACCTGTTCTTTTGAGATGTTGGGCTCTCCGTCCTGCTTTCTTCAGCAGGGGTGCATAGAGAGGGCCTAGTTGCTTCACTGGCCCGCGACATGGCGATCCAGACCAGCTGTGACCAATCCACTTGAAGGTAAGTCTTTGGTTTTCTAATAATGTCTTTAGCAATGAGTATTGAAGAAATGGTAAGCAGTAATGATTTCCTGCTATGTCGCTGCTCTTCCCAAACAGGTGTGAAGATGATGGTCGAGAGCGTGGAAGGGCTCTTGGGATTCCCCTGAGAAGATGGGCTCTCGAGGACAACAGGTACAGAGATCGGTATGATGGGAGTCAAGACTCTGGTATGGTGCAGCCCAAAGTTAGTAACTGTGAGATTTCTAACCTGTTGTGTTATTTTCTCCTTGCAGGAGCGGTCCGATGGCGTGGAGCAGTGTCTGGACACTTGGAGATGGTTCGATGGCTACAGAGGGAGATTCCGCGGAGAAGCGGAGAAGAAGCGAGATACTCCTGAGTCGCGGGTAGTCTAAATCGGAAGAGAAGAGGCCCTGACTCCGGCGGAATGCAGGTGGGATGCAAGCACAGCGACGGAGAGGCTGGAGTCAGGTAAGCGCCTTCAGCGATGGAGCGGCTGGAAGCAGGTTGGTGCACCTTCAGCGATGGAGCGGCTGGAATCAGGTAAGCGCATTCAGTGATGGAGTGGCTGGGATCAGCTAAGCGCCTTCAGCGATGGAGCGGCTGGAATCAGTAAAGCGCCTTCAGCGATGGAGGAGCTGGAATCAGGTAAGTGTGGAGGTCTTCGGAACTGGAGTGCCGGAATCGAGGTGAGATACAGAAGTAAGCATCACTCTGCCAAGCAGAGTAACATGAAGCGAGGGCCTGAGATTGAGCTGGCCTTATATATGCTGGCTGCGGCCCCTCCCGTTTGCCACACCTTGTGGCTCTACCCTGCCTTGCCCAAGGATTCCAGCACGTGCCTCCCCATGCAATCCTATGGCCACGCCCGGTCCCGAAGCATGTGCCTTAGTCACAGAGTGTTCCAAGCACATATTTTCATGAGCCTGGCACCAAAGACTGGGTCCAAGTGGCCCTTGTGGTTGATGGAGGCCTGGGCCTTTGCCCTAAGGCCATGACAGCACTCCCCCCCACAAGGCCCCTCTCACGGGTGTCTTCCTCCCTGGTCCGGGTTTAGTGTGATTGTCGCGGTGGAATCACTTGATCAATCGTGATGCATGGACGAATTCCTCAGGTTCCCAAGTTCGATCTTGAGTTCAATAGCCTTCCCAATAAATCAGGTAGTACAGCTTCCCTCGCACCATCTTTGAGTCCAGAATGTCCTTAACCTCATACTCAGGTTCCCCTGCGATAATGTCTGGCTCTGGAGGCTTTTTGATTCTGGTTTCAGGTTTTACCGGCTTTAGGAGTGAAATGTGAAACACAGGATGAATTCACATATTGGCGGGTAGGTCCAGTTTTACTGCTGCCGTGTTGGTAATAGCCTTGATGGGATAGGGTCTGAGATATCTAGGCCAGAAGGCTTGAGGCCCTTTCACAGGTACATTTCTGGCAGCCAACCATACTCTGTCCCCAATACTGTACTGTGGGGCTCCCCTCCTATGTCTGTCAGCAAATTTCTTTTGTTGTTCCTTGGCTTTGGTTAAATTCTTGATTGCTTCTTTCAGAGGTTGAGTAATTGTCTTGTGTTGGGAGGTAATTGCCGGCATTTCTAGCTCATCACGAGGGTCAAAGGATGATGTCCAGGGATGCCGACCATTCATAATATAGAAGGAGTTTGTCCAGTGCTGGTGTGGATGGAGTTATTATACGCAAACTCAGTCAACCAGATAATGTCCTTCCAAGGCTTTTTGGTTTGTTGTAGCATGCACCTCAGGTATTGTTCCAGCGTCTGGTTAGTCCTTTCCGTTTGACCATTGGTCTGGGGATGGTGACTAGTGGAGAGGCGAAGGTCAATCTGCGCCAACTTGCAACAACTCCTCCAAAATGCTGAGACAAATTGCGTTCCTCGGTCCGAAACCAATGCCGAAGGAAAACCATGTAGCTTGACTATCTGCTCTAGGAATACAGTTGCCAAAGCTCATGCGGTCGGAAGTCCTTTAAGTGGAATAAAGTGTGCCATCTTAGAGAACAAATCTACTACTACTAAGATTGTTTTGAAACCGTCGCCGGGAGGTAGGTCTGTAATGAAGTCCATGGATAACGTGTGCTACAGAGCCGGTGGTATAGCGAGTGGACGCAGTAAACCTGCAGGGCGTAGCTTTTGGAATTTTTGTTGGGCACAAACTCTGCAGGTGCTGATAAATTGGGCCACCTCCTTTCTCCAGGTTGGCCACCAGTAACATTTCCTGATCTTGGCTTGGGTATTTGTAATTCCAGGGTGTCCTTCCACAAATGTTTCGTGGTAGTTTGCAATAATTTTGTTTTGAGTTTCTTTGTCCTTAATGTATATCCGCCCCTGGAATTAGGGTAAGTGGTCTTTAATGGAGTACTGATCCCCCTTGCGTAACCATTCTTGTTGGGCGGTTTGATCCATTTGAGACTGAAGGTCCATCTTTAATTCTTCCAAACAGGCAGTTAGAGCAATTTGATTTTGAATTCGTTCTTCCGGAATGATTGGGACTGGGTCTGTTGGCATAAAGGCGTCCTTCTCTTCTCCCATGCATGACAGAGCATCAGCCTTTCCGTTACGCACTCCTGGCTGATGTGTGATCACAAAATCGTATTCCGCAAAGAAGAGGGCCCAGCGGAGCTGACGGGAAGATTGGGCTTTGGCAGGTTTCAAATATTGTAGATTACAGTGATCTGTAATGATGGTGACGGTATGCCTGGCTCCTAGAAGATAGTGTCTCCAAGTTTTAAGGGCCCCTTTGATCGCCAGTAATTCTTTGTCGGTTATGGCATAGTTCTTTTCCGGTGCTGTAAACTTGCAAGACCAAAATGCTATGGGATGCAGCTGTGCCGTGTCAGGATCCTTTTGCGATAATACTGCCCCCATGGCAACACTGGAGGCATCAGTCTCAACGATATAGGGTAGATCGGGTCGAGGATGCCGAAGGATGGGTGCTGAGGTGAAAGCCGCTTTTAGTTACAGGAAGGCTTTTTCTGCCTCGGGAGACCAATGAAACTTCTTGTTCTTTTTTAAGAAAGAGGTAATAGGGTGCACAATTTGAGAAAACCTGGAATGAATCGCCGGTAGAATTTGGCAAATCCGAGTACACTTTGTACCCCCCTTGACTGATGTCAGGGATGGCCACTGAAGACCAGCCTCTACATTACGAGTGTCCATGTGCATCCCTCTACTTCCGTAGGAACTCTACTTCCGTGACGTGGAAGGAGCATTTTTCCAGTTTGGCGAATAGTCGTGTTGACAGAGTTTCCCCAGAACGGCTCGCACATGTTCCACCTGTTCTTCTTTGGTTTTTGAGTAAATGAGGATGTTGTCGATGTAAACTAAAACACAGATATCCAATCATTTGTTGAGAACATTGTTCATAACGAACTGAAATGCTGCTGGTGCAGGCATTACCTGGTACTCAAAAAGCCTGTACTTGGTCCTGAATGCGGTTTTCCATTCATCGCCTTTTTTACTCTTACAAAATGGTAAGCTCCACGTAGATCGAGTTTCGTATAGATTTGTGCATTCTTTACCTGATCAAGC
Organism: Ambystoma mexicanum; assembly: GCF_040938575.1. NCBI lineage: Eukaryota > Metazoa > Chordata > Amphibia > Caudata > Ambystomatidae > Ambystoma > Ambystoma mexicanum. The sequence continues at coordinate 353,028,775 of NC_090921.1, forward strand.
AGTTCGGGAATCAGCGGTAGAAGTACCTATTCTTCACCGTTATTTGGTTTAGCGCCCTATAATCAATACAAGTCCTGAGGTCCCCTTCCTTCTTTGGCACAAAGAAGAGCGTGGAAGAGGCCGGGGACTTGGATGGGCGAATTAACCCATTAGCTAAATACTGGTCTAGATACATTCTCAGGTGTTGATTTTCTTGCTCCATCAGAGCATAAATTCTGCTGCAGGGAACTTGTGCTCCAGGGACCAGGTCGATCTGGCAATCATAAGTTCTGTGGGGCGGTAGGGTATTGGCTTGTTCCTTTCGGAATACGTCTCGGAAGTCTTGATATTCAGAAGGTAGTGAACCGACAATTCCCAGAATGGATTTCCCTTGGGGCTGCACTTTTCTCCCTTCCCTAGGATAACAGCGTCTCGCACATTCCTGCAGGAAGGTCATCTTCCTGGTACGCCAGTCAATCTGTGCGTTATGGGTTTCCAGCCACGGCTTCGCTAGGATCATTTTGAACTGGGGGGCCCCTATAAGGTCAAACAAAATGCTTTCCTGATGGCCATCCAGACATGTCAGCATTACTTTGTCGGTGTGTTGAGTTACTGGCCCCGAAGACAGCTGTGAGCCATCCACGGCAGTGCCATTTTCCGAGTGTGGTTTTTGCTGAAGTGGAAAGCCTATCCGTGTGGCCAAATCTTGATCAATATAGTTCCCCACCGCACCACTATCAATGTAGGCTTCCAGGGCATGGACTTTTGACGGCTGTTGGTGGTGGGTTAGAAGCACTAGGATGACTAGGTGGGAGGTCTGTTCAGCGTTCTTGATTCCGCTCGACAAGTGGACCTCTACACTTGCCGGGCGTCTGAGTTTTCGACTCTTGTTCTTTGACTTCGGTTTTAGTGTCCACAACCCCTACCACTTTCTTGGGGGGCTTAACAGGACAATCGCGCAAGAAATGTCCAGCCTTGCCGCAATATAGACAGAGTTGCTGTTGTCTCCTCTTTTCCCTCTCAGCTTTGGAAAAAGGAGCTCGTAACCCCCGATTTGCATGGGTTCGGTAGCTTCATGAGCCTTGGTTTGATTGTCCCGAGGTCGCAAATAACCTGACCTCCCTTCTGACCATATACGATCCATTCTTTGGTCTTGAAGTCGATCGTCCAACTGTATGGTTAGGTTAATGTATTCCGCAGAAGTCTCAGGCGGATTGACCACTTGAGCTAGCACATCTTTTAACTCACCCTGTAGTCCCCGGTGAAATAGTGTAGTTCTTTTCTCTTTGGGCCAATTCGTTTGTGCAATGAGGCAATTGAAGGTGGCAATGTAAGTTAATAGGTCATGATTCTCTTGTCTAAGAGATAGCAACTCATTGTCTAAGGCTTGTCCGTGGGTGTGCCTGGCAAACAGTTTTTCCAATTCCTGTTGAAATTCCCCAAAGTTCCGAAGTATAGGATCATCCTGGGTTACTAATGGGATGGACCAGTCAGCTGCACAGCCTCCCAGATAAGAAAGTACAAAAGCCACCCTTTCGCTGTCGTTAGGGAAAGCTCCTGGTTGACATAAGAAATGGAGGCGACACTGTTTCATGAAGATGGCATACTTGTTCGGGTCGCTGAAGAAGTGTTCGGGTGGAGCCAAAGGAACAGCCCCCGGCAGAACCACCTGTACTGGAGGTGATGGTTGGGGCACCTGGGTCGACGTGATTCCGGGTAACAGAGTTTTTCCTGCGTGTGCTTGAAGCATCTGCCTTGCAAGGTCATCCGTCCACTCTCGGGCAACTATAAGATCTCTTCTTAAGGAATTAGTCTCTTGTCTTGAGGCGTGAACTTCAGCCCGCAGTTCCCCCAGGAGTTGGGCTAATTGGTCTGTTCCAGAGGTTTCCATTGCGCCCCGGCAGAGATTCGGATAGGCTTCGCGTTCTGTTATGCTCACCTGGTCTCTGCGGGGGCATTGGGGCACGGTTGGAGCCCTCCCTCGACTTGGCTCCCTGGTGCCGGTTGTCTTCCCCAGCTGCCTCGAATGATAGGGTTCTGGATACTGGTATTGCGCCTGGGAGGAGAGGAGAGGAAATGAGGAGAGTGTGGAGGTATCCTGAATCACCCCGCCTCTTTCGTACCAGAACAATGTGGGCAAGAGTCTTCCCGTGCAAGCTCACCTGTTCTTTTGAGATGTTGGGCTCTCCGTCCTGCTTTCTTCAGCAGGGGTGCGTAGAGAGGGCCTAGTTGCTTCACTGGCCCGTGACGTGGCAATCTAGACCAGCTGTGACCAATCCACTTAAAGGTAAGTCTTTGGTTTAATAATATTGTCTTTAGCGATGAGTATTGAAGAAATGGTAGGCAGTAATGATTTCCTGCTATGTCGCTGCTCTTCCCAAACAGGTGTGAAGATGATGGTCGAGAGCGTGGAACGGCTCTTGGGATTCCCCTGAGAAGATGGGCTCTCGAGGACAACAGGTACACAGATCGGTATGATGGGAGTCAAGACTCAGGTATGGTGCAGCCCAAAGTTAGTGATTGTAAGATTTCTAACCTGTTGTGTTCTTTTCTCCTTACAGGAGCGGTCCGATGGCGTGGAGCAGTGTCCGGAGACTTGGAGATCGTTCGATAGCTCCAGATGGAGATTCCGCGGAGAAGCAGAGAAGAAGCGAGATACTCCTGAGTCGCTGGTAGCCCGAATCGGAAGAGAAGAGGCCCGACTCCGGCGGAATGCAGGTGGGATGCAAGCACAGCGGAGGAGAGGCTGGAGTCAGGTAATCGCCTTCAGCGATGGAGCGGGTGGGAGCAGGTAGGTGTGCCTTCAGCGATGGAGCGGCTGGAATCAAGTAAGCGCCTTCAGCGATGGAGCGGCTGGGATCAGGTAAGCACCTTCAGCGATGGAGCGGCTGGAATCAAGTAAGCGCCTTCAGCGATGGAGGGGCTGGAATCAGGTAAGTGTGGAGGTCTTCGGAAACTGGAGTGCCGGAATCTAGATGAGATACAGCAGTAAGCATCACGCTAACAAGTAGACGTGAAGCGAGGGCCTGAGATTGAGCTGGCCTTATATAGGCTGGCTCCGGCCCCTCCCTTTAGCCACGCCTTGTGGCTCCACCTTGCCTTGCCCAAGGATTCCAGCATGTGCCTCCCCATGCAATCCTATGGCCACGCCCGGTCCCGAAGCACATGCCTTAGGCACAGAGTGTTCCAAGCACATATTTTCATGAGCCTGGCGCCAAAGGCCCTTGTGGTTGATGGAGGCCTGGGCCCTTGCCCTAAGGCCATGACAGCATGTGCAGGATGGTGTAGTTGTGTTAATGCTGTTTGTAATAATGCGAGGGACATGACTACTTTTCCGGTCTTATTTTGTCTCCACAAGGCATCCGTAGCAGACATTGAGTACCCTCTTTTTACCCAGAGTTCCTTTTCTGTCATTGATGCAGCTGCCTGTAATTCCATAATTTGAGTTTCTGGTAGATGATTGTAACCTTCCTTCATTAGCATCTGTCTTGCCCCTGTCCTCTCTTTTTGTTTTTCTTGGAGGTCCCATAACTCCCCAAAATATGATGTGTGTTTAGCATAAAGGTCTGCTGCTTCATTTCCTTTTGATAATGGGTCTTTCCCATTGGTGTGTGCTTGGCCCTTCACCAATGCAAGTTCTATTGGGTATGTTACAACCTCAATTAGTTCCCCTAGGAGGAGTGCTCGCTGTACTGGTCTGCTGTCTGCCCATCTGAACCCTCTTCTTAACCATCTTGCTAGACCAGAGTGCACTGTTGATGTTACATAGGCACTATCTGAATAGCTAGTGACCCGTTTTCCTACACTCTCTCTAAGGGCTATTATCAGGGCTACTAATCAGCTGCTTGTGCTGAATACTGAGGATGCAACCTAATACATCTTACGTCCTCGCTTGTCCAGTCCTCTCTTAATTATACCACCGTTGCCCCTGTTCTTACCTCATCACCTTGGTCAATTATTGATGAACCATCAATATATAGTACATCTCCCCCCTCAAGTGCATCTTCCTCTACTTTACGTTTTTCTGGTTATGGTTCAATAGCTTTTGTACAATCATGGGCATATTCTCCCTCTCCTACTTCTTCTGCTAGGAATTGTGCTGGGTTAACATTTTTGCACCTCACTATTTTTAGCTCTGGTTGGAAGAGGATTATTTCATAGCCTGTTGCTCTTTATGTTTTCAGGGTGCTTTTTGGCTTGTGTAAAATTGCAAAAAGGGCATTCTCCACATAAATTGTTGTGGAACATCCCATTGTTATTGAGGATGCTTTAACTACTGGGTCTAACTGGCCGCTGTAATATGCAATTGGTTTGTGGCCCATACTTGCCTTTTGTGTTAGTACCGCTTTCATTACCACCGCATCAGAGTATGAGAATATATAAAACTCCTTCTTTTAACCAGGGGTACCCAGGAACGGTGCTGTTGGTATCACCTCTTTTAATTCATTAAATGCATCTGTCATTTCCCGTGTCCACTTCAGCGTTTTCTGTCCCCTTTGTGCTTCCCTGAGGGCTATAAGTAAGGGACACGTGTATGTACTGTAATCAAACACCCATGCCCTGCAATAGTTGCATAGACCAAGGAGCTGTTGTAATTCTTGTACTGTCTGTGGTTGTGCTGTGTTTAGTGGGGCTATATGTCTGCCCTTTTGAGATATCATTTGCCCTATGTATAGAACCTCTTCCTGACAATATTGCAATTTTGCCTTGTCTACCTTGTATCCTTTTTCTGCTAAGACTGTAAGCATTTTGACAGAGTCTTTCCTGCACTCATTTTCTGTTGTACTGCAGATGAGGATGTCATCCACATAGTGTAAAATCATACTCTCTGTCTCTATATTACTTAGGTCCATCAGGATCACTCTGTTGAAAATTGATGGTGACTCGCAATATCCTTGGGGTAGTCTTGTGTGCTTCCATTTTGTGTTGCGATACATGAAACTCGTTAAGTCTTGGGAATCTGGGTGTAGTTGTATCGAGAAAAAGGCATTTTTGAGGTCCATCACGGTGAACTGTGTAGCCTCAGCTGGAATTCCGCAAAGTATTGTAGCTGGGTTAACTGCTACGGTATATTCTGCTTCCACAATGTTGTTTAGGGGTCTCAAATCTTGTATGAAACACCATTAACCTCAGTTTGTCTTGCGGACGGGGCACACAGCAGTGTTGCAAGGTGACTCTGATGGTACCAGAAGTCCTCATTCAATGAGGGCGCTTCTTGTTTCATAAATGCCCTCATCTGCTTATTTCGACAGTGGGTATTGTCTAACTCTGGGCAAAATTGCTCCTTTCTTCAATTTTATTTTTACTCCCCCTATGCTTTTGATGCATCCCACGTCGTAGGGGCTTGTTGTCCATAATGAATGTGGTACCTTTGCTAAGTCCTCCTCGCAGAATGGGGTGGTGCTGGGAGTGGTGCTTCTAGTGCCATTGCCATCTTCTGGGCCACCCCTCTGTGGGTTAACCGTAACCAAACGTATAAACTAATTCCCAGCATCATCTCCCTCGTTCCCTTTCCTGTGAGAAGAGTTCTCCATCAGACACTTGAGTCAATCTACACCCTTCTGTTAGCACTATTAGTGCCCTCCAGGCCTTCCCTTCATTGTCTAGGGCGTGTACTGTAACCCAATCTTCCTGTGCCACTATCCATTCAATGTCTATTGACACAAACGCTCCTTCTTTCTCATCTGTGGGTGTTTCTGGCCTGAAAAGGTACTCACCTGGTCTTTTCCATACTTTTCCTGCTATTCCTGGGAGCCATGCCATTGCCATGTCTGTCCCATATTGAAATACTTCCGGGTCTACCGGCTCCCCCCTCTGCACGCTCTTGCTACATATGCCTGGAGTATTTGTCTTGCTGTGAGCATGTGTATGCCTGGTGTGGAGCAGACTATACCCTTTTCTGTGAAGGAGATGGTCATGTTCAGTCGGCTCATTATGTCATGTCCCAGAATATTTACAGGTGCATGTTTAGAGTATAGTAAGGGCAGTGACAGCTCATGATCCCCAATAGATAAGGAGATGTTATCAGTAAATGGAATCACTTCTCGATCCCCAGAAAATCCTTGAGTGTTCATGGCATCACCTGACAATGTGTAGTTCCCTTCCTGTACGCATGACCTTGTGGCCCCTGTATCAACCAGAAAGGAAAACGTCTTGTCACCTATCGCCACCTTTATGCGAGGTTCCTCTTCAGGATTAGGTGTTACTGATAGGATGGGACACAGTAGGGTAGTCTGTGGGCTGTCCTATTGTGGGTACAGGGATTGTCCGTTGCCAGTGTAAGGGTTGTGTCCCATTATGGTCACCCCTCCCATTCGTGTTACCGGTACTACCGCCGTCGTGTCCATTGGCTGTTGTATGTCGTCCTTTGATTGTGTCAGTTGTTGTACTGTCTGGATGTGTTGCTGTTGTTGCTGTTGCTGCTGTGGTTGTCATGTCCCTTGTACTTGTTGATGTTGTATCTGTGGCTGGCAGAAATACCGAAGGGTTTGAACTAGTAGACCAATACAAGTAGTTTGAGCTTGGTTTACAGTTCCCAAGCTTGTTTTATTTTATTCAAGCAAATATGCTATATCTAAAAACATATTAAACATATTAAACAGTTCTTATAACTCTATGGCCCATACTCTTTTTCATTCGTTCACATTCATACTTTCCTCATCAGTCTCTCATTCCACACTTCATTCTTTGAAAAAATGGTCTGTATATAAAAAACAGTTAAACATCTGTTATCTCTCGATGTGATGTCACACTGCTGAGACCGTGGAAGTTATGGGCAAGATGGAGGCGCTATTAGGTCCCAACAGTCTGTCTGTGAGCGGTCCAGTCTTTTTGTTGCTGCTGCATTTAAGGAAGCCACGCCCCCTGCGAGTCGCGTTGCAACTCGCTATGCTGACTTTCGATTTTGTGCCTACTACCGTTCCTGACATACTGAGCTCCTCTTTTGTTTTCTCGGTTAATCTCCGCGGCCCTTCGCCTTCTCGTTAGGCGACGGCCGTTCTCTCTTGCCTTTCCTTTCCTTTCCCCTTATCTGGTCCTCGGTTCCAGCCTAGCTTCGTCCCCCGTAGTACCCTCTACCTCGCTCGGCTGGTACCTGTCTTCCCCGTCGGCGAGGTTCCGGTTTTCCGGTTCCCTGTTGCTCGGGGTCTTTTCCGGCTTCCCTCGGTCTTGCCATCCCTCTCTTTCACCCCCTCTTTCTTTCGCGCACTCTCACATTCACTCGCTCTCTCATTCATACTCTCTTGCATTCACTCTCTCTCTCATTCGCGCACTCCAGCATTCACTCGCTCTCTCATTCATACTCTCTCGCATTCACTCTCTCTTACTCTCACGGACTCACTACTGCTCTCTATTGCTCACGAGTTTTCTCTCTCTCTCTCTCCCCATACCTTTACCTGTCTACCGAAACAACTTACCTCCGTTTGCAGTCTTCTGTGCCTATGTTTGATCCTTCGGAAGCATAGAAGTTCTCCTTTGTGGCTCCACACTCCATCGCCTCTCCCAGGGCTCCTTCATCCATGCCAAGGAATCACAGTCCGGTAGCTGTCATCCATTGGAGTATCAACTGGACATTGGCCTCAAGACTTTTAAAGCCTCTGGATCCGCAATTTCTCCAATCTATCCTCGCCTGCAGCCTCACAGGGTTTTTTCTGCCTTACTGGCTTTTTCCCTGTTTTGGGAGGGGCGGACTCCCCAGGGTTCACCTGACGGTTTATTCCAATAACGGTCAAGGTGGCCTCCGGAGGAGACCGTCCCTATCTCTTCGAACGCAAGAAGGGGAAAGGACTCCTTAAGAAGGATACTGAAGAGGAGAGAACCCCGAAAGACCGGAGGAGAAGACAGAAAGTCGCCAGTCACAGTGAAGACCAAGGTGAGGAGACTCCTGGGGAAGGAACTGTGGGAAGTGGCTTTGACAGTTTGCAACGCCTAACGAGAACGATGGCCTCCTTGGAACAATACCAGGAGATGGTAACAGCGATTCAGGGTCTCCAGGCGGAGGTTCAGAGCCTTCGAACAGAGAACATCAACTTACGTCAACAGGTGGCGGCTCGAGAGGATTTCCGAGGTGACCTGCCTCCCCTGACGTTCTCCTTCGGGAAGTATGATGGTGGTCCGCAACTCCTGAAAGAATTTTTGGATGCCTGTATGATTTACTTTACCTTTCGACCTAAGGCCTATGAACTCGATAGGGCCGAGGTTGGGTTTTTGGTCTCCAACCTAGTGGGCAATGCTTTGGCCTGGGCTACTCCACTGATAGCGCAAGCAAATCCTGCAGTTAATGACTATGCACAGTTCACTCAATTGTTGCGGGACAGATTTGAACGACCAGAGGTCCAATATTCTTCTTATGAAGCCCTCCTGGATCTCCATCAGGGAAATCAAGGTGTAGAGACATACGCCTCCGCATTTATGAAGTTGGCTACGGAGGCGGGGTGGCCAGATTCAGCCCAACAGACCCTCTTCCGACGAGGATTACATGATGAACTCAAGGACAAACTAGCCCGGATGGCACGTCCTGCTTCCTTTCCAGAGTTGGTCACGATGTCTCTGCAGTTGGAGTTTAGATTGCAGGAGCGAAGATTAGAAAGGAGGAGGTTCAGACCACATCAGACTATCGGAATACCCGCCTCAAATCCTCCTACTCGATCGCAGACAGAGGAACCTATGCAAATAGGATCAACTAGGGGCCCGTTGACTCCCGAGGAACGAAAAAGACGCAGAGAACAGGGTCTTTGCATGTACTGCGGATCCTCTAAGCATCTGCTTAGGAGTTGCCCCGAGGTACCCCCGAGACGGTCGGGAAACGCATCTCCCCAGTCTTGAGCAGGGAAAGGAACCGGGCGGAATTGATTAATCCCTGCAATTTCAGGCAGCAGGATAAGCCGAAAGAGGACCATAGACTCATGGTATTTACAGTTCATCTGACTTTCGGATCTCTTGCTTCACTAGAAACCTTGGCTATACTGGAATGCGGTGCTGCTGGAAACTTTATTGATATTCAGTGGGTTCAAGAACAAGCTATTCCCCTACTTCAGAAAGACTGTCCTTTACCGGTAGAGGGTGTAGACGGAGCTCCTCTCTCTTCTGGACCTATCATTCAAGAGACTTGTCCAGCCACTATGTCTTTGTTTCAACACCAGGAACAAATTACCTTTGATGTCATCAGAGCTGCCCATTTTCCCGTCATCCTGGGCATACCCTGGTTGCGCAAGCATAATCCCAGGATAGACTGGGCTACTAATACTGTAAGTTTTCTGTCTTCATATTGTTCCACTTCGTGTCTCCCCCAGACATCTCCTTTCAGGGGGAACCTCCTCGGCAGTGGTTCAAACGATCCCTCCTTATTACCAGCAGTATGCCGAGATCTTTGAGGATATACTACCCCGTACTTTACCCCCACATCGAGCAGAGGATTGTGTCATCAATTTGAAACCTGAAGCATCGGTACCGTTTGGACGCATGTATCCGATGTCCCTACCAGAAAGAAGGGCATTGAAGGAGTATCTAGATGCTAATCTACAGAATGGCTTGATCCAGGAATCTCACTCCCCAGCAGGGGCTTCAATGTTCTTCATCCCAAAGAAGGGCTCTGCTGAACTCAGGCCGTGTATAGATTACCGAGGATTGAACAGCTTGACTATTCGAGACAGATATCCTATGCCTCTCATAAAGGAGGTACTTGAAGCAGTAGAAGGAGCCTCTATATTCACCAAATTAGACCTTCGGGGAGCCTACCATCTGCTGAGAATAAAGAAAGGGGATGAGTGGAAGACGGCCTTTCGAACTCCTCTGGGACATTTCGAATATAGAGTCATGCCCTTTGGCCTGGTGAACGCCCCGGCAGTCTTCCAGCGCTTTGTTGATAAGATTTTTTCCGACTTGCTGTATGCCTCAGTGGTGGTCTATTTAGACGATATTTTGGTCTTTTCCTCCTCTCTCTCGGAACACCGAAGGCATGTCTCCCTGGTCCTCCAAAGGTTAAGGGAAAATCAGCTCCTGGTCAAGCCAGAGAAGTGCATTTTCGAGGCTGCCTCAGTGTCATACTTAGGTTTTATCGTCTCAAAGGAGGGGGTACAGATGGATCCTGAGAAGGTAAGGGCAGTCCTTAGATGGCCTGTTCCGAAGAGTCCCAAGGACATACAGAGGTTTTTGGGTCTTTCCAACTTTTACAGACGATTCATCCCTAACTTCTCTGACATAGTCTTGCCCATCACTCATCTTCTAAAAAAGGGCCAGAAGTTTGAATGGGATAAGGATGCCGACCAAGCCTTCCTGGTACTCAAGAAAGCCTTTACTACTGCTCCCATTCTGGTGCAACCTAACCAATCTCTCCCCTTTGTGGTTGAAACGGATGCCTCTGGAGGGGCCATTGGAGCTGCCCTCCTACAAGTCGGCAAAGATGGAGCGGAACATCCGGTGGCTTATTATTCTAGAACACTTACACCTAGTGAAAGGAATTACTCGGTGTTGGAACGAGAGCTACTGGCTATCCGACAGGCCTGTATTGAATGGAGACATTTGTTACAGGGAGCTGCCCATCCCTTTCTGGTTCGTACTGACCACCGGAATCTGAAGATATTGCAGCAAATGGAGTGTCGCAATTCCAGACACGCTCGATGGGCCTATTTCTTTTCCCAATATGACTTTGAAATCTCATATCTTCCCGGAAAGGAGAACGCTCTAGCGGACGCTCTCTCTCGGAGCCTGGAGTACCAAGAGGAAGAGAAACAGGGCCAGGATGGGATACTTGCTGGCAAGAGAATCCTGGGAATGGTCAGCTCTTTCCTACAAGAAGTAGAGCTTGCCACTAATCATATCGATATGTCTTCAGAGTATCAACCACTCCTGGTGAAGAGGGGTGGGTTGTACTTTCATCAAGGCGCCCTATTTCTACCGTCTAAGGAGTTCCAAACGCAAGCCCTATATTGGTGTCACAACCTTCCGTCTGCGGGTCACAAGGGACAGAGGGCAACCCTACACCTGGCTTCTAGATATTTCTGGTGGCCGACAATGGTAAAGGACACTAAGGCATACGTGATGAGTTGTCCAGTATGTGCGGCCAACAAGAATACCACTCACAGACCATTGGGCCTGCTCCAACAAGAGCCTCTACCATCTCAGCCTTGGGTACATGTATCTACCGATTTTATTGTAGATCTTCCCCCCTCGGGGGGATACACAGCAATTATGGTGACTATTGACTCCCTGAGCAAGATGGCACATTTCTCTCCCTTACATGGCTTGCCTTCCGCCCCCATGACGGCTGAAGTATTCCTGAGAGACGTAGTGAGATTACATGGCTTGCCTCGGACCATAGTGTCGGATAGGGGAACCCAATTTACCTCCCGTTTTTGGTCAGCGTTATGCAGCTCTCTGGGGATTCAGAAAGCATTGTCTTCTGGTTACCATCCCCAGAGTAACGGCCAGATCGAACGCTTAAATGCAACCATCGAACAATATCTACATTGTTTCTGCAATCAGGAGCAGGATAAGTGGCAGTCCTATCTAGCACTGGCAGAGTTTACCTACAACAATACCCAACATTATGCTACAGGCATCAGTCCCTTCTTTTTTACCTACGGGTATCATCCGAGACATATTCCTCTTTTTGGGATTCCTCCTACTACTGTGCCCTCGGTGGATCAACATCTTCATGATCTCCGTACCATCCAAAAGGAAGCTGTACAGAAGTTGGAGGCAAGCCGGATACGTTACAAGAAGTATGCGGATAAGAAGCGATCCCCTAACCCTAACTGGGCTGTAGGAACCAAGGTGTGGTTATCAACCAAATATCTCCCGCGTTGGGTTCACCCAGGAAAATTCTCGGCCCGCTTCATAGGTCCTTTCCCTATTTTGTCCCAGGTAAATCCTGTGGCCTTTCGGTTACAATTACCACCCAGGATGAAGAGGATTCACCCTGTTTTCCAAACGTCTCTCCTAAAGGCTTATTTTCCCGATCCTACGAGTCATCGTAGACCCTCTTCTTTAAGGATAGAGGACCCGGACCCTGACGAGTATGAAGTGGAGAGGCTGGTGGATTCCCGTTACAGACATGGCACTATACAATACCTGGTCCATTGGAAAGGGTACTCAGCAGCAGAACGATCTTGGGAGCCCAGACGTAACATCCATGCCCCACGCCTTCTCAGATTGTTCCATCGCCTTCACCCAGGGAAGCCCGGGGGAGAAGGGATAAGGAGAGGGCATACTGTCACACTGCTGAGACCGTGGAAGTTATGGGCAAGATGGAGGCGCTATTAGGTCCCAACAGTCTGTCTGTGAGCGGTCCAGTCTTTTTGTTGCTGCTGCATTTAAGGAAGCCACGCCCCCTGTGAGTCACGTTGCAACTCGCTATGCTGACTTTCGATTTTGTGCCTACTACCGTTCCTGACATACCGAGCTCCTCTTTTGTTTTCTCGGTTAATCTCCGCGGCCCTTCGCCTTCTCGTTAGGCGACGGCCGTTCTCTCTTGCCTTTCCTTTCCTTTCCCCTTATCTGGTCCTCGGTTCCAGCCTAGCTTCGCCCCCCGTAGTACCCTCTACCTCGCTCGGCTGGTACCTGTCTTCCCCGTCGGTGAGGTTCCGGTTTTCCGGTTCCCTGTTGCTCGGGGTCTTTTCCGGCTTGCCTCGGTCTTGCCATCCCTCTCTTTCACCCCCTCTTTCTTTCGCGCACTCTCACATTCACTCGCTCTCTCATTCATACTCTCTTGCATTCACTCTCTCTCTCATTCGCGCACTCCAGCATTCACTCGCTCTCTCATTCATACTCTCTCGCATTCACTCTCTCTTACTCTCACGGACTCACTACTGCTCTCTATTGCTCACGAGTTTTCTCTCTCTCTCTCTCCCCATACCTTTACCTGTCTACCGAAACAACTTACCTCCGTTTGCAGTCTTCTGTGCCTATGTTTGATCCTTCGGAAGCATAGAAGTTCTCCTTTGTGGCTCCACACTCCATCGCCTCTCCCAGGGCTCCTTCATCCATGCCAAGGAATCACAGTCCGGTAGCTGTCATCCATTGGAGTATCAACTGGACATTGGCCTCAAGACTTTTAAAGCCTCTGGATCCGCAATTCCTCCAATCTATCCTCGCCTGCAGCCTCACAGGGTTTTTTCTGCCTTACTGGCTTTTTCCCTGTTTTGGGAGGGGCGGACTCCCCAGGGTTCACCTGACGGTTTATTCCAATAACGGTCAAGGTGGCCTCCGGAGGAGACCGTCCCTATCTCTTCGAACGCAAGAAGGGGAAAGGACTCCTTAAGAAGGATACTGAAGAGGAGAGAACCCCGAAAGACCGGAGGAGAAGACAGAAAGTCGCCAGTCACAGTGAAGACCAAGGTGAGGAGACTCCTGGGGAAGGAACTGTGGGAAGTGGCTTTGACATGTGATTACAATTCATTGTAAAACATCCCCACCAATTTGGGGTATCACAAAAGTCTGTGTTCTGTTATTCCCACAGCTCTCACGTCGACACGTGTTTCAGTTGCTCTCTGCGAGCATCAACCTTAATACTCTCTCTGTACGGCAACCTTCTTCAGGACACAACAACCCATTTTTCAGGCACATTTATTGACATGGGCCACACCATCTATAAAAATACATAAAACACTGCATGAGTATTGTGTATCCCCGTCACTCCTTTTCAAGTAATTTGATTGCATATTGATATGATATGCTCTATAATTTATAGAACAACAACCAACTCACCTCCTATCCAGTGGGGTCAGGAGGGGCAGTTGGAATCTGGAGGATAATTGTCCTCTGATCTAAGGGGTTAAAAATTGTATACATTACCTTATATTGGGCCTCATTATGACCCAGGCGGTAAGTTACCGCCTGGGCCGTGACTTTACCACCATGGCGTAAACTACGTTTACGCCATGGTGGTTGGCGGACTTACCGCCCCATTCCGACCGTGGCGGGGCGTTAAGTCCCCAATCCCCATTTACCCTTCCCCATTCCCATTTTTGCCCCATAGGGCATAATGGGAGTGGGGAAGGCGTTAATTACGCCACCGTAAATTACGGTGGCGTAATTAACTCCATGGTCCCTTAGCGCCATGGATTGTAACACCTGCTAAAAGCAGGTGTTAAAAGCACCATGGCGCTAGGGGACCTCGTAATCAGGCAGTAAGGGTCGGCGCTGTTAACGCTGCCGTAAACCCCTTACCGCCTGGGTTGTAATGAGGCCCATTGTCCCCATTTTGCTTGATCGCAAAAGCCAACATTATTTTTGTAACTTTACAGATCATGATGGGTACCCATCGGTAGATGGGACCCGAGTTAAAAGGGCTAAATCACTTACTCAAGGTAGCAACAGCCACAGGTTCCAATGTGTGTTCGTGGAAGATGTATTGTTCGGTAGAGGAAATGTGTGTAAGGAAGGCTTATAATTCCAAAGCTTCCCTTCTTTCATCACCTTCCTTCTGGTTCATATAGTGGTTGGTACATGAGTCTGTAGAAAATATACAAACAACTTGGTTGATTATATGAGTTCTTCATATTTGTGCATTTTTCCTTTTTAGTTTTGATGGTCAAAAACTGGGGGTATCTTACTTCCTATTTGGGTGTTTTCCCTTTTTATTGTCTAAAGTTGGTGCTGGTCCGCCTGTTTAAAAACATTGCAGTACACGAGCCTCTGCTAATTAGTTTGGGTACACACCAAATAATGCTTTTTGTGACAAACAGAAGTCTCTTATGTTTAGATAACAGGCGTGAATCATTTTGCAAAGACACACATTTATACCCTTATTTGTTGATTAAAGAACCAATGCCTACCCATTTTGTTGTAGAAAAAAGGTGGGGGCCTCCTATTCAGAAAGTGTAAAGCCTAAAAAACGCGTTGTGCAGTCTATGTTGCATGTTGCATTCCTGAACATTTGAACCCTGCAGAAATATATGCCAAAGAAATTATGTAGCTTGAATAAATTACTCTTTCCGAATAGGAGGCCCCCACCTTTTTTCTACAACAAAATGGGTTAACACAAATTATCTGGCAAAAGACCTCTGAATAGTCTGTTTTTTGTTTTCACTATTAACACAGAAGTAGTGCCTTTATGAGTTGGGAGGTGCCTGGCTATTACTGATACTCATTATTAACACAAGTGCCACGATGAGATGACTTGCAAATGAAATAAAATAAAAAATAAGGACATGAAATAAAGCTCGCAATGCGAGGAGACGTCCCCCTGCGCTCACGAATACTTTATAGTCCGCTTTCTATGAGCATTAACACGAGGATTCGCGTTGACGTTATCCCGCGACCCCGCCGGCTGCATTGCGCGTTGCTGTGGTGTAGGCAGGAAAGAAAAATCGGAGACGGCGATAATCAGCTAAGTTAGCTGCTAAAAAATGACACTCCAATAGAGTGAAAGTATAAATCAAGCCTCTTCGGGACACGAGATGGTGTCACCGCTATAAACAAAAACTGGAGGCATTGGTTCTTTAATCAATAAATAAGGGTATAAATGCGTGTCTTTGCAAAATGATTCATGCCTGTGATCTAAACATAAGAGACTTCTGTTTGTCACAAAAAGCATTATTTGGTGTGTACCCAAACTAATTAGCAGAGGCTTGTGTACTGCAATGTTTTTAAACAGGCAGACCAGCACCAACTTTAGACAATAAAAAGGGAAAACACCCAAATAGGAAGTAAGATACCCCCAGTTTTTGACCATCAAAACTAAAAAGGAAAAATGCACAAATATGAAGCAATACACCTCCATATTGAATAATATCAAGTTAGGTGGAACTCATATAATCAACCAAGTTGTTTGTATATTTTCTACAGACTCATGTACCAACCACTATATGAACCAGAAGGAAGGTGATGAAAGAAGGGAAGCTTTGGAATTATAAGCCTTCCTTACACACATTTCGTCTACCGAACAATACGTCTTCCACGAACACACATTGGAACCTGTGGCTGTTGCTATCTGAGTAAGTGATTTAGCCCTTTTAACCCGGGTCCCATCTACCGATGGGTACCCATCATGATCTGTAAAGTTACAAAAATAATGTTGGCTTTTGCGATCAAGTGAAATGGGGACAATATAAGGTAATGGATACAATTTTTAACCCCTTAGATCAGAGGACAATTATCCTCCACATTGCAACTGCCCATCCTGACCCCACTGGATAGGAGGTGAGTTGGTTGTTGTTCTATAAATTATAGAGCATATCATATCAATATGCAATCAAATAACTTGAAAAGGAGTGACGGGGATACACAATACTCATGCAGTGTTTTATGTATTTTTATAGATGGTGTGGCCCATGTCAATATATGTGCCTGAAAAATGGGTTGTTTTGTCCTGAAGAAGGTTACCGTACAGAGAGAGTATTAAGGGTGATGCTCGCAGTGAGCAACTGAAACACGTGTCGACGTGAGTGCTGTGGGAATAACAGAACACAGACTTTTGTGATACCCCAAATTGGTGGGGATGTTTTACAATGAATTGTAATCACATCGAGAGATAACAGATGTTTAACTGTTTTTTATATACAGACCATTTTTTCAAAGAATGAAGTGTGGAATGAGAGACTGATGAGGAAAGTATGAATGTGAACGAATGAAAAAGAGTATGGGCCATAGAGTTATAAGAACTGTTTAATATGTTTAATATGTTTTTAGACAGAGCATATTTGCTTGAATAAAATAAAACAAGCTTGGGAATTGTAAACCGAGCTCAAACTACTTGTGTACTCCGTCATCCTTGTATTGGTCTACTAGTTCAAACCCTTCGGAATTTCTGTCAGATTGACCTGTAGAACTAGGGACGTTAAAACAGGTACCCCTTCTTTTTTGCAGTATCTGTGGCTGGGGCATGCCTTGCTGTTGTACCATGGGTGGTTTTTCTGCCTGATGATAATATCCATTCTGGCCCCCTTGGTAACTTTGTTGCTCTTGCTCACCCCACCCTTGTTGTGCTGCTCTGTATTGCACGTGCAGGAGATGTGACCTACTAGTCTGCATGTCCAACATTGGGGTGGTTCTCGCGCTTGCCATGGAAATCCTCCTCCTCCCTCTCCTTGGCCTTGCCATCCCTGTTGTGGGTAACCCCGGAACCCTCCTCCTGGGTAGTGGACTGGTGGCCCAAATCCCTGCCCCCTATTTCCTCCTCCTCTTCCTCTAAAGTTCTATCGGTACCTGCCCATACCCATGTATCCCCCCCATCTGGGGTTGGTACTGCTAGGCTGTGTTGTATTGTGGCAAATTCTGTGGCAATTGTTGTAGTAGTGGTTGTGGTAATTGTTGTTGTAATTGTGGTTGTGGTAATTGTTGTTGTATCTGTGGTTGTAGTAGCTGTTGTGGTTGGGACACTACTGTCTGAGTTGGCCGTGCAGGGCTTGTTATTAGTGCTCCCTCTAGGGCAGATTTTGACAATTTATTTTGTACTAATTTGGCCTCATCCGCTTTTCTATCCTCCGCCTTCTGTTTCATCTTTCTTTTCCTGCCATAACCTACAATGGTGTACTATCGTTAATTGTATTTCTGACCATGCTTTGGCCTCCATTCCCGCTAATTTCTTGAGTTGTCTTTGCACAGATTCGGGCAACCCTTGTATCAAGATGTGATAGAAAATAGCCAGCGTTTTGTCCCACGGCTCTCACGTTTAAAGGCACCAAAGCTCTTGAATCTCTTGAATGTAACTGATGGGATCTTCATCGTCACGCATCTTATGTGACATAATTGCCCCTATGTCTGATGTATCAGGGTATTGTACCCTTAGTGCTTGTCACACCGCGTGCCTACAGTTCTCAAATGGAGATCCGTCATGTGTAGTGTTTTGTGTTGTTACCCCTGGGAACTGTGCTCTCTTCCAGATGTCATCTGCTGTGTCACCCAGTATGGATACTAACAGCCCCTTCACATCCCCCACTGCCAGCCTGTGCCCCGCTGTCTGTTTTTCCATTTCATATATCCACTTCCCTACCCCTCCACTAAGTAATGGCAACCTATTCTTAACATTCTCTCTGTCTGCGTGATTCCAGGGTATATATTGCTGCCTACTCCCTTCCTCTCTACTAATGGCATCTGTGAGTATTCAGCCTTTTCCTCTGGTGTTCGTCTATACTGTCCTATCTGTATTGGGCCTCTCTCATCTTCCTGTCAGCCCCGATGTCTGCGATATCTATATTGGGTGTTGTGCATGATACTTTCCGAGGTCCTGTGTGTCCGCCCCGCTGACCAGTGTGTCCCCTGTTGCCTGTAACTGCTGCCCCATCTCTTCTGCCTCTGGGGAGGTCTCTGAGTCCATGCATGTAGGGTGTTTGTGGTGCCACTGTTGCTGCCGTGCCCTCTGTAGTTGTGCCAGTGTGCTGTCCCCTGTTCTTTTCATCTTGAGTCCTACTCTCCCATGACATTCCTCTACCTGTTTGTGTAATGTACAATTTATTCAGTCTTTCCCTTCCCACAACATTGCCATCTTTGTCTTCTTTGTGTACCTGCCGTAGCGCTTCCTCGCCCTCTTCTCTCTGACTCCGCTCTTCTCATGTATATGCTAACCTTAACTCTTTCAGCCTGCTTTGGTCGTATTTTCGTGTGCTTTCCAGCAATATCTTCCGTCTCCAGAATGCCATTTCTCGTTCAGCTTCGACGGTTTCTTTCTCTAGTGTTCTACACCCCTTTGCTTCCATACTTACCTTACTCGTACCTCCCGTTGGTATCCTCCCCATCACCTCTCTCCGCTCTTTCTCCAGAAACTCCTCCCATTCCCTTCTTTCGTGCTCCGCCCTTTCTCGTTTTTCTAATGCTAACTGCGCCTCCTGTGCTTGTTCCTTCTGTTCTAACTGGTTCACTAACGCATTCCTCTTCTCCTTCAGCTCTGCGATCCTTGCTTCCAGTTTTGCCTCCTCCTCCTCCCATAACTGCTCTATTTCTGTGTCGTTCATCTGTTTGTCCTTACCTCCTTTCCCCAACTCTAATTCCTTTATCGCTCCCGTTGCCCCTTCTGTTTCTCCCGTGGTGATTCCTTGTAACTTCAAGAGCACTGGCGGCACTATCCACTCATCTGGGCCTATTCCTGCAAATTCGCTCTTCGCCTTCCTTAGCCCTTCCTCTCCAACATCTGGGCTACCTACCTCTGCCCATGTGGCGTACTCTTTCGGGGTGTATGGGGGTGGTTTGTACGTGGGGTTTGAGTAGCCCTCAGCTGCAGTTAATTCCCAGGGTTCTGTAGTTTCTTTTAGTTCTCTAATCAGGTATAATCCCTTTTCCTCCTCCTTGTCTGCATTGTCCGATGCTGGGGGGTGCAGGAGGTGGAGCGCAGGTATCCCCTCCTTCTTTCTTTACCTTCTGTAGGTTTAACATTCCATGGTAATGTCCCTGGAACATCTGCCATAGTACAAATATTTCCAGGCGGCTTGCTAATTTCTTTCCCTTGTATGTGTTGTGTACGTATGTGAGTAGTGACTGTAAGGTATCCTTCGAGAAACTACCGTTAGGCGGCCATGGTATCGATGCTTTCCCTTCCATACCTTTAGTCCATTCTACACTATACTTCACTTTTTTATTAGGCAAGGTTTTGCTGATGTGTTGTATTGGGGTCAGCACCATCCCGGGCACCCCATATGATGCTCCTCCCCCACCCCATGGTACATCATTGTCTTTTACTCGTGTGTTTTACCTGACCTCAAATTGAGGGTTTTGACTTTCCGCTGTTAAAACACGGGTGGAAAAATGTTTTTGTTATGCAGTTCAGTGTTCAATAAGTGCTAGGTGTGGCTTTTAACAGCCACACCTCTTGCAGGCATATTCTCGTACCGCCCTGCTTTTTAACGAGCTGTCGCTATCCGGCACACACACCCAAATTCTCTGGCCCCCTGCAGCCGTATACCTTATGCAGTATAACCCACTTTAATGGGCGTTGCCGCCTCCCGGCGAGAGTCTTCAATGTGTCCAGCCCCCTGCGACCGTACACCAGTGTGGCGTACTCCAGTACCGCCCTGCCTTTACTGGGCTGCCACCGCTCGGCGTGTCCCTGGACCACGTGCCGGAGCTGTCCACACACAGTGGCAAATCCACCTGTTCTGTACATTGAGCGCTGAGTCACGAGCTCAGTGCTTGCTCATCGAACAATGTCCTATGCAAATGGCCTATGGGTGACGTCGCCAAGCTAAATCTTCACGCTAACAGTTCGTACACGTATCATACACATACCCCCCTTTTTTAATTTCCCATACAAAATACAAAATCCCGACAGCTGTCTTCCCACCTCCCCCGGAGTGGAGTATACATCATCAACCTCTTCTCCTTTTTGTAGGTGTACTGCACAAGTTGCATCGCCTGACGTGTGATACGCTTCCTATACTGGAAACTTAACAAGTGACCTACCTTCCGCATTCTTAAGATAGTCACAACTAACTTATACAGGAATACGACATCTATTGATCGAGCTAAACCACTCAATTAATAGGAAAGCCATCTATTGACCGAGCTAAAATACTCAATTAGTAGGAAAACCATCTATTCACCGAACTACAACGTCGATTCATAGGAAAACCACACTTCTCCCCCCACACATGTGTTGACTGTCCAGACCTGTCAGTGCAACAACCTTTCTGTTTTCTGGGGACCCACTGTCCCGCCTCCAAGACGCTAGCCTTCACAAGAAGGAACTACCTCTGCTCCGTTCCCTTTACTTGTACACAGGCCGATCACCACCTTTTTCCGAACGTTATGATAATGTGATACCACCCTCCACCCTATGCACATGTTCTCCCCGCAACCACACAATATGTTGTTGCTCGTTGTGCGGACCACACTTACATTTAGGTGCATGTCTGCAGGTGCTGCTCGGCTGCTGGCTCCCCTCCCACTTGGTTCGCTTTGCCCCTTCTGGACCAGGTGTGGACACTCACCAACCACGGGTGGGATACATTTTTGAAGTTGGCTCCCGACGGCCAAACTCCGGTTGCGCTGTCCGGTGGTGTCACAATTAGGCGAGGGTCCTGCAATCCTCCGAGGTTCGACGGCGGAGGGAGCCGCACCTTGCCGAGCTGATGTCGCAGGCGATCTTGCCGGGGTCTCAGGGGCGCATCTCAGCAGTGCCTCCAACTTTTTAGGGTAAATTCTGGGGTCGGCAGAGCCGTACCTAGGGTCCGCGGACTTCCAGCTCACAGAAGGCACTAACTCCTTCCAATGTCCAAAAGAAGTCGAGGTCCACACAAGGAGCAAAGAGTTACTGCCGTTTTATTATGTCAAACGAGCAGGGACAACATACAAGGCATCAAGTTCCATCCAAGTACATCTCAACAATTTCAGGATCGCAGGCCCTTTTTGTACACTCATGGCGTCACAATCGTTGTCACTGACCAAAATCCTTCCCCGAACCTAACGCCATTCTGGATTGGCTCCCAGAGTGGTAGGTCCAGTATCGAGATATATAGGGTGCCTTGTTATTGGTGGTCACGCTGTCAGGTGGTATACTTGGTTCACCCCCAAAAATTGCTACCTGAGAAATGTTACATTAGAACCCCTGATGATTGGCTGGAGATTCCGGCCACCAGCCCCTGTCCCCCAGTGTCCTCATTGGTTAGGCTGCGGGCCCCCAAGCCTGGGATCATCGTTATTCCCAGCCCGCGAGACTTCTGCTCTCATATAATGTGTATCAACAAGAAGTGACTATGTGACAGTGTGGACTAATGAGGTTTTTGCTAATGCCATGAGAGCAGTCCATTCCCAGCACATATTGTAGGTGGATTGTTGCAATTATGTGGCAAGGTTCAGTCTCAGACGTGAGATGGCTGCATCTTCCCAGCTTCCAAGTCTTGGCATCATGTCAGGTTGGACGGATCACGTGTGAGGAGACTGCTGGGGAAGTCGAATTACTTCAATTTGGTTTGTATTTTAGCTTGCAGTATCCTGCCCTGTAGCCGGGCTCATTGTGGCACCATGAGTGAGGAATGTCACTTGCAACATTGCAGCCTTGATGGTGCCAGTCCCTGCCAGGGCGATTCTGCTCACTAAGCAGCTTGCATCATCGAGATCTCTGCAAAAGGAGTTTAGTGTGCAGGATTGATCCAAGGCCTACCTAAATTCTTGTTATTCTTCCAATATGATTGTTCAAGGTTTAAAAGCATGTAAGGAGTGGTCAGGTCCCTTGAGTACTCCTGTCTATCCATAGAGTAAAGAGCGAGTAGCATCTGCAAGCAAGTACACAAGCTCTTCTGGCATCTTGCATTTCTGCAGTGCGATAGCGGGCCTATATGAAGAATAATAAACATGCTGACTGGATGTGTGTCACTGTCCTCTAACTCATGGAACTGTACGCGTATGTTTTTCATGTGGATTGGTGTGTTAGTGTCCCGATTGTGCCTACTGAATGTGTGCTTCCTGTCTAACGCGGCTCATGAAGTCTCTAACAACCTGCAGCATGGCTTGCGGAGACATCAATTGAGCTGGTCCATATAGTCGTCTCCAGCTCGGTCTTGGTTGTCGTTGGTTGTGTTGGCTAAGGCTCTTGCCATCGTGAGATTGATTGGCCGGATGGTTGGATGTTTGTCGTGATGTGAGCTTACGTTGGGAGCAGTGGGACCGGGTGCAATCTCGGATAGTCGATAGTTGTTCTGTCGGGAGTCCGTCTTCCGGTAAGGAGCCCCATCAGGAGGGAAGAGACACTCGGATTTTCCCTCTTCAACCCAATAAATGGCATCTCGCTCAATCTGCCGTTAAGTGTTTTTTCATTTTTTGGTAGGAAACGGGTTAGTACAACCACAAACTGAAAAAGTCAGGGCAGTACAGGAGACCCAGGTACCAAAAACGAAATGGGACTTAAGAGCCTTTCTTGGCCTGGCAGGTTATTATAGGTGGTTTATACCGAATTATTCCTCCATCTCCTCCTGTCTTAATGACAATGTTAAGAAATGCCGAACCCCAAAAACTTAAATGGGATTAAAACAAACTGGCCTGCTTTAACACCCTAAGACATATTTTTTGTAGTGAGTCTGAGTTTATGGTACCCAATTTCATTAACTAATTTATCCTTCAGACAAGCGCTTCAAAGGTGGCCCATGGGCCGTTTTGTCCCAAAAGTATAGTGTAATAGAGCATCCTGTATTATACATCAATAGAAAGTTCTGCCCTCGGGAAATAAATTATGCTACAGTTGAACGGGAAGCTCTAGCCATAAAATGGGCTGAAGTTCTGGTTAGTTACTGACCACTCACCCTTCACATGGATGAGTCTCTTCAAAGAAACCAACCCAAACATTATGCACTGGTTTGTTGATCTTCAACCTTATAGCTTTTTCGTAGAACACAGGAAAGGTAAAGAGCAGGGTAATGTGGACTGTCTGTCACGTTTTTCATTGGGAGATGAAGAACCCACAGCATAAGGGGAAAGTTATGTGACGAATCTGTGGATTTCATCCCTCCTCCTCTGTGCGGGGGCGGTGCTTCCAAAGTACAATAGTCTCCCTTGGAGTGGTGCACCCGGGGAAGATCCTAAGGGAGAGAAAGCCTCTTATGGGATTAGGGACGACCACCCCCGAGAACCAGTATACCGCCACTTTATCAGACCCTCCTCCTTTTCCCCAAAGGATTGTCAATCTCCTGTTCAAATACATAGATTAAGCCCAACAAATAGCAGCTATACTGGGATTATTCACATGCAGATAGGACTATGCCAACAGGGTCTATCTTGGATTCCAAAAATATACAAAAACCAGGCTACAAGGAGACAATCATCAGTAAACAAGATACACCTGAACAGACGACACCATGCATCAAGTAAAGAAACATGCAAGCGTTGCTGGCTACCTGATAGTAAGAGGATTTTGAATAAGACATTACACACAATCCCTGAATCTATATATGGCATATCAACATCCTTTATTGCAGTTCTGTTTCTTCCATACATCTATTCTCAAACTCTCCAATCCATAAGTACTTGTCTTATTGAGGATCACAAAGTTCAAGCTCTCATGTTCTGCAGGAGATCATTTTCCTACTTTTGTGCTGTATGATATGGCACTCGAATTAAGAGCAATCGCGAAATGAAAACTTGAATTCACGCAAATTGCAATTAATAAAAATCTATTTCGCAATAGGATGGTGGACTACATATACTAGCATCAAGATGCCTGCCTGTATTGTTAGAGGTTCAAAGGAAAAATACTGGCTCTGGCTCGGGACTAGGTCCTTTGGAAATCAAAATCCAAACAAGAGCCAAGCCACACATTACGGATTCGGCTTTGCTTTCTTCTCTTGGTCCCTTTCATGGTGATCAGAGGGGCTGTCTGGCAGAGCATTTGCACTGCCCTGATTGGTTGCTTTGTAGCTGGTGTAAGCCCAGAGCGGAGGATTTTAATTAGTCGGTTACACTTTGTATCTGCAGGCACCTAATTTCTGTCCGGGTCTGTGGTGTGTGGCAATATGAAGGGCCAATGGGATACTCACATTCTGAGGCACTCTATCACGGTGTGACTCTTTGTGGTGCTACAGATAACTTCACGCTCCCTTCCCCTTGGGACATCCACACATACACCCAGGCATTTTTCTTTTTTTTATAGAAAAACCTTTCTCACCACACCACTGGACAGGCTTATAAAATGAGTACCATTAAATTGGCTAATGATAATACTGATTACTCCAGCACCTAAATAGTGGATGAATCTAACGTTAAGCACGATGTAAAAAAGTGATGCTATCCTATCATCCACACCCCTCCCAGTACATGCTACTGTTGTTCAGTGCTAAGTGAATAAATAACACTATGTTACTGGCTAAATTATAAAAATGTAGACTTGTTATTGAGTAGTAAAATGGTGGCAACTATATCTTTTATTATGCCACTTGAGTTACTTACTGAATATTAGCCTGCCTAATTTAGAAACATTTTTCCCAAAGGCTCAGCTTTTTCACGTTTCTATGGTTCTCTCAACCAGTCGAAGTTGAAATGAGGACCCTCTGGCCATAGCCCTCAAGTGAATCTTTTGCAGGGGCTGTTGAATATTCTTGATTCATTTTTTCTGTTGCCACTTTTATTTGCTCTTACCGTCCAAAATATTCCTTCAACCCAATGCCTGTGAAATCTTGGATTTGATTTGCTCAGCAATTTTTCACAGAGTGCCTGAGTTCACATGCAGTCTGGGTTGATAGAAAAAGCCTTTAGTCTACCCTCCTCCCACCCAAGATATACAGTACATTACATGAGATTCAGTTTTCATACTCCGTTGGTATCAGGATTATGCAAAGAGCCGCAAAGATGAACCGAGCCAGAAATTCAATCATTTTCAGGTGCCTTTTTAGTCTGTTGAGGTACCCCTGAGAAAACTGCATGTGTCTCTGTGAACTAGAGATGTGACCCAAATCCACGAGACCCTGCCCACCCCTAAGCCTAGTTAATGGGTCAGCAGTGGAATGGTAATGTATGCTGATTTTGCAGTATAACTGTATTCCCACCACTATAGTAAAGGCCGAAGCCACTCCTTGTTTTGCATGGAGGGCGCAGAGTCCATGAGGACTGAGTTCCTCTTAGGCTGGAAGGCTTTTTCAGTGGAGGTGCTTCATGGTAATGAGGTCAGTAAGTCAGTCTTGGGAGATCTGCAACTCAAGCTTTGCTAGCAGATAAGGAAAATATATCCATGATAAGTTTGTCATGTTTTAAGATGTCACTTATTTTATTCACAAAATAAAATATTAGGCGGCCTGATTGACACATTCTATGTCCAATGGCCTGGCTCCTGATGTGGCTCTTAGGCCCAAGCCAGACTTCTGCCCGGCTCTTGCTTGATCCTTTTCTTGTCTTGCCTTCCTCTGCATATTGCATGAATGATACTCTCTGTAAATGCTCTATTATTGGCATGGATTACGTACACCACTGCCGCTTGCATCGTCATCAGGCCCGCGTGTGGATCTTAAATGGTTAGATCGTGGGGAGCGTGATTTGGTTAAGTAAAACACCAGGGGTATTGCTAAGCAAGTTCGATCAGTGTGAGATCTGTGTGGGTGTGCTTTCTAGGTGCATATTGATTTTTACACCAAAGGCGTTTTTTTTGCGAGTGGGCGATGTCAGGATCCTTTAGCCGGTGGGTGAGTTCTGCTATTTCAGTCAAGAGAAATGGAGTGATGAGGTTTTTTTTGGCAGGAAGTAGGGTGTTGCGTAGCCATTTTTGACTCATGCAGTGGGTGAGGGTGGTTGAGCAGGGGGTTCTTCTAGGGTTCAGATATTTCTGGCGATTGCTATTTTTATTTTGATTTGTTAGGGCTTACTTAATACAAGAGTAGAACATCGTCATTATTAGTCCCCTTCCTCTACATGACAGACCTACCAAAGCCTCTCCCTTTTTGGAGGCGCATGATTGCAGATGAGGGGCACTGCTGCCTGGAGGTCTGGCGACATATCAACGAGTCCAATGTTTCTGTGTTCTGCTAGGCATATATGTGCTGCAGCACCTGGTTCTGATGGGAACAGACTAGTTTGGAAGCAAAAGACTAAGGTCTAGAAAGACATAGGGCCTCATTACATGGTACGCGGTAAAAAACGGCATTTACCGGCATTGCGCTATTAATGTGTCCGCCTTGGCAAGAGGCCGCTAATTGCGTACCATTACGAGTACGCGGACACGAGCATAGCGCCATGCTGGTAATGACCCTACCGCCATGCCGTTAAAGACCCCAAAAAAAACCTTAGCGACACCGACGAAAGTGCTGATAGCACTTCCGACCTCCTGCACCACGCAACTAGCGGTCACCGCTATTAGCGGTCACCGTTAAATAGCGGAACCGGAAATAGCGTCATCGCACAAGAACGAGAAAGAGCATAGGCGGCCATCTTTAAAAACACAATCCATTGCCATCCTCTGCCCCCTGGACATGTTTCGACAACTGTGCCATCCCAAAGCCACAGGGATCACCTCACCATGCCCAAGGCCATAAAAAAAAAACACTGACCGCCAGTGTAAAGAGAAGTTTACGAACAAGGAACTCATAATGCTGACAGAGACCCTAGCAGCAAACTCTGATGTGGTATTTGCCAATGACATGCGGCAGAAGGCCCTGGTCCAGAAAAAGGCCATCTGGGCAGAGGTCGCCCTGAAAGTGAGTGCGGTGGGTACCACCACCCTCACCGTCAAGGAGTGCAGGAAGCGATGGCACGATCTCCTCCTTCGGGTCCGCAGCATACTGCCTGCGAACCGCCAGCTGGCCATGGCCACAGGAGGTGGCGCTGATTCACTAATTAAATTGAAGGAGGAGACATGCGCCAGCACAATTGGCGTCGAATCAATCGAGGGAGTCGGGAGCATGGAGCATGGTGTGACCACTACATCTGATGGAGGTGAGTGTATACATGAAACAAAGCACTGTGAATGTTGAGGCACCCCCAAATGTGAGCCCAGATTCACCTCATGGATGCGGCCACAATCATACATGCACACAACCCTGCCCATGTGAGTGTCACACCCCAACACACACCCATGCATGCATCACCACAGACAAGTGCCACACAGACCTATGCATGGATGACCCACTCAACAGCCCCATCACCTGAATCCCCACCAATGAAGTCCCAATGCACAGAACAGCATGATGTACTGAATCTGCATGAAGCACGTTGAACCATCACCACACCAATGCCATCCCCCTTTTTGTCCCCCACAGGCTCACATCAGGCAGCGCCAGGACATTACAGTGCTGGTTGGGCAGCATGTGGAAGAGGCTGCCCGTCTCAGGGGAGAGATCACGGAGACTGCTAGGCACTCGAGGGAGGCGATGGAAGTCTGTACCAACAGGCTGTGCGTGGAGATTGGCCAACTGAGGCATGTCCTCACGTGCATAGCGGAACCGATGGACCGCCAGTTCCCACCACCACCACAGGGACAGACAGCCACATCATCATCTCCGAGTTCAAGGCAGACAAGCCCCCTCCGCCGCTCCATGTGCACCACGAGGCGCACATCATCCCAACCTCCTAATGGTGGTGGTGGCAATGGGAAACAGGGACAGCAGGGTCTAGCTGGCATGTGTGCAGCAGGACACCAACATTGTGCAAGCCACACATGGGGTTGTTGTGGGGCAAGGGGGGAAAGGGTGTTTCGGGAGTGTTGTGGGGGGAGGGGGGAAGGGTCTTTTGGGAGTGTTGTGGGGGGAGGGGGGAAAGGGTGTTTCGGGAGTGTTATGGGGAGAGGGGGTAAAGGTAGTTTCAGGAGTGTTGTGGGGGGTGGGGTGGGTGAAAGGGTGGTGGGATAGTGGGGGACATGCACTTTTTCATCTCATTATACCTTAATACACTGGTGACTAGTTGAAACACAGGCTTGGACTTTGTCATTGTGTATGTGTACTTTATTGGTGACAGGGTCCATTGTGCGCTTCACCACAGACACCAGTGCACTAATACCCATATCCATCCTACAGAGTTAAACCATGTGTCTCAGAATATTTGTTTGATCAGATGCTGTTGCACATTGCGTCCCTCCTGGGCATCGCCTCTTGCATGACCACCATCCCCGTCACCTCCGTCCTCATCACCATCATCATCCTCATCATGTGGTTGCATTTCAACGTCAGGGGGCAGTGGCACATTCCATCTGATACACATATTGTGCAGCATGACACATGCCATGGTGATCTTGGCCACCTTCTCATGGCTGTACAGGAGAGTCCCACCGACCTGCTTATGCACCTGAACCGTATCTTCAAAAGGCCAAATGTCTGCTCAATCAAGACACGGGTACGAGTATGTGCACGATTGTAGTCCTCTTCGTGCCTGTTCTGTGGGTTCCGTACAGGGGTAAGGAGCCACCTCTTCAGGGGATAGCCGGCATCACCTGTATGGGGGGAAGAATGGGGACCTGTTACTGTTCAACTCAAGAGCGGCCTGTACATATCACACAAATCGACTTTGCATTGTGATTGAAATCCACGATTACCAGCATGCATGCAGACGATCTGTGTGACTGCAATGTGCAAAGGTGAGCTCGAACCTGCAAGTGGACATGCACGATTCATGCCTCCAACAGTAATTGACATGTCCAGGGTGAGGCCAGGTCTTAGGTGTCCCTGGGCCCAGGCAAATTTGGTACCACACTGCTAGTGTACTGCCATTCCGACATCAATGTTGCCATGCTGTGAAGCATCACTTCAGTGGTTCAGTGTGTGGTTCAATGCTATGGCTAGGGGTGATCCCTTTGCATGCATTCAAGGGCACATTGCTGTATTGATGTTGTGCTAAGCTAATTCTGTATAACTATCTTGACGCCATGTTGCTGATTTGTGTATTATGTGGTGTGTGGCATGATGTGCAATGTGGATGTGGATGGATGTGTAATATTTGGAAACCTGGATTGTTCTTAATGTTGTGCAACTTCAAATTGCATGTGGGTTCTTCTCAAGTACATTGTGGCCTTCCCTGATGGACATTGGCGTACATCTGTATGTCCATTTGTCCTACAGACGACAGTTAACACCCAGTTGGAGTATGTATCTCCCCCCCCCCAATCATACTGCCATGTGCTTGGCCTGCTACTCACCAAGTAGCCACAAACGTTGTCCGGCTTGTCGCTCCATGTAGCGTGGTATGGTTGAGTTCCGCAGGACCATAGAATCATGGGTTGATCCGGGAAATCGGGCACAACAATGTGTGATTATCTTGTTTGCGTCACATACCATTTGGACATTGATGGAGTGGAATTGCTTTCTGTTTTGGTAGACTACTTCATTGTGATGTGGAACCACCAATTCCACATGGGTACAGTCGATGGCCCCGATGCAACTTGGGATGCCTGCCAGTGAATAGAAGCCAACTTTGGTGTTTGCGATCTCCTGGGCAGTCCGTGGCAGGAATATGTGTTCACGTGCATGCTTCAGGAGGGCATCGAGTACCTGGTGCAGCGTGCGTGAGAATACTGGTTGTGAGATGACATGCATCTGCCCCACTGTATGCTGGTAGGTGCCTGTGGCCAGGAATTGGAGCACAGTCACCACCTTCAGTAGAGGGGGGATGGCAGTTCTGATGTCTATGAGGCTCACAATGTCATCATGTATCATGTCCATGATGCTGGTGATGGTATCCCGGTCCAGACGGTACAGGGTGTGTATCTGCTCAGGGGTTAGGTTAAATGGACTGGCTCAGGTCCTGGGGATTGGTGGCTGCCTCTGTGGTATTACTAGGTGCCCTGGTGGTGCTTGCTGCGCCTGTCTTGCCCTCCTCCTCCTCCTCCTGCGTCTCCTCTGTGCTGCCTGTTGTTGTTGCTGCTGCACTGCAATCATGTCCTCCAGCCATTGTAATGCTGCTAGCATTGGAACCATCTTGGTGTGGGAAGGGGTGTGTTGTGCTCCTTTTGTGCTACCACAGTCTCCATTGCCTCCACCTGTGCTGATTGTGTCCGCTTGTGGCAGGTGGGAACAGTGCTCAGTTCTCTTAACGGGTGGTTCGCGATGCCGGTATTGGCGCCATGCCGGTAAGGGGTTTTTGGGGCTTTAACATGCCGCTATTAGCAGGCCCGCATGGCTTGTGATGGTGTGCTATTAGCACCATATCGCTATTTACGGGATGAAGGGTTGCGCGCCCCCGAACCAGCCGCTATTATTGAACCGTACTTAGCGGTGCCGCTAATAGCGGTAACCCGGGTCGTAATTGGCATGGGTGTTTAACGATACCGTTATTCCCTTACCGGTAACGTTAATCCCTTACCACACAACGTGTAATGAGGCCCATAGAGGCTGTGCACCAATAGGAATCTGCACCAATGTCTAGGATGGCCACATCTCCCACGAGGCTTAAAGTAGTGCTGTTGTGAACACAGGGACACTGATTTCCGTTGCTGGCGTGTACATGTTTCTCTGTCTCTTTGAAAAGATACTTAACCTACTACTGTTGCCAGTAAAATATTCAGAAAATAACTCAACACTCAACACAGAACATCCTTTGATGTAGCAGAAACACATGAGTGTGGGCCGCTGGAGATGAAAACAAATGACGTGGCAGCCCACAACCTACCTCCCAACTGTCCACCAAGCCAAAACTTACCTCCCAACTGTCCACCTTGCCAAAACCTACCTCCCACTGTCCACCATGCCTGGTGCCAGTCGCAAACTATTTGCCCTGCCAATGCAGAACGCCGTGAATGCTGGACAGCGCCACCGCCCCCCCCCCCCACATTTGCGTGGCAGTCTCCCGATGTGATCTGGTCTTTTCTAAATAGTGTGATTCGTCCAATCTCGCTCAGATCAAAAGCTTTTTTCGAGTGCATACGGATGGGGGGTCGATCAGATGTTCCCTCCAAACCACACTGGTTAGTGCTCGCAGATGCTGTCAAGCCTGTGCAATGCTCAACTGGCATCAATCCACGAGTATGTTACTCCCCTGCGGTTCTTCAGTGTGTCAAATGGGGGATGGTTCTGCCAAGGCACCTTCAAAACCTGGGTGGTATTACAGAAACTTTCCTCTGGTTCAGGTGCAGTCAGCAGCACTCGGGGAACAAATCCCAGAGTGCAAACAACATTTTCTGTCAATTCTTTTTTTCCCCACAGCAATGTTTGTCCTAGTCCTAATCTTTTGCCCTGGTGGAAAAATGCTTTGAAAGTCAATGTTGTTTTGCTCTAGGGCAATTTTTGCCCCAGTCATAATTGCACTTACACCGTCATATGCCCCCAGGGGTCTTCCAGTAGGAAAATCTGTCTAGCCAG
This sequence comes from Ambystoma mexicanum, assembly GCF_040938575.1. Taxonomy (NCBI): domain Eukaryota; kingdom Metazoa; phylum Chordata; class Amphibia; order Caudata; family Ambystomatidae; genus Ambystoma; species Ambystoma mexicanum. The sequence goes on from NC_090921.1 coordinate 353,060,379, forward strand.
CACGTGGCGATTGTGGTGACACAGGGTATTAATATCTGTATAAAGGTTGGGCTCCCATGTGCCGTACCTACCTAGTCAGTGGCAGTGGGATGGATCGGCAGTGGCAGAGGGATAGATCGGCAGTGGCAGAGGGATAGATCGGCAGTGGCAGAGGGATGGATCGGCAGTGGCAGAGGGATGGACCGGCAGTGGCAGAGGGATGGATCGGCAGTGGCAGAGGGATAGATCGGCAGTGGCAGAGGGATGGATCGGCAGTGGCAGAGGGATGGATCGGCAGTAGCAGAGGGATGGATCGGCAGTGGCAGAGGGATTGATTGACAGTGGCAGAGGGATTGATTGACAGTGGCAGAGGGATGGATCAGCAGTGGCAGAGGATGGATCGGCATACTAGAATAGCAATTGCGGTTGCTAAGGCAGAGCGTGTGGAAGAACTGATAACTAGAATGGACTAGCATGTGGCAGTTTCCACAGTCTAGCCTGATAGAATATAAAGACATTTTAAATGAGAAAGAGGCAAATCCTATGATTCATTTAGTTTTCAACTGATCAGTAGACTAATAAGGACATAGCGATTCTCCTGCCATAGGGTGGCAATATAAAAAGGCAGACTGGATTGACACATGGTGGTTCTCATGGTGTAAGCTGGTAGGACTGATCAGCAGACTAGATGAGCATGTGGCCATTGTTATCTTGCCATATGGTGGCAAGAGTGGACAGCCAAATGGACAAGCATGCAGCAGTTGTCATGGTACAAGGTGGTCAATTTGATTGGAAGCCTTCACTAGCATGTGGCAATTCACATGTCAAACAGGCTACATGTTACAATATCTCAGGAGTAATAACCCACACTGAAAATTATGTGGTAAAACCGAAGAGGCAAACACACCTAAATGAAAGAAACTTAGAAAGTAAAAATAAGGAATTTTTAAAGGGAACATTTAAAAATAACTAAATTATTATTTATGTGTGTACTTAAAAAAGCAAATTCTGTACAAATATGTTTGTTTTAAATATGGTTTTGATTCCTCAATAAATCAGTAATATCAAGGGAATCCTTATTAATATTATTATTATTATTATTATTATTATTAATCCCACCATTCCCATCACCCATTATTCCCACTTACCCTTTCGCAGCCACGAATGCCATCTTTCAAAATGGGGTAAAACCCCCATACATTTCAAGTACCATTATGATCCTCAGTTGCCCTCCTTAACTGCTTTAAACGATGCGGATGCCAGCCACGAGGGATTTCCTTTTCATTTTGATCTATTTTATGATTTATTTGACTACAAATGAAAGTTGAAGGTATTTTTAATTTCTTAATTTTTACCTTAGTCATTGGGCCTCATTAGGAGTTTGGAGGTAGCCATGCCGCTCTTACCGGCATGGCTACTCCCAAACTGGGTCCCAGAAATAGGGAATTACCGGGCCATTACAACCTTGGATGGCCCGGTAATTCCCTTTCGCGGGACCCAGACCCGATACATCCCCATTCCCATTTGAGCCCCCATAAGGCTCAATGGGAATGGGGAGGATGCTAACAACGGGCCCGTTAATGACGGGCCCATTGTAAGCATCATGGACTGCTAGCGCCTTGAAACACTTGTGTATAGGCGCGTTACAAATACCATATCATATCATATCATATCCCACTCTGCACGTCTGGTCTGGCCAAGCGTCCAGAGCAGGACCCGCTGCAGACCTCGGAATGTGACAGACCGGAATGAACGGTGCTGGTCCCTTACCGGCACTGTTCATTCCGCAGCTGCCACACTCCTAATGAGGCCCACTGTCACTAAAAGTTATTTTTACGGTTCCATGTTCAGTAATCTTCATTTTAGTCGTTTTTACTGTGTAGTGGTAGACTTAATAAACAGAATATACCGGCACAGAGTGGTAGTCAAACTTTTGCGTGAGAATTCTGAACGTAATATATTCTTTCTAAGACTCCGTAATTGTGCGGCCATCTCATTCATTTATTTTTTCATTTGTTACAGCGCATTTTACCATAAATATGGTCTCATTTCGCTTTAGGTTCAATGCCCTCGTTTGGACCAAGGTCCAGCATATTGGGAAAGGTTTGGGAGGTGCTACTAAGTGTGTGTGCATTTCAGCAATTATAGTTATGCGAGAGTGGCCAAGACTCTGATAGTCGCCCATGTCTAAGTGGAGTGTGTATGGACGCAGCAGAGGAATACTATGGACTAAAGGGGGATTGTGTTTAAGGAGTGTTATGTGGGAAGCTACAATTCAAATTTCAGTCCTTAGAAGTAGCTTCATTCTTATGGCAGAGGTGATGTGCAAGAGTGTTTTGTGTTATGTGTGTGCATGGTGTATGGAGTGAAGCTGTGCCTTCCACTAAAATGCAAAGGTGCCGAGTGTGAGGGGAGAAAATAGGTTAATTGTGCAAACAACCGTGAGTAATTGCTGGTTTCCATCGACGTACAAGGAGCATTTACTTTGTCTCACAGGAGATTTCAATGCTTGATGAGTGCATGATTCTCGTCCTCCAGCAGGTTCTTAGAGAGAGAGATTGCCATCCATAGTTCCTTCTAGTGCGCAGACAAGGACCCTGTTTCATGATTGCGTGCGGCGGCCTATCCTACCATCCTGTGCTTTAGAGTTACATGTAGAGTTGCATCTCTACTAGGGAAGTTGCTAGGTCTGGAAAAGACCCGGGGCTAAGCTGATGTCGGAAATGTTGGGACTGGGGGCTAGCTAGTCTTTTGGCTGTAGCTCCCGAGATTCTATCCGGGGCTACAACCAAAAGATCAGGGGCTATAGCCCCTTAGCCCCCCCTAAGTAATCTGCTCTTTGGTAAGTACGTCACTTCCTCACTGTGCTTGTTAATAGGTGCTTCATCTAAGGTGGATCTCAGTCATGTTCTACATAAGGATATGATATGATATTTTATTTATTTTGCGCTCATAAACAAGTATTTCAGAGCGCGACCAAGCAAAGGGAAGGGAACAATGGAGGATAAAAACAACGATCTTACTAGGCCCAGTAACATTAAGAGCGCACACGTGCATGGAAAAGTGAAAAGGGAGAGAGTAGGAGGAAAGGGAGGAGTGGAAAGTGCAGCGCAAAGGAGAATACAGAATAAATAATAAGTGTAATAAATAAATAAATGCAATAAAAACACAAAATAAATACAGGCAAAGGCAAGTGCGTAATTTGTCAGATAGGGTATATCTGATAAGTGCAGAAGAAACATGGGGGGCTGTTTGGGTACAGAAACAGCTCCCAGTGCAAGGGTGGCTTAGGAGGTAACTCCCACTTGATGGGGCTGCAGATGATGGCAAATATGTATGAAGCATTCAACTGATTTTGAGTGTCTCAGTGTCAATGTAGCTATTGTTTCTTGACAAATGGGACCGGTTTACATCCAAGCCCTTCAAAACATTTGTCTATGAAGAGAACATTCTGGCTGGACAGTACATGACAATTCCCGTGGCATAGGGTGGCAACATTGATAGGCTGATAGGGTCGTCATGGGTCAGAGTAGTAATAGATTTCATGAGACCAGGTGGTAGGAAGGATCATTAGATCTGACTAGCACATGATGGTGCTCGTGGCACAGGGTCGTAGGGCTGTGGAGCGCACATACTAGCACATGATGGGCTCCATGGCAATGAGTGGGTGGAATGATCATTAGAATGGACTGGCACGTGGTTGTTCAGGTGCCACAAGGCAGTAGGACTGAGGTGCATATTGATGTAGAATCAAGTCAGAATGCACAGGCACGTGGCAGCTCTTGTGCAGCAATTTACCATGCTCATGGCGCAGGTGGTAGAATTACACATTCTGTGCAGGCTGGGCCAGCACATGACCAGTCTCATAGCTGAAGGTGGTAGAAGATTTAGGCAGACTGCACATGTTCAGACAGATGAAGTAGTCTGTTCCTGGATATTTCATTGTACTTTGTACATAGAATGTTCACTGCTGAGCAAGGGCAGGGCAATGCAATGACAGATTCTTTTTTTTTCTTTTTTTATAATGCATTAATACCACAATATCCTTTTGCAACTATAATCATTTGAATTATGTGTGTGCCCAGGTGACAGTGGATGGCGGAATAAAACCAACCTTAAAATATAAATCTCACACTTCTTGATCCTACCTGTTACGCACTTCAGCTCCGACCACTCTGGCTCTTTCTTGCACTGTCATTCCTCCTCACGTGCCCCACTCTGTGCGAACCCTGACCTCACATTCTCCACACATTGATCTAACTTATCGGGCTCCCCCTTAAAATAAGTCTGGACAATTGCAATGAAATTTAATTTTATTTTCAAAGCTTCAGGAGAGTCAGCATAACAGTAATAGGGTGGGTGGATTCTTCACAGATGGAATGGAATGGAATCTAGGGGTCCCCCTCACCATTCTGATGAGCCCAGAGTGAAAGTCCAAGAACTCTGCTCCTATTTCTACTGCCATAGAGTCTAAGTCCAGTATCGACCCTGATTGGCTGCAATAAGCACAGTGACTGAAGTATCCAGGACATTGGATTTTCTAGAACACCAGGCATTCTTGCCAGACAGAATGTTACTTTGGTCTGCTTTGCTGAAATTCCACACACTAAAACTGCCCAACATTTTCCACTTCTCAGACTGAAGGATATTCAGACCACTCTGAGGTTCGCAAGCAATCCACCAATCCGAAAAGTGGTATTAAAAACAGGTTTTCTCCCACCCTTAGTGGGCAGGGTGGTTTCTAATTTGTACTAACGTAGTGCGCAAAGGACTAACATTTGTTTTCACTGTAGAGGTCTAGCCTAAAATGGACTGTCCATGAAAGAGCTCCCATAGACACAAAGCAATTCTTCTTGAATTAACAGCAAGCAAAACCTACAAGTAAAATATTGACGTGTGGCAGTGTAGCAAAGACTTCTGTTCGTGAGCAAACATGCCAAATATTCCCGGAACTATCAGCCATTTTGTAAAAACGATCACCTGTCCCTAGCGCACAAACCATGATCACTCAGGGTTTTGGGGGTCTTCCACCAAAGAAATGCTGGGAATGTTGAGGTCAATCAGCTGACGGGCAACTTTCAAAGCCATGTGCATTACACACTGGACACTCCAGAAGACAGGCCCTGAATTCCTGCAACACAAGTTTACACGCTACCAACCCATCAGAAACCTTATGTCTGGATTTGCACTCCTCCTTGAGATCCCCCCTTTCAATTCCACCAGAGTTGGAGGATCCTCCTGCTCCTTCCAATATTCCACAATCTAGAACTCACTTCCTTTCAGCATCCGCCATAATGAGGTCTTCCTCTCCATTAGGGTATCACGTCCTTTCATCGCGGGATGTTTTTTCGCTGGGGGTTTTGCCGCACATTTTTTTCTAGAAAAAAAACATTGAATTGTTTAGAAAACTGGGAGTTTAGGGGGAGTAACCCCCCAAAATAATTTTAAAATAATTAGATGGGTTTTTTCATTAAAAAAACACGGTAAAAAACCCCGCAAAAAAACATCCCGCAATGAAATGACATAGAACCTCCATTAGGAAGGTCCTCAAAACCTTGTTATTCCATCCAGCAACCTGACGAACTTTCCACATTTCATGTTTACCTTCATGACACGTAGGCCTTGATACTGTCATTGCCGCCCCAGTAAATTCTCCAAAGCAAGGTAAGGTATTATTTTGGAGCAGACTGGATGATCAGATTACACTGCTACATCAAAAGCAAAACTCCAACTGAGGCTCAAGGTATGTAGTTACGCACCTCTTCGGTGGACAACAGCCGCAGTCACGGCCACCCACCTGCATGCATTCACCTCTATACACCAGACTAAAACACGCAGCACAACATAGCTTCCATCAGAATGTAGCAACATCCGACGACAAAGGATTTGGTCTAGCTGTGCACATATTGAGTCTCTCGTACTCGTGCACTCTCCTGATCACCTCTCAGCACCCATCCACATCCCTGACCATCATGGGTAGCTTGCTGGGGATCCACCATCCCATCCAATTCCCTCTTTTGGCCAAATACACACACGCATTCTAATCCTTCTGACAATTTTCCCATACCTTGAATCTCAGTACCCCGAGAGCGTCCCTCCCCAAAAAAACGCATTGAGGGCATACTAATGGGATAAAGGTGCTATATAAATAACAAACAACTACTCCTACTATTAAATGGAAGATTTAACCTCCAATGAGGTAATATTGATCAAAGATGGTAGGATAAAAGTCCAGGTTAAACGGGAAGAGTGTTTCTGTAAGGCATTGTTCAAATAAGGAAAAATGGTACACATTAATCTAGTCACATCAATCGAACCTGGGTACGGATATTAAAGTCCACTTTACAGGTGTTGTGGGGGTTTTCCCCAAGATATTTTAGGAAGATTAATAGCAAACGGTGCTAGCTTTGAAAGCACTTTGGGCCACTAAAATTACCTTGAACTATATATACACGTCTGTCTCTCTTCTTAGGACCAGATTTGAAGCACAGTCCTTGCATCCCCTCGACATCGAACCCATGCTTCCTTGGGGATGAGTAGAGAGAGGGACGGAGACTGTTAGGGTATTTTTGGTGTATTTTTGGTGAGCCCCAAATACACAGTGCTGCCTATGTTATTCTTATATTGGGATCATGAGCGGTAAGCCAAAACCGGACCTGTTGTGCACAAGATCACAATTTCATTATAATGTGGTATTTTATCTTGGGTATCTTTTTGGCGGTACCTCAGAATATACTTACTAGGACACCTGGACACTGTCAGCCATGTAATCAGCCCTTTATGATATGATCCAATTGACAGTGATTTGTTATGACTTGAATTTTACCACATGCAGTAAAACGAAAATACCACATCAGCTCTACACCTGTATATATATGCCATCACAGGTAAGTAGGGCACATAACACATAGACCACGACTTACTTACTTCTTTAGTATGTACTTTATAAGCAGTTAGAATTTATGAGAAATTCAAACGACATGTACAATGTACTGAGTTTACACATGACATTCCCTGTGATGAAAATGAAGGTAGCTGCGAACACATTTCATTTGTAATGCGTCCCCCCACGGTAAGGAGCTTTTCCTCACAATGGAGTTCAAACAACTTTTTTGTGATAGTTGGCCCAAACACTCTTATAACTGACCTTGAAATTTATCAGCTGTCTATGGCAGCCACATCTACGCTTATGAGTGCAAATAGAAGAGCTCATCAGCATGTAACAAAACAAAACATTCATTCCATTCACTTCACTTACACTGTGATCCCTTTTAAAGCAGACTTGGTTTGGTGTGCACTCGGACTGCAAGGCAGGAATTCCATCTCTCCACTGGGCTGGTGAGAATCTCCACCATCTGTTTGAACAGAAAACTTCTTATCTGTTTTTCTCCTCTCTCAGAATGAATGGCCCAGCAAATTCTCCTTAGAGACAGGCCAGGCCAACCTCAAGAGACATCCCATGAAGAAAGGCAATCCCGTTTCACTTTACTGCACATCCCTTTTAAACCAGCCTCTGAGATTTGCCCATTGATGTCTGTTTGCCACAGAAAATGTAAGAAATGCCTGCCTATGACAGTGATGTCACGTGCCAATCAAACACCACCTCTTTAAGTTTACTGGAAGGTTCCATGGAGCACGTGTTCAGCCTGCACCTTTGACAGTGATTCAGGGCTGCAGCAAACGGACCCACAAAGAGTTACAATTCTCCATGCTGGTTTCCTGCGACAGAAAACTAACAATGGAGCTACTTTTAGCAACATGAATTTTCACATTGCTCAGCTCACATCTTCCTTGAAAAACAGCTTTAAATCTGCACATTTATTTTCTTATGCATTTTCCAAGAACATTGCACAACCTGTGCTGGTACTATTTCATAAACTGAGCTGGCATGTACCATTGTTCTGTACCAATATCTTACATCAAAGAGCTATGGAGTGAGTTGCCTTTAACATTAGTGTGGGGATAGATTAGTAATTTAGGGGTCTTAGTGAGTAAGTACATTGTTAGTCTTATATTTCATTGCAATTCAGTCCATATTACCATGGTGTGGTGTCCAAATGATAACAACAGCTTTTATATCATGCTGAATTCACACACCCCTTTTACCAAGTCATTTACACCACTGACTGACACCAGATTCAGGCCAGAGTCTCACACCCAAGTCTCACACTCCTTGTTCTCAAATGGGATCATTCTGACCTAGCTAAAATTCAGAGCCTACTTTTTCCTTACATATACTCCCACCTTTGTATCTGTTAGGACTTGGCCTAATTTCACTGCAGAAACAAGCAGTAATCATGACTTCAGTTCCATTCAAATATGTGATCATGTGCAAATTATGAGAAAATAAGACATTTTAGAATATTATATGTAACATCATTCACAAATGTTCATTACATCAAACACCATGCAATTGGTACCCAACATTTTCAAATAGCTATTTTGAATATCTTTTCTTTTTCAGATTTGTTTTCATTCTTCTTCATCTTTTGATCTTTTCCCTTGATCACCTTCGTCTTGTTTTTGACTTTTTTCTGATCTTTTGTCTGCTTTTGTTTTTCATCTTCTGAATGTTTTTATTTTTTTATATTGTTCTAAATAAATAATTAAAATGCAGTTAACATTAAGCCCTTTTGCTACCCAAAATGAAGAAAATAAGAATGAAAATATTAACTTGTCCATAATGTTCATAGTGTCTATTCTATGCTTGTATGGCTGCATTAGTCCAACCGCTGCAACGGATATTTTTAGGTCAATGTCTCAGTTGAAAGTAACTTAAGTCAGGGAAGCATATGACACATAATATGAAATATCAAATAAAATGTCCTTCAATTTGTTGGTGTTATAAGTGACTTAAGGCCCAATGCTGATTGTGGACATTTTCAAAAAGGCCTGTGCCCATGCCACAGCTTATTTCAAGTGAGGAAAGCTTCCATCCTCAGAAGGTGGGACTTCCTTCAGGGGTCTCCATCCGCTTTCACCTTCTTTTGTCCTTTAAGAAAATCTATACATGGAAGACGGAATGTAAACTCAAAATTCGTATTGGTGAACATGAGAGCTGCCTTAGGAATAAAACACTCACTGCTCCAATGGTGGGACATAAATGGGAGGAATTGAAATGGTTGGTACTCAGGAAAATATATTTGAGTAACTATAAAAGGTTTGACAAACTGAGGCTTGAAATAGAAGAAATCCATCTGATATTTTTAAATAAGAGGCACAAAATTGGAATGAACGAAACCATTGAATGGAACAATTTAAGCAAGTAAGGCCAACACCCATGAATCTTAACTAAGAGATGTGCAGGTTGTGTAGTCAATATACTTAATGGGTGGAAATGACGGTACCAACATGCACAGGCACTGAGTGAACCTATTCAGATGTTTGTAAATGCCTCATTAGAAGGCTCTTAGTGCCATAGGAGCTGAAAGAAATCTTATCTGGCACCTTTGTTAAAAACGATTCTTGAGCCTAAGGTCTTGACCAACTACCGCCCTATTGCAGGGCTTTTATGGCCAACAAAAATCCTTGAGGAATTTGCAAGTATACAACTTCAGGATTACCTGAAAGCTAACAATATCTTAGATTTCCATCAGTCTGGCTTTAGGCTGGGACATTGGACGGAGACCGATTTACTAAAGGTATGGAACGACCTACGGGAAAATGCCGACAATGGTGACATCAGCATGCTAGTCCTGCTTGACCCGTCAGCAGCTTTTCACACTGTGGACAACAATATACTTAGCTCTAGGTTAACCTCTGTGGCACAGGTATTAGAAAAAGCAATGAAGTGGTTCAACTTTCTTACTAACCGATTTCAGCAAGCTGAGACTGGACAGTATGTTTCTCAAATGCTGACAGTACCTTGTGGTGTACCGCATGGGTCGTCATTGTCACCTGTACTATTCAATTTATATATTCATTATGATATGATATGATATGATATGATATGATATGATATGGCATTTATAACGCGCCTATACACAAGTGTTTCAAAGCGCGACGAGGCAAGGGAGGAGGAATAGAGGAAAGACAGACAACGATCTTACTAGGCCAAGTGTCATTCAGATTGCGCAAGTGCAAAGGAAGGGGGAGGGGGGAAAGTGCAGTGCATGGGATAATAGAACAACAAGATAAACGGCCAGCAGGTGGCAAGTGCAGGGTGAGTGCAGAAAATAAGTGCTAGTGGGGGGACTGTCGGGATACAGAAAACAGTCCACAGGTGCAAGGGTTGCCAGGGTGGCAGTGCAGGCGTGCAACTGGCAAGGCTAGGGCCCAAGATAAGATGGGTGCTTAGTTAACCAGTGCAGTTTCAGAAACAGCCAGGACATTAGCAGGGGGAGAGAAAGCAGAAGCAAAGAGGAGGGTTTTCAGGTGCTTCCGGAACCGCAGGTGTTTCTCCTCAAGTTTCAGGGAGGCAGGGAGGCTGTTCCAGAGGGAGGCCCCAGCCGAAGAGAGAGATCTGCCTCCAACCCGTTGCTTGGAGAAGCGACTGACCCTGAGGGAGTTGGAGGTGAATGAGCGAAGAGCTCAGGAGGGAAGGTATCTAGGAAGAGAGAGTTGAAGGTATTGAGGCCCCAGACCCCAGAAGGCCTTGTGGACGATGCAGAGGGTTTTGAACTTAATCCTCACAGCCACCGGGAGCCAGCGCAGAGATTTCAGTCCTGGAGAGATATGATCCTTGGGCTTGAGGCCAAGGGCAAGTCTTGCAGTCCTGTTCTGGATGCATTCACAGTTAATCTTTGCGGAATTTTATCTTCAGTATGATTCCTATGCAAATGATACCCAGATCCATGTCAGCCTAAGACAACCTTTGGAGGCAACAGAGCACATTCTAAAGTGTGCAGACAGAATCTGTCTCTGGATTCTTGAAAACAAACTTCAGTTGAATCCAACTAAGATCAAAATTATTATATTTGGCTCATAAAATAAACTGGCCAAATATTTTTCAGATACTTTCCTGTAAATTCTCTTTGGAATTGCTTCCGAATTTACTGACTCTGTGAAGAATCTAGGATGTATCTGTCATGATGCCTACCCCCGGGCATCAGGACCAAGGCCCTCAGCTCCGGGAGCAGGCATCCAGAAATTTGTTTAAACCTCAGCAGCCCCGGCTAGAGGCTGTCTGGGTTCAGTCCTGGCGCCTTAGGCGCCAGGCTCATCACAGAAATCAGTCCTGGCGCCATAGGCGCCAGGCTCATAGACTTTACTTTCCTGATGCAGACCATGCTGCAAAGGAGTCCAAGCCTACATGAGGCCTGGATGGGACTATTTTGTTACAGGGACTATTTTTTACTTGGGCGTGGCTCTAGGGAACTTCTTACCTGGAACTACTTTGGAGGCTATTTAAACCACACCTGAACAGCAGTACATGCTTCGCGTTATTCTGCATCCAGCAGCGTGACGCTCACCGTGCCTGCAGCCAGCATCCAGTCTTCTGCCAAGCCTGCGTGCCTGCAGCCGGCATCCAGTCTTCTGCCACGCCCGCCTCGAATCCGGAGCTCCTAGAATAAAGAAGAGGAAAAGGACAAGGTTAGAAAACAAACTTATTTCAAATTCCTCACCTAATTCCGGAACCATTTCATCTCCGGACCTGGAAAGTACATCAGTCCTGCACGCGTCGCTTGGCCAGCTCCAGCACGGCGCCATACTCACCAGTTCTCACTGCATCTTTTGATCCGGCACTGTCTCCATCATTTATTCGCCGTAATCCAGCACCTAGGGGACACAAGAAAAAACAAGGTGAGCCAAGGGAATCAACAAATACAACCTCTTACTACCATAGATTTACCTGATTTACCACCGGCGGTATTATTCCATAACTCTCCACATTTTCATATGCCGCACCTGTAAAGAGGGAGAAAAACAACACATTAACATATGCAATAGTTACCGGGCGGCGTTGGGTAACACAGACTCTTACCTGAAAGCCAGCAGCAGCTACGAGACCTTTTTCTCACGAACTCAGTTGCAACTTAAGGAAGGAAGGGGACAAGAGTGAACATCGGGCACATTGAACTCTTTGAACTTGATACTTACCAATCCCGCCAGGGACTTCAGAGTTAATACTTACCGGAACTCTCCCAACGGCTGCAAACCAGTGAAGTATCTGGTATCTAGGCGCCCCTGCAAGACACGCAGGATGGAGAGCGCATCTTTTACGAACATAAGGTGAGGTTACTAAAGGGATATCGGAGGTGATTAGTGGGGGAGAGCGAGATCAGTTGGGAGGCCATCACTAAAACCCACAGGTGGTTAATCCCTGGCTCCACATGCAGGAAAATACTTCTTCGGGTCCAGCAGACAAGACTAGGCGGGCCAGTCCAGACAGTCATCTCTGCACTACGCATCACGATGAAGGAGACCGCAGCTGTCCGGGTCCGATGGACACCCCTGTGGGGTCCCGGTGAGCGTAACAGTATCGGGCAACTTGGATTGCAATATACAGGTAAGACAGATTATTAAATCTGTATACTTCCAATTGGAGACCCTAAGACCCCTTCTCCCCCTGATATCTGAGCATGACTGGCCAGCGGTGGTAGGCACCCTAGTCAATGCCAGGCTGGACTACTGCAATGTGCTTTTGGTAGGCAGTCCTAAATATCAGCTAGAGTGCCTTGCAGTAGCCCATAACTCAGCAATACGCCTACATTTCTCCTTACTTTTGAAGTCGCCAGTTTCTGAATTCCACAGAAGTCTTCACTGGCTGCCGGTCCAGCAGTGGATCCAATACAAGCTACTGTGTCTTGATTTAAGGATTTTTCATGGCCTGGCGCCACCATACTTAAAATCAGAAATTAAGACCTATAACCCTACACGCTGCTTGTAATTCATGGACCAAGGTTTTCTGTTGATCCCACCTTCTAAAACCACTTGTTGGGGTGACAGACGCTGGAACTTACTTTAATCTCACCTATGACAGATTGAGTCCCTGGCTGTTTTCAGGAAGAAATTGAAAACATATTTGTTTGTATAAATCTAAAATACCTGCACTATAATGTTCTATTTCCTTTTTGGATATGATCTGTGCCTAGATGCAGCTTGCTGCTTGGTTCCAATGGATATCAAAATCAAACTATCCAGGTGCTTGAGCTCCAAATTTGATACTATGGGAAAGTAAGCTCTCACTTTGTTTTGAGGAACGTAAATGATTTATTTCTGATTGCGTTAAGTATACCGGTACACGATAGTGGTGATACACAACCACTAGTCATGGGTCTAGTTTACCACTCCAAGATGGCCACCAGAAAGTAAACTTTGTAATACATGCGAGCGAGGAAGGTTGCCAAGTACGTCTATGCGAATATAGAGATCAGTGCATATTCTCACAAGATTTGAGTCATTTGACAAAGGTTGTGGTTACCTCGGTGTACTGAACAGGAACACAGCAACTATGCAGGTAAGAATTCTTAAAATGTTTGTGCAATAATTAGTAAGCCCTGAGTGTATCGCTCTACTAATGTCAATATTAGACACCAGCTTTTCTTAAATACTTTGATGCCGCTTTGTCGTCTAATGAAGCACTTTTCGAGATTAGTATTTCTGTATTTTGAACAGCGGCCGTATGATAAGTACTATTTAAACTTCCAGAATGGAGGACAACACGATCCCCGCACCGAAAGGAGAGTAACTTAAGCAGAGTAAAATACCTACTAAGAAGCACACATACTCAACACCCGGTTGGACAGAGCCAAGTAAGCACCATTTCATTATTAGGTGTATACATCTGAGAACTGCTGTATTTTTTAGCAGCCTCTGCCACCCTCTAGTGTTTCTTCCACAAATTGACTATCAAAAAAATCTAGTTAGACCTGAAGGTCATAATAATTGCTTTGCAGATGCCTGCCATTATTCATCTTCTGCCACTGGCCTATGGTGATAGTTGAGAGGAAACAATTTGTGAAGGAGCAACGTTCAAGTTTAAGACTAACGCTCCAAGTAAGTAACTGCTCTAAAGAGTTGTTTAACGCAATTGAAGAGTATGTGACATTGTTTGTCACTGACCCTTGGTCCTTAAACTTGTGTACCCATGGGAAGAGAGTTATGAGGGAAATTAAACTCCTCTAGAAGACCTATTAAAATCAACTACAATAGGTAAGTGAGTAAGCTAATGGCGGCAACGCATTCATTTAAGACCAATATCTATTCGAATTTAATATGTCAAGTAAATTATAAAGAACAACTAATAAAGAGCTGTTCATATGTGTTTCATGAGTGAAGTTTTGTCACCACGACAACACTGAATATAAAGAGAAAGCCCCTGAAGAAGTTCCTATAACTATATACAGTATTTTGATAGAAATGAAACATGTTGGGTTATTCTGAAGGCTAAAGAATGTGTAGTAGGCTGTTACTGGAGCACTTTATTTAAGCTATACATTAAATAAGCACTTTCTTTATGAATTAACAATTGTGTGGGTAGTCTTTGCACTGTTTATGTAAATATTTATTAATTATGTTTACATATGATGTACTGTTTTATTAGGTATTAATTATAGGTTGTATCTTCAACATTTACCTGTAGTTTTAATTGATAGTAGTGTTGTGCTTTTAAATATTAATGAATTGCTAATTGGTTTTGAGAAAAAAGAGAGCAAGTTGATTTTTTTTTCTCTCCACACTTCTTTCAGCTTGGTCTCCTCTACTACTGAATTCTAGCACACAGTCTTAAAATTGGCATTTCCTCTCTGTCAAGTATTTTTTTAAACACATTTTCATTAATGAAACTCTTTTCTTGCTCGACGGCCAATACTGCCTCAATCATTTCTAGATGCCCATTCACATGCAGGCCTGCCATTCTTCTACGCGTATCTCTGCAATTGTGGAAATATAGTTTTCTGTAACTAACTATGCAGCAATGTTTGGTTTGCACTTTCCTCATTTAGATAAAACGTAATGTGTTTTCATTAATCTGGGTCTACCAATTTTTCTTGGGGTCCAGAAAAATCTCTATAGATTTCTTTTCCTTGTCTCTTTGCATTTCACCCTGGCACATGAGAATGACAGGGACACACAGCCATTCTGGAGATACACTTCCACTGCACTTTCTGATTTAGCAGTAGCGTGGCATTCTTTTGCACTGTTGCTTTGAGTCATTACCTTTTTAGGTTTAAGGGTTTGGTTATCCAAAAACCACAATACCACATTTATCCATCAATAAGAGATGATAACGTCCTAAGGCAATTTTCTCATATAAGGAATGGTATCTCATCTATGGTGTGACCACCACTTCCTCTCTCATTCTATGTCTCCCTATCTTGATGACAACTTCAGTGACAGTCACCACTGGTATTTCTTCCCATTTGAAATTATGCATGGTACCTTCACTTTGACTCAACATTACCATGTCTTGGGGGGATGTTTCCTCATTTATGCATTGCATTAATTTCTGGGACATCACGGTTGCCTGGGCACCTATGTCATTCATTGCAAATGTGTTACACTTCTCTTCAATAGTAGTGACTGGTGCATAATGTCTATTCTCACATTCTTCAAGTACACATAGGAAGTGTGAATTATTACTGATTTTAGGGCTTTCTTTTCTTAGACAAACCTGTCTTTTTGCTAGGCAAAGGGACTAATGAAATGACATTTTACCCTCCTTTTTGCTCATTTATTTTTATATTTCTTTGACTATTCACCAGGACTCAGAACCCATTTGACGCGTAGCCACTGACTGCCCCTCTGACTCAGGACCACCAGTGTTCATTCCCCATTCCTCTACTGTTCTTTCCCCATTGTCTGGGTCCTTTCCATTTACCTCCATTCTGGAAGCTATTGATTGTGTATTTTCACAAGTGTCAGGTGACAGAATGTCAGTCATTCATGTGTGATACTTACCTACATTTTGTACGGTTATCAGTCATTTTTGCATCCTGAAAAATCTGTGGCTGAAAATATTCTTCAAGTGACTGACCTGCACCTGTGTCTCGGGGCATTTTCATTTCTGAGAAAACATGAATAGTATTTTGATGAACAGATAAGGATACATTATTTGCTTCTTTCCCTTCATTGATCATTGCTGAGATTTTCAGTGTACCATTAACCCTGCAATGATCCACTTTGTCACATACCATCATCTGATTTGACGGCTTGTGTTACCATCATTTTCACATTGTACATTCTTTTTAAATTGCCATCTATCACGCTGCACTTCAGGTTTTTTATGTTAATTTCTTATTTCCTGTTCCTCATTTCACAGACCCGAATGGTTTGGTTCAAATTTAAGTTAAACCATACTCCTTTTTTATGTGTATTCATGTTCCCTGTCTTACTTTGATTTGTTTGCTTTCTTGGTTTTGACTCACTAAGCAAGTCAGTGTTTTCATTCAATGGTAATTCATGGTCATCTGTGTTCTCATTATGGCAAGTATGACTAACTAGTCACTTGTCACCCCGTGCAAGATCACTCCTGTGACATTATGAACGTTGTTGTTTGGTTTTGCACTGCACACAATTTTCCCATTTGCTCAGACAGCATTTTAACTTGAGCCTCCAAACATTGGAACCTGTCCATGCCCCTAAATGCATCCCTCTGTGGTCTAGGTCGGTAATGGTTGAATTCACCCATATTAGGCCTGTTCTGACACCTTTCAGAAGATTGATTTCTGTTTGTGTTTCCCCTGAATTCCCCTGACACAGGGGGATCATGGTGTAAATGGGGTGACCATCCTTTGAGCATGTCCATCCTGTGGTGGGAGCTGACTACATTGGCGAGGTGCAAAGTTCACATTTTGTCTTTCATTTTGGTGTGATTGCTCCCTGTGTTGACTTCCATTTTCAATTAACCTATCCACATACTTCGGCCTTTCCTGATGGCCATACACCATTGTGGCAGGATCAAATCTACTCCCGGCCACCAATGTCTGATATGAACCGGGCACCGGAAGTCTTCGCCATTGGGAACTGGCGCAGTATAAATGACTATTTTACATTACATTTCTCTCAGATGTATATTGCTATCCTTGAAGCAACAAGCCAGGCCGTTCAGGGTGGATCTCCAGAGCACTGAGATTGCATGCCTTTTCTGCATTCTTAAAGCCTTGCACCTGAGCACAGACATAGAAACATGTAATTTCTTTCTATGAAGCTACAAGGATTTATTTTACTCATGAAATTTCAATGGTGCATGGTATAAATGAACCGTTGAATGGAACATAACATAACACAACATAACATATCTCAGGGTTTTGTGTTGCAAAGCCTAAAGAAGATTCTGCTACGGTAATTGCAATCACCATTAGCGCTGATTTTGTTATTTATCGGCTCAGATGCCTCCCTCGTGAACATCGGTGGACTGGGATCCAAAAGTGGCCTTGGAAATGTTTTTTAAAGTGGCCACATTTTACCCTGATCCAACAAGCCTGGCTTCCCAAAGTAGGGCTTCAGGGTTCCCCTGAAATTTTGTTTAGCACAAATTAGAACAAAATAGTGCACTTTTAAAAAATCTTTATTTTTCAGTTTTCAAAAATCTTCAACAAAAAATGTATTAATAGGTAACATTTCATTTAACAACATACCACTAGTATTAATGTATAAAGTAGCATTAAGCATTTAAATAACTTAACAATTCCTACAATTCCTAAAATATCTAATAAATCAAAACAATGGGAATATCCAAACTGCATTGTTACCAACTTCAAACACAATTATCATTGTAGCGAATTAATTGAAGTCCAAAACACAAAGAGAAACAAATAAAAGAAAAATAGACAGGACACACGTATACACACTTACACATACATAAATATACGCACAGCGGCCTGTATTAACTTGAGATTGCATGCTTTGTTTGGATTTTCTACCATATAATCTTCTTCTTTGAACCACATAGGTCATTAAATGACATCTAAAGGTCCAAATAGACATCCTCTTGATTCCTCCTATAATACTTACATTTCTCAAAATCTGACAACAATTGCATGTCACTTACCCAATTGTCTACTTGTGATTTTTTCATTGTTTTCCATAGCTTCAAGATCTGTTTCACTGCCACCATCAGAGCCTTGTCAATGCAACGCCTATACTGTCTAGTAACTATGCACCTTCCCCTGTCAGACAAAAGAATCATTGAAAAGGGTGTCCTAGGGAAGCTTATAGACAGGATTGTGTCTAGCCTGTCTAGTACATCTCCCCAAAAGCCATTTGATCTAGAACAATATCAAAATATATGAATCAGAGTTCCTCTCTCATTCTCACATCCCCAGCACGTCTCATTGTCCTATAGATCAAGACTATAAATTCGCGTTGGGGTCCAATATAGACAACCTCTAGTTGTTTGATGTATAAGCCTTAGATTTAAATCTAACTTGCTTCTATAACCTACTCGCTGTACTTTCCTCACTCTTCTTCTAAAATAGTACATTGCATCTCCCTCTGCCAAGTACATTTTAACTTGTCCCATGATTCAATAATGGACTGATCCAAAGGCATTAGGTTAACATAAGTAAATACCATGTGTGTTCAAGACTTGGAAAATGGCACATCCAGAACGTTATTTTTCCATTGGGCTTGGCAGCAATCACAGTCTCTGCTGCAAGTGTTTCTAACTCCTTAAATGTATGCAATTCTCTATCCCACAGACCAAATTGGCTCTGTAGCTCCATGCAAGATATAGCTGCCCGTCTTGTATGACATCAGTGATGTCATCAATGACATTTGTGATGTCATCTTTGATGTCCTGGGTGTTAGTCTTAGCAATGCACGTAGATGGTGCGCGTTATGGTTGCTTAGCTTACCATAATTGGGGAATGTGCAGTGTTTTTTGGTTTCACTGTGAAGTATAACGTCCCTTTAACAAAACATTTTTACTGAATGTACATATATATATACGGCAAGGAACGAAAACAAAGGGGTTAAACATGTGATGTCATCAGTGATGTCATCAATGACATTTGTGATGCCATCTTTTGTGTTCTGGGTGTTAGTGTTAGCAGTGCACAGTGGTGATGGCAGGTATGGGGGCTTAGCCTACCATAACAGGCGAATTTCAGAGGTTTTTCGGTTTTAATTTGAACCATAATGGGGAGGTTGACATTTTTTTTTTAGTGAAGTGCACAGGTTTTTGGTAGGGCAACTTAACCATAACGTCCCCTCAACAAAGTTTTTTTGTAGTGAATTTTACAGGTTTTTGGGAGGGCAACTTAACCATAGCGTCCCCTTAACAAAGTATTTTTTGTAGAGAATTTTACAGGTTTTTGGAAGGGGAACTTAATCATAACATTGTGTCAAAGAAGTTGTGCTGAATATACACTGTCATCATGTGATGTTGGGAGATATGTAGTATAATGTACATACTTGATATACATTTAACATAGAACATACAGAACCCCCTCCCTATTGATATTAGAAATGGACGGACTGAGCGCATGTTTGCGGACGGGGGCGGGCTGGATCAACATTACCCAAAGAGGCAGGGGGTATCTGAAAATGTACTATTGTCTTACACAAAAAAATTGCAACGTTGGTGTGAAATGAAAATGACACATTTAATAACCATGTAGAATGAAATGGATGGTACCATTAAAAAAAAGGATGTCTCCATCGTAATTACTTCACAGAAACTCTGCAGCCTGGACCGACAGTGGATGGACGCTGTAGGACGAAGGGAAATTACATCAAAATAGTGAGTGAAGGTAATTTTTTTGTATGTGTGTGTATTTCTTTTGGTATGTGGTGCAGAAATAATAATTTCTTTCTGTTGTTTTGACACAGAAATGGCTAGTACTTTGTTGTGGCTGGAGGAGAATTTTCCGCATGGGGAAATGTCTGAAAACAGCGACAATAATGGTACACACTGCTCTGCATATGCAAAATAATGATCAGTATTTTATAGGCATTTAACATATGCATATTTTTTTTTGTATAGACCAGGAAAGAAAAGAAGAACGGCCAACAAACGAGACAGAAGAAAAAAGGATGAAAAGGATTGAGTTGAAAATGGACATACTGAATGAGAATTTTATAAGTTTAAGGGAGTTTGTGGAGGACTGTGTGAGAGGAAAAGTATGTTACCATTGTCCCACCTGTACCTGCCCCGCTTCTCCATTCCCTAGTGAACCATCCCCAAACATTCAAGAAGATAATAGACGTTTTCACGAAACATCCATCCCTTCTTCCCCTCACAAATTGAATCCTAATTCCCCTATGTTTGTGTCAGTATCTGCTTCTCCCAATATTTCTTTGGATTGAAGTGTGTGTGTGTTTGGAATGTTTTTGTATAGTAGTTAAAGAGTTTGAGGATTTTTTATTTTTTTTAAAAAGACTTAAAATGTTCGTGACCAGAGCTCCTGTTTGACCTATCCGTAAGGAATGGAATATGGGTGTTGTAAAGGCAGTACACCTACCCTTACTAATATCAAGTAAGATGGAGTTGATGTTTGACCGCACCATCTGTTCAAGTTGTGCATACATAAACATAAAGGGGCGTCCTAAGGACATTATACCTCGCCGTACTGCTTACAAATGAGATGAAACATGTTAGTAGAACATATCAGGTGTCCGGGATGGCTGTAAATGAGCAAAATGGGAGTGTGTTAAGGACAGTATACCTGTCCGTATTGTCCGCAGCCAAAATGGTGCCGTCTGTAGAACAGGCGCGGTGGCCGGCAAGTTCGTAGTCAAACAAAATTGTATGCACATGCGCAGTACAACCGTAAGTATAGCGAACATCGCGCCTGTCCCTAACTGTCTCTCTCACTCGCACTTTGAATTAGTTTGAGAACCCGAACACTGTCCGTAGGACACTTGCGCGCATGTGCAAGTTTGTTACTCTGCATTTGCTGTCCAGCGGACTCCCATTTCTGTTGCGGATGTGTTCAGGACATCATCATGTGACCGCACCCACGCTGAGCGTGTGGTCTAATTTGCGCAGTTTGTGTTCTTCCGTAACAGTACGAAAGAACTTGTAGACACAAGGCAAATTATTGTAGAGTGTAAAAATATAATTTCACATATCCCAGACAATAGCTTACCTGAGGACTTGTTGTGTACATTTTTGGTACCTCTTTGCAGTGATTAAGACGGTCACGAGCTACTCCCCTCCACCCCTATAAATGGCCACACCCCCGAGCGCATATTCATTGTCCTTCTAGCTATAGCAGATTCAGGTGTACTGCCTTTATTGCTGTAGTGACCAAAAGGAAAGTAATCAGTATGGCTTCCATGGCTGCTGTTGGTTCATTAGCCTCTGCACCACCCCCAAACCCACCACCACCATCACCTCCCCAAGGGCCTGCAGAGAGATATACAGGTGAGGATGTAGAGAGCGAGGAAGAAGAGAAGGAAGAGAATGAGGTGGAGGAACTCTGCACTACGAGCACTCGCCGGGAGACGTGGGTGTGGCAGATGTTTTCCGTTTGTGGGAACGTACCAAAAGCACGTGCGAACCTGGTGAGGTGTAAACAGTGTCAGGTGGTGCTGAGTCGTGGGAGACTTGGTGCATACCGCTTTGGTACGACAACCATAAAGCGACACCTCACTTCATTCCACACTGCAGACATTCGCAAGGTGGTGCCATGTGAAGAGCGTAGTCGATTGAGTTCCTCCACAGCATCCTCCGTGTCCAATCCTCTCGCCACAAGAGACACTCCTGTGGGGGAGCGCCTTCCTCCAGCTGCCTCAGAATCCATTCGCAATGCTGTTGACCCTTACCTTTCAAAGGTGACAATAGTGTGTATGTATTGTGATGCAGTACTTTGCAGGGGGGAGAGTTTTTGAAGTGCTTTTGAGGCTACGGTCACGGAGCACCAGAATATCTGCTCGTTACCTAAGTAAAGCTCACCCTATATCTTTCTCTTTCCACTTGCCCTTGCTTATCCCCGTGGCTGGTGTCCCTTCCTTACCCTCCTCTCCTAGTGTGTCGTGTGCTGAGAAGCAATAAACATGAAAACAACAAAAATTATAGAAAAGGCACTTTACAGAGCCGCCTTTCTCAGTTTAACAATAGAAATATGAAGTGACCGTTGTAGACCCCCGCGGAGTTGTGGAAAAGTTCACGGACAGTCGTAGGGAAAAAAAGGAGGGTGCAAGCGGAGCAAACACAAAGAAGTGTACGCTGGGAGTAAGTGGTGGCTCTGAAAAGAGCCTTTCGGTGGTGTGTTGTGTGGGTCAAAAACTGTGGATTGGAGAAAACGGATTGTCACATAGGTTATTGTGAACCCAAAAGAGGTTGCAATGTGTTTTGTACATTGCGAAGAAAAATTTGCCAGCATATGTCAGATGGACTCCATCTCTGCGGAAAATGAAAGAGCTGCAAAACAAACTGTTTTCATTGTGGAATGAGGACATGCCAACATCTCTTAAAAAGGCACAAACAGCCTTATTCACATTGCGTCTCGCTTTCTCCATTTGTGGACCAAAAGTAGAAGAACGCAGCCATATTTGTCTTTGTGCAATACGGGAAAAAAGTATTTGACAATTTGGAAACATGTCCATGAGCTTCGCAAATCCTTCCTTCATTGCAAATTGCAAAGAAATTCCAGAGACATGGCCCAAACTGTTTCCTCTGCAATGAATTATAAGTATATCTGGAGGACGCTCTGTCAGTAAAGTAACACAGAGAGGTACCAAGTCCAGCCACCTCATGCCACACATGCCATGCCAGTGCACTTCCACATGAGGAAATCCCAGATCTGCAGATAAACTGCAGCTTTCTGCATGCACCTTCAACCAATGTATCCATGAGTCTCCCAAAATCCAGATAATCTGTTTTCGAGTACACAAAGCCATGGCTGTGTGGTCTCCTGTCAGGGAGAAGACGGTCTTAATAAATCTCGCTGTTCACAACATACCTACTGAACTTTATTGACCAATCCCTAGCTCCGCTCATTCTCATTTGCATGAGTCTCCACCCCAGAATCCCTGTTGGTGATATGCGCTGGCTGCAAAGTACCGCCATGTCTGCGAACATGTATAGGATCAGAGCGTGACAACGGTACATTAAAGTATTATTCCCCTTTTTCCCCTTTAAGGTGGGCTCTGAAAAGAGCCGTATTTTTTTTTGGGCAGATACCTTACAGACATCTGTTATTTTGTTTATTTCTTTTTATTTTTTGTCCTTACTTTACTCCTACAACCATTACAGAACCTTCTCTAAAGCAAGCCTTACGTTCCAAAAGAACATTGCATTTCCCAAAGAAGATAGCGCAACACCATCTGCTTCAAAATAATCTGCATTAAGTGGAACGATTTTTTCATGGCTGCAGAAAAATATACCAGCTCGTAACATAAAAGCACCCATGTCGCGTTTAATGATACATCTCCCAATACTTTGATCTGGACAGAAAAAATAATTGTTGTCCCATTTTACTCTAGGAAGTAAACCAGAAAAAATTACTTTCGCAGTTGGAAAGATGTTCATGAGCGCTTGAACCAACGGTTCCAAATCTGCCAACAAAGTACGTGACCTCACGTAGCCCAAATGGCAAGCACTGTAGTGCAAAATTTCCACATGAGGAGAGGTCATTGTACATATGTCTCTGCAAACTTGCAGAATTACCGCAACATTGGCATCAGTCTCAGCATTCCACACCACCTCTGCTCCTCTCACATCGAAATGGTGTGCCACATGCCTACTCTCGGCATAGTGTTGTAAGCCATGGACAAAAATGTCTCCAAGCACCAAAACCCTGACCCTCTCCACCTCTGCCATCTTCAGTGTACGCACTGTCTTTTGACACAAAAGAGTAATGCGAACATCTGATTGGCTGATGCCTACAGTCCCCTTTCCATGCAGGATTTGCTGTAGAAACCCGTATGTGACACGCCCTACCCGCGGACCGGCGTTGCCTACATGCGGCACATAACTCTTACCGAGTCCTTCCACCCTTTCCACAGCTGTAGCAAATCGAGTCCCTCATTGGACACAACTAAGCAGTCACAAAACCATCCACCAATCACATTGAACATCGCTAAATCTAACTCCGTCATCAACATTGCGCATTTCAAAATTACTGTCGATAATTCTGAATGTAAGTTGCATATCATTGCAAAGCACCTACTTCACAAGCTACTGTGCAAGTGTTGCGAATTTCTAGGTACAGCTCCATGCATTCACACATGCATGAGTATAGAGTACAGGAATGTATATTTTAATCAGAGAGCATGTGCAACCCTTATGATTTAATTTAAACAAATTAATGCTGCTAAATGTGCATAGGCAATACATACCAATGCTCCCCCTTTTCAGTACAAGTTATCTGATTTTTCATTGAGAAACCGCACAACTTCTTACTGTCTTCCGCATAACCTATACATACGTTGCAAGCATGCCTATTTCGGACGAAACTCGATTTTGTACTTGAAAATGTCAGAGTTGTGCACTGTGTACGGCCTACATTAATGCTATTTGCAATGTAATCGTATAAGAAAATTAAACGCTCCCGATTGCTGTGGTGACATCTCCCTCTGAGGGTCTCCCGATTTTTCGGCATCGTGCTTTTAATTTGCAAGTAGAACATTTTTTCCCATCTACTACTGTGCCCTATCGCTTACAAACCTCTCTCCTATAAATAGTACACCTTGTAAAAAACAAAAAATTTTCATAACCTTAAATTTGTTAGCAATTTTGAAGGACTTGTAAGTAACATATTGCAAATACCATGCAAAGGCTGCGCAGAGTGAAGTGAAATGCACACATGCACTGGGTTGAAATATGAAAGGAGAATGCTCTGACGAAAGATGCACAATTCATGTGTGCAGTATCATCACTGCTGTAAACACACAAGGTAATTAATTTTGTTTTTTTGAATCGCAGTGAAGACTCCTCTCCTGAGAATCAACAGCATCTACACTGCAGACGACATATCTGAAGAAACCTGGTCATTTTGCAAAACAAAATAAGTACAGTTCTACCTTTATATTGTAACTAGTCCTCAAAGAGGCTGCGTGGGTTATTTGTTTAATTTGGGCACCAAAGCAAACATTGATTTCTGAGCCATTCTACCTACAAATATCCATTTATTGAACAAAGAATAACAGGCAGAATGGCTCACGAATCCCTATGTGTTTGGAACTCAAATAACATACGTAATCCTTAGAAGGTTAGATTTAGAAAATAAGTTGCTGTTGCACGTTTATGGCATTTCGTTTATTACTAATGCTTCTCGTCTCCACTAGCCCACTTTGTACTCTCATCTGAAGCACATTGTAGTGGTATACAAACAGTAAAATAGCCTTACCAAATCGTTGCAAGAGTCCAATGCACATTCACACACCATGACAAAGAGCTTCTCCATCAGACTCATGCATGCATGCACACAGCACACAAACATTGTTCAACTGACCAAAGTATGCCTTATTTTTTTCAACAGACACCAAAGAATGCCTACCAAAAAGCAACTCCGTAGAAAGGAACGCAGAAGTAGAGCAAATAAAAATTAAAGTGCCCAATCTAAGCATCCATCTGTTGAAGAGTTTGTAGAGAATGTTGGAACAAACCAGCTAATGCAGTCGGTTAGCAAAACAAAGGAAGCTTCAACTACCGGAACTTTACCTCCTCCATCAAAATGTGTCACAAAACACAAAAATGTTGGCAAAAAATAGGCTACCACTACAGCTAACAATGCTCCTAATAATCCTGATAGTGTGACAAAAACCCATAGTAAAAAAAGTATTTTATCAAAAATGTTTCGTCACAGAGTCCTTCAGAATCTAGTAAGAAGAGGACCTCATCCTCACCCCTTAAAACCTACTGTAGAAAGTTAATCCTACAAGCTCTCGTGGACAGTGCAATCCTTCTCAAAAGGAAGTTGTTTATATTAGTGTTAAAAAGGATGAAAGCACTAACAAAACTAAGTACTAAACTACTAAAGTAACTCAGCAATAAACGGAATGTGAACAAAAATTATTTCTTAAATGTTTGTGGTGGTGAATGGAGTCACACAACAACCACAGAACCATATTTTAATGAAGAAGTATACAAACAAAATCAAACAAACACAATTGCCATCCATAGCAGTGGACGAGGGTATGAGAAAATCAAAACTACCATCATGGAAAAAGAAACATTGCTAACAAAAGTATCCCCTGAAAACTCAGAATTACCTCTCGATTCAGCAGAACCACACCGTGCAGTATACAAATGGCTGTGCACATCAATGTGTGCCATTCCAAACAAAGCTTTCAAATCTTTGCGTCAGTTCCTCAATCAGTATTTAAAAGGTAAAGACATAAGTAAAATGAAAGTGCTGCAAAATATGGATATTTGTCCAGTGCGCAAATACACAGGACTACAAGGACATTCATTAGCCTGCATTCCTGGGCCTATTTGCAAAAGCACCTTCCATGATATCAAAAGGATATCAATACATCATTCAAATGTAAGAAATCTAGTGTATAAAATATACTATGCAAAAAGTCCAGCTTCAGAATTAGGCACATTAAATAACACTCTTCTGCATGGTACACCCAAATACTTACAAGAAGGAATTGACCGTATTCAGAGAAAGTATTTTGGAAGTGAAAGCCACTTACAACATGCAATAGTTTTAGAACATAGCAGCAACAATTCTGCACATAGCAACCTTCTATTACACACATACAGAAAAGAAATAGTAAAATTTAAAAGCTCATCGGCTGAAGTACCAAACTATGTGTGTGTGTTGCCGCAGAACATTTTACAAAAGGAACACAGAAAAATGTAGACATAGCATACAAAATAGAAGACAATGAAGAATATAAATGGTTTGAATTAGCTCTCTACCTTTTAGCAGAAAACAAATATGAACTAACTGAACACCTAATATGTTGCAGTTACTTTTCTACAAAATTAGACAACAACCACACTCCTTCACGTGCTATTACAAATAATTTGGAATTGTTCCCACTACCAAATATCGTGCAACAACTCAATTTGTATGAGAGCATAATAATTCAAACAGTTCAACCCATTTCAAGCAATTATACACCTTCATCCAAAAACAGCAAAATTACCTTCCCCTGAATTGGTGAAAGGTATTTGTGGCAAAGTACTCTATTTGCCATTAAATCTAACAGAAAATGTACACACTCTAGGAGTGCAACGTTCAATAGAGCAATCTTTAATAGTGTTTGTAAATGGTATACCAACAAAGGACAAAAAATGTTTGCAACAACTGGTGGACTTACATAAAGTTAGACAAGCATTACAATATGTAAAAGACAATAATGAGTACTACAAGGAAATAAGTATTGATGAAAGCTTAAGGGAAACAACTGATTTAATTCAAGAGCCATCAGAAACTGGACAATTCAAACTTCTAGATCCTGCTACAGTATTACACAATTCATCCATTGCATTCCAATGAAAGCATAGATGATGCACTAGAAACTTACCAAATGCGACAAACCAAAGGGTCACCAATGAGTATATGGGAGAAAAGTATAGAAGCACGTGCTTTTCCACTGCTATTTCCTACTGGCAAAGGTGGAAGATACGATGATAGACCCACTCAGATTTGGGCATCAGAATACCGCTCATTATGAATGTATTCGCAAGATCCCAGATTTAGACAAAATGTGGAATACATATTCCACCTACTCTATGAAAGTGAATTAGCAATGCTATGTTACAGAGTTGAACACATTTTGAAATCTGGAACCCACATTCAAAATATGTCAGCTACACAGTTAATACAAAAAGTACAGGAAAAAGATGAGGTTTTACAATCAAGTATAACAAATTTGTTTGCCAACATGCGTGGTACAAAGGAATACTGGTTCCGTCGGCAGGTAGAGGTGCATTTTATGATCAGAAATCTTGGACCACCGACTTGGTTTATAACGATAAATTGTGCAAAATATGCACGGGACGATTTACATGAGTTCCTACGCATAGCAAGCAGCAACAAACACAAACTAGATATATTAACACCTGGATAACTTTGCTCTCTAGATCCAGTTAATGAGTCAAGATATTTCCATAATCGTTTCATTGCCATGCTACACTTTATTTGCAATAAAACTGTTCCTCCCCTTGGAGAGGTGTACCACATATTCACATGCTGTTATGGATCAAAGGTGCACCGAAATTTGGTCACGACAGTGATAGCACTGTTTTGCAGTTTATCCAAAAATATGCCACTTGTGAAATCCCTTCACAACAGGCACATAGTGAGCTGCATCGGCAGATTTTACAATTTCAAAGGCACAAATGTGGCAAATATTGTCGCCGCAAACACAAAAACAAAGGTAAATACTACACCAAATGCTGCTTTGGTTTCCCTAGACCAGTTACAGAAACAGGTGAAGTAAACAACTGCCTCATTACACGGTAGGCGGTGAGCCATGGCGCTATTAGCGCCATGGCTCATGCCGGTAAAATACCGGCACCGCCTTGGCGGAAAGGGGATTTACCGCCCCATCCCAAGGTTGGAGGGGCGGTAAATCCCCCTTCCGCCATTGCCCTTCCCCATTCCCATTTCTGCCCCATAGGGCTCAATGGGAATGGGGAAGGCGCTAATTACGGCACCGCAATTTAGCGGTGCCGTAATTAGCTCCGAGGTCCCTTAGCGGGTTGGTATTTAACGCCTGCAAAAAGCAGGCGTTAAAACTCCAACCCGCTAAGGGACCTTGTAGTAAGGCGGCAGGGATTTACCGGTACCGGTATTTTACCGGTACCGGTAAATCCCTACCGCCTACCGTGTAATGAGGCCCTTCAGTTCGACATAGTGTTAAAGGTAAATCACCTAAGAACACGTATTACATAAAAAGAAGGGAAGAATCAAAATATATCAATGATTACAATGCAATCATTGCCCTCCTATGGAATGCAAACATAGATGTGCAGTACATTGCAGACAATTCAACTGCTGTTGCACGATATGTTACAGGCTACTTAACAAAAGCAGAAAAAACAGAGCTTCAAGACCTCTGGGATGACCTAGCATCAGACAAAACATTATCACAGAAATTGTACAGCCTAGGCATAAAAATGCTCTCTCATAGAGAATGTGGCACCCATGAAGCAGCAGATAGTTTAACCGGTATTGTTTTGTATGGAAAATCAGACAACATACTATGGCTAAGTCTTGGTCATGCAAAATCTAGAAAAAGAGTGCTGAAATCATATGAGAACATAGAAACAATTGCCAGAAATGATCCCAACAGCCAAGACATTTTAAAAAACAATTTACTGGATACATAGTATCCGAACAGGAGTAGCACTTTGG
This sequence comes from Ambystoma mexicanum, assembly GCF_040938575.1. Classification (NCBI taxonomy): domain Eukaryota; kingdom Metazoa; phylum Chordata; class Amphibia; order Caudata; family Ambystomatidae; genus Ambystoma; species Ambystoma mexicanum. The sequence continues at coordinate 353,089,505 of NC_090921.1, forward strand.
AAAGCATTTGTTTATACCACACAGCTCAAAACATTGCATACAAAAATAATGTAGAACCTGATGAAAGCAAATGTAGAAATGGAGTGACCGATTGTGAAGGGAGCTTAGTGAAACTTACCAAACGAAGCTTAATTAATCATGTAAAATTGTCATTAAAAATTCCTCAACAGAAAGAACTATATTACATGTCTCTGTTACATCTTTTCAAACCATGGAGAAAAGAGGAAGACATACTAGATAACTATGACTGCTATGAAAATGCTTTCAAAGCAAATGAAAGTGCTATCACCGATGTGAACTTTACGCAGTACAAAACAATGTTACACAATGAGCAGCAACAGGAAGAACTTCAGGTCCAACTAGATAAGGACTCTTCCGACAGTAGTCAACCTTCTGTAACAGGAAGTCAAGAACCACTAGGACAACCACTAATAGCAAATGAGGCTGAAGTAGCCATGGCAGAAGTAGACAACACCATGTATCAGTATCAAGAAGATACAGAAGACTTAAAGGATAGTTCCGGGACTTTTTTTTTATTGTTCCTATGGTTCGGCCATGTGTTTTTAAGCATAAATCGGTAGATCGTAGAAAACTTTCCTATGGACCTTACCCGACTTTTCGTACATTAACGCACTCGAAAACAGCCGCCATTTTATGATAATCCTATCATTTCCCCCCATCACCCTGGCTCACCTGCTTTTGCGGCACTAAATCAAATCCCCCGCCCCTGAGCCTGACATCAGCAGACGCGTACCGCCCATTTCCCAACGCCAAAGCACGTTTCGTGTCAACAATCGCTGCGCCTCAGCTAATGAAGTGTCGCCATGGAAATGGCAGGACGCCTCTTTCCTCTATAAGTATAAACACACCGTTTCACAACACACAGCAGCAGATTTTCGATTCCATTCCTCTCTCTGTGTTACTTTGGGTATTCTGTGACTCGTTTCTGTGCTCTGGTCAGTTACCTTCGCCGCTTCTAGGCCTTGTGAACACCTGTACCATCTCTGTAAATTATTTTACTTTCTTTAACACACAATGGCTACAATAATGCCGTAAATGTACGAGCCCGAGTACACCGAGGAAGAACTACTGGAAAGGCAAGCACGCGAAAACGATGGGGATTCGGACGGCAGTTGGGAGGACCAGTCAACGGATGAAGAGCCTGGACCATGTCGCATGGACGGCGTCTCCACCTGGTGCACGTGCAATCGGTGCGAGCTAATGCCAACTGAGGAGGAGAACTGCTGCTGCCGTGAAAATTCCGGGTGCTTGGCCTACATTTCGGAAGGCGAGCCAAGTCCGCAATGCATCACCGAGCTGCCAGAGTTCAGGGAAGCCTGCCTCTCACGGACCGTGTTGAGGATGATGATGGTGCTTATGCACGAACTTCGCGGCACTGTTCGTCCACGTAATCCGAGTAACGAGTAAGTATACTCTGGTTGTGATGTCAGTGATGCCACTACTATGTCATGGTCGTCTCCCACATATAAAATTACATCTACATATCATTCGAATGCATGTAAATTGGTTCCATATTGTGCATTTTCTAGATAGAATTTTTTTCAAAGCAGAATGACATTTTTTACCTGAATCGACAGTGATAAGAAAGTTTTGTCATTTTAATACAGTTTGCATCTTTCATTTTCACAGGTGGTACAGGCTGGTGGCCTATCGTTGCTTCACTTGGTGGCTTCACGGGAGGCTCGGACACCGCGTTCGGAGAGTAATACCTGCCTGTGCGGTACTTGCCATTAGACAACATTTCCCCAGCGACAGTGGACAATACCGCAGATTTTCCCTGGATGTGCTGCAACCGGAACTTTACAATGTGTAATGTTTATTATTTATGTTCAATTGAAATTAAGATCTAAAATAAAACCCAACATATATTTTAACAATGGTTGTTTTGATTTTTTAAATGAATCTAGTGTGTCTCCATTGAATAGTCTTCCTGTGCCTTGTCTTGTCACACCACATGTCTCTGGCCAGCATCCTCCCTCACGCAGGCCGCCCAATAAATCATCCTTTTGGGCACCGGGTACAGAGATGACCCCCTCTGGCCCGTGCCGCCTTGCCACCACAGGCCAGCCTGCTGCTGACTAACTGCCTAGGCATCCAGGGTCTCCAGGGTGAACTGCACCCTTATATTCTCCTGGGAGGGTGAGGTATTTATAAACTCACCCCCTGCCTTCCATGTACTAGATCCTGCAGCCTGTCTCTTAAATGCAGTTAGATGGCCTCTCCTTGGTGAGGCCCTGCGGCAAACGAGTCAGTTCGCACGGGGGTACTTGCGCTGGCAAGTGGAGCTGTCAGGGAGCGATAAAGGCCAAGAGGTGCCAAAGACCATGTACACTTCAAAGTGGTCTATAGAGCATGGGTTGTTGTTCCCATGTCTACCTCCAGACCCCGTGTCTCCTGCCAAGCATCCCCCCTCACGCTGGACGCCCCCCTGCAATCCACATAAGTGTGTCTCCATTCACGAGTCTTCCTGTGTCTTGTCTGCACGACCACCGCCCCAATCCACCCCCCGCCCTATCAAAGGCAGTTGGCACCGGGGTACTTGCGCTGGCAAGTGGAGCTGTCAGGGAGCGATAAAGGCCAAGAGGTGCCAAAGACCATGTACACTTCAAAGTGGTCTATAGAGCATGGGTTGTTGTTCCCATGTCTACCTCCAGACCCCGTGTCTCCTGCCAAGCATCCCCCCTCACGCTGGACGCCCCCCTGCAAACCGCATAATGCCACGACATATACACGTCATTCATTCACAAACACACCCCAGTTTCGAATCCTTTATAACCCACTTCATATTTCTAATGAGCACTTCTATGCGCTTTGCTAGTCAACCCGTGAAGGTGCTGGTTATCTGCTCTTCGTCTCTGTGAACTTCCGTGACCACTTCGAGGAAACTCCTCAGTTTGCAACCTGTGAACTGCTCCCTGTTCTACGACAAGAAACTACTCTGATCCCTGCATCTACTAACTGTTTGTTCGTCAAGGTAAGGCCATGTACCATAATCATTTTGCGTCCAATTTCTTTTCGTTCAAGACAGTACATGCAAGGAACTAGTCACATGTTCTGAGTTTACATTGGTATTCATAGAGAATTGTTGATCTTTACTTTTCAGAACTTTCCACAATGCCTGCCTGTTCCATTGGCGGTTGCCCTTCGAAGACCCATAATAAATCTGAAGGTACTATAATGCATGTTTTCCCTAAGACAATAGATCAGATAAGAGAATGGGTCCGATATTGCGGATATCCACCGTCTGAGCTTGAAAGTAGAGTCATGGAAGTCTTTGCGGACAAGAGGGGTGATCGATACCGCATCTGCAGCAGGCACTTTACCTCTGACATGTACTCCACATCATTGCTAATAAAGAAGAACACACCGCGAGCGAGGCGAAAATTGCTCTCAACCGCTATTCCCACTCTATTCGTCCACATCCCTCCACTGGTGAGTCAAGTTTATGTATTTATCTCTCGGCCTTGCGGTAGTGTGTAGCATTAGCTAACAATAATTTCCCCATTTATGTATCCACTCAATATGAAGGCGGAAGATTCTCCATCCGTGTCGTCCACTTCAAGCGCCTATCGGGTAATCTTACTTGGCTATTCTGCCACTGACTTGTTTTAGGCATGTAAATCAATAGTTTTAATTTATCGTGTAATTATTTTACCTAATGGTACACCCTTGTACTCATCCTCTAGTCTTTGTTTTCAGTTATAATTATTGTTATCCAAAATAATGCAAGTACTGTCTTTCAGGGAGATGCTGAGGAGTCCAACGTATTGACGACTACCGTTGATGTCACTCACATGCTCGAGGTACGTTTCCGGACAGTTCCATCGATGGAGATCATCAGATCTTGCATTCTTGTAGCGTGATTGTTACACACAATGTTTCTTTCGTTTTTAGCCATTGATATGTCCTTCTGTCGTCGCCCTCCTATGTGTCTTCTTTTTTCAATATTGTGTTCATTACTAATGAAAGTCCTATGTTTCAGGGAGTCGATGGAGCATTAGTCCAAGAAGAAGGGGGAGCATGCAGTTACGGGTCGGCGCAACAGCTTGCAGAAGTGTGCACCGCAGTTACATCGTCCCTTGATGTTCTTATGCATTTCGAGGTATGGATACTGACAGTTCGATCAAGCGAAATCATATGACGTGATTACATCCGCTATACTTCCTTCTTTATTAACGCAAGTACTATGTTTCAGGGAGATGACGGACCTTCTTCTACAAGAACATCACCCCTAGTAGTTGATGCAGATCTCTGGGTGGTGACACTTCCAACGATCGAGCAAATTGAATCATATTTACATATCCATTATTTATTTTAGACAACTGATCATTTGTGCAGGTCTATTTAGATGAGCCGTTGACGCCTGCACAAAGTTTCTGTTCTTTTTATCAAAATAGAAAACCATACTAATGCAATTACTGTGTTTCAGGGAGTCACTGAAGCATCATCTTCAATAATATCATCAATGGAAGTCTATGAGGAGCCCGAGGTATGGATCTTGACAGTTCCATCTAACTAGATCAACAATGCGTGAATAATTGTCGTTTGAATGTTCTACACAAAGCGTTCATTCGTGTTTTGCTATTGAGATGTACGTGGGTATTGGTCCCCAAGTACATTTTGTGTTTTCGATATTATTATACATACTAATGAAAGTTCTATGTTTCAGGGAGTCGATGGAGCGTCAGTGCGTTATGGATGTGCTTATCATGAAAATATAGTCGTTGCAGCGCAAGAGGAAGTGGAGACATGCACACACGAGTCGGAGCAACAGCGTCCTGATGTTGAAGTTCGAGGCAAGAAAGTTTCAAAGAAAAGAAAGCAAAAGAAGGTTAGTGTCCTGGTCACTATATTATGTTGTTTTTCACTGTTAATAGTTCAATACTGTAAGTTGTGTTTAAACTGAACATCCCTTTTCCAATCTGTCCTCTAGTTGCGAGTGGGTGTACGAACTAGATCTACACAGACAGTGAAGCGAACGAGAGATGTTGCTTGTCAAACCTTTTGGCAGGGACTTGAGACTGGAGATGCATCGTGCCAATGGGAAGAATATGAAGTGATTGACAACGGAGCTATACCACCACCAGCCATTGATAGTGAATGTCCTCCTGGTAGTTCGGATGCAGTCGGAGATCAATTCACAGAATCCACACCCGCAAAAACTAAGACCGCGAGAAAGTTGAAGAAATTGTCTTATTCACCCATTGCCGGAGAAGGAACAGATGTTGCAATGGAAGAGAATGAAGTGGACTACAACGAAACACCATCAATATCACTGAACATAGCGGAAGACGATATCAGAGATTCTACCTTTCATGTGAGTGACATGTCCTCAACGTTACAGGCCGAACCAGCTGGGATGCAGAGTGACAGTATAAGGAAAGAGGCCAAATTCATTGTATTCGATAGTTGTTTGATTGATATTATTATTCGGTTGAAATGTGGGCATTCGGTAGGTGGGGAAGTATGTGGGGAGCCATTGATTAATGTGACTCGTGCAATTCGAGGCACTAACCTTAAAATACATGCCACCTGTACAAAATATCATCCTTTCTCATGGTCTGCACAACCCATGCTGGGACAACTGCCAGCAGGCAATCTACTTTGTGCAGCGGCTGCACTTTTTAGTGGTTCAAGTTTTAAAAAATTAGAGTCTTTCTTTCAGTTTGTGGGAATCCATTTCATTGCGAAAACTCAGTTCTACAAATACCAAACCGATTATCTATTTCCAGCCATTAGCGAAGCTTGGAGAATGGAAAAAATGTCTATTGATAGTACATTCGCGGGCAAACGGTTCAGGCTAGCCGGTGATGGACAGTGCGACAGCCCAGGATTTTCAGCCAAGTACTGCACCTACCACTTTCAGGACATGGAAAGTAAGAAAATTGTGAGTTCGGTGGTCGTGCAGGTGTCACAAAGTACATCCTCAGTGGCCATGGAGAAAGTTGGCTTTGTAGCATCATTGCAAGAACTACAATCGCGGGGAATGGTGATCGACCTGATAGCCACGGACAGACACGTTTCAATTGCCAAGACAATGAGAGAAGAGTACAAAAATATAAACCACCAATTTGACGTTTGGCATCTTGCAAAAACAATCAATAAAAAAATGTCTGCTGCAGGTAAAAAAAAAGAAATGCAAGGTATTTCACAGTGGTCCAAGTCAATCAGCAACCATCTTTGGTGGAGCTCAAAAACATGTGGAGGGTCGTTGGAAATTCTACTGGAAAAATGGCGGTCAGTAATGTTACACTGTACCAACGTTCACCGTTGGAACACAAACCAACATTTCCACAATTGTGAACATGGCCATTTGTCCACAGAGGAGGCACGGAAGAAGAAGTGGTTGATTCCTTCATCACCCACTCACAAAGCCATTGAAAAGATTGTATTTGATAAAACTATAACAAGAGATTTGAGGGGACTCACGGAATTCTGCCACACAGGAGATTTGGAGGTGTTCCACAATATGTGCCTAAAGTACAGGCCAAAACGATTGCATTTTGGCATGGAGGGCATGATAAATCGGACTCTTCTAGCGGTCTTGGCAAATAACCATAATGTTGGCCGTCAACAAAGTAGGACGAGCGGAACTTTAGGGACGCTTCGCTACAATAAGGCCTTCACTAAAAGAAGTAAACAATGGGTGATCAAACCAGTGTTTGAGGATATGCAATATGAGTTTATTGAGAGACTTATTGTTGACGTCCTAGATAGGCACATAAATGGAGTTGTGAACGAACCTGTGCAGGGGACAACTGCATTGCCACCCAACATTGCCTCTGTTCCATGTCCACCTAAAGAAGAGCTCATTGAGAAATACACATCACGGTTTAAATGATTGTAATTTGATTGTCTGTTCTCTCGAGTCTCCTCATGTCGCAGGCCCATTGAATATGTGTATCTATGTAATGTGTAAATAAAAGTGATTGCTCAGTGTACATGCAATGTGTCTTTCCAACCTTGTTCATTTGCGCATTAAATTAAACCAAACAGTATTATAAATAATTTTTCAAAAAATATAGAATGTCTCCGTATTTATGGTTCTCTGGGGCTGCAAAGCACGCAGACAAAATGCAAAGATGGAGTGTAAATTTCAAGTCCTGTGAGATGGCCTTACACTGAATGTAGCTAACTAGGAATGTGTGCTCGTTCAAAGTGAAGGTCAGCTGCTTTGATTTTTTGCTCGGGTGCCGGAATGGCTCACGACTCAGTATAAGGTTCTATTGTTATTTGACCTTGACAGGCCGGGACCATCCCGAAAGACTTCTTTTTGGGGGTGTGGGGCAATAACGTAAGAAACGATAATGAATATAATTTCAGAAACGAAAGCCATTTCATGTTCGTTCATTAGAAGAAATAACGTCGGCATAGAAGGAGTGGTATTTCGGGGCTGTCCTACGCACAGACACAATGGAAAATGCAAATATAATGTAAGTAACTCTTTAGATGAGTTTATACCGCAATTTAATTACTATACAGTAGCTTTAAAGACGGGTTAAGTTGTACTTGTTCGTTCTATGTGGCATATTGTTTTGTACCGCGCACTATCTTGGGGAGAACCATCTCCTTTTACGGAAGCACCTCAAAACCTTCCTCTTTGCTTCTGCTTTCTCTCTCCCTCTCCCCTGCTACAACTGGTCCACTGTCTGCGACCTCGGTCCTGGGCCCTTCCACTCTCCACCTGCACTCCCTGTCAACCCCTGCACTGGGGGACTGTCTCAGTATCCTACAGCCCCCCCCTTGACGTATAATACCCAGTTGCACTGTCCTAGCTATGAAATAATTTCCCGACCTAATATATAAAATGAATAATTTTAATAAAGATCTGATGGTGAGACTAATTTCATTTTTTATGTTTTTCAAACAGGTACATCATCCATTATTGTCTGTGTCACGAGTACCAGACACCGGCGGATGGGTTTTTTAACTGCCAGCTGCTTCTCCGCGTGAACAACGTTACCACCCTGACCATTTTATGGGACGATCGCCAAGTACAAGTATGCCCTTACGCGGTACTAACGGCTAAATGCAACATACAGACCGTTGTGGTGGCCTAGTGCCTCGTTGTTGGAACAGCCATGCGATTATCAGTGCGACTGAAGAGCTTATTTTATCGTAAACCAACACCCTGTGTACTGCACACGAACATCGCTTGCCTCAAGACGAACTATTTTGGATCGAGAGCAAATAAAAATGCAAATCGCTGAATATTCTCTAAACCTTTGATGTCCAATAAATGTACTTTGCCAAATGTACAATCTTGCCGTTTGCTTTTAAACCACAGTTTCATATTCCGAATTGTGGCGCTGTATTGTGAGATGATCTAAGACCCTGTGTACAGCAAAGGAACATCGTGTGCCTCGAAACGAACTTTTTGGAACGTGAGCAAATAAAAATGCAAATCGTTGAATATTCTCTAAACCTTTGATGTCCAATAAATGTACTTTGCCAAATGTACAATCTTGCCGTTTGCTTTTAAACCACAGTTTCATATTCCGAATTGTGGCGCTGTATTGTGAGATGATCTACGACCCTGTGTACAGCAAAGGAACATCGTGTGCCTCGAAACGAACTTTTTGGACCTTGAGCAAATAAAAATGCAAATCGCTGAATATTCTCAAAACATTTGATGTCAAATAAATGTACTTTACCAAATTTACAATCTTGCGGTTTAATTTAAAAGTACAGTTTCATATTCCCAATTGTGGCGCGCTGTGTTGTGTGAGCTCATCTGTGTTGATTTCCTGGTTCTGTGTGGAGTCGCGTAGAAGACGCCTGGGCGCGTTTGCCTACGCAGCACAGTCACGTCACGGATAGAGGCGGGGAATATGAATGTTTTGATCAAGTCTGTTTCAGGGGCGGGGGATTTGATTTAGTGCCGCAAAAGCAGGTGAGCCAGGGCGATGGGGGAAATGATAGGATTATCATAAAATGGCGGCTGTTTTCGAGTGCGTTAATGTACGAAAAGTCGGGTAAGGTCCATAGGAAAGTTTTCTACGATCTACCGATTTATGCTTAAAAACACATGGCCGAACCATAGGAACAATAAAAAAAAAGTCCCGGAACTATCCTTTAATCTTAACCTGCACACCCAATACAGTTCTTTTGGGGGAGGGAGTGGTTGTTTCACATGGGAACCCTGAGACTTGATAGCTTGGTTCAATGCAAATGCTGAATGCACCTTGACTACCTGAATGCAGTAGGTGTCTAAAGGGATTGTGTAGTGGCCACAGGGGATGATCAGAGGGGTCAGCATTGGTGCAGTATTTAAATAAGTAGGCCTTCAATGATGGATGCAGCATCCCTACAGCCCTTCATAGAACTAGGTGTGTGGGTAGTTGGCATATGCCCCACATATGACTTTATGGGCCATTGCATTTTTTATTTTTTATTTTTATTGATATGGTGAAATTAATCAACCTTTCAATTTTTAATACATAGATAAGGTAAATGGAATAGAAATAAGAAGACAAAAAAAGGACCTATATTACGATTTGCAGCCTAAAATCAGCATAAGCGTATTAATTTCCTTTTCTCTCTTTACACCTCTCTCATTGCCCCTGTCATCTCTTCGTTTGGCATTTCTCACCACTTCTATGCTGACGATACTCAACTCTTTCTTTCTTTCTCCTCCTTCTCGCCTGACCTCCACCTTAAACTCTCCTCCTGTCTCACTGCTATCAAGAACTGGATGTCCTCACGCTTTCTCTCTCTTAACACTGATAAAACCGAAGTCCTTTTCTTCCCCTCTAACTCTCTTCCTCCTCCCTCCCCTCCTCCTTTCATTCACTTTCCTCCCTCCAATCTCCCTATCTCCCCCCAAGCTCGTAATCTAGGCATTCTCGTTGACTCCTCTCTTACCTTCTCACAATACATTTCACTCACCTCCCGCTCCTGCCGATACCAACTCTACAATATACGCAAAATCCGTCCCTCCCTCACATTCCACGCCACAAAACTCCTAATTTCCTCTCTCATCTTTTCCCGCCTCTTCTACTGCTCCTCTCTAATCCTTGGACTTCCCGCATCTCAGCTTACCCCTCTAGAATCCATATACCACTCTGCTGTCCGTACCCCTTGTCTCCTTACCTCCCGTGACTCCATCTCTTCCTCGCTCTCTCACCTTGGCTGGCTACCTTTCCACTCACAACTAAAATTCTACTTTCTCTGCCTTGTCTTCAAATCCCTCCATGGTCTTGCTCCTCCTTATCTCTCCTCCCTCCTCTCCTTCTACTCCCCCTCCCGCTCCCTTCGTTCCGCTGACCATTTCCTTCTCACTGTTCCTCCTTCTCCTTGTGCTTCCTCCCGTTTCCGCTCATTCCAACTCCTTGCACCCCTGCATTGGAACTCGCTCCCTCTTACAATCCGCTCTACCACAACCTTCACCTCATTTCGCACTTCCCTTAAATCCCTCCTCCTCCATTCCCCTCCTTGAAAACTTCTCCTCTGCCCTCTTCACTTCCCCAGACCCCCCTCTTCTTACCCTCATCTGATTCCTCTCTCCCCTCTCCTACTCCTCTCTTTTCACCTTCCATTCTCCCTCGCCCTGTCCATCTCCTACTCCCCCCACCTCTTCCCTTTCCCCTTTCCACCCCCCACCTAATTTAATTGCTCTTTGCACTGTTTTGTTGAATGATTCATGATGTAAATTTTGCTCTCATTGTTAAATGTTGTTGTTATTTTGTATTATGTTGTTCCACTGTACAGCGCCTTGGTATAAAGCGCTATATAAATCAATCAATCAATCAATCAATCAATTCAAACAATCAATTTAAAACTATCGATTTAACAAACCTTTACAAAGACGGTGAAGAAAACAAAAAGAAAGAAATTTAAATTACACAGGTTATACAGTACATTCATTGCTTGTCAGGATTATTAGCAACACTACAATGGTCTTTAGAAATCAGCATTGCTTAGATCCAAACCTTTTAAAAATCTAACAGTGGCTGGTCTGACATTCACTTGCAATGATTAGCTGCCAAAGCCTAGGAGAGTCCAGAATTTCTAGTTCGTTAAAGCAGCATTTCAAATACAAAGTGCACATATCATTAAGCTGCAGACATTCCGTAAGAAGATGTCTTAAAGTCTTTGGCTGATTTTTCACATTATAAAATCTACAATAATTGTCACTTTCTGTAATCAGTCCACGTCTTGCATTTATGTCCCTACAGGACCATAGGTTAAATCTAAACCTTGTGAAAGCATTTCTAAATTTAAGGTATGGGCTCTTCACAAGATAACTGGCTACATATGAAGTTTTTTAGCACTAAAAGGATTGGATGCAAAGTCGACATATGTGGCACACTTTTCTTGTATGCTTATCCAATCGTAATCATGCATTTTGGACTTAGCTTAGATGGATTTTTTATCAGAAGATCTGCTGAAATTTCAGCATCTGACAGTGCCTTAGTGGCGGTTAGACGCCATATCATTGCAAAATTTTGTGAGGAGTTTAGCATATGATCAGCTAATAGTCTTAGAATTGTTTGATTTTTTGGGGCCATAAGGCATTTTCTATAGAAGCTTCATAGCTTCCCCAGATAGATTGTATTCAAAGAAATGATACCTAACTCAAAGCAAAACATTGCTACCGGGACTCAATCCGGGAGATTAAGGACACTACGCCAAAAGCGCCCTTCAAATTTGTCACAGGCTGATTTCTGTGTAACCTTTTTACATTCTGAGCCATACAATACAATTGGTGTAGCTTTCTACTTGTAGTATGTGATTGCCGGTAAGCTAGAAAATGTACCATATTTGAACAGAATATGTTACGTTTGAGCAATGGCTGTGGTTAATTTAGCATTAATATCGGCAAAATACTGATCATCATTGGTGCTGTCATTTATGTTTACCCCAAGATAGGTATGCTGGTGAACCATTTGAAGTTGTAAGGTGCACTTGAAGGTGTTAGGTGCAACCTGTGTCTTTACACATTGCATGATTTAAGTTTTTGTCAGGTTAATTTGAAGTTCATTTAATTGCGCATATGCGCTCAGCTCATCTAACAGTCGTAGGAGGTCTTTAGGTGTTCGGGACAAAAGAATGAGATCGTCCGCACATAGTAGCCATGCTACCTGTTTAACTCCCAATCTGGGCGCATCTGAGATTACACGGTCAAATCTGTCTTTCAAATCTAGAATGAACAAATTTAATAAGGCTGCAGCCAGAATGCCACCTCGCTTGAGGTCTTTAAAAGTTGGTATATTGGCAGATAAAAGGCCTTTAAAAAAAGAGGCGAATCTGGACAGATGTCGACGAATGCAATAGGTATATAACATTTATGATGGATAATGGGCATTTGGCTTGAATCAGTTTATGTATCAAACGCCTCTCGAAGGTTTATGAATGAGAGGTACATATCTTGGTTTCTCTTTATACAAAGGGATTTGATGGTAGCTAAAGTCAGAAGATTAATAACTGTGCAGAGTCCGTCAATAAATCCCATCTGATACGTGTCCCGATGCAAGGATTTTAGAGTCCATTCGTTAAATTCCTTTAGGATGAACCTGGCTAAACACTTTCCAGGAGCATCGAGGAGAGCTATTATAAAGTGAGGTTATAATCAAGTGACTCCAAGATTCTAGTAGGGATTTTGTCTGAATAATATGCATAAAAATGTTTACTAGAATTTGAGCCCAAGCTATAGGGTGCTCTTTTAGCATCACGTTCGATAGGCCATCAGGCCCGAGTGGCTCTTGATTTACTAAGTTTGTTAATAATGTGTAATATATCTTTTTCAGAAAAATCTAGGGATAAATTACCAGAGAAATACTGGGTGGAAAACAAGGATGTGGACATTGGTTTAGCATAGAGTTTTTTGTAATGGGGTATCCATTCGGATTCCCCACTAACCTGAAGAGAGTCTTCGGAGAACAAGGTCACTCGATTAAAATACAACCATATTTGGGCTGTACTTTTTTTGGCAGTTGCCTTTAAGATAGATTCACTATCCTTCTGGAATAAAAGGGATTTTCTCCCACGTAGCCAGTTCTTGTATCTGCATTTGATTTTTCTCAGAGCTTCATATTTCAAGTCTGTCAGTAAAAATCTCACATCTCTCTTTTCTTTTCGATATTGTTTTTTCCTTTCTCTCACTTGGTTGTCTGGGACATGGACATTTTTATGAATAATTCACCCTAAGCTACTAGATTGAACTTTATATGACTGTAAAACTGTAGAGTACTGTTTCTTTTCATGGAGGTTACTATTGGGTGGGGAAGAATATTCTTGAATTAAACAGTTATTTAAACTGGAAAGAGAGGAGTCGGTCCATTTAACCCGATTACGACCATAGTTGGTAACAAGCTTGCCTACAAATTTTGCTTTTTATCCATCCGTTTTGGATCCAGGATTTAGCCAACTCAGAGTTAGCATTTCGCGATCGCTATTAAGTTGTTTAATAACTTGAAATCTGTCAGCTTTAGCAAAAAATTGCCATCCACATAAATGTAGTCAATGATGGCTTCTAAAGGTCCTCTTCAAGATGTGTCATAAGGAGGAATGTCGCCAGGGAGCAAGCCATTTACCATGAACATGTTTCGGTCTTCCATAAATGAGGTCCATCTTTCTTTTCACCTGTCTATTGACAGCTGTTTACTGGAAAAACAATGTAAATTGAGATCTCCTGTTAAGATCCGATTAGTAATCGATGGAAACCTTATCGATTAACTCATATAACTTTATTAGATCATCATAGAATTTGTCCTCAGCTATACTCGCTGGGTCCCAATATAAATTAATTAGAGCAATGTTCTGGGTGGGTTCCAATATAAATTAATTGGAGAAATGTTCTGGGTGGGTGATTGAATTCTAACTAGCTGCATAAAGTTGTTAGGAGAAGCCCACGCGGATATTGTTAAGCCTGAACTAATTTTCACTGCAACCAATAAGCCAGAAGAGGGATGTCCATGAGTGGCTCGAAGAGTTGGAAGTAAAAAAATATTATGTCCATCCCAAGATGGTGGTGGTGGTGGTGGCTCTTGGGGAGGAGGAATGGCAATAGCTGATGACATTTTTAAGATAAATAGCAGTTTTGCTAATATTCTACCAAGTATCTGCTTTGTACTAGATTGTTAATAGATAATGAATAAGTATATGTGTAGGATGTAGGAGCAGTGCAAGGGTACATTTTGAGATTGAAAGTTCCTGAAGCAGCAGAAAATGCCATTCCGAACTGTCAGCTGAGCACACACCTGTTTGCGAAGTGCGGATGCGTTCTCTGACACGTCGTCATGTCGTGCCTGTGCGCCTTTTCCTGTAACACTGTCCGGAAAGTCCACGATGATGTCAGACATTCGCAGATATCGACAAATGCAAAAGCAGCAGAAAAAGTTACAAAAAGTGTATAGAAGTGTTAAAAATGAAGCTAGAAGGTGGGGAATTGCAGAGTTTTAAGGTGAAACTTTGTAAATTGGACAGAAATGTTGCTATATTTGGGTAAGTGTGATATTAGTAAGTTGTAGGAAATTCACTGAAAAAATGTTGTTAAAGGGACGCTATGGTTAAGTTGCACTAAGTTGAGCTTCATCAGTGATGTCATTACTGACACTTGTGATGTCATCTTTCATGTCCTGGTGGGTTAGTGTTAGCAGTGAACGGTGGTGGCGCGAGTTATGGTTGCTTAGCTTCATAGGTTTTTATTAGTGCAACTTAACCATAACATCCCTTTAACAAAGATTTTTCAGTGAATTTGATAGGTTTTTATTAGTGCAATTTATCCATAACGTCCCTTTAACAAAGTTTTTCAGTGAATATACATAAATACAACCGAATTGCTTGATGTATAAATGCACGATTTTTACCTTTCCCAGGCCACTTTGGGCTGCTTTGCCTGGGACAGTTTGGGAAAACCACACATATTGCCCTTTTATAGGCGGCCCTCCTACTTTTGTCTGTGGCACCCTCTTTGCCCCCCCCCTCCCTAAATTTGATTGCTGGAGACTGCGCTGACTATCACCACTTCTCTGCACCACTTTTGGGCGGGATAGAAGTACTTTTAATAGGTATTTGCCAGACATAAACTCTAAACTTTATTTTATTCTTATTTAAGCAATCGCCACTGAATGAGCAGGGCAGGGCTGCCTTTTCTGGCGGTGAACTCGAGCTGCTTCAAAACGCAACCGTGTTTTTCGGGGTTTCTTGTACCAAACCCGACGTTTATTCCCCACGGAAACGAACACTGTCATTCCAGCGCATCGGGCAGAATCCTCCCCAATATATGGTTTCTGGATGAGGGCAAAGACACGTATGAGCAGGCGTGTAGCCGTCCACCCACTCTGCCCAGCCCGTCCCCGCCCTCCTGGTTCGCCACCTCTTTAAAGGGCCCTGGCGGAACAGCCCTGGCGAGCAGACAGACACCTGCAGGCAGAGGGAGGCCCCGAGCTCCTTGACAGAGCGCCGTATCCTGTCTCCGACGCTGCCCAGGCTATCAGGTAGGCTCCCGCGACGGGGCGCTCTTCGGGGCTCCTGAAAGACGTCAGAACATGGAACCATTTGGGAGCATTAATGGGGATATTGGAGCCGTGATTTCCAAGGAATGTGCGGTTCAGCAGTGATGAGAGGCCAAGGGAAGTTCAGGTGTGAGATAATTCACATGATTATCGACGCCCCTGCTGTGACATATCCCCTGCTCTCTGCTTGAAAGGGGAATATTAAGTTACACGTGCAGAAATAACCGCGGACTGAGCTGCTACACACACGATGATTCGCCTGTCTAGGGATTGCGATTGGCTTGATTTTGAATGTATTGCAGTGGAAATCTGGATATATATATATCGAGAGAGAGGTGCCACTGTATTAATTAAGAAAGCCTAACTCCTTATAAAAACGTGTTTAAATATATATATATATATATATATATATATATATATATATATATATGTGTTTAAAAATGTTAACTTTTTAAAAACGATTACACATATGTACACACACACACACGTTTTTACAAGTAGTTAGGCTTTCTCCCTGGAAAAGTGAAATATTGGAAATTCCAGAGTTAAGGCATTACATTTACAATAAATGAACAATTTTCCAAATACAAACCCACTACAAATGAAACCTTAACTCACACCATGACACCACTAGCTTGAGACTGGATGTAAGCTACCGACTGTTTAAAGTGAGTCCTGTGAGGTTGGCTGTAGCGTGAGTGAAGAGGGGATTATCTGTTGTCTGGACTTTGCATTTAGGAAGTAGTTGACTTCGACTGACATTCCCAGCGTGTGTAGACTTCACCCTTTATACATATTGAACTTAGTTCCTTGTAAAAATAATTCTACTATTTCCCTCTTTTTAGTTTGGGCTATTAGGTGCCTTTGGCCACCTATAATCCGGAACTATTGCATTAGAGTAAAGATGGGGAGCAATGGCATAGGAGGAAGGACACCAAGCTTGTAGGTGTTGTTTGATTAATTGCCCACACTCACAGCAATGCTAATCCCTAGGACCATCCCACCTAGTTCCTAAAGACCTCTGCACAGGAACTCGTTGAGCTCGCTTTATTCAAGCCTTAGCATCAAACTTTGCACTCAAAGTGCTCTGAGAGTTGGCGATTTAAACATGCTTGTGGTGAAATAAAAGTGTTTTAACCAGGTGTGCCTTCAGCCACGCGATTTATATGCACCAGGCTTGCCTTTAACTGAAGCCCCGTTAAAAACAAGCATTGGCACAGCAAACAGTTTTGGGTTGTTTATAAATATTAGGCATTTTTCAGGCACTGCTATTAGATGCTCAGGTGCTCTCACTATTTTGCACCAGCTATCAATGGCCAGTTGATAGCACCATGGCAGTGCCTGGAAAATGCCTTTCCCACGACTACACAAAAGCCCAAACGTTTGGTATTCCCAATACTTGTTTTGTCTGTGATATTGGTTGCCGTTTCTGTATGCCTGTTTGTGCTTCCTGTTGCTGTGGGATATTTGTTTACCCAAAAGGGCCAAACTTTATGATCAGTTTCCGCTTGCATGTCCCATTTCATAAATGTGTTTTGTGTATTGCATACATTCCCGAATTGTGAGATTGCCGTAATGACAGACACGTGTGCTTGTTATGTTCTGCACATGCTCCTAAAACTAGCCACATCTGCTGCCGGATGTGTTCTGCTTATTTTGCGCATGTTGCGCGAATGCCCGATTTGCAAGCTACCCATAATGGGTCTGAATGTGTGTAATGACGCGAATTATGTTTCACACTCACTGAGGCAATGACGGCTGGTGACTTAAATGGCGTGGTGTACATTGTGGGGCCTGAATGTGTGAGCAACCCTCTTAGGGGACATTAGGGAGGGGATCCCCCGAAGACAAGTTTTTAAAAATGTGTTTCAAAATGCAATTTCCAAATTCACACAAACATTGCCTAAAAAGCATTAGGTTTTAGGGACAAATGATGATGAATTATTTTGGCGAGTGAAAGTCTAATGATGTATTTTAAAGCAACTTGCATTGAGTGCAGCTAGCTGGTACTATGTTGTGTGCACATAGACATTCATTATATCGCTTTCAAGTAATGCTGAAACGATCATTCTTTTCTCATGCAGTCCATGGCATTCATATGTGTCCAACCACTGTAGGCATTACTGGAAAGGGCAGAAACTAAGGCCACGAGAGACCCGCTCCCGTTTTTGGGGTTGTGAGTCAGGTATCAAGTAGCAGCAGAAAATCAGAGATGCTCCCGTTCATCAGCACGTTTGCTCGGAAAAAAATCTGCTGAGACTCAAGCCCTTTAGCCATGAAATCATCCACATCTGCGGATATGCAAGGATCTGCCGGTTGCATACATGGGCACAACGGGGTGTCCGTGTCACGGGTTAATGGGGCTCTGGAAAGGAAAGGCTTGGACATCTAATCACCTTGCTGACCGGTGCGCAACGCAGACTATTATTAACGCAAGACATCTCCAGCTATGTGTGTCTTGAAAAACAAGCTATACACAATATGCAGGCCAAGCAGCTTATGTTGTTTTAAACATGCAGTGTGCATTGCGCGTTTACATGTTTTGCTGAATATCTTTCGTACATAGAATGCTTACATCTAGGATAGTCCCAAAACATTGGCTCTCCACCTGCCCATGCTATGTGAAACTGAGCAGCTGCTTAAAAGTATTCTCTTTTTAGAATGACGACTGACCATTGTGTGACATTTTAGTCATCCCGCCACTCGCAACCCACCCACGTGGGCCTCCTCATATAACATCACACAGTAAACCACATAGTGCTTTGGTGCCAAGAATATAGCTGGGCTTGGTAGCAGCGACGTCATTTCACGAAAATGCTGGGGGTAGCGACAGTGACATCACATGGCCCTTGACCTCTGATGACATCACAGGAAGTGGGGTCACCAAAGTGACATCATGGGAAGCGATGGAGCACAATCTTTCACCCGCTGACAAAACAGGAAGTGGCATCACATAACAATGTCCCTAAGTACACTATAAAAAATATGGTTACAACATCACTGTAATGTGATAAACATATCATACACGAATGGATCATGTATATCAGTGTATATGGGCATACTGTGAATGCCGGCAGACGTCCAAGGCCAAATGATGATGTGTTATCATATAACACTTAAGCTCAACCCCTTTATATGGAACAACTATACATACAATATCACCCAACCTGGGTTGGTACTCATTTATTGACCTCAAAAGGATGAGAGACTGAGATGGCTTTCCGGTGATTCGAACCTGCAACCTGCATATCACACACACACATCGCATTGAGCACTCTACCCACTGAGCTATCTTACCCGACTAGATCTATCTCACCGGCTATAGTAAAATGAGCAATTACATGGCTGAATGTTCTCAAAGTTAGAAAGCATATTACACTCTGTAGTGGATACCATTAAACTGGTAACTGAGATTTAACAGCATGCCAGTTCATCTGCAGGTCTAGTGCAAAGTTGGCCACATGTCAAGCCTGCGTGGATCTACTTTTGAGGCTTCGGAGGTTGGCAAAATACATACCGTTGGGAGGATTCATTACTGTGTATTAAAGAGTTTAGAGTAGCACAGGCAATGCAGCGCACGCACACAGCATCCCGTACTCTGTGCACTCGTTACCTCATATATGCAAGCAAACATCCTGAACAGCATGCCAGGCAGATAGGAAAGATAGACACATTACAACAAAGCATTCATTGTGGCACAATGAAATCAAGGGCCAATTTATGTGCTATGGCCAAACATTTGTACACTGTACACAGGCTTTTAGGCACAAGGATGTTGTCAAGTGAGCGCGGACACTGAGATGAAATGTCTTGTGAGGATCGTAATATGATATGATATGGCATTTATAACGCGCCTATACACAAGTGATTCAAGGCGCGAAGAGGAAAGGGAGGGGGAACACATGGAAGACAGAGACAACGATCTTACTAGGCCAGGTTACATTGAGTTCGCTCAAGTGCAGGGGAGAAGGGAAGGGGAAACGTGCGAGGGTAAAGGGAGAGGGGGCAGTGCAGTACATAGGATAGACAGTAAAATAAATAAAAAAAATAATAAAAAGGGTGGCCAGCTGGTGGCAAGTACAAGGGTAAGTGCAGACGTCAGGTGTCAAGTAGTGGTAGAGGGCTGTAGGGTTACAGAAACAGCCCCGAGTGCAAGGGTTGCCAGGGTGGCAGGGCAGGTATGTAAATGGCGGGGAGGGGACCTGGACCCGAGATCAGAGGGTAGTCAGGTGACCAGTGCAGTTTCATTTTCAGCCAGGAGTTCAGCAGGGGAGAGGAAGAGAGAAAGTAGAAGAAGAGAGGAAGATCTTGAGGTGCTTCCAGAACCGGATACGGTTCTCCTCAAGTTTCAGAGAGGCAGGGAGGCTGTACCAGAGGGAGACCCTGAGAGAGTTGGAGGCGGATGAGCGAAGAGCTAGAGAAGGAAGGTATTTACAAAGAGAGAGTTGAGGTATTGAGCCCCCTGGCCCCAGAAGGCCTTGTAGACAATGCAGAGGGTTTTGAACTTAATCCTCACAGCCACTGGGATCCAGTGCAGAGGTTTCAGTCCTGGAGAGATACGATCCCTGGGCTTGAGGCCAAGGACAAGTCTTGCAGTCCTGTTTTGGATGGGATGCAGAGGGTCGGAGAGTAGAGGCAGGCAGATTTAGAAGAGGCTATTGCAGTAGTCCAGCCTAGAGAGAACCTGAGCTCTGGAGACAGTGAGCTTCTGGAGAAAGGAGAGGAAAGGAAGAAAACATCTGAAGTGGTTCAGCTTGTAGTTTGACTTCTTAAAGACGTCAGAGATGTGAGAAGAGAAGAAGAGTGTGGAGTCGAAGATGACCAAGAGGGCTTCAGCCTCACAGGTGGGAGCATGAAGAGTGCCAAGAGAGGCCAGCCAGAGAGTGACAGGAAATGAGGGAGCAGGTGTGCCGATGAGGAGAATCTCACTCTTACTGGCATTAAGGCAGAGAACAGTGCCGGCATACCACTCCTGGATAGCAGATAGACAGTCCGAAATGAGAGAGGGAGAAGAGGTGGCAGAAGGGAGTCTGAAAAAGAGTTGAGTCTCATCCACATAGCAATGAAAGTTGGGGGCGAAGAGGGGCAATGCGGTGGGCAAGAAGTTTCAGGTATTGGTTGAACAGCCCGGGAGAGAGGTTAGACCCCTGGGAAACACCAAAGGTAGAGCTAGAGATAGTGTAGAGGAGGACCCAAGTTGGACCTGGGAGGGTCGATCGGGGAGGAAAGAAGTCAGCCAAGCCAGGGCCTGATCGGTGATACCCAGGTTATCACGGAGACGGTTGAGCAAGATGGCATGGTTGACCATGTCAAAGACAGAAGAGAGATCAAGTAAGAGGAGGACACGGGTGTTGGAATCGAGTTTGGAGAGCAGGTCTTCACGGATGACCAGGAGAGCAGTTTCCGCGCTTCTGGCTGCTCCGAAGCCAGACTGATGGTCATGGAGACAACCAACAGATTCAGTGTGAAGATTATGCTGGAAGATGGCCAGCGTATCCAGGAGTTTGGGAGACAACAGTAGAAAAAAACATGCTGTAATTGCAACTTGCGAAAAGCAAAATACATAGTTCAAAATTGATGCTTATTCTACTCTAAATGCTTTTTGGAAGCTTTTGTCTGCATTGTGAATTTGAGGTGTTTAAGAACAGACTAAATCAGTAGCTCACTCCCTGAAGTGTTCCTGAAATCAACCCTTAATGAGTCCAGAAGGAGAAATTATTTGTTATTCCTATTCTTTCTTATTTAGCATCACTGCTCAAAGTGTTACACTTGTGGAACCCCCTGATTTTTTTAAAGAAGCCTGAACAAGAACGCCAGCCACTCCAGAAACACAGAGCCACATGGCGCTGAAACAGCCTAGCAGTTCCCGTTAAAAAAAATCTTTATTTAGGGTTAGCAAGGGAGACCACAAGAGGTGTCGCTAGGGCGGCTAAGGGGGCTATAGCCCCTGATCTTTTGGTTGTAGCCCCGGATAGAATCTCAGGAGCTACAAGCAAAAGGCTAGCTAGCCCCCAGTCCCAACAGTTCCGACATCAGCGTAGCCCCATGTCTTTTCCAGACCTAGCAACACCCCTGGAGACCACAGTGGTAGCAAAGCAGACCACAGGGGTCGCAGCTGTGACCCCGGTGGCCCCCAAATGACGTCCCTGCTTGGTAGCTCTCTACCAGTGTGCATTGCATGGTTTTGCAAAGGAAAGGGAACTCTCTGGCACCGCATTGCGCCCCGGGGTTCCTTTGAGTGTATTCGGTGGTACAGTACTCGAGTCGTGGAACGTTATCTTATGAAGTACTGATGTCAGTGACTCGCCCACCGCCCTTCACTAGATTGTAGACATCTAATAAGATTCCTGAGCCACAACTCCGAAACAAAGGCACACACAGGCAGAAGATGTGTGAGGCCAGTGGGGATCTGTTGCAGGTGTTGCCGGCAGGAAATGGCAATGCTAAAGAAAAACGCTGCATTCAATTAGGAGAGGGTCCGGTACCCAAGCCGGGCAACCCCTTGCGTAACGGGACAATAAACATTAATATTGCCTCTTTGCACATGGGCATTGTGACTTAAAAACGTTGTAAGTAATCATCACCAATGTCGAAAAACTAGGCCAAAGTAGACATGTTCCTCCTGAAGTTGGTGGCATTGTGATAGACTAGGGACATTTTTGGACACAGTTTGTTCCCGTGGGTTCAGGGAGAGAGGCAGAGCCGCCCGCATGCACCTGACACGCTCACGGGAGTAACAACAGTACAACAGTAAAGTTCTGTTTCTCACATGTTGCTGTCTCGCGGCGAGCGAGTCAGTGACTTGTGAAGTGTTTACAGTCCCAGTCTCGCTCTATATATTTCCCACACGCTCCCTAAATAAACAGATGCCACAAACGAGCTAAAATAGGTCTGATTTCTTTCTCCCAGCCGTGTGTCAAAAAGTTCTCATTCATCCCATTTTACGTGGCAAAACTACTACAAAAATGGACGGTCTCATTAACGAATTGGTGTCACCAGAAATTAACATATCAAGGGGAAATATGCACATTTCATTTAACTGGCTTTACCTAATCGAAAAAAGGTTTGTAGGTTGACTAGGCATTTGCCTTTCATTATATTCTCTCCCCTCCCCCTCTGTCTCCCCTTTCCTCTCTCTCTCGCCCCCTCTTGCCCCCTCTCTCTCTCCCTCTCTCACCCCCTCTCTCTCGATTGGATTTCTATACTCTGGCTTGGTGGACAGATGTATAGGAGGCCAACCTAGTTAGTGAACAGGGACAACTCTGGGAGCTGAAGCCAAACCAATCGAGGTGGCATGGAGTGTGGTCAAGTCTTGGTCTCAGAAGGAGTGAGCCTGGTCAAGGGTCCACAAGGTAAGTAATCAAGGATTGCAATTAGACAAATAGTTATACAAATACTACATTTATTTATGGCCATACAAAGACTGTAAAAGTGACTACGCAAGTAATAATATCACACAACACTCATATATATGATCCCTGTAGCCAGTGCAATAAAACCGCAATACCCCCATCCCACAGAAAAGTAATGGTTATATTTGCAATGACAGTCCACAAGAATTCAACCTTAACTTTAGAGGTTCAACCCTGACTGGAGCCTTGTGCCCTGAAAGTTCACAAAGTTTACAGTAGTTTTGTGAGCCAGGAAAAAGTTATGAGGAGGGTATTGTGGATGGGAAATTAGTTCAAAAGGACAGGTAAGTATCTATTCTAGTCAATAACCTCTGTCCCCAACTTTCGGAGGGCTTTTTGCAACAAGTATTGCCAAAGCCAAACAAAGGTAAAACTTTTAAGAGTGATCAAAACGTTTACAGGATGGAGATGGGGACAGGTAACTATTGCTGTAGCTCACCCCCCGTACACTGGTTTCTTTTCAAACTTGGCAGGTCTTCCCTGATCGGTTATCCCACCATTGGTTCCGGTCACCAGAGCACAAGAGTTGTGGGTGCAAGAAATGTCCCGGTTGGACACAGAAGCTGGTGCAGCCTGTTCCAGTCGATGAATGCAAGTCATACTAACGCAGGACTGCTCTAGGCCATGGACCAGATGCGGGGAAGCCAGTTTCAAGGATTCTCACCCATGCACACAACAAAAAGGGACACATCTGTCATGGTCAGAGACAGCTTCCTATCTCGAGTCCTATTGGAGCTGGAATCTTGATAATTTGCAGGTGGACCTCTTATAGCATAAGATGATGGTCCCCAAAGGTCAGAGGCGAAACACAGAACCATGATGACTCTACCGCCATAGCCCAAACTGGAGTGGTCAGTCCACAGGATGGTTGCAGGAATGCTTTCGAAGACTCCAGATGGCTGTGCATTGAGCAGACATCAGAAATGGTTGCTGTCCCTCACACACACCCAGCAGTGGCCCAATCAGGCCATTGATGGTGAAACTCATGCATATTCCCTAGACACATAGAGACCAGTTTGTGGATTGGGACCAGACAGTCCCAGCCCACTTCCTGGGAACACACACACATATACATGGCCTTTCACTGACCAGCGGAAATCAAGGCTTTCCCAGGCAGTGCATGACTATAAAAGGATTTTCCTGACCTTGCAGAGCAGGAAAAAGGGCACAGGACAAGATGGTCAAAAGAACAATCAAAAACATTGTGGCACGGCCATGTTCGGACAATAGCCACACTTAGTAGCCAGACACGGTAAACATGGTAAGGCTAAAGAAAGGTATTGCAAAAATAGTCAAAATGCAACTGCTGCCACCAGCGTGCCTTTGGCACACATAAGTAGCCCAAAAGTCCATTTGAGTGTAGTCTGGGGTCATACAAAAGAAACCCCATTTCACTGCATTGTAAGATGCATCGTGCAATGATAAAGTTACCCAAAAAATAGATAACGCATATAAAGAAATGGCAAACATAGTTTCACAGTACTGACAACCTTAAGGACTGGCCAGTTTCCCCATAATAATGAGCAAAGGTGCAGTGCAGTGACGCTGAAGGCTTCACTTCGCTGGAAAAAGTCGGGACATAGTACAAAAGAAAAAGGTATGGGATTCCATAGAAACGGAGGGACATTTTCTAAAAAGAGAAATCTTTCCTAACACCCTCTCCCTCATAGCCCAGTGTCTAAAGCCCCTGACCAGTCCCATAATCTACCTGACTATGACCAAAAGGACCGGGACAATCTTATCACCGGGTAGGGAGAGGTGGGACATCAGTACTGTGACGAGGAAGAGTAGGACTAGGAGTAAGGAAGATTACCGGTAAGTAATCAGAGCATTAACGCCATGCCGTCTCTTCCTAGTCCCAGTACTTACTCTAAAGGATCCCCAAGATCCAAAAAATTGGAGCGGTACTCATTTCAACCGAAAAGGAATTTCCTCTCCTCTGCACCATAAGCAATTATCGGCAACCCCAAAGGGGGTTTGTAAAAGACACCCATCACAGAGATCACGATGGGAAGAGTAAAACATCAGGTGCTAGAGACACGCATGATAGTAGCCTGGTAAATAGGCTTACTTCAGGCAGGCCCAGGGCCCCAGCCCCAAACCATCCAACAGCAGGAACAGCCAAAGAAAACAGAAGCCCAGTTAACCGGCCGAGGAGAAAGGAACTCTAGGCCAACTCCCAAAATTGGAATTCTAGACGAGGCACCAAGCAAGGCAAGGTCCCAGCCTTTTTCCGGAACACCAACGGATAAAAAATGCAACTCTCCTAGAACTAGGAGATCAACAAGCAATTCTGCCGTTCAATCTGCAGCCTTTAGATATCACAAGTGGAAAGAGTCGGGTGCCAAAGTGCCCAGATACAGGCTAGCATCCCCACACTCTAGACGCATACCCCAGCAGATCCTACTTGCTTCTTTAGAACTAAAAGGATCCAAGGTTCGAAGAAAAGGGAACCATAGGTTAATTTGGAACTGAAACTCCAAATCAACTATCTAATGCTGGTCAAACTACCAGAAAAGGCGAGACAACCATTTGTCTTCCAGTATGGGATCATGACCACAAGTCATGACCCCAACTAGCAGAGCAGTTGGAGGACTGAAATGGAGAACCCACTCAACTATCTTCCAATGTTTCAAACATGACACACTTCCACTAAGCAAAGAACAGGCTACAAGGGTTCTGCAGGAGGAATATAGAAACCCAAGGGGACTGCAGTCACCCCTTCTTCTCACCTTGGAGGAAAATGCAGTTTGGTAGACTCAGAGCATTGTCCTCTCTCACTCCAGCTGAGCGACCAGGGCCAGGGGTATGCCCTAAAACAGGGGCCTACCCATTATCATACCAGGCAGGAACATCCCACCTGCTGGCAGGGGTGAAGCCAGATGTCTGATGCAATCCAGAGAGAAGGCACCTTATCTCACTGAAACCTTATACCAGCACATTAGAGAGGGAGAGGAAAATACCCCTTCCTCCTCCCCCAAGACTGTGGTCAGCAATTCGGGAAGGACAGGAGTCTGAACCCAAAGAGCACTCAAATCGACACTACAGCTCACAATATTGGCAGGGAACCCTGACTGCTTCAGTTGCCCCAGCCAACAAAGAAATAAGGCCGAGCCTGTACCCAGCAAAATCTGGTTCCATGTCATTTCATCGTGGGATGTTTTTTCGCAGGGTTTTTTACTGCAGACTTTTTTATGAAAAAACTCACTGAATTTGTACCCCCCAAACCTCCCATCCCCTTTAATTTATTTTATATTCCCGTAAACCCACACCCAATTTATATATTTTTCTAACCCCCCCCAAAAATTCAATGAGTGTTTTGGCAAAAAAATAGTGGTTAAAAAAACCTCGAAAAAACATCCCACGATGAAAGGAGGTTGTACCCAAAATCTCAGGTGCCCAACCTGTTAAAATCCAAAAATCTTGAAGACGGGAGTCCAGCATCTATATCAGTCTGTGTGCGCCTCCTGCAGCATGCACACACCACACGCACACCAGGCCCCAGGAGCCCAGGGATTACCCAAAGGGCTATCAGGCTCACCCAACCAAAATCATCACACTGACCCTCCGCTTAAGCATATTCCAACAACAAGCTTCCAGACCCTGGGGGTTTCGAAGAGTCACAATCCTGGTCATACTGCTCTGAACCAGTCGGTAAACTCTGTGGGTACAGAGGCACACGATACAGTAGCCAACAAGAGGGCACCATCCTGCCTACTACCCTGGTGCTGTGCCACCACTCAAAATACTCAGAGTCATTTAGCTCCATACCTTCTGCCTTGCATTGGAGGTACTGCCAGAAAGCAGCTGGAGCCCTAAAGACCCTCCCCACTTGATAGTCAGGAATGAAATGGTGTACAAGTGTGATACCCACTCACAAGAATCAGCAATAGGTGGGTATTGAACTCACAACGGTGGGGATCATTGTCCAAAACTGTAATCATTCTGCTATGCAGATTTCACCAACACAGCAACCGAATAGTGAAATAAATTGAGATTTTTCTCCAATTGCAATATAATTATATAAAACATTTTTTTACAGAAACAAGACTAACTCAACAATAATTTTTTTCCTCACAGTCAGGTATTCCTTCATAAATATTTCAAGGCTGAAACCCCCACAATCTGTTGGACGTCAGAGATGGTTGCAAGCAGGAAAAGATTACACACATCAGGCTTGGATGCCCACACCTGGTATTGGCATTGGCATTGTTTATTTGTAAAGCGTCTATACACAAAGAAACACTACCATCCCACCACCCCTATCTAACCCTAGCATAGAAGAACCCATACCCGCTCCTCTGCCATCCGCTATAAAGGAGCACTTATTAATGCTCGCTCACTAGTAGCCCACACAACTGAGATCGCTGACCTAATTACAGCCAACCACCTAGACTTCCTGGCCATCACTGAAACCTGGCGCCACCAGTCCCAGTACTCTCGCTAGCCCTGCTAGAAGGCTATACCATTATCAGAACCGACAGAAACTTAGGCAAAGGTGGAGGAGTGGCTTTCATCACGAAACCACATCTTGGCCTCAGAGCCACCACCCTCTCCAGCCTTCCTTCTGCAGAACTCCTGTCAGTTAAACTTGCACTCTCACCTACCCAAGCCATACTCATGCATCTCCTTTACCGCCCTTCTGGACTGACCTCATCCTTCGACGAAGACATCAACAACCTCCTCTCCACCAACACCAAACTTGGAACCCAAACCATCCTCTAGGGTGACTTCAACCTAGGTTTTCATGACCCTAACTATCTCCTATTTGGGCTTCAGACACAGAATCACAGAACCAACCCATTCCAAAGGTCGAGCACTGGATTGGGTGTCCGACCTCAACTGCTCCATCACGATTCTTCAAAATGAACCAGTGGCCTGGTCAGACCACCACTTCATTTCATTCTCCATCCAAGGAAACATCCCCCCAGCGCCACCACAGCCCCACCCACCCTCTCCAGAAACTGCCGTAACATCTCCATCAATAGTCTTCGATCGCTTATTAACAATATCCGGGAAGCATCCAAGTTCAAGGACCTTGACTCTAACAAGCTGGTCGACCTATATAATGCTACACTCAAATCAGCGCTAGACACCACTGCGCCTCTTAAACTAAGAAAAGCTAAACCCATCGCCCATCTCAACAAGTGGTTTACACCTGAATTAAAAATCTTAAGAAATTCCAAAAGGACTGCGGAAACCACCTGGCGCAAATCACCTACTAGCCAGAATAACATTTTGTTCACCTCAACGGCTGCAACCTACAAAGCGGCCATCCTAGCCACCAAAAAAGAAGCATACAATAACGCCAAATCAAGTACTTAAGAGCTCATTAGTATCCTAAAGGAGCTTGAATCGCCTGCACCTCCCTCCCAGGACTGTACTAAGGATACAGCCTGGTACACAAAAATCCAACAAGCACTGGCTGACAAAATAACCTTCCTACAAAGTAAGATCGAATCTAAAAAAACTATCCTCTCAAGTTGCCACGCCCTAAACCTGCGCTAGAGAAAAGTCATCCACAATGCACACCTTTCTTATTCTCCCAAGTAACGCCTAAGGAAGTGGAAGACAGCATCAAAAGTCTGAAACCTTCTCATTGTCAAGGTGACATCTGTCCAGCCTCTGTCGTCAAGGAAGGAGCCAAAGACTTAGCCCTTTTCATCGCCACACTGATAAACTCATCCTTCAAGTCCAACCAAGTCCCTAACAATCTCAAGGAAGCCTGGGTTATGCTGCTCCTAAAAAAAAAACAACCTCGACCCAAACACTCCAAATAATTACAGGCACATCACAACCGTCCCCTTCCTTTTAAACATTCTAGACTGAGTCGCATATCTGCAAATTCAGAAGCACTTAGAGGAAAACAACCTTTTAGGATTCAGACAATCCGGCTTCAGGTCGAGACATGGAACGGAGACCGATCTCCTAGACCTGAAGATCCAAATGTATGAGGCGAAGGACAAAGGCAAGCTAGTGATCCTCCAGCTCCTAGACTTGACAGCAGCGTTCGACCTTGTGGACCACCAAATCTTAACCAGGCACCTCACCACAGCTGCAGCCTTCTCTACCAATGCTTCTGACTGGATAAATTATTTTCTCTCCAATCGTACCACCAGGGGTTTTCTCCATCAGCCTCAGCAGACCGAAACCCCACACTTTGTGGAGTCCCTCAAGGCTTGTGCGTGTCACTGACGTTATATAACATATTTGCGAAGCTCCTATTCTATCTGGACAACTTGGGTGTTATCTACACTAATTACGCAGATGACACCCAAGTCCTCATCCCCCTCAATGGATGCTATGTTCGAGACTCTAAAATGCTGAATAATGTCTACCTAGAAATCCAGGCCTGGATGGCTATCAACAGTTTATGCCTCAATGACGATAAGACCGAGCTCCTGATCGTCGGCACTCAGGCACGCTTGAACAAGTTAGATCATAGGTATAAGTCCTTCAGTATTGACGGTAACGTGATCAGAGTCTCCAAAGAAATAAAAATTCTGGGGGTCTATCGTGACTCAACATTGTCCCTCAAGAAACAAGTCAGTTCCGTGGCAGCCTCCACAGCCTACACTAATATGCTAATCTACAGCTGTAAATACTACCTGTCCACTAGCAGATGCCTAACACTAGCCAGAGCCTTAGCACTGTCAAACATTGACCACTGCAACACACTCTTTCTAGGCTCCTATGAACTCAACCTAAACAGGCTTCAGGTCCTTCAAAATAACTTATTGAGAGCAGCACTTAACCTACCTCGATCCAGCCACATCTTAACTCCTAGACGTAATGCCAACTGGCTGACAGTTCGCGACAGAATCACTCTCCGCACCTTCGTAATCATGCATAAGTGCCTCGCAAACACAGCCCCCAAATACTTTTCCAACAACTTCTGCAAGCTCCAGCCCTCCCGCACCCCCAGATCTGCCCTATCTCATTGCCTCACGGTACCTAAGTTCAACCTACAAACTGCGAGAGGAGCCAGCTTCCGAGTTCAAGCAGCCAAACTCTGGAACTCCATACCCCTTTCTTTCAGACAAGAACCTTCCTTGCTGATATTCAAATCTGGAATAAAAAAATGGTTGAGCACCAAGCCACTCCCATGAGAACCCCTCCGGCTGTATCTGACTATCACCCTAACTGTAACTCTATATCTGCCTGATTCACTTGCTCTTATGTTATTTTACAAATGCCAGACCTAGCTGTAATCTCTGGTCGTCCTAACTGTTATTATGTTTTTACTTTTCTCCATGTATGTAACTCTTTTAAGTGTTTCCATGTATGTAACTCCAAGTTTTTCCAGTGCCCAGTTACCACAGGGTTCGGTGTACGATATAAATAATAAACAAATACAAATACAAGTGTTTCAAAGCGCTCAAGGAGGGAGGGAACAAGGGGAAAAAACAACAGTCATTCAGAGCCCTTGAATTTCTGAACGATACAAGTGTCTACTAGGCAGAATAAGCACATGGAACACGTGCATGTAATACAATGAACAATGTAGATAACAGCAAATTGCATTCAAATAGTGGGGAGTGTCCTATATTATGGTGGAATAGGACAAATATCTGAACAATAAAACAATGGTTCCACCGTAATGAAAAAACATGTTCTTAAAATTCTCAGAAATAGTTCTAAATATTTCAGTGTTATAGTTAATTCACTGAGGTTTTGATGTATGCCAAATCAAGATTCAAGAAGCCTACAAGAAAATATATTTGGATTTATTCAATAGGTTTCAAAAAGAAAAAGACATATATCAACAGTATATGTGCAAATTGGTACTCACAATGAAAAAGCGAAAACATATTATGACATAATTCAAACCAAGTCACACTTAAGCAAGTAAATAATGTCCAAAAACGAATAAGATTAGGGACAGATAAAAGTGTGAAGAAAACAGTTGATAAAGAAAAAGGGGAATTTTGAGAAAAAGAGTATCGGGACAGGAAGGAGTGTATTCTTTCTCTTTCTAAACTCGTAATGTTATAAGTAGATTGTCCTTATTCACTCTTTATTCTTAATTCTCTTGGCAGGTCTGCCTACGTGCAGGTGTCCAATTGGACATCTACCACACGTTTCGGCAACAGCGCCTCCTGCCAGGCAGTGATTTCAAAGAATGCCTTCCTCAAGGCAAGTTGTCCCCATGGGGAAGCAGACACAGAAAACATTTAAAATTAAAATTAATTTCTTGTGGCTTACTAAATCAGTTTGACTGAGACATCTGAACATTAATTTATTTACTTATTTGACTGCTTAATGGCTATGGGTCTCTAAGAAGCAGCTTCACCAATCAATGGGACATGGTCTTTAGGGAACTGGCCAAGTAGGACCCTGGAGGAGCAGAATGCTGCAAATCAGACAGGTAAACTGCTGACAACCCTCAGGTGGAGAATCCACGTCGATGCCTTAGGTTCAGGTGCAGTCGGTTTGAATTGTTCAAGAAAATGGGCAAAACTCAGTCCTGTAATTTAAACAAACAAAAGTAATGTTTGTAGGACTTGATGTAGGTAGAAAAGGTAAAAGAGGAACAGAGCTCTCCAAGTGGTTTACTGCTGGATGGTGTGTCGAAATAACAACAGCTCAATATTATAGTAAAACAAACATGAATATTGTTTGTAGGGTATAATACGTGAAAAGGGAGCAGTGCTCGCAAATGTTGGATTGCAGTGAAGAAGGACAATCAACTTATAAAATTACGAGTTTAGAAAGAGAAAGAATACACTCTTTCCAGTCCCGATACTCTTTTTCTCAAAATTCCCCTTTTTCTTTATCAACTGTTTTCTTCACACTTTTATCTGCCCCTATTCTTATTCGTTTTTGGACATTATTTACTTGCTTAAGTGTGACTTGGTTTGAATTATGTCATAATATGTTTTCTCTTTTCCATTGTGAGTATCAATTTGCACATACACTGTTGATATATTACGTTTTCTTTTTGAAACCTATTGAATAAATCCAAATATATCTTCTTGCAGGCTTCTTGAATCTTGATTTGGCATACATCAAAACCTCAGTGAATTAACTTTAACACTGAAATATTTAGAACTATTTCTGAGATTTTTAAGAACTTGTTTTTTCATTACGGTGGAACCATTGTTTTATTGTTTAGATAACAGCAAATTGGTCTCGCAATGATTCTTCAGTTTTTCCAAGGGCATTGAGGCGCACCATGCAAAGGAGGGTAGACACAGTCAAAGACATATAGACGATCTTTGAGGTGTGATACTTTCAGATCGTGCAAGTGCACAGACAGGTGTAGGCGAGGGGAGGCTTGGGGAGGGGGTCATGTGCAGGGGGAGAGCAAGTTTGTACCCAGTCAGTCAGAAGCAGGGGTAAGTGCTGAGAGATGCCACTCTCATGGGTCGATTCACCAAGTGCAGTAGCAATGAGGCAGGTGCACAGCCCAGAGGCAAGTGCTTGAGGACTGGCATGGGTGCATGTGACCTGTCAGACTCAGAGGTACACCAGGTGGCCATTTAGCAGGCCGTGTGGTAAAAGGAGGAAGAGAGGGATAGGGTGGCAAGAGAGGTTAGCAGGGTAGCGGGAGAGAGAAAGAAAGAAGAGGAGAAGAGGAATGTCTTAAGGAGTTTCCGGAACTTAAGGAGATCTGTCTCAAGATAGAGGCCGACAGGGAGGCTATTCTAGAGGGAGGCCCCTGTGGAGGATAAGGATCTCCCTCCAAATCTCAGCTTGGAGAACCTGCTCACTCGCAGAGGGTTGGAGGTAGATGAGTGGAGGGCTTGTGAAGGACAGTATTTAGGTAGGCAACGTTGCAGATAGGTAGATCGGTAGGTCCTGAATATGATTTCAAACAGCAGTAGCTGCCTGTAGGTAGGTTGCTTCCCCAATTACTTTCAGCTGCTAGTGTTTGCAAGGTTACTATAGTAACCAGTGAAGACAGGGTTAATTCAGAAAGACAGGCAGAAAGACACAGACCGTCTCAGTTACAAAGAACCACTTTCCTCATGCATTGTGCCCTGAAGGGAATCTCCACTAGCTTCTTTACGCTATCTAGATCAAGCTGTGAATGCTTGGACAATGCTACAGGTACAACAATAGGGGATTGAAGGTGGGAGAGACGGAGCTTTCATGTTAGCCCACCGGCCAAGCCTTCATGTTGAGGCAGCACTAAATGCTTAACAGCCAGAATAGTGCTCACCCCAATGGCCGCTTTTCACTGTTGCGACCGAGGGAACAGAGAAGTCCAGCAGACTCGGCAAGAGGCCCTGTTTGTGAACCCAAGCATGGAGAACCATCAAACCTCAAACAGAGAATAGAGTCACCATATGTGAGACATAAGAAAGGAACACTGTGACAGTAGTCCTATCATCCCCTACTCAATCTGACCGTAAGGCTCTCTTTGGAGGGCTGTCTGCAGTCCACACCTCCCCATGCTGCGTTGCTTCCATTAATTTGGAGTAGGGCAGAGACAAGGGTATCCTGGAAGCACTGGCAACTGGTCCACTGTGCTATGGGAGGAAGTCTCAAGCTGCTACTGCAGCAACATGGGGCATCAGTACCAAGGAGACTGTAAAGTCCAACTGAACCTGCAAGAATCCTGTTGTTTGCAAACTTGAGAATGGGGCACTACCAGAGCAGCACATATACAGAATAGGGCCACGTACATGAGCTATAGAGAATAACACCATGACTCCAATCTAATACTCCCCTACTCACTGTGACCTCAAGGCTCCTAGGAGGGGCGTCCATGAACCATGCATCTTCATGCAATGCTCCCTCTTTCATTGACGTCTGCTGCTCAATCCCAGTGCCCTCACATTTGGATGCACAGGGAGAGAGGCCTCTGCAGCCTCTCACAAGCCTGGGCACCCCTGACGCTCAACCCAGCAGAGAGTCCCTAGGTGCCTGATACTCACCAGACAAGGGGCTGCCCACCAATCCCAAAGTCCAAACCCAGAACGGATAGAGGGGGGCAAAACATAAACAGCATCCTTAGATCAGGGATCAATATCTTCAGGAAAGGAAGAGACCACCCAAGCAGGCTTCTCCCTGGTACACTCTCTAGAAGGACAGAAAGGAAAACACCATTACTGGACTGGTCGTGTGCTTTATAC
Organism: Ambystoma mexicanum; assembly: GCF_040938575.1. NCBI lineage: Eukaryota > Metazoa > Chordata > Amphibia > Caudata > Ambystomatidae > Ambystoma > Ambystoma mexicanum. Next base: position 353,123,477 of record NC_090921.1, read on the forward strand.
CCCGGTCTATAAAGGGGAGGGGCCAAAGGAAGCAAATAACCGTTTTGGGAAAGGTTTTTGTTGGAAGGAGCATGGCCCTTCATAGAGTAAGTACTGGGACGAGGAAGAGAGGATGTGGAGGTAATACATTATTATCATTTGGCGAAATAGAGCACCCTATTTTATTTCTTCTCCTGACCTCAAAAATACACAAGGTGGGAAGGAGCGTCCGCCCTATGAAAATTATAGGCAGATGCTGTCTATCTGCATGCATGCTCAACTTGTGTCAAAGGGGGGATTTCTCAGCGTGCTCAAAAAGGTGTAAATACACACGTGATGTGGGGATGGGGAAAGACCCCTTTCTGAGCACATGGGAAAAGCAGTATTCCAGCCAGTAGAGCGATCCGGATTAGGGATGCACATATAAACAAGCACTGTACGCTGAAAACAAACTATACACAATTATACAGGTCAAGCTGCATGATCTACGTATTGTGTGTAGTGTGTTTTTCACGACCCAATACACACTACTGATCACAATCACAACATTGAGTGCTCTCTAGTGTAACCTCATGGCATGCATGAGAAGATAATGTCCCACCACCAACCACGGAGTGATACTGACATTATCTTTTGTAGAACTCAGAGTTACTCTCAGATGGGTAACTAGGCCAACATTTTGGGCCGGGGGGGACGGCTAACTGTTTAAATGTTGGGAGAGGTGCTAACTTCAGAGACTGTAGGGGAGGGGCAAACTTACTTGTGTGGGGGCATCTAACTTCTTTACGCATTCTAATGAGACTGTTCTGGTGCAGCTTCAATGTTACAAGCAGTTAACTCTCTCCTTCATGTCTGAAACTGGTGTGAGAAAGAGCTGTCTCCTGTCCCCCCTTCCCTTGAAATCACTCCCCTTGCATGCAAGTACTAACCCCACATAAATGCTTTACATTAGTTATTGCAGGTCTTTGCTAACAGCAAAGCCTAGGTGCCGTTTAATGTCGTGTCCTGTTCTGTCCGGCCACGGCTCTGTAGGTCAGCCAGGTCGAGTGAACATAGCCCAAAATGTCAGAGGCATGGGGAGGCTAGAGCCAGATCTGCTCAATGGTGTTGCGCCACTGGTGACTCGCCATCGTGAAGAACTTCTTTACTCACTGCCGATGAATCCCTCTCACTGTCAGTTATAATAGAGGGTGGATCAGCTGGCTCAGCTACAACTTGCTCATGCTCAGCAGACAGCGGTGCTCGGTTGGCTCAGCTTCCTTCTCGTCACGAGCAGTCGCACCATTCATCCGCATGGCCTGTGACCGGATAATCCCACCTGAGCACGTACAGGCTCCAGCATTGCCTCCTGCTCCGTGTGTACTGCAGTGCTCGCAGCGCTTCTCTCGCTCACACACCCCCTCTTAAATACTATTAAATGTCAAAGAAATGTAACTAATGTCTGTTACTGGGACAGGCTCAGAAACACTGTACTGTTTGGCATGCAACATTACTGCGTGCCCACCTCTGTGGCGCTGTATCAGCAGTGGCCAAAGTTAATGAAAAGAAGTAGCGGAACTATGTTGCTTTCTGGCTTGGCCCTGCTTCCCAGAACATCATTGCCATGCCCCCTCCCACACGCAATACAAACCCCATACCTGGGACCCACCTTTTCTCCATTCCACCCTCACCACTGTGTAAAGGCTGAAAGAAACACAGTTATTATCATTATTATGGTATTTATTGAGTGCAGACCTAGCTCACAGAAGCAATGGAGTGCTTTACAGAGGTATACAACAATATAGATACATAACAGAACGCCTTACAGAGGTATACAACAGTACAGATGCATAACAGAGCACTTTTCAGAAGTAACAGAACAGATATACAGTGTGGGTAGAGTACAGAGGGGCACAGAGGCAGGGGACAGCTGTACCAGGTTGCAGGGAGTGGAGGGGTAGGCAGCGTCTAGCGCGTCAGGTGGCATGAGGGGGCGACGTGATGGCCTGGGTGTTGAGGAGGAGAGATTCCTTGAAGAGGTGGGTCTTGAGTTATTTTCTGAAATTTAGGAGCGCGGGGTATCAGTCTCAGTCTGATACTGATGAGGTGCAGGTTCCATAGTCTGGGGGCGTAGGCAGAGAAGAATTGTTTCCTTTCCTTTTTGCTGTGGTGGAGTTCAAGTCTGCATATGTCCTGGCTTCTGTTGGTCCGCTGCTTGCCGTAGATGCGGAGTTTCTCCGCAGGTAGTTGGGTGACTTGAGGGTGACTGCCTTATAGATGATGCAGCAAGACTTGAAGTTGATTTGTGTGTGCAGTGGGAGCCAGTGAAGATCGATGAGGGTCGGGGTGATGTGTTCGTATCTGTGCAGACCCTTGATGAGGCATGCGGCCGTGTGTAGCACACTTCTGTGGGGCACAAGGGAGGATGACAGGTGGCCTTCAAGGGGTGTATTTCCCTCATCCAGGTGAGATAGGACCAGTGCTTGAACGCAGGAACTAAAGCTGTCCAGGGGGAGGAAGGACTTGACTTTCCGCAGGAGGGAGAGCTAATACTAACCTGTCTGAGTTTTCTTAGCTATGTGCGTCTTGAAGGAGAGGTGTTTGTCGAAGTGGAACGAGCTGGACTTGGCGCAGGAGATGAGCTTGGGTGTGACTCCCTCAGAGTTCATGGTTGATAGCCAGCTTTGTGTGTCTGGGTGTTCAGTGTTGCTGGTGAGGAGTAGGAATTCTGTATTGGAGGGCTGGAGCTTCAAATATGTACTGGACATCCAAGACTGGATCAGCAAGAGGCAGGTTTTGAGCCTATGGATGTCCTTGAGGGAGTTGATATTGAGGTATTGCTGTGTGTCGTTGGGGTATTGGTGAATGTTGTGTGTTGCTAATAGGGTTCCCAGAGTTTCCATGTATAGATTGAAGAACAATGGGGTGAGGATGAAACCCTGTTGGATTCCACAGGTGACGGGTAGCATTAGAGAGCTAGAGGAGTCCATCTGAACAAACTGCTGGCGGTTGTCGAGGTAGGACTTGATCCAGCATAGGACAAGGTTGCTGATCCCCATGCGCCGATGTAGGGTGTCCGTAAGCGCCTGGTAGTCTACTGTGTCGACAGCAGCCAAGAAGTAAAGTAGAACTAGGAGGCAGGGTTGGCCATCGTCAATGATTTTGAGGGTGTCGTCAACCACCTGTATGGTTGCTGTCTCCATGCTACATCTGGGTCTGTACCCGGATTGGTAGGTTGGAGAAGATTGTTGGTATTGATGTGTTGCTGCAGTTGTGCAGCTACCCCTTTCTCTTTGATCTTACCTAAGAAGGGAAGATGGGTGATGGGGCAATAGTTCCTTAGGTTGTCAGGATCCAGAGTGGGTTTCTTAAGTAGAGGGAGGATTCGTCCTGTCTTTAGGGTCGTTGGGCAGGCTGAGATCAGGAGCTGTTGATGATCTCTGGGTAGGGAAGGAGAGCTTCTGCATGCAGGATCTTGAGGATGGATGGTTGAAGGATGTCGTCTGTATATGATGTGAGGTTGAGGATGGTCAGAGTTTCTACCAGGTCCTCTGTCAAGACTTTCTTGAATGTTGTCCAGGGTGTCGAGATTTCACAAGGAGGGAAATGAGGTGGGTCTGTGGATGTAGAGCTGGTGTCTATCTGCTGGAGAATCTTGCTGATTTTGTCGATGAAGAAGGTGTTGATGGTGATGGATTTATCTGTGTAATGTGGCAGGAAAGGTTAGTGACTTGAGACAGTGCTTGACTGTTTTGAAGAGAGCTCTGCTTTTGTCGTCGGCTTCTGCTATGGTGTTCTAATAGTAGGCAGCCTTGGCTGTGTTGATTAGTTGTCGGAGGGTTGCTTGGAGTTCCTTGAGGAGTACCAGGTCTTGCTGAGGTTGATTTCTTGTGTGTACCAGTGTGCTGACGGTTTCGGTTTGCAGATGCGTTGTTTCGGAGGTGTGTGTCGGTCGATGGAGGGTGAGCGGGTGGCCTTGAGTGCTTCCAGTAGAGAATCACAGTTCGTTGGGGGAGTTTGGTGCTTTTAAGGTGGAGGTTGACAAGGTCTTCCGTGAGGGCATCCACCAGATAAAGTTCTTGAAGGACCTGAAGGTTTGTCTGATGGGTTTCTGCTGGGAGTGCCTGACTAGGGTGGTGTGCAGGATGTTGAAAGGCACAGCTAGGTGGTCAGAGCAGTCAAGCGGGAGAGGAGATCTGTAGTGGAGGGAAGACCTTGCAGTGATGATTTGGTCGAGGATGTTACCTTTCTCGTATGTTGGGGCTTTCGTGTGCGTTGCGGAGGCTGCTGAGGGCAGAGGAGAGCTTCCTTCATCGGTTTGTGTGGCCTTGTAGCCTGGGAGGTTGAAGACGCCTAGGAAGATGTTTTTGGCGTGTGTAAGGGACATGGTGCTGACCAGGTCGGCAAGGGCGGCAAAGTCTCTGATGAAGGCAGTGTTGGATTTTGGTGATCTGTAGATGAAATGGAAGGTGAATGTGTCCACTCGGAAGAGAGGGGAATGGCAGGAGATGGCTTCAAAGGAGCCAATGTTGTCAATGTCAAGTAGGGTGAAGGGTCACAAGGTCTTGTGGACAACTGTGAGGCCTCAGTCTGTCTTGTTCAGCAGGTCTCTGTATTGGATGCTGTAGCCATCGGGGACAAGGACGTGTAGGATATGGGTAGAGGTGGGTGTCAGACAGCTTTCATGATGAAGATGGTGTCATGGTCATGTGTACTGGTGAGGTTGGCGATGTCTGGTGCTTGCGTGATAACCGAATGAATGTTGTCGAGCATCAACGTCCGTGTTATGGACGGTGAGGGTTTGCTGATGGGTTTGGGCCTGTTGTGAATGAGGTTTCTGCATTGCGGAGTCCATGTCTTAGAGGAGGGGCGATGTTGATGTTGGGGTTGACTGGTAATGGCGGGGTTGGCCTGTGGGGATAAAGGGAGAAAATATATGTCAGCGCATGCTTACCTCTTGTCTGAGGAGGAGTCTCAGGCCCTGGGGCTCCCAGGCCGAACAGACCTAATAAGGAATTGCTCTTTTCTTTGTCTGCCCTTCACTTCGGACACCTGGGCGAGAGAAGAGTTAAAAGCAGAAAGAATGAGGCAGGGCTAAGAAGGTGGGTGGGCTTAGGCCACGTGACCTAGACCCCCTTGCACCTGCTCCCCAACTGCAAAGGAAAAGAGGCTGGAGGGCTGTTTAAGTAGGAAAAAAGGGTGTTAACACAGGAAAGCATCAAGTTTAGAAGTGATTGACAGGTGGGTGGGGATAGGCCACGTGACCTAGATCTACTTGCACTTGCTCACCAGCTGGCTATACAATGCATTTTAAGAAATCCCCCCATTACCTTTATTCTTTGTCTCCCCACATCATGCAGCTTTACTGGCCCTCACCATTTTACCCGACATCCGCACCCCTTAAGGGCCATTGTAAAACTTAAAGCCACTCCTCCAACCTACCCATTGCTACACGTACAGTTGTGACTGCAGTATTTTTAAGTTGCTTAAATGCAAAAGAAAAACTCGAGAATGGGCTTTGCCCCAAGCAGGCCACTGAAATAATATTATAGCAACTGAGCAGTTCTATGATAGCTCAACATGATTTGAGGTTGGAGGTGATCCAGCAGGTCTCAGGTTCAAATCCCCATTTATTTTAAAACGAACCCATAAAGGAACAGTTTCTTTTTTAAACAAATGTATAGGAATGGTACACATTAATTTTAATTAGTAGAGGAGCGCTGTACCAAACCGTTCCCACCCATTTCGACCACTGTGACTTGCATGGCAGTGGACATGTCCCTGCGCTGTGAACCATGCTGGCATCCATGTTCAGGTGGTGATGATCGGCCAGCCATTTATTTATTTATTTATTTATTATATGTATATTGCAGCCGCAGCCAGCTACTGTAGTCAGAGTACACATTCACAAATCATGCAGTGTAGACTTCTTTCCCTGGACTCTGGGGGGCGGCGTCCCCAGGCCTAAACAACCTGCTGCCACTGTAGCATAGGTTTTCATATGTTATTTTATGCTTTCTATGTTGGATGCACATGTCTTAAAACCGTTCATACATTTCCAGATGCGTTTGCGCATTTATTGCATGGCCCTACTTGTCTTTTTGTGTATGCGTATTCTGTTTCTGTACATCCTTGCTTGCTTCCCGCGTGTTCTGCGCTGGCCTGAAAAATAAATATATTATTAATTCAAAGGCTTTAATCAAGGAAGTCGGAACCAGCAACTTCAACAGAGAAGTATAGCCTTGTCAGATACACCATCCACTTTATTGGCACACAATGACATCAGTGCTGGTGGAGGACTTTTGTGAGTTCCTCCATGGCCTGGCTTGCCCGTACCACTCAGGGGCCTGCTACACTTGGGCTTGTGCTTCTGTCACAGCTTCAGTCTTCAGGCTCAGGAGTGGCACGAACCAACCATCCCCTCCACAGTCTGGGCACTTGCAAGATTAATCTTATACAAGCCACCGAGACCCCAGCGGGGAAAGAGGGTTAGGAACTCGATGGTTGGATGGGTACAAGTAATTGGGGTAACGGGTAAGAGGTTTAGGAAAGGGGAGGTGGACAGGCAAGGGGACATAGGATAATACAATAGAACATATTCATTACTCCTCACAGGTAATACATTCCACTATAAGCTTAAAAGCTAGAAAGAGACTTCTCTCTGGGGTGAGTGCTGGCCTCCTGCCTGTGCACTCTCTGGTCCGGTATCTGAAGCGTATTACCGCTGTAAAGAGAGTAGGAGTTACCAATCTGTGTGTTTCTTCACACACATAGGACTTAAAAACTGCTGAGCATGCAAATGGTTAATCACAACCCTCTGCCTGCCCTAAAGCAGTGCGGTACACTCAAGGTTAATGCGCTTGCAATTGTCTGAGTTTGAGGCAAGCACATGCAGGTTTAAGGCTGCACGTGCTGTGCGCCGTATCTGCTCAATTCGCGAGGTCGGGGACACTTGAGAAGTCTTGCCCCTTGTGGGCTATGATTTGTGCTGTCTGTCTCACGTGACGAGTTGCGGCTTGTCAAGCCGCACTGTACTGAATGTGTCTGCCGTGTAAGCCTCTCCACGTGGATAATTAGTATGCAAATACAAGCACTGCTCTCGCGCTCATGCTATGCCAAACTGGTTATGCACGCGGTTCGCCCTGGCGGGTCCTCTGGTACTGGGGGATTATCAGATAGACGTAGCTTCTTTGGAGCAGGGGGACGGTAGGACTTTGGGGGGAGCCCCCCTGCGTGTGACCCTGGCTGCCTTCTGTGGGTTCTTTGGTCTTCTCTTGCTGCGTTGCAGCGTTGCGCGCTCTCCCCCCGTGTTGCATGTATCACCCAATGCGGGTGGTACTTATCTGTCTTAGGCGAGAGGCCTGGATGGAAGATTTCAGGGGCATGGCTCCCCGGTAGTCCTCTCCAGGCGAGCGTCCAAGCACAAGCCCCGTGCTGTGGATGTTCTTGCACACACGCAAGAACGTTGAGAGCTAAGCCCACGTGCGTGCCCTGCCCCACTTGGGCTTATTAAAGTCGCTCTTGGCCCAGGGATGTCTGGGTAGTGTAGTCCACAGGGCTGCTTTCCTGCAAGAAGGGCACAAAAGCCTCCTATAAAGGTGGATTCAAATCCTTTCGCTTCTTGCCTGTTTTTTACATGTTGCCATTAGGCCATGGTCCCCAACAGGGTCCATTACAGATAGTCCTAAGTCTTGCCCCATGACAGTACTCCCCCCTGCACAGAAGGATCTGGGTTTGGGATTGTTCGGGTAGTTTTGATGGAACGCCGTGACTAATCCGGAGGCGTGAACGTTGTGTGCAGGTTCCCAGGAACTGTCTTCCGGGTCATACCCCACCCAGTCTATGAGATAATAAAGCCCATCCTTTCATTGTTGCGAGTTCAGGTTTGCTCGTACCTCGTACTCAGGATGGCCCTCAACCAGAATGGGCGGTGGCCTTTAAGTATGAATGGAAGGTGTGGCTGGTTTTATCAAGGGAACATGGAAGGTGGGGTGGATTTCCATTTGACTAGGTAGACTCAGCCTCACTGTCACCGGATTGATCACTGCGGATATGGTGAATGGACCAAGGAATCGGGGTTGGAGCTTATGGGGACCTGTCATCTTGATATTACGTATTGAGAGCCAAACCCAATCTTCTTGTTTGTACTGGAGACCCTCTTGTTGCTTCTTATCAGCGTACAATTTGTAGGTACGTTTAGTTATTTCCAGGTTCTGTTGTATGTGGGACCAGACTTGTCGTGCATGAGCATGCTGTCCTACCAACATGGACAGGTTGTCCTGAGGTGAGCTAGCGCTGTGGGCAAGACCTTTGGATGATAACCGTATACCCCGAAAAATTGTTTACGCCTTGTGGAACTATGTACACTGTTGTTATAGGCGACTTCTGCCAGTCAGACATATTGAAACCAAGATGCCTCAGTACCAGTAGTGTAGCAACGCAGGTATTGCTCTAATCCCTGGTTTACCTTTTTGGTCTGTCCGTCAGTCTCTTGATGATATCCCGAGGATAGACTCACTTCCATGCCTACCAACCGACAAAAGGCTTGCCAAAAGCGAGACGTAAACTGTGGACCACGATCTGTAATGACCCGTGTGGGTAGTCCATGTAGTCACACTATGTTTTGCAGAAATAGTTTCGCCAATTCCCCAGCAGTGGGAACCCCCTTGCAAGGAATGAAATTACTCATTTTGGTTAGTGAATCAACTACTACCAGAATGGACGTATAGTTTTGGTTGGGTGGTAGATCCACGATCAGGTCCATGGTGACCGTGTGCCACGGAGTTGGTGGAGTGGGCAATGGTTGCAGTAACCCCGCAGGCTTCTGATGACTATCCTTCTGTCTCCCACATATGTCACACTCAGACACATAAACTTGCACATCACGGTGGAGAGTAGGCCACCAATAATGACGTGCTATGTTTTGTTGAGTTTTGGCTACACCTGGGTGGCCTGCGGTTGAAAGATCGTGACACCATTGTAAGACTTCCTTTCTGAACGTTGTGGGTAAGTATAAAGACTTGCCGTTATACGGGAGACCACATAGGAGAGAGTGCTGTGAGCCCCTAGAGCACCAATCTTGTAACCCTTGAGACGACATAGCCTTTAGAACATCCTCAAAGATGTTGGGATTGCCTACCACCCCTATTATACGTGTGGTTGGTACAATTGGATGCAGCTCAGTTGTTACTTTGGCATCTGTTTCAGGGTAACGTGATAAAATATCTGCTTTTTGATTATCTGTCCCAGGGTGGTAGGTGATAAGGAAATCGAAATCGGCTAAAAACAGCACCCAGCATAGCTCTCGGGGACTGAGGGTTTTAGCAGTTTTAATAAACTGCGGATTTCAATGGTCGGTTATCACTGTTATGGGGTGATGGGCCCCAGGAGGTAATGCCGTCATTCATCAAAAGCCGCCTTTGCTGCCAACATCTCCCAATCGGCTATGGTGTAATGGGTTTCAGCCGGCAGTAGCTTCTGGAAATAGTAAGATACTGGATGCAAAAGTCCAGTCTGAGGATCTTGTTCTGAGAGTACCGCTCCAAGAGCACAACTAGAGGCATCCGACTCTACTATGAATGGCTGAGCTAGGTCTGGGTACTTTAAAAGAGGATCTGAAGTAAAGGCCTGTTTTAATTGCTGAAAACCCTGTTCTTCAGCCACGTCCAATTGGTAGGTTTTTCCTTTTCGGAGTAACTTGGTGATAGGTGTCACTAACTCAGAGAAGTCTTTGATGAAGCGCCGATAAATGTTTGCAAACCCCAAAATGGCTTGTACCTCTTTAACGGACGTGGGGGCTGACCAATCTAAAACTGCCTGAACTTTACGCTGGGCCATGTGCACTCCAGAGAGTGTCAAAATGTATCCTAGGAATTCCACGGTAGAACGGTGAAATTCGCATTTCTCAGTTTTGGCAAATAGGCGGTGCTCCCGTATTCGTTGAAGCACGGCCCTAACATGTTTCACATGTTCATGCTTCTTCTGAGAATAGATCAAGATGTCATCTATGTAAACTATTGCAAACACGTCCAGGTATCCACGCAGTACCTCATTGAGGAAGTGCTGGAAGGCCGCTGGAGCATTGCACAGACCGAAGGGCATCATCTGGTACTCATACAGGCCGAATTTGGTTCTGAATGCCGTTTCCCATTCATCAACAGCCCGTACCCGCACCAGGTGATATGCTCCTCATAGGTCTAGTTTTGTATAAACCGTCGCACTGCGAACCTGATCCAACAATACCAGCATTAACAGCAATGGATACCGTTTTTTGACTGTGATGCGATTAACCCCACAGTAATCAATACACGCCCTTAATTCGCCAGTCTTCTTTGGTATAAAAAAGAGAGGCGACGAAACTGGGGAATTAGAGGATCTAAAAAAAGCATTCTGCAGATCTGTGTAGTTTTTCAAGTGTTTTGTCTCAGCGTCAGAAACAGCATAAACACAACTGCATGGCAGCACTGCGCCTGGTACTAGATCAATTCGACAATCGAATGGTCTGTGCGGTGGCAGTATTTCTGCAGCTTGTTTGCTGAACACATCTGTATATTTGTGGTATTCAGAAGGCTGGGTGATTAGATCAATACTCTCTGTAGCTGTCGCACATAAAATAATCGCCGGATCGTGCTCCGGCTGTTGACTGTGCGCCAGAGACATACAATGCGCTAGGCAGTCTGGAGAAGTTAGGGACACCTGCCCTGTAGACCAGACAAATTGAGGGTTATGTTTACAAAACCATGGGAGGCCCAGGATGACACCGAACTGAGGTGCTGCTATTAAATCAAATTGAATATTTTCCAAATGAGTTTCTTGACAACGCAACATAACCACCTGCATACTATTTATAACAGGTCCGGAACATAATGCAGTACCATCGACTGCCCTCACCTCTTCTGGGGTATCTTCTGGGCACAAAGGTATTCCCAGCTTGTGAGCATAGGCAATATCGATGAAGTTACCCATGGCCCCAATATACAAGAGGAGGGTGACAGGAACCTCTCAGCCAAGGAACCCTAAAGCCCCTGATAAGGCGACATGTGGGGCAAAATGAGCGAACCCAACAACTGGGGTAACTTCCACTTCCTGGCTCGACTGTCCTACACCTACAACTGCTGAGCTGAGGTGTTTCCCTGTGACTTTGGCTTTGTAGGGCACTCCTTCACAAAGTGTCCAGTGGTACCGCAATGTAGGCAGATCACCTCCTTACGTCGGCACTCCTTCTCATCCTTAGTAAGCGGGCCCCTAGTAGAACCAATTTGCATGGGCCCATCCCTGGCCGCCTATCAGACGAGCCGGCAGGGCGTGATATGCGTAACTGATCACTACGCTGATCGCTATGGGCTGCGCATCCCCACATCTTTTGTCTCCACAGCACTCTGCATGATGATGGTCTAGACGTAAGGCCAGATCAATCATTGCTGGCTAGTCCTGTGGCTGAGGATCCACTTGGACTATGAGATCTTTAAGCTCATCCTTCAGGCCCTGGTAGAACAGTGACATTTGCTTTTCGTGGGGCCAGTCTGCTTCCGCCACTAACCCGTTAAACTGAGTGACATATGTTATCAGTTCCTTGTTCCCTTGATTCAGGCTTAGAAGCTTGCGATCCTTGCACATGGCCGCCGCCCTACAGTTAAAGATCTTTCCAAACTCAGCCTGAAATTCCTCCCTATCGTACAAGCTCCCATCATCCCTTTGCACCAGAGGGTTTGCCCAGGCCGCCGCATCCCCAGTTAATTATGAGATAACAGAGGCTGTTCTAGCCTGGGTAGTCCTAAACGCTGTTGATTTGGTCAGTAAATGGAGTTTGCACTGGGTGAGGAAGGTTTGGAACTTTTGAGGGTCCCCTGAGTACCTTTCAGGTGGGGCTAAGGGCACCACTTGTTCCGGGGTGACATGCACCTGAACTGGGTTGGGGGCAGAAGGACCACTAGGAAGAGGTGACGCTTGCGCAGTCAAACTGCATACTTGAGTGGCCAACACCACATAATCCTGCCTGGTGGCAGCGAGCTTGGCCTACAGATCTTGCAGGACATTTGTGAGTTCCTCCATGGCCTGGCTGGCCCGTACCACTCAGGGGCCTAGCACACTTGGGCTTGTGATTCTGTCACAGCTTCAGTCTTCAGGCTCACGAGTGGCACAAACCAACCATACCCTATGCAGTCTGGGCGCTTGCAAGATGAATCTTATACAAGCCATGGAGACCGCAGTGGGGAAAAAGGGTTAGGAACTGGATTGTTGGATGGGTACAGGTAATTAGGGTTACCGGTAAGAGGATTAGGAAAGGTGAGGTGGACAGGCAAGGGGACATAGGATAATACAATAGAACATATTCATTACACCTCACACGTAATACATTCCACTATAAGCTTAAGAGCTAAAAAGAGACTTATCTCTGGTGTGAGTGCTGGCCTCCTGCCTGCGCACTCTCTGGTCCGGGATCTGGAGCGTATTTCCGCTGTCAAAAGAGCAGGAGTTACTAATCCTTGTGTTTTTTCACACACATAGGACTTAACAACTGCTGAGCATGCAAATGGTCAATCACACCCCTCTGCGTGCCCTAAAGCAGTGCGGTACACTCCAGGTTAATGCACTTACAATTGTCTTAGTTTGAGCCAAGCACATGCGGATTTAAGGCTGCACGTGGCTCTGCGCCGTGTCTGCTCTATTCACGAGGTTGGGGACCCCTGGGCGGTCTTGCCGCTTGTGTGCTATGATTTTTGCTGTCTGTCGCACGTGACGAGTTGCGGCTTGTGAAGCCGCACTGTACTGAATGTGTCTGCCGTGTAAGCCTCTCCACGTGGATAATTAGTATGCAAATACATGCACTGCCGTCGCGCTCATGCCATGCCAAACTGGTTATGCACGCGGTTCGCCCTGGCGGGTGCTCTGGTACTGGGGGATTATCAGATAGACTTAGCTTCTTTGGAGCAGGGGGAAATTAGGACTTTGGGCGGTACACCCCTGCGTGTGCCCCTGGCTGCCTTCTGTGGGTTTGTTGGTCTTCTCTTGCTGCATTGCGTGCTCTCCCCCGTGTTGCCTGTATCCCCCAATGCAGGCATTACTTATCTGTCTTAGGCGAGGGGCCTTGGTGGAAGATTTCAGGGGCGTGGATCCTCGTGCTGATCCCCGTGCACAGATCTCCCTGGAACACGTCCTCTCCAGTCGAGCGTCCAAGCACAAGCCCCGTGCTGTGGATGTTCTTGCACGCATGTGGGCATATTCAAGTAGTTCTTGGCCCAGTGATGTCTGGGTAGTGTAGTCCACAGGGCTGCTTTCCTGCAAGAAGGGCACAAAAGCCTCCTAATAAGGGTGGATTTGAATCCTTTTGCTTCTTGCCTGTTTTTTACTTGTTGCCATTAGGCCATGGTCCCCAACAGGGTCCATTACAGATAGTCCTAAATCCCATGACACTTACAAACTATTTTCTTCTAGGAATGAGACACATATTGGGAAGAACCAACAACGGATACATAGAAGGAAGACAGACTGTACGCCAGATGAAGAACAGAAACAGAAACACGATCAAGCCATCAACATAGAACGTAAACACTACAGGCCAGAAGTCCAAAACCTCCCACACAAAAAGCTCAGTAAAGTATCCTCAAATCTGAGCACACCGATCCAAGTCATCCTTTTATATAAAGTATACCCTCTCTAGGCTCGATCTTAGCAACAATGCCTCAATCCACATATCATCTGCAGGCTTCTTCTCACTCTTCCAAAAGCGCAAAACCTCAATTTTTGGTGATCACTGCACCTATTATGAACCATAATATTTAAGCCTTACCCAGCTGAACTAAAAACATCACTTCAAACCCATCACAGGGTTCAGGGGCAGGTCTTGTATCAGTAACAAATTATTTTTTAAAAATCTAACACGTCAATCCAAACCTTTGTAAGCCTTGAGCACTCTCAAAGCCTATGTCAGATCTCACAGGCCAGACCAACACATCCAGTCGCCCTATAACATCTAAAGACTATCCCCTTCTGGGGATACAGGTCGTATCTCACGCCCTGGGTAGTGAAGCACACCACCATTGACGTGGAATCTGCCAACTCTGTATCTAGTTCTACACCACAATATGTTTTTCTCGTCCTCTAACATTTGTAAACACTCCTCAGTAACAGATTTTTATATTTTAGCAGAGCGAACCCCAGAGAAGTCTGCGGAAACTCTGTATCCCATCTAGATCAATTTTGCTGATATTTCATGTACCTACGCAACTCCCTGGAAGTCAATTTGTATTGAAATCTATGGTATTCAAGCTCTCCTCTTGTAACTTTTTCCAAACATCCCATAGCCATAGGATGATCGACTTGATCCAGCTATGCCATTACAGATGCAGGTTCCTATCTTTTAATGTCAGGTTCCCCCAAATTGATGCTTCTTCATGGAGATACAAAAATGTCCATTCATGTTGCCCTGCCAAGTCCTGACTTTGCTGGACACCAAGGTCAGAGAGATGGCCCGTTCATGAAGGCTGTCCATAGATATTAGCTGCCAGGGTGGATATGGAACAAAGACCTCCTTTCCTAACAACACAAATAATCACACGGGCCAATGTTGCCAGCCTCTCAAAATAAATGCCCAATGGTGATTCCAGGTGCTAGGGAACACAAATCCCCCATCCTTGACTTTCTTCTGCATCACCCTGGTTGGAATGTGGGGACATTTTCCTTCTCACCACAGACAGTCTTTAAATACACAGTACATTCTGTCCTCATCCCCTTTCAGAAGAGATAAGAGAGGATTCTCTAAAACAAAGACATTTAGTCAGACGGCACATCTTTAAAGTATTGATCTTGGCCCATAAGAAAAGGTCAAAACGTTCCCCATCTCATAATGTCAATCTTAATCTTGTGCCGTGCTGCAATCAAATGAATGGACATCCACTTCCTCATATCATGCACCAACTTTATCCTCAAGTATGCAAGCTCCCCACCAGACATATCAGGTCCCACCCCCCCAAGAGTCTCTTAAAACACATTTTCAAAATCAGGACAACTTGCACCAACTTAAACTCATGTCTGAAATACTACCTACTCCCAGATCAACTCCATCAGTGGGGACTTCCCATCGACTGGGTTCTATCAGAGTGCAATTATATTGTCTGCATAAAAAGTACCTTAAAGTCCTCCCCACGAATCCCTAATTTCTGGCCTCTGCCAAATAGGTGTGGCCAACAGTTCCACAGCGAGATGAATTAAGAGAGATGACATGGGACAACTCTACCGAGTACCATTCTCCAGATAAAAATAATCTGTAAGAAGGCTATTGGTCAAGATTGTAGACTGTCTTTTAGCATACTAAATCTGAAAGGCAAGTATATACCAGTTACCCAGTAAATCTCCCTAGTATATATTTTATA
Source organism: Ambystoma mexicanum (assembly GCF_040938575.1). NCBI lineage: Eukaryota > Metazoa > Chordata > Amphibia > Caudata > Ambystomatidae > Ambystoma > Ambystoma mexicanum. Next base: position 353,138,806 of record NC_090921.1, read on the forward strand.
TAGAACCATACTACCAGAGGCGTAGACAGGGTAGGGCCTGAGCAGGCCAGGCCCACCCAAAATCTGTAAACGCCCACTCAGCAGCACTGTGTGGGCATTTAAAGATGTTAATATCACTCTGTTGATCCCAGCTACATTAGCTTCAGGCCCCACTCATTAGGCAATCCTGGCTACGCCTCGGCATACTAGCTAGTCGAAGGCTGTCTGAGAATATAGGCTTGTCGCTGCGGAAAATGATGGAGTCTTTTTGAAGACACTTGAGTTCACAAGAGTCCTAATATTTGTGTTTCTATGGCTGTCCAACATTAATGCACTTTACACTTTGTTCAGACTATAGTCTCTCTCAAACCTCAGAGCAAGGCTTGGTGTAATGATATGGGTCTATAGATATTGCATCCCGTATTATCCTTCCTAGACGGGATAATGAATCTTATAACGGCCTCCTGCATGGACTCAGATCACCTCCCGTCCTTACTCAACCATTAAAAACCATAGCTAGATAAGGGCTAAGAGGAGCTTCTAACCTCTGTAAAGGTCTTCTGTATATCTGTGAGGACCTGGAGATTTTCCAGAGTTGGTGACCGCCAGACCATACCCATACAAATAAAAGGGTACTACTATACTATGCCTATCCACAACACTGTGGCAGGTGGAGGTAGATCCCTGCCAAAATGTTCCAACATTATGGGATCAGATACTATGACCTCTCTGTAAATATTTCCATAGACGTGTCAGAACTCCAAAGGGATGTACGCATTAGTGAACACCAGGGTTTGTTATCACCACGCAGCTTGAAAAAGTGTGTGTCCAAAATCTTCACACATTTATGACCATGTTCCCAGTAATGATGATGCCTACAAAAACATCTTCTCAGCCTGCAACAAGAACAGGGAATTCAGCTCCTCTTTTGCCCTCCTCGGGCCCACCTCTCCTTTGTCTCAGCAAAGTAAAGCTCTGTAGCTTTCACTTTCTTTCCAGCCTTGTTAGCCTTGTCTTGCCAGAGTGACCTTTGCATCTAATCAGTCCCCTCCCCCAAGGTCAGGCTTCAGGCATCTCAGGCCACTTGATTACTTGCAGATCCCCCATTTTTTGTTTCAGAAAAAGCCTGAATTTCTAAGAGATCATTTCTGATAAAAAATTAGCCCACCACTAACAAGGAGAGGCGGGGGGATCCAGATGGTCCCAGCACTCTAAACATTTGGTTAGGACATGCAGTCAGACATGTGCATGATCAGAGCTTAGTATTTCATCACTCTCTGCTCTAGAATCACGGTTGACCAAGTTCCTAGATATAAAGTTGTAACCTATGCAGCAAGTCCTGAGCCGGGTAGGAAAACATGTACTTCTACTTCTAGGATGAAATGTACACCAGACACCAGGCGGGTTAAACTTGTTTACAATCTTAATCAAGGGTATTTCACCCCAATCACGACAACACAGTCAATCATTTGAACATTGTCCAGCACTACATTGAAGTCGCCACATAAAATACAGGATCAGGAAATTCATGGCAACGCAGCAGCCATCCCCTAACAAAAAACCTAGCTGCAGAGTTAGGCACATAACCACATCCAATTGCAAAAGCAATATTAAACTGTAAGTATCTTAACACTATAATGCAAAAAGCAACCAGGAAGGAAGCCCAAGAGCCAGCACTAGCACATTACTTTGATCCCATTATGAGGTTTCTCCTTGCATCAGATCTGTTTTCATTGCTGTCCTGCCTCCTGGACGATTCAAGCATATGTTGAATGGACCCTACGTCAAGGCTATTCAAAGCCACATTCGTTTTTCTTTGAATTCCTGTATATGCCACATATTCTGGCACAACTGTTAGGGTAGCTCAGTACACCATATGTTAACTGGTGCTGCCTATGCAGATCCGTGGATTTCTGAATCAACCTTCCCTTCTACATAACATCCCTGCTGAAGTCTGCAAAAACTTCACTTGCTCATATGAGGAACAATTGCTTCACAAGGAAAAAAACATTTTTTACAAGAAGCAGCCTGGGCGATTCCTCTTCAGCTGGTTGATGGCCCAGAAACACCTTCACGGTGATCCCTCCTAAAGAAGCTAGTTTGTTAGCATCCTTCTCCTTGGATACAATTTCTCCCCGTTGACTACCGCCTGCTCTAGGAGACTGGAGCATCCGTTGCTCTGAAGCTGCACCTTCCCTATTCCAAATATATCAGGTGTTACTGTGGTCATCATCTCCTTAAGTTTAGAATCCCTTGCTCAACGATCTGCACCACCAGTAGCCTCATACTTGTCCTTAAGTCTTTCGGTGGAGTGAGAGTCTTTGATGGTCATGCTACAGGACAACCTGTCTAGAAAAGGAAGATCTCACCAAAGTCTTGAGCAGCATCTCTCGAGGCGCAGGGGCACCGCTGCCGTGCTGCCATACATTGGGCTGCCATTACAAAATGTCTTTCATCCAATTTTCGAAGTGCATATTGCTGCGCCAGTTCCCCATAAGGTCTAGGGGAAAATATCTCAAGAAACAAAACTGGACCATTTTGAGATACTTGTCCTGTGAGGGTTTTTCGGGAGTAGGGGTTCATAGAAAACCCCTTTCTCCTGAAGGGTCAATAACAAATTCTATAGCAATGTGAATTCTTGACGTATTGGCAAAATACTGTTGGAATTACCATCTGTCCGATTCGAGTGATTTTCTCCAGTGCTATTCCAAGTGTTCTGGCACATTTCTGACAGTTTAAAGACTGCCTATTTTTAACTGTACCTTGGAGTTGGAGGTAAGCATTCCGAATAGCACTAAACATGTTTTTGACTTGTATTACTGTATAAAAGGGGGTGCTGGACATTCCCTTTAAAACGGCCAAACACATGTTTTTGAATGAGACACTTTAAGGCGATGCACACCTGTCACCACCTAACTTATCCATGTAAAGGATAAAAGGGACAGTATTGACCCTTTTTATGCATTAAAAAAGTAAAGTAGTCATATGGGCCACTACTGTATATTATACATTTCCACCAACACATTGAAGGTGGACATGAATATACAGATGCTTTAAAACAGTGACTTCAGAGGCTACCAGTGGCGAAGGTAGTATCTCTGGAATAGGTACCCCAGAAACACCACCTCTGCTAGCGGTACGCTCTGAATTAGGCAGATTTCCAGAAATACCGCCAACGGAGATGGGATGGTGGTCTTTAGCACAGGCTGGCTGCATTTCTGCAAAAAAATCCCACCTAACTGGTAATGACCTCCTTTACATTTGGATGTTTTTCACACCTTTTTAAAAAACGATCGAACATACCTTGTTTTAAAAACAGTTTTACCATTGTGATGTGTTGTGTGTTTAGCTGTGGGATGCTATTTTTTTTTTTTATTCATGTAGGATAATAATGTACGAGTAGTTTTTTTTATGAAAGAGTAACATTTGATTTTGCATATTGATTAATAGTGTTATTGTTCTGATGTTATTGTTTATAATAGATCGTGTTAGTTTGATTTATTTAACCTATGTGTTGAATTTGTATTTTCTTGAAAATTTAATGAAGATAACTTTAGAAAAAGAAAAAAAAAATTATATTTATATATGTAACATGGCCACAGTAGTGGCCATATAGTTATGGTTAAGTTGGTGTTTCCATAGGAAGAGCACTTTTTGGGCGGCTTATAGCTCCGCTCCCCCTGGACGAATCCACACCAAACTTTGCAAAAAAGTATATGGCCCATTCTGAATATGTTTGCAAAGTTTGGTGAGGATTCGTCCAGGGGGGGAAAAGTTATAGGGGGGGGTCCCAGAATTTCTTTTTTTCCCATAGACTGAATGGGAATTTTTTTTTGCTCGCGCCTACAGCCCAAACCGCTGGACGGATTTTCACCAAATTTGGACCAGGAGCAGCGGCTTGTTCCCGAAAGCGTGCTTTTGCAAATTTGGTGAAAATCCATCCAGTAGTTTTTTTTAAAATGTCCAAAAAGTAGGTAACAAAAAATTAGTGATATCTGTGGTTGGTCCGCGGACACACTTCCCTGTTCGCTCCACGGACAGTGTCCTGATTGGCCGAGTGGCTTACGTCATGTCCGCGGACATATGGCGTGTTCGCTGATTGGACGGTGTTAAGCGTGAAGCGCGTCAGAATTTCGATAGCGCCCGCCATCTTGGCGCGGTAAAAGTTTGTTCAAAATGTGTATTTAGTAGAGTGTGTTGGTGTGTAGAAGTGTTTGGGGAGGATGGGAGGGTATGAGATAGGTTAAATGTTGTGCTTTTTTATGTGGTAGACGTTCTTTTTGTGTTCGATTTGTCTGCGGACATCACGGGTGTTCTGAAATGTTCTAAATAAACTGAATGGGGGATGTTCTGAGGACTCAATGTGTGTCCGTTTTGTTCGCAAGCAAGCTGAAACTGTTCTAAGAACACTTACGGTATCCTGAAATGTTCGCAAATAAACAAAATGGGGGTGTTCTGGGGACGCTGTCCGTATTCTTCTGTGTCAAGTTGAATGTGTTCTAAGAACACTCGGTGTGTCCTGAAATGTTTGCAAATAAACAAAATGGAGGTGTTCTGGGGACGCTGTCCGTATTGTTCTGTGGCAAGTTGAATGTGTTCTAAGAACACTCGGGGTGTCCTGAAATGTTCACAAATAAACAAAATGGGGGTGTTCTGAGGACGCTGTCCGTATTGTTCGTTGTTAAGTTGAAAGTGTTCTAAGAACTCTCGCGTTGTCCTGAAATGTTCATAGGGTTGTCCTGAAGACGCTGTCCGTATTGTTCGATGGCAAGTTGAAAGTGTTCTAAGAACTGTCTCGGTGTCCTGAAATGTTCGTAAATAAACAAAATGGGGGTGTGTTCTAAGAACTCACGTGTTGTCCTGAAATGTTCGTAGGGGGTGTCCTGAGTACGCTGTCCGTATTGTTCAATGTCAATTTGAAAGTGTTCTAAGAACTGACTCGGTGTCCTGAAATGTTCGCAAATAAACAAAATGGGGGTGTGTTCTAAGAACACATGCGTTGTCCTGAAATGTTCGTAGAGGGGTGTCCTGAGGACGCTGTCCGTATTGTTCGTTGTCGTGTTGAAAGTGTTCTAAGAACACTCGGGGTGTCCTGAAATGTTCGCAAATAAACAAAATGGGGGTGTTCTGAGGACGCTGTCCGTATTGTTCAGTGTAAGTTGAAAGTGTTCTAAGAACTCTCGCGTTGTCCTGAAATGTTCGCACGTAAACAAAATGGGGGTGTGTTCTAAGACCACACGCGTTGTCCTGAAATGTTAGTATGGGGTATCCTGAGGACGCTGTCCGTATTGTTCGTTGTCGAGTTGAAAGTGTTCTAAGAACTCTTGCGGTGTCCTGAAATGTTCGTAGGGGGTGTCCTGAAGATGCTGTCTGTATTGTTCGATGGCAAGTTGAAAGTGTTCTAAGAACACTCGCGGTGTCCTGAAATGTTCGCAAATAAACAAAATGGGGGTGTTCTGAGGACGCTGTCCGTATTTTTCGTTGTCAAGTTGAAAGTGTTCTAAGAACTCTCGCGTTGTCCTGAAATGTTCGCACATAAACAAAATGGGGGTGTGTTCTAAGAACACACGCGTTGTCCTGAAATGTTCGTAGGGGATGTCCTGAGGACGCTGTCCGTATTGCTCGTTGTCGAGTTGAAAGTGTTCTAAAACCTCTCGCGGTGTCCTGAAATGTTCATAGGGGGTGTCCTGAAGACGCTGTCCGTATTGTTCGATGGCAAGTTGAAAATGTTCTAAGAACTCTCGCGTTGTCCTGAAATGTTCATAGGGGGTGTTCTGAAGACGCTGTCCGTATTGTTCGCTGGCAAATTGAAAGTGTTCTAAGAACACTGGTTATGTCCGCGGGCATTAAAAGTTTCCATAGGCTACAGTTGAAATTTTTGACTCTATGGGTGTGATATGCTGCGGTGGTTTTGGCAAGGGCATAGAGTGTTGGATGCATGACCATTTGGTCATGCACCCAAAACTCTATGCCCTGGCCACAACCACCGCAGCATATCACATTTATAGTTGCTTATAACTTTGGGTCAAAAACAAATTTATAAGGAACAAAGTTCTAAGATATTATGGGTGTGATATGCTGCGATGGTTGTGGCCATGGCATAGAGTGTATAATATACCTACTGTTTGGTTTAGTAACTGGAGTACATGTATTTCTTGTTAATTTCTGTGATAAAAGAAAATAGCATGTTAGTATTAGTATTTTGTAATGACTTATTACATTGTATAATCAACATTTTTTTTTTGGACCCTCATATTTAGTAGATTACAAACCAGAGTACTGTGCAATTTGCTCAGTTTCTGTGTTTGTTGCTAATATCACTGGGTCTGTGGGAGAAAAAAAAATCCATGTTGGATAAAAAAAAAACCTTTTTCTGTTATGCTACAGTTTATTTGTTTGTTTGTTTTCAGTGTTCATTTGTTGTTTCTGGCTAATGCTTTATACATTGGGTTGTTGCATTTTTTTTGGGAGCAGTAACATATTATTTATTTGTTTGGATATTATGAAATTTTGGAGCAGTTAGATACCAGTAGGCATATTCTAACTGTCTATTTTTTTAATATATTTTAGTGGTATTGATTTATCTGTTTGGATATTGTTAAATTTTGGGACAGTTAGATACCAATTGGCGTATTCTAACTGTCTATTTTTTATATATTTTAGTGGTATTGATTTATCTGTTTGGATATTGTTACATTTTGGGACAGTTAGATACCAATTGGCGTATTCTAACTGTCTATTTTTTGCTCTAATTTAGTGGTATTAATTTATCTGATTAATTGTTTTAGAATCTTTGGGCAGTTCGATAGCTTTTGGAATATTCTAACAGTTTATATTTTTTACTACAAGTTTACTTGAGGTTTAAGTACAGTTTAGTTATCAAATTTTGGTTTTAAGAACATTAAATAAGCGTTTGTAAGATTTGCTGGTAATCTCTGCTTTATAGTAATGGTACTATCATTACATTCAAACCATCCACATTTCTTTTTTATATATGCAGTGTAGTGCCATGAATTGGTTGTGGCTCCTGCGTGGTAGATTATACCTATTGTTGTGAAGGTTTTCTTACCAAGTGATATTTGACCATGTGTGAATTCAGCCAGCTTGCAGTTGTTTTTGGTACCATCTGCATTGTAACGTAGAAGCATTAGTATTAAGTATTTACTATGTGTTTGTTTTACTAACGTGGAGCGATTATCTTAATTGCAGGTAGAACATAATCTACCATGGTTTGCATTTTGTACAAGTTGCTGAAATGGAATGGATTCACAATTAGGTATTGATATATATACGAAGCGTTCATTGGGGATTTCTTCTCTTGTGTCACATTGTTGCAGAGTGTGCATGTATGTTCCCACATGTATGAAATCTGGAAGATTTCATTTATAGGTATGTTTTTGTTTTCCAGTACTTGTAGTAAGTACATTAGAAATTCTTGTGGATCTTCCTGTGAGTTTATAGTGAATTTCACCATTCCAGCACAGTAGTCCAATTGTAGTCTTATTCCATAAACACTATACGTGTTGCCAGGATTGTTTGCTGCATTTCTGTGAAGTACTAACATGTGCATACACAATGGGTCTGTACTGTGTAAGTAAATGTAGTCAACAATTGGTGGTAACTGAAATAGAATATTCATTGCTACATTTGTGTAGCAACTTACACCAACTATATTTGAGAGTTTAAATGGACCAGGTAGTTCTGTATCTGAGTGATTCTTTTTTAGTTTGTCTTCCTTCTTTGACGAAGTACCTGGTTTACTTTCCCTAATTGGTTCTTTTTTTGCTTGTGGTACTTGATGAAGTTTTAGTTTCTTTTACTCTCTTTGGAGGATTTGCAGTGACATCCTGTTGCATTTCTGTTTGATTTAGTTTTATTTTAGAACATTTTCCTTTTTGTGGAACAGGATATGTTTCTAGATGGGGGTGTATAGTGAACAAAGTCTATTGTATTCTAAAATGCAAGGAATATCAGTGTTTATTTTACTTGCATCAAAGTTGATTAGAAATAGACCGTCAAGGGTACGTAAGCGTGATAGTGCTACGTAGCTCATGCCTTCTTTAAAGACTGAGTTACCAATGTCTATCATTGCTTTGTCTAGGGTAAGCCATTGTGATTTATGAATGGTGACTGCGTATGCAAGAGTTAGAGAAAATTGTTCTCTGCGTACATACATGTCTTTGAAGAGAAGGAATCGAGCTGTTGAGGGTCCTATCCTTTTTTTGTTGTGCCAGGAGAGAGTTTCTCAGATACTCTTTTGTTGAGAGAACAACAGATAGCTATGGCTGTGTGTTTTAGAAAACAGATTGTTTGGATTTTGGGAGATTCATGGATACATTGGTTGAAGGTGCATGCAGAAAGCTGTGGAGTAGCTGTAGATCTTGGATCTCCACATGTGGCAGTACACTGGCATGGAGTATGTGGAATGAAGTGGTTGGACTTGCTACCTCTTTGTGCTACTTTGGAGACAGAGCAACATCCAGACATAATTGTAATTCATTGTGGAGGGAATAGTTTAGGACATGTGTCTGGAATTTCTTTGCAATTTTCTATGAAGGTAGGACTTGGGAAGGTCATGGACATGTTTCCTAATTCTCAAGTAATATTTTACTGATTTCACAGAGACAAATGTGGCTTTGTCCTTCTTCATTTGGTCCACGAATGGAAAAAGCAAGGTGCAATGTTAATAAGGCTGTTTGTGTCTTTCTAAGAGATTTTGGCATGTCTTATTCTCATAATGAAAATTTTATGTTTCGTAGTACATACATTTGTCACAGAGATGGAGTCCATCTAACTTATGCTGGCAATCAGATTTTATTGACAAATATACAAAATGCATTATAACCTTTTTTAGATTTACAGCATCTATTTTGAAGTAGGTGTTAAGTATTTATAATTTTTGACATACAAACACCTCCCAAAGGCTCTTTTAAGAGCCACCACTTCCTACCAGAGAAAATTGCAATGGTTATGATAGGGTACCAACCCAATTTTTTTGATGTCCGTGAACTGTCCACCGACTTCTCAAAAATACAAAGGGCCCTGCTTCATTTATTTTCACTTCTATTTTGTAACTGTGAGATGGGGGCTCTGAAAAGAGCCTTATTGTTTTTGGATTTTTGTAATTTTGAATTTTCTTTGGTTTTTTAGACACAACACACTAGGAGAGGAGGGGAAAGGAGGGTAAAGGGGGGGACACCAACCACAGGGATAAGAAAGGGCGAGCTGAGAGAGGAAGATGTAGAGTGGGTTTTATTTGGGTAGTGAGCAGGTCTTCTCGTGCTCTGAGACAATAGTCTCAAAAGCACTCCGAAGTCGCTCCCCCCTGCAGAGTACTGTGTCACAGTACATACATACAACTGTGACCCTCGAAAGGTAATGGTCATCAGAATTCTGTATGGCCTGTGAGGCAGCTTGAGGAAGACGCTGTCCCACAGAGGTGGTCCTTGTGGTGACAGGATCAGAAACGGAGAATGAAGTAGAGAAAATCAACCTACTACGTTCTTCTCAGGGTACAACCTTGCGAATAGCCCCAGTGTGAAATGACCTCAGGTGTCGCTTCATGGTCGTGGTCCCAAAGCTGTACGAACTTTGCTTCCCGCGACTGAGTATCATTTTGCACTCATTGCAGATAACACTGTTCGCACGAGCCTTAGGACCATTCCCATAAATGGAAAATAACCACCACGCCCAAGACTCACGTCTAGTGCGGGTATTAGGGATTTCCTCTACTTCATTCTCGTCATCCTCTTCTTCCTCCTCTGCATCTTCACTCCTGTTCCTCTCTTCAGGCCCTTGGGAAGGTGGTGGTGGTGGAGGAGGTGCTGATGCCATCTCGATGCTGTAATCAGCAAGTTGCACGAGAAATAGTTGTGCTCTGAAGAATAGCCAGAAACACAATGAGAATAAGCTCTAGGGTGTTGTCTTTTATAGTGGTGCTTGTGCGCGGTTAACGGACATGCGCGCTGTCCGCGGACAGATCGAACACAAAAAAGGGTTCCAAAAGTTTCAAAAGATACGTAGAAACTCAGGATTACTATGTGGGACTTGTGCCATGATGAGTTTGTATGGAAAAATATTGTGGATTACTCGAAAATGTACTTTTAATTTGTTCGGGGACACAAACAGTGTCCGCATTCAGAACACGCGATTAGCGTTGGTGCCGTCACATGATCCCTTCGCGAACATGTCCGCGAAGGAAGCTCCTGTCCGCAGGACACCAAATGCACGGACATTGGTTTGCGCATGCGAGTTGATGTTCTACGGACAGTGTTTGGGTCCTGAATTAATTAAAAGAGCGTCACACATCAAACAAACATTTCTGGACATCGCGTGTGTTCTAGAACAGTTTAAACTTGTTAGCGAACACTACGGACAGATACAGTGTTCTTTAGGACACTTCCATTTTCGTTTGATTACGAACTTTTCAGGACATCAATTGTGTTCTTAGAACAATTTAACTTGCTAGCGAACATTACGGACAGGTATAGTGTTCTTTAGGACACCTCCATTTTCGTTTAATTACGAACATTTCAGGACACCGATTGGGTTCTTAGAACAGTTTCAACTTGCTAGCGAACAGTACGGACAGGTATAGTGTTCTTTAGGACAACTTCATTTTCATTTAATTATGAACATTTCAGGACACCAATTGGGTTCTTAGAACAGTTTCAACTTGCTAGCGAACAGTACGGACAGGTATAGTGTTCTTCAGGACACCTTCCATTTTCGTTTATTTACGAACATTTCAGAACACCCGTGCTGTCTGCGGACATCTACATTGTTTTAAAAAAAATAAAAAATGGGAACTAATTACAACACAATATAAAAATGTAACTTTATTTCACATATATTAATAATTAATGACAGAGAAGGTGAGGCAGAAACAGAAACAAAAACAGGAGAATTAGGGGTTTCAACATGATTGGTATCAGCTGAAGAAGGGATGGAAGTCTCATCAAAACATTTTGGATTCTGGAGAGGGTTTGGGGATAATTGACTGGGATATGGTGAGGGGGACAAGCACATGTGGGACAATGGTATGCGGTTTTTGTTTTAAAATGATCCTCAACAAAAGTTTTCAAATTATTAAAATTGGTCAACAATAAATCCATTTTTTCTTTTAAGCTGTCAAGCATGTTTTCCATAACAGTTTCTTCAGAGATATTTTCTATTTTGGTATGCTCTGTACAAAAAGAAATATATATGTTAAATGTGTATAAAATAATAACAATTAAATGGTTTATATTGTAAAGTGTGTACCATTAGCTTCACTATTTTCTGACATTTCGTCATGTGGGAAGTGCTCCTCTAGCCATTCCAGAGTACTAGACATTTCTGTGAGAAAAAAAAAATATATAATATTTTTTTTTTTATCTAATACAGAAGATTTATAAAGATATGAGTAAAATGATGCACACTTACTATTTCAGGTAAGATATGTTCTGAGTACTCTGTAGGTCTGGTCTTGGTTTTAGTTGTGGAGTGTCTGTGAGGTAATTATGTTGGAAGCCAATTTATCTTCTCTTGGTATATTCCATTTTAGAGCATACTGTATTTAAATGAATGGTTAGTGTGGTCCATATATGGGTTACATTTCTTATGTATTCTTATGTATTACTACATCAATTTGTGATGTCGTGGGTGTTAGTCTTAGCAGTGCACGGTGGTGGCACGAGTTATGGTTGCTTAGCTTACCATAACTGGCGAATTTCAAGGGTTTTTCGGTTTTACTTGGAACCATAACGTCCCTTTAACAAAGTTTTTTTACTGTAAATATATATATATATATATGTAAAATACTACTGCAGTACTGACAGTAAAGTTATAGTTACATCAAAATGTCCAGAGGGAAATAGAAAAAGGATTTCCTCTGTAACTTGTGTTCTCGCTGATGAAATGTTGGCGCAAGGCAGAAACCCTGAAATACACATTTTACTATTCAACATATTACATGCGAATGATGACAAATGGTTTACTGCAATACAAAATGTCAAATATGTTATGGTAAAAAATGGAGTTGTTAATGGTCAGTTAAATGAACCCGGGCTCCACGGAAAGCACATGGTGGATATTGAAGGGGCAGTCGTGCGACATTCCATTTCCATGCTCTGATGAGATTTGGCGATCTTGAAATGTAATGCTATGCCTCTTACTATTTACAATGTGGAATAATAGCAAAGATACGAATAAACACTCCAGGTCAACGCTCATTTGCTGAAGAATGTTGGTGCGCTTGGTATTGGCATGATCATTGTAACTTACATGGAGGGCGACCGCATCAATAGCACCGTCGCGTTGGGGATTACAAGACCCAAAATAGGCCACTGCATCAGCCCATCGAGCATCTCTCCCGTCTCCCCACTCACAATCTCTAATTATTGTTCGTTCCCAATTCATCTGGAACCTAGGAAAAACACATCTGAGATGTTCACCCAAACGGACATTTCAGCAGAAAGCATTGGACCCAGCAGATCCAAGAGTAGGTAACAATCTACAAGTTGCAGAAAATGCCAGCAATCTAAAAAACGGAACAAAAAATGCAACACTATTCATTATATGGAGACACCATTCAAAACCACCCGAAAGGGGCAAAACCTCGAAGTGGAACTATTTTCATAGCGTATGTCAGCACACAGTCACTCACACAAACACATATCTTGACTGCACATTTAAAGGTTTCCTTAGCGGTATGTAAATTATTACACACACTGCCTACTAGTAACTTTAAAAACCACATGCAACATGTTGCACATATGTACACAGACATTAGCAACTGACCATCCAGTCAGAAAGATGGCCCTGTGTAACCACACACATTATTTATTTATTTATTTGTCTGCTTGTTAGGGGCTTATACAATAATAATATAATGTTTCAAAGCGCCCACAGGGCAGGGAGGGAGGAAAATTACAACACAATATTTAAGAGCACGGGGGGGGGGCGAACCTAATATGCCTTGTGAGTATTCAGAACATGCAAGTGCAGAAAGGAAGAGGGAAGAGGGAGTAAGTGCTGGGGAGTCTGAACTCGTGGGTGAGCCGTGGACGAAGTGCTAGGAATGTTCAGTGCTACACAGCCTCGGCCGCAGGAGGCATAAGTGTGAGTCTACAGAGTGGAGGGTGTGCATATGCAAAGTGCCGTAGATAAACAGGAGGATAGACAGGAGTTGGGAAGAATTGGTGTGGGAAGTTAAGACCCTGAAGTTGCATAAGGGCTAAAGACACTGATTCAGCAACTGTGGGATTAGCAGAGGAGAGAAGGAGGGAAGGAGGAGGAAAAGAGGAAAGTCTTAAGGAATTTTTACGGAATTTGAGAAGATCCTGCGCCAGGCACAGGGGGAGGCTATTCCAAAGGAGGGAGCCCGCAGAGGAAAGTGAGCGACCTCTCTGCCTTCTGTTTAGCAAAAGGCTTTACACAGGAAGAGTTGGTGCCAGAGGAGCGTAGTGGTCTAGAGGGAGAGTATTTAGTGAGATAAAGTTGAAGATAGTGTGGTCCCTGGGCTCAGACAGCCTTGTGGATGATGCAGAGGGATTTGAATTTAATCCGTGCTGCAAACCGGGAGCCAGTGAATATTTGTGAGTGCAGAATAGGGTACCACCACATCCAAGCCCCCTTGTGACTGTCTTTTTTAATATAACGGTGTTGTAGTTTTTTTAGGATATTTTTGAGTGCCCTATTCTGGAGAAGCTGAAGGGGTCGCAGAGTGGAAGAAGGAAGATTAAGGAGGAGGCTATTGAAGTAGTCAAGTCTAGAGAGAACAAAGACTTGAGTCACATTGAGCCTCTGAGGGAAAGTGAGAAAAGGTAGAATTCCTTTGAGAAGAAACAGCTGATAGTTGGACTTCTTGGCAACATCGTGAGTGTGAGGGAGGAAGGAGAGAGAGGAGTCGGAGATGACTCCAAGGGTTCTCACTTCAGTTGAAGGAGCAGGGGGAGCCCAAGTAGGAAGGCCAGTGTGAGGGGAGGAAAGAGGGAGCAGGGGCCCCAAAGAGAAGGATCTCAGTTTTACAGGCATTGAGGCAGAGATCGTTGGAGGCACACCAAGACTGGAAGGCAGATAGGCAGACAGGGATAATGGAGGGTGCAAGAGGGTCAACAGGGTGTCTGAAGAAGAACTGTGTGTCATCTGCATAACACTGAAAGCTGGAGGAGAAAGAGGAGATGAGATGTTAGGAGAGCAATGTAGATATTAAAGAGCCAGAGGGAGAGTACAGAGCCCTGGGGGACACCACAGATGGAAATGAAAGTAGGAGATGAGAAGGGGCAAAGGATGACTTGGGAAGAGCGGATAGTGAGGAAAGAGGCAGACAATCCAGTGCATGATCCGAGATATGTACCACCTCCTGCATGCATTACACATTGCCTGCCTAAAATAATAATGTAAAAAAGAAAAGGTCAGGCGCGCACTCTAGTTCCCAGTCTTTTTAATCCTTAAACTAGTAATAACAGGGTTTGATCCAAGCAATGTTAAAAAATAACAGCAATTGGGATTTAACACTGGTATATTTTTTGAACATTTTGTGGGATCCAACCCTGTTACTACTCACATTTGGGATTTAACCCTGTTATTTTTTAACATTGCTGGGTCATTAACTGTCAAATGCAGAGGAGAAATCGAGAAGGGTAAGGACAGCTGAGGAGTTGGAGCGCAGAGATGTAAGCAGTTCTTCCCGGGTGTTCAGAAGAGCAGTTTCCGTGCCTCTCGATGCTCGGAATCCAGATTGATGGTCGTGGAGGCCACCAACAGGTTCAGTGTGAGAGTTAAGAATGCCTTGAGTTTTGGTGGCAAAGTGTAAGGCCAGTGCATTGCAGAGGGCCTGGGAAGGAGAAGGAGAGGAGGAGACTGCAGAGGGGTTGGCTGGTTCCCTGCAGATTTTGAAAAGTTCACCCCAGTTATTGGATGCGCCAGAGACCTGTGCCTGAATGTGGGCTCTTTTCTTTGCACAGAGGGCGAGTCTGTATTGCCTTTGGAGCAGGCCAGTTTGTCAGAGGATGAGCCTGAGGTTAGCCACTTCCGTTCTGCTGCCCTGCACTTTTGTTTCAGGGCTGCAAGTTTAGTGTTGTACCAAGTATTACGCTTTGAGACAGGTTTCAGATGGAACTTCATAACTGGGGCAAGAATGTCAAGAGTGTTGGTGATGGAAAGATGGAGGTTGCTGAGGGCAGAGTCAGAGGTAGAGTCAGAGGTGAGGAGAGGTGAGGGTAGAGGCGAAAGTCAGCCGCATTCACTCGTTTCATCGGACGGGTGTTAGTGAACGAGACTGGTTCAACTTTTCGGGTGGGGGAGCGGGTAGAGGGCCAATGGGACCCAGATGGGAGGAGAGGAGAGAGTGGTCTGACCAGGAGAGAGGGGTGACTAATGGGGGGAGAGGTCAGAGTGTATGAGGTCATCCGGAATGTGTCCCGCTGCGTGGGTTGGCCAAGAAGGGAGAATGGTGAGGGAAAGCAAGGAGGAGAGGTCAGTGAATAGAGTGGATGCAGTGCCATGGGAGTCCAGCTGAATGTTGGAATTACCCAGGAGGAGAAGGTTAGAGGTGTAAGAAAGTAAAGAAGAGCAGAATTCATCCCATTCAGAGAGGAATAGGGAGGTGATACCGGAGGCCGGTAGATGGTAGCAATGGTCAGGGTGGGAGAGGTGACCAACTTACAAATCGGGCTTTCAAAAGAAGGATAGGTCTGGGTAGGAAAGATGGAAGCAGGAACCCACTCAGGGAAGATTAAGACAACCCCCCCGCCAGTGCGGTGAGGTCGAGGCTTGGAGATGATCTTGAAGCCGTCAGGGAGGAGGGAGTCAAAGACAATGACTGAGCTGGCATTGAACCAAGTCTCGGCAAGTGCAAGAATGTAGAGGTCAATGTCCTCAAGATGGAGACAGATGTCAGAGGAGTGTTTGTTGGCTGAGGGGGGCGTTAACATCAGTAGTTTCAAGAACAAGCTTCTTTGTCACGCTTTTGCACACCCCCAGTGTATTGTGCCATGAGCCTCAACTGCCCAGACTCTTGGCATGAGTTCATAGGCCCTGATACCCCTATGAAATATACGTTTTTCACCTTATATCAATTACACACTTATCCATACATACACTCTCAAATCCAACACACAAACATATCACAATTTACTGTTTCCTTTCCCTGCTGTCATATTTATTTATTTATTTTATTTGTTGATAGCACCAGACCCTGTTTTATCACGGCGCTAGAAAGGTTAAATTGCAGGTGGCAGATTTACTGTTATGGTTACAGACAGTAGAATTCTGGGCCAGTAAGGATAATACAGGTCAGAGTAGAGAGATCATGGTTAAAGTGGTACATTTCTGGTGAGGTTTTGCAGTAGGTTCAGGGGTATTTATTGAACAAGGGCGATTTTATTTTCTTGCGGAAGATTGGGAAGGATGGTGCATCTTAGCTACAGGGAGGTAGGGAGCTCCACAGGTTGGGGGCGATGGTGGTGAAGCAGGATCCGCCTGCTCTCTTTCTGCTGAATCTGGGAGTGTTGAGTGTGGTGGAAGATGAGAAGTGTAGGCTGCAAGTGTGAGGCTTTTTTGTTATACGATGCATGAGGTGGGGGGCATTGTTGTGGAGACAGAGATGTGTGATGGATAGGATTTTTAACTCTATGCATGCTCTGATAGGTAGCCAGAGTGCTTCACGTCTCACAACCGAGATGTGATCTTATAGTTTCAGACCCCAAATCGTTCGGAGGAAGCTATTCTGGATTAGTTGAAGTTTCTTTAGGTTTATTTGAAAGGTTCCTTTGAGGATGGCATTGCAGTAGTCTAATTTACTGGCAATTATAGCCCTGGCTAGGGTGAGGCAGTTGCTGGTGGTCAGGAATTTTCTGTAGAGATTGATTAGTTTGGTGAAATAGGCGGTCGATGAGGTGACCGTTTTGACATATTTCTGCATATTAAGCTCTGCATTGTCAAGGTTTTTGAGGCAATGTGGTGAGCCGACGAGGAGAGCTCAGTTTTGTCATCATTCAGGCATAGGTTGTGGGTAGCCATCCAGACCTGCATGATTCTATAAATATGATTGATGTTGAGTCTTAATCGTGGTTGCCAGTGAGTTTGATGAGAACATGTGTATCGTTGTCAAAGTTTGTGTAAGGAATATTGAGGCTATTCAGGTGTTCAAAAAGTGGTTTTGTGTACCTATTGTACAGTGTGGGTCATAGGAAAGATCTTTGTGGGACTCCATAACAGACTGAGATGGGTTGTCAGCTTCGGCCCCGGTGAAGACCCTGGAGGATCGTCTGGATAGGAAGGATTTGATTCAATTGGTTACATCTGTGGAGAGATTGAAAGTGGCAGTGAGGTGGTGGCAAAGGATTGTGTGGTTGTCAAGGTCAAAGGTCGCTGACAGGTCTAGTAGGAGGAGGATGGCAAGATCCCCCGCATATCAAATGAGGTCAAACTGGATCTTGAGGTCGGGGAGGGCTGATTCAGTGCTGTGTCTGGGTATAAAGTCCGATTGGTGAGAGCCTAGGAGGTTGTTGTTTTCGAGTAGGTAGTGCAGTCAAGTATTTTCAGAAGGTACGGCACTGTGGTGATTGAGCAGTAGTTGGTGTGGAGGGTGGGGTCTAAGGAGGGTTTTTTCAGTAGCAGTGTGACCGAGGCTTCTTTGATAGGGTTGGCTACTGTGTGGGAGTTGAAGGAGGCATTGATATCATTGGAGATAGTGGGTGCGAGTAAGTCAACGCATAACTTGATCAGGTGCTCTGGGCAAGTGTTTCCAAGGCAGTTCGTGGCTTTGAGGTGCTGTATGGTGTTGATCACTTCTGTTGTGAAAGGAGGGCTTCTGGAAGGGGAGGTGGTGAGTTCCAATGGTTTGGGTTCACGGGTGGGGGGATTTTTGGAGAATGGTTTTGTCTTTACGTTTGTGGATTTTGTTGGCTAAGGCTGATTGTATAAGGTTGCAACATGATCTGTCTTTAGGAAAACTATCATGTGGGGGTGCTGGGGCTTCAAGCTCCTTAAGGATTTTAAAGAGCTCTTGTGTTCGAGCTTGATTCAAAAATCCTGACGTTGCGTGGCTTTTGTGGTAAGGGAGGCTGTTTTGTATGTGCGGGCAACAGTGTTGAAGGTTGCCTTGTTGATGGGTGTGTTTGTTTTCCACCAGATATGTTCCTA
Organism: Ambystoma mexicanum; assembly: GCF_040938575.1. Lineage (NCBI taxonomy): Eukaryota > Metazoa > Chordata > Amphibia > Caudata > Ambystomatidae > Ambystoma > Ambystoma mexicanum. The sequence goes on from NC_090921.1 coordinate 353,156,914, forward strand.
GGAGCGTTTGAGTTTGCATAGGGATATTAGTTCTTCTGTTAACCAGTTGTTGTGGTTCTGTTTTTTGCGATTAGTGATTGTGAGTTGGGCATTTTGGTTGAATGTACTGAGGAGTGCAGCTTTGTAGGTGTCAAGGATGGCTTTGGGGTCGGTGGTGTCTGGTCATGCGTCGTGGGCTGCACAGGTGGTGTGTTGTAGTATTTCTTTGGTCAGTTTGCGGATGTGTCTAGCAGTGATAAGTAGGAGGGTACCTATCACAGGGGCGGAGGTGGGCGTGAGAATCATGGTAAAAAAGATCAATGAGTGGTCTGACCAGGGTACAGGTTCTGTGGAAGTCACTTGTATGGGTAAGTTGCTGGATAGGATCCAATCGAGGATTCAGCCTTTGTTGTGAATTGGGGAGGATACCATTTGAGAAAGGGTCATTTCTTCGGTAGGATGGAGTGGCAAATCAGTCTGGTGCGGAGTCTGAGTCGACATAGTGTGCCCAGGCATAAAGACGTGTGTGTATGGGTGAGGTTGGGGGTTAGGGTGGGGGATGTTGTGTGTGGCTTGTGGCCTTGAGGGCATTCAGTGGCACTGAGTTTTGAGGTTTCTGGTAGGCGTAAGTGGTGGCTGTATGGTTGTGTTCTAGGCCAGGATGTAAAGTGAGGGTGGGATTTCTTTTTTAGGTTTATAGGTTTGGTAATGTGGAAGGTGGGGTGTGGAGGGCTGGCAAGTGTCTGGGGGCAGCTGCTGTGTCTCTTTGGTGCGCAGGGTTGCCTATCCAGTTAAGGGTAGGTAGGAAGGGGGAAGGTGGGGTGTTGTTGGCTGAATATGTTGGTTCCATGTGAGAGTTTGTGTGCATGGGGCTTGGTGTTGGTAGTGGTGAAGGGTATGGGAGCGCAGAATAATGGTTTATACTTATCATAGGTGAGTAACATTGGTGATATTGCAAGGCATATTAGCAATGTTGTACGTCACATTTGCAGTAAGGCATTGCACATAAGCATTGTTGCAAGGCACATTTGTAATACGGCAAGGCACATTAGCATTGTTGTAAGGCATATTCACAGTAAGGCAGGGCACATTAGCATTGTTGTAAGGCACATTCACAGTAAATCAGGGCACATTAGCAACGTTGTACAGCACATTCGCAGTAATGCAGGGCACAATAGCATTGTTGTACGGCACATTCGCAGTAAGTCAAGGCACATTAGCATTGTTCTAAGGCATAGTGGCAGCAATGCATGGAAGGGGGACTGGGGTCAGCATATCATATACAGTACATTTACCGATAATGTTGGCATGGGGCATTTCGCATGTTTGCACCAACTTGTAGGCAGTCCATGGATGCACTGTACATGGAGGGCTGTTTTTTGAGAAGTTACAATAATTGTTTTGTCAAGAGGCCCAGTGACTAAAGTTGTTAGAGATGCACAGTCAGCAGGGCCAGTAATGTGGGTAGAGGTGCATGAGGCTCATGTGGCTTTGGAGGAGGGATGTCTGCAACAGTCATGTTGCGCGACCAAGAGGGCACAAGTTGTGCTGTAAGTGTTGGTGAGAGGGTCTGATGCAGGGAGGGTAGAAGTCTTGTTGGGAGTGGAAGGGGGTGACTCAATGGTTGCAGCAGAATCGCGGAGTACATCAAGTGCTCGTTGCACACAGAGAGCTTGAGTTCTCTGTGTGGTGCAGGGTCCTGGGGAGTGGTACACAACCTGACAATGGATGAATGTATGACTAAAGAGCAGAATCGCATAGTGGTGAGCCAACTTGGACATTAACCTTGTTGGTATGGAGAAATTAAGCTTGCTGATTTCTGTGGCGGCAGAGGCTGGTGCTTGTTTGATGGGAGCATGCTTGTTATAGATGGAAGGCCCAGGTTTTCCCCGGATAGATAGGGAAAGACAGGGGCCTTTGTTCTGGGCCCGGCACCGCCTCCTGGCTCGCCCGAGCCTCGGGATTTGCTGGGGTGGACACCCAATCAGATTTCTGCAGATAGCTGGGTGTTGAAGCCAGGTATTTCAGTATAGTCAAGAATCGCAGGAACTGCAGCCTCAATCTAGGGTGGCGAATCCTCCTTCTTTGTGCGTTTCTCTTGAAAGGAAACCTAACACATGGTGTCTGCTCCAAAATTCGAATCCTGACAATCAGGCTGGTAAGTGCAATGCATGCACCAAAGACAATGCAGGAATCCCCCAAAAGGCCCCCCCACACCAGCACACATGCACAACATAACAAATAGATAGTCCTACATACATATTGTAAAAAATATCATGCGCGCTGCATCACAAAGTGACCAAAAATAATTTGCGTAAAACCTCTACCAGCGTCTCACAAACATATCATATGACAAAAAAACATACACTTTATTAGTAATGACAGGGAATCCCCATAATCGCCTAGAGCCTTCACTCAAATCCCACCCAAACACATCACATAACAAAAAACACTCACAAGAATGCATTACAAAAACTATGACGATTCAACTACTCTCGTAACTTCTCCCCACAGGGGAGCCCCTTCCCATGAGGACAGAGTGGTGAGGCTGCTACCCGATAGTCCCCCTGGGGGTGGTACCCAGCAGTGGATCTCATGGGAAGATACTTCCCCTCTGAGGAAAAAGGAGAACATCTTGGGAGTGCGCGGTATGACAACCCTGCATCCATACCTTGTACACCTTTCTATCCCATTTTTCCATATGTCTGTAAGTCTGAAAACATAATAACTACTGAGACAAGCGAGAGCAGGAACTACCTAAAGGAGACCTATTTAGCAAGTACTGGGACGAGGATTTGGGTTGTTTGACCGAAGTGTAAAGATTTGCGGCGGAAATTACCGTAGTCAATTTTGGCGCAAATCTGTTTTCACTTTGGCAAAACAACCCAAATCATGCCATACTCCAAGCCTTCCACCCCTTTCCCCTACATAACTTTTTTCTCCCTGTCTGCCTCCACCACTCCTCCTGCACCCGATTGGCGTTGGATCCATGCCTCTAACGCAAATCGAATCCGATGCCACAGGGTCCCTTATTTGTTGTAAAACTTTAAGGGGTTGGATGTGAGGGACACCCCTGCAACCCTCGCCGACATTATACTGAACAAGGGTGCGAGGGACACCACTGCGACTCTCGCTCACCTTATTCACTATAATTCCGTTCGAATGGGAGATTTGATCGAAATGATCGTATTCGATAAAATCTCCCATTCGAATATATTTTTTAGGTCAGATTGGGTATTACTCTGGGACGAAGAGGAGGTACGGAGCAAGGAAGAGCAATGCTGACAACTTGAATGAACAGTCTCGTCTTTCATGTCTGCTTAGGAAAAAGACGAAATAAGGACTTACTTTGTCAAACTGGCTGTCAAGTCAGCCCCTGAGCAACAACAGGCGTGGTAGCTGTGAGGTGCAGGAGCAGATAGACGGGCGAGCCTGGAGAGCAGAAGATGGCGGCTTGTTGCAGAAGGTGGCTCTCCAGGACTGGACATCGGTCAGTCCTTAAACCGTGAGACCAGGCAAAGATAAAGGCTCAGTGAGAAGGTGGACCATGGGGTCCAAGAGCTACACTTACCTTGCCAACAGTCACAGGTCACAGAAGCAGATGAGAGAAACTGACGACCACGGAGGATGAACGGATGGCCAACTCCATTCCTTTGAAGAGACACCACCATGTGCAGGAGTCCCGAAAAGGTAACGGGAGCAACGGTTGGACTGCCTGGGGTTTGGGGAGGCTAGAGGGCCCTAATACATATGCTGCAAGGTTTGTGAGGCCTGGGAAGAGGCCAAAGAGAGTCTGGCGCCCCGCGAAAAATTGTGAAAGTTAAACATACAAAGAGCCTGGGACCCTGCGGACAGGATTGTGAAGATTAGTGGGAATCTCCCTCTGACTGGGCGTCGAGTAACGACACTGACCACCAGGGAAAAGTTGAGACTACAGAAACAAAAGAAGAACATGAGTCATCTTCTTTGTGGCGGTACTTGAGAGAAAAGTATATAAGTACCAAAATACAAAAAAGAAGAGAAATGCGGTCTGGGATCCCCACACACAAAAGAAAATTCCTACAAGTCATCTTCGTGGCAGTGCCTGGCAGGAGAGTGAGCCAGGTCTGCCAAATCAAAAAGCAGTAAAGAAATACAAGCCTGGGACTACACCCACAAAAAAAGGCAGGTACACATCATCTTCCTCATGTCAGTACTCATGTCAGTACTTGGCAGGGGAATGAACCAAGTCTGCCCTAGTCTGGAGACAGGGATGCCTGGGTCTGGGACTCTGAAAGTGAAAAGACTAAGGGCCTCATTACGACCCTGGCGGTAATCGCCCGTCATTACCGCCATGGCGTAATGAACGTTTACGCCGTGGGACGATGGCGTAAAGAGCGCCACATTACGACCCATCGCGCACGAGCATTACGCCATGGCGGTAATGCAATTAACGCCATGGCGGAAAAGGCCCCTACCGGCATCGTTAAGCGAGCAAGGTGCACTTCCGCCACTGTAAGTAGCGGGCAGCGTAAGTAGCGGGCAGCGTAAGTAGCGGCCACCATGAGTAGCGGCCACCGTAATTAGCGGCGGCCGTAAAAAGCCGAACCGGAAATAGCGTCATCGCGCCGGAACGGGAAACAGCCCGTCGGCCATCTTTAAAAACACAATCCATCGCCATCCTACCAAACAACACCAGACCCAACCCTGACACCTGTCCCAACCAATCACCCACCCATCCAAGTACCCGAAAATGCCTAAATCTGTGAAAAAGGCATGTGACCGCCAGCGCCAGGAGAGATTCAGCCGGGAGGAACTCTGCATGCTTGCGGAGACCCTGCAAGACAACGCAGGTGTCGTTTTCTCCCCGGAAATGACCAGGACAGCGATCGGGAAAAAGAAGGCCATCTGGGCCCTGGTGGCTGAGCGCGTCAGCGCGGTGGGGACCGTACCCCGCACCCCACAGCAGTGCAGGAAGCGCTGGGATGACCTACGCATACGGGTCAGAGCCGTCATCTCAGCAAACCGCAACCTTGCCCTGGGTACCGGTGGAGGGTCGGAATCCCCCCTGAAACTCCAACCGTGGGAGGAGATCTGTGCAACCACGATTGGCATGGAATCCATTGAAGGCGTCGGAGGGATGGAAAGGGGAGCTCCGATATCAGGCGATGAAGGTAGGTGCCTAAAACAAGACATGCCATAGTCACAGCAGTCCAATCATGTGTAGCACAAGGTTGCCCTAGAGTGTAAATGCAACACATATCAACAATGCCCATAGCCACATGCGAGCACCACCCTGCATACACTGCTGGCACCCGCATACCTGCATCCACATTCCACACTAAAAGGAGACAACCTGCATGGCACTGCCTGAAATCTGCCTCATCCACTGACCACAATAATGTCAATCATTGTCATTCCAAAGTCCGCAGACCCATCAATAACGCCCTCCCTCCTTTGCTCCACCACAGGCACAGATTCACACCCAGAGGACCATGACACCCCTGCGCCAAAGAGAGCCAAGAAGGCCATCAACAACGTCCCTGCACCCTCAACCTCAGCTGCAGTGAGGCAGACCCCACAACAAGCAGGTCCCACTGCAAGCATACCGGAGGTCCCACCGGCAAGCACCCCTGTTGGCAGCAGGCCAGCAGCAGCTGCTCCACCTCCACCGACATTGCCTGCCACAGAAGGCAGGGGGTCAGCGGCCAGCAGCAACATCGTGGAGACAGCTGCAACAGCTGCATGTTCAGACTCAGACATGGAGCACGAGGTCAGAAGCCCCACTGACCTACTACATTCCCCCTGTTTCTCAGATGCCAGCCCCCATGAGGGTCACACACAGGGACACACAGAGGTAGAGGAGTGGCCTTCCACCCCATGCCCTGTCCACACTCCACAGGAGGGGAGCAGCCCCTCCATCACTCCACCAGCACTGGCCATGGGCCAGCAGGGCCAGCAGTCCCTCGAGGACATCACTGAACGGCAGCATCAACTGTCCACAATGCTGAATGAGCATGCCGCGGAATGTGTGGGGGCTAGGTCTAGCATTGAACAGGCCACGGAGACCCTAAGGGCCGAAGTGGTGCAGAGCACTGCCACCCTGAGGGATGCCATGCAGGCCATGTCCAGGGACATCTGTGCAGAACTTGCCGGCTTGCGTCGTGCGGTCACTGACCTCACCCACACACTACAGGACGTGCATGCACAGGGGCAGCCAGGGACATCCTCCACTGTCAGTTCTGCGCAGAGCAGCCCCGTGCGACGTTCCGGACGTAACCTGCGCTCCACAGCCAGGGGTGCCCCGGTGGCCGGGAGAGGGGGCTTGTGACGGCCTGTGGCCACTGTCACAGGCATCTGTTGACACCTACATGGGGTGTGTTGGGGTGTGCAGGGGGGAGGTGGGAGGGGGTGTGTTGGGGTGTGCAGGGGGGAGGTGGGAGGGGGTGTGTTGGGGTGTGCAGGGGGGAGGTGGGAGGGGGTGTGTTGGGGTGTGCAGGGGGGAGGTGGGAGGGGGTGTGTTGGGGTGTGCAGGGGGGAGGTGGGAAGGGGTGTGACACGACATTTCATAGTTTCAATACACTTTTTTCTTTCCAAAAAAGAAATGTGTGGACATTTTCATTGCATATGTGTGCTTTATTGGTGTACAGTCCACAGTGTGCATGTCACAGAGACACACAGTGCCCCAAGTGCAGTCTCCATGCGATAAACACCAGCCGTGTGTGCTAGAAGCAGTGGTCGATGATACTTTGGCGCATGGCACGCCCCTCCTGTGCATCGCCTCCTCCATGGGGTGCCGCCCCATCTGCACCCTCCTCATCCTCATCGTCAGGTGGTTGCAGTTCTGCGTCAGGGGGCAGGGGCACATTCCGTCTGACGCACATATTGTGTAGCATGACACATGCCATGACGATCTTTGCCACCTTCTCATGGCCATACAGGAGTGCCCCACCAGACCTGCTGAGGCTTCGGAACCGTGCCTTCAAGAGGCCGAATGTCTGCTCTATGACCACACGAGTACGTGTATGTGCACGGTTGAAGTCCTCCTCGTGCTGGTTCTGCGGGTTCCGGACTGGTGTGAGGAGCCACCTCTTCAGGGGATAGGCTGCATCACCTGTATGTAGGCGAGAATGTATGTGTCAGTCATGTTGTCTGATCAGGAACATGATGTTCCACCATGGCTCGCATCCAACTGTTACTTTGGCTCACTTCTACATGCACTAATTGATTCACACAATGCAACCAGTATATGCTCATGGCTCCCATGGCCTGTTTTGCATGCCATCACCCAATGTATGCAGAGGAGTTGTGTGCATTGTGAGTGCCCTTCCTCTGTCTCCGTTCTCTGTGTTACTCACAGCCAGGTGGAGTATGCATCATCCCCCTCCCCCCTTTCTGCCAGGTGGAGTATGCATCATCCCCCCCCCCTTTCTGCCAGGTGGAGTATGCATCATCCCCCCCCCTTTCTGCCAGGTGGAGTATGCATCATCCCCCCCCCCTTCCTGCCAGGTGGAGTATGCATTGGTACGTCATTCACCTGCCCACTTCCATGACATTGGACTCACCGAGTAGCCAGGATCTTGGCCCTGCATGTCGCTCCATGTAGCGTGGTATTGTGGAGTTCCTCAGGACCATAGAATCATGGGTTGATCCGGGGAATCGGGCACAACAATGTGTGATGATCTTGTTGGAGTCACAGACCATTTGCACGTTGATTGAGTGGAACTGTTTCCGGTTGCGGTACGGTACTTCCATGGCACGTGGAACCACCAATTCCACATGGGTGCAGTCGATGGCACCAATGCAACCGGGTATGCCGGCTAGTGCATGGAAACCCACTTTGGTGTTTGTAATCTCCTGGCCAGTCCGTGGTAATGAGATGTGGTCGTCTGTGTGCTTGAGGAGGGCATCGAGCACTTGGATGAGTGTTCGTGAGAATAATGGTTGTGAAATGCCATGCAGGTGCCCCACTGTGTGCTGGTAGGTGCCTGTGGCCAAGAAGTGGAGTACAGCCACTACCTTCAGTAGGGGGGGGATGGCGGTTGGACTTTCTATCATGCTGACGATGTCGTTGTGTGTCATGTCTACGATGGCGGTGATGGTGTCCCGGTCCAAACGGTACAGGGTGTGGATCTGCTCAGCAGTGAGGTTGTATGGATTGGCTCTGATGCGTGGGATTGGGGGCTGCCTGCGTGGTGGCACTGGCTGTGCTGGTGGGGCTTGCTGGGCCTGCCTTGCCCTCCTTCTCCTCCTGCGTCTCCTCTGTGCTGCCTGTTGTTGTTGTTGCTGTTGTAGCACATGCATTGCTATCAGGTCCTCCAGCCCCAACATTGCTAGTCGTATTGGTATCATTGTGGAGTGTGACTGGGTGTGGGAAGGGGTGGGGTGTGCTCTTTTTGTACTCCCCTGAGTCTGTATTGCCTTCACCTGTGCTGTTTCTGTGCACCTGTGGCAGCTGCATTCACTTAACATGGCCCTTTACGGTTGGTTCGCGATGGCGTTATTTGCACCATGGCGGTAAGGTACTTAACGGCCTGGGTGATGGCGTTAGGTGCATGTCCGCTTGGGTCGGCATTTGCGTACCTTTCCGCCATGGCGCTAAGTACGGTGTGGGCGGTCGCGTGCGCGCACCCTTAGCGCAGTTAGCGGCAGCGTTAACTACGATGCCGCTATTGGCATCGTAGTTAACGGTCACGGGTCATGATCGGACCTGGCGGAAAACGATGGCGGTAACCATTTACCGCCATCGTTTTTCACTTAGCGCCAGGGTCGTAATGAGGCCCTAAAAGTGTTAAACTGTAACAGCAAGGTGAAAGAGATGCCAAAGGAAGGGAGTATAGCCCTGGTGGTGTTGAATTGTGCAACCAAGTGAAAAGAGACATGGGGAAGGGGTTAATTCCCCTGTTGATGTTGAATTGTGCAACCAAGTGAAAATAGACCAGGGGAAGGGAGTTACTTCCCCTGATTATACCGAACTCTAAAGTCTAGATACCACAAGAAGGGTTCTCCTGGTAACCAAGGATAGTGGAATGTGAGTCATTCTGCCTGGTTGTGTTAAACTATACAATCCAGATACGAGAAGAATGGAGTCATTCTACTGGTAACCAGAACTATAAGGACTTTCTCATACAAAGTGTTAAAAGACAAGCAGTGCGCCTGACAGAGAGGAGTGCTGGACGTTTGTCTTTTGTGTTAGAGGACAATTTTGACCCGAGGATGGGAGTCATTTCCCTAAGAAGAAGTCAAAACCTGGAAGTGAACTTGTATCCCCAGTATAGAAGAAGGGAGCCATTCTTCTGGACCAAGAAAGTCTACTTTTTCTCTAGTTTTGTTTTAAGTGAACAGAGGAAAGCACAGGGGAAATGTGCTGGTCTTGGAAGCAAGACCATGAAGAGCAGCAGAGGTTCAAATCCCGTATACACGCTTAGAAACCGAACTCAGGTATTAAGCGTGTTATAAAAAAACTATTAAATAAAGTGTAGGGGACAGAAGTAGGGTTTTTGACAAAGGACGGTGGACTGTTGATTTACACAGACATTCTGACAGAGCCCCTAGTATTTTAGTTGAGGCAGGGAAACCCCTCTTAGAGATAGGGAAAGTTGGGGGGTTCTCTTTATTTTCCTGACTAATAAAAGTCTATATAAATCACCATGCAGCCTGTGTGTCAGTCTTCTCCTTCTGCACCCTTACAAAACACACATGTTAGATTCAACGAAAATCTAAGAACAACTCACAGATCTTACCTCAGAAGAGGGAATTCTCATAGTCATCCCACATCACTCATTCACAGCTCACCCAAACACAAATAACATTTAATACATGCATTTATCAATAAAACGTCCCATATATGACACAGATTCAAACCACGTGTGTGAATTATAAGAAAGCTTGTTTCACTAAGGCATAGCATTTTGTATGGGCCTATTAAAGAAGCAAAAATAAACTTTCATCTGCACTAGATATAATGTAAGGCTTAAAACAAAAGAAAACATATAGCAAATTTGATTTGTGAGGTTTCCTAATTGTGAAAGACTGCTAAAATGACTGCCTGTCTCTTTGGTCACAGAACAGAGGACCAGACACAATGCAATAAGATGAGTTTTATTTATACAAGTGCTCAAAGTATAATCATTAGGTGTGACGATGGCAGTAGTCTCAATAGATAATATGCAAGGGAGATGGCTCCAAATGTCCAGGTATAATGTGATTGAAGGGCCAGTGAGTCTCAACAAAAGGGGGTCAACAGAAAACTGGGGTTCCCCTCTTGCACCAAGGGATCAGTAGCATGGTGCTAAATCATCCAAAGTTCTCTAAAATCAGATGACACTTACAAAACAAAGGTTCTCAGTCTTACCGGTGTGTCCAAAACAAGAAGAAGTATCCACACGTTGTTCCCTTCTCAAGTAGGGTGTCTCCTCTTCCAGGGGTCATGAAGTTAGAGAGGGAGAATATGATATTTCAATCCCCTGTGAAGGATTTAGGCTTTCTAGTGGTTGTATAGTCGCAATTCCTGGGTACATAAGTGTTTCTGGGGTCTGCCATTTCGCTGACTTCTATGGATTTTCCACAGGTTTCAGCCCTGGTGGGCCGCAAAGTTTGGACTCAAGGTTGGCAATTTTGGGATGGACTTGCACATCACGGTGGAGGCATCATGGTGGAGGTGAGGGTAGTAGTGCTGCCCTAGTCTCACCCACCTTCCTCTGCACATGGTAGTCTATGCTGACTACTTCTGCAAGGCCTGCCCTATCCCCAGCATAGTGATGCCCATCGTTCCCTCTCCTGCCTCCACACTCTCCTCTGAACTACCGTCTACCTCTGGAGCCACCATACCCATTCTAGCTACTTGGGTGGTACTGCTTTCTCTCCTGAGCTTGGATATTCTAGCTCTATCCCTCACTTTAGCTACACTGTCCTTTCTCCACACTCCTCATGGTATCTCCCTTGCACTTCTGAACAATAGTATCTTACTACATCATCTCTCCAACAATATCTCTCTCCTATCTACAAAAATACCTTTCTTCTACTTCTCCTTAATAATATCTTTCTGCTTCTGCTCCCACAGATATGCTAACTATTTCCTCTCCAAGGTGATATTGCCTGCTTAATTCCTAGTAACAATATGTTACCATGTCTGCTTTCTGATATTCTCTCCCTGCTATATAACAGACATCTCCTCTCTCCAGATGATACCATTCATCTTATTCTGCCAGGTGGTACACCACAGGTCACCACTACCAATCACGTTCTTCCTCTGTCTCAGGGGCAGGCTGGCAAGGGGACAAGTGCCCCATAGGCTTGCTGGGCTTTTGCTAAATGGGCCAGAGATGCAAAATGTAAAAAGAAGTAATGAAAAAGGTAAATTCCTTCCAAATCCAGTCAGCCTTAAAAGAATAGAATCCTGCATAGCCTTCTTGGCTTTTGTTTTGATGGGGTAAGACACACATCTTGATTTCAGCAATATTTCAGATGTTCCTGAGTGGCCTCCACATATGGGCGTCCACAGTGGGTGAGAGGGAGCAGAGTCTAGGCACACACCTAGTGGCAATATAAGTGTTTAAATGACAGATTCTGTGGTCCTAGATGGTACTGTTGGCACCATTGTGGCCCTTATACCATTGATCTTTTACAATCCAGAGAATCTTATCATTAAGCCTACTTGGCAAGGAAGTAACAGTCAATATCTCATTATTTTGCCCTCGGTTTATTTCTGTAAGAATGCTTCCCCTATGCTATGGGAGATTTATGGATCACTGGTGAGATCATTAAAAAACAAGTTTAATAGCCCCCTCAGTAGCATCCATGAATGTTACTATATGGTGAGTATAACAATGTCAGATGGATTGTTGGAGACACTCACCTTTGTGCACAGTTCAAAAACATGCACAGAAAGATTTGATTTTTAACCCATTCCAACCTTTAACGTGGCTCATACAACTACTGTACATTTTTGTTGTGCGCAAAGGGGTAAATTCTAGCCCTTTTGTCTATTACATAGGTATGGTGGTATTGGGGCGTTAGAGATGCCCAATGTTTCACCCCCTTACCATAGCCCATTCAAAAATAATTTGTCACTGTACTGAAAGGAAGCACCTGCAGTTTCCTTAGGTACCACGAAAAACAGTTTAAAAATAAATGAGGGCCAATTTGGCCTTTTTAACTGCACCTTTTAGGTGGAGGAGAAAAGAGGCAGATGTTCGGCAGATCTGCCTAAAATATTGCTGCCCCTATTCCCATGGAAAACTGCTGGTGGTATTTGGTCAAACCAGATAATGGGAAAACAGAAAAATAGGCGGTACTTGCCAAATACTGCTGATTTTACCATTAACAACTAACCCTGAATGACCCTCTAAGTTTTTTATTTTTTGTTTTGTCTAGAACACTCTTATTTGACCGACAACAGACGCACATAAAAATCACTACATTTTCACACATACAGATACATAGTCACATGAACTCAAATGCATCGTCCAACGCATACTTTACACAGTCACAAACACACTCAAACACATCACCAGAGTCATACAACCCGAACATCAACACAGACACAGACACAGACAGATACCCACACACACCACCTCCCTTGATAATAAAAATAAATTTGATAGGTCGCTCCTACTCCTTCATCCCCCAGACTACCCTCGCAGTTCCCTCTGCTTCCATGACCTTAAATATAGCTCCAACCTTCCAAGAAAGGGCAAGTTGGGAGCCCAATAACAGGCAAGTCCCCTCTGTGGGCCTTATCACGAGTCTGGTGGTATCCCCGTGGTTACGCCGCAGGGATAGATACCGCCATCACAAATAGCATTACTGCTACTCAGTCCGGCGCTATTAGCGCCAAAACACGAGTAGCGGGCTGACGGTTATTTCCCATTCCCCATTAGGTCCATTTGGTGCTATTAGTGCTGGCGCAATTAACTTTTTTGGTGGTAATAGTGCTGTAAATTGCCAAAAACGTGAGAAAGCTGGATTTCTATCTCCAGTAAAAAGCTGGAGGAAAAACTCCAAACTTTCCGCCCAACTCCTAATAGGGCCAGCCCTTAAATGCGGCAATAATAGCGTTGCCGCCACATTTGAGAGCTACTGCCCAACTCATGAAGAGGCCACTTTTGCTCTGTGTTGTCTGAGTGCAGCTTCTTGTCAGGCTGACTAACAAATTAAGTTGGTCTACCATCTACATGTGATCCAGGGAAATGGAAGGGGTGAGTCACAAACAATTGGTGACTGAGCAACACAGACAAATGAAGGAGGTGTGACCGAGGTAAGGGAAGTGGAATGAGTTAAGGGGTAAGGGACAGCGCAAAAGGGGAACAGAAGCCTGAAAGTTAATAGTAAGGGACGGGGAGAAGGGGCATTGAGAATGTAGTGCAAAGGAATAACACCAGCGGTTGATGGGTATGGAGGTAAATGAGAGAATGGTACAAATCTGGAAAGGCAGGTAAGCAGATTGAATGACTGTTGCAGACATCTGTGCCTAATCTGCATGTGACCGCACCTGATTGTGGACTGCGCAAACCTTTTCTTTTTGCTGATGAAGTGATGCATACTTGCTTTATGAACATACGTTTCAATTAAGACTTATTTATTATGTGACTTGAAAGCCATATTTATTGAAGAGTGTAAAAATGTAGCTTTGAATAACAACTTTGCATAACGCATTTTGTTGGTTCTAATATTGAAGATAGAACAGGAGAAAATTAAGTTGTCTCTGCTGTCAAAATTTGAAATCGTGTAACCAGGAAGCTATGTGTTAAATCCCTGCCTTCCACAACTGATCCATTATGTGATCCTTAGCAAATAACTTCATCACTGCGCCTTATTTTCTTTAACTGTTTGAAGGGAACGTCTCACTCATTTGGGTTTATGATCTATAGCAGGGGTCTGCTATCCTTTGGCTCTCCTGATGTGTTTTACTACAAATCCCATCATCCCTAAACAGCATAATCAATGGTGAGGTATCATGGGAGTCATAGTTCAAAACATCTGGTAAGCCGCAGGTTGCAGGCTCCTGATCTATAGTGTTAGGGAGATTCTTTGTGGCCCTGGCCTTTAAGAAACCACAAACATAACTGAAGGATATGTTGCTTAAGAGGAAAATAATGCCAATAATGTCTACTATTTATACTTGTGAATGTGTAGGTGGGATAGAAGTTGGCATTCAGTTTAGATGTTCTGTTTGGGGCCATTGCATTCTTTGCTTGGGCCCCTGACCATGGGACAGAAGATTGTACTTGTCCCCCAGGAGGCCAACTGTTGCTAGTCCTTCCCTGCTCTGTCTCCAACTCAAACTCTCCCCCTCATTCTTATAATCAGTATTTGTCTACCCAACAAGATCTTTTCCTTTCGCCTCAAAAGTCTCCCTCTCATAAAACTCAACCAATTCTCTCAGACATAATTCTTGTCATGTTTCTCTCACCTTACAACACAGTATCTGCTTTCAAGTTTCCAACTTCAGACTGTCTGCACACCAGGTTTCCACACTGTTTTTATGCTTCTGCGATCCTCTCTGATTCAGCTCTCTCATGGACTGACATTTTCTGGCTGAGCTGGAGGCCTTTTAAAGGCACATATATCATTCCCTTAAGTGGTGCACAGGAACACTGGCTTCACATTGGTTAATTGGGCTGAGCTGCTCCAGGATTTGGCCATGTGTTCAGGGTCACGTGGAATTAGAGGGGCAGGATCTCAGCTTACATTAAGCCCTGCCTCCATTTTGTTTTTGTTATCTAGTCCTTGGATATGTGGAATATCTTCCCCTCAGCCCGAAGTCCCTTCATCCATTGCCTGCATCACTCTGTGTTCCTCTAGTCCCCCAGCATGTGATTTAAAGATCAGAAAGCCCTCTGCTAAATATGGTAAACAGTCCCCATTCATCACAATACTTTAGTCGATGGCAGTTTGCAACATTGTAATCGCAATGAGGAAGATATGAATGGGGAAGCATTGTGTTTTGTGTCTTTTCTTCTGCACAGCAAATGCACATGTCTCATTCTCTTGTTCCCCCATTGTTGAGCACCATAAGTTATCAGTGTGAGTTGCATGAAACCCGCAGGAAACAAGGACGTAGTTCTTTAATCTCTTCGGCAAGGCTGGCAATGAATACATTATATCCACCTCGAGTGACGAGACTCACTTCCCTGAAAGAGTTGATTACCAGGTTGAGTGCTTTTGGGTCGAGCTAGAGGGAGCTTCAGTCTACATAGTGGAGGGAGCCTAAAGCTATTGCTTTTTCTTGGTCCTGAAGTCTTGTGGTCTGCCAGGGCTGGTCCAGGGACCTTCATGTGCCTGTCTCCTGAACAAGTGCAGGGGCCACATCACACAATACAGGTACATGACGTTTTGTAAACATCATGCAAGTCGTAGAATGAAAGTGCACATACACATCTTTGCACTGCTTGTTCACAGACCTAGTCACCATCAAAGAGAAGAAGAAACAAGTTCACAACATATGTTTTTTATTAAAATCATGTATTTACAGAAACAACATGTTCAATGGTCCATTTTTATTAATCCATGGCGGCCTTTCATATGCCGCTTTACAAATATTTTGTCAACGCAAACTATAGTAAATTCATATTATCCAAAAGTAAAACATTAATTGCTATAGTGCTAAGGAAACATGTACATGGGTTAGTAGGAAATATCAAATGTTTTAGTAACAAAAAATATACCCACCTTACTCGTCTGCAGTTAGTAACCAAACAAACTATAAGTAGGAGAAAGAACAATCCCAAGACACTCCCAAGTAAACTTGCTGAAAGACAATATTTGGTCATGAGAATGACATTCATTAAAAGAATCATCTTGCTACACATGGAGCAACATTTCATCTATGTATCGACCAAAGGAAATACATGTTTTGAAACAATAATATCGCTACACACAGATCTCCTGTGAAAAGATTATAAAACCTACCTACCCATGGAAATGCATGCCAAAAAAGAAATGGTGTGTCACAATGAAAGGAGTATTTAGGAACAAAAAACAAACTGCAGACAAAAGAGAATATTACATTCTTCCCTTAACAAACCCTGCAAAACCAAGAACTTTCCACTTAAAACAGATGGCAAACTATGCACAACAATCCCCTGATTGGAGTCCAACCCGTTGCATAATGTTCCACTAGACAAAATGAATGTGGTGCTGGCATAAATTCAAACATTGGTCCCCTAATGGACAGGCGGAAATGTCACAAAAACCTGCAGTAAAAATCATATTACAAAGTGAACCTGCAAAAAAACGAAAAAACAGACATATGATAAGACGGTTCCTACCTACAAATATATATAACAGAATAAAGAAAGCATAAAAAAGGAGGAAACAAGTAACACAAAATATTATGTGATTAAAAAAAAAAATCACACACTGATGAACGCTCTATTATTTATGCATCAAAGCAGCACACAATGGTAGCAGGTACACAACACACATATGGCAAAACCATGATTCAATGGCCCCCAAAGCATGTGCTTACATAATGTGGCTACAAACAAATTCACAGTTTCAAAGGACACACAGTGAGACCCCAAAGAAATATTTCTAATCATTACTCCTGCAATCAAAACATCTCATCCATACACATTTTATGCTTCAAAGATAACATTCTGACCACACAATACTACTCACCTGCCCACAATTCACATCTCATTAAATGTCATTTTCACATCGATTCCAAAGCCCACGTACAAAACAGTATCACAATCTGAAAAATAACATTAAACACATTAAAATGAATGACTTTACTACTTTCACAAATGTAAGTTACAAAGAAATATATAAGCACAGAATTTGAAAGTACCTTGTTACACATTAACCATGTGCTTGCAGGGCCACACACCATAAAACAGGGTTCTGCAAACTGGGGCTCTCCAGATGTTTTGGACTAGCACCCCTATGATCCCTCGCTATTGACTGGGCTAGCTAGGGCTTAAGGAATGTGTAGTCCAAAACCTCTGGAGAGCCAAAGGTTGAAGACTACAGCCATAAGGCCATGCGTCTAATAGGTCACATCCCATTACTTTAATGTTCACATCTAGAACAAGCCACACGCTCATCCAATCACGCACACCATATTATCAAAATAAGAAACTATTTTCATTGTTTATAACTTTAACCAATTCTATATCAGTACAATGTCAAAAGTCCAACCCTTTTCATAATATATAACTGCATATATGAGAAACAATTGCATAATATTAAGCACACATCAACAAGGCAACATTTGGAAGTAGATAGTCAGATCCTTTACAAAAAATAATCTACTCACATCAACAACACAATTTTCAATACATTTAGAATAATGAGACACATTCAGTCTAACCACAGACAAAGCAAATGTGACAACCTAATTCACAAACAATGTACACAATATTTTTGAATAAATGAAGATCTCAGTGGGGACATTTTCTTTAAAAAGAAGTTATGGTTACTATCTATAAACAAATTGAAGCCTATATATTGTATACTTACATATTTCACTGTACTTATACCATGTTGGCCATTGATTATATAAAAAGCACTGATCCACAAAAGACAACAAGTTGATCCTATAAGTAGGGTACAACAGTTGTTTATTTGCAAGCTTTCGTGATCTTCCAACCACATTCTAATGCAGAGATGAAATGAGATGAGATGAAATAATGCTTTTCAAAAAACACGAAAATGTATTCATCACCTCTGGACTTCCTTAACTTTTTCTGTCTGTGTTTTGTAGTTGCTTCGAAAAATGCTCTTCAGAGGTTGACCCAGTGACTTGCAGTTGGAAAGGAACACTATGAATATTGTTGGAGATTAGGAGGGAGGCACTGTTAGACAGCTCCCAGGAAGACATGAAGGGATGAGGAGGTTTCAGTCATGGTGGGAGTAATCCTGATGCAGGCCAGTAGGTCAGAGGTCCAGCCAGTTGTATATCCATCTTCACTGAGTTTGCTTATGTTAAAGCTATGGATAGGAGGCATGGTAAGTCGCGTGTCAGGCAAAGGCCATTCATGCAGTTGGTCGCATTCATAAGTCTGGTCAGTATGGCACAGAGCCAACCATTTGCTCGCTGATTCATTTGCAAGATCGGTGGTGACACAATCATCAATATAACTGGCTTGTTCTTCTAGAAGGTAGGTAGTAAGGGGGCACAATATATCATGTGTTAGGTCTTTTGCTCATGAAGGATAGTGTGGCACTTCTAGGGTCAGATGCCATATTGTGATTGTGTTTCTCTTTACCTGACGAGGAAAGAGCAGGTTCTGACATGGGATAGGGAGGCTGGGTTGGGGTGTGTCCTACAATGAGCCGTTGCCTCAGAGAGGCCAGTGGGACTGGTGCTGTGACAGTCAGATGCCAGAGAGGGCCCTTGGAGAAATTGATTGGAAGTGTCATGTTTGGATATTGTGACCCCAGAACCTCTGGTGGAGTTTGTTAGAGATAACTGAAAAAGCTGTCCTGTCTCCTCAAGCCACCTGACAGTATATAGATTATCTGCACACATTTCTATTCATAGATCCTGCTTGCTTTTTCTGTCCTGAAAGTAACTTTTGAGTACAGCGATCTCAAGATCATCAAGAGTATGATTTATCTAAAAGAAACTCTCACCTACGCGGCTGTCCTTCGTACATCTCCACATGCTTCACAATGCTCCCCTAGGGCATTGTGTACACATAATCAAGTACACTACATTGTTGGATCGACATGTGACTCTCTCTGTAATGTTGTAATCCTGTTCCCTGTGGGTTATCTTCATTGTATCTGAACTGTAAATATGTGGATGGACAGGCTAGACATCTTTTGTATTTGCATGGCATGATGCCATTTACTGTGCTACGTGGATGTAATATGGTGGGTGATTATAATAATTTTTTTCAGATGAGCCGGTTGCCAGATAGCAAAGAGGGGCATTTCAGGAAAATATTCTTACAGTCATTCATCTTGATACACTATAGGTTGTAGTTCCTGGGCAATTATGTGAATGGCTTCCAACTCTTGATTGGATGTGATAATCAGTGGCTTCCAGTGTTTAGCCCCCTTTGCTTTCTATTACAGGTGGCTGCCGCAGGGGATATTTGTTGCCCTGTGAATCTGGCTGACCACAATTCTGTGTTTGTATCTATGGTTTATGAAGTCTGTTCTCAGAGCTTGTATGTGTTTCTCCTCAGCCTGTATGTATCAGCACATCTCAGTGCTTGGCTGAAACCTGATGCATGCTTTGTGTGCACTAGGTGGAAGCTGTCACTCTTCAGTATTTGTCTCAGTCTTTACCACTCCCCCACCCCTCCAGCAGTCCAACATAGTTTCTCTCCCCGTTTCCACATCAGAGGCCTGCAATGCGTGGGGACACCCAGGACCATAAATAGGCAAAGATAAGGAATCAAAAAAGGACTGATTAAATTGCAATGTTTCCTGACTGCTTCGTTCCATTTCTGCCTGAAGAAAGATAAAACCAATTTGCATTGACCTTTACTGAAAATTCTATTGCAATACATTTTGAAACTCTGGATAAATCTGGTTGAAGTTTCCTGAAAAGATGTCTAGCACAGCCCTGCCTCCAACACTGGAAGAATTGAGGCAAATTCATCAAAAGGTGCAAAAGTTATTAAGAACAGTAGAAAAGCTGTTTTCGGCATTATTACATTAATTTTTACAATGAGAAAAATATGTTTCCATTGATCACTCAGAGAGAAAAAAACTCTGGACAGATTTGCTCCAAATAAGAAACAAGTTGGGCAAAAAAAATACAGATATAACTTTTTTTGGGTTTGGTGTAAAACCGCATAGTACATTTTTAAAAGTTTGACAGATAAGTAACCTCCGGTCCATAAAATGTTTGTCTTATATGAGACATAGAAAAGGAACACAGTGACAATGGTCCTATCTGCCCATACTCACTGTGACGGGCTCTTTCGAGGGCATGTAGTGTTGCTTCTGTCAATTTGGTGGCGGGCAGAAGCAAAGATACCCCAGAAGCACTGGCAACTGGTCCACTGTGCTGTAGGCAGAAGTCTCAAGCTGCTACTGCAACAACATGGGGCATTGCTACCAAGGAGACTGTAAAGTCCAGCTGAACCTGCAAGAAGCCTTGTTGTTTCTGCTTACTGTAGAAATTCTGTGGGATTCCCATGGGAACATCCAAAGACGTGATCAGGAAAATAAATAAGTTGTGGTGGAAAGTGGATAAGAGGAGAGGGTCAGGCGGGATATAAACATTGGGGAGAGTTGTTGAGTGAGCATAAAAAGGGGGAGGGGCGTAGGAGAGTGGAAGTGGGGAAAGGGAAGCCTTTTTAATTTTCTAGCATTTGTGTCTTGCCACAGTAATCGGAAAATAATGCGTTACCACGGGAACGATAATCGAGAAAACACAAGGGAGCTCATGCTTCATTAATTTGTAATTTGGCGGCGGGGACCCGTTACGTTTAACTGTTCTTTTTTGTTTTACTTTATTGCTTTTACAGACACAGATAACAGAAATGAACAACAGCATTGGAGCATCTTGAAATACGACAGTATATAATAAGCGTGTACCATCGTAATCAGATATAAAATAGATGACAATCAATCAGCACTCACTGTCAAAGGGTGGGTCTGGGTTTGACAGCAAATATTGCGTTCATGGCCCTCAGACATCCGGGAGGCGGGCATGAAGGGGCATAGTGCGTATAAGTGCTATTTCCAAGTCATACCAGGCCATATCTTCTAGCCATGTCGACCGGGCGTGGGCCTTTCCACCAGGCGATGGCCACCCTTCTGCGAGCCAGTTCCAGAAGCAGTCCTGATAGCCTATGCACAGGTTTGGGCAGGGCTCTTGTACCTCCCAGCAGGGCCACCAGCACGCCCACCCCCACCTCCACTCCCCACAATGCTGTATGAAACTTATACCTTGAGTGCTTCTTAAAGCATACAGGTTCTTATAAAAGATTCGGCAGGTCTCAGCAATATTAGCAGTTACATATTTAAACTTCCTATGGGGGTCTTTAATTATCTCTATCTGTCCAAGTTTCATGTCCTCTGCCAGCATCCTGGCCAATAATGCCCCGGTTCTGCCCCTCACTGTGTTGTCTCACTAGGTGGCCCTGCTTAAGTATTTCACCTCCCATTGCTGCAGAAACTATCCAGCTCTTGCAAGACCTCTAGTATGCAGGTGTCTCCAGACACCTAGTAGCTGAATTCCAGCATTTTCAGTTTAGTTTTGTTTGCCTCCAGCTCTCTCCTAACCACCCCCTGAATGTAGCACTTGAAACTTTTCCACAGGATCCCCTACGAAGCCACAGTGCCCACATTGTCATTAAAAAGGTGTTTATTTCATCTCATACCTCTTGGTGAAATACTGCATCCCTGAAGACTTCAGATTTGTACCGCCAGGCTTGGACTCTACCAACCTTACCCACAGCGAAGCACTCGAAGGTGACTGGAGAGTGATCAGATAGGGTACTAGGGAAAATCTTGCAGTTCCCAAACTTAACTCTCCCAGACTGGGAGACCAGCAGGTAATCAATACGAGAGGCCGACCCATGAACCCAGGAGTGAAAAGTGTAGTCTCGCTCCATCAAAATGCTGATGTCGACCAATCCGTATGAGCCGCATATGTCGGCTATTCTTTGACTCGGCCTGGTCTTTGATTGGCCTTTGGGGTTGTTACTGTCTATGCCGGAAACCAGAACCATATTAAAATCCCCTCTCCAGATCACAGTGGCATCTGCACATGAGGCTAGAGTAATGAACATCCAATCAAAGAAGCCAGTGTCGTCCAAATTAGAGGCCTACGTGTGAATGAGTACAACTTTCAAGCCTTCCAGGGACCCTGTTACCATCAAGGCCCTTCTTGATCCACCACCACCCAAAGGAGGAAAAACTTCTAGGAAATATGAATTAGAATTGTGACCCTTCTGGAATATGCAGAGTAAGACGAATATTATCTGTGGCATCCCCATTGTGCGGCTCAACGATTCTCGGTGGCTGATGTGAGGTGCGTCTCCTGTATGAATGCAATATTAACTATATGTCGCTGCACGTATAAGAGTAGCTTCCTTGTTTTGCTGAGCTGGGTGCCATCTCGATTATTCCAGATGATTAGCTAAAAGGTCACTGCCAACCGCCTGAGAGTCTATCCACCCCTGATACTCACCTCCAAGCAGTCACGCTATGTACCCCACCAAGTTGTGTTTTGGTTATTATAGTGACCAATTTAGCAGGATAAACGAAACAACAACACTAATACCCTCAACACAAATTCCCCCCCTCCCTCGAGCTAACCCAACTGGCCTGAAGGGACCGCTCCCTTCTCTTCACCCCTTGAATCAACCAGGTGTGCATGGGAAGCCAGTGCCATCTCCAGCACCAGCCGTCCTACAGATAGAAGAAAAGTTTTTGGTTACTGAGACAGTTAAAACATGGATACCAGCACCTGTCTGGTCTGCAGCGGGCTATGTGGAGCATTCATTCCAGGCCGAGGATGATAAGATCAACCGTTGCTCAGGAATCGAGCTGAACCTCAACCCCATGGTTCCTCTCTCCATCCCGTGGTCTTGAGCCGCTCTTGGGTGTTACTTTTTCAACCTTGGCCACAATATGCTTGCGACCTCTGGAGACATCAAAAAACGGGACTTTCCCTTCATGTTGGATCTGCAGTTTTGCCGGAACAGCATGGAGATTTGATGTTATTGTCCCGCAGCCTGGGTTTCATGCCCGCAAAAGTTATTTTAGAGGCCTGCACCCCCACTGAGAAATCCAGGAACATTTTAATCTGGTCTCCATCGAATGACAGTTCTCCCTTCATAAAAGCCAATCGCAATATGGTGTCCCGGTCGCTGTAGTTTAGAATGCGCACTATAATGGGTCACGGCGGGGCTCCAGGTATTGGTTTGGTCGCCGGAATTCTGTGTGCTTCTTCTAAAACGTACATGGAGGAGATCTCACTACTTCCAAATACTGTTGTGCACAGTCTCAACGAATACTTCCATCTGGCCTGGTC
Source organism: Ambystoma mexicanum (assembly GCF_040938575.1). Taxonomy (NCBI): domain Eukaryota; kingdom Metazoa; phylum Chordata; class Amphibia; order Caudata; family Ambystomatidae; genus Ambystoma; species Ambystoma mexicanum. The sequence continues at coordinate 353,179,823 of NC_090921.1, forward strand.
CTTGTCATTCTCGAATGCCCACCAGCCGTATGGTATTTCGCCACGCTCGTCCTTCCAAGTTCTCATTCTTGGCTGACAGTGCCTTGACTGTAGACTCCAATATTTTGACTCTGGCTGCTAACGTTGTTGAAGAGTCCTCCAGTTCCGATTTTTCAGCCTCGTTCAGCCTGTCCCTATGTTTGTCCAATCTCAGCTGCACCATATCTACCTTATTTGACAGGGTATCTAATTTGGAGTCCAGACCACCGATTCCAGCCTTCAGCTGGAGTAATAACTCTTTAACCCTGGAATCTTGGTCTTAAATTGGTTTCAGAGATGCTGCACTGACTCTGTGGGGCCCTGTGTGGTGGTGCAGGGTTTTAGGCTTCTTTGCGGCAACTCCTCCCTCAAATGATGGCATACTCTGTCTTTTGTCCATTTTCCCCATGCTGCAATTACCCCAGCAGCCGGCCAGGCTCTCAGAGCCTCCTATTAGCCTCATACTGCCCCCAGGCTCCTCTCCTCGTCTGCAGGGAGGCTCTCCCAGAGAGTCCCACCCACCCACAGGCACCCGTCAAATCAGTTGCCTGCAAGCTTTGTCTTTCCTCCTTCACCCTGATCTTGCAGGATCCATCAGTCAGGGTTGTTCTGGGTTGGTATGTACTCCTCAGATGCCCACTCTATAGGCCGCGGCAGGCCCTGTCCCTGGATGGCATGAGTGCTGGGTGGGCTGCCGCTGTGGTTAAGCCCACCCACCTCCCGTGAGCCCAAGCGGCATGCCTTCTCACCGCTCTCTCCAGAGGCCCAAGGTCGCCTGTGATGGCACTGCCCCCGCCTCCCACTGCGCTCAACAAAGCTTCTAGGCCACCGAGCCGGGAGTCACCCGCATCAGTGCCTGGTATTCAGCATGGGCAGAGGGTTTCTATGCCCCCAGAAAGGAGCGGGATCGGGCATCAGGTGGTCCAACCTCTGGCGCCACCGACCGTCTATCCCCAGATGCCGCGGGACAACCAGCAGGACAACCAGCAGCCACCCACAGGTATCCACCTTGGTCACAGCTCGCCACCATTAGAGGAGTGCCAGAGGAACCTCTAATTTTCAGGATTAATGTGGCTGGTTGGCGGAAATCACAGAGGGCCTGCCATGCTCTCTGGCACCACATTTACATTGATAAATAAGCGGTTCCCCGCTGTTAAATGTTCATCATGCTGGTATGCCAGGCAACCTCTACTTTTGATTGTGAGTGCTGCTTGACATGCTCGTATGGCAAGCAGCACTCACAATTACAATGGAATGTCGGAGAGTGTTTAATATTCATTTGTTACCACCGCATACCATGCGCACAGTAAGCACTGTTTCCAATTAAAAATAAACGCTGTATGACGTGCAAACATGTCAGACAGCATTTATTTGTAATTGTAAACATTGCTTGCCATGTGAGCATGGGAGCCGACATTTACAGTGGAACCCTGTGCAGTCTGCCTCCTTGATATTGGTGCACCAAGCTGGCAGACCCCATAGGGATCTCCAGCATTTTTACCGACATGAACATCAATGTACAAACGCTGGAGCATATGTAGGGCGGGAATGCAAGTTGTGTTCTGCCCTTCCTCTCCACCCTACAAACTGACTAAACTGGTGCTTACCAGAAATGTATTGCGTAAAAGCCTTACAGAAGTGTCAAACATCAGCCCAAGTTGTCATGGCGATCGTGGGTATGTTACCACAGGAAATGGCCGAGGGAAACTATCTTGGAGGAAATTAAGGTGGGGAGGGGAATACAAGGGCCACTGGTCTTTCTGCCTAATTGTGGCAATAGGGACAGTGACTGTTGCCGAATGCCATGGTTGGTGGGCTTTGGTTATTTACTACTGAGGGGCAAATGGGCCAATGCCATATCCTGGTCTTTTAGTCCAACTGTGGCGATGTGGATAGTGGCCAAGGTTATTTACTCATGAGAGGACGAGTTGCCATGGATGATGGCCAGGGCCAATTGGCCACAGTCTTTGATACTGATAGTTGCAGAGTTGACAGAGGCCACAAAGAAGGTACAGCATGACAAAACCTTTGAAACTGAGTAAAAAAACTTAAGTCAGGAGAGATTCTTATCGCAATAAAACCAGCAGGGATGCAAAGTGACAACAATTCTAATTCTGAGTCAACCTGTTGCTCTGCCCATGAGAACATACATGGAATCACAATAGAGATCAATAATGAGATCAGAAATGACATAATGGGGGAGCATTGCTGAGCAGCCTTCAAAATGACTGCCTACTGCTGATCCTCTGTGAAGATCAGCTGCAGAATCCTTGTATGACTCGCTATATGGAATACATTGCCACTAAAAACCCTGAAGATGATGTATAAAGGGGCCGGGAACGATTGGTGAAAACTTGGAGAATACTGCACTGTCGAAGCCGAAGATACACAATGCATCGTGAACTGCGGTGCGAAGCAGGAGCCCGCGGCGAGAAGGAGCGGGGAGAGCTACGAGATGTGGTGCAGATGAACGCATGTAGAAGTGCAGATGGTGAGTGTCTCTCCCGAACCCCACTGTGAACCGGAGTGGGGCTAGAGCGAGGGAACTGCATGGTCCTGATGCCATAGCAGAGGTCGCTGTTGCTGAAGTGCACTCTGAAACCGGTTCACTCTGGTTCAGCACCGCCAGCCCGGCGGGACATCCTTGGAATGTAGGCAGTCTAGGCATACACAAAAGCCAGTAGCGATTTGATTTGTTGGCCCAGGGAAAAACAGCAAATACACCATATCCAGTGGGCCGGAACAACAAGCTTAAATATTTAAGGGAAGAAAGTGTCAGGATACATAAAGGAGGATAAATATTTCTTGTCCTAAAGCAAGTGGAATTAACCTCACCATGACGAAAGGGTGTGGAGGCACCATAAAACTAAGTAATATGGAAGCATATATGTGCCAAACAAGCAGACCTCGACCTGCTCAGGCCATGGAAACGAATGAAGTGGCAGGGCAATCGACGCAAGACCCTCCTGACTTGCGGCAGATATTGGTTGGCATGCAGAACTGATTTTCTTCCCTTAATAGCAAACTGAACAATATCACATGAAATATTGGTTCCCTTAAGACCAAAATAGAACAGGAAAGTGCAAGGGTGACTGAAGCTAAGAAACAGATCGGATTGGTAGAAGATGGCATTTAAGCCCTCAAAACCGAGATGGTCAAAACATCCAAGGAGTTAAAGGTGGCCCTGCAGAATTGTGATGATTTCGAATCTAAATCAAGGCGCAATAACACCCGTATTATCCTGCTGTCTGAAAAGATAGGGCAAGGCCCAATGGAGGAGCTAATTAAAGTCCTACTTCAGAAGCGACTTGGCGATCCGGTCTTTTCCAACGCCTTTGTAATTGAAAGAGCGCACCGAATACCCGCAGCAAGACCTAAACCGGGCATGCCCCCTGGTTAGCTATCGCCTGTGTACAGAGACAGGGATATGATTTTAGGCCAGGGGAAAATGGGGGCACTGTAGCATGGATCAAGTAAGGTTCATATATATCCCGATTTCTCAACAGCAGTGCAGTTGGAGAGGTGATCATTTGCAGGGGTTGCGGATCCAGCACAATGGCAATGTGTTTTTCATCACAATGCCTGATGACGCGCTGAACGGTATTGAGACCAACATTCCTGTCCTGGGAGGGAAGCTGGAGAGCACCTGGAGGGGGGTCCATGACGCAATGGAATGAGATAATAACTAACACTCTGGTTTGAACTGTTGGTGAGAAATTGTAAAGCAGAGACCTGGAGCAGACATATATGCAAAGATTTATAAGAGAGCCTTGAGGCTGCGGAAAATACAATTATTAATCCTATTGGGCGAACATAGTCTTTTATATGTTTTGATTTTTTATTTGATTGTATTTATTTATTTATTTTATTGGACGTTTGTATGGCACCTATACACAGGTGTTTCCAGGCACCACAAGACAAGTTAGGGTGCGGGTGTGTCATGGAAATCAAAAAAGTAGAACAAAAATGGTTATATTGGCCTTGTGACTATCCTACCTTGCAAGTGCATGACAAGGTGGTAAGTGTAGGGGAAGGGGGTAGAGGGAACAGTGCATGAGTGGGGTACCACCAAGGTGGCGGGCAGGCAAGTGCTAGTGGAAGGGTGGGGGGGATGAATGCGGTGCACAGGGAGGACCAAGTTGGGCTAGTGCAGGGAAGGTAGTCCAAGGTCAAGTGCTGGAAAAGGATGCTGGGGAGACTGGAAGTGGGTGGTCTGATCCCTGTATGACTCTGAAGGGACCAGGCCCCAGTCGCAGCGGTAGATGGAGAGTTAGCAAGGGAGGGGAAGAGGAGAAATGGAAAGTATTGAGAAGTTTCCGGAACTCAAGAAGATCCAGCTCAAGTCTGAGGGGGGGGCGTACCAGAGGGAGGAGCCAGCCGAGGAAAGGGATCTACCTCCCACTCTCTGCTTGGAGAAGTGTTTGACTTGCAGAGAATTGTAGCTATAAGATCGAAGGACTCTGGCTGGGAGGTATTGTGGGAGGAAAAGCTGGATGGAAAGAGATCCCACCCCCAGACAGCCTGGCGTATGATGCAACAGATCTTGAATGTGATCCTTGCGGTCACCTGCAGGCAGTGGAGTGAGTTTAGGGCTAGAGATATGCGGTCCCTAGGCTTGAGGCCAAGGATACGTCTTGCAGTCCTATTCAGGATTAGTTAAAGGGGGCGAAGGGAGGAAAGAGGCAAGTTGAGGAAGAGGCTGTAGCTGTAGTCAAGCCTAGCGAGAACCAGGGCTCTGGAGACTTTGAGCTTCTGTGGGAAGGTGAGGAAAGGTAGAGTGCCCCTGAGGAGGTGCAACTGAAAATTGGTCTTCTTGACAAGGTCCATGATGTGTGGAGAGAAAGAGAGAGAGGAGTCAAAGATGATTGAAAGGTTTTTGCCTCACAATTGGGTGAGAGGAGAAGACCCAGGGAGTCCGGCAAGAGAGTGGGCAGAAGCAAGGAGCAGGCATCCTAATGAGAAGTATCTGTCTTACCTGCATTTAGGCAGAGGTGATTGGCAGAGCACCAAGCCTGAACAGCAGTCAGGCAGTCAGGTATGAGGGAGGAGGAGGAAGAGGTAGAGGAAGACAGCTTGAAATAGAGCTGTGTGTCATCTACGTAACACTGGAAATGAGGAGAGAAAGTAGATATGTGGGCCTGGTAGATGTTGAAGAGGCAAGGTGATAGGATAGACCCTGAGGGCTGCCACAGGTATAGAGTGAAGTGGAGAGAAAAGGGCCCATTTGCACTTGGGAAGGTTTGTGTCATGATTCCTGCCCCTCATGTCCCCAACCCTCCAAGATGTCAGGCTGGAGCCAGGCCACGATCACCTACATGGCCCTCAAGGGCCTCTCCATCCCTCTAAAGACCCCCTTGGAGTCAGACTTAGCGCTTGTGGCACCAGACTCACTCACTCCCATAGGATAACATTGGGGATTGGACTTGTAGTGCATTGATGGGGACAAGATGGATGCCCCCACATATTTCGGTTCCCAGAACTGCATGTGCTGTCTAGTCTTTTGGGTGTGGTTCAGCCCAGAGGCACCTGGGATACCCAGAGACTATTTAAGCCACACCCAGGCTGAGAAACATGCTTTGCGTTTTCTGCACCTGCAGCGTGACACTCACTGTGTTCGGATCGGTCTCCAGTAGGCCGGCATCTTTCTTCTGCGCTCAGCTCCTGCAAGAACAAGAACACCGCTAGGAACAGCCTTACCTTGCGGCGCTTCTGCCCATCAGTCATCGCTCCTTCTGTTCTGCGGGCATCTTCGGCGGTGTCATTCCCATCTAGGCACGCCGCTTCCTAAGGAAAAGGGAAAAGAACAGAAAAAAGGCATTAGTAAGCATTCTGCAAATCTTCGCTTATTTTTAAATACTGTACGAGCTTCAAACGCTTACCTGAATCTCAGCCGCTCTGGGGGAACTCTGTCTCCGGAACTTCTCATCCATCTGCAAGAGGGAAAAGACACTCCAGGTTAGCGTGGAAACATCTAGAGGCACCGCAAACCGCGCTTAGCCACCGCATTTGTTCTTCATAACCGGCATCCACGCTGAAAACGTCGCAGCACCTAAAAGACACAGAAAAAGAACTCAGTTCAATGCAAATACGAAAGGGGTGCATCACGCATCGCGCTCTCACTCACCTTCAGCACTACTCATCTCAGCAGCACGCCGCCATCCCCGGACGCCGGCCATCATCTAAGGAAGGAAAGGAACGAAGTTAGAGAACTGTTCAAAAGACTCAGTATACTCTGTCGGACACTTGCCAGTGAAGTAACTAGACAGCAACGAGCCCGCATCAATCAACGCGCCCCTGCGCTGAAGGCAGGAAGGAGAGCACACTATCCAAGAAAACAAGGCCCAGTCTCCAGTCGAATAGCCTCCTGGGAAGGGTTTGTGGTCGTAAGAGGTCAGAACAGACTAAGTGACGTCCCCATGGATACCAGGTGAGCGTTACAGTTTGTTTGAAAGGAAGAAGGTCAGCACGTCAGTGCCCAGTCTGTGATGTATAGGGTATCATAGAGACGGTTGTGAATGTTGGTTTAAGGATCCTTAGAGTGAAATGGGCAGTCTGCGGAGTTAGGGGATGCGGTAGCAACGGCAGCGGTACCCCCAATGTGAGGATGCTGGTTGTTGATGGGGGGGGTGGGGATGACATCGCCCTAATTGGGGGGGAGGGTGTGGGGGCTGGAAACAGGGTGGACAATTATCTAAAGTACACTTGGCATACACAACATACTTTTTCTACTTGACTTGATGATACAGTCTAAACGTAACACAAAAGTAACACCAATGCAAGAGGTTTGCAAAAATGTACCATATTATTGGTGGGTGCTATTAATGTCTTAAATCGGAATGTTAGGGGTCTCGGAAACCCGGTCCAAATCACATAAGATCATGGCATACGTGAACAGACATAGAAACCTATGCCAAACTAAGTTTCAATGAACATTTTGTTAAAAACCAGGGATGCAATAGATACTATACTAATTAGTCCAGTGAGTGCAGTGGGATGACTATTATAATTCATAAGTCTCTGAAATGTAATCATATGTACCACCATATAGACCCAGTAGGGAGATCTATAGTACTACATTCCACGTTACAAGCGATCAAAGTAATCCTTGTGAACAAGTATGGCCCTAACATAGACAACTCGGATTTCTATGAACAGATTGCAGAGTTACTGGCAACATACCCTCTGACACAGATTCTGTGGGTGGGGGCATATGCACCAAAGTAAACCTACAGATGAATAGGACTGCACTGAGACCATTATAACGAGCAGCGCATAGTAAAACCCGAATTATGTAACGCCTTGAGCTATGTGACACTTGGAGAATGTTGCACCCACAAGCCCACAAATGTACTTATTATTCGACGGTGCATGATATGACCTCTAGAACAGATTTAGGGCTTCATCACAAGTTAGGCAGTATCCGGGCGCATATACCGCTGAGTGTTATTTGCGTTAACGCTGTGAGTTGTGGCGCAAACAATGCCCCATCACGAGTCGGCGGGAATGCGCACATGGCCCGGGCGTTAACGCTAATACCGTTCAGCGGTAATAGTGGTGGAAAATCTGAAAACTCAGTGAACGTTGCGGTAGGCGCCAGCAGCTAGCGCTATTGGCATGTGCTACTAGGGTGCGCTAATAGCGCAGCGGGATATGCGTCACCGCCGGAACGGAAATCAAAGCGGCGGCCATTTTGGAAATCGCAATCCACCTAAAATCGAAGCCCTTGGAAGCCATCCACTCCAACAAATTGCAGAAAATGTCCCAGGAGCGTGTGAGGGACAAGTCTGCCCTGGATAGGCTGCACAAGCCCAGGTTCTTGGACTCTGAACTCACAATACTTGTGGAGGAGGTGATTTCCTACCAGGATGAACTCTATGACCCCAACAGAAAAAGATGGGGTCACAGCAGTGTAACCGCATCTGGGAAGACATCAGCAAGAAGGTCACTGCAGCGGGCCATGTCCCCAGGGATTGGCGAGGACTGCCGCAAGTGATTTAACGACCTGCGAGTCCATGTCTGGGGCCTCCTGTCCCAGCACAGGAGTGAGAGCATGGTGACCGGGGGAGGGCTACCACCACCAGAGCTGTTACCATGGGAGGTGCAGTGCATGGCATCTATTGAAGGAGTGGGAGGAGCGGAGGCAGGCACCGGCACCCAAGCTAGTAGCGCCGATATTCCACTTGTTATAGGTCTGTGATAGTGCGTTGTTTTGTCAGCGCTATTACAGCCGGCTCTATTACAGCCGGCTGTAGTAGCCCCTGGCTGGAATAGCGCCAGCTGGATTGCAGTCGTGATCCGGCAGTGGGGTATTGGCGGCGCAAATACCGTTACCGCCGATTTTAAGGGCTACCGCCCACCTCATGATGAAGCCTTTAATCTTATTATCACAGTGTATGGTGAGAATAGTGTGGGGGGTTGAGATTAATCCGTGTACCTTCTGGGACCATTCACCCATTCAGCTGCAATTGGGCTTGGGGGGGGGGCTTGAGTGGGAGGCCGTCATGGAGCTTTAAGGAAGTTTGGCAAGCTTTTAAAGTTTATATAAGGAGGATAGCCATATCCGTGGAAATGGGAGTATTTAAAACAAAACAGTGAGATATTGCAACCTGTGAAAGCAAGCTGAAAATATTAGAGAAGAAATGTCTAAAGGCTCCAAGCCCAACTTTATTAGCGGACATGAAGATGATGGACCTGTTTAGAAAGCATGTGGACAGGTAGATTTAATACCTTGCTAAGCCTAGAGCGGGCAGCAAATATGGAGATGCGGAAAGACCAGGGAGGGAACTTGCACAATTACTGAAAATGGAAAAAGAGCCTGAATACATAATAGGAATACATGATGATCAGGGGATAATGCGATTCTCAGACCGGGATATAAACAATACAGTGAAAGTATTTTATGAGAACCTTTATGGAGAGCCACCAACTAAGAGTGAGGCAGATATATTTACCCTGCTAGACAGGATACCCAAACCCTTAACTGCTTAAAGTATGGGAAGATGCCGTCCCGCAAACTCACCTGCCGCCCATGCTAAGGGAAGCAACGATAATGGTGATTCTCAAACCTGGGAAGGCTATTGAGGACTGCAGTTCTTATAGACCACTGTCACTCATCAATGCAGAGACCAACACAAACGCTAAAATTATAGCGAATAGACATTTACCACTAATGCCTCATGTGATTCACCCGGACCAAGCAGGATTTGTTGTGGGTAGATCCACAAAATTAAATGTATGCTGTTTATTCTGATCCAGGAGGTCAGAATCTTGCCCGAAGTGTCCGCAGTCTCAGTCACACTAGATGCGCCAAAGTCCTTTGATATGATGTCCTGGGACTTATTATTTGCAACACTATCTAGATGTGAAATTGGGTAACAACTGGTTAACTATATAAAGGTATTATAAGTGCACAAAGTAGCTAGGGTGCTAGTGAAGGTAACACTGTTGGAACCTTTAGCTTGAAGAGAGCGGCCCTTCAGGGCTGACCTCTTTCACCCATCTTGTTTGCGATAGCAATTGAACCCATGCCAGAGCTATTTAGGGCCCGACATATGAGACAGGGAATCTGTATTCATGGCCAACAATATTATCACTATACACAGATGACATTATATTAAATATCAGGGATCCGTAGGTTAACTTGGACCCTATTGTGGACGACATTGTACACTTTGGCAAATTCTCATGCTTTAAAATAAACAACACTAAATCTAAAATGTTTCCTTGACTAAAACCACAGTAGAGCCCCAAGGAAAGTACCCCTTGAAATGGTCAACAGAATAAATATCTGGGGTCATAGTCATTGGAAATAAAGACTTGCTGCATTCAAGTAACTAGCACAGAAAAATCAGCTGGTGAGTAAAATAGACGAATGGAAACATACAATTGTCGTTAGCCAGTAGTCTGGCAATGATTCAGATGTCTATCCTGCGCAAACTGAATGTATCTATATGGCCCGGTAGGGCATTTTATGATCAAATTCTTGTGTTGATAGCGCAGATCCTCTGACACTCAGGGTAGTCTGGAATAAATGGTTGGAACTTGCATGACCATATTCCAGGAAGGATTGGCGGTACAACAATTTGAATTATATTGGGTGGTAGCACAAGTGCAGTTTGGTTCAGTCTGGGTGTAGGTCCATCCCATGTCAAACTTTAACGTGTAGCAGCAGACAAGACTGACCTGAGAACAGTATCGATATTGGGGAATACAAAGATGACTGCCCCTTCGAGCCGGTACAGTCGACATTCACAGCACGACCCAACATTTTCAAGATAAGAGCTGAGGCGTCCCCATATTATAAAGCTGCTCCACTGTGGACATTTCCTGACCTTCCGACCACCTGGGATGGGGACATTAGACAGCACTGCAAGAGGATGGGATACTGCACGCTTGGTGATCTGTATCAAGAAGGTCAATTCCTGACGATGCAGACATGGAAGGGAGAACACAAAGGTTCAGCCTTAGAAATATTAAAATGTTATAGACTGCGGGCAGCAATTTTGAGAAAAATAGGAATGTTACCCAATAGAACCCCCAGAGAATGCTTGTGTAGCATATATGTATGAAACGCATACGACTGCCGACAAATATGACAACTCTTTACAAAATTATGTTGGATAGACCTCCAGAACTAATCCCCACAGTGCAAGAGAAATGGGCGGTGGACTTGGGCATAGAAATCACGGATGAACAGTGGAATAAGATGTGTTCCCTCACCAGGGAAGTATCAATGTACACTAGATTCAAACTCATACAGTTCAAAATACTCAACAGATAACATTATACACCAGCGAAACTCAAGAAAATATACCAGATCACAGAGGTACATGCCCGCACTGTGGAGAAGAGGGGGCAGCACGGTCATATGATATGCTGCTATTTAAGTATATATACATATCAGTGAAAAAACATTGTTAAAGGGACGTTACGGTTCAGTTGTGCTAATAAAAACCTATCAAATTCAGTTCAAATACTTTGTTAAAGGGACGTTATAGTTACTTTGCATTAATAAAAACCTGTCCATATTATGGTTACAAGTAAAATCGAAAAACCCCATCATTTCACCTGTTATGGTAAGCTAAGCAACCATAACTCGCGCCACCACTGTGCACTGCTAAGACTAACACCCATGACATGAAAGATGACATCACAAATGTCATTGATGACATCACATGACTGGCCCTTCCATGTCTGGCCTAACACATCTAAGACAGGTGGTTTTCTTCACTGACAGTCTGAAACGGAAAATTCAAAAGCCCAGCTTGGGGTTCGAAGTGTCCACGGAGCACACAACTGTTCGCGGACTCTCCTCAGCACCCCTATAAATGAAAACTACTGAAACTGTCAGGATGTCAAATAAAACGTTAGTTACAGTCGTGTCCAAAATCCTAGTTCTGACCCTAACACTAATAGCATAAAGTGCAAGGATGTTCTCTTCTCAAAGGTGATGATGAAACTCCTTCATCAAAAGAAAGTTCCAAATGTCAATGATCATATTAACAAAAGGAAATGTTTTCTTCCAAAGACACACTTGAAGTGGAATGAAATAAAACAGAGTTTGGCTCGAGGGAAATCACCCATGCCAATAAATGGAGGAGTCCAGAAATGTGACACATTTCTGCTTTATTAATACAAGCAGGGATACACATACACATTCTACAGCTCCAAATGCACTGTCGGCTGAGGCGGACAGTGAGGTTTTACACTACTGTGACCTCACTAACAAAAGATACATTCCTCGCTCTAGGCGAAATGGGATTGGGTGAACAGTATAGGCATAATTACAGTCTGTAGGGGACAAATAATCTGATTGGTCTAGCCAAATCGGGTAGCTCCTCCTGGCACCGCCCCCAGGAGGTCAGTGCAAGCCTTGTCAGTTTAGGTAATTTACCAGTTTGTGAGCAAAAAATGATCGGGAAGGTGATCTCCGAGCACTGCCTCTGACCACTTAATGTTACCACTTACAACTTCTCAAGCCCAAAGCAAGGAAATGTTTCAATCTTCTGTCTTCAGTTTGATGGGAACAACATTATCCATCTTCCTCTGATGAATGGGCCTTGTTCCCCATCTCCAGTTCACGTGTTCGGGCACCGTAACAATGATTTTCTGTGCTGGCATTTTTAAGGGATTTCAGCCTTCTGTCCTTGCAGGAGCTGTATCTTTCCTGCTAACTCGAACATTCTCACCAAGCGTCCTTGTCAGGGCTGGACATGATGACTGCTCTGCAAGATCTGCTTTGTGTTTCTCAGGAAAATCAGTGTGTTAGGCCTCAGCCCAGTACTTTTAAGCCTTCCCAATTCATTTCAATGCAACTGTGGCTTCCATTTTTCTTTCATGACTGTTCATGGTAATTGCTTTAGGTGTCAGCAAGCCATTCACATGTGTTCCTTTGCATCTGGCTAATGTCTTTATGAGTGTGTTCAGCCATGTCACCTCTTCGTGATTACTTTGGTGATGGTCTGTGGGGCGATTCATCCGTCATCTTGCTGGTTTGCTGGTTTGCTTGCCCCCTAAACAAACTTTTGCAATATTCAGGAAATTACTTGTTTCCCCTAGATTCTTGCTTGTTCTACTGCACAAGCAAAATAAATTGGTTGTCTCCTGGTAAACAACATTTATTCTGCCAAGGAACTTGCCTCCCTTATCCCTGGCTTTTCCTCTCTTTGATAAATAGTCAGCTTCCTGATGAAACCTGGATTCTATTCCCTGAGTAGGTCTGGTTCACTCTCCTGACAAATAATATCCAGGGGAATATGACCGTTTCTAAGAGTCTCTTCCTGTTAGGTCCCACACTCTGTAGTATAAATAAGGCTCACTTTACTCTTAGACTCTAATATGGGTGCAAGTCCCAGAATCGCTGTGCTGTTTGCATCCAGCTTGATTTACTCTCCTGCCAAGCATGGATGTCTTCAGTATTTCCTTCTCTTTCTTTCAGGGTCCCAGATCCTCTTATTGTCTGTTTCAAATATGGGTGCGAGTCCCAGACTCGCAGTACAGTTCCTTGACAGTTTGGTTCACTCTCTTGCCAAGCCTGTATTTTGTCTAAATTTCTCTCTCTCCCTGTCATGGTCCCAGACCCTCTTATTCTCTGTTTCAAATGTGGGTGCAGGTCCCAGACTCGCAGTACAGTTCCTTGATAGCTTGGTTCACTCTCCTGCCAGGCTAGGCTTTCTCTCTTCACAGGTTCTCTTACTGGTAGGGTCCCAGACCCTTGTATTATCTGTCTCTTATTCAGAGTGCCAGCCCGTCTTATTCTCTGGTTTTCAGGCTTCCCATTCAAATATGGGTACGGGTTTCAGACTCACCATGCTGTTCTTGGGTAGCTTGATTTACTCTCCTGCCAAGCTAGACTTTCTCCCTTTGCGGGTTCTCTCGTGGCTAGGGCACCAGACCTTTGTATTATCTGTCTCTCCCTCAGGGTGTCAGCCCATCCTATCTTTTGGCTTTTAGGATCCCTGGCTCTCTCAATCTGTTCTCTCTCAGCCTCACCCGGCTTCCCGGGCCCTCCTTCCCCTTCCAATCTGCTTGTGAAAGTTTGTGTTTGGTTTGCGTCTTCCAGGCGGCAGTACTTCCTCACTAAACTCCAATAGCGTTTCTGCTCTTCCAGGCGTTGGTCGCGGCTCTGTGGTTTTCTGCATCTCTCTCTGATTTTCCTCTCGGCTTACTGTTGCATTGTGGATCATGGGATGCCTAGCGGTCTGTTTGGGGAGCCAGACTAGTAGTTCCCACGTCTTGGGCAATCGACCGGTTTCTCTTCCCTCTCTGTGCTCTGAGTCTTCCCTTCCTGCTTCACGGTAGGAAACTCAGACAGCACTTCTCTGGAGGATGGTGTTCCTCTACCTAGTTTCCCTCATCTATTTTGTATCTCGTTGGACCAATGAGATATGGCGGAAGACTAGACCGCTCACCATAGTTAATTGGAGTAAACTTCCTACTCTTAGGCATCTTCTTCATCTTCTTCACAGTACCTATTGTGAGCAACCCGAGGGCGTCCTCACTACTTATTCCCATGGATCCTGCTCTCGGGTGGCCGGGGAAAAGCCATCGCGCTTGAATCCTGACCCTGGTGGTGGATATGAGAGGGAGGATCACAGGGGAGGCGGGAACTTGGGGAGTGGGGAGAAGACGTCTTTAGGTGATCCCCCATTTCCTTTTCAGAGTGAACTATCCATCCCACAATCTTTCATAGGCTCTTGCCAGCCATTTCCCTGTTCTTCCCCTAAAACATTCACCAAGAAACAACAATAATCTACTGGGACAAGGAATGTACCAATTAGAACAACAAATCCTCATTTTAAGAATGTACTCACATACAGACCTCAACTGAGTACTGAGACGAGGAGGGGGAGGACAGCAAGTGCAAGGCAGGACTACCGCTTTAGTGTTGAGCGGTCTAATCCTTTCCAATCATGATGGCGGGAACTTTAAAAAGTGGAATGATTACAAAAATGGAGTCAGAAGCAGAAGCAGCAGCTACGAAAGCAACTCCGGATCAGCTGTGTGGCAGATGGAGCGCTCAAGACCTGTGCAAAGATGCAGAGTTTCTGCAGCAGGAAGCAAAGCTAAATAATGCTGAGGTGACAGAGGTGAATAAACCAAGCATCGCTGTTAAGTTGAAGCAGTGGCACATATTTGATGGAAAGCAGCCAAGAAGCAGTATCAGTTGCGTGACCTGTAATGGGTGGACCGTGTGGTCCGACAGCTGCGCCTAGACCGAGTACACCTTGTATGCAAAAGCCACTGAAAGTATCCATAAAGAAACTTGTGTTTTACAGCAATCTGTTCTTAAGTAATTTAAGAAATTGAGCTGAAGAAATTGAACTGCCTATGTGAACTAGTGAAAAACACTAGGAGCTGTTATTTTTGAAAAGCTGGAAGTTTTGAACTCTTGTGGAAGGGAACCCTGGTGTCTTGTGAACTGTTTTGAAATTGGGGAAATGGAAGCTGATTACAAGCCAAGAGCTGGAAGAAGGTCTTAACTTTATTTTTAAACACTACTAATTTTGATGCGGACATACCTGCACATTGTATACAGTTAGTTGTCAGGGCAAGTATAGGTTTTGGACAGAGAAATTCATTTGATTTGGACTTCCTAACACAGACTATCCCTGGTTTTCTTTCAGGAGGCATAATTCATACTGTAAAACCTAACACACAATCTTAGCACAGACAAAATACAAACATTATTTTCTTATAAAACAATAGTAATTCATAGAATCATATCTAATATGTTTGTAGTTTTACAATTGGATTTATACAAAAGGCCTTATCACAACATGATATGCCAAATCACATGGCAAATCGTCATGCATATAATTACAACATATAAAAGACTTTAGTCTATAGTTTCGGCATGCAGGGTTCTCTTTCTTCAGTACCATATACTGTTTTGGGCATTAGGTCACAATTCTTTAGAAAACATACAATCAAATGGTAAGGCAATTGTATAGTCTTAATGGACAAGCATTTGTCGAAGCAGCATTAGTTGTGTTTTGCTACTGAACAAAAAAAACACGTAAATGAATAATTCTCGCAGGTTTTTAGATGAGGAATGGGGGGTGGAAGAAGCACCAAAAGATAGAGGCCATTAAAAAGGTAGAGACAGATGAATGAAATTGCCAAGGTAAATTACCTTGGTCTTCATAGCTTTAAGGGAGAAGATATTGTTAATTATCCAAATCATCTGGGAAGTGCTGGGGTGGTCCGGAAGGGCTCCCATGATTATGAGGGGTTCATGCTGCATGCATCTTATTAAGGACTGAGTGAGGCTGAGAACTGGGCGCGATGTTGCAATGTCGTATCTATCGAGCGTAGTAGATTATGGATGGGATATGTTCATTTTAGTGTTACTGTTTGTCCAGAACTGATACATTTTAGAGTTGCACGCACCCACAAATGCAACATGAACACGATTTACACATTGTGCTCTGAAGTCAATGGAAACTGGGAGATGGAGAGGGTTTCAATGTGCATGCATGGGGAGGGGCTGTCCTGAGACCCCGCGGTAAAGAAGTAATAATATATATAAGACATCACTCGAAGAAACATATAAACATAAAGAGCCCGATTCATGGAATACATGGCCGGATCGCAGTCATTTTGTACTGAAAAAATGACTATGCGCTGACTTTGCCCGGACTTTGCACTACAAAAATACACTTTGCACGGTTCCCTGAATCAGGGTTTGTGTCGGCAGTGAAAAGTCACTTGTCAGCAGTGCAAAGTCACTTTGAACTGGGCAAATATTCCATAAATCGGGCCCAACGAATTTATATAAGTCTGCATGTAGTGGGGTTTGGTGAGTTTATTTTGATTTTGCACTTAGTAGTTGCGCAATGAATTTTAGATAGCTGGGATATTCTGGTTTTGAGCTTCGGGGTTGACGGGAGTAGAATGAGTCATCCACTAAAGGGCAGCTTGTGATCAGGACGAAGTTTTATGGTTTAACAGTTCCGCAAGGAACAGATGTAATCTTAATTATTGCATTGAAGTCGGGTAGAGGGGGATGATCATTTGCATGGGCCAGCAATAAAGATGGAGCCCGAGGCCAGGGTATCCGGTGTTCAACTGTTTTCACGGGTTGAAACTAGAGGCTGTACGTGTTGGAGTAGTGGGCGCATAAATTAGAATGTCTTAAGAGTAGCCAGGAGTCTGGTGCGGATGAGAGCGCAATCTGTAATTCAAAGAAAACCTATTTGTTCAGCCCTTCCTCGTATTGCTACAATATCTGAGAGGACCATGTGCAATCACACTTAACATTAAAGGTCTAGGCTAGTTGTTACTAAGTAGTGAATTATGTTATATGTGAATGTGTCATTGTACCACAATGTCACGACCTACCACAGTCGATCTTCGAGTATGATCTGAAGATGGTAGTAAAAATTGTTGATTACCATTGAGAAAGAATGAATTTGGAAAAGGTGAACTTATTGTAAATGTTTTGTCCAATCATGTTTGAGGGCTGGGTGGTAATAAAATGTGTTTTAACTGTTGCTAACATTTATAAAACTATTTCAATGAAGGTATTTAGCTAATATTTGAGTTGGTTTGATTCCACAATAAACCTTGCTTTAGGTTAAAAACATGCACTCACTCGTTCCTCAGGTGGTGGACGTGGTTTGGGCTGAGGTAATTAAGGGTCCGCCCCCACCAAAGCCATGGAGATTGAAGGCAATTTATACATCATCCTTTAGGGTTTGAAAGGTGATAGTGTGCAGAATGATAAGAACTGCAATAATTTGCACATACACATTGAAGACGACACAAGACTGGATTTGAGAGAAAATAACATGAGCTGACTGGAACCTCACTGACTGCCAGGAAGCATGAGATCAAATAAAGGGCTGAACCAGAAAGGCGCCTCAGGAAGGTGGCATGATTAACAGTGCAAAATGCTGCTCATAGGGCCAGGAGGGTGAGAATGGTCAGGTTGTTGGCATCCAGTGACCTCAGAATGTTGCCTCTAATAAAGGGCAAGACAGATTCTGTAACTCTGTTTGGCCTGAAGCCTGACTGATGATCAGGCATTAGGTTGTGTGTTTCGCTGTATCCAAGCAGTTGTTGAGTCTCCACTGTTTCAAAGATTCTGCAAATAAAGGGAGTATTAGCAATCAAACAATAATTTACTGGGTTGTCTGGATGGTAGTTGACTTTCTAAAGAAAGGCAAGATGCAGACTTTCTCCATGATGTGAGGGAGGAGACCATATTCCAGTGAACTCTTTAGAAGGGTAGTTAAAGGGCTGTGCAAGTTTGAGGATGTTGTCCCTAATAATTTTTGCAGGGCTTGGATCAACCTTTGCAAAGGAGGCTCTTATAATCTTTTTATCTCTTCACGTTTCTTCATGGACCTTGTAAGGATGCTTATTAACATAAGATACTACATCTGCTTTGGCAGGCAATTTTCATGCCACCCACAATATCGGTATGTGTTTTAATAGATTTTGGCAATGTTCTCAAATATTAAATATAACTAGGGTGATGATATCACCCGGTTTTGGAGCGGAGAGACCTTCTTTTTCCAACCACATCGTCCTGTCTGGACAAACCTCTGCAAAATAGTTATATGTCCCACTTTGTTGCTAGACCTTGCTACATCCTTTTCTCTGATGAATGTGAATGTAGTCAGATTACCTCAGTCTGTGTGAGGGAGAAACAGTGTAAATGTAAGAATCTCTTCTTGATGTGAGAAGATCAGATGGCTAAAAATGAAAAGAGGAATAGGTGGATGACAGTGTGAAGAAGTGATGGGATAGAATGAAACATAGAAACAATTAAATGAGGAAAGGAGGGGCTAAAAAATGAACAAATTAAGGATGAAGAAGAGGAAGGTATAGGTCGGGTATGGTATAGCTTATTTGTAAAGCACCTATGCACAAGGCTTTGTTTCAAAGCACTCAAGGAGGGAGGGAGCAGGGGGTAAAACAACAACATTCATTCACAGCCATTGAATTTCTGAACGATACAAGTCTGCACAGGCAGAGTAAGTGCATATAATACAATTAACAGTGTAGATATCAGCAAATAGGTCTGACGATGATTCTGCATCTTTTCCAAGTGCATTGAGGGCCGGCCAAGGAAGGAGGGAAGACAAGGAAGATAGATAGACAATCTTCAAGGCATTGTACGATCAGATCGTGCAAGTGTACAGACGGTACAGGAGAGGGGAGGTTGGGGGGAACAAGTGCAGGGGGAACCAAGTGCACCCAGTCAGTCAGAAAAACTGGGGTAAATGCTGAGAGATGCCAATCTCATGGGTCATTAACCAAGTGCAGTAGCAATGTGGCAAGTGCAGACCGGGATGGATGAATGGGATTTCTCAGTTGCTCTACTGTTGTTCTGAGTGACCAGTCTAAATAAGGAAAGATTTGCTTTCAATTCATGTGGATGGATGCTACCCATGGAGCCAGAACTTGTGTTAATGGTCTCGTCAGTTTTTAGTTCGAATTGCAGATCCTTGAAATGAAAATGCATCCCTGCTTTTCCAAATCTGAAGAACTCTTGATTTTTCTTTCTGATTGGAATAGGGAAGAAGGAATCTTTTAAGTCTATGGAAGTTAAATAATCTGCCTTTATGACCTGCTGGATTCTTTGGGGGAAAATCTACATTTTTAATTGGCGATTTGCTATGTGTTTGTTTAGTTCCTCACATTTAGCATGAGTCTGAGTTGGTCCTCGAAAACCAAGAATAGAGTGGAATAAAAGCCTTGCCCTTCCAAACCGCTGGGTAGTTTTTGCATTGCTTCCTTGGATCACTAATCCATGAAGCAATGGGTCAGACCTAGTCTCCTGGCCTTGCAATTTTGTAGGGGTGTATAGATCAGTCCTGTAGGTGGAGACAGAAAAAGACTGATTCTGCTTTGTGCCTTCAGTGTACGATGCTAAAACTCTGAGGGCCTCATTACAACCCAGGCGTTAAGGGGTTAACGGCGCCGTAAAAGGTGTCGGCGCCGTTTAAACCCGTAACGCCTGATTACGAGGTCCCTTTGCGGGTTGCACTTTAACACCTGCTTTTAGCAGGCGTTAAAAAACCAACCCGCAAAGGGACCTAGGAGCTAATTACGGCACCGTAATTTATGATGCCGTAATTAGCGCCTTCCCCAGTCCCATTGAGCCCGATGGGGCAAAAATGAGAATGGGGAAGGGCCATGGCGGCATGGGGAATTACCGCCCTGCCAAACTTGGAATGGGGCGGTATTTCCCCATTCCACCATGGCGGACTCGTTACAATACCGGCACCAACCATGGTGCTAATAGCGCCATGGTTTAGCGCCGGGGTTGTAATGAGGGCCACATTGTTGCAACATGACATTTGAGGATGACCCTAACCTGGCAACCATGGGACATTTGTAGTCATCAGGTGTGGTGTGCTGCAGTGTGTTCTGTGGATTTCCCTGCTTGATGCTTTCTGGGAGTCTCTGAGTCTCTTTTGGAGTTCCACAACTGTGGTGCAGTGACAGCACAAAAGGTTAAAACCTCAATTCAGTCACGGAGCGCTGTGGCCTGCTGCACTGTGTTCTGTGCTCCGTGGGCCAGGAGGAGGAACACGCTGTGTTTTTGTGCTTGCCATCTCTAACGTCTCATTGTTGCTGCTGTGACCGGGCCATGCTTGTCCTGGTGCGTGTGGTTATTTGGACGGGCTACATAAGTACATG
Organism: Ambystoma mexicanum; assembly: GCF_040938575.1. Taxonomy (NCBI): domain Eukaryota; kingdom Metazoa; phylum Chordata; class Amphibia; order Caudata; family Ambystomatidae; genus Ambystoma; species Ambystoma mexicanum. Next base: position 353,199,995 of record NC_090921.1, read on the forward strand.
GTATCATTGTACTAACAGAACATTTTTGCTGAGGCAGCAGCTTTTTAATAACGATTAAAGTAGCGCTTGGTGGGCAAAACCTGGCTCATCGATAGCAAACTTGTTAGAGCAACTAAGAACAATGATACACTACTATTCTGATGGTTTTGGAAGACAGGGGCTCTTAGTATAAAGATTTTGTTTACGTGTGCTGTACTCTGTGTGTACTCTTGTTATCCGCGGTAATTTTCCATTACTTAAAGACAGGAAACCGCGTTGACATACATTCACACAAATAAAACAAATAAAGGGGAAATTAGTTAAAGTGGCCCCTTCTATAACGGACTACATCAAAGTGTGGCACAGTTTTTCAATGGCTCTTTTCGTGGGGTGACTGTGGGCTACCGGCCTTTGAACTCTGGGTTATTAACTTCTGAGTGTAAAACTACTGCTTTTATTGCCATTTTAAGAGCAGCGAATCCCAGCCTTTTTATCCAGGGGTAACTGTGGGCTATTGGGCCTTTGAACCCTGGTTTTATTAACTCTTGAGTTAATAAAGTTTCTTAAATTGAATTTCAATCAACAAGGCAGAGCCTCTTTACTCAGGGGTGACGGCAGGCCAGCAGGCCTTTGAACCCCGGTCTGCCATTTTCGAAACAGGGAAGAGTATTCATCCACAGAATCTTTTAAAGTGTAAATCCACGGTTCTTTATTTGTGTGGGACTAAGTGTGTGGGTCCTGGAAGCCCGGTTTTGTTATTAATCAATTATTGTATTTTCTGCTTTGAAGAAATTGCTAAATTGGCCCCAGTCTCAGTGGGGAAGGCTGACTTGGGCCATGAGTATTTCTGCACCTGTGTTTACCTAAACAATTGATAATTCTGGTCCAAAAGAATGGCCTTTCTACAAGCAGACATTATTTGGTGTGATCGGGTTATAATGGGTGTAACGTAGAGAAGTATGGGATGTTCTGCAGACTCTCTTACAACGCACGAAAGAAACAACATCTCCACCAAAACCCAGGAAAGAGAAGAGGACTTAAACCTGAAACAAATAAATGTGCCCCCTCAACTTTTGACCCCAGCTAGTCCCCTTGCTGTGGAGACTGCCGAATTTAGTAAAGATACAAATTTAAGATTGCACACACGGTTTGAAGTTCATGAGGATGCCTCACCTTTACAAATTAAACAGGGGGACCCCGTTTTGGGGATTATAGGAGATATACACCAAGTCCTGACCAACATTAAAGGTAATATAGGAACTAGCCTCATTACAACCCAGGCGGTAAGTTCCCTACTTTACCACCATGGTGTAAATTCCGTTTACACCATGGTGGATGGCGGATTTACCGCCCCATTCCAAGGTGAGTGGGGTGGTAAATCCCCATTCCCCATTTACCCTTCCCCATTCCCATTTTTGCCCCATAGGGCATAATGGGAGTGGGGAAGGCGCTAATTACGGCACCGTAAAAAGCATTGCGTAAAATGTCCATGTTGGGGAGGCTCGGTCGGTGAGACAAGGTCACAGTTATCCCCTGAAGAACAGCCCTCAGGGGGTGGGGGTAAGGCAGGGAGTGCAGAGGATTCAGCAACAGTGGTTGATGTGCTGTCCTTCCCGATCCTAGCCCGGCTCCTTGACTCAATGGACAGAGGGTATGATTCTCTCAATTTTGAAATTTGTGACCTTATACACATTTTGAGGGAATTAATGGGGAAGGTTCACTTTCTGGAAGGTTATATAATTGTCATTACCAACAAGAATACAATGTTCAATAAAAGAGAAATGGTTGTAGAGAAGGCCAAAATCCGGGAGAGTCAGGAAACAGAAAAAGCTGTAGAATTGGAGTTGGTTAAAAAGGTAGGTCTGAAAATTAGCCAACCACAGCAATTGGAAACTTCATTTGAGGTGCCACTTCTGCCAGTTTCTATTTTGGAGGCGGATCCTGACCAGCGAGACAAAATGGTATGTAGCAGTGGAAAAGAGCCACATAACTTACTGAGTGGCCCACTAAATAAAGAAAAAGTACTCCCTCAAAAGATAAAATTGTAAGTCACCTCCCCAAAAGAATAGGGATCGGGAAAATGTTTGAGAAATTTAAGATCTGAGGTAGACAAGCAAATGGTAGCAGAAAGGGCAGATCTCGAACAAAAGAAAAGGGATTTCTTTAAGTCAAAAAGAGTAAAGAGATTTAAAGTACTACTAAGGGAGCTAGATGAAGGTACAGAGTTAGGAACACTTGCTACTAAGCCATTGGAGGATAGTCCATCTTTTGATTCTAGCAATATTTCAGTGTGCCCAGTAGATAAGGAGTCCCAGGAGATTTCAGGGAGGGAAGAGTAGGTGAGTGAGGTAAAAACAGATAAAACAACTGGGCAAGGGGGTGGAAAGTGCTGTGTTTTAAGGGATTTTACCCAGACACCGTTTTTGGGCCAATTTACAAAAAGCTAGTGGATCGGTTGTATTGAATTATCAGACTCAGGGTCGGGACACTTGAAATGCCCATTGTGAAACCCCAATACCTCCATCTCGAACAATAGAAGACCAGAGTTCGGGTATGCCAAAGAGCCAAACATTGAGGGAGGGTAGGGTACTGACTATAACGGAGAGAGGATCAAATAACAGTGAAGATTACCCCATAAACCACTCCAAAAAGTGAACGTGCAGGAGGATCCGATTTGTTTCTACTTGAGACGTCTTTTTGAGAGCTCTAATAGGTACCCTCTGAATAGGCACTATATCCTGTCTCTTATGTATGAAATTCTTAATTTGAGGTTGGTAATATCTGGAGATATAAGTATTGTAGTGTTTGAATATAGTAAAACTCTACTTAAGATCTCTCATTATTAAAGCCACAACATTTGCAGAAATTGAGTGCTTTCTATCAATAGGTTTCGAAGTGGCAGATTCAGGGACATCAATCATTTCTAGATTAGCCCCAAATTACCCAGAAAAGGGCAGGATAGATAGTGGGCTCTTCACCATGCGACAGGTTGACATGAATAGGCCATGGGGATATACTCAAGGGAGAAAGCACTTGCTGCCTTATCTTTTAGATTTTTGGGGGAATTACCTGATGAGGGAGCTTCATTGATTGTTGTGGGCGATTTCCATGCAGAATGCCTGGATGATCCTTGGTACCTGGTGCCTAATAGAATGAGAACCTCAAGGGAATCATAGAATAGTGGCAAGAGGATCCTTCAAGAGTTGGAGGAATGGGATCTTTCAATTCTAAACTGACAATTCCAGGAGGATATACCGCCCAGTTTCACATAGCAAAATGGTCTTTGGAAATCTACCATAGATTACATTTTTGTCTCGTCCGAATTGTTCCTGAGTGGTGAAAAGAGTTATCTGATCATCTACTGATTACCTGCAAAATTGCGCTCCCATCGAAAAACCAGGAGAAAAATATGCTACTTTTGGTGGAAATAAACCCAAGAAATCATGTGGCTAAATGGTCACCAAAACTGACAAGGGCCTTTGATAACGAAATTGGGGGGTAATGTGCAAAGAGTCTTGTTTTCCCCTGTTCCTGGAAGGGTTCTCTTCCTCCATAGAGTCAGCATTGGATGGTCTCACCACAGAAAGGTCTTTGAACAAGGGGTGCTAAAGGTGGGGGGTACGCACAGTTTTGACGGGCAGGTGCAGGCATGGAAAAATATAATGCAAAGGGAGTTAACAAGGTTGAGGAGGGAGAATCCTAGAGGTTGTGCAAATGAGGTTCGTAGGGCAAAGCAAAACTATAGGAACTAGGTCATGGGTCGGACATTTTTAATGAACATCAATCTTTGCTCACAACTCCCAAGCCAATATCCATTACCTTCTCTCTTTCTGTGAATAAATTTGCTCAACACCTTTCCGCTACTTTTCCTCTTTTCCTCTAAATTCTCTAAAATTCATGATACTCTCACAGCCCGCTTCTCTCTCTGGCCTCAACCCTCCTTCGTTCCACCAACTCTCCCCCTACCACTTCTACTCTCGACTACTTCTCCCTTAAATCTTCTATACAAGTAGCACACTTTGCAGTGCAAATCTATCTTGCACTCCTATGGATCTTTTTCTCCTTTACTTTACTTTTACTTTAATGACTTATATAGCGCGGCCACTGACCCGGAGGCTTACGGGCGCTAAACATACAACAACATGGACTAACAAACACTGTAACATTATCCAGGAGATAAAATATGAAATCATATTCTTTCCTTAATTGGGAGCCAGTGTGGGTCCATTCTAGAGTCTGAGATGTGGTCCCTTTTTCTTCTGTCTTTGATAACTCTCACTGCATTATTCTGCATCACCTGCAGTCTATTAATTTCACAGTTAGGTAAACCCGTCAATAGGCTGCTGCAGTAGTCAATTTGTGATCCTATAAGAGCATGCGCTAGAGTTTCCGACTTGCCCTGGAGAGAGAAAGGGCAGAGCATGTGACAGGAGTTCAATATATTATGCTGCTGAGGCAACCAAACTGCTAATCTGAGAATTCATATTCACGTTGCAGTCCAAATAGACCCCCGACGTTTTGACCTTCTTTTTAATCTCAATAGTACACTATCAATCTAGAGTTGGGCAAAGATTGAGCAAAGATTGGGGGATAGATGAAAGTTTGCATCAATGATTACGAAGAGAGGAGATTAGGTCTGAGAAATGGGAAGATTTTGCAAATTCCAGTTCATTGGTTAGCAGGGCAAGGAATTTTTGTAGGGTAGGTGTTGTAATTTGTACCAGTGTCATAGGTCATGGTTCATGTTTGATTTGAGGGTCTGAATTTCAGAGATGATCCAAGGCTGAGGAAGTGGACAAGATGGCGTGAATGTGCGAGCAGGATAGATATGGTCAAATGGAGTTAAGTGTTTAGTGAAAGTCTGAGAAATTCAAATTACATTTGGGCAGAGGCACGAGAAACGTTACATGGTTTTCCAGAATCCATGCTAGTTTCATGCAGTGGCACGGGAAACTCTGTGTGGGCAAGTTTTATATCCGTACTAGTTTTGTGTAGCGGCACGAGAAACGTTGCACATTTGTTTCAAACCATGCTAGGTACAAGCAGCAGCACCATAATGTTTGTGCAGCTTTTTGTGCAGTTTGTGGTAGGTTCACGCAGTGGCACGAGAAACATTGTGCTGTTCTTTTCGATTTGTGCTAGGTTTACGCAGCGACTTGAGAAACTCTGAACAGCTTTTTGTTAAATTTGTAATAGGTTCGGCAGCGGCATGATAAACATTGTGCCCCTCTTTTTGATTTGTGGTAGGTTTACGCAGCAGCACGAGAAATTTGAGCCTCTCTTTTCAAACTGTGCTAGGTTCACACATCAGCATGAGAAACTTTGGGCCGCTCGTTTCGGGTCGCAAGACGGCACAAGAAACCTAACACTGCTCTTTTTCATGGGCAATGGTGGTGGAAGGGTGGATTGTGGCAAAACAGAACATGTTCTTACATACTTTGCTTCCACTGCTGAAAGAACCGAATTTCACAATTTCACCCAGTCCTAACCACCACATCCCCCTACCTTGTCTCACTGCTTAATAATCAGATATAAAATATAATGCAGGATCGGTGAAGGGAAGGTGTAAGGGAAACACTGTTTGGCCTTGAAGTTGCCTATTTAAAATCTCTGCTTTGAGTAGCACTGACTCCTGGTAGAAACCCAAGATTCTTAAGGTATCTAGATGTGCACTCATGTCACCCAGCCTCATAGCTGATGCGGTGGCCCTCTGAAAGATCCACTTCATATACAATGTAACCCACTTCATTTTCATGGGCTCACATGGAAGACATAAGTAGCCACTAGATAATTTGGGGGAAGAACCATTACTGTGCTGATGGGAGTCGCAATATAAATGTTTAACACCCTCATTAGTAGTTTCCTGTTTTCCCATTGGGATAATGGGAAACTGCCCTTAACGTCTCTGCAACCCGATATCCCGGTATTACCAGGATATTAAGATTGGCGGAGAGCCGGTAAGTTCCGGCTGTGTGAATTACCAGCACCCAAGAATCCTAAATAACCCATAACCACTGTTGGAAAAGTGAATGTAGGTGACCTCCAACAGTTATCTTTTTTACGCATCGTAGACAAACATGATCATCTTTTTTTGGTTGAGGGGAGGTATTCTACGTGCCTTGCCATGCCTTTAAGTTCCTGGACTGCAGTGTGTAGTATACTTGAGCCACCGTAATTTAAACTCTTTAGGGTACTGAAAACAGACTGGCTCCTTCTGGTTTTGGTGAGGTCTATGTTGTCTTTTTGAGTTCCCTGCATGCTTGCCTTCTGTGAGATAGCAAAGGAGCTTATTTTCCAATTGATCACCCAAGAGAGGGGTCACGCAGATACTGAAGAGTAGTGATAAGAGGCTGGACAATAGGGGGCATGGCTAGGAGGCCATGGACTAGGACGTGCTTCGTGCTGGCTCCAGGAGATCCGTCAGTGATTTGCTGAATTACGCTTTGAAGAAATGACACATGTGCCTGGAAACTGTAGGATCGAGCGTCGGAACACATACATTGTTTGAATCCTGAAGGGTGGATTATTCGTGCCCGTGGCTCAAAAGATAAATGGACTTTTGCGAGGAGCGGCCGTGAAGATACTTTGTTGCCAAGATGGCGGCGAACAAAGGAAGAGTGGTCGCAGCCGGGAAACAAAACCCATTTCCCTGAACTGCACCGAGCGTTCCCAGATGACCGCCTATGGGGAAGCATCACATTACAGAAGAGAACCGTGTTAATCGAGTAACACTCCCGGGCCCGTGTGACTGTGGTGGCCTGATACTGTTGCTGGCTTGATGAGATTAGACGGCTCGTGGCCGTAGGCAGCAGCGGCCGGATCCTGCCGCTCAAGCGGAGCGGGGAGATGCCGGCCGCCAGCATCATTAAGGTCTCTGTCCCGAATTGTTGAGGCGGCGCTCCGGGAACCTGACACACGGAGCGTTCCCAAACGTGTATAGTGGAAGTGGAGGGCGCGAGGTGCGGACGCGGCTCCCAGCTGCTTATTAAGGTAGCTGTGGCGCTGAATAGAGGCTGGATGTGCGTGCGGGCAGAATGCCCTTGGAAAAGCAGATGGCAGCAGAACGCATTGATGCGACCTGTGTGGGCGTGGGGCGGCGCTGAGGACGTTGGGAGTCTTCGGGCCCCGCAGTGAGCAGGCCACTGCAGCGCGACCATACGCTGGGACCCGGAGAGCGGGTCGGAGTGCATCAGGGGGGCGCCGCAGGCCATGGACACGGGCGTACCCAGCCCAAAACATCAAATTGCACACGGAGAGCTGCTGCCAAGGGATGAGACCCACATTGGGCCCCCGCATGCATACTGCCATACGAGCCAGCTGGTAGATGCGCAGGGCACATAACAAAAGACGGTGGTTAAAACAGATGTGAATGTAATTGTACACCTGCAGAAACACGACCTGGGAGGCTGTTAATGCAACACTAACATACCCCTTACAGTGGCACATGGTGGCTGCTGAGGGGGAACCAAGGAACGATAAATGAATGTGCTTAAAACAACCGCATAAGGGCACCCAAACCCTGCGTACACCACATGTGCCTCGGCAACCTGACCACATGGGAAGGTGTCAGTGGACACGGGTGTCGACACAAAGTATATGTGGAAAGTACAACTTGGGAGGCAACAATACATCTGAATAACAAGTTCAGGCGCCATAGCAAATGTGCGTTCGAAGATAGCAACCCCAGCGACTGAGGGAATGGTGACAGTCACAACAACAGCGTCCGAGCCGGAGCTAGACACGTGTGAAAGGGGGCGCTATGTCGGTGAAAGGACTAAGAGCCAAGACCAAACAACCCACAATGGAGGTCTTTGCAAAAACGCAGAGGACCCCTACAACATCGGCACAATGCACGTCCACGACTCGTGCGGAAGAGGCCCCAGAAGAAGACAAGCATCAGATCCTGGAGGCTTAGCGGACTTGAGCACCAAATGGGGCTCGCCAATGGCGGATCTACGTACTGCCCTAGAGAACAAAATTGATGCGGTAGGGACCGAACTTACCCTGCTACGACAAGACGTCAGGACGCTGGCAGAGAGAATGAGTGGTCTGGAAAGCGCAGTGAAGACCAATACAGATGTCAGCGCGAATAATGCAAAAGAGGTCCATGTGCTAAAACAGCAGGTTGCTAATCTTGAAAATCGGGTGGAAGAAGCGGAAGGAAGGGCGAGAAGAAATAACATACGGGTGGTCGGCCTGCCGGAGGGAGAGGAGGGCCAGGACCCCACAAACTACATGGAGAACATGATTCTCCAGGGGATAGGAGCGGACAAGCTCTCAAAGGGGTTCACGGTGGAGCGGGCGCATCGCGCCCTAATGAGGAATCCGCGACCGGGGGCTACGCCGAGACCGATCATCGTGAGGATCCTGAACTATAAAGACATAGAGAAGATCCTGGAATATTTTCGTAAAGGCGGAACAATGGAGAGAGCATCCACCAATATAATGGCATACCCGGATTACACGATGCTGGTGCAGAGGCAGAGGTACAGCTACGTGGCCGTCAAGAGGAGGCTGCGTGCAGCAGGCATCAAGTACATGCTCCTGTATCCGGCGAAGCTGAAGGTGCTATATAAGAGTAGAGCGCTTTTCTTCGACACTCCAGAGGAGGTGGTGTCAAGGTTGCCCTGAACATGAGGCGGACCGCGACCGGCAGGAGCATGACAATTGAAGAGTTGGTGTCACGGGCATTGCGGGGGTAAGTGGGAGGGTGACCCTGGTTGTACTGGGAAAGGCGAGACTGGATGAACAATGTGTAGCTTTCGGGCCTTGTTCTCGGCATGGACTGGAATATAGTGGGCAAAATTCAAGTGGGAGCTGCATAGCATTGACATAAAGCGTAATAAACTTGAAAATAGGAGCAACAGGATGGAAACAACCCACCCCGGAATATTAGTAGTTGAGTGGCCATTAGGGCAGCTTCACCCTACTGGGCCCTGAGCATGGGCTTGTGCTAGACAGGGCTAGATGTAGGGGTGCCTGAGATCCAGGAATGGAGCTGGGCAACAGGAAGGGGAAGGGTGTTGTTGGGGAAGGGCTGGGAGGGAGGAGGGAAGAAGGGTGGGAAGTTTGGTGTGTTCATAGTTATGGGGAGTTTAAGTTCGAACACAAGCCTATATAGTAGAGTCGGATGGTTGTATTTGCTTTGCGCAGGCGGGAGGGACCGGCTGAAGGTAGGGGAGAGGAGGTTTAATGAGCCATGGGGGATCTTAAAATAATCTTGTGGAATGTCAGGGGACTTAACAGCTACTTGAAAAGGAATAAGGTCATGCTGTATCTAAGAAGGCAAAAGATAGATATTGCACTGTTGCAGGAGATGCATCTGACTTGAGAAAAGATGGAGTTGGTAAGGAAGAAGTGGAGAGGGATTGTGGTGGGCTCGTCATACTCTGCCTATGCTAGAGGGGTGCTTATCTGTGTGGCGCCACATGTCCCGTTCCAACTATTGCAGGAAGTGGTGGAGGCGGATGGGAGGATGGTTATAGTAAGGGGGCTGTTGGAGAATAAAGAGGTAGGCATTGTAAATACATATGCCCCCAACCAAAACACGGTGGCATATTTCAGAACTTTGTGCACCAACCTCAGTATGTGTGTAGGCAGCATGGTGATCTGGGGTGGGGATTTTAATTGTGTAATGAACCCCAAGGTAGACAGATCAGATGGCAAGATTGAAAAGCCCACCCCAGCGTCCAAGGCATTAAAGACGCTGCTATATGATTTTGGCTTGGTAGATGTGTGGAGGACAAAATATCCCCAGGGGAAACAATACTCGCACTATTCCGCCCCGCAGCAGCTGCACACAAGGCTTGATTACATCTTTGCCACGCCAGATGTGATGATAGAGACCATTCAGATAGAATACAAAGGCGAGGGTCCTCTCGGATCACTCGCCCCTGGTTCTCGGGTGGCAATACTGCCCCCCGAGGGCACGGATTCTGACGTGGCGCCTCCGAGCAGAGGCGCTCAAAGACCCAGTTTTTAGAGAAGATATAAGAGAAGCGATTACTAACTTTTCGAGTTGAATACCGGTAGTGTTGATTCGGCGGGTACAGTGTGGGAAGCCTTTAAGTTAGTGATGCGGGGGGTGGCCATTGCTAAGTCAAAGGGCCTGCAGGGTGGAGTCATGGCGGACCTACAAAGAGCAGAAGAGGAACTGGAAAGAGCATTACAAAGTGGAAGTGTAGACATGGAGCTAGTACTTAAACTACAGCAGGAGTGCGCGGAACACTGGGAAAGACTCTGCAACCTCAATTACAAAAAGTATATAGAGAGACAGCATGTGGGAGGGGACAAAACAGGACAGCTTTTAGCATGGCTATACAAGAGTGATACCCCCAGACCCCCAATCAGAATGATAACGAGGGAAGATGGTGGGGTAGCGGACACCCAAGAAGGAGTCAACAAGGAGTTTGCGGATTACTACAAGGTGCTATACAGGGATAAGGAGGGAAGCAGCCATGAAGCGATAGCTAAAACACTAGAAGATATAGTACAGCCCAAGATAAGCGAAGAGGAAAGAGAGGAACTAGGTGCACCAATCACTTTGGAGGAGTTAAAAGAAGTGGTGAGGCAGTTGCCTACTAGTAAGACCCCGGGGGCAGATGGGTTCCCTAGTGAATTTCATAAAGTATGTGGAGAAGAAGTGCTCCCCCCAATGTTAGAAATGCTTAATGAAGCGTTTGAGGTAGGGCGGCTGCCGCAATCGCTCAGAGAGGCAATCATAATACTGCTTCCAAAGCCCGACAAACCGGGGCATAACTGTGGTTCCTATAGACCTTTGTCAATGCTGAACCAGGACAGTAAGATATTGACGGCTGTCCTGGCAAACAGATTGCGAAGAGTAATGAGCAAATTAATACACCCAGACCAAACTGGCTATGTCCCGAATAGGAACATAACTCACAACCACAGGCGGCTCCACCGGGTGGTCGAATGGGGTGGAACGACTGAAGGCGAGATGGCGATTGTGTCTCTAGACACAGTAAAAGCTTTCGACTCGGTCAAGTGGCCATGGCTGCTGGCGGCCCTGGGAGGGTACGGAATGGGGCCCAGTTACATTAGGTGGGCGGAGATGCTATATAGCGAGCCGCTAGCCAGAGTTCGGACAGGATCAGTGATATCTGAGAGATGGCAACTGAGTAGAGGCACCAGGCAGCGGTGCCCTTGGCCCCCAATGCTTTACATTCTAGCCCTGGAGCCTCTGGCAATATACCTCAGGCAACAATATGATACGATAGGAATTGAGGTAGGGAGGGAACGACACTTGATATCCTTGTATGCGGATGATCTGTTATTATACCTGAAATACCCGGAAGAAAATCTTCAGTATATCCTGGAAGTGATGGAGAGGTATGCGGGGCTGTCTGGGATAGCAGTGAATCCTCAAAAATCTAGCATTTTCCCGCTGGGTAGCTATAGGGGAACCCCTGAGGGAAGATAACCGGTGCTACAAATACCATGGGCAGTTGGTACTTTCCGTTACCTTGGAATAGACGTGCACCACATGGCAGAAGAGGAACATAGGCATAACACCGAGGTAGCGATTGAGAAAATCGGAAAATGCATGAGGTTCTGGGAGAAGCTGCCCCTAGCAATGATGGGAAGAGGGGCAATGCTTAAAATGGTGGTCCTGCCTAGGCTTTTAAATTATTTTAGTAATATTCCATACATGATACCCAAGAAGTTTTTTGTTAAATTGAACAGCATGTGTAGGGACTTCCTGTGGCATGGTACCCGAAACAGAGTGGCGCTATGGAAGTTGCAGAACTTCTATGAAAAGGGGGGGATCAAACTGCCTAATTTCGAGCTCTATTATCTAGCGAGCCAGCTACAATATGTGGCCAAATGGCTCTCTGAGGAACTACCCCTGAACTGAGGTTGTTTGGGCATGATTGTACCCCGTTTTACTTAAGGGAAATTATCTGGCTGCCTGAGTCTGAAATTAATGAGTGCCCTGGGATGATGTTGCTTGGGTGGAAAATGTGGCGTTGAGCATGCCGGATGATGGAGGACCCATGCCCATGCTCCCCGCAGGTACCGCTGGTTGCATTGGCAGGGGGAGATAATCAGTTGAGGATCATTATCAGGACCTACTGGGAATCGGTGGGGTTGGTAACGTTAGGGGACGTTTGGCAAGAGGGGACCATTAAGGATTTCGAAGAACTTGGGGAAGAGGCGGGATTACACATGGGCCAATATGTTACGTATCATAGAATGGTACGGAAAATTCGGACAACGTAGCCTGAAACAGTGCTGGCCGAAGAACCAGATGCTATCATTGTGGCAATATTTGACATATCGGAAGGGGGGCACGAGATTTCTAGGCTGTATGAGATGATGATAACTAAGGTGGGAAAGGAGTTGACACAATTGAGACTAGATTGGGAAGTGGAAGTAGGAGCCCCGATAGAGGATGGGATGTGGGAACATGCCCTGGGATACCACAAGAAAGTGTCAAGAAATGCTAGACTAAAACAAATACAGTTGTATATAACGCATAGAGCATACATGACTCCCTTGAGGATATCTAAGTTTAAAAATGCTGGGCGACAGGCGTGTCCCAAATGCGACAAAGAAAACGCTGATATGACACACATGTTTTGGTCATGCCCAGTAATTGAGCGTTTCTGGAGTGAGGTGGCACGAAAACAAGTGGAGAAAGGGGTAACGATCACCGTAAACACGGCTTGGGCCTGTTTGCTGGGAGGGGTCCCCAGATCACGGAAACTTAAACATGTTGGGAAGTTGAAAGATTTGGCATATGTGCTTGCCAAACGAAGGATTGCCATGGGATGGGAGACGTGTCACAAGCCGCGGGTGGAGGTGTGGTGGAAGGAGTTGCAAAAATGGGCAGAGGCTGAAACGATGGTATGGCAAGAGGCGAGCAGCATAAGGAGGGATGAGGAAGCGGGTACCCTGATGGCATGGAAATTACTAATAGCAGAACTGTTCGGAACAATATCGGATCTGACAGAATCCGAGGGGAGCGAGACCCTGCGCTGGCAGCAGATACGGAATGCAAGGAACAAGAGGCTCATAAAGGGGGATCGGAGGGGGGAAGCAGTGACCAGGATTAACGGGTGAATAATGGAACTGTTATAAACTGCACTGCGTGTTTGTTTGTATTGTTGTTTGGTTTGAAAATTAATTTAAAAAAATAAATTTAAAAAAAAGAGGCTGGACAATAGGATACCTCCTTCAGTGATTTTGTGGAAGAGGTGCTGTTTTGAAGGGGGAAGTACGTGATCTCTCTGTTCTGTTCAATAGGAACAATGTCATCCAGCATTGTGCAGTTCCCTCCAATTTGATATCAAAACATATTTTTAGGAGGATGTATAGCTGATGGTGTCAAAAGCCACCAACATTTACAAAATAAGAAGAGCACTTGGTGTGGCAGTAACAAAGTTATTCTTTGGCGTGTTACCGATGGGAGACAGAATTGTATCACTTTTCCCTATTGTTCTGAAACCATATTGTGACTCATGTTTGATGTTGTTGCAAGTAAGGTCTCCACGTGGCTCTTTAGTTGTTGGAACATGAACTTCTCTAGGACTTCTGCTTTGGAGATAGTGTTTTGGTAATAGGGCAGAAATTCGTGGAGTTGTCAGGGTTAACTCTGGTTTTCACATTTTAATAGGAACTTGTAGAATGCAGGTTTGAAGGCTTGCAGAAGTGTGCCTTATTCTATAGATCAATTTAAGAATGATGGAAGAAGGGGGTGAGGCCAACTTGTTGTTTTATAGCTTTCTAGATGTTGGGTGGCCAACAATCTCCAGGTAATTCTGATAGGTTTCTTGCAATGGCTACAATAGAAAGTTCCTAGTGTAGAGACTGGCTGGAAGTCACTCTGTACTGTTTTGTTAGCCCTTTTCTACATTTAATATATGGGTATTCATGTTGTCTCTTTTTTGTCACAATGTTCTTGAATCTTTAGGAATGTGTCTTTGAATTGGCCATTGAGTGGGTAGATTGAGTTGCCGAGTTGTGATGGGGTTGGCGATGTGTTACAGGCTGATACCTTTTTGATGTTTTCTTCAGGCTGAATTCTGTGTAGAATTTGAACGTTACATAACAAAAAATATTGTCCCAACTTGAGGGCACTCCCATCTCCTGCACTCTATCATTGGCTAAAATCACCAAAACGTTAAGTCAAGCATACTGTTGTGTTCCTAGTGTTTTCATATTCACTATCATGGAGTAAAATATAATAATGTCCAGTCTTAATGGTCTTCATCCAGAAGATTTATTCCTAAAAACAGTAAGATCCAGATCAATGCATTTTGGGACCTAGTCGTCCCTTCTTCAGGAGCAAAATTCAATTTATGTCTGTAATGTTAACAAAAAAGATGGAATACCATCAGTGATAAGGTCTCAGGAGTGTTTATAAAAAGCAGTAACAAGTAGGCACGCGTCAGTTACCTTATGGTTCCTATAGAACCCCCATGTTACTCACAATAAAATTTCCCCCCAAAAAAGTCCCAAAACGAGTTCTGCAAGTTAGAGTCTGAAAGTTCCAAAAAGAATCCAGTGAAAAAAAGCAAAATTTTCAAACTATATGTTTAGTTCTTAATCACTAATCAATTAAAACAGATAAGAGAAAACTCCTACATTCCAGATGGGCTGGTAACAATATTTTACATATGTAAATAAAGTTCTTAACTCATCATGCACTTTTAATTATGCTTAAGTATGTTTGTTTGTGCTTTTTCCATCTCAAAGTGTTTTTGTGAGTTATTGTGTACACTTCTTTTACAGGATAAGTATGATTGTATTATTGTTTGTTTTATCAATGCGATTTTTTAATAGATTTTGATCTGAATAAACTATGTGGTAATTGAATACTTCAAATACTCTGATGGTATTGCATTTAATGCGTTTATTGTTCACAATACTTTCAGAGATCGGCATGTGTCTCACCCCTTACAGTGTGAGAAATAATGAATTTAATAGAATGTCTCTGTTTTCTTCATACAATTTGTGATGGGTGAGTGGGAATGAGACTTGAGAAATAGAAATGATGCAAGGGTGAGTAGGGCAACTGAGAAGGAATATGAAGAGGAGAAATCAGGCTGACCTAAAATGGAGGCTGGCTCCAGGTAAACACATCCTCGTGGGAGATAACTGGGAAACACAGTAGGCCTGCCTGCAGTCACCATGGGGTGAACATTGGCATTTCTAGGATAAATGTTCTAACCTATATCTCGTTGTTTTTCCTTACTTCTAACATACCATAAGACCCTATTTACTTTCACAGACACCCCCTTGATTTCTCTCTCCACCTCATCAATACTCTTCATCCTCCTCAAACTCCTATTAACCCACCTCTTGCCTCCTCTCCCCATAACGCTTTAAGCGCTACACAAGAAACCAAGATTATACTACATACATAAAAAGTCTTAGCATGGTACCGAGCTGCCCTCATGGTAAGTTATGTCGGGTGCTTGTTTGTATAGTGCTTTATACCTTTGTTAGCCCACCTTCAGGTGCTCTGGGCAAAGATAGGAGAAGTAGGGGAGAGAAGAAATGGCAGCAGGAGGTAGGCTAATCTGGATGCCTGTGTACTGCTATCCACTCCTTTGGCCTTTTTACAACATTTTATGGACAAGATCAGGTTGAGTGAATTATGTATCTGAAAATCTCAATGGCACCAATCTTTACCAAGTTCATACATCAGGAAGGTGCCAGACATTCTGAACAGTGATTAATAGGAATTTTAAGCAACCATCCGGTTCTGAATGTCCCTAGCCCCTGTTGGAGTTGACTGCCACTTCACGTGATCATCTGGTATTGCAAAGGGTCTCCCAGAAATAAAAAGCTCATCATGATATGATATGATATGGCATTTATAACGCGCGTATACACAAGTGTTTCAAGGCGCAACGAGGAAAGGGGGACAAGGGAGGACAGACAACAATCCTACTAGGCCAGGTGTCATTCAGATCGCGCAAGTGCATGGGAAGGGGGGAAAAGGAAAAGTGCACGGGTGGAAGGGAGAGGCGAAAGTGCAGTACATGGGAAAGTGGAATAAATAAGATAAAATAAGACAAATAAAACAGCCAGTTAGTGGCAAGTGCAAGGAAGTACAGACATAAGTGTTGGTAGGGGTACTGAAGGGATACAGCAAAACGGTCCCCAAGTGCAGGGGTTGCCAGGGAGGCAGTGCAGGTGGGCAATTGACGGGGCCTGGGCCGGAGATCAGAAAAGGGTGGGCAGGTAACCAGTTCAATTTCAGTCAGGAATTCAGCAAGGGAGGGGAGTAGAGAAAGCAGAAGCAAAGAGGAAGGTTTTGAGGTGTTTCCGGAACTGGAGATGGTTCTCCTCGAGTTTCAGAGAGGCAGGAAGGTTGTTCCAGAGAGAGGCCCCTGCCGAAGAGAGTGATCTGCAACCAACTTGTTGCTTGGAGAAGCGACTGACCCTGAGGGAGTTAGAGGCAGATGAGCGAAGAGCTCGAGAAGGAAGATATTTAGGAAGAGAGAGTTGAAGGTATTGCGGCCCCGGACCCCAGAAGGCCTTGTGTACAATGCAGAGGGTTTTGAACTTCATCCTCGCAGCCATTGGGAGCCAGTGCAGAGATTTCAGTCCTGGAGAGATACGATCCCTGGGCTTGAGGCCAAGGACAAGTCTCACAGTCATGTTCTGGATAAGTTGCAGAGGGCGGAGAGTGGAGGCAGGAAGATTTAGATAGAGGCTGTTACAGTAGTCCAGCTTAGAGAGGACCAGGGCTCTGGAGACAGTGAGCTTCTGGGGGAAGGAGAAGAAAGGAAGAATACCTCTAAGGAGGTGCAGCTGGTAGTGTGACTTCTTAGAGACGTCAGAGATGTGAGGGGAGAAGAGTGCAGAGTCAAAGATGACCCTGAGGTTTTTAGCATTGCAGGTGGGAGTGGGAGGAAGGCCAAGAAAGGCCGGCCAGAGAGCTGCAGGGAAGGAGGGAGTGGGTGTGCCGATGAGTAGAATCTCAGTCTTACTGGCATTAAGGGAGAGGTCGTTGGCGGCACACCATTTCTGGATGGCAGACAGACAGTCAGAGATGAGGGAAGGAGAGGAGGAGGAGGCCGAGGGTAGCCTGAAAATGAGCTGGGTATCATCCGCATAGCACTGAAAGTTGGGACAGAGAGCGG
The DNA here is from genome assembly GCF_040938575.1 of Ambystoma mexicanum. Taxonomy (NCBI): domain Eukaryota; kingdom Metazoa; phylum Chordata; class Amphibia; order Caudata; family Ambystomatidae; genus Ambystoma; species Ambystoma mexicanum. The sequence goes on from NC_090921.1 coordinate 353,217,091, forward strand.
CGATGCGGTGGGCAAGGAGTGCCAGGTATTGGTTGAACAGCCAGGGAGAGAGGCTAGATCCCTGGGGGACACCACAAGTAGAGAAAAAGATGTTGGAGAGGAAGGACCCAAGTTGGACCTGGGAGGGTCGGTCGTAGAGGAAAGAAGTCAGCCACACCAGAGCCAGACCAGTGATACCCAGGTTATCACGGAAACGGTTGAGCAGGATGGCATGGTTGACAGTGTCAAAGGCAGAAGAGAGATTGAGCAAGATAAGAAAACAAGGGATGTTAGAGTCGAGGTTGGTGAGCAGGTCTTCGCGGATGTTCAGGAGAGCAGTTTCCATGCTTCTGGCAGCTCTGAAGCCAGACTGATGGTCATGAAGACAACCAACAGATTCAGTGTGGAGATTGAGCTGGGAGATGGGCAGTTTCTCCAGGAGCTTGCCCAGGAAGGGAGTGATGGAGATTGGGCGATAGTTAGCCAGGCAGGAGGGGTCAGCAGAGGGTTTCTTAAGAAGAGGGTGTGCACAAAGGAGTGCTTCAGGGGGGAAGGGAAGACTCTGGTGGCAAAGGAGTGATTGCAGAAATTCGCCAGGGCAGGAGCCAGGGAGTCAATGTGATCCTTGATAGTTTTGGAGGAACAGGGGTGAACCTGTTTCCACGAGACTTTCATAGATCGGACTTGTCTAGAAACCTTGTCTGGAGAGAAAAGGAGAAAGGCAGAGAAGGAGGGAGGAGGGGTGGCTGCAGAAGGGCCAGAGGAAGAGCAGGGAATAGCAGGAGGGGAATGAGAGGAGGAGAGTGGGGACAGGATATCCTGAGTTTTTTAAATGAAGTGAGAAGCCAGTGCCATGCAGAGGGCCTGTGAAGGGACAGGAGAGGTAGAGACTGCGGCAGGATTGGCCAGTTCCTTGCAGATTTTAAAGAGTTCAGCCGAGTTGTTAGATGCCGCAGAGATGCGGGCTTGGATATGAGCTCTCTTCTTGGTGAGGACGAAGAGCCGGTATTGCCTCTGCAGGAGGCGGCAGGCCAGTTTGTCAGAGGATGAACTTGAAGCACGCCATTTCCTCTCGGCAACCCTACGCTTGCGTTTTAGGGTGACGAGGTCTGAGTCATACCAGCAGTTAAACTTGGCTTTGGGCTTCAGGTGGATTCTCATGACAGGGGCAAGGATATCCAGAGTATCAGATATAGAAGAGTGGAGCATGGAGAGGGCTGTGTCAGGGTGAGAGTCAGCCAGGAGGGGAGGAGGGGGTGAGAAGGTGGTAGTGAAAGCCTTAACTGACACACGCTTCATGGGTCGGGTGACCGAGAAGGTGGGTGGCAGTGACGGAGGTGGCTTCACCCGTGGGGTAGGGAGGGTGAGGTGGGAGGATAGGAGAAAGTGGTCACTCCAGGAGAGGGGAGTGGAGAGAGGTACAGAGAGGGGAAGGTCTGAAGAGATCAGAACATCGAGAGTGTGCCCTGCAGAATGATTCGGGCCAGAGGGGAGAATGGTGAGTGAGAGAGAGTCGCAGAGGTCGCAAAAGAGTTCAGAGGGGGGACAGGAGGCGCTCCAGGTGGATGTTGAAGTCTCCAAGAAGGAGAAGTTGAGTGGTTGAGGCCAGGAGTGAGGAGGAGAGGTCCGCTCACTCAGAGAGGAAGGAAGAAACCTCACCAGGTGGCCGATAGATAGTAGCCACAGTAAGGGAATGGCTAGGCGAGAGAGAGAGCCTGCAGAAGAGGCATTCAAAAGAGGAGTAGGCCTGTGGATAAGGCCTTTGCCACTCTCTGCAGCTCTGCTGCGAGTGCACCCACAAGGTCCCCAGAACAGGCAGGAGCCTGCACCTGCACCCGGAGGAAGGAGCCCTGCCCCCGCCGCCATCATGCCCCACGCGGCCCCTGCCGCAATACACATCCAACATGAGACACGGCTCATGTCCATGGCAACCAGGAGGATGACTCACACACCGTGGCCTGCAGCCCCTCCTCTCCCGCTTTAAAGGCAAAGATAAGGCCTTTGCCACTCTCTGCAGCTCTCCGCTGCTCGACAGCGCTGGACAGAGCTCCCTGGCAGCGTCATCAATGTAAGCCCTCCAGCTGCCTCTCATCTACATTCCCAAGCTCTCCATTCTGCTCTGCTCGAAGTGCACGGCTCAGTACACGTACTAAACTATCCCAACGTACTTGCACACCGAGTACAAACATTCGCAACAAGCGCCTCGGTAGAAGGTGTTGGTGTGATATCTCTCCGGCCAATACTACCTTCTGCTCACCTGACACTGCATGCTATGTTCCTAACCCTCTACTACCATGCACACAAGCGACCAATGTTGCAAACTGGCCTGTGCCTGTTGCCCCCACTGTATTGAACATGCCTGTGGTGCCTGCTGCCCCCATTGCATTGAACATGCCTATTGTGCCTGCTGCCCCCATTGCACTGAACATGCCTGTGGTGCCTGCTGCCCCCACTGTATTAAGCATGCATATTGTGCCTGCTGCCCCCATTGCATTGAACATGCCTGTGGTGCCTGCTGCCCCCATTGCATTGAACCTGCCTGTGGTGCCTGCTGCCCCTATTGCACTGAACATGCCTGTGGTGCCTGCTGCCCCCATTGCACTGAACATGCCTGTGGTGCCTGCTGCCCCCATTGCACTGAACATGCCTGTGTTGCCTGATGCCCCCATTGCATTGAACATGCCTATGTCTGATGACCCTGACAAAACCATCAAGCCTACGCACGACCCTATGGCTTCCACAGCCACAGCCCAACTGACCTCCACCTTCAAGTGTGCCCTAATAAATGCCCGCTCAGTACCTGCACATACCCTAGACATTCATGACGTAATTCTCAAAAACAACACTGACCTCCTTATTATCACTGAATCCTGTCTGAATGATTAATCAGGCTCTTCCCTCTCCCTGGCCCTCCCAGACGGATACACCATTTACAGGCAAGACTGACGCCTTCTCAGGGACGGGGGAGTAGCCCTCATCCCCAAAGGCAACCTCACTATTAGGAGGATTGAAGGTGAACTTGGCCACAGCTGTGACTACCTTCTCCTCAAAATCTGTCTCTCCCCCAAACTTACCTTGACCCTTCATATTGTTTATCGACCTCCGGGTCCTATCGCCGAATTCCAGGAATCTCTCCTCCAAGCACTTTCAGCGATCTTAAAGAAAAAATCCAGAGTGCTTCTCACAGGTGACCTTAATTTAGGCTTCAACGATCCTAATGACGCCCACGCGGCTGCTCTAAACAAAGCTCTCTCCACTCTTGGATTCTCGCAAACCATCTCAAATCCTACCCACATAAAAGGATGTTCTTTAGACTGGGTTGCCCACCACAACTGCCCAGTGCTAATCACTGGAAACTCTCCTATCCCTTGGACAGACCAGCACCACATCCAATTTGACCTGGACACATCTAAAGGGCCCCCTAAACCCACCATCTCTCTTCCCACAGCTCTCACCAGAAGCTCCCGCCTACTAACTGTAGAAAGGATCATGTCCCTCCTCAAGCTACCGGCTCTCCAAGCCCCCTTCTCAACGGACCCTTACACTCTTGCCAACGCTTTAATCACTAATGCAGTTGATGCCATCGCCCCTCTCACTCTCAGAAAATCGAAGAAAGCCAAGCAAACCAACGCATGGTTCTCCCAAGAGCTTCTTGAGCTTCGTACCAAGAAGTGAATTGCCCTCTCAACCTGGAGAAATAAACCTAATGATGCTACCAAATCTACCTTTAAGACTATGGGCCTCATTACGAGTTTGGAGGCAGCCATGGAGCTATTAGCTCCATGGCTGCCTCCAAACCGGGCTCCATTACCGGGTTCCTACAATGAGGAATAACCGGGTCATTGCGACATAGGAGGACCCGGTAATTCCTCCTTGCAGGAACCATTCCCCATTCCCATTTGAGCCCCCATAGGGCTCAATTGGAATGAGGATGGAGGTAACAACGCGCACATTACAAGTGTCCCGTTGTTACCTCCCTCTTCCCCTCGCGGGACCTGGAAAAGATGTCTGGTTTTACCAGACGTCTGATCCAGGTCCCGCAAAGGGAACCTCGTAATCTCGTAATCGCCCCTGACGGAATGAAGGGGGCCGGTCCCGTACCGGCCCCCTTCATTCCGTCAGCCCCAGGGTCGTAATGAGGCCTTATCTCTAAGGACTACAAATCAGCTATTATCCTCGCCAAAGCTAACTCCTTCAACAACAGGATTGCCAACGCCAAATCTAGTACCAAAGAAATCTTCACCATCTTCAGGGAACTTGAAACTCTATCCACCCCACCATCCACCATCCTGAAAGATGTAAAATGGTGCGATGACATCCAATCCGCCATGTTTAATAAACTAAACACCTTCCAAACTAAAATTCAGGCACACCAAAAAGCTCTAACCCGCCTAATTGCCAACCAGAATATTAACATTAAAACCCATTCCTGCCCGCTATTCGACTTCAAGGATATCACTGAATCTGAAGTCATCACGGTCCTAAAAACCATCAAACCATCAAACTGTAAAGGCGACGTTGGCCCTGCACAGCTAGTCAAATACTGCGTCCCTACCCTTGCCCCCTTCCTCACAGCCTTCATAAATGCATCCTTTCAGTCTGGCCATGTTCCGACTGATCTTATTGAAGCCTGAGTTCGTCCGCTCCTACAAATGTAAAAAATAAATAAAAATAAATGAAGGCAATCAGACATGCTTTGGCAAGAGTCAGGATAAAAATACTTGGGTTCGGAAAATTACTCCCAAAATAGCAATAGCTGCTTTTGGACATGTATTACTAAATTATATGATTTCGAATTTTGAATTTTTAGAAGGGAATCTGTACAATGCAACTGTTTTTAACCGTGGACAGCATCTTGGCATAAAGCTTTGTTTGTTTGCAAGGCTTCATCTTGTGTTTGTTTCCTTCACCCTTTTTTGCATTAGAAGCTTTGACTCCGAGTTGGCATAGCTCCTGCTGCAGACGTGTGGATAGCGGGGACGATGGAAGAGGAGAACCTGTTTAAACCTGAGAAGCTGACGTTTGGGCTTTGGGACTACCTCGTCTTTGCCATCATGCTCATCATCTCTACCAGCATTGGCCTCTTCTGTGCATTACGCGGGGGTGGGCAGAAGACCTCAGAGGATTTCTTCACCGGCGGCCGAAAGATGTCTGCTCTGCCAGTGGGGCTATCCTTGGCTGCAAGTTTCATGTCTGCCATCCAGGTACTGGGAGTGCCTATTGAAGCCTACCGCTATGGTGCCAAGTTTGTGCAGATGTGCATTGCACAGACCCTCAACAGTCTACTGACAGCGTACTTCTTCCTGCCCGTCTTCTATAGACTGGGTCTAACCAGCACCTATGAGGTATGGTATAACGGTGGTGGTAGGGTCTAGAGTGACACAGCTAGACTTTTCAACTACCACACTCTTTGCAGTAGGATCTAGCATTTGGAATTTTAGGAGTGAGGAGTAATCTCATGTATACATTCCAGGGTCATAGAGTGTATGTTTATGTTCATGGGCTAGAATGTACCCTTCAGCAAGTCACAAGATTGGCTTCCAGTCTGGCATTCATCCCATGCTAAAAGGATTAGGGCTTCATGAAAGTAGATGCAAATATTCTTGCTGGATAGGACCTTCACTAGGAAAATATGATCCCAAGTAAAAAGACGAGAAAGGGTATAGGAATAAGCGAATAAGAGGGAAACGCAGAGTGAAACTTAGACTATAAAGAAGAAAGTGGAGGAATTGGAGAGAAAAATGTATCCGAGGAAAAGAAGGTGATGAGAAAGGGGAACGAAGGAGGAGGCAGTTAGGGTAATGAAGTAGAAATAAAGACGAGGTGGAGCATGAACGAAGAGAGGCACAGAGTGCAGTGATGGGCATCTGTTCTATTTTGTTTCTGTTTCCTTGTGTCTTCCAGTACCTCGAGATGCGGTTCAGCAAGGCTGTGCGGCTCTGCGGAACCATCCAATATGTCTTGGCGACGGTAAGATGCTGCCTGCGGCAGGGCGCGAGGTGCCAGGTGGAACAGGTCGCTTTAGCATGTGCAGCAGTGCAAGGGTGTTTGTGGGAGTCGTCTGCCAGCAGAGCATATGTATTAACTCATGATGATAATGCCTGCTTTTTGTAACACAGATGCTGTACACAGGGATCGTCATCTATGCACCTGCATTAATAATCAATCAAGGTAGGTCTGAAACGTTCCATCATAAAGACTAAGCAAAGATTGGGGATATTTTAAAGAGTGTTTCTTACTGCAAGTTGGGAAAGCTCTTTGCACCCGCTGTCGAACTACTCCTGTATTTAAACAGTTCCTATAATTGTCTACCTTCAGTTCAAACTCTACCCTGGAGTATAGAAAATCAAGAGGTTCAGCAAGCAGCTGCGGGCAGGTTATCAAATACAAAAAAGTGTGCAGTTCTGAGACGTACAGGAAATGTGCAACAAGTAGATGCACAAGACTTTCAGAAGTGGGCATCCGAGAGACTCACTAGTGCAAACACGATGGGTTAAAGGAGGGCAAAAGATGAATGAAAAGCAAAACACGCAACTATCCAGGAAGGCCCACATGCAAAACCAAATTAGTCAAACAAATAAAGTGGATGCAAAGGTGCTTGCAGGCATGCCACTTACTACATCACAGTGTTTCCCATTCCCGGAACCAATGTCCCCACCATCAGGTGTAGCACCAGTCTCTACTTCTGTCTGTTGTGACAAGAGTTGAAGATGGAAGACTGAAGGTCTCTAGCAGGGAGGTATTTAGGTAGATATGGTTGGATATAGTGGGGTCCCAGATGCAGAGGGTCTTGAACTTGATCCTAGCAGCAACCGGTGGAGAGATGTTAGGGCTGGAGAGATGCGGTCCCTGGGCTTGAGGGTAAGGATAAGTCTTGCAGTCCCATTCTGGATTAGTTGAAGGAGGCGAAGTGAGGATAAAGGAATATTTAGGAAGAGGCTGTTGCAGTAGTCCAGCCTAGAGAGGACCAGAGCTCTAGAGAAATTGAGTTTTATGGGGGAAGGTGAGGAAAGGGAGAATGCCTCTGAGGACGTGCAGCTGATAGTGGCCATTCTTGGCAAGGTCTACAATGTGAAGAGAGAAGGAGAGAGAGGAGTCAAAGATGACACCAAGGTTTATTGCCTCTCAATAGGGTGAGGGGAATGGACCCAAAGAGGGCAGCCAGAAGGTAGGAGGGAGCTGGGGTCCCAATGAGTAGGATCTCAGTCTTACTGGCATTAAGCAGCGCACCATGCCTGAATAGCTGTACAAGCAGTCAGGGATGAGAGAGGAGAAAGAGGAGGTAGTAGAGGGAAGCCTGAAGGAGAGCTTACTGTTGTCTGCATAACACTGGAAGTGAGGAGAGAAGGAGGCGATCAGGTGGGCCAGAGGAGCAAGGTAAATGTTGAAGAGCCACGGCGAGAGGATATATCCTTGAGGGACGCCGCAGGTTGAGAGTGTGATAGGGGAGAGAAAAGGGTCCAGTTGAACCTAGGAAGGTTGTTCGGAGAGGAAAGTGGTCAACCAGTCCAGTGCCAGGACCTTGATGCCAAAGGTGTCATGGAGCCGATTAGTCAGGGTGGATTGATTGACAGTGTCAAAGGGCAGAGGAAAGATCCAGAAGGATAAGAATGGATGGAGAGTTGGAATCGGGATTTGAGAGCAGGTCTTCACAGGTGTTCAGTAGAGCAGTTCTGTGCCTCTGGCTGCTCTGAAGCCAGACTGGTGGTCGTGGGAACAACCAACATTCAGTGTGTTGGATCATTTGGGAGTTGACCAGCTTCTCCAGTAATTTGCCCGGGAAGGGGGTAATGGAGATCGGGCAATAGTTAGCCGGGCAGGAGCGGTCGGCAAAGGGCTTTTTGAGGAGGGAATGCACAAGGGACTGCTCGAGGGGTAGCAGGAAGGAGCCAGTGGCAAAAGAGTGATTACAGAAATAGGCCCAAGTTGGTGGAAGGGAGACAATGTTGTCCTTGATAGTTCTGGAGGAGCAGGGGAGCACCTGTTTGGAGGAGGCTTTCATAGAGAGGACTAGTCTGGAGAACGCAGCCAGTGATATGGGTGACAAAGAGAAGAGTAGGAAGGAAGGGACCAGGGGGGCCAATGGAGGCCTGAGAGCTGGGGAGGAAAGAGGGTGGGCAGTAGACGAGAGTTAGGACATGATTTCCTGAGTTTTGGTTAAGAAGTGGGAGGCCAGAGAAGTACAGAGGGTCAGGGATGGGAGGGGAGAGATACAGACTGCAGTAGGATTGGATTTATTGAAATGTATTGAAATTGTTCTAATTCATGGGTTGTTCTTTAATATCAATGAAACTGCATCTTGACAGTGACCCCAGAATTAACCATGTAAACACAGCCTTGGTTAACTGCCAAAAGAGAACCTTCCATTTACTGAGAATATAGCTCAAACTATTTATTAAACTCTTCAACGTGTAAATATGGGTTCACTAACTTCCTTCCCCATATGAGAAACACAGAAAGAGAGTTTCTCTTTTCCTTCCAACATTTCACCCCCAAAGTACCGGTCCAAGGTCTACCAGCACCCTGACTACGATTTTTACTCCTGTCGACTACAAACAAATACCAGAATGCGAAGGTGCAGTGTGATTCTTGAATAGGCGCTGGTGCCGTGCATCTGTCCTCAATAGAATTTGGTGGGAGTGGACAGAGTGCAAGAGTGAAAGAGCTGTTTAAATGGGGGCAAAATAATTATCAGTTAGGGTGAACCCATTGAACGTCAAACACATGTGAAGAACAACCTGCTCCAAAGATGGCTGCACAAAATGTGCCCAAAAGCCAACAAAGACTAACGGAAAAAACTGCAAATGGGGAGAAGGTATAGACAAGGGAGAGGGTGCTTTGTCTCTCAGTCTTTTTGGTTTATCATATTTGGAAAAATGACTCTGAGTTACCTAAGTAGAGACTCTCACTCCAAAAACAGTTGGCTGCCCTGGATGCCCATCTCACACAACCACCTTGTGTGGGCATCAGGTAATAATGTCGCCATGAAAAAAAGACGTGAGGTTGGCGACTTTTAATAATAAATGCATTAATGATGCACTCTCCAGGCTATCAAGCACATTCCCCAAATGTTCTAGGACTGGAGGTCATAATATATAATTATACCCCTCCTAGAATATTTGCAGAAAGAATTTTGGCAGCCATCAAAAAGCCGACAGAACCTGACGACTTTTTCACAGCGACATTATGGGCCTCATTACACGGTAGGCAGTAAGGGTTTACCGGTACCGGTATTTTACTGGTACCGGTAAATCCTTACCGCCTTACTACGAGGTCCCTTTGCGGGTTGGGGTATTTAACACCTGCTTTTTGCAGGCGTTAAAAACCAACCCGCAAAGGGACCCAGGGAGCTAATTACGGTACCGCAATTTGCGGTGCCGTAATTAGCGCCTTCCCCATTCCTATTATGCCCTATGGGGCACAAATGGGAATGGGGAAGGGCAATGGTGGAAGGGGGAATTACCGCCCGCCAACCTTAGAATGGGGCGGTAATTCCCCTTTCCACCAAGGCGGTGCTGGTATTTTACCGGCATGAACCATGGCGCTAATAGCGCCATGGTTCTCTGCCTACCATGTAATGAGGCCCTATGACATGGATCCTTTGTGTGTGTGTCTGGTAATAACTATTTCAGAGAATGTTTAAAGCTCTACACCCAAAGAAGTGATCAGGCCACATTAAATCATAGGACAGCGGCCATCATGTCCTCAAGTCGCTCCACCAAAATGACAATGCATGGCGGACCCAAGATAAGATTAAGATGCAAACAAAGCACCACCGCCACACTTCAAGAGGACTCTTCACAATTAACACTGGAACAGTCATTAATAAGACCCACCAAAACCAAAGGTAATCCCGGAACTCTCCCAGGCAAAACCTGAGAACACCCTTCCCCTAAACCCACCAAACCCAAACCCCTCCCCATGACATTTCCTCGATCTCGTCCCCAAAACAGACTTCCGATCAATCAGAACATGAACAACAAACCCCCTCTGGCAAATGAGGAGCAATCTCTGATGAGATCCACAACAATCCTATCCAAACGCATGCGCAGATTCTTACTCCCACAGATTGGAATCATCAAGCTAAGCTATGTCCACAAAGAATTAAGCAAAATCCCATCAACGATCCACAGAGAACAAAACAAAGTTTCATTAACGTTCCATCATCCGCAACAACTGATGCTCAACTAGCTACCACACCAGTCCACCTGGAAATCGATCAACCAACCCTGCGACCCTCAGAAAAGCCATTCAAGATGCCAGCATTCATTGCCATGCAAGAACAGCACCTCGTCATACCAAGCGACCGCATCATGCAAATAGAAGAAAGAGCTCTACCACAAGATCCTGAAAAGAACCATAAAGAGATCAAATCTATTAACAGCCTTCACCAGATTCCACCTATAGGAACTTCAACAACAAAGAAAGAAAAAGCCAGGCTAGCCAAACTCTCCTGGCAACAAACCACAACTCCATCAAAACCTCACAAATTCTAGTAACTGAACCAACTGCCGAAGTTAGAAAGGTCGCAAGACTTTCAATGGACATCACTGAAATTGAGTCCATCATGACAAATGTGGAAAAAAGAAAAGAACTATTCGGCACTTCAACTGGTAAGCAACAACGAACTTAACGTCTACTCCATGTATAAAATAATTGTCCAGTGATATTCCGACAAACTTGCGCGTCAAAATCGAGCCACGAAACTCCAATCTCGCGCCACAACCAACAGTGACATATTTAACTTACGATTCAGAAGAATCCTACCACACCCCGGATGTAATGATGAAAAATCCACAAACTCCAATACCGAGGAAATTGTCAAAAGACAAAATTACAAACACAACACCGGGAAATGCCCCCAGTAATGACGACAACTATCCGAGGCTACCCACGACCATGCAGGATCTCCAAAACATGTTAATTGCAGTACTGTCGCAATCAATGATACCCTTTCTCAAACTCCATGAACAAGGGAAAGATAATATCCGCGATCAAGCAACTCTACTAGCCATGATCCATACCAAACAAACCTATACAGAGAATTCTATCACTAACATTGAAAAACGCCTAAATATAGAAGCAGAACAGTCAAACCATTGGCAACAAAGACTATCTGAAATCGCAAGAAGCAACCAGCAAGAAAAATCTCAGCTTACATCAGAAGTACTCTTTCTCTTAAAGGCCAACCATCAACACCAAGCACTTAAAGATTCCCTTCAAACTACCGACCAATCCAGACCAACTCTCCTAATTCCGCATCTTGCACAAGACATGGCAATGCCGCTTTTACCCACTCGAAGATGCCAACCAAAAGAAGTCATCGAAGACTTTTCATTTGTTCAACCCACAATCTCTAACCCTTTGAGCAATCCTTCTACAGTTTTATATCAAATCTTTTCGCAAATGAAGAAAATGCACAAAAACAAACCACAATCTTCAAAAAAACAAAACAAGAAGCACATAGGAACAACAGCGTTTCTACGCACAGTGAAAAAGACAGAAGTACAGAAAGCTCCCTCTAAGGAAAACTCACAAAAGTTCCTGGCCTCATCGGATGCCCAAAACCACCAAACGCAATCAGAACCTATTCTGGGAAACAGCAAAGCGATCACCATACCTCACGACATATCTCAGATCGACAAAGACCTACTCAATCTAACCACCCACGATGGTCCACAATTAACAGGCCCACTTATGCCTCAAATTCCGGTCACCGCTGCAAGCTTCATAATCATAGATAAATACTGCTCCGAACCTCCTTCTCCCTGAAGAAACAGTTATGAAGATATCTCGGACGCATCATTGAGCGACGCAACAAAGGAGCATACACCATCTGCAACATATCACCAAATCGCAATCAACGCTCTTGCATTAACATCTAACAACGACATGGAAGATTCCTGTACCTACCCCTCGTGCATCAATCTGCTGCAACAAAAACCACTGCATATACTCAGCATAGAAAAGATCTGGAAGAGAACAGTCCATCTTATTCTAAATAGTACTAACGTTCTACGCCTGCTACAAGTGATTCCACAACTAACCCAGATCTCTACTAAAGATATGAAATTGATAACCTTCAAAGACGCTCTTCATCTGGACGAAATATACATGGAGCTAGCCGATCCCATAACTTTAGAACTGATACTCACAATGCATACCAAACTCAGAAAATTGGGCTTCTCTTGCTGGTCAACCACTGGAAACACTCCAACAAATACGGAAACCAAGTAACACAAAAACCAGCCCACACAACATTGCAAGAGGCCAAGCTGCGGCTGCATCCTTCCAGAACCTATCGCAGAACCTTCCAGAACCTATCGCAACAACTTGAGCAACCTACTAGCTGTGACCGACCATTTAGAAGAAATTATGATACAGAAACATCATATGCAGAAAATTCATATTGGACCGTAATTACAACGGAAAATATCAACCCCTGGATTAAAAATCACCACAATAAAGACTACAGGAATACATATGATGCCCAAATCAAATCTACCTCCCAAAGGAGATGGGACCGTAATCATAATACTCAATCTCTACTGGAACCCAGTGGCCATCGCAAACAAAACTTTCATTGACGAGGTATTCTTAGAAATTGACAAACTTGCTGCCAACTATCAGTCAATTGAACTCATAATATGCGGACAGCTGAACATTCACCTATACGGTTTGCTTCTAAACCAAAAGAAACAATCAATACAAGCAAGAAGATGGATGAAAGAAATCTCCAACCGGAATCTCATACTACTCGATCATGCCACTGACGATCTAAACCAACTAATTCTAACATGGTCTAAAGCCAATTCTACTGAGATAATCGACTATATATTCATGTTATATTCATGTAACAAAACTTACATGGTCTAATTTCTAAAGTAGAAACAGTGTTCTCCGATAAAAGTGACCACAACCAATTGATCATATATGGCTCTGGTTTACCAAGACTCCCAAACCCCTCTCTGCAGTGTGCTGTGGAACTGAACAGCGCATCTACAAGACTACGCATTTCACATCAAGCGATGTCCAGACTACCAGCGACCTTTCAGAATGTCAACATGAAAGCTGAAGACAAACTTAATTATCAATGGATATTACTACCCTTTCAACAACCGGGCCAGTCTCGATTCCAGAATCACCACGAGCATGCATACAATCAAGAAACAGCGGAAAAGAAAAAACTCCTAGCAAAAGCAATCCGCCAATTGAACAAAGAAAAAACCAAGGAGAACACCATAATGAATAAACATCTCAAACAAAAATACTCGAACTGGAGGAAATCACACAAGAAAATTCAACAACAACTAGATGCAGAGCTCATCTTGAACATCTACAAGTCTCATAACACGAGAGAGTTATGGGATTTACTCAATAACAACTCTCAGACCCAACTTAAACTAACGGCAAATGTCTCTCAGGAAACTTGGACCCTTCACTTTTCAAGCATATACAAAATCCGACCCACACAAGAAACCAGCGGTACCACCCTCAACAAACCAAAATGGAAAGTCAACGCACACTACGATGACATCCTTCAAATGATTACAAACTTAAATGCTTCAAGAGCCCCAGGGCCCGATGGCACCAGCAATGCCACCATAAAAGAAGATCCTGCCGCATGGGCGAACCTCATGTGCAAACTGATAACCCTGATTAATGACCTCAACCATATTCCGAACTCATGTAGATCTGCAACGATTGTCCCTATACACAAATAAGGAGCACGAGATGACCCAGCAAATTTTAGACTGATTGCCCTCCTCGATCCTTTGGGGAAATTATTTGCGACCATACTTTTAAGACAACTAACCACTTGTGCGACAGAAACGGGCAGATTTTGTGCCAGACAAACAGGCGTTACCAAGAATGTGGGAACTAACATCAATCTCATTCTACAAAACTTAATCAAATACGAGGCCATCAAAAAAAAAAAATGGACCACTTTGCATACTGCCTTCATAGATTTACACATGGCCTTCGACGCAATATCAAGAGACAGACTTTGGTCAACATTGAAAGCATGGGAATGTCCAACAAACATCCTGGAGCCAATCAAACCTCTGTACTCTGAAACGTTGATCAAGATCAGACTATCAAAAGAAGGCGTCATCGTCCTTGATAAGACCACATCAGGACTACAAACAGCCTTGACAGCACTGAGCAGATACATGTCTACGAATGAACTTGACATTAACACTGAAAAAACGAAGACTATGACGCTAGCCAAGATCCCATTCAAGAAAGCATGGGAATGCCCAACAAACATCCTGGAGCCAATCAAACTTCTGTACTCTGAAACGTTGATCAAGATCAGACTATCAAAAGAAGGTGCAACTACAAACTCCATTGCCACAGAAAACGGTTTAAAACAAGGATGCCCACTTGCAGCAACCCTTTATAACCTTTTTACTACTGACATTGAAAATAGCATAACGAGCGATCAGGCGAATCCACCTAAGATAAACTCCATTCCTGTTCCAATAATGCTTTACGCCGAAGACATCATCATCCTTGATAAGACCACATCAGGACTACAAACAGCCTTGACAGCACTGAGCAGATACATGTCTACGAATGAACTTGACATTAACACTGAAAAAACGAAGACTATGACGCTAGCCAAGATCCCATTCAAGAAACAAAAACAACCCACATTTATCTTGGACGGGATCCAACTAGAAAATGTTACTTCCTTCAAATAATTTGGCGTTCAGATAAATCAGTCCAATTCTGAAGAACAATGGCTAGATAAAATTGAACAAAAGTCGCAATCACTAGCACGGCAAGGCTGCCTGATACACCACAAATATGGCAAATTCTCTTTCAAGCCAATTATAGTGTTCTACATATAAAAATTCATCCCAATTGTCACTTATGGCATAGGAGCCATGCTCAATGCAAAAGCAATAAACTGGATGAAGTTCGAGTCAATCTTCTGGTGCAAAATTCTACATCTACCACCGTCATTTCCAATGCCAAGAATCAGATATGAGATGGCAACTCAATCACTAGCCTCCATTGTACTTTGGAAACAACTGGACATTTTTCGACATTTTTTGGAAATTGCTCACAGACAAAAAAAACACCAGCTATTCAAATTCTGAGGCACCATCCAAACACCTGTAACAATACAGTACTCCAAGAATGGAAACAGACCGACAAGAAATGGCCAATGAGGATATATCAGAAGATCTCCTAACGATGTGCCCGCAACATGTGTAAAAGAGAACACATCTCTGAAGCCAGAAAACTAGCCCACTGGCTCCCAATAAAGGAAAGGATCGTATTCAAAGCCCTGACACTAACCCACTAGTGCATTGACCTCACTGCTCCTGCATACCTCTCACAAAGGATCCACCCCGTCTCCACTACCAGGCCAACCAGGCCAACCAGATCACCGTACACCAGCATGCTCTCTGTGCCACTAGTAAAAAGAGTAAAAGCGGGCGGATCCAGCTTCCCCTATCTCGCGCCCACTCACTGGAATGCCCTATCTCCCACTATCCGAGGCGAGGCCTCCCTCACCACCTTCCGCAAAACTCTGAAAACTACCCTCTTCACATAAGGCCTGACACATCAGCACGAATACTTATCATATATGTTGTAATATATAACCAAATGCAATATCTGTAACAACAGTATGATGTCTTGTAGTATTCATAATGTGTCAACAATCGCTATCATGCCTGTACCATGTAACTAAGTTATTGCAAGTAACAGCGCCTCAATGCCCCTGGGCTGCTTGCGCGCTATATAAATATAAATAAATAAATAAATAAATGTGAAAATCAAACTCCTACATAACGACTGGATAAAAACTATACAAACAAAAAACAAGTACCAACAGAACTTGAAATGTACATCAGACATTCGGAAAATACACAAGCAACCTAAATACCTCGCGCTGTTCCCAGACCCATCTATAAGATCAACTTTTCTCAGAATATGCCTGAAAATGCTCCCCACAAGAGCACATCTCGCCACTACTAAACAGATACCCGCCAAGGACCAATATTGCAGTTTTTGCAATGTGAAAGTAACCACTGAATCCTTGTTCCACCTTGTAATGGAATGCCCTCTCCTCTCTCTTGAACGGAAACAATTTGGTGCCTTCTTTGAACTTTCAGAGCAATAAATGGACACAGAAGAAAGATGGTCTACCTTCTTGAACAGACAAAATAACAAATACACCTATACAATAGCGTTATTTCTTCAAACTATCCTTGAACTCAACAAATGAAAATGATTAATATTTTCTCAACTCTAATCCTTTCTAAAACACTCTTGTATAATGAAAATGTTTATAAATAAACTACAACATTAAAAAAAATATATTAATATTAACACCTGTTATTTACATATGAAAAATGTATGTTGCAAGAGTATGTGTTGTGAGAGTGTTGTAAGTATATGTGTGTGTGGTAAGTGTGTGTATCAAAAGAACATATGCTGCAAGATCATGTGTCTTGAAAGTGTGTGTGTTGGAAGAGTGTGTGTCATAAGTGTGTGTGCCATATGTTTGGGTCTGTCATAAGTGGGCATGTCATAAGAATGTGTGGCATAAGAGTGTGTCTTGTAAGTGTGTGTGATGTAAGTATGCATGTCATAAGTGCGTGTGCCATGAGTGCATGTTGTCTAAGTGTGTGTGTCATTGGTGTGTGTGTGTGTCATAAGAGCATGCATCATAAGTGTGTTTTGTAACAATGTGTGGTGTAAAATTATGTGGCATAAGAGTACATGGGATTAGTGTGTGGGTTGTTAAAGGGTGGATCATAAGAGCATGTGGTGTAAAAAAATGTGGTGTAAGTCTATGTGGTAAATGTTTGTGGGATAAGAATGTGTGTGGAAAGAGCCTATGTGGTAAGGGCATGAGTGGAAAAAGTAGTTGTCTGGTAAGTATGTGTGTCATAAGTGTGTAATGAATGTGTGTTGTAAGTGTTGCTGTTCTAAGAGTATGTGTCATATGTGCATGTGTCATAAGAGCATGTGTCGTAAAAGCATGTGTCATAAAAGTGTATGGTGTAATAATGTGTGGCATAAGTGTGGATGTTGTAAGTGCATTTGTTGTAAGAGAGTGTGGTATAAGGTGTATGAGTGATTGGTGTGCAAGTGAATGGCATGTAAGTGCATGGCATATAAGCAGCGCATGAGTGTTTGGTATAAAGTCCTTAAATGCATGTGTATTATGTGTCTCCTTTAGGTCTGAAGTCTAGTTTCACTTTCATGTGATATCTTTGTTTATATAAAAGGCGTATAAGAGTGTGTGACGAATCTGAGGATGTCATCCCTTTTCCCCTAGGGGGAGACCTTTCCCATCAGGCTAGGGTGCTGCTTCTACTGTACAAAGGTCCCCATGGGGTTGGTGCACCGAGGGATGATCATATGGGGAATGAAGCCCCTTATGAGATTGGGTACGACCATTATCAGAGAAGGCGGTATGCACCCTGCTTCAATATACCCAACCCCTTATCCAATGCCAAAACCTCCTTCCCCTTTCTAGATAGTGCCAGTGTCTTCTGCTGTAAGATTTGTCAACCTAATATTTTTGACAACACTGACACACCAGATAATACAAAGTAGGTTAGATATGGTCTTTAAAAAAGTACTGTGAAGAAGATGATGACCAGGAGTCCACGGATAACTCTAGAGAACCAGAGTGAGCGGTCTAGCTTCTCATGGTATGTGTTTGGCCGAAAACGTTACAAAAGTCCAGTATGGGAGTTCAAACGCAGCTCAGCTGGGGTGATAGAAGAATCCTGTCCTCCAAGGAGGAACTGCGGGAGCCATGCACCAGGCGAGCAGACGAGAGCCGCAAGGGAAACCGTGAATGGAGTAGGAGAACCGGAACGTGGACCAGGATGGAAGCAGTTCTACTGAGTCAAACCTCTGGGTGCCCCAGGCCCTGACAAAGCTCCTGAGAGGTAGGACACACAGCCAGGAAGAGTCAGATGTCTGCAAACCCATTGCACACCCCGCCGGTTACCCGAATGCTACTGCGGACTCAAGAAGGGACGCCGCTGCTCGGGAAACATGGGTACCTGCATGGAAGAGACAAACAGGTATGTGGGTTACCCGTGAAGTGCTGGGGGTTCAGGAAAGCAAGGGAGTGAAAGCTAGAATAAGAAGGTCTGGGACCCTGAAAAGACATTGCGAGTCTGGGACCTGCACCCATATGGAAGTCAAAAGTATAAGAGGGTCTGGTACCCTGAGAATAACTAAGATAGAGAAAGAAGAAATGTATGTTTTGGCAGGAGAATGAACCAAGCAAACACAATAGTGAATTGTGAGTCTGGGACCCACACCTACTTGAGAAGGTGAGAATAAGAGGGTTTGGGACGTTGACTGTAAAAGAAGCAAACAAGGAATGCTTTGCAGGGGAGTAAACTAAGCAAATACAACACTACGTTGCGTATCTTTGACCTGCATCCATATGAGGGACAAAAGTCTAAAGTAACAAAGAAAAAGAGTGTCTGGGACCCTGTAGGAGCAAGACAGACAGTCCATGATAGGAGAGTTGCTTGGCAGTAGAGTTCAGAATATTGCGAGTCTGGGACCTGCACAGACATGAGAGGTTAAGAATAAGAGGGCCAATAACACTGGAACTGAAAAAGGAATAATTAGAAGGAATCCTACGCTTGGTAGAGATGTGTGCCAAGTTGGTGCGATAAAGAACTGTGAATCCAAGAAGTATATCCTTAAGTATAAATGCCCAGTGACATTTACCGTAAAGGATGCAGGGCTCAGACGCCCAAAAGGAAGGAAAGTAAAATAAGAAGTCATCTAGGAGAATGGAGCACAACCATAGCCTTGGAATCTTATATTTGTGAACATTGTTTATTTCATCAGTTTTGATTACACGAGAGACTGGGAATTTCTCTGTTCGTTGGAACTACTATGAACACTTTACTTTGGGAAGAGATCATCCTTGCACAGTTTAATTAAGTTAATAGTATTAGGGATAGAGGTAGACTTTTGAGACACAACTGTGTCAGACTATAAAGTTTGGAAAATGTTGACAATTTCACTAGTTTTCTTTGAGGCAGGGAATCCCCTCTTAGCTTTAGGGATAGAGAGGCATTTTTCCAACCCTTTCTTGATCAATAAAAGTTTGTACCTAAAAATATGCCGCCATCGTGTCTGAACCTTAGTTCTGCACTCTTACAAGTTGTACAGTTTGTAAATGTATGCAATTTACACCTCCTGAAAACTGACATCAACGTCAGTCCTTCATTTCATTTGAATTTTCAGATGTATTTAACTGTACATGTACACAATGTATGTCTCCCAAGGTGTACAGCTTGTATATAAAGTGTACATTCCTCCTGCTCTGGTCCTATACGCCTTCTTAATGTATAAAAGCTCACATTAAAGTCAGCTATAACTTTGATGTTAGTTATTAATACATCTAACAGGCATCGTTTCATACATATACACAAATTACATCTCCTATACATCTCATATACATATGAAAATTGGCATAAAAGTCAGTCTTAACTTTGATGTGAGATTTCATTTGTATAATAGCACACATATACTAATTTTACATACTGTTCATGTATGTGTACAGTTCATATAAAAGATGCGTATTCATTCTGCGTATTTGTCATATATACATACACATACACATACTTTCACATTTCTTTTCAGTGCACCAATTCATGAAAATATTGAGTAGCATGCCAAAGATCTAGCAAATCAAAGTGGTCAATTTATTCATATATTTGGGCCGAAAAGTTATTTTCCTTATGAGGAAACGCTATGTTTAAATCTGTTCAAAACGTGATCAAAACCATTTTTTTATAAAAAAAATATGAAGCCATCTATGACATTTTGGAATATTTCCATACAGGGTCGGCTGCCTCGAAATTTGACTGTGTTTTTTTTTCATGGAAGGGTTGAATAGTTACGGAAAGTTATTTACTGAAACTACATTGAAAATTCATGTTAACTTTAACTATGCCATGCACTAGCACGATGGCCTAATATATATCTTGTATATATTCTTTTTTTAAGTTCAGCATCAAATTGAAACAGCAGGGATAAGAATGCTGGGTAGAGTTGGCAGCTGAAGGTGGTGAGGCAAACATTGAAGATTTGACTCAGTAGATTAATCTATCCACATAAACAGCACATTCAATATTTGTGGGCAGGAAATTAAGGCATTCCCCACATTGCTGCCCCAAATCTCCCTATGAAGAAATGTCATGCTTAGCAAGTGAGGTTGTTTATTTATTTATTTATTTTAATAATTATATAGCACACCAAACCCATGGGCATCTGGGCGCTGGTTTAAATGAAAGTAGTGGTTACAACACTTGTGTACAGGCGCGTTATAAATGCCATATTATATCATATCATATCACAAATGGTTACAAACATAGGTGGTACAAAGAAGTGCATAGATCTAAGTTTCTGGTCTGTGTGGAGGGGGTATGTGCCACGTGCTTATCGAGTTGTGCGAGTTCAGTTACTTTCGGAGGTCTTGTGAGAAGAGCCATGTTTTGAGGCCCTGCAGGAAGGACCAGAAGGAAGCATTTGATCTTAGAGTTAGGGGCATTGGGTTCCAGTGTATAGTAGCGATCACAGGGAAGCTACTGCCTCCAGCCTTGTGACGCCTGGATCTGGGAATGGTGAGTAAATGTGAGTAGGCAGCCTAAAGACGTCTGATGGATTGGGCTTTGGAGAAGGCTCTGGACAGGTAAGATGGGGCAGTGTTTGATAGACATTTCTGGATCAGAGTGACCGTTTTGAACATGATACATTCCTGGACAGGGTGCTAGTGGATTTTTCCTCTAGCTGTGGAGATGTGGTCTTTCTTAGGGATTTTTAGAGTGGCTCTTACAGCGTTATTCTGGATGACCTGTAATATTTTTATATTGCTGGAGTTGAAGCCTGCGAGGAGGGAGTTACAGTGGTCAATCCTGGATACTATAAGGGATCTAGCAAATGTGATGCAACTATCGGTGCCCAGGACGTGCCTGCAGGCATTGATCAGTTTAGCGATGTATGCTGCTGCTGAAGCAATGGAGTTTAACTGCCTGGTTAGGGATATTGCAGAGTCTAAGTATACTGCTGGCATTTTTACCTCTTTAGCAACGGTGATGATGTTCCCGTCGATAATGAAGAATTTGTAGGAGTCATTAAGCGCGATTGTGTGCCAATAAGGAGCAGTTTTCTCATCATTTAGGTATAGTCTCTTTTGTGCCGCCAGGCCTGGATGGTTTGGTATATTTCTCTCAGTTCATTGAAGTCAGTGTCATAGTTTCCAAAGATCGGTATGAGGATTATGGTGTCATCCGCATAGTTTGTTTAGGTGACACCCCCTAGTACTCTATGAGGTCAAAGAGGGGCTTAGTAAAGATATTCTATAGTGTTGGTGAGACACATGAGCCTAGTGGCACTCAACAAGTGACTGGAGGTGGGAGGGTAGTGTCAGAGGTGGAGAAGACTCTAATTATGCGGTTAGCTAGGAAGGACTCTATCCATGCTATGGCTTTGGTCGAGAAGTGGACAGCTGCTGAGAAGTGTTGGCAGAGGATTTTGTGATTGACCAAGTCAAAGGCCGCTAAGAGGTCAAGTAAGAGGAGGATTGGCCGGTTGCCCTTGTTTTTGATATAATCCATTTGGATTATTAAATTCAGGACGGCGAATTCCGTCCCGTGCCAGGACGGAATCCTGATTGGCGTAGGCCAAGGAGGTTGTACGTTTCCAGGTATTTTTGTATTTTCAGATAGGGTGCTCTGTCTAGTATTTTAAGGAGGAAAGGTACAGTTGTGATAGTGTGGTAGTTGGTGGAAACGTTGGAATCTAGTGTAGCCTTCTTAAGGAGGGGGTGCACCCAGTCTTCTTTAGGTTTTCAGGCAACTAGCCGGTTGAGAAGGAATTGTTGATCAGCGCCGCGATGAAACGGACAAGTTCTTCGGCATAGTGTTTTACAAAAGTGGCAGGACATTTGTCGCCTTGGCATCTGGATGGTTTCAAGCCTTTAATAATTTCAGTAGCCATGTGCGAGGCAAATTCAAATCATGGAGAGACAGTGGTTGTTGGAGGCCGCTGGTCTAGGAGCTCCTCAGCTGCCGAGAGTTTACTTTCTTGTGCTCAGATG
Source organism: Ambystoma mexicanum (assembly GCF_040938575.1). NCBI lineage: Eukaryota > Metazoa > Chordata > Amphibia > Caudata > Ambystomatidae > Ambystoma > Ambystoma mexicanum. The sequence continues at coordinate 353,239,181 of NC_090921.1, forward strand.
TTTGTTTGGAGTAGGGATATTTTGTCGAGGAGTGCATTTGGTATACTAATCTGGTGAGGGAGATGGTGTTTTGAGTTCACATAAGATACCGAAAAGCTCTTTTGTAGCTGTATTAGCTTTTTCAATTCTCTCGTTGTACGTTGAAGAATGGTCTGTTTGAGTTTTTTCATGGGGCAGTGAATTGCTGTTTGTTCATTTCAGTAGGTTTTTTTTCCAGGCGGTCTCAGCTGCTATTTTTATGGAGCATAAGGCTTTAAGATTGGGGGTGTACCAAGAATTCAGGGGTGTCATTGGTTTGGGTTTACCGATGCTCAAAGGTGCTACTTTATTTATGGCTTCTAGAGGAGTTCGGTTTTGGAGCTCGACCATGGAGGTGGGCTCAGTGTTTGCAGATGAGTAGGCTGTTAGCGGTAATAGATTGGCTGAAGTGAAGTTACGTGAATTTCTCAGGAGGGAAGCTGGTGCTGGTTAGATCGTGAAGTCCGATTGTGATCGATTGTAATTGGTAATAGTGAATATAATAACATTGTGGTCAGAACAAGGACAACTAGCGTTTTCTAGTACGTTCGTGTTGCAGTTGAGATCTGCTAACCAATCTAGTGTGTGAACTTTATCATGTGTGGGGTGTCAGATCCGATGGGTGAAGCCGAGGGATTCGATGGTATTGGCTAGGGCATGTTCATGGGGATGGGAGGGGTCGTTAAGACGTTAAGACCTAGGTTGACATCTCCCAAATTAATGATTTTGGAGAGAGGCTTGGTGTTGATTGAAAGGAGTTGTGCAATATCTTCCTCAAAGGAAAGTAGAGGGCCTGGGGGTCTGTAAATTAAGTGTATCATAAGGGTGGCTGTGGAAAATAAAGATATTTTGATCAAGGGCAAGTTTCCTTGAGTGGATGGTTTGTTTGGGGATTTCTCTAATGGGTGAGATGTTTTTGACAATAAAGGCTACTCCGCCTCCTTGGGCTACCAGTCTGTCTTTCCTAAGGATAGTGTATCTATCTGTGTAATCAGCGTGGTGGTTGTTTTTAGGTGCTGCCGGGATATAGCTAGGTGAGATGCTAGTGCCCTGTTCTGATTGTTAGCGGAACATGGTGTACTAGGGCTCAGGGCAGGCTAATGTGCAGTGGCCTGTGGGTTAGAGGTGGTTTGGAACGGTCATGCCTTGGGCAGGAAGAGTGATGGTGTGATTTTGTGCGAGTCGGGCAGAGTGTGTGACATTTTTAGGGTGATTGTACATTTATATGTAGTAGAGGCAGACGTTAAATGACAGGTAGGACGGTCTGTTTGCTCCTGGCCACCATAGTTTGTCGGGGCCAGACAGCGGTAAAACCAGGCCTTATGTAAAGGCCTTTGGTGGGGGCCACCATAGACTGCTGACTCTCAGGTGAATGTGCGTAGAGAGGCTGAGTTTGGCTTATCAGGCCTGGCAGTGGTGGGCTCAATGAAGGTGGGATAGGTGTGCTGATACACAACAAGCACAGATGAAGTAAGGCTTTAGGGTGATGCCTGCGGTATCTGGAATGTCTAGATTCAAGTAGCAGATGCAGTAAATGGCTAGGTGGATAATAGAAGCAGGATTGGAAGGAGCTAGATTTGCTTTGCATAAGAAACCGTAAAGAGCAGCTGCTGTCAAAAAGGCTCAAGATTTGTAGTGGTGTAGTGCCCAAGCGGTACATAAAATCAGAATGACAGTATGAATTTGAGGTCACCTAGATTCGAATTTTGCTGAGAGGTACTAGAAACACATAAAACGAAAATGCAGCATGGATGTGAGGTCACCTAGGTTTGAGTTCTACTGAGAGGCACTAGAAACTAGTAGGCTGCACATATATTTTATGCACTCTGAGAAACATTAGGCTGCTAGGTAGACCTGATAGAGTCATGAGAAAGAGGGTGGCTGGTCAATAGTAGTACAAAGGAACAGTAGAAGGGTCGTGCGACGTGGAGAACGTCATAGGTTAAGTGTCCTCTTCCCCTGTTATACCTCATCAGATGGGACATATTATCTCTATTTGTACAATAGCCACTGATAATGCATAATATATATATATATTTATTTCAGATATTTGATAATGTGCAAACCTTGGCCGAGGACATGTTCGGTACTATAGAGCAATAACAGATAAAAACAATATAAAACTGAAAAAACTAAATATAAACAGATACAAATTACAGTAGTTAGATCTGTGAAAAGCTAAACATTGACACTTCCTTCAATAATGAAAAGGGGCATAGGAGCAAGACACACGAAATCTCGGAGGAAATTCCAGATTTGAGGGACAATGCAGGAGAAAGCTTGGTTGCCTGTCAGAGATTTCTTGACCAACGGAATTTCCAATCTGGAAACAGATTTACTGCATGTTACACACAACCCCCCAGAAAGAATCAATTTAGAAGAATGTTAGGACGGGTAATTGAGTCGAATAGCCCTAGAGGTGATACAACGCTTGAGATATGGTCACATTTACAGGTGTGAACAACTAGGCAAGCTACAGTATGAAAAGCTGAATGTAGTGGTCTTAAAATTCATTTCGGGACACTACAAACTACGGCATTACTGGTAAGGCATTACTTCTGTCAATGTAAGATAGAGCCCAAGTTTGTACAAGTGAATCAATCAAATCAAGGGGAATACATTTGATTTGATGCAAAAGAGAAATTTGGTACATTTCCAATTGTGTTTTTCTAACATGGGTTAACAAGGACAATTTGCTGTCTAACCAGAAGCTGAGTGACCAAGCAGAAGAGACATGAAGGGGGCCATACCATCTTTATTTAGAATATTTAGCAAAGACTGACACGGGTTGGTAGATGTACCAGGAGAACAAAGAAGAAATTCAGCCTTGGACAAATTGATCTTCAAATCATGTGTTGTGATAGGATCAAAAGGAGTGTTTTATGGCCCACCGAGTAAAAGGTCACATACAGTTCATGAAGAGTCAACAAACAACGACCACCTCCATCTGTGGTCCATAAAATGCAATAAAGAATCTGTAAGGTGCCAGTTTCAGTGCAGTGCTAGTCTCCTAAACCAGACTGACATGAACAGAACAACTGATGCTGCTCCATATCAGCTAAACAGATACTGTTTTTTTCTAAGACCTTACCCAAAAAAGGTAAACTAGTAATATGCTGAAAATTGATCAAGGTAGACATAACTAGACAAGATTTCTTTAAAGTGGAGTGATTAGTCCTAACTACAGATTCTCAGGAAAAGTGCCTTGTCTAAGAGAAGATTTTAGAATTTAAAGAGGATGTCTAAGCAGCAGAAGAAAAAGAGAATTTAGCAAATTAGAGGGGATACTGTCAAGAGCATAAGAAGTGGATCCCAAGGATGACAGCATTTGGGGAAAGTCATTTTAAAAAAACTGGAAAATACCAATCACAAATAGGAATATCTTAAGGTACAGAAACAAATACTGAAATGATCAGATTCTTATTGACAATACCTTAGATAAGTTTGATTTAGTCAATAGATATGTATTGATTGGAAGCATTTGTCAAGTGAAGGAAATATAGATTCAGCAATACAGGAAGACACATATTTCTATACCGAGAATATTTTAGAACAGCAAACGTCTATTTTGACACAATGGCCCTCATTACGACCGTGGCGGAAATCGAAAAACAATGGCGGAAATGCAATACCGCCATCGAATAGCGCTCGGTGCGATCATGACCCGTCACCGCAAAGTACGATCCCATTAGCGACACCGTAGTGAACGCCAACGCTAACTGCACCAAGTACGCGCGCGCGCGCCATGCCAAACCGTAATTACCACCATGGCGCAACGGTACGCGAATTCTGACCCTAGCGGACATGCACCTAACGCCATCAAGCACGGCGGAAAGTACCATTCCGCCATGGTGAGAAGTACGGCATCGCGAACCAACCGTAAACGGCCCTACTGAGTGCCTGTACACCGCTCCCTGGCCACATTGTACAACTCCCCGTAGGTGCAATGAAGTCACACAATGCAACCAGTGAAATGTACTAGTCATCCATGCCTGCCAACGAACAAATGAATCTCAAGAGTGGCCAATGGGAGCTGCAGGGCACAGATGGCACGAATACAGAAGCTATACAAATGGACATGACCTCAGTCTCCCACCAAGAAACGCACGCAAACACAGGCACCTGTGACCAGCCATATTCCGATAATCACATCATTCCACCAATCCAACTGGCTGACCGGCATCTGTTACACAAAAGCTAATCCCCCGCCCCTGAGCATGACATCATCAAAACAGTCATATTGGCAGCCCTTATCCCTGACCTCACTGGGCTTCGTAGGCAAACGCGGCCAGCACAGTACCACGCAACTACACTCCGAATCTGGAACCCAATGCAGACCTCCTCACAATACATCGCTCCCCAAATAGGAATATGCCACATCACTTGCAAAGAAGAACGCTACACGGTTCATATCAGAATCGAAATTTAATGCACAACAAATTCACCAAGCCCATACAGCCATTAGGCCATGAACTCCAAAATACATTTCACCATTGTGGGCTGCATCCGCAATAAATGACCAGCTACTTCTTGTGTGACGCCCTGTTCCTTCATGGTACACAGGGGCTACATTCTCGTACGAAAAGGCAACATGGAAGCGCCTAGAACCGCAGGGCCGTCCCAATAGGGTGGCACTAGTCCAGCTGAAAGGCCGAAATGTTGCTCCTAGCCACTAATACTGCGTAAGGGCATGGGGCCCATTGGCGATCGTCCCATAAGATCGTAATGCTGCTCCACTGATTAACACGAAGCAGCAGGTGTCGGGAGTAAAATCCATCTGCAGGAGTGGCATACAGATGGCAGCGGCAAAAGGGGAGGAGATACCTGTCACCCAAATGAAATGAAAAAGAATAGTATGGCATCAGAACTACATTTGAATTACTCACTTCAATGATCACACCAAATCCACAGCCATATGCATGCTAGCCCACACCAAAGGATCATCACCACCCAAAAACCACTTGCGAATCATAACTATCTATATCGAGGTGAAAACACTATCACAAACGAGTGTACCTGTGCATGCGTCTGTTAAAACAGAATCCATCAGATGGGATTGGTAACGTGCATAGACACAAGTGTCTGAAGGCGCGTCGAGACAGGGAGGGCTCAACAAGGCCAGATAGACGATGGTCCCACTATGGCAGCCCTGCATCACATAGCGCGGGGGAGGCGGATAGATTCCAAGAAGCCCTGTACATGGCAAACTCTGTATCAAATCATCTGTCCATGCATCCATACATCATCCCCTCATCCCGTAATGAAAACGCATGTTTCCATACTCACATAACATGTGAAATTTCCATTGAGTCTGTGCGTTATGCAGCCTGCAAAATCCACTGTGCCCCAGCCCGTTATTCCAGTGTTGTGAAGTAACATGTATTTGGGAACGTCCGGCCTTATCGGCCACTTCGCTATTGCGCATCCCAAACTATTCATATCAATCATTGCATCCTCGCCATGGCCCCTGTCCCAAGGACATTGAACAATAGAACGTTATATTTGCAGTCAGACCTGTGGGCATCTCCTCGCCGCTAGCTGAAAACCGAAAGCGCCGCCCTTCGAATTCCTCATTTGCAACATCACGTCGAAAAGGCATCTGTGGCCGCTTGAAATCACAAATTAATCCATCTAGTGCGGCTGTGTGTGAAAATGGCAACTGCCTTCACTCACAAATGGGACGCCCCGCCCGTCGGTGAACCTCGGTACAGTGTTGCATGAGGGTCCACCGTTACTCGAGTACTACGTTCCACTGACCCTTCACAAGTCTGTTCGCGACTGCAAAGATAGTATGTGAAACAATGGGACAATAGCCGAATGAACATATCAACCAATGTTACACTGCCATCGGGTACAAATACATGATTGAAATAGCAAGATACCATTCGTCGAATTGCAGCGTTGTGTGCGGGACGTGCTCGCCCAAAGGGGAGAGCAGCTTGCACAGGTGGAATGAATCACCACAGGTGGAGGCCATACAGCCTGAAAACACATAAATTGCACACCCAGTCTCCTCCCACAACCACACCCACTCCGAAATGCTACCGGCAGGACTAGCTATGTTGGCCCTGGGGGACCTGATAGCACTGCAAGTACTCCAACTTCAAGAAGAAGACGAACACCAACTACAACCGGCCGCACGGAGGAGACGCAGGAGGAGGAGGAGGGCAAGGCAGGGCCAGCAAGGGCCGCCAGCACAGCCACTACCACCACGCAGGCAGCCCGCAATCCCACGCCTCCGAGCACATCCGTTCAACCTCACTGATGAGCAGATCCATACCCTCTACCATTTGGACCGGGACACCATAACCGCCATTGTGGACATGACACAGGCTGACCTTGTCAGCATGATAGATAGCCCAACCGCCATCCCACCCCTGCTGAAGGTGGTGTCTGTACTCCACTTCCTGGCCACAGGCACCTACCAGCACACAGTCGGACAGTTGCATGGCATATCACAGCCACTGTTCTCACGGACACTATTGCAAGTGCTCGATGCCCTCCTGCAGCACGCAGACGACTACATCTCTCTACCACGCTCGGAGCAGGAAATTACCAACACAAAAGTGGGATTCCATGCACTTGCCGGCACACCGGGTTGCATTGGTGCCATCGACTGCACCATGTGGAATTGGTCGTCCCACATGCCATGGAGGCCCAGTACCTCAACCGAAAACAATTTCATTCTCTGAATGTACAAATGGTGTGTGACTCCAACAGGATCATTACACATTGATGTGCCCGATTCCCTGGATCAACCCATGATTCTATGGTCTTGAGGAACTCTACAATACCACGCTACATGGAGCGACACGCAGGCAACAGATCCTGGCTACTCGGTGAGTCTCATTTCATGCAAGATGATGTGGGGTATGTGATGCGGCAATGACCTGGCAGGAAGGGGGGGGGCGTACGTAGCAATGGCATTCCTCTAAATTCCTTTATTGTCCACATACAGGTGATGCCGGGTATCCACTGAAGAGATGGCTCCTCACACCAGTCCGGAACCCACGGGACCAGCATGAGGAGGACTACAACCATGCCCACTCACGTACCCGTGTAGTCATAGAACAGGCATTCGGCCTACTGAAGACTCGTTTCCGCTGCCTCAGCAGGTCTGGCGGGGCACTCCTGTACCGACATGTGAAGGTTGCAAAGATGGTCATGGCATGTGTCATGCTCCACAACATGTGCGTGCGTAGAAATGTGCCCATGCCCCCTGACGCAGAACTGCAAGCACCTGAAGATGGTCATGATGAGGGTGGGGATGTGGCAGCACCTCAAGGAGTCTGCGAGGCACAGGAGGGCCGTGACATTCGTCAGCATCTCATAGATGCATGCTTCTAGCACTCACGCCTGGTGGCTGATACATGGACACGGGACTTGTGGCACTGTGTGTGTCTGGAACATGCACAATATGGACTGTACGCCTATAATGGCCTCGTACACAAAGATCAATGTCCACACATCTCATTGGATGATCGTGCATTGTTTATGGCATATGTGATATCATGTTAAACACCCTATCGACCCACCACCCAAGTGAGCCCAACACACCCCCTCCATCCTCCTACCTCCCCCCCAAACACCAGTGTCCAAAGATGCTCATTGTCAGTGGGCAGACGCTATTGCAAGCCCCCTCTCCGGGTATCAGGGGCACCCCTGCCTGTGGAGCGCAGGTTCCTCCCAGATCTACGTTGGGGGCTGCCCTGGACGGAACTTTCAACGGATGATGTCTCTGCCTGCTCACGTCCATGCATGTCCCTAAGGGTTTGTGAGAGCTCAGTGAGCACACGGCGCACTGCGGCAAGTTCGGCACATACGTCTTTGGACGTCGCATGCAGTTCCCCCCTCAGGCTCTCGGTGCATTTCTCCATTTGTACTCTCAGGCTCTCGGTGCTTCTCTCCATTTGTACTCTCAGGCTCTCGGTGCTACTCTCCATTTGTACTCTCAGGCTCTCGGTGCTACTCTCCATTTGTGCCCTTAGTGTCTCTGTACTTCTCTCCATTTCTGCCCTAAGTGTCTCAGTTGATGTTTCTATGTCTGCCTTAGTGCCCCCACATTCATCGGCATGGTCCTTGAGGAGCGTGGCCAGTTGCTGCTGTTGCACAATTACCTGGTCGAGGGACTGTTGCCTCTGCTGGGCCATGGCCATTTGCGGTGGTGTCACAGAGTGGCTGATCACCTCATGTTGCCTTGCCACAGGGCTTGTGGGGGATGGCCAGTCGTCGTCTTGTGGGTGCCCCTGCGTGGTATCCTCATGGTGTACGGGATAAAACATACAGGGGGATTGAGACAGGTCATGGATGTATGTAACTTCGACATCCCCGTTTTCTGTGTCGGAGCATGCTGCCATTAATGCAGTGTCACCTATGGTGCTGCTGCCACCAGAAGCAGTGCCTACTGTGGCATCCATTGGGGGGACCTGTGGTGGTGCTGTTGTGGGCATGCTGGCTGCTGGGGTGCCTGTTGGGGTTCCCTCCTGTGTGCTGCCACTTGATTTGTGCTGCTTCCGTGTCTTGATGCGTGCAGCTGAGGTGGAGGGTCTTTGGCCGTTGGTCTTGGCCCTCTTTGCAGGTGTGCTGGTAGGGGTGTCCTGGAGCTCGTCGTTTGGATCGGACCCTGTGGTGGAGTAAAGGAGGGCGAGCGTTAATAATGGGTCTGTGGGAATTGGAATGGCAATGTATCACATGCATTGGGGTGGTACCTGAGGGTGATTTGGGTCGGGGCCTTGGAGGTGGTTTCATTTGTGTGTAGAGTGAGGGTGCAGTTGTTTCGCAGCCTGCAGTTAGGGTGTGCCTGCTGCACGTGTAGAGGGTGTTTTTAGGGTTTTTAATTATTTATGTATTTGATGTGAGTTTTAAAGTGTGCTATCAGGCCTATGTATGTGGACGTTCTCCTGGACATGTGTTTCTGTTGCTCTATGTGGACACATGGTACTTCACATGATTGGACATTGTGGTTTTGGCATTGTTTTATTTGGGACACCTACCTGATTCTTCGGATGTCTGCACTCCTTTCTCCATCCCTCCGACTCCCTCTATGCTCTCCATTCCAATGGTGGAGGCACAGATTTCTTCCCAGGGGGTCAACTTGATGGGTGATTCCGATCCTCCCCCGGTAGCTGTGGCAATGTTGCGGTTGGCAGAAAGTATGCTACGGACGCGTATCCGCAGGTCGTCCCATCGCTTTCTGCATTGCTGTGGGTTGCGGGGTGCGGTCCCCACCGCACTTACCCGCTGTGCCACCAGGGCCCATATGGCCTTCTTGTTCGCAAGTGCCGTCCTGGTCATTTGCGTGGAGAAGACGGCGGCAGCATTCTCCTGGAGGGTCTCTGTGAGTACGGTGAGTTCCTCACGGGAGAAGTGGACCTGCCGCTTGCGGTCGCACGCTTTCTTCGCTACTTTTCCCATTTTTCTTGGTTTCACTAGGGTGGATGACGCGTTGGGATGTGTCTCAGGGTAGTATTTTTAATGGTTATGTGGAATTTGTGGTTTTATAGGTGTACGGCGTGATGTTTCCCGTTCCGGGACCATGCTTTTGCTTCCGTTTCCGTATATTTCCGGTCACCGTACTTTACGGTTGGCGCTCACTGCGGTGTCCGCTGAGATGGGTGGCGGTATTGCACCTAGGGCGCCTTACGGCGGCGGTGTGGGCCGTTTTGGGGTCATTTCCGCCATCGCGGACTTTGCACTTCCGCCATGGCGTGGTGCTCGTGCCCGATGGGTCGGAATGAGCCGCACTTTGCTCCGTCGTGCAATGGCGGAAACGCTATTTACGCTATGGCGGTCCGGTCGGTTGATTTCCGCCAGGGTCGTAATGAGGGCCAATGTCAAACCACCTCAAAAAGAGTCTTACACTAAATAGTAGCAACATCATTCTAAGAGGCATAGAGATGCAATTTAGACTCTGTATCAAATATTTTCAATGACAACGGGCAGGCCTGAGCTCTGATTAAGGTTGAGCAGTAGGATCTGGCGCAAAGCCTTCTTAAATTGGCACAATTTACATATTTTCTGAACTAAAGCCAAGGAAAACAAATGCGCCAAAGAGGTCTGATAGATTTTTTGCAAAGGTGAAGCAGCAAGATGACAAATAAAAGTAATTGTGACATCTTGATAGAAATTAGAAATAACATTTACATCAGTCTCATGAGAAATAGTATGAGTGGCAGAAATATAATGCAACGGTGGCATCGATAATTGTGACTAAGAATGCTTCTCAATTAAGATAATAACTACAGGAATTGTTGAATGATGAGATCAGTCAACTGGAGTGTAGGAATCAATAGTAACAAAGGAATCAAAAGAGACAATACAATATAAGATGTTACCCTTAACGTGAGTAGGAAAATCAACATGCTGAACTAAAAATAAATTGGTCAATAACGTATTACATCTAGTTATGAAACCTGAAAAAAGCAGTGTTATGGGTAAGAATAAAATTGGGGATGATAAATCTGAAAGCTGATGTAAAAAATGGGTATACCATTTTGGAGGATGAAACAAAAGTTGAATAGCATAAGAAGAAAAATAAACAATTTCTTTGATGCACTAACAATGCATCACTTTCTAGCCCCCATACATTTCCTGAAATGCAGTGATATTTTATCACTTCATGCCTGATCTCCAATCATTCTGTATACATTTGTTGCCTTGTATTTGTAGTGACAAAATGCTTCTCCTCCTATCTTATTACACTGACAATGCATTACTTCCCATAGTATTTGCACTGGTATTATGTCACTTCCAGTATGTCATTGCTTAATATCCTGGCTAACCTACAATACAATTTTTTTTACTCCCTATCTTGTCTGAAAACGTATTTGCATGGTAAACAAGCAGTAAATGTTGCTGCCAAACTCCAGCCATAGTTTGCTCTATATTAATTAAATTAATTAATTCATTCATTTTGTCATTTGTTATAGCACCTTTTACCATAATTATGGTCCCAACGTGTTTTTGGTTGAATGCCCTTGGAGGGGCCAAGTACAAAAATGTGGGCGAGTTTGGGAGGTGCTATTATGCGTGTGTGCATTTCAGCCATTAAGGTTATACAAGAGCGGTCAAGACCTGTGTAGCCACCCTCCTCTAAATAGAGCGTGTATGCACACAGCAGCAGAATACTATGGACTTAAGGGTGGTATTGTGTTAATGAGATAGAGAGTTATGTGGGAAGCTACAGTTCGAATTTGTGTCATTAAAGGTAGCTTTATTCTTATGGCAGCAGGGATGTGCGATAGTGTTTATGTTGTATGTGAGTGCAGTGTGTGTGGAGTGAGACTCGGCCTTCCACAACAATTTCTGTTTCCTGGGTTCATCTGCTCAATGAATGCATAATATTCACCCTCTGAGAGGTACTTAAAATGATAGATTACAGTCCCTAGTTCCTTCTAATGTGAAAGCAATGATTCCATGTGGCAGCCTACCCCACCCCCCGTGCTTTAGAGTTACATTCAGTGCCAACCACCAGTGAGGGGTACGAGGTGTCTGGTTGTCCTCCTATTGGATGATCAGCGAGATTTGTTTATGATCTGATATGTGGAGATTAAAGAACCCTTTGGTAAAGCAATATACTTTCTTTTCTGCAAGACACAAAGTATACTCACGGATTGACCTCCTTTTGACTTCGGGCTTGTGCACAGTCATTCAAAGGGGGAGACATTAAAGCCATACTAATTTCTGACCATGCACCTATCAGTCTTGAAATGAAACTTACTTTTCCCCTACCTAAGTCAAACACTTGGAGGATGAATGTTACACTTCTTGATGACAATACTATGGTGGATAAAATAATAAAAGAAGCACGATTCTTTGTGGCTCAAAATTGTACTTGTGAAGCGAAGTAGAATTTGTGTGGGAAGCCTTCAAGTCTTACATAAGAGGGATGTTCATTGGTATGTCGAGCAAAAAGAAAAAAGAGAAGGACAATGAAATTAAGAAGCTGAATGAGGAAATTCAGACTCTTGAAAAAGAAAACATGCTGAAATTCTCTATGTGTTCTTTTAGTTCCATGCAAAAGAAAAAAGAAAAGCTAGAAGACGTGCTTGCGTTAAAGGCGGAGAGACTCCTATTTAGAACAAAATTCAAGCATTATGAAAAGGGCGAGAAATGTGATAGGCTTCTTGCTTATCATTTACGGACTTTAGAGAATGAGAGAACGATATGTGCTTTAGAACAGATGAAAGGAATTATGACATTTGAACCGGCTGAAATGAATGATACTTTCAAGGAATATTATTCCAAATTGTATTCTTCAGTGGTTCATATGTCCCAGGGGGAAGTGAGACGTTTGGTTACTGATTGTCATTTGCAAAGTATTAAATCGACATACAAAGATTCCCTCAGGAAAGACTTGGATGTAGAGGAACTCAGAGCAGCTGCTGGTGCTTTAAATTCAGGGAAATGTCCGGGACCAGATGGTTTGCCAGCTGAACTGTATAAAATTTTCCCCCAAGAGGTTTTTCATCTAATGTTGGCCATGTTACACTCATCTTTAATAGATGGTCGTCTCCCAGAATCTATGAGACATGCATTGATATCCGTTTTTTGAAAGAAGGGAAATCTCCAGTCAAAACAAGTAGCTATCGGCCAATAAGCTTATTGAACACAGATAATAAAATCTTTGCAAAAGCATTGGCTATGAGAATGGTGGCTTCTCTATTGGATATAATTGACCAAAGTCAGACTGGCTTTGTAAAAGGGAGGCACACCTCAGATAATATGAGAAGACTTTTGTTGACTTTGTTTGAGAGTAAGGAACATATGGAAGATGTGGTGGTGTTGTCACTGGATGCGGAAAAGGCTTTTGACCGGATAGAGTGGAAATATCTTCTGTCAGCCTTGGAAGGTTTCGGATTTGAGAAAAACATGATAGATTGGATAAGGCTGTTATATTCGTTACCTACAGCCAGCGTGAACACTAATTTGAACTTGAAAGGGGGACAAGACAAGGCTGCCCCCTGTCACCCATTTTATTTGTCATCGCAATGGAATTATTGGCTGTGTAGATACGAGAAGACAGGGCAATCGAAGGTATTTCTTATGGGGAAGCATGTCAAGAAATCTGGCTTTATGCGATGATATGTTGCTGGTTGTCCAGAATGTGGAGTCCTCCATTCCATCGCTAATTAACCAAATAGACATTTTTCACAAAGTTTCTGGTTATAAAATCAATTGGTCAAAATCAGAGGCACTGCCAGCATCGAATTCATGCTCGACCTTGACATTGAAGAATTTTGCCTTTAATTGGTGTTCGGTCAAGATGCGCTACCTTGGAATTTGGCTGACTAAAGATGTAGTTAAAATGATGGAAGTGAACATTACACACGTTATCCAAAATATGGAGTCAGACTTTAAAAGATGGAGTGAGTTAAGATTAAGTCTATGGGAAAGTGTGCATGCAATCAAAATGACGACAAATCCGAGAGTTAACTATATCTTAAGCATGATTCTCTTGCAGTTTAAAAAATGTTATTTAAAGAAAATGGAAAGCTTGATTCAGTCCTTCCTGTGGGAGGGAAAACAACCGCGTCTAAAACTATGGAAACTACAACTTTCACAAGCATGTGGTGGTCTAGGGGTCCCAGATTTTGAAAATTATCATTTGGCGTTTGGGGCTCGCCACTTGGTGCCTTTCCTAGAAGATTCTTCTGATGTCTGTACAATGGCAGAATCAAGTAGGTCTTCGTCTCTTTCCACCAGGGCAATTCTATCAACGGTGGATGGAACGGGCTATAAATCATCTCCACTAACAGCTTTTGTGAGATCATGCTGGAAGAATCTCTGGAACAAGAGCGGAAAGAATGTTTCAGAGGATGGATTTACTTCGCTCTGGGTGAATCCAGCCATTACGTTAAATGGAAAACCTCTTTTCTGGGCAAACTGGCTATTGGGTGGTGTGCAGTGGATAGAAGATCTTATTGAGGAAGGAAAATGGATCAGCTTTAAAAGACTGAAGCAAGTTAAAGATCTCAGGGATTTCACAATGGGAGAGTATAGGAAACTGAAAAAAGCTCTGGTGAACAAGATTCCGGATGGGTGCAAGAGGTGGCATGTTTGGCTGAAAGATTATAAATCAGAAGGTGGCATGGCTGCAAAAGTGTACAAGAATCTTGAACAGTATAAAGAACCAAACTATGACTTACTATCAAAACGGTCAGACATAATAGACTCAGAGATGTCGGAGGGCAGATGGAGAAATCTGTGCAAGAATGTGGCTCTAACATCCTTGAATCTAGGAGAAAGGTGTAGACAGATCAAAATTGAACAGAGTTTGTTGGACGCCACAAAGATTGCAAGCAAGAGGTTTGGCAGATTCGAGTGCCTGTTGGAGGTGCAAACATGCTAATGGTTCTTTTGAGCATATGATTTGGGATTATTATGAACTAAGGTCATTCTGGAGTGGGGTCATTCTGAGGATGAACGAAGTTCTTCTGATATATCTGGACTTTGATTATATGACTGTAATTTTGGGTGAAGATGACATGGTGGAGGATCTCTCTTTTCCACAGAGATGTTGGTTTTTCAGGGCGTCAAATTCTGCCCAAAAAATCATATTGAGAAAATGGAAAAGTGACGATAGACCGACAATTTCAGAATGGATGGATCATCTGAAACAAGTATCCAGAATGGAGAGATTGATTTTATACAGGGTTAAGAAAATGAACTTGTTTGATCAAATCTGGGGCAGATTTTTAAATTTATAAGACTGTTGTTCTCCTGATTTGTATCGAATCCATAATTTTCCTATAGGGAATGTGTATTCATAAATGTGATGATCCTGGCTTTTATGTTTTATGCTCATTTATTGGCTGTATATTTTGTGTTGTATTATATTTAAAATCAATAAACATGTAAATAAAAATGAAAAAGTGTGATGCATTGCCCCCCTCCAAGCCCACATGAGTGCAATACCTGGCCCACTGTCAGGATTCACTCTCAGTGCAAGTTGCTGGAATGGCTACATGGGACTGCAGGGTGAAACGTGTGTACTAGAGATGGGAAGTTGGTGCAGGGAGCCTGAGGGGATCAGGAAGTCGGGGGAACAGCCAGATTTTGAGGGCTTTCCTGAAGGCCGGGTGATCCTCTATGAGCCAGAGAGATGGGGAGGGAGTTCCAGAAAGTGGGTGTGAGGACAGAGAAACAGGCCTCTCCTGATCTGGAGAACATGAAAGGAGGGATTACCAGGAGGTGTGCGCAGCCTGATCTGAGGATTCTGGTGTGGTGTAAGCGAGTGAGTTTGTTTTGGAGGAATTACATGCCTTTCTTGTGGTTAATAAACATGGCTTTGAAGGAGGCCGGTCGGCTGATGGGCAGCCAGTTAAGTGTCCTGGGTGGGGGGCGGAGGGATGTTTTCTGGGGGAGAGTGTCGGGGAGGAGCCTTGCTGCAGAGTTTTGAATGCATTGGACCTTTCTCAGTTGGCATGTAGGTGCCCCTAGGTAGAGGCAGTTAGAGTAGTCTAGGCACGAGAGGATGATGGCCATGATTGTGGAATCTATATGGGGTAGGAGAGATAAGGAACAATCTGTTTGAGAATGCAGAGGATGCAGAGGTGGAACATGCACCATCTGGAGACTGCAATGATGTGATCTAAACATGCATCCTAGGTTTTTTGACACAGAGGAATGCAGTGGGCACGGGTCCTAAAGAGTTCAGCCAAGGGATAGGTTGGGGAAGAAGAGCTGTTTTGCCGCAGATTAGGAACCCCTTTTTCCAGGAGCAGGTGATTGGTCGTCATCCAGGGGTCAATGTCTGACAGTATGCAAGGTCTGGGTGGGGTGAGGAGGGGGAGTTGGGAATATTGAGGATGATCTGAGTGTCATCAGCATAGTTGTAACAGGTGAGACTGGGGGAATGGATGAGCTTGGGGAGAGGTGAAAGGTACAGGATGATGAGGAGGAGGGGAGTTCCTGGGAGACTGGGCAGGTGGCAAAGGAGAAAGGATGGAGGGAGACAATTTGGGAGCAGTCAAATAGGAAAGAGGAGATCCATCTCCTGAGGGTGGAGTCCCTTATGAGCTGATAGAACGTCCAAGTGATCAAACCACACAAACTGGGCACAGTTTAAGACACCATTGAAATCTTTAACAAGCACAGGTCTCTGTGGAGCGCTGTGTGAGAGGGCAGGTTCTACCATTAGGCAATACTAGGCATCCTCACAATCTGATCCTATTGCCACAGAGGTGGGTGTCGCAATGGCACTCCATGCCTTCACTATGTATATCCAGTAACAACTTTGCAATAGGGATGGATTTCATGTGCTTCAATAGTAGCTGGACAATGGGTATTCAAAACGTTTGAACCTGAAACTTTAAATGAATCTCAATTTACACCGGGTGCCTAGATAAGGGTATTTGTTTTTGCTCCAACACGTCTCAGACTTGTGTCACATATAAGTTTTGTTCATGTAATGCTTCTTTAAACTCTACATCGATTTTGTTAGGCTTGTGTGTGTTATATGTGTTTGTATGCGTTATAATTCAGAGAGTAGGACGTTTTCAGGTCGAATCAATTTGAATTTCATTAATGCCAATAGTTGCCTATAGCTTGGAATGATTTAAACCGTTTTCATCCATAAATAAGGCGACTCAGGTATTTAAATCCCTGACTGGAAGCCTCTCCGGGGGCAGCTCCTTAGGGCGTTAACTAATTTAATCTGGAAGAAACCATTATTTCAATGACTCGATGAAAAACTTTAGGACTCGCCCATTCATAGCTTCAAAGACCATTTCATATTGTTTCACCTGTTTTGAAAAGCCCTTATCACCATAGCGTCAATTTAATAGTGCTGGCTGGAATGGTGTTAGTGATTAAATCTTTCATGGCGTTTCATAATATATATATAATATAATATATTAAAAATCTAGTGAACCTGTTTCCTTCGTTTCTTTTTTTAGTCACAGGTCTCGACATCTGGGCGTCAGTCTTTTCCACCGGAGCCATCTGCACTTTTTACACTACAGTGGTGAGTGATATATTTTTGATCAGCCTTTATGTCTATATAGTCATGCACAGGCGCACACGCGCATTGATGTAGATACACATTCCACATCCACGCATGACCCACCAAGTCTTTCAAACCTTACTTACTTTACCGTTATCCTTCCCTGGAGGTTTGAATAATCCCATTGACCACTTTTTGAAGACCACAGCCACCTGAACAAGTTGCAAAAACGAGTGGGACCCTTCCCTTGGTCTAAACTCTCCTGCATAATTGAGATTGCTTAGCTACTAGAAGACTGCAGGGGGGATGATGCAACAGAATTTATGCCAAGGTTCCAAAGTAATATGATAATACACAGAATTATAATACACAGATAATACACAGCAGTATGGAGACTCGGAGCGGGGCCATCCCCACTCCACACCTCCACATGGCTGGAGGCTTCCATCGTCCCCTGTTGGGGACGCAGGTACGGTTTTTTTTTCTTCCCCTCCCTCCCTTCCGAGCTCCCTTTTTTCTGGAGCGGACGCGCTGGGAACACTTGTGTTCCCAGCGCGTCCGCTCCCGATGGCCGCCATGGAAAGGGAAAACGGACTCCGTTTTCTCTTTCTCGGTGGGCATTTTTTTGGTAGTTTCTTTTATTTATCTTTTTTAAACGCTGCAGCGTTTCGTTACAGAAAAAATGCTTTTAGTGCCCCGGTCACGCATATATTACAGGCCGGGGTACTAATGGCAACATGACCCTCGCAGCGGGGGCATTACCGACTCAGGTAATGCCCCGGGGCCTTTGTTAAGGCCCTCGCTTTCCATATTGCTTAAATATTTACATATATAGTGATTTTCACTTATAGACTGTTGCAGACCCAAGAACACCTGCATTGCATAAAGGCACACCCAGACCCACTTAAAAGCTGCTTACTGGACGGGGGCAGGTCCAGGACACCTGCAGAGACCCACCAGCATTCAAGAATGCTTAGCTTAAGTGAGGAATAGAGCGATCCTCAGAACAGCAGAAAGAGGGAAAACCCAACATTGCACAAGCAGTACAGAGAGCACCGAGTGCTTCAGGCCATTAACTCAGGGGACGCGCTTGGTGGAAGACCTGATCACTTTCTCCCAGGGGATGCAAGCACTGAGAGGAGAGGCTCCAGACCAAAGTCATGGTGGTCAAGGGGAATGCAAGAAAGCCTGTAAGGCACACAACAGCCAGACTGCCCGGGCTTAACACAAAGAAAAATACATGGTGGTAGAAGAGTGAGGTTCTGGGAAACGAAGGGCAGATATTACAATGATGCAGAGTTGAAGAGTCAAATTCAACCTATCATGAATGGACTACAAAAAGACTGTTTTCAAGGGAAATTAAGTTGATGGTTTATGTTTAATGTTGATTGTTTTAATGCTGCTCAAGTACAGTAAAGGGAAGAGTGAGCATAATCCTTCGCCTCCATGTCTTTAATAGAATTTCGACTTTCTATAACGTCAGTATGGAAAATCAATATTATCCTTAGATATGGTTAGTGTTCTGCTCTTAACATGTCCAGAGCATTATCTATAAATGCATCTATTAGGTGTGACAAAGCAGCCAAGAGTGCCATGTTGTTATGGTTGGTTTCCAAAGATCTGTATGTATGTGTATTGGAATCAGGTACATTTGGGCTCTGAAACGGGATGGGCTTTAGCTTCACAACTGACCTAGCCTTTTAGCAGACATGGCCTTCTGACATGCAGAGTCCCAGTTGGGGATCTGGGCAGTAGATCTGGGTTGGGCTCCTAGATGAGTTGGATTCAGGTTGGGCTGGTCATGGCTGGTCTGTAGGCAAGGATGGCCTCCGAAGGCAGCTTTTCCTGCACTTAGTGATGGCTTCATGGTTAGGATTGGCTCCAGGTTGAGATGGGCTCTCAGATTGGCCACTGGCTAACATCACTCTGGGTTCTGAAACTAGCCTCCAATCTGGGGCAACTACTGATCTGATTTCTTGCCATGATTGGAATCTGGATAAGAAAGGCTGGTGCAAGGCAGAGCTAGGGTGCAGACCCAGCTCGGCTGTAGAAAGAACTGGGATGTGTACAGAGCTCAACTCAGGATTGGGCATCTACAGGTAGGGTAATATAGCATGATGCTACTCAATGTCACAAACAGATTGTGCTCAATGGATTCCAGTTTTGATCCCCTGCTCCGCTGCAGTGATCACAAATCTGGGAGTGCTCCTTCACACCAATCTCTCCTTGTAAACTCTTATTGCTCATGTCACAAACAGGCTTATTTAGGACCTCATTACGACCCAGGCGCTAATGGGTTAACGGCGCCGTAAAAGGCTGCGGCGCCGTTAACCTATTAGCGCCTAATTACGAGGTCCCTTTGCGGGACCCGCCCTTAACGGCTGGTGTAGACCAGCCGTTAAAGTAGGGACCCGCAAAGGGACCTTGGTGCTAATTACGGTGCCGCAATTTGCGGCTACGTACTGAGCGCCTTCCCCATTCCCATTGAGCCCTATGGGGCAAAAATGGGAATGGGGAAGGGCCATGGAGGAAGGGGGAATTACTGCCCCACCAACCTTGTAATGGGGTGGTAATTCCCCCTTTCTCCATGTTAGAGTCAGTAATTTACCGACATGGACCATGGTGCTAATAGCACCATGGTCTTCCGCCAGGGTCGTAATGATACTGCCATTTCTTCATATCAATAAAAGAGTGAGTTGAGAATTCCTGATAAGCTTCGTTGTCAAGACGTACATATGAGGCACACGAGAGGAACAGTGCTAGTAGGGGGTGGGTCCCTAACATACATCTTCATTATCTTACTGTCAGTGTTAGTGAGGGGGCAGAGGATATACTGAGCTGATGAAAGTGGGAAACCTATCACATTCTCCAGTTCTAAGCAGTATAGTCTATCATCGGTCTGGGTGGCTAGTGACTTGAGGAGTCTTAGCAGAAACGATGTCATGTGGCATATCAGAGGAGTAGAGATGGGGGGATCCTGACATAGGCAAGAAACATAATGGCTCTCCTATCACCTATCAGTCTAGGTGTGTACGGTTGCAGTCCTGGAAGGGGGTTAGTAGCTTATAAGCCATCCCAATCTCCAATTAGTTGAGTTTTCTGTTTGAGGTGATGTGTGCATGTGTGAATCATGTTTGGTAGTATCAAGCATGGGCTAAGGTGCCATTGGGATTCTCCATCTCTCCTTATGTGTGTCAGAAGTATTTTGTACGGGGGGGCTGTGCTTCCTAATTCCAGGTTGTATGTGGAGGTGTAGGCTTGAGGTTGCAGTTATGTCACTTTGTATTGTTGGGTCCCACACAGTCGAACATGTGACAACACACACTCACTGTCACCTCATGTCCCGAGCATTGGAGTTGGGTGGTCAGTGGAGCATTAAGACGACAGCAATGTTGCAGTTGGTCAGCTAGTGCGAGTGTAGATAGGTCAGATGTTCTCTGTCCCACCCAATATTCAATTACTGCTAATCTGTTGGTCCATTCTTATTTTTCCACTATTCTTTTCCCTACCTATGCAGTCTTCCAGCCTCTCTTCTTTTGCAGTTGGTCATCTGATGCAAGTGGATCTAGGTAGTGTGACCTATGCACCAACCACCTGTTCAGTCCTGCCCTTTATTTTCCTTTCTTAACTGTTGGTCATAGGGTGTCTATCGCCTGGGCATCCAAAGCGAAGGGCAGACAAAAAAAATCCTGTTTGGGCATGAAACATCCAGGACCAGAAATCCTGCTCCTCAAACATGAGGCAAGCTCCCAGTAACATTATTGACACCATGTTGTAAGAACTTGCACTTGCATCACCATAGACACCATCAGTACTCTATCAACCACTACATGAAAACTGATGCTTGCCAATATTCAATCAGCAATACACTTTATAGCAGACATTGCTAACCTTATCACCACACACAACTTGGATGCCATCTTCATCACCAAGACCTGGATGACATTCACCTCCACCCACATCATAGAAATCTACAAAGAGACAATGCAAACAAGATGGCTATAGGCCTCAACCTCATTCACAAGTCATCATGGCCATGCAGGCAACTGGACACCACCACCATCAGCTCTTTCAAAAACATCTCCTGCCACTTCCCACTCTCCCCAATCGACACAGTCACCTTCCACCTCATCTACAGACCAATCAAGGCCAACACCCCAATCATCATAGACTTGACAGACTAGGTCACCAACATGTCCAACAAGCATGTGAAAAATATCTCCCTCTATAACTTCATCATCCCTGGCAACTGAGCAACCAGATGCATGAAACAAGATCTGTACTGCTTTCTCAACACTCTGACCCTCACACAGTACATGAAAGACCCAACACAAAGGAGAGGTAATATCCTCTACCTCAGCATCACCACTGTGGCCATCCTTTCTCTCATCTCTCCAATCCCACTTGGCTGGTCAGACCATCTGGCAAACCGGTTTGGCATCACTCACATTATCCCAGTCAAGCATGCTCATCGGCAAACCACCAAACAAGACTTCAGATCATTCAGGAAATTCCCAGTGGAAGCTCTCACAGAAGATCTCACCAGCCTCCACCTCACATGGGCTGATCTAACTCAGATGAACCAGGACTGCAACTCGCTTTATTCAAGAACTCAACACCACCCTCCCAACCAACATCAACCGCTATGACATGCTGAAACAATGCACCTTCCAACCTAAACCTAAAGTACGTTGGTACGCTCAAGAACTCAACCTCAACAGAAGAAACAAGAAAAGACATGGTGACTAACCTACAGCACATGTAACCTCCGCCTCAAGGAAATCTGTACTTCGTACAGATGAGCAATCACAACTGCCTAGGCCAACTACTACTAGAACACAATAGCCAAAGCCAACAAGGAGAGCAGAACCCTCTTCAAGTCATCAAGCATTGCATCCGCACTATGCCTGAGCCAGTCCTTACCGCACTCCATTGAAAAATCCACGTCCATCAACTATTTCTTATTTAACAACATTTGCAATGTCCACCAGCACACACCAACACCCCTACTGACAGCACACCACCCAGCCTATCTTGCAAAACTACCACTACCTGAAATTGATAAATAGCAAATCTCTACTCCTCCGCCTATCAGCAAACCCTAGAGCAAACCTGAAATTCATACTGAAATAAAGACCGCCAACTTACAATTCAACCTTCCTAGATGCCTTCACAGAAGCAACAACCAACATAGCCATTGAGCACAATCAGCTGATCATCCTAAGAGACTTCAACATCTGGTTCACAGCGCCACCAATTCAAATCCTCTGGAGCGACCACCTCATCATTCCCTTCATAATCACACAGACCACTCCAATAACCATGCAACAGGACAAGTCACCGATCATCATGAAAAGAAATTAGAGAACCATCAAAAACTCCAGCCTAACTGAACTACTGGAACTCAGCAAACCACAAGAATCAACTATGGATGAAGCTGACCTGGACAAAAAATATAGATCTACACCACAACTGGATCGCAACAACAATTGACGCGATCGCCAAAGAAAAACCTTTTACCCCTTCATGCAAAACAGCAACAGCAAAATGGTTCACCCCACTACTCAGTGACGTGAAAAGAAAAAAACTAAAACTGGAACTAGAATGGAGGATCAAACAAAACTGTGAAAAGAAATTAAATTTCAACAACATACCCGCTCATACAAAAAGGAAATACAAAAATCAAAAAGGAAATACTATGAAAACCAAATCTTCAAAGCACCAAACACCCAAAAAGAACTCTTTAAAATCATAAACAAAGCCCCTGGTTCATTTTTCAAAGATTTATTTGACTGGAGCTGTCATTCAAATGAGGCCCAGTTCCTCTGAGCCACAATGGATGATCCTGGGAATTGCCTGGCCTTTTTAATCACAGTGGTTCATGAGAAATTGATAATTTTAGCGCCAAGCAGCACTTTAAAGATATAGAAAGTGTCATTTTTAAAGAGGAATTTTGGGTTTTCAGCAGAATAATGCTGGCTCTTTCACTTCACTCCATGTTAAATGTTGCAGAGCACACTGCCACATTACTGCAGCGAGTACTCTTTTCCACCCCACCTGAAATGTGTGTGGCAGGGTGGGGCAGCCATTTTCTGGTTGTTACAAAATGCAATTTAGAGATCTTGGAGTCAGCGCAGCCATTTTGTGCTGTTTCTTACACCAATGCAACAAAGTGATGTAGCATAGCACAGCTGAGTGGGTCAAAATTATCCAACAGTCTCCCCCAAGCCCCCCAACTTCGTCTGGACTTCCATTTGTGGGGGAGTCGGGCAAGTGGGATTTTTTTCTTTTCTTGAAAAAGCAGGTTTAGTCGGCTATGAGTCCTTCTCCCATCAGTGAACAATGTGGCACGCTCTCCTTGCTGCCTCTGGTTGGAATGTGAAACGATACCCCCAGCCTTCTCTCAGGTTTTTGTTTTCTGTTGTGTAGAAACACCCTGGATTTCCTTGGGTTTCTCCTTCCGGGTCCCCGAGGAGGTCCTCCTTGGTAAGGCCGGTATAATCAGTGCAAATCTATAGAACAGAACACAAACCGGTTATGACAATTTTCCCACTAACTGTCCTCCAATCGGGATGACAGCAGTGGGACATACGCATGCATTCAGTGACAATTTGAAATATTCCTATGCTTCAGATGTATCTCCCACTGGGTTTTCTGTAGGATCCTCTATTTGCTGCAAAGTGTGCATGGGGAGGCAACTCTTTAGCTGATTGTTGTGGACCCACTTCTTTTCTGTCAAGTCACCTTTGGGGATGCAGATTCTTAAGGCGAGGCCTGGGATGGTGACCTCTCCTTCATTTCTGAACTTCCATTTCCCACCGTAGCACTGGGGCTGACCAGAAGGCTTTCTCTAGGATTGCCAGGACCCTGAGATTTACTTTCCAGTTGGGACCGGGCTTGGCAATAACTGGGATCCAAATTAATCTCGAGTCAGTGGAGGATGTGACTGCCCAGGTAAAAGGCGGAAGGAACATCTTGCACGGCCCAACTATTGTGTTCTATGCTTTTATCGCCTCTAGAAAATGTTATCATACAACTGCTAAGCAAAAGGCGTTTGGAACGGGGAGTTTTCAGACCCCGTGCCCATTGATACACTGACTCAACAGCGTGTAGGGTCTGGTCTTTTGGGAGTTTCTTGAATAATACTTTGCTGATGAAGCTTTCTTCGCTATTCAAGTCCACTTGGGCGAGGACAGACCCCTTCCCGTCATTTAACTGAATCAGAAAGGAGAGCTGTTCACCCTTCTTCTGAATGCCAGCTACACTTTGTGCTGGTTGGTTCTCAATTTTAGCTATAGAATTGGGATTTTCAGATTGTGAATTAGTTTAGAATTTCAGAGTATTTCCTTCCAGTGTGGAATGCCACTTGAAACTGGAAGGAAGGTTAATTTGCAGAAATGGAGAGGAATTCCCATTACCAGTTTGTTGTCCCACAGCAATTATGGTAATATCGTGTATTTCATTATTTTGAAGATGAAACTTAATTTAATCTGGTTTTCTTTCAACCATGTGGCATGTGCCATTTAGACTAACATGGTTGACACTGTTTTAATTTGATTGGCCTGTGAGCCTGGGTCCAGAGTACCTTATTCACACAGTCTATTAGGGGAGACAACCTACGGAGGATGTCATTCCCTAATAGACAGGGGGTTCCCTCCGGCGCCACGACTATGACCGGATGCGTCATCTTGTGTCGCCCTATTTTAATTTCCAACTCTGCAGTCCCATAAACAGGAATTTCATTCCTTTCAAAGTTCTGAAGTTTTCCAGGAAGAGGGGTGATAGGGATCTGGTATCTCTCCCCCCTTCCTGAATTCAGCTTATCAAAGGCCCTCTTTGACAGAAGAGTTGCTTGGGATCCAGTGTCCACCAGTGCCGACAATGTACACTGCCCTTGTATCTGGAACGGGGCATAAAATCTTCCCTCCTTCTCCTCAAGGGGGCAGAGATAATGTGCGTTTTGGGCAAGTTGGTTTGTCAATTTCTTGATTCTTGATTCCGACAAAAGGGTAGTTTGGGCATGATTCTGTGTGGGAGCTTGGGGATCTGCAAGAAAAATATGACAGTTGGATATTTGGGGAGTTTCGGGCTTCCCTGGTTCTGATTCTGGGCTGCCCCCCCCTTTTGGAGGCAGTCACCAGAATAGGTTTAGGCAGGGTGGTTTTCTTGATTATCATTTTGGGCTTCAATGATGGGCGATTTTAACTCAGTCCCCACATTCACCCAGTCTTCATTAGGATCTCTTGGGACCAATTTTACTGGTATCAGGTAATAGAATCGTGGCAAAAATGTGGCAGGTAAAAATAAATGCAGCAAGAATGCTGTGGTTTGACCCAGTAAAGGTGTACCCCATTATTCCAGTGGAGTGGGGATTGCGGGGGTGTCCCCCGCTCACCTTAAATGGTATAATGGGTCCAGGGGTTGCAGGGGTGGCCCTGCATCCTTTACATGATTGTGGCGGCAAAACCACAGCATTTTTGCTGCAATATTTTGTATTCATGACCATTTTTGCTGCGATTTTAAGACATGGAACCATTTTTTCCCCCGTCCCAGAAGAAGAATATCTTTTTTCCAGAATCCTCTGAGGATCCTTCCCCTGCAAATTGGTGGACACTAAACTCCTCCACAAAATGGGTCTTTTTGGGTTCTTTATTTCTCCTACCCACCCTATGTTCCTTGGGTTGCAGACTTTCGGGGGCAGGAGATTTTGGTTACGGTTCCTGGGTGTCCTGGGGCTTTTCCCAGGTGGGGAAAGCTTCCTCTAAGGATTTACACCTCCCTTCCTCCCTTGCCTCCTCCTCTGGAACCAGTGAGTTGTCGGGGTTCTCTCTCCGTCATTGTTCTGGAGTACCAGACCCTTGGTTTGTGGGGTTCTGAGCCGCTATCTTCATCTGAGGGTTCTTTTGAGCCCTCAACATGCAACCCAGATCCTGGGACAGGTTCTGGACCTGTCGCTCCAGTTGAGACACCCGTTCCGGCTGGTACGGGGGTCTCTGGTCAATCCTAGGGTCTCCCATAGTACCATGGTTTTGGAAAATGTGGGAAACCCTCCCCCCTTGGCCAACCCTCTCCCGGATTGGGCTGTCTGGGCTCTGGAAAGTAGGGTGGTTCTGTAGGTTAAGGATTTGAGGGTACTGGGGAAAGAAACTCAACCCGGCATTTGGGGGATTAGTGCCCTCCTGGGAAAAGTTATGAGTTAAGTTCCCTGGGGTGGTACCTACCTGGTTGGATCCCCCTCCTTGTGCTGGGGGATTCCACACATACCCCAGGATGGGTTTGTTACCCTTGTATCAGGGGCTGATGTAATCAGGGGAGTTAGGGGTCCCATTTGTGGTATGACCTCCCTGACTACCGCCTGTCTGGGATTGGCCCGTGGGCCTTCTGGTTCTTTGGCTGGATGGATTTTGTACAGGTATACTTTTAGGCCCCCCCATCTCCAGATCTAAAATGGGGGCAACCTTTACCTGTGCCACCTTAGCAGCAGCAGAGATGTTGGCTGGTTTGGGGTTTTTGTTTGTGTTCTTGTGATCTACAGGTTTTTGTACCTCATAAATACGGGTCACCTGTTCTATGACCCAGTCCAGTGATCTCTTCTCGTGAAAGTCCCTCACCAGTGGGTCATTATATATTTGGGGAGTTTATGGAAGAAGGTGGTGATGAACTCCTGACTATCTGTGCGCACCCTCCTGGTGGTGTGCGCAAAGGCACGTTTGAGCTCCTGCACAAATTCTTGTGGGGCCTGATCTTCCCCGCACTGCAGATTGTAAGCCGCCTTGCGGGCCTCCTGGGGGTTTTTTATGTGGTTTTAAGATGGCCGCCCTGTAGGTGGGCCATCTTGAGTGGTTCTGATCCTCCAGTCCCGCAAAGAAACTTGAGTATTCAGGAGAGAAGGTCCACTTCACATACTGTATGCAATTCTGGCTGTCCTTCAGATGAAAAGTGTCCATCTCTGTAATTCTAGGTGTTCCCAGACAGAATACTTTGCATTTTTATGATATGAAGTGATAACACTCCTAATGACCTTGATCTGATTAAGGGGATCTTTTTGCATAGCTGTCTTAATTTTGTTTCCCTTTTTCATTTTAGTCAACCGAGTCCACTCGTCCTCAGACTCAGAGGCAGTGCTACTGGAGGTGGCCTCTTGATCCTCTAGGCATGCTCTGATTCTGCAAGCTTGAGAAGGGCTTGCAGAATGTTGGGGCCTAGTTTCCCTATTCCAGTGGTGCTCAGAAGAGTCTTCTGACTCTCCCCTGCTCGCAGGATTGGCAGAGTACCCCCCACCCCCACTGCCCTAACTGGGTAGAGGTCTTCAGGATACTCTTTTTGGGCTTTATTTCCTGGTGTTCCACACCAAATTTCACAAACTGTTCTTTGGGGAGGTGGTACTTTTGTGGATCCAATTCCCTGACTCTCCCCTCATAGGAGTCTTCCTGGTCAGAGATATTAGCCCTAACATTTGGGGATCTGTATGGGGACGCCCGTCCATGTATTTCTGGGGGGCGCTGATCTGTCAGTCCCATCTTACCAACTCTATTGAATTTTACCATCCCCATGGCCCCTGGTTCATATGATCCAGTAGACATGAAGTTGGTAGAGTTCACGGTATTGAAGGGGGTTGAGTCCCTGAGTACAGGGGTCATTATGTGATGATCAGGGGTTCCTCTGTTCCTCTCTACCTTTTCTTTTTCAGACCCTATTTCCTGGTGATAAGCAAAAATCTGAGCCTTTTGTTCCTCTATCAAGGCCTTACTGGTCTCAATGATTCGCTCTTGCATTGCTACTTGTTGGTGGAGCACATCATTCTTTTCATGGAGAGCCTTATTGTCTCTCTGCGCTTCCTGCCTGGTCTAGAAATATTCCGCCAATTTCTGCTGCAGGAGACTCACCTCCTGAGTTTTAGCATCTTTGGTCTGGGTGTTCTCTTCCAGAGCACCTTCTACCC
Organism: Ambystoma mexicanum; assembly: GCF_040938575.1. Taxonomy (NCBI): domain Eukaryota; kingdom Metazoa; phylum Chordata; class Amphibia; order Caudata; family Ambystomatidae; genus Ambystoma; species Ambystoma mexicanum. Next base: position 353,267,086 of record NC_090921.1, read on the forward strand.
GTCTGATGTGCTCTAGTAGCTTCCCATATTCTGTCTTTAATTCATTGAGCTCCTGGATGGCCAGCTTTTTTCCCTCTGGCTTTCTTTTAACTGGCTTACTTCCTGGGCTAAGGTGTCTCCCTCCTGACTTAGGGTGCCCCTCTGTTCCGCCTGGTCGTCCCTTTGTTTTTTGATGGCATTGGATTTCTGGCGCTCCTCATCAAATTCTGTTTGAGCGTGTAGGTCTCTCATAATTAATTTATTATTTTCATCTTTCCAGGTTTCTATCTGGTTTTGTAGGGTAACTATCTGTTCTGCACAGGCTCTATTATAATTTAATTGTTGCACCAGTTTCTGTTGACTGTGTTCCAGAGAGTCAACCCTTTCCTGACAATCCTCTTTTAGTGCCTGGAATTGGGTCTCTTTCTGTAGGAGAGACAGATCTGCTTTTAATTTTGTGACATAATCTCTAGATTCTGCCTGTAATTCTTGTCTCTTTGTAGCCTTTGTTCAGCAAAGTCTAAATAATTCTGGATTCTCTCTATTGATTGCATTTGATTCTGTGCCAGAACTATGTTTTCAGCATGCTTTCCCGCATCACTCCTATGTGGAGGTATAGGTAGGCAATTCTGGAATTTTTTCATTGCTCCTCTATGATTTTGGTATAATGGGCCCTTGTATTGCCATTTATCCAGGTTCATGGCAGTGACCTGTTCTGTGATTTCCAGCAGCCAGACATGTTCATTCTGTTCTGGCCACTCACCCCTGACAAAAAGCTTGTGCAGGAGGTGCTCCCTAGCCGTACTAATTTCTACAGGAATCGCCATTTTGGAAATATCAATTTCTTTATTAATTATTTTGCGGTTGATTTACTTTTACTTTTACAGACCAGCCTGGTCTTGGAGTATTTGATTTGGGAGGCGCTTGTACAATGTAGCACAGTACACCAACCAAGGAAAGTGTCTCTACCCTGCAGGTTAGTCCGCTGTGCTAGACTGTCATGGGTGGTAACTCAAACTCATAATCCCGGACGAGCCCCCAAATCTGTTAAGTATTTCAATCAGGCGATACACCCTGGTCTCAGCTTAGTAAGCAGCGCACAGCTGAAATGCTTATTGTATTATATATATAGGTTCAATATTTTTAGTGATACACCACTTATATCACACCCCTTATTCAAATGCCCCAGGTCACAATGGACCAGGGATCAGGCTGGTTGATAAACGTAATATTTATTTATTTATTTCAAATTAAAAGCAAACATATACTTTTAGTAGGGAGCAACAATCACCAATGTGATGACAGTAACAGATAGGAAGGTATGTAATGTACTGAAATTCACTTTTTAGCTACACAAAATATAAAACACCAGAGAAACAAACACTTTTGGCTTGGATGGAAAGATGCCCTTTAAGTTAAGTTTCCCCCTGCAGTATTCCTCAACCCACAAATAAACAATACTAAATAGATACAAGGAAGCAGCGCAGGGGCGTTGCTAGATGGGGGTTCAAGGGGCTATAGCCCTTGATCTTTTGGTTGTAGCCCCGGATAGAATCTCAGGAGCTACAGCCAAAAGACTAGCTAGCCCCCAGTCCCAACAGTTCTGACATCAGCGTAGCTCCGAGTCTTTTCCAGACCTAACAACTCCCCTGAAGCAGCGGGTAATCAGGAATAAGGAATAGAAAACAGAATTTGAATCTAACCTTCCCTCCCCAAACAAGAGAGAAAAACGGATTTGAAATCTTACACTTTAAAATGATATTCGGAAATAGCTGCATAAAACAATGAATGTGTGCAAAAATCCTTAAATCAATACAAATCTCTATGAGAGCAACATTGGAAAGATACTAAGAATCATGAGCTATATTTTGAGCAAAAGTAAACACTTTGAATCTGAATGGAAGGTTGAAAATAATTTAGAATAAAAATCACACATGGAAAACTTTATAGGTTTTAGGTATAATCCAGAGTTGAAATGGTGTCTTTAGCTATTAAACTGAGGAAGATATGCAAGGATGAATGAGAGGCGTTTTTAGAAAAATCGGGTAGTGAAAACAGAAAAGAAACTCAGTTTGGACAAGAAAAGATTTACTATGATTTTACTCTATGCTAGAGCATTCCGGCCAGAATACCAAGCGGGGACACAGTAAGCTCTAGAGTTGATTCATGACTTCATTACCAGATCCCCAGCGTCCTCTCCAGCGAACCAGTCGGATCACTCAAAGTAGGATTGATAGTTTAAGATTGACACAAGATAAAAATGACTAAAGAGATGGTGCTTAGCAAAATAAATCAAAGACAGGATTGCAATAAGGATTCTGACAAAGTTACAAGTTATTAAGGTATGATAGGATGATAGAATGGTTTAGAGATTGGCATGAGACAAGGCAAGGTATGCTATGCATTTCTATGATTCCTATTAATACTTGCAGTCCACTTTAATTTAGGATTTTGGACCGCCAAGGGTTCTGGTCATCACACGGATCGAGTCTAACCAAGTACAGCTGGGCAACTTTGGCAGGACAGGATCATCTGGGCCATTCTGGTCACTGGTCTGCACTGGACTGGCCATTCTTTTTACTGGAGACTGGAGATCAGTGGGATGGCAAGTTTGCAGGCATGCATCTAGAAGTAGCATGGCAGGTTGGATCAGGATGCTTCCCTTGGGTTTTTGGGATTTTTTGAATTTGAGGCCTAGCTGAAAAGAGTTCAGCAATGCATAGACCTTGGCTTTGCAATGAAATCTGCAATCAGGATCAAGTAGGATGAAGAAATCAGGAACCGGATGCCACACAGGAAATCAGGAAGAAAGTCAGGAATCAGTGTATGTGTGCTGCCAGGTAACCTTATTTATCCTACCAAATGACATCACTACAGTATATGGCAGAGACAGGCTTATTACGCACACCCATAATGCTAGGATTGGGCAAGAGCATAGTTTCTGCTTTTCTCATCACTGATTGGATCACAGAAAAGGATGTCATGTTTATGGGATGATTTTTACAATGACTGGAAACCTCCCTTAGCTACTGGAACCAAAATCTAACTTTCTCACAAATACATATTTATACAGTTATAACTTCTGAGAAAATCAAATACACAGGTTACATATGTTGTGGGTCATATTTCAATCCAAACCCCAAGTCTGTGGGACCTGGTTTTGCCTTTCTGCTACATTTTGGCAATTTCACCATGAAAAATTTGGCCTAAAATTTCCTAACTTTGTACGCAGATGTGCATTTACCCCTGGGGTGTGTGTACAAAATGTTATGTGCGGAATATCAATACTTTCCATACAATCTGTCATTCTTTACAACTTCTGTTCCTTATGCAGTAATGAGTACTGCCAAGTTTTCAAAGAAAGAGCATACAATTAGATTTAAAACTACACAATATTCATATTTTTCCTCATTCTTGCTGCTGCTGCAAAGTTAAATGTCTTTAAAGTTCAGTTACAAAATAGGCTTTTTAAAACCAACAGGAAGTCTATTGTCACTTCATCAGTTTTTTTTTCTTTTCCCCACTGCAAGCACATGTCAATTCATTTGAAGCAGGATGAGGGGCATCTCTCTTGATTGAAGTTTAATGCCCCTCACACTTGACAGGTGAGAGTCTCAGCCTGCTATTGTCTCAGCCTGGAGCAAAGACGAATGTCTGATGCGACTTGGGAAGTCCCTTTGTCCTGGTTCATTCAAAGCCTCCAAGCTAGCAATTAGCCTTTCCTGTGCCAGAAGGTTATGAGGTTTCACTGTTACGCTCACCTGGCTCCCACAGGGGCATCGATCTGAAATGGACAGCTGCGGTCTCCACCAATGTGACGCGTAGTGCCAAGATGACGGACTGGAGAGATGACGGACTGGACTGGCCCACCTAGCTTCATTTGCAAGGTCCGTAGGAATATTCTTCTGCAAATGGAATAAGGGAATTAACCACCCGTGGAGTTGAGCATTAACCCCCCCACCCCTGCTGTTCTCCCCACTGATCACCTTTGATGTCCCCTCTTATAGTCTCACCTAATGGTTTGGAAAGATGAGCTCTCCATCCTGCATTGAGCGCGGGGGCGCATAGATAACCAGTTGCTACACTGGCTCGAAGGAATTGGTGAGTTCCAGAACAATATTGACTCCGAGATTTCCGGCAAGACGTCGTAAGTATGTAGTTCGTAAGAGTTGAAATGTCTGACTTTCACTCTTGTCTGATTCCTTGTAGGTTGCAGCTTGACCCTAGCCAAGAGTTCCTCGTGGCAACCGGTAATATTCAGGTAAGGATTTGTATTATCCAACACAGTTCGATAAAATAATGTCAGTATGTAACTGTTGCTTTCTCCCTTATTCAGGCGCTGAGAGAAAGTATGAGGTCTTGGGGAATAATGCCTCTGGCGGTAAAATCAGGTAAGTCTATTGTGGTGAGGAGGTTTCCCCTTGTTTGCCCCTTTGTTTCACCTTGCTGTCCTTTTGTTCCCCTTAGGGGCCGGGGTACGGCGAGGATGCAGTGGAGGCTGCGCCGACCCGTGGAGAGGAATAGTACCCCCGGTGGTAAAATCAGGTAAATCTATGGGGGGTAACTAGTATTGCCTCTGTTTATTCCCTTGGCTCACCTTGCTGTTCTTGTTTTCCCCTTCTGCTGCGGGAACATGCAGAAGGATGCGGTGGAATGTGAAGATGTTGCGAAGGCCAGTAAGTTCAGCGCAGCGCTGCAGCAGGCAAGGCGACGCGCATAAAATAACTTCTTTCTTCCAGCTCGATGGCGCGATGGATCGGGAATTCAGGTAAGGGTCAGAGGTATTGCTCTTGTTCTAACCTTTTCTCCTTCTTTCTCCCTTTTTCTAGGAGCTCCAGACTTGAGGCAGGCGTGGCAGAAGACTGGATGCAGGCACAGTGAGCGTTACGCTGCTGGATGCAGAATAACGTGAAGCGTGTGCTGCTCTTCGGGCGTGGTTTAAATAGCCTCCAAAGTAGTCCCAGGTAAGTATTCCTCCCCAGCCCCACCCGAGTAAAAAAATAGTCCCTAGGTAAAGTAGTCCTTCCAAGCCTCTTTTGGCTTGGAGCTCTTGCAGCATGGTCTGCATCAGGTAAGTTTGCAGCATGGTCTGCATCAGGTAAGTTTTAATCTATGAGCCTGGTGCCTATGGCACCAGGACTGACTCTCCATATGCGCCAGGCACCATAGACACCATGACTGCACCCAAATAGTCCCTAGCAGGGGTTGTTGGGCTTGCTTGGAATAACTTGATGCCTGCTTCCGGGGTTGCTGGAGCAAGTTTTTATTTTATTTTATATACTTTGCCAACTCAGCCTGGGTTTTTAGCTTTTATTTTCTCCTTTTAAATCTTGAATTTAAACCTATAGAATTAAAACAGTTTATAGGTGTATTTTTATCAGTGACAAATCCTTTTACATTTCTAAGTAATCAATCCTGTGCACAAAAATGTACTTTTAAATAGGCGATTTTCCCCCTTCAGTCAGGAAAAAGCTCATTTTACTATTTCTTTAAATTTGGTTATCATCTCCAGTAAATATACACTTTCTGCAGCTATAGTTCTTTTGGTGAGTGCTGGAATTGTTTTGCAGTATGGATACAGTTACAGGCATCCATTTAGAGTATTTCTCTGGACAGATGATTCTTGATACTATTGCAAGTCTAAGAAAATAGACGCGTTTCCTGTATAAAATGAAAACAAAGCCCCTGGTTGATTTTTCAAAGATACATTTGACTGGAGCTGTCCTTCAAATGAGGCCCGGTTCCTCTCAGCCACAATGGATGATAATGGGCATTACAGGACCTTTTTAATCACAGTGGTTCATGAGAAATTGATGAATTTAGCGCCAAGCAGCACTTTTAAGGTCTAGAAAGTGTCATTTATTAAAGCTGCATTTTGGGTTTTCAGCAACATAATGCTGCCCCTTTCACTTCACTCCATGTTAAATTTTGCAGAGCACACTGGCACATTCCTGCAGTGAGTGCTCTTTTCCACCCCAACTGAAATGTGTGTGGCAGAGTGGTGCAGCCATTTTCTGGTTGTTACAAAATGCAAATTAGAGAGCTTTGCATGCACAGGAGTCAGCACTGCCATTTTGTGCTGTTTCTTGCACCAATGCAGCAAAGTGATGTAGCATAGCACAGCTGAGTGAGTCAAAATATCCCAAAGAACCAAAACCCTACAGCAAAAGAAAATTCAGATGTTCTTTCTCTCACCTCGCCCCAAAGACCCGGAAAGAGTTACCAAAGAACATACGTAGCAAAACAAATCCCCTCCTATTCAGAAAACTCCTCAAATCCTGGCTCTTCACCACATGACTAGAAGAACACCTATGGGGGCATATACACAGTTTAAACAATGCTGAGAGAAGAAACCGATCCTCCCAAACCTCATAAAATACCGCCCATAGTCTCGGGAGGATAGCTCATGGGCAACATGCTCGTCTTGGAAGCAAGATGACACGGAGCAACATAGGTTCGATGCCCAGGTCCGCACTTAGAAACCTCTGGGTATTAAGCACGTTAGAAATAACCTATCATATCATAAACAGAAGTTAAGGAAGAACAATCTAGGGCATATCAATTTACGAACTGAGAGATAGATATGATAGAACGATACCAAAGAAAAATCACAGATAGATCGGGATGGAAGGGCAAGGATGATATATCAATAACACCTTGGCCTAAAAACTACACACAAGCAACAATGGACCACAGACAGAAACAAGATAGCAAGGGAGTGGGTGATTGCTAATTTACAACACCAATACCAGAGTAGGGGACAAGACACACCCCTACTTATTACACTAAGTCCAAAACAACACAGCGGGGAACGTCCCATGCCACCACTCATAACAATTAAATGGACAGGAAAGAAAGAAAAAGTGAAAATAAGCCTACCTATAGAACAACCGGATGCATAGAACAAGAATTATAAAGACTAAGAGACATAGACCCCACTAACTCTATGCTCAAATATCTGCATAGCTAACTCACATGAAAATCCACACAACCATCCTTTCACTCAGCAAAATGCATGCACTTCACCACACCACAACAACAAACAAACAACACATAAACTGTACCAACAGCACACAAGTTCTCACAGCGGTCCGATATTCACACCAAAGCTCAGTGCACGGTGAAAACCGAACTGAAGCTGTCAACAGCACACCACTCTCTCACTTTCCTATTCCCTGTTCACCCGAATAACCCATTCCCGTTTCTTGTTTGCAGATCCGCCTGAGCACCTGGGGGACATTTCCATTGATGGTGCGCAGTGAAAATACCTTTAACATTAACATATTCAAGAATCTTCTGAATGTAGAATGTAGTACTCTTCCCTTACCTTGCATTCATCAACAGCCCCCTCACTCAAAGTGCCTTCCCTAGTGCCCTCTAGACTTGAATAATCATACTTCTTCACAGGAAACAAACACTGGACCCTGGTGACCTCGGCAACTACCACCCCATCACCCATCCTCCATTTCTAGTTAAGAACCTTGACAAAGCAGTAGCCGCACAACCCCTACAATACATCGATGCCAACAACCTCCTTCACTCCTACCAATCCAGCTGTCAACAGTGGCCGTCCTTACCTCTGGGTTCTCCTAGACCTCTCATCTGCATACCACACAATAGACCAACAGACACCCACCAACATTCTACATTGCCGCATGGTAATCCGCAAGACCGTCCTCACCCCGTTCAAATCCTATCTTAATAAATGCCATCAATTCAATCAAATGTATCCCAGCAGAACACCAACTCCACCCATCACTGTACTGTCCTGCAAGGTTCCACCATCTCCCCTTTAATCTTCACTCTTTACATGGAACTGTTCGGAACCCGCCTGGCTCCACATAAAATCCTCATCTACCAATATGCAGCAGACACGCAGCTCTACCTCAAGCTCCATCGGAAAAAACAAGCTCAAGTCCTGCCTCACATTGATCCAGTCCTGGATGTCCAGTGCTTACCTGAATCTAAACTCCATGAAGATCACATTTCTAATATTGACATACAGCACTGAACACCCTAACATCCAGACCTGCCTCTCCACTATGAACCTCAAGGGCTGCTGGCTGACCACCTGTTCAAGGTCCATTGGGTTCTACATCGACAGACACCTCTCCTTCAAAGAGCAAATAGCAAGGAAGACTCAAATGTCTTGGTATCAACATTCCTTCCTACAGAAAATCATCACAGCAAACAACTCCCAAATTGTTGTCCGAGCCTGTTCTCTCCCACCTGGATGGTGATAATGGCCTTGTGGAAGGTTTTTTAGTGGCCACCTCCCACCACACCTCAGATGTATCCTAGATGTTGCAGCATGACTCATCAAAGGACTCTACAAATCTAACCACATCCCCCCGAACATCATCAAACTGCATTGGCTCCTGCTGCAAGCACGTACCACTATCAAATGATGCTGCATCGTCTGCAAGGACATCACTCTCAAGTTATCAAGCTAACTTGCAGACAGGCTCAGCATCTCCATAGGCCTCTGATTCACCAGAGGCAAGCACATATGCAGACTTGAACACTGTCAGCACAGGAAGGAAAGACTTCCCATCCCCTCGTTGTTAGCTGCCTGCTCCCTTGTATTGATCCTTGGCGGCTTGCTTCCCTCGTTGTATACCTCCACATGTGAAAACCTCTGTTGCTTCGTGAAGCGATGTCTGCGCTCAATAAATACTCCATATATCTCTATATATAATGATTTGCTAGTGTGTGTATGCAAGGTATAATGGAGAATCTGTGTTATGCTGCAGGTAAGCGTCTGCAAGTTGAGAAAGAATACTGAAATGTGTGTTTTTGAAGTGGTGATGTCAAGCAGTACAGTATGGGGAAGTTCTGCTATGGGTGAGCACCAAGAAAGGTGAGTTGATGTGTGTGTTGCAAGATGAGGTTCCATGGAGGCTGGGTTGCATAAACCCGCGGCAGGCAACTAACAACATTATACTGGCCTGCATATGTGTAAGCATTGGCAGGCTTTGTTTGTTGGTAATTTCTTAATTTGAAGGTTAAAGAAGAGATGAGGCTGTAGGGTAAGCCAGGAATCCTGCTATATTTCAAAGGTTGAGTGGCATGTGGTTGCTAGGGGGTGCCAGTGCCGAGGGACGTGGCACCAGCCAGGGTAGGCGGCAGAGAGCCAACTGTCAGTAACAAACATTGTCGTAGACATTGCAAACGTTGAAAATAAATCAGGATACCAGAGACATAACATAATATCCTAAACATTTAACAGAGGAGTAAACATTGCTTTGCATAGCATGGCGAATATAGCACAGTACGTAAACACTTAGAAGAAGTGGAGGCCAGTAGGCAGCTCAATGTATATAGGTAACCAGTCCTGCCTCTCTCATGAACTATAAAGATGCTTTTGGGTACCAGCATCCAGATGGGTTGGCTAAGGCCGGGACACGTCCACATCACTTCGATTTGAAAAAAAGAGTGAAAAGGGTGACCGTAAACAATTATTTTCTCAAAAGCCTGCAGGAGCAGACACTGTGCCTGCCAATAGGAATACATATATCAAATAGGCCTCCTGTTGCTGTGACTGGATAGACATGTTGTCAGGGGTGAAAATTGTCTAAAGTTCTTCAGTGCAAGATGCGAAAAGGTCGATGTCAAGCCAATGCTGCTCAGGGTTGAATGTATACCAGACAGATGTTTTATAGATGTTCCAGCACCTGGGTGCTTTGTGACTGGGGGGCAGGGGGTGGGTGACGCTCTGCACCTGCTTCGGGGCTGTTAAAGGATGACTTTATATACCATGATATCTTCAACTCTTAACCCTCGTGAGAATTAATGACATATGTTCTCAGCAGGGATAGTCTCACAATATAATAAAAGGCCAGATGTATGTTTGTACGATGCAGTAGCGTGACCTGTTGTCACCGCTAGAGGGAGCTGTTGCCTTAGGATATGTAGAGACAATGGCAATTTGCATAGCTTCACCTGTTGTCACTGCTAGAGGGAGCTGTTGCCTTACGATATATAGCGGTCCTACTGTGTTAATGTGAACAATATGCAATTGTATCCAGTACCAAGACGCTGACAGGAGAGAGGCAATACGGGAGGCATATTGCCTCTAAAAACATCAATTCTGTTCCCATTGCAGGGAAAGAGTTGCTTAAATACCAGGTCTAGTTTTCAGGATTTGAATTACCTACTTAAATAAATCTGATCCATATTCACTGCATTCAAACAGATTTTATGCAGATGTCCGGAAACAGGGAGTTGATTTGGTTCTCCGGGTGCCAGACTTTGACACCCCCCTGCTCTAAACAGATTCAATGTTGGCATTTAATTTGCTTTCCTCCCCATGGACGGTATGAAAGTAGAATGTCAAAATGTCTTCCTGTTTACAATGGAAAGCTTGCCTGCCCAGAGAACGTGCTCTAATCTATCTGTCCCCAACAGGGCGGCATGAAAGCTGTGATCTGGACGGATGTCTTCCAGGTGCTTGTGATGATATGTGGAATCTTCGCCGTGGTGATCCGGACGACTATAATTCTCGGCGGAGTTGGGACTGCATTTGAAATCGCTGACAATCACTCCAGGATAAATTTTGGCGAGTATGTATGTTTCCTATTATTTTAATGGTTACAATTATAATAATATGACAGCACTGTTGAGGCTGTGGCACTATGGTTTGGCACTATGAATAGGCTTGATCTTCATTTTACACATAATAAAGCTAGAAAATTACAACTTTAGTTCACAAGAAAATGCTATTTTTCCATTGATTTCTCATCTCATTAAAAAAATCTTGGGGCAAGAAAAATGGATAGATCAATAAAGATACAATTTAAAAAAAATCTATAGAATCTTGAATTCCTGCCTTAAACATAACAATAATATATGTAGATATGTATATGAATGTATGCACAGGAGTGACGGTTTGGGTATGTTGTGTTAGAAGGGGGATTGATTCAGGATAATGATTATTCATAGTTCAGCAACGTTTAGACAACAGTTTCATGCTGCTAATGTTTTAGCTCACTGCTACCATTGGTATGGCCTTGTAACACATAGTCAGACTGGTATGCTTCACTGTACCCTCATGTAAGAGGGTAGACCATAGAGTAGATTCATTGTCTATGTTGAGATGCCATTTATGGGTGCACGTGATGGCCCGCTGTGCTCAAGGATGTGCTACTACATATAGTCCTGCTCCGCCTATTACATGCCAATCTCCTCGAAGAGACAATTTGTCGCAAAGGCAGATAAGACCCAAGCCCTCTAGCCAAGATGCATGGCCGCTTTGGGGCTGCAGTGGGATGTGCCCTGTGATGAGGGTTGTTGATGTTGTGTGTGATATTCCACTATGTGTCATGAACTGTGTTACCCTCCGTTTTGTTAGAGTACACTACTTACTTCCAAGGTTAAAAGCCAGGAAACAAGCATGCTGTTTTCTGTCCTGTTTAAAAAGGAAAACATCCAAAGTGAAGATACTATAATCCTATTTGATCATGATTCGGACTGATAGAAATGTAAAACAGAGCAGAAAGTACATCTGATCGCTAGCGCTCCTGTCAAAAAAAGAAACCTTAAAAAATGTGCAAGTAAATAATTGAACACCAAAACAATAAGTAAATAATTGGTTGCTATAAAGAAGATATTTAGATTGCATAAAAACAATCTTACAGAAAAAATTGATACTTTATTAAAAGGGAATTTAAAAATGTTTCAAAATGTAAATTCAGTTAATAGGCAAACAAATAATATCACGGTAAAACCGTTCGGTTAATAATTGAGATTGGATTAAGATCAAAATTAGCATTAAATCAACAAATGGAGTTTAATTGAAAAAAAATACTGAACAGTTTTTACTCGAAACAGCAAAATGGTGAAAACGTGACCATTGTCTTCCTGCAGGAAGTCACTCCTCTCTTTCTAGAAATGTTTGGAGTGTGATGGAGAATTCATGTAAAAAGAAAGCTTTGACACACACACATACTTGTGAGGCTCACTCGAAATTGGCTTGGTTGAATGATATATGATCTGTAAGCTTTAACAAGTGTGGTTTGGTGGCGAGTACTCTGTCAATGGATGCTTACCATACAGTGAGAATACATCGTAACTCTGCAAAGCTGTAAGGGAAAAACTTAAATATTTATTAAACCAGATTTCCTAGAGTAGTTGTATCAGCTAAGCCTTAATCACCTGGAATCTAATATCATCTTCTTAACAAATAAGAAGTGACTGCCACCAGTCTTCAATGGCTGCAATTCCTCATTGACAACTCAGGCACCTGCACTTGTTCATGTGTAGAAGCTCAGTGGTTTCGACATTAGCCAATGTTATTGAAATAGTAATTAAAATTACAGAAAACACCTTTGAGTCTATCAGCAAGAAATCACAACACAAGTGTAGAGAAAAGCATTGTGTAGGTTCCTGCAAAGACACTGTGGTAACCATGAATAGCACTTGCATACTCCAAGCCTCATGAGGGTTCAGGCGAAGGTATGTAGCCTTTCCTGAGAGGATCATGCTCAACCGAGTCTAAAGATTTGGAGCAAGGAAAAAGGGAAAGTAGATCAACACCATGCATGTCCTGTATTCTAAACTAATTTCGGTTGCCTCATGGGGTTGTTGGTGTTCATCTCTAGAACCATTTCTGACAACCCCCACCAGGACTGGCCAAACCATCCCGTACTGTTGCCAAATTCACCCACTCTACCCCCAATGTTCACCCCTTGTTGCACATGGAGTTCAGATTGTCACAATACACCATATCAACAGTCCTGTGATGTGTTCAGGTCTGACCTGTCATTTTGAGGATGAAGCGAGCACCGAAGAAGGGGACTGTGAATGTAGGGTTTTTAGAATTATTGTGATATCATAATGGATACACATAATATTTTAAGTGTATGATTTATTGAACTCACTTTTCCAACACGGTGGAGACTTTTTGTTTGTGTTTAGAACAGTGTCCTACTCCACCCTGTTTAATAGGACCTTCCCTACTCTTTTGTATGCACGGATCATGATAATAGCCTATGTAAGGACTGTGTTTCGCTAATGGAGAACGATAGCGTTAAAGACAATGGGCCTCATTACGAGTCCGGCGGTAACCGCGGCGGTAAAACCACCTGGTTACCGCCGGACTCGTATTACCATTCCGCCTCCGTGATTCCCGGAATTACCGGGGCATTACAACCCCGGTTTTGCAGGAATCACGGAGGCGGAATGGTGTTAATCCCCATTCCCATCGAGTCCTGTGGGATTCGATGGGAATGGGGATCATGGAAACACCGGCAGCATCTCGTAATGCTGCCGGTGTTTCCTCGTCCACCTGCAGGCGGGCGGTGTTAAACCCGCCAGGTCAGACCTGGCGGGAACATCACCTCCCGCCTGCAGGGGTCGGACTAAGGCGGCCCGGAAAAAACGGTGGCGGCGGGTTTACCACCACCGTTATTTCCGGCCCGCCTGGGTCGTAATGAGGCCCAATGTTATTATTCATTGTGCTTGCTGTTCAAAATTAATTGAAAACGCAGGGGCTAACAGTCTGTGTAAGGAATGTGCCTCACTAATGGAGAGCAATACAGACATGACAACACTCTCCCGCATTGATATTTGGGTTACAGCCATAATGGCTTTAACGTGTTTATAACAACACTTTTACAGACCGTGCTACGGACATCAAACTGATGATCCCCAGCAGGATGCTCACCAATGGTTGGAAATATATTATGCAGATAGTTCGCTACATAAAATATGTTACGAGTTGGGCCCAAGAAACTAGTAGATTTGCTGCGCTTGACGCAGCGGCTGATAAAGATAAGGATTGGTGTAGGTGCTGAACAGGGCTTGTCTAAAACATTATTGACTATAGAATCGGTGAATAAACCCCTTTTGAAAATAAAGCAGTTTAGACGCATGTGTCCGATGGGCGTTAGAAACATCATTGAGAAAACAGTTCCCAAGTGGGTGGGGATAAAGTAGATCTAATTGAATGCCTAATGGAATGTCGACATGTTTGCTTATCGAAGCGGTTGTGTGCAATGTGTCTGTGCAGTAATCGCATGTACTACGGAGCTTGTAGCAGGATTGATTGTTACAGTGCTTTAATGTGAATACATTCTGAATAAAAATACATGTTTTAAATGTTAATAAAAATCTGTTTATGAAACCTGGTTTTGTCTTTGTGTTGAGTGGTTACGGGGTAACATATCTGACTGAAGCTATCAAAAATATTTTATAAAGGAGATGTTGGTAGTTATGGAGGGGCTGACAGCCTGTGCAGTAAACTGTCAACCAATCAAGACTTCAGGAGAGGGGGCCTACACGCTACACAAGCCAGCCCAAAAGCAGTTTAAATAGCGAATGACCGTGCTATCTGACATCAATCAAAAATGGAAGGCAGATATTATGGATTTGCGCCAGTTCCGTGAAGACAACAATGGCGACGGCTTTTTAAGCACATGTTTAACAAAGGCAGAGTCCCTGCTTACTACAGACGTACGCCAGTTAGAAGTTTTTAAATAAGCTGCTACAGAGTCTTCTAAAGCAACACTGGGTGCATCACTCAGTAACACACTCTGAAGTGAAATCCTATATTGTACAATGTTTTATGCAAACTTTTACCAGATAGCTCTGGTGATTTTTCATGGCTAAAAATACCCGTAGATATGTGGAAGTGTTACCCGCATTAATAAATGTGTATAACAACACGCATCATAGATCTATTAAAACCACTCTGGCTGCAGAATTCCCTGGAGGTCTGGAAAAAACTGTACTGTGAAAGACTTTTTAAAAAGACGACACTTATGCCTATCAAAAATGTAGGCTCATGGGCGGATCTCAAAACACAATGGTGTTTTTATAAAGGGATATAAGCAGCACTACAGCAACAAGATATTTATCGTAAATGGAGTGACTCAAAGGGCGGGCCTCTATATATACACACTAATTGATTATTCGGGTGAGGTTTTTCAAGGTGTTTTTTGCAGGGAGGAGATCCAGAAAGTCAGTAAAGACCAAAGGCGAGTTTATAGAATTAAAAAAGTCATAAAGAGTAAAGTTTGTGGAGCCAGGAAACAGTATCTAGCCAAATGGCTGGGGTGGCTTGACAAATTGAACACTTGGGTACCCGTCGGATCGCTAGAGGCCACAGGTGTGTAGCAGGGTGGCATGGAGTCTGCACCTTTCTATATTATGCTTCCCAGCAACGCTTTAGCCGAGACATTCCCAGGCAACAAAATACCCAACTTTACTGTGAAGCTTCTAAACCCGTAAATTTGTAGGGGCAATGGACGGTGGCACTCATTGAAATTCAGTACGTCCGATCATGGGACTCTTTATCCCCAGGGGAAGGCAGATTTATCATAAAACTAACAAACCCTCTATGGCTCTGTCTAGGCGGCTTCCCAGAGGGGTATTATCCAAACATACAGGAACTTGTCAGAGTCATCAACAAAGCCGTTTCAATCATACCCGAGTATGGAGATACGATGCTGCCGCTAGACCCACAAAATCAGAACCTATTTTTATAGGGGTCAGATGCATCTGATAGGTTTTCAACAACGGGAAGACTGCGTATTGGGAAGCGTGCAACACATTGGAGGTAAAGAACCGTGAGACAATACCTGCACCGATATGAACAGGGGCTTTTATAGCTTCCTGATTTAGAGCGATATCATGGAGTATCAAAGGGTGGGAGATAGCTATGCCCTGCTACTTAGAACCGTGCCCATTAAAGGGAACAACAACAATATTGTGAACATTCAATACAACAAGCCGGAGTAGGTACCCATGTGTTAAAACCATTTCGACACCATCAACAAGCAGATAATGGACAACCAGGGGCAGTTTGTATCATTTAAATACAGAATAATTTGGCTGCAGTTGCACTTCAGACCGATCCGGCTTAAAGACTAATAAAACAGCATTATAATTGCTGTGGTGAAGAACTATGGAGACCCCGGGGCATATATGTAATATTCCATGAACAAGGCCGGTTAAGACGATCAGCTGTATTTTAGGGGCACCCCTGTTATGCATGGTGCAGTGCTCGGCAGAATCTTTAGAAGAATTTTTAGATGCTCTTCCTATGTCGCGGATTTGAATAGTCAAAGCTGCACGTGAAAACGGCTGCCACTAATATTGCAAAAGATGTCATGGGAAGCTTGTCAACGACAGTTGCTGAGAGTCTCACCAAATAGAGAAAGGAGGGCCAGGATGGATCAAGACTCATTTATAAAACACGTAGGAGCGTTAAGAGAAAAAGGTCAGCATCGCTGCTGCGCAGCCCTCCCAAAACTCACCAAGAAAAGCAGATCAAAAGCCTGACGCGGACAGCCGAGTAAGAAGAAGAAACGTGTTATCCCTAGAAGACACAATGGTGGTGATATCTTTTAAAGAACAATGGTGTTATGTGAGAAACAACAAAAACAATTATATTGGCCTTGTGACAATCCTAACGTACAAGCACAAAACTACCAACTTCACTAATACTCCCACACACCAAAACCACGCCTCACGCCTCAGAACCCGATACCTAATCCGCTTCACCTTTTCCAAAGTCTCTACGCTAGAAGTGGAAAAAATCATCCTCAGCCTAAACCCTCAAACTGTCAGGGCGACCCTTGCCCCGAAGAAATCATCAAAGACGCAGCTAGAGACCTCTCACCATTCATCACCAAATGTATTAAGGCCGCCTTCTCATCAGGTACCATCCCTAATAACTTTAAAGAATTGTGGGTCCTCCCTTTACTCAAAAAAACCTCCCTAGACCCGACGATACCCACTAACTACAGACCCATTACCATCATCCCCTTTTTGCTCAAAATATTAGATAAGACAAATAAAAAAATATCTTGAGCAAAACCACCTCCTGGGAATCCGGAAATCAGGCTTTAGACCCCAACATGGGACAAAGACAGCTCTCATTGACCTTATGGCCCAAATTGACACTCTGAGAGATAATGGGAAAACAGCTCTATTGCTTCTTCTAGACCTCTCCGCAGCATTCGATCTAGTGGATCACAGAATTCTCTATAACCACCTAGACTCGGCTGCCCACTTCTCCCAATCTGGATTGAGTCATTCCTGAGCAACAGATCAATGCGTGTCTTCTCCACCTCAGCCTCCGCCGACCTCATCCCCATCACATGTGGGGTCCCCCAGGATTCATGCGTCTCCCCTACACTCTACAACATGTTCATGAAGCCCCTGTTTGATGATCTGGACGGTCTGGGTATCACCTACACTAATTATGCTGATGATACCCAGATCCTCATCCCGTTGACGGGAGATTACAACAAGGATTTGGCCTTGGTGAACAGGGTGTACCTCATCATCCAGACATGAATGGCTTCCCACAGTCTATGCCTGAATTTTGACAAGACTGAACTCATCATCCTCGGATCCACCCCTAACCTAAAGAAACTGGAACATATCTACTCGAGCTTCACTATAGATGGCAACCCCATCAAGGTAGCAAAAGTAGTGAAAACCCTAGGAATCTACCTAGACTCCGCCCTCTCCTTCCATAAACAGGTTAGCTCCATGGCCTCTTCCACAGCCTACACATGTAAGCTTATAAGAACAGCCAAACCTTTCCTATCCACTGAGAATTGCATTACCCTTGCCAGAGCCCTTGTTTTATCAAAACTTGACTATTGTAACGCCCTTTATGTTGGAGCCAACAAACAGATTACTAAAAAAATCCAGACCTTGCAAAATAATGCTCTCAGGGCAGCGCTCAGCATCCCCAAGAGAGCACATATCTCCAACATCAGGAGATCTCACAACTGGCTCACCACCACCGACAAAATCTGGCTCAAAGTAGCCTCAGTAACACACAAATGCCTCAATAATGCTGCCCCCCACTACTTAGCTGACAGAATAAAAAGATACTCCCCTAACAGGCCCACCAGAACTTCCAATGCTAACTTGCTTACAGTTCCCAGGTTCAACCGATCCAAAATGGGCGGTAACAGCTTCCAGGTGAAAGCAGCCCAACACTGGAACTCCCTACCACTCGCCTTTAGGACACCCCAAACCTACCCCCTCTTTAGACGTAACTACATCCAGTGGCTAAAGAATAACGACCAGTAACTGACCTGCCTTTGCATTCTATGCTTCTATGTAAATATGTATATTTGTAAACTGTATATCATTGTATCCATCGCAACTGTATTAACCTATGCATACACTGTAAATTACTGTACAGCAATGTTACCAAGCTGAGAATAACCTTACTGCTCCTGCGCCCTCATACCTTCGGGTCTGGTGCGCAATATAAATAAATAAACTAAACTAAACAAAACAAGTTAGTAAGTGAAGGCGTGGGTAGAGGGAGAAGTGCAGGAGTGGGATGCCCAAGGTAGGGGGGGTGGGCAAGTGCTGGGGGGGCCAAGATGGCAAGTGCCAGGGGAAAGAGAGGGAGAAGGGAGGGTGAGTGCGGTGGACAGGGTGACCCAGGTTAGGGCTAGTCCGGGGAAGGGAGTCCGAGGGCAAGTGCTGGCGGAGGATGCTGGGGGGAATGTTAGGGGGATGGTCTGGCCCCTGTGTGACTCAGTAGTGACCAGGCCCAAGTTGAAGCGGCAGAGGGAGCGTTAAGGGGAGAGGGAAGGAAGCAGAGAAAAGAAAAGTCTTGAGAAGTTTCTGGAACTTAATAGATCAGTCTCAAGTCTGAGAGGGGCAGGGAGGACGTTCCAGAGGGAGGAACCAGCCGAGGGAGGGATCTACCTCCAACTCTCTGCTTGGAGAACCGTTTGACCAGCAGGGAGTTGGAGCTAGAGGGCCAAAGGACTTTGGCATGGAGGTATTTATGGAGGGAAAGCTGGATGTAGAGAGGTCCTAGGACCCAGACAGCCTTGTGGATGATGCATAGGGTCTTGAATCTGATCCTTGTGGTCACCAGGAGCCAGTGGAGAGATTTTAGGGCTGAAGAGATACAGATTCTGAGCTTGAGGGGGTGAATGGAGGAAAGAGGCTGTTGCAGTAATCCAGGTTAGAGAGAATCAGGGCTCTAGGGACGTTGAGCTTCTGGGGGAAAGTGAGGAAAGGCAGACAGCCCCTGAGGAGGTGGAGATGAAAGTTGCACTTCTTAACAAGGCCCGTGATGTGTGGAGAGAAAGAGAGAGAGAAATCAAAGATGATCCCTCGTTTTTTGCCTTTTGTCTCACAAGTGGGTGAAGGGAGGGGACCCAAGGAGGCTGGCCAGAGAGTGGGGAGGAAACAAGGAGCAGGTGCCCCAATGAGAAGGATCTCCATCTTACTGGCATTAAAGCAGAGATCTTTGGTAGAGCACCATGCCTGCATAGCAGTCAGGCATGAGAGTGGAGGGGGTGCAGGGGGTAGAGGATGGCTTGAATGAAAGCTGTGTGTCATCTTGATAATGCTGGAAGTGAGGGGAGAAGGTGAGGATCAAGTGGGCCAGAGGGGGCAGCTACATATTAAAGAGCATGATGATAGGATAGAGCCTGAGAGACGCCACAGGCAGAGAGTGAGGTGGAAAAGAGAAAAGGACCCATTTGCACTTGGGAGTGTCTGTTTGAAATGAAGGAGGTCAGCCACGCAATGCCCGCTCTGTGATGCCAAGTATATCATGGAGACAGTTAATAAGTATGGAGTGGTTTACTCTGTCAATGGCAGAAGAAAGATTGAGGCAGATCAGAACAGAGGGTGTTTTTGAGTCCAGGTTAGAGAGCAGGTCTTCACAGGTGTTAAGGAGAGCAGTTTCTGTGCCTCTGGAAGCCCTGAAACCGGGCTGGTGGTCATCGAGGCAGCCAACCATTTTGGTGTGGAGTGTCAATTGGGGGATGACCAGCTTCTCCATGAGTTTGCCCAAAAAGGGGTGACAGAGATAGGGGTCACTGGCTTTGCTGTCTTGACCTCATACTTTTAAAGCTTTAATATTGAAGTGTCTGATTGATTTTGTAGCCAAGCTATAAACACTTACAAAATCATCTACACATTTTTAACTTGTTCCCAAGCGCTCTTCTCAAAATATCAAAACCAGTTCTAGAACATAAGCTCTGTGCCCAGGTGATATCACACACACACACACACAGAAATACAATCCGGCACTACCAGGACCACTGCATTATCCTGGCTGGCATTCAAACCCACAGAGCATTCTAAGAACACTGTACATTTTTAAACACATCATTAAAAGCTCATAGCTGTTTAGTTTAAAATACACAGCCTAGTCCCTTTGCGTGCATTCTAAGCACTATAAAACATCTTTAATCATAGAGGGCCTGAATAACAATAAATACAGTATCACATGCCCTTATATGTATGCTTGAATAAAACCACAAAGATTGTAGATATTTAGAAAAATAAACAAACCAATACCTTAAAGCTATCTTAAAATATCCCAGTGCTCACCGTTTTAATGTTGTTGAAATCAGCTTGAATAAATACCTATGCCAGTTTCCAATTAAAAGGCTTTGCAGAGGGTCTCCCAGAACTATGGGATCAGCAGGCCAACACTCTTAACAGAATTCCCAAGCCCAGGCAAAAGGGGCACCACTAATGCAGTCAGGCTCCCCTTTTAAGAGGTGAAAACACATCCTGTCTTGATATGGGCAAAATCTTCCTCGGGGCCAGCCCTTTGAGAGCAAAAATACCCAATTCAGCCCAAAATACAGGTTCTATTGTGCTGAGCAGTGATCTCATGCTAGTGACAAATGACACCCTCAAAGTTTTAGCATATTTATTCTAAGCAGTGAATTTCATATACATTTGGGATTCAAGTTAGAGAATATTACAAAGCATAAAACAAAGAGCAATGCAAAATATAGTGAAACATGGAACTTAGATAAACATAGAGAAACATAAAGAAATATAGAGAAACATAGAGAAACACAGTCTTACGTCCCTTAATCTCAGCCCTGAGAGACCTGGGTTTTTCATAGAAAAACAAGGCTGGAGGACACCGTGAGAGCCAATTCCGGGCACCTGACTGTACACGAATCAAGTCCACAGGCGATCTCCCCCTGATCCCATGTGTGCATGGATATTTTATAATCTCTTGCTGTCAGTCACCATGACGCATAGTTCCAGAACTTTCCCTGTGAGGCTGGTTCATGGAAAAAACCCAGCTCTCTCTGAGATGCTCCCTGCTCGCTCCTACCCCCTCCCTTGGTTCCCATCTGCGCTGGCTGAGGAATGTCTTATCAGTACCTTCCCAGAGAAAAGGAAGATTAGCTTGGAGCCAGGGCTACCGTTAGTGAGGCTGAATATTCTAAGGGAAGCAGGGATGTATTAACCCCATCTGCAAGCTCTAAAAGGCATGCACTCATAGCTTAGTGTTTATAGCGCTTAAGACTGGCTATCTAAGCGCTATATAGGTGCCATGATGTTCCAAACACTCCAAAAATACCTATTAGGTACAGAGCTAGGGGCCCTCCCTGCCTGTCTATCAACAATGCTTAATGTGACCTATTTCATACTAGGCCTGCATATTCCTTGTAGCTCACTACTGCATAATGGAAGTGCTACAACAGACTACTGTCAGCATTTTTAGCACATACTTTGAATACACTATTGGCTTTCAGCGGCTAATGCTGTCATCTAAAGCCCTGATTGGCAAGGTTGCAATTTCGTGTATCACTACATTCCACCCCTATTCAACGTTTGTGCGACAAATGCTGACTAATACCTATCAATATAGTATTAAGTGCAGTGATAAAGACCTTGGGGCTTTGCAAGAGGTTTAAGCAAACTATCTTCTAGCGGTTAGTTAGCGTGGCATGCAAGGTAAAACACTACCTAAACAAAAATGCACACAAAGTGAACAGTGACATATACCCTTGCCAAAACCTGGCCTACACAAAAATACCTACACAAAGTGAACATGGACATTTACTCTAGCCAAAACCTGGCCTACACAAAAATACCTAAATCAATTTTGTATAACTGATTGTCAGTTAAAAAGCAACATGCAGTTAAAATTTCAAGGCAATCCAGTGTAGTCTAATCTACAATGCACTATTGCATTTATGTATGGTTACCAATTCTAAAACCTGGCAGCCTTTCACTCTAAGGGCCTACCCTCCCCCTGATCCCAGGGCATTCACGCGTGACTGTGGGCTGTGTGACTAGACACTTCCCCCCAGGTAGGTGGAACCCAACCAGAAACCATCTAATTTCGTGAACAAGGTGAACCCATGGGCACCAGGTTATCTAAATAAAAACAATTCTACTAATTTACATCAAAGCATGGCATGTGTTATTCATGCAATCAAAAAGCAAGCAATTCAATCCATATGTATGCTGGTAACTGTAGCTCTGCGTGCCAGTGTGTGGAGGATGGTTGCCCCCACCCAGTAAAAAGCCAACACCTGCTGATTTAACAATGTTTGCCATACAATGCATTGTGTGTATTTAGCAGTCTTGTTGACCTGCCCTATGGCAGACAAAAATGTCTTCATGTCTAAAATTCTGTCATCTTCAATTGGCTGTCAATACTTGTAGCAGTGCTGGGCATATCAATGGGCCCCACTAGGCCAGAAGTTCTATAGCAGAGCTGGCATCAGAACCCATAGTGGCTAGCTTATTGTGCACAGTTTCTATGTCACAAGCATATAAAGCACCTGCAATTAATGAATCTAGCTCCCTAGCTACGCGCACTCTAGTGATGGGCCATAGAAATGGACTCCATTTGTGGCAGCTTGGTAGTACTAAGGAAACATTGCCTCATGATAAATCTATGTCTAAGTGTATCACTGTAATAATGAAGGTGTGCATTACCAGCCTACAATTTACATGTTGTCTTACTACTGGAAAATCTAACAGGTTCACAGTGTCTACCTTCTGTGACTTGGAGAATACCCTTCTTCAAGTGGGATATCTACCATATACAATAATAACTTTAGCCACAAACACCATACTACTATCCGGCAGTGGCTGTTTCATCACACCATGGAAAAAATTCATTTAGTCAAGTTATAGTCCATAAAATCTTGGCGAGAACACTCGCTGCAGTTCTTGGTCAGAAAAACATCACATTAGACAAATTAAACAAATGGTATCCATTCAGTGACAAAAGATGCCTGACAATGTGCCTGGCCAATACACTAGCAATTCCATGTGGATACTCATTTGTAGCGCTTTTCCAAAGAATTATTCCAAATGTCTACAATCAAAAGGTGACTCTTTGCATTAGTGTGCTGGAGACAGCTGTCCCCACAAAAACATGAAACTGGTTGGTTTAACAAAAACCGTGTCACACTCTGTGTCATAAAATCAAACATCAAGTCAGTCATGGTTTCATTTACCTGCCTTAAGCTGGCTGTAAATGTATCCAGTGTTTCAAAGATTACCATTTCAAATTATAGCTCATACACTTGGCAGCATTACTTCAATTAAGAATCTTAACCTACGCACAGGTGACTTTGATGTGCGCACCCATCTTATCTCAAAATAAATTACGCTCCTGCTTGCATAATTCTGCTGCCCCAACAGTTCATAAATCATTCTCCTGCCTACGTGCAATGTAGAATATTTTTTTTTTCTTCAAAAAAAAAACAAAACATCTCTGGTTAAAGCCATTCAGTTGGAAGAGTAAAACCATTTGGTTTTTTCAGATTCATCTCAACAGTGCATTTAAAAACCATTTTTCAATGTGTTAGCATTCAATTGCTGTGTCACACAGCTGTATGTGGTGCCTGATGTTACAGTCCACAATTCATTGTCCATAGTCCTTTAAACAAGAAAGGGCAAAACATGTCATTTAAATGTGTAGCATCAAATACTTGATAATTAGCCAAGTCTGCATCGTGCCAGTTCAGCAAAAGTTATTACTCTGTTGGACACTATTCGCAGGTTACAGCATTGAGTGCGGTGCAGGGCACGTTAAAGTTGAAATAGCATGTCGCAGTGGCTCGCTTTCTCTGAGAATGCGTCTGACCCTTCTTTGATCAGTGTCACCCACAAACTGCATATTAATTTTCTGATATTGTAAAATGTCTTGTCGTGCTTTGTCTAGGCAAAATACAAACAGAAATGTTAGGATTTCATCAAAAGTTCAATATCATTATTATCCATGTTAGGATGTCATCAAAACTTCAATATCAGCGTTATCCACCCCTTCCCATAATACCACCCCCATCTTCAAAAAGTCTCATCAGGTAACTACACACTTTGTCATTGCTACTGCAATTATTTATCACCTTTCTGCATGTTTCTGGGGGCTTATTTACACTCAACCATACGGGGTGTAACTGCCTAATCACAAACTCATTTGTGCAATGCAATCATAGCTGGTCAATGGTACCTCAGACTGATCTGTGCTTTTACAAAGCCATATAGTAAGTACCCAGGTCGCACAATGCTTTTCTTTTTTTTTTTTCACCAAAGCGATCACAAATGCCAGGCGCCAACTTGCTTCCAGTGTCTCATGATCTTGATTCAGTTTGCCCTGCTGGCATCACTCCATTTTTCAAAGGTAAAGTCTTTCAGTCCAATACCGCTTGCAGTTGTACAGGCAGCTGTTTTTCAAGCCTCTGGTTTTTTTCACTTGTCATTTTTTCCAAAGGGTGTTTGCTGTTTCCTGAACCACCCCTTTGAGTGCGATAGTCTGAGTCAGTTTCTTTTGTTGCTTCAACAAATCATTCATTCTTGCACTAAGCCGTGTGGCTTCTGGATCATGGCTAATGTGCAGTGTTCATGTTGTACTTCAAAGCCCCGCTCTGCATGTTGTCTCTTGCAAAACGGCTAAGCACTTTTTGTCAGTTTTGCTTCCATCTGGAATGCCATAATGTATTTGTCAGTTACTCCATCCCTGGCAATGTAGCTTGCAGTTTGCCAGATGTGTATTTTCTCTTCTCAAAGCGCCTAGAGGTTTCTTCTCCAGTGCACAGCGCTTTACTTCAGTTCACATCACATGGAGCATTGGAATGCAGCTTGCACAGCAATGGCGTTTCACTTCACTTCACATCACATCACATGGGAATGCGGTTTGCACAGTAATGTCTGTTGGAATGGGCAGCTGTCTTTTCTTGGCCCATTCACAGATGCATAGGTAAATGTTCAGATGTGATGTGCCCGTCTGCCATCCTGCATGAAGCCTTTGCTCCGTACCACAGTTTACTGGGCAAATTCTTTACTTTTTGAACAGCTCTCTGTTTTTGCTCCCCCTTCCTCAGGAATGCAGGCATGTTTATCTTTCGTGTGCACCTGGCAGCGCCATGAGCACGCAGCTTATCTCTTTTTGCTCTATAACTCTTACACTGTGGCGGCTTCAATGGGAAGCACTCGTTTCAGACAGTTCATCCAGATTAACTCTTTCTTGTACTGTTTCTGCTTTTGTTTGCCTTCCTGCACCTCGCCCAAGACAGCTTCAAGGCACAAGCTCTGCACACACAGCAAGACTCTTGTTTTCAAAAGCGGCACTTTTCTTGTAATGTGCGATCTTTCAAGAGAACTCGCAACCCATTAAATCTTTGTGCTATCTTATCACACACAGATGTTTCATTCTGTTGTACCATTGCCAAACTATAACCACTCATTTCAGTGCATTTAAAAAATAAAAAATGCCATATTTAGTGCAGCTCCCTGCACGTTTTTTTTTCTGCAAGAACAACCCACACTCTATTGCTTGTGGGCTGTTTAATGTGTCAACAACATTTTTTCCCCATGTATCACAGTCAACAGGTCACTATTTCCAAATCATACATCACTTATAAGGCAACAGCACAAATCCATGGCATAGCATGGGGACAGTCAAAAATACTCCAGGGGCAATTTAGAAAAATATAAATTGTTTTTCCCCCCAACCATTGCAAACTGATTCTGCAATTTCAAATCAGTACACAAAAATCGAAAATCCAAATAACATTCACTCACTTTCCTTTTAAGTGAGTCTCTCACCCAATATAAGCATGGCACAGCCTAAAATGCAATATAACCATTTTAGTGTGTTTCCTTTAAACAGAATTTGCCACCATTAGCACATGGAATTTTACAGTTGCCAAAAGAAAGAAAAAAACTCTTTAGGCTCTCAGCACAGATGTTACTCATTCTCCTAAGCATGGCTCATTCCCCTTCAGGAATGCCAACACTCAAAAGCATACATCAAAAAAAACGAACCTTCGCCTCCGAACATTACAGCCCCCACTCGCTAGCACACTGGGGCTGAGTCAATGGTTAAATCACTATTCACAATTTGCATGTCAAATCCCTGCAATTATTTTTTTTTCCTGCCCTCATGACAGAATAGAGATGAGAACTCCGTCTCATTATGCATTCCAAATTACAACTTTAAACTTGGGAAACCACATGATAAAATTCTTTTTCTAATTGAGCATACATCTTTCTTAACCATTCATCGGAGTGCTTTAAACAAAGCCATTTCCCGCTCGTTTATTGCCTTGTACTCCCTGGCACCAATCCCATGCAATAAGTCAGTCACGACTGATTTACTGAAGGGAGTCTTAACCACACAAGCTATCGGCCACGGCAAGCCGACACAACATTGCTGCCTTTTGAAGTCTCAGAGCTGCAGTGAGACCATCAAGGAAATGCGACAGCCTGCTCCCCACTCTACACTGTGTTCTCTCACACCATTTGTCATGTCAGCATGGCACTGCTCTTCACAAATCCCACAAAGCTGCCACCAAATGTCTTGATATGGGCAAAATCTTCCTCGGGGCCAGCCCTTTGAGAGCAAAAATACCCAATTCAGCCCAAAATACAGGTTCTATTGTGCTGAGCAGTGATCTCATGCTAGTGACAAATGACACCCTCAAAGTTTTAGCATATTTATTCTAAGCAGTGAATTTCATATACATTTGGGATTCAAGTTAGAGAATATTACAAAGCATAAAACAAAGAGCAATGCAAAATATAGTGAAACATGGAACTTAGATAAACATAGAGAAACATAAAGAAATATAGAGAAACATAGAGAAACACAGTCTTACGTCCCTTAATCTCAGCCCTGGGAGACCTGGGTTTTTCATAGAAAAACAAGGCTGGAGGACACCGTGAGAGCCAATTCCGGGCACCTGACTGTACACGAATCAAGTCCACAGGCGATCTCCCCCTGATCCCATGTGTGCATGGATATTTTATAATCTCTTGCTGTCAGTCACCATGACGCATAGTTCCAGAACTTTCCCTGTGAGGCTGGTTCATGGAAAAAACCCAGCTCTCTCTGAGATGCTCCCTGCTCGCTCCTACCCCCTCCCTTGGTTCCCATCTGCGCTGGCTGAGGAATGTCTTATCAGTACCTTCCCAGAGAAAAGGAAGATTAGCTTGGAGCCAGGGCTACCGTTAGTGAGGCTGAATATTCTAAGGGAAGCAGGGATGTATTAACCCCATCTGCAAGCTCTAAAAGGCATGCACTCATAGCTTAGTGTTTATAGCGCTTAAGACTGGCTATCTAAGCGCTATATAGGTGCCATGATGTTCCAAACACTCCAAAAATACCTATTAGGTACAGAGCTAGGGGCCCTCCCTGCCTGTCTATCAACAATGCTTAATGTGACCTATTTCATACTAGGCCTGCATATTCCTTGTAGCTCACTACTGCATAATGGAAGTGCTACAACAGACTACTGTCAGCATTTTTAGCACATACTTTGAATACACTATTGGCTTTCAGCGGCTAATGCTGTCATCTAAAGCCCTGATTGGCAAGGTTGCAATTTCGTGTATCACTACACATCCTCACCCTGAGAGGTTTTCTTATCAACACATACAGATTTCGCAGAAATGGGGTTTGTAACAAATCATATTTTAGCTATTTCCTGGGTCCAAGCTGTTTCCTCAGTTCAGAGACGCGGTGCATTATCAACAAAGTGCAGCATTCTATTTCCTGCCTACTCAGCAAGAATTAGCGAGTGGTGCTGGACCCAGGAAACATCTCAAATTAACCTCAGCTTGCAGCTGTTTCCCATGCCATCCTTCCGTCAGTTGGGTTTAGGTGATAAACAATGTCAGTGTGTATTTTCCTGGCGTGTATTTACACAGCTGTGGCAGAACATCCTATATGCTGGCAAGCTAAATATAAAGACCCATCTGTGTTTTTCTGTGTTTTCTGCTGATGTGGAAAGAATGCTGCTCTGTGAGTCACTACATTCCTGGGATTCCACATGCCTTGTCACAGATAAAACACCACAGCAACGCTGTTTGCTTGGTCACAGAGTGTCACAGGGAAACATGTAATCTGTGCACAAGATGCTGTAGACGCAATAAAAACAATAGATTGCCTTTGTAGGGGCTCTGGGAAGCACAGTTTACTTATAAATCGAATTCACGTAGGGTTATTTTGGGCTGCCAGTCTTTATTTCCACTATGTATGAAAGCCAGTTCAAATAAAATGTATATACATTCTTATATCAAAATTGAAATCAAACATTTTTTATTTCCATTTGGTGGGGGGAACTTATATACAAATTTGAAATAAAAATGCTATATAGAAAAGGCTTAATTTTCATATAAATTGCTATATCAAAAAATATAATTTTTAATATTGATTTTTAGATACATTTGTATATCAAGAATATTGTGTTGTCTATTCATTTTTATGTACATATGCATATTAAAAATAGAATGTTTTATATACATTTTTGTATGTTCATATTAAAAAGATAACAAAATACTTTTGATATTATTTTCTGCTTCCGATCACATCAGGGTGGAACCCCACTGCGACGTCATCACTGCGTCACTCTCCAAAACACTAGATTCACAGTGCCCATTCTTTCGGAGCTCACTTCAACCCACATCCAAACAACACCCCCGTCGGATGCTTTCTATAAAATGTATATTCTCTATAAAATGTATATTCACTTACATCCAAATATATAAAATGTATACCCACTTTATATACAAATATACATTTTATATCCATTGATATAAAATTACACTCACTTCCTGTAAAAATATACATTTGATATAAATTGATTTAAAAAAATGATGATATATTTTTTATATCAAATGTATATTAAGTTTTTATCAATGCATATCAAAAGCGGGTGAGACTAAGAGCGTAAACGGGGGGCATGACCACCTTTCAAAATTTTGATGGAGACAAAAGGGGGATCCTTATACTACTATCATGGTTTAGGAAAGGAATGTCTGTGGCCCCCTCTTTTTTTCTAATCATTGATAAATGAAGACACCCAAAGTTTCTCTACAATTAGATATCTACCATGGGGTGGTAGCACAATATCCTATTAGGGCAGATAGGGGCATATGGCCACACTCCCTGGAATATTGCCACATCTCTAGACAATGGACAATGTTAAACCTTGTTGGGGGACACACAAAAACTGGGGGAAAGTGCATGAGAATAGGAAATTCATGGTAGATGAACAACATGTGCAGCATTCTTTTTAGAGGTAGGTGCTTCAAAAGGATTAAGCCTTTGCAAGCACCAGTGATGGGAATGAACCTCATTACCTTATCATGCATCCTAGGATAATTTTCTACATATTAGTGGCAGGGCACCTATTCCACATAGCCGTCATATGACCAGTGGGACAGCGCACCATTTCAAGGCCTGTAGCTGTTGTGACTATGGAATTTTGCACTGCTTGTTTACTACATGGAGCAGCAAGTGGCACCTTGATCTTGAGACCAATCCATAGGTACCCTGGGGTGAAACACAACTGGTAAAGTATAAAAAGAGATTTTTTCTTTTAAATGTCTGTTACGATAAGGTCAGTTTAAAAAATGCATGGGGAAAAGGGGTAAGAGATTAACAATAAAAGAAGATTGCATGAGTAGTTGCACCCATAACAGTGTAGGAGGACAGCAAGGCTGTAGGGTGGAGTCCACATAAGGGAGAAAGAGACAATAAAAAAACCTCTAAAAAAACTCATTCAGCACACCTTTTTGCAAAAGCGGTTTTTAGAAAAGATAATTTCACATGGAACTGTACAGCCCAGTCTGAATGGACAGTGATCCAGATTGCTATATTTTTCTTATTACATTTATGGTTCTGTATGGTAATCTGCAGCCGTTTCTCATGGTCTTTGTTTTTGTATCTGGTTCTTTCTACACAGCTTTGACCCCGACCCACGGCGGCGCTACACCTTCTGGACATTTGTTTTTGGAGGCACATTTCTGTGGATGTCTATGTACGGCATAAACCAGGCACAGGTGCAGCGCTACGTGGCCTGCAAAACAGAATGGGAGGCTAAACTGTGAGTAAACCATGAGATGGGATATTCGGATGTGCCACGTGGGGCATGTAATGGCAAAAAATAGACCCCGAGGATTGTACCTCAGAGTGCCCTATGTCTCGTGTATGTAGCTCATCTAGTCCTTACATTTTGGCAAATCTTGTGCATGTCCTCCAGCATTTGTGACCATAAAGACAAAACGAGCAGTAGCTGATTTCAAACACAAAACAGAAATAGATGAGCTACTGTTCTCCGCACCTACTTCTCTCACCACTGCAAACTCTCCTCAAACCTCCCAGCCATCCTGGTTTCACTATGCCAGAGAGATTCTCCTCCACAGTGCTTTCTGTTTCAGATCTCTAAATCTGGGACAATTAACCACTATCAATTCCCTGCACCTGCCTCCCTCTGGCCCCTCTCATATCCCCACCATTTCCCAACTGTGTTGGTTCTCTCTAACTTCTCCCACTCAGCTGACTTCCATCCCAACAACAGTCAACCCCTGATGCACACCTGTTGACCCATTTCCCTCATAGATGGTCTGGAACTTGCACCTCTTGCCGTCATCTGAATCTATTCTCCCTTTTTTCTCCCTTTCGCTTGGGGCCTTTCATGAATGCTTTATTTTAGCTGTTGTCCCAAAGATCCTCAAGAAGCCTCCAGTGGTCACCAACTAATCCTACTAATTATCAACCTTTATCTCTCCTTCCTTATTATTGAACAATAATGAAGGGTTGTCTTCAACAGGATACTCATCAACCATGATAAAAGTGACCTTGAAGACAATCTCCAATCCAGATACTGCAGGCAACACTGCGGAAAAAGCTCTTACCCATGTCTCAATTGTTCTGCCTCACTCTCCTTGACCTCTCTGCTGTCTATGATATAGTGTCCCTCAGTGCTCTGCCCTCAGCTTGTTACTCTTCATCCTGTATCCCAGGTCTCTCTGACAACTCTTAGCCTCCTTTGTCTACTCTTATCTCTTTGCAGATGTTTCCCAAAACATTTATTTTTCACTTCCCTCATCCTCATCTGTCTGCTTGCATCTCTTATTGTCTCTCAGCAGCCAGGGAATGGATGGCTCTTTGTTGTATCATTCTTAACTCTGCAAAGAAAAAAGTCACTAACATTTCAGCCTCCAATGCCCCTAGCTCCTTCACTCGCCCAATCATTTTCTCCACTAACTTGCATTCCTCTCCCAATATGGCATGCAACTTTGGAGATCTTTTTGGCAGCAATCCCAGTCTTCACTACCTTAGCCCTCCTAACACAAATAACCTGTTCAATATCTGGAATATCTGCCCTCCCCTTACGTAGCGTTCCATTAAGGCCTTATTCTAACTATTGTATTCAATTACCCTGACAGCTGCACTGACTCCACCTTACCCATGCTCTCTAATTCTTCTGCCCATTATATCAAATACCAAATACTCAACTTCCTCTCCCTCTATATTCTTCACCACTCTACTCCCATTCTAGATAACTGTGGGGGATCCATGCTGGTTGTCTCTCTATGCAAAATCAGTCCCTTTTCAAATGTTTACTCCTTGTCTTGAAATTCATCCATGGGCTCCACACACCCAACCTGGCATAAACTATCTTCCACTAGTCTCTTCCTCACAACCTCTGGTCAAGCACCCTCCTCAATTTCTCCATTCCTTGGGCACCCTGCACAGCCCCTTGCTTTCCAATCATTCTCCCTCTTTGGCCCTTACCACTGGAACCCACTGGAACCCACCACCCCACCTCATCAAAAAATAACACCACCACCCACTCATTTAAATGTGCCCTTAAGCTCCACCTCTTAACGGAGCACCGTTAGTATCACAACACATCACTCCTCCTTGACTACCGTAGCACCACTGTACATAGGACAATACTCCTTGTAAAAATATATCCTGGCCCCTGGATTACTATCTATCTTGTCTCATTCCTTGTCTGTGTGTCATGCATTACCCACCATTAATAAGTCAATTGCTAATTACTGTTCCTTTTATCGTAAGGCACATGCTTTGGGAGTATCCTGAACACTGCTCTTGCTAGTAACAGCAGTGTTCAGGGTAATCCTGAAGTGGTGTAAGCATTGTACATTGAAAGTGTTTTTGGTCAAAATACCTGTTGTCTCGCAATAATTATGATACATACTCACTAACACCTCAACATTGGAGAACTTGCAATAACTACTGTATTGATCAACAATCATTGATTTGTGATTGTTTCTATCAAGCCTAGCAATTTACCAGGGAACTCACTGTCCATCCTCAGCCATCAGAAATGTCAACCTCTTGCAGGTTTCATTCTCTGTGATTATTAGAACATCATGTTACACCCACCTGCAGTACACCTTGACCCTCTGCTTCACCATGTCCCCAGGACCTCAAAGTAACTGCGAACATAAGTTTGCAAACTGTCCTTTCCAAACTCCTGTTTGGTTATGCAAGAGATAACCCATCACATCAGCATAGGGAGCTGGCTGGCCAGTGTAAGAGAGAATTTTCACTGTAAAATAATCTCTACGATCTATCCGTCTATGTATGTTGGTACAAAGACTAATAAAATGTTGGTGAAGATCTCTTTAAGTCAAAATGTATTTCATGCAGTGACCCACTGAACCTCATCTTATATGATCTAACCGGAAACACAATTTAAGAGATATATCGCAAATATTTTTTCCTGCATAAGGACAAAGATCCACTGAAATTTCAGTATACTGACAGTAGCCCTTTCTCTGATTTAATCCTTTTTCACAGTTTATTTACAAAATATAAATCTTCAATTTGCATCGAACATTTTTGCCATCAAAATTCTACAATGCAAAAGGCGGTACAGTTGCCATATTTGAGGAGCGTCCTGATGACATGTGGTTTATCAATTAGGCCATCTCGGAGCTGTACGGTTAGTGGTAGATCTTACCAAGATATAACACCCACACAAGAAAAGCATTTGTTTATTTAATAGTGTTCCATAATGGGCATCATGCCCACTTCAGAGCACTGTACGCTAGAGAGGGGCCGACACAGGGGATGTACAGGGGAGGGAGAACAAGGAGAAGGAGTCTGATTTTAGCAAAATATAGTGTTACATTCCTGGACTCGTGGAGCTATTTTAAACAATCATTAGCAAAGTCCATAGAGCTGGTTTTGTTTTAAAAGGCCAGAGTTTTTGTGGAAAGTCCTAACAGGACAAAAAAGGCTATTCTCTATATTTTCAAAGCCAGACCTTTGCCAATAACTTAATTACAGATTTGCTATTGAAGATCCATCCCAATCGACTGCTTCATGACATCTGCACGTTTCCAAGCTCTCGGGTTTCCGCTGCAGTCTTATCGTGCATGCTCCGGAAATCTTCAAGAACTCATGTGCATACTCATGAAGCCATGTTGTTGGCATTGGCTTCTTTATTCCTGTAGAACATGTTATATTTTCATACAGGATGTCTCAGAAAGGATTGAATGGAGAGAGTTGAGTGGATGCAGAAGGCTGTGAGAAGTAACAATCTACACAATTCGTTCTAATTTCGAAAAGCTTGCTCCGAACATTACACTGACACGAAGTGCCACAATTGCTTTAACAAATGTGATGCACGCGACAGCCCCACACCCCTTCCACACCAGCGTTCTGAAACTTTATGGAAACAATTAAGCTTGCTTTAAAAACAAGTTTTATCTTGCAGTCACTAGTGTGAAGGCGAGCATGTTCCCAATATTGTTCATGAATATTTTTTAGAATTATTCATTCACTAAACTAACATGTTATATGCCACAGGTCAATGTTGTCACACACAAGGAAAAATCATCCTGAATTAAACATTACTTGGGAGGTGAAACACACAAGTATCATATTATTGTCAAAGGTTATGTGCCATTCCAAGATGACAAACGTGAAACCGCTGCTTTAGCCAAGATGCAATGGACTATGCAGCTGATTGTTATGGATTGGGAACTTTCAGGCAGCTGAGTAAGAGCAAAACCATGCAGAGTCCTAGGAGTATTGATAATGCGTGACTGGCATGAGGCGCTCTGCCCATTGATTTGTAAATGTAATCAAATTGCTGGTTTCATATCTCTTCAAAGTTCAGATACAAAAATATGCATGTGTTGCAGTGTCTTTATTAGAACAGGATGTAGGCCGACAAGTGTTTCGACTTGCATCGTTTTCAAGGCCTTCATCCACTGTTGTATGCTCTTCATAGATGGGAATACATTTGTAACAATGGATTCACGTTAGTAATTACTCCAATCTAAAGACGTTTCATTCCTCTTGGTATAAACCCATGAATGGTATTATGATGTAGAATTTGTGTTGTTCGTCTTACTGGTATAGTCCATATGAATCCATAGAATGTTGTTGTGTATTAACCTTATGGTTGTAAATCCTATGAGGGCTCAATACCTGGGTCTGCAGGTGTTTCCGAGGCCTTGTTTAGACTATTACAGTGTTGCATCTTCTAGACAGGCTTTGACAAGATATACTTTAAAGTACTTCAGCACCTTCAAGTAGGCTTCCTCTGAATATCTCTCTTCAAAAGCGACAGCCTCTTTGCCTCTCTTGTTTGTCTGCCACAATAACAACCTGAGTTCACCTTTAAAATTCACTTCTCTCTGTCTTCCACAGTCTCTGGCACAACTTCAAAATAGTCTTTACAAGCCACCAGTTTCCCTTCCCCAACGTTACCTGCACCTTTCTGCCAGCTGTCAGCCAGGAAAATTACATAAAAGCCTTGGTGCCACTCTTTTAGCTTCAGGTAATGCTTGCACACGTGTATCATAGGCCAGTTTAACTGATAGTAACTTCACAGTAACAGTTAGATTGCTTTTTAAGTGTGAGAGAGGCTGGATTTGCTGTTAATATGGGGACACTCTTGGCTTAGGCAATGCTTGTTCTCTTCCTCAATAATATATACACTTTAACTTTTTATATATGGAAGGTAGGCCATGTTAAAGTAAAGAATAGAGTTCAGTCTTTCCTTAGGAGTTACAATTAGGCACACCGACTACTTCTTAATGTAGTTTTCAGAGTATAAATATTAGTATTAAATTGTATTCCCGTATAAAGTGAAGGATAGCATTCAGTCCGTCTTTGGGCATCATAATTAGACACGCTCAACCACTCCTTCAGACAGTAACAGTTTTTAAGGGTTGAACAAAGGGTTTAAGCAACGTTTGCTTTTCACACAAGTAAAAAGGTTGTTCATATCGTACGCAAGTGCTATATTTCCATTGTTCCTGTATTACAGCTTCAACAAACAAATTCTACTTGTTTTTAACCATACCTGAGTGAATAGGAAACTGGATACTGTTGCTGGCAATGGTCACTCAAGGTCTTAAAATGCTGTGCTTCACTCACCGGCTTCTTTAACACTTGCTCTGCAGGTCGCACTGCTTTTACGATTTCTGCCACGACTTAGACTGCTTCTTAGGGACAGACACCCTTCCACTGTGTAGGTGTCTCCCATCCGGCCACATGTTTTTGGAGCCTCTCTCGTTCTTGAGACCCATAGCTTGACAACTGCTCCTCGCCTCGGTCTCCAGAACATTAGCTGCACGGTAATTACAGCAATCAGGCTCACATGGGGAAAGACAGCTCTCCTACATGCTTTCCGCTGTGCAGCCTCTGCACTTCAGAGTTTGGGGGAACAGGACCCTCTCAGAACAAGCAGGTGACATCTGCTGTCTACACATTCTGGTGTCCCTCTTGTTCTCCCACTTCTGCTTGGTTTTCCAACCTTGTACCTTCTTCCTTCTGCAACTACTGTTACAGCTTGCATTCCAGTCACTGTTCGAGCTCCTTCCAATTGCCTGCACCTCAGGGGGCCTTTTGTGCCTCCCAGGTTCCTTCTGCTGTAGTCTGTTAGGCGTGACTAATGCAACTGCATGCCTCTTCAGACTTCTTCCTTATCCCAGTACTCCTGGGATTATCGGACTTGTAGTCCCCCTTCAGCAAAGTTATTTCTTGTAAATTCTGCAGTTTGGCAAACAGCCATCAAAAGTTTTTTTTTGGTGGAAAGTTAAACAGGGGGTTTCCCAGTCTTCCTGGTCTATTCCCCCCCCCCTATGTGATTCTCCCACAGTACACCACCCCCAGGGTCTCGATCAGGAAGCGTCTGCCTTTCCTTGTCCAGACGAGAACGGTCCAAGACCAGGTTTCTGGGAGGAATCATCACCAATTCATCACAGGGAAAACAGATAAAGCACACTTTAAAATAAAGAGGGACTACTCTGGATTGTAGACAGGCAAGGATTTCAGCAGCAAAGTATCAAAGTTATTGAATATGTCTTTCAAAAGGTAGAGAAGGGGGCTCAACGGTCTCGAAGGTCCTTTTAGGAAGGCAAGGGTGATAAAGCCACATCAAATGCTTTTATTTCTTGCCGTTCACGTTTTTTAGCATTAAAACAAGAATCTGGGTGGTTTCAAGACAGACCAGGGCAAATCTGGGAGCAGTGTTGATGGGATCCAACAATGCAGTGTGTTTCATTAGTGGTGACAGCTTGCAAGTCGAAGATTCTGCAAAATGGCAGGCAATGTCAGGTTGGCAGGGCTGGACGATTTGGTGGTCTCAGAAACATAGAAACCGAGATTCGCCTTCAGCAGCAAGCAGGCTCGACTGGCTCAACACAGTGTTGTGGTACTGCAGCAGCAACAGTTTGGATCTTGAAAAGGCTGGTATCCAGGCAAGTGGTGTTGAGCTGAGAAACTGCAGAGCCAATGGTGCTTTCGCATCGGCGTCGATCGGAACTCGTAGATGTGCAGGCGGTCAAGTGTCAAGATAAAAGATGCCTCCAACAGTTCTCTTGCAGCAGCTTGGATGGCGTTGAAGGTGCTCAAGCCAGCATCAAAGCAATTTGGAAATGCAAGGAATCCCAGTTCAGAGTCCTAAGATCAAGGTGCTCTTCCTAACCAGGAATATTTGTGGAGAGCACTTGCAGGATTCTGCCACCTCCAGTGAGCAGGGTCCTGCACAACAGTGTCTCCGTTGCAGTAGGCCTTTTCTGGTCATCCCAAATAGGCCCTTTCTCCAGCTCTTTCCGCTACTTCTCTCTACCTCTAGCCATCTCCAGTACTCACTCAACAACAGCTTACACCAATAATAGTTTCCACATGTCCATTCCTTTTATAGTGACCTAGCCCGTCTTTCTGTGCCGTCCCACTCAGAAGTAAGGACAACGTCTGATACTCAGTGTAGTCGGAAGAAGGTAAGAGAGAAGAACATATTTTTATTCTGCAGCGACATTAAAATGTAAAACAATTCAGAAAAAGTAATACACACATTTAAATTACAATTAAAATAATAATCACCTGAAGGATAATACAGAATACAAAGTGTGCAAAATGTCCACGTTTCATTAAAATTGTCTAAAAATCCTTATAAATGCTGCTTTCACAAATACACATCTATCCATTAAAACATTAATATAGTTAACACATAAAAGGAACAACATTGTCTCAGCAGTTGTGCTAATAGTATACTTAATAAAATGACCCCTAAGCCACAATTTAGTAATAGCGATCAGATTTATACAGATCGGCATACAATGAAGCAGGCTTTCAGTATCCCCTGAACTGCACACACAAAACTTTGTTTTTACAAGCCAACGCATATGTCCCCTCAGGGTCAATACATTCAGTCGGTTCATTAAAATGATCCTACGATATTTGGGAGACCACATTTGCATAATCACATTGTCGGCCAGAGATCATGACGAGCAGCAATCAAATGTTCCAATGAAAGTAGCTTGACAATATATCTTAACAGTATATCATGATCAAGATAGCAAGCCCATTCTTTTAAAATCGGCAAATGCATTTCCCAATTAAACAATTGCCTATAGTCCAAACCCCATTACTAATTTAAATATATCATTTATTTTAGATAGGGGAATTTTAACTGGGGAAACAAACTCCCGATTTCCCCTATTACATTTGTAATTTTCGGGATTACTGTGCTACCACTAAAAATGATTACTGCATAGTGTAAATATTTCCGCTGTGGAAGAATACTGATAGAGGGCAACACTAGCTCTGCTCTTAATGCTTCCCCTGGAGAACTAGGACCAAGTGCCAATACCTTACAATAAGAAAATATTTAATATGATCTAAAACCTCAAGGTCCAAATGACCTTACATTTCACAACCATATAAAACAGCAGCATTCACCTTCGACTGAAAGACCTCAACTCATTTAGGGAGAAGAGTATTCTTATTCCATGATGCTCTCTGTCTTTACCTCTAAGGCAGAGTACACTGTATCTCCAACAGAATTCCAGGTGAATCATTCAAGTGTGCTCCAAAGATGAATCAATTAAGGGGAGGCTTCCCCGCAGCTATATAGGCAAAACGCTACAGTGGATTGGTCCACAGTGAACCTGTGATTAAGGATGCAATCTTGGCTGCTCTAACAAGCGCCCTTTGCCAGCTGATACCAGACCCAGAATGCCTTGTCTGCAGGAGTGGGTGGGAAATGAATATTAGGAGCCCTACCAAAATCCAATATGCCAGAACCCTCTCTAGACTGAAACACAGTCCTGGACTATTCTAACTCTGCCTCCTTCCATGATGACTTCAGTAATCAGCACCATGGTGGGAGGTGGCCACTGTAGTGAACGGCCTTTCTTTGAAGCACCGATTCCAAGGAGACCTCCCAGGAAGTGGTCCTGTTCCCAGGAGAAAGGTGATAACCATTTTTAAGGGGATCAAAAAGAGGACTTCCTAGGCTGGACCCAACATGGTTGTTGTGGGTACCACCAGCCAGTGGAGTAACTTTGCTGAAAATGGTCAGGGGACATGACATGTAAAGGATAGGGGCCCCTTCCAATGAAGGTGACACAATGGTGTGCCACGATTGTTGGGGGGACAAACACCCTTGCCCCCCTAAAATTACGCCCATGCCCCCAGCCCAGACAGCTTAAAATACACCAGGCCCTGTCATGACTGAGTCATGGTCCACTGAGCATACAGTAATATGCCATAAAATGCTACTTGCGATGTAATTGTGTAATCTCAGAAGCCACCCTGGCAAAAATACACATGGCTTATATGCAACTTTAAATAATAGTCAGCAGATTTCTGTAAACACAGTTATATTTTGAACCAAAGGCACCTCTATCTTGTTGAGTTTTGGCTTCCAGCAGCTGTGTTCAGGAATGCATATTTCACCTTTGAACCTGCCATGCTGGCACTGCAGAACAACAGCTGGAAATGTCAGGAGATGGTCACAGCAAGGTACATGCGTGAATTATGCTGTTTTTCATGGAGAATTATGAAAGCGGGGTCTGGTTAGCAGATCCCACTTTTAGAAACAGAATTACCCAGATCAGTTTTCAAAACCAAAAAGGTTCTGGTTTACCACACCACAGATGTTCTCTCACACATGGAGCAGCTACCCTGCACAGCACAGGCAGCAGCAACAGTGCAAGCTTCCCTGTGAATGAACTCGCACAACAAATGCAGAAGCAGAGCGAACATTAACACAGTTACCAGAAGGGAAGGCGTGCCTTATACAACTGGTCTAACACGGGCAGCATAATTGCAGGTTTCTTTTCAGAAAACAGGTACATTAACTTTAACCGTGAAGGCTTTCCACCCACATAACATATACAGCATTTTTAGCAGCAGTCCGTGCTTCTCTACTACAACTAGTCCGGGACCAGTGGTAGAAGTGTATGAAAAGAAGTAGTGGAACTGTGACCTCGGCCGGGACGCGGTCGGCGGGTACATAGTGACATACGACAATATGGAGTGTGAGGAGAGATTCCTTCTTAGTGTTATCAGCACCTCCCCCATGGATATGAAGCCAGCTAGAATCCATCCACGTTATTTCACTTAGGCTTCATAAATGTATGTTTCTTAAGAGAGCTTGGCTATGCTGGTCAGGTCTAACATGGCGACATCTTTTTCAGAAATAAGTAAGAGAGGTTATTTTCTCTACAACAGATTCAATGCGGTCGCGTCCCCTTGGGGAGTGGTTTAGCAAAGTGAAAACCACATCTGAATGGTTTAAATAAAAAGAAAATCCCAAGTTGAGACTGCGCCCAGTTTGTTGAACAAGTGTTTTATTGTATGGATGCCCTTTACGATGACATGTATTTCGGTCCCTCTTGGACCTTTTTCAAATCAGGGCTAGTTTTAAATATCAATCAAACAAAAATGAGTGGTCACAAAATTATGAAAATAAGTTCCAGATAAATATGAAAACATGGAAAAATGAAGATCACAAAAATGTTCATTCACATGTTAAACCATTTGCAACAAAAAAGTAGATGAATCAGAACAAGCCATAAAAAGTAGCAACACTTAATAAATCAAAGTAAACAAAAATACCAGATAAAAAATGGATTGGGGAAAAGGGATGATTGGTGGGGGTCAAGAGATGGGCAAAATCACATTTTCATTAGTCAATGTTACATGTAGTATCACATCATCAATCAAGAAAAATTAAATGTAGATTGTCTCTTTTTAC
This sequence comes from Ambystoma mexicanum, assembly GCF_040938575.1. Classification (NCBI taxonomy): domain Eukaryota; kingdom Metazoa; phylum Chordata; class Amphibia; order Caudata; family Ambystomatidae; genus Ambystoma; species Ambystoma mexicanum. The sequence goes on from NC_090921.1 coordinate 353,307,600, forward strand.
CTTATTTTCATATATACTACCCCTTTGGGTTAAAGCCAATAGTAGTCTCTCTTCAAGTCTCGAATATATATCACCTCCAATTGTATGTGTCAAATCACCATAGATATCACCTCATACTACGAGATAGTGTAAATTGATGAACAAGATAGTATAGATGAATGAACTCAAATATCTGTTACTTAGACTGCCTTATTAATAATACTGTGTGTATCCGTCTATTTTATACATAGGTTTGTGAGAAAGTAATGCCCTTTCATTATCATTCCGTTCCTTGGCTGACTCAGTTTGTGGCTTCAAAAGTGTTCTGACAAACTAAAACTGTGCGCGCGTGATTCGCTGCGCACGGCAAACAATAGCAAAGTTGCCGAGCGTCTGAAACTCAGTCCCGAGGACACGGCAAGTCAATCTATCCAGCACAGCGTGTGCTACACTTGGGATGGTCTCTTACCGGTCAGCCTGGTTCTCGCGTCTAATCGCATGCGGTGAACTCTCCTGAGGGGAAAGCGGTCTGCGCTTAGCCCTTCATTAGTGTATTCTAGTTGTCATGGAAACGGATCCTTGCTCTGGTCCGTTTTCTTTTTTGTGTGTAACAGCATTTGTCCTGTGTTCACATGGCGGCCATTTTAAGCTAGTGTTTGTATCATTACACTGATTCATTGCGTACATGTTTCTTGTTGTATTTACAATCTCTCTTGATATACTATCAATAAGTGTTGGTAGTGTATTAGTTCTAAATTAAAGTCACTATAATATTTCTACACGGAACCTTATTGAGCAATCCTTGTTACTTACAATTACGTAGTGGTTGTGTGTATGTTTGAGATGGGTTCCGGTGTGATTAAAGCAAGTAACAGCTTAGGAATCGCTATCTACTTACATTGATGTAACTGATATCACTCACTACGAGTAGCAATACGAACATTACAATTCTCATAATGAGATAAACTGCAACGGTGTCGTACTGAAACCTGTCCAGAAACAAAGATATACGTAACTTATTGTATCAAAAACATGCTAATTCATTTTAACAGAAAAGGATTATACAGAAGTATAGGGTCCTGTAAAGAAAGGACACCATCTCATTATCCGTGTTTAGTCCAAGTAGTGTGGAGTTCAGTTTGCAAATTATTCTCGCTTCTGCTTGTCTTAATTTCTTTTCCTTGTTTCCACCTCTTCTACCAAGTGAAATCTTTTCAAGGCCAATAAATCTTATTTCAGATTTGTTGGCCATCTGATGTTTTTCCTGCCAATGACAGGCCAATGGTAGTCTTGGGTCTTGACTTCCAATTTTAGCTAGATGTTCTCTAATTCGTATCCTGAGTTCCCTGATTGTGCTGCCAATATAGACCAAATTACATATACAGATAATTCCGTAAACAACATAATTTGATCTGCAGTTGATTGGTTGTAGACTCTTCAGTGTTGTATTGTTAGTGCCAGTAAATGTGTCCGTTTTGTTGTGGGCAAATTTGCACATTGTGCACGTACCACACTTCCTAAAACCATCCGTAGATGATTTCAGCCAGTTCGTTGGTTCTTCGCCAGTCAGGTGTGGTAGGTTTGATGGACTCAATTTGTTCTTTATTGTTGGTGCCCTTTTTTATATCATCTTTGGTTTATCATCCACATTATTTGCAATATTCTCATCTAGTTTGAGAAGGTACCAGTGTCTTGCTAGTATTTTGTATAGATTTCTGTGGACACTAGTATATTTAGTGATGAAACCTATTGTTGGTTGCTCCATCCGTTTAGTCTTAGGTGTTAGTGTTTGCTCTTGGGTTAGTGTTATGCATTTCTCTAGTGCTCTTTTGACACATTGTTCTGTATAGCCTCTTTCTAGAAACCTCAATGTTAGTAAATTGCACTCCTTCTCAAAATGTTCATTTGTTTGGCAATTTCTTCTTGCTCTTATAAATTCACCTGTAGGTATGTTCAGGATTGTTGGTCTGTAGTGGCAGCTCCCTGCGTGTAAGGTCGAATTCACTTCCGTTGGTTTCCGATATGTACGAGTTCTGATCTGATTGTTGTCAATGTATATTGTGAGATCGAGAAAATCTATACTTGTCTCATTGCAGTTGCCCGTAAACTTGATTCCCATATGATTTTGGTTGATTCTGTCTTTAAAGTCTATAAAGTCTGTGGTTGAACCTTTCCATATTATTAATACATCGTCGATGTATCTCATCCAATGCACCAGTTTATTCCCATAGGCGTTATCTTTGTAGATTATTGTATCTTCGAACAAACCCATGAAAATATTTGCTAGGGCCGGGGCATATTTGGTGCCCATAGCTACGCCCTTTGTTTGTCTGTAGAAGTTGTTGTTGAAGTTGAAGATATTACTTTCAAAGGTCAATTCCAACATTTCTTTCACCATTTGAATTTGTAGATACATCGATGCAGAATCCTCCTTAAAGGTATGATCAATCGCTTTCAGGGCCCATGTGTGCTGGATCGATGTATAAAGTGCGCAGACATCCAAAGTTGCAAGTTGATAATCATTTTCCCAATTGATGCCTCTCAGCTTAAGAATGACCTCCGTAGTGTCCTTTATGTAGGACTTCAATCTCTTTGCTCTTGGTCTTAAGATGTTATCTAAATATTGAGAAATGTTTTCTGTTGCCCAACCTATTCCGCTGAGGATAGGTCATCCTTCTGGTATATGTTTGAATCTCTTATGTATCAAAAAGTACATGATTGGTGTAGTAGGTTCTTTGATTGTGAGAAAGCTTCTTTCATCGTCCGTAAGTAGACCTTTGTGGTGCCATGTCTTAATTTGTTGCTCCAAATTGAATACTATTTTTTTCGTTGGATTAGAGAGTAGTGTTTCGTAACAGTCTGGGGTAGTCAAATGCGTCCTTGCCATCTCCAGGTAGTCTTCTCTATTCATAATGACTATGTTTCCCCCTTTAGCTGCTTCTTTTATCACAATCGAGCGGTCGGTCTCTAGAGTCCGCAAAGCTTCTTGTTCCTGTAAAGTCAAGTTATGTTTCGTTCTAGTTTGTTGTCTTTTCCAATCCGTCTGATACAATTCTTGTGATACTGCCTTGTAAAAGGTATCTATGATGTTGTCTGCTGCAAATTGTGTACGCATTTTGAAACTGGTTTGAGCTCGTTGGTTTGTAGCGTGTAGATTAATACACAGTATTATTAATAAGGCAGTCTAAGTAACATATTTGAGTTCATTCATCTATACTATCTCGTTCATCAATTTACACTATCTCGTAGTATGAGGTGATATCTATGGTGATTTGACACATACAATTGGAGGTGATATATTTGTTTGATTTGTATTTTTTATGAAGGGATCTAACCCGAGACTTGAAGAGAGACTACTATTGGCTTTAACCCTAAGGGGTAGTATATATGAAAATAAGGTAAAAAGAGACAACCTACATTTAATTTTTCTTGATTGATGACGTGATACTACATGTAACATTGACTAACGAAAATGTGGTTTTGCCCATCTCTTGACCCCCACCAATCCTCCCTTTTCCCCAATCCATTTTTTATCTGGTATTTTTGTTTACTTTGATTTATTAACTGTTGCTACTTTTTATGGCTTGTTCTGATTCATCTACTTTTTTGTTGCAAATGGTTTAACATGTGAATGAACATTTTTTTGATCTTCATTTTTCCATGTTTTCATATTAATCTGGAACTTATTTTCATAATTTTGTGACCACTCATTTTTGTTTGATTGATATTTAAAACTAGCCCTGATTTGAAAAAGGTCCAAGAGGGACCGAAACACGTGTCATCGTAAAGGGCATCCATGCAATAAAACACTTGTTCAACAAACTGGGCGCAGTCTCAACTTGGGATTTTCTTTTTATTCATAAATGTATGGTCAGATTTCAGTTCAGCTGCAACTGCTATATCATGGTAGAGTGAAGCGGTATGCTTTACCTCAAAAAGTAAAGTTCCGGAATGGCGAATATAGTAGTAAAATGTAGTCAAACTATTAACAGTGAAAAATAAAAGTAGTGGCACTCCGCTCCCGACCGCAACCGCTCACTTCGATCGCTGTCCAGGACAGGCAACCACAGTGCAAGCTTCCCTCCCACAGATCATGCACAGCACCGTCAGCAGCAGTGCAAGATTAATTCTCAGAGAATAGGTACAGCACAGGCAGCGGCAGTGTAAGCGTGGCACCCAGAGAACAAGTACAGCATCGAAAGCACCAATATAATGTTGGTGGAGCAGGAGGACTGTCCCTCTACAGTTTTGACACTCATGCGTTAGGCACCCGATTGTTTCTTAAACGTCACCTATACTTAAATATCATAGAACACGTGAGTCTGTTTGTAACCGATGGCATTGAAATTTACTCCTGCCTCTGCAACTTTTATTGGACGGTGCAGAAAAGTCGAGAAAGGAGTGGAGATATTGGAATGGATGAGAAACAGCAGGGGCAGGGCTGCCACTTGTCTATCAGAGGCCCTGGATCATGAAGCTTGTATGGGTCCTCTGCCGCATCATTCACTTTAACACAAAATCTCAGACACTCGTTTACATCATTTCACTGACCGTTCTTTTCTTATGCCATCTAACTCAGTGGCGAAGCTGCCCCCGCTTCCCCCCTGGTGTCCAGTGCGCCCCCTCTGCCTACCGCTGGTGGCCTACTATCTGCCCCACCCGGCACCAAAAGCTGCCTCTGCTACTAATCCAACTCCACTCATTGTTTTAGGTCCTTCTACCATTCCCTCTGTCCCTAACTGAGCTTTATTCAAAGACAGTAGCAAACTTGTTGTGCACCACCATGCTCCTGCCGCAGCCCGTTACACAACCACTGCCTAAAGTAAAGGGACTGCGTGAATAGAAACAGAAATTGACGCCAGAAGGAGGTATGCTGAGGGAGCGGGCGTTGGACATCTTGTGACTGTTCTGCCTAGTCTAGAGGCTAGTTCATCATACTTTTGTCAACATTTTAGGGGTGCTGAAGCACCTCCAAACTCAAGGTTAGTGCTGTATCTGGTAACAGCCTTCATGGAAGACTGAAAGGTGAAAGCAGCAGCCATGTCATTTGTTTTTTATTTTCTCTCCTTGTTCTGACTCTTGTATGGCATCAGCCCTACACTCCGAGGCTGTTTAACTGCATTTGATGAGGGGCTATTTTAGCAAATTTTTTGGCTGCATTTTTTAAGGGTGCGAGTAGTGTCAGAGAGTAGGTACAAAGGAAGGTTGAGGCTTGGGCGTTAGAAGGTGGTAAAAGGGATGTACAGGGGGTGTCCCCGCCATAGTAAATGTGGTGAAGTTGTCCCAGGAAGTTGTTGCCGGCTCTCTTATGCGAAGTGCAGAATCCTTAGACTCTCTGTGGTAGGGTAACGCCAAATGCTCTCTTTGGCTGGACCAATGTACCCCCACCTGACTGGCTTTGTGTGGCAGTCGTTCACTAAAAACAAGAATCAGACACTTTTTTTTTAAATTTACGTGCTTTGGTTATTAGAAAAGCCTTTTGCACGAATAATGTTTAGTTCCATTAAAAACATACATTATGTAAACATTACATTCATTACAAACATTTTAAAAAATAGTTCTTATCAATATGAAAACATTTATAAAATAGCAATCCTTCAAAAAAATATCCTAAATTTGATTTATATTCTAAAAACAGATGAATCCACATTTGTTAAAAATACCTTTCCAACTAGCTATTTCCATCAGTTTATCACAAACAATATGAGGTGGACCAATTGATTTGTAATAGTTTATGCAATTGAGCTTAGGGCCCTTTAGGAACGTGCATGCAATGGATGGGATCACACAGAAAAACTCTGAATCCAAATAACCAAACCCACTCAGGAAGATGCCAAAGTACTGTTTTATTAACAATTATCTAAAACAGTGAGTTTACAACGAACATCAACGGACGTACGCTCAGGTTCTCTCAGCGCTCTTTTCATAAAACATAGTTTATATATCAGCAATACATCAGAGGCGGCAAATAATGAAAAACCTAGTAAGGGAAACATCAAAGTACACATTCTATAGGAACTAGGATTGTGATTGGCTGTCCACTATCAGGTGGACAACATATGCCTACCTCTAAAACATGTCATCTTCAGAAACATTAGATACACTGTTTCTCATTGGTTTTCAAACTATAAGGTCTTTCGTTATATGGACCACTACAATTGGTTGCCATGCTTGTGCCAGGTCTGGAACATTCGGTTCACTTAGCAGCACATAAACCCAGAGCCAGGTGCAAGGAGATGGGGCATGACACTACCTTCCCACCCAATTAGCCCAGCATCTCTCACCACCCATGCCTTCTGCCAAGATTGTCTTTGAACTTGGCCTTGCAAAAGTATCCTTGTCTTCAGAATATATGGGCGTGCAAACTCTCACTATAGTGTTCTGGGACTCCCAAGTCTGAACTCTATTTTCATCCTTGGCTCATGTGACAGGAGACCGCAATTTGGTCAATTTTTCAGGTTTTAAATGCTCTAAATGAATAAAACTAGGCACTCTTGGTGTTTGTTCTTTGCATCTTATCAAGGGATGATTCATCCTTTGCACGTTCGCTCCATTCCTGAATAGATAGCTGACCTTGGCTGCTTTAGTCTTGACTCCAGGCCAGACAACCTTGCCATGCAGCTCCACGATTCAGCTTATTCTTGCCGATACACAGTTTTCGCTTTCCACTTCATGAGTCTTAGCTTACTAAATTCATGATACTGATGTCCAGCTTCTATTCAAATGGCGGCTTCACCTGCATTCTATTCACTACATATATCCAGCTTCTATGATGACTTACACTACTTGTGTTTCAGCGTCTGTACAATTACTGAACAGTTGATTCTCTGTAGCACTTCGTGCACATGTAGTCTTCTTTTTTGTATTTAAAAGGTTCTCTTGATTCTTTACTTCATCATTAGTTTCTGTAGGATCCATACATCCTCTTCAGCCAGTATCCCGGGACATCGTATATGTCCACGGTGACGTCACTAGCTTCTTTCTTTGCTCTTTTATATTCCTTCAAGGAGTTCCTCCGTTAGGTATTCATCACTTCGGGGATACATTTGGTAGGGTTGTCTCGATGGGTATCTTCTTTCGAACACACACTGTGGTATTAGTACAACTGGTGTTAAACACAGCATAATCTCAGGTCTACAACGTATGGGGGTTGGTGGGACAGGGTTTCCTGCAGAAGCATGCAGCTGCTCCTCTACATTCCCCCTCTGGTCGAGTCCTCAACCACCTCCTCAATCATTTCCACATCCTGGTATTTTTTCTTGAAGAAGTGTTTCTTTGGTGTCCATATCACCATCATCGCCCCTCCCCCCACAGGGTGCCTGCTGATTTGACATTTTCATCTACACTCCAGGTCATGTAGTTACATTGTCCATTTAGGGTACAATAGACCCATCGCCCCAGGTACTTCTTATGATTCTTTGGATACAGGAATTGTACAGGTTTGACATCGATCATGATCTTCATCCCTACCCCCTTCTTTGCTGTTTTCTTGCATTGGGCAATCACCATCCTGACTACACAGAATTCAAACATTACTAACACCAGTATTATTCCAAGAACTTTAAATATTTTTGCCACCACTGTGGAATCCATGAAAACAAAAAGGCAAACCAGCTGTCATCTTCAAAGTCCTCTGTCTCGTCTTCCAACTTGGCATGCAGGTCTGCCAACAACGTTATGGCCTCTGTCAAGGTTCCATTCTGGTCATCATCAGAAGGTGTGAATGTGCAACATGATGGCACAATTTTGGCGCAAACTCCTCCTTCCATTGTGGTGATCATATCAAGGAGATATCGATTCTGGAGGGTCATTAGTCGTATGGCCTCAGCGCTGCTGCTGACCCTACCCCTATATTGTGTGGTGTTCCCCAGGGTTCCTGTGTCTCACCAACCCTATACAATATCTTCACCAAACCCTTGTTCGACGATTTGGACCTTCTGGGTATCACCTACACTAACTATGCAGATGACACACAGATTCTCCTCCCACTTTCCGGGGATCATAGGAAGGACTCGGAGTTGGTGAACAGGGTATATCTCGTTGTTCAAGCATGGATGGCCACACATGGCTTGTGCTTGAACGACGACAAGACGGAGCTGATAATTCTGGGATCACACACAAATACCAAAAAACTAGGCCAGGAATTCTCATCCTTTAATATCGATGGAAATACTACTAGGGTCTCCAAGGAAGTAAAAACCCTTGGCTTCTACTTGGATTCCACACTTTCATTTAATAAACAGCTTACATCCTTGGCTTCCTCCACCGCCTATACCTGCAAACTTATAAGAGCAGGTAAGCCCTTCCTTTCTAACAATAGCTGCATGATCCTGGCCAGAGCACTTATTCTCTCCAGGATCGACTACTATAATGCCCATTACAGTGGTGCTAATAAATCAACCATCCAGAAGCTACAAACGCTCCAAAACAACGCCTTGCGAGCAGCGCTTTCCATAAATAAAAGAGCACACATTTCCGCCACCAGATGGCAATACAAATGGCTATCCACAAACCAAAAAATACAATTAAAAATGATCTCCTTGACACACAAAGCTCTCAATAATGCCGCCCCAAGCTACCTCATGAACAAAATACAGAAAAAAACCTCAGACCAACCCGAGCCACCAACACCAACTGCCTAGTAGTACCTAGATTTAAACTAACCACGATTGGTGGCAATAGCTTCCCTGTGAAGGCTGCTAAAACTTGGAATCTATTACCTAACAACTTAAGAGCTGATCAACCTTACCCACTATTTAGAAGGAACGCCATCCAACATTTTATCTCCAATGACCACTAGTCACAGGCCCAACTTTGTAAGCCTCGCATTATCCTACCTGTTGCGCCCTTCTACCCACGGGTCTGGAGCGCATTAGAAATAAATCAAACAAACAAACAAACAAAACAATGGTGCTGAATCCCTTTATAGTAGTATTGATCGACTGCAAAAGCTCCCATCTGGTGATCTGTAACCATTTGCTGTTTTCTACTGTCTGAATTCCAGTCATGAATATAGCTGTCATTATCACAGCAATCTTACTGAACAGCTTGTGCTCTTCAGAAAGGGTTTCATACGCTGTTATTGATTTGGCTGAGAAATAATGTTTTCTTTTTATCCGTAATGATCTTCTCTTTCGCAAATGGGTATCCGCTTTGGGAAATTCACCAATGTTCCGATCGTTCTGGGGAATCACTAATGCTGGAACATGAATCAGCACCAGGGTGCATACTCCACCCCAATCCTTGGGCAACTTCATATAGGCTGTAGATCCACAAGCCCAATATCGATCCATAAGGATGGCTGTTCCTTCTCCCATCCTGGGGACGTCAATTGTGGTCTTGCACTCTTTGTTATATCCCACATGGTTCTTTCCATGTCTTCTGAAGCATAGTGTCGTATTAACCAACAGGATTACAACAACTGGGCCGTATTCGTCTTCTACCCAAGTCAATAGTTTGGAGTGCTTGGCCCATGACTCTAAGAATCCATCATTCACTTTCTGCACTTCTTGCACGTAGTCCGTCTTCAGAAGATGAGCTGCACAGGACACCATTCCTTCTTCCCATCACTTCTTGGTATGCACTTGTCCATAGATCAACATTTCAGTTTGTTCCCAACATCCAGGTGATCCTGCTACTTCTGTCACATCAGGACAATTCATTCTCTTAATTTCTTCAATGATCACCTCATCCTGTCCTGCAGCAGGATATACAAGCATCTTGCTCTTCCATCCAGGCTCCTTCTCCATGTGTATGTTCTTGATATAGTCATCCTGGTATGGAAACGACATATTGATCTCCATTGGAAGGTCAGCCAACTTCCTTGAAACTGTCCTCGAGTAGTGCATGCTGCAAGATGGCCGAGGCACTTCACATTGTGTTCTGAAACCTCCTTCAAAATGAAAGTCCTTACTGTAGACATAGCAACTCTCATCAGATGCTCTTTGCCCCACCTTTTTCATGAGTTCATACCACATGTTATTCCCCAAGTGAGCTGCGTTATCTAGATATGTACTTATCCCTTCATTATCTTCATCTGCATCTCTTGAATGTCTCCCAATATATTTATAGAGATCAAAGATTTTGTCATTATTCGTTTACATAGTGGGGAGAACCATTAGAGCTCTTTCTTCAGTAGAAATATTAAAATGATAGAGACAGTGAAAGATGAGGAACAGAAAGACAATGAGAACAATCATGCAAATATATATCATGCATAAAAATCTGGGCAACCATTTCTTGCGCCATCCTACTGCTTGCTGAATTTGTTCACTCTCTATGATCATGCCATCTTCTTCATTAATCATGTTTAATACAATCATCAAATTACTTTTATGACTGTGACTGTATAATTTGTTAAATTATGGCAATAAGGAGTTTTCTTATCACTGGACATTTTTACGATCCTGTAAAATGGTGTGAATGTTAACGTCTCTTCTAACAAGAGCAAGGTAAGATTGATGTATGAACACAAAAACAGCAACCACAAGCTGGTGGCCGTCACTGTCGGCAGGTACCATGTGTTTTCATCACTTAAAACAAATATTCTCCACAAAATGAATCTGGATACTGATCCCGTTTCCTATTTCTGATCAAGAACTGACATTTAGGCATAACTCTGATGCATTATTCTCTGCTTCAATATATTTTGAAAAGTTCATTTAAAAATTCCTGGAAGTCTCTGCAAGTCCGCGCACTTCCTGCTAAAATACACATATGTGTTAATCTCTAGTCGTTTTATCGTCCTTCTTCTTAGTCATCGATCGCATCTGCACACGCAGTATTTCTTCTTGTCTTGCTTCTGAATCAGCAAAAGTGGTAGGGAGGGTCTCGCCTTTATAAATCTTCACGTCATTTATGTGGAGCCATGCTCTTCTTCCTTAAATCTTAACAGCTGAAGGGGACACTTCTTCAACACATAATGGGCCATGACAGCAAGGCTCATGCCACTTTCTGGTGAAATTCCTGATCAGTACTAGGTCCCCAACATATAACTTAGGTGGTGGTAATAGTTCACTTGGATTGGTCACCAAATTATCTTCTTCCGTATTCTTGGGGCTTCCCCCCGATCCTTGACTTTATCAGAAATTAAAGAAATATTGGTAGTCATACATGTCAAATAATGATGCATCGAAGCACCTAAAGTTTTGGCTACACTCTGGACATCACTCCTAATCCTAGACGGAGGTGTAAGGGGCATTCTCATTCGATGCCCTGTAACTAACTTAAGCGGGGTGAGGTGGTGGTCTGATCCTGACTGATTCCGAAGGGCATATAAGGCTAGGGGTAGACAATACAGCCATCCCTTTTTCAAAGTCAAATTAATCGAGGACGAGGATTGAGTCTCTCACATATCCCATTCTCTTGTGGGTGATACGCAGAAGAGAACTTCTGCTTTATACTAAATAAAAGCCCTATTTGTTTGAATAACTCATTGACAAAATGTGGCCCATTAACGGATCATAGTACTTCACACACACCCCACCTAGGGAATACTTTGTGCACTAAAAACTTCACTGCGCAGGTCCCATCAGGGTGTGTTTATGAACCCACCTTGATCCACCTATAAAAGGGACACACCACCACTAATAGATATCTATATCCCTTACATGTCTGCAGCATATCGACATAGTTGATATGTAAATGCTAAAGCGGACCATTCGGTTGAGGAATTACTCATTTAATCATGCTTAGTGTATGCCCAGCAGTAAACCTTTGACACACAATGCAATTCACCATAAATAGTGCAACGTGTTCCAACAAATTAGGAATGAACCAGTCTTCTGCAATACTAACAGCAAGACTCTCTCTAGGTACATGCGTGGGGTAATGCAGCTGTTCAAGCGCAACTTTTAATAAAGTTACTGGCATCATTGGCTTTCCAGTGCTGTCCTGTCGCCATAATGCTTCCGTGGTGGATAAAGAACACCCCCTTCGTTTCCAGAGTTCTTGCTCTTCCTGTGGTGCACTTCCCTGCATTGCTATTAGTTGGGTTATTGAAAACCTACTAAACCGCTCTTGCACTAACATAGTTGTAACTGAATTCTCTTTAATACTCACGGTATCAAAACTCGTAATTTCTTGAGAATATGGAACTCTTTTGGCTTCTACATCTGCAGCACCGTTCCTGCAAGAGATTTACGAGCCGATTCATGGAATTAATGTGCACTGAAATTTTCAACGCAAGCGTGCGAAAGTGTGCGAATCGCAGTGCCAGTGCGAAAATCGCAGCAAAACCCGTGCACAGCGATTCATGGAAGTCCGTGCGTGAGGAAATTCCAGGATGTGCGCCAAAATTCTGCGTGGCGCACGCTGGCGCACACGTCTCCAAAGAGCGTGCGCTAAGCGCACACCGAAATCGCACAGAGCGTGGCGCACACAACAAAAGTAGGAGGAACAGGTGGCGTGACACGCGGAATGGGGAACAACTCGTGAAAATGTGGGCGTCACGGGGGAAGTACAGGAGGCAAGAGCGCGGAACGCCCACACGCACGTTCAAAACACGTATTCATGGAATCGAACGGGGCTAACGCGTGCGCCAAAAAAGACATGCTAATCCGGAAACACGTACGCCAGCAGGAAGCAGGCGTACGTGGACCCACGCAGCATAAAAGTGCACGCAAACAACAAACAAGCACCGACGCCAGGATGAATATACCGTTCCTAGCAGCAGTGGTCGTGGGATACCGCAGGAGGAGGAGGAGGATAATCAGGCCCAGAATTTTTACACCCAGAACCAGCCTTTTTGGGATGCCTGATGACAAGGTGTATGGTAGGTACAGGTTTCCACCTCACATAATACTCAACCTGGTCAGTGAGTGGGAGGATGACCTCACATCACCCACCCTGTGCTCCCAAGCACTCAGCCCCCTGCATAAGGTCCTCAATGTACTGCACTTCTTGGCCACTGGATCATTTCAACGGACAACTGCTATAGTGGGGGGGGTGTCACAGGCCACGCAGTCACGCTGCCTACACCAGGTCTTGGCCATCATGACTGCACGCCCATCAGTCCGCAGGCACATATACCTGCCCAGAACACCTGCAGAAAGGCAGGCTGTCATCCAGGATTTTTACGGGGTGGCACACTTCTCCAAAGTGCTAGGTGCCATTGACTGCACCCATGTGGCTGTACGTCCCCCCAGGGCATCAGAGCACATCTACAGAAACCGCAAGCACTGGCATTCCATCAACGTCCAGGTAGTATGTGATGCCAAGGGAATCATCACCTCAGTATATGCCAACTATCCAGGGTCCACCCACAACAGTTTTATTTACAAAATGTCAACCCTAAACCGGGACCTAGAAGCTGGGCGGCATGGCGATAAATGGCTGTTCGGTGAGTATAAATGCCACAGCACATGCATGCATGTCAGATACTGAGCAATGTCACAACCCCACTAATGATACCCATCACTACCTCCCCAGGGGACAGTGCCTACCCTCTGAGCACCCACATGATGACGCCAATTCAGAACCCCACCACGCCACCCAAGTTAAGATACAACACAGCCCACTTTGCAACCCGGAACATAGTGGAGCACACATTCGGAGTGCTCAAGTCATGCTTTCACTCCCTTGACCGTTCTGGCGGGCAGCTGTTATACGCTCCCCCAGTAGTGTGCAGGATCATAGTGGCAGCATGTGTCCTGCACAACATTGCAACACACCGGGGCCTGCCCGTGGACATGGTGGTGCCCCCACATCCCCAACCACAAGCACGGCCACTGCGCATGGGAGGGGAAAGGGCACGGGGTGAGGCAGCCCGTACGCAGCTGGTGGATAATTACTTCACCTAAAATCACAACCCTGTGGAGTGCACACAGCCCTGGCACATACCAGCTGACAATCAATGATGATGACATAAGGGACAGTCAACTGTCACAACCATACCAGCCTGAGATTGGTCACCTGGAAGTGTTACATTGTGTGCCCTACCTACACAAACACCACCAATGCAGTGTCATCAAAAGACACACTTCTATGCTGCAAAAATCATTAACCCCTTGCAAAATACAACATGACAACAGTGCCATGTCACCCAACCCCTCCCCAGCACCGCCACCCAACACACCATGGCATGTCATGCTATGTGAGAGCAAACAAAGCAATCCCCAAAACATCACACAAGTGTCAAAGTACAGTGTCCTCAATGGAAACTGCCCACACACAATATGCTCCCAGTAATGTAGAACTAACAACCCACATGACCAAATACTTACCAACAATACAATGCAGCTACACAACCTCAAACATAGCATAAACATGACAGTACTAAGTTAAAGTAGTGGTAGTCTTACAACCTTATCATGCCAGCTCATCGGCCACTTCCAACTGTACAGTGCTGCTGCCACGCAAATGTCCAAGTGCACTGCTTATAACATGAACTCCATCTCCAAAGTAGATGCCTTGTGAAGACATGAGGAATTAACCTGCAAATTAGGCGAAAGACATGGATGCACAAGCACATAGCAATACACCATGCAGTGTACAATTCAACAACAATATCCATTAGGAATGTATACACTGTATTGACTACAGACTGCCCACACAGCTTATGGGAGTCCTACGTCACTGTGTAAGTCAATGTCACTTGGGCACACCCTTTGCAAGCCCATGGAAACGGGAAGCAGGAGGGGTGTGCGTCTCACAAACCCAAGCATCTAACCCAAACTCAGGACAAGCCTGCATGTGCCCAGCCGGAATACAGTGGATGCCCACGGGAGCCACACAAGGCAACACACTGCAAAAAAACCAAAAAAAAAATCAAAAATCAAAAATCAAAAATCAAAAATGGCCATGCGGGGACAGGGGGGGGGAAGCCACCCAGGAGGTCCAAGGACAGGGTGCGCACCAACACCCACCTTTGTGGATGTTGGGGAAAAAAAACACCTCCATGGGCTCATGGCCTGCACGGCTATGCCAATGTGAGAGAACTGCTGCTGTCGCTATCATCACCCTCTGCTGCTGCCACAGGAGGTGGTGCTGCCACAGGAGGTGGAGGTGCAATGGAAGGCAGCCCACACAAAGCCCTGGTATGGTCCTCCATGTCAGCAAGCATGTGGGTGTGGAAGGTCTCGTTTTGGAGGATTATAGTGCGGAGATCCCCATGCAGCACCTGACGTGATGCACGGATCTCCTCCCGAGTTGCTTGCATCTCAGCTGAGAGCGAACGTGTGAGCCGCTCCAGCTGCTGTTCTGTCCTCAAGTTAGTGGAAGCCTCAAGGTCAACAAGAGTCTCCCTGAGGTGATGGAGTTGGCTTCCCTGTGGCCCTGATACTCTATTGATATCGATTGGCGTAGAGTCTCCAGTGCCGCCCGTCTGTCCCTGTTGGACGCCAACATGTCCTCCCTGTGTGATTGGCAAATGGAGTCTATTGCCTGCTGTAGTAGCTCCATCTACCTTTCAGGGGGGACAATGGAAGTGGCCACCCTCTCCATTGCTTGAGCCATCATCTCAACTGATTCTGCCTGTTGGGTTGCCATACCGTAAATGGATTGTTCCCATGCGGTATTGCCTAGTGGCGTACAGCCACCGCGTCAGCGGGCACCACACCTGTTTGGGGCAAGGCGATCTGCGCCTTGCTGTGCCGGCATTGCCTGAGGCTGCAGGACTGCATTCCCCCTCTGATCTGCTGGCCCAGGAACAGGATCAGATGTTGTGGAGTGTGACCCTGCATCCGTAACCGCCAAAGGCGGACTTACCAACACTGACATCCCCATAGAGGGTTCTACCCCTGGTACAGGTGGGTTGGACAGAACAGAATCCCTGCCAAAAACACTTACCTGCGACGCCACATAGGTCTCATCATCCGAATCAGCACCTGAATAGAGGTCTGGGGAGGTGCACCCAGAGGCACCCCTCGACAGAATGTTCCGCAGCAAGATTGGGTTCTCACCCACCACCACACCACGTCCCCCACTGGTGCCCGGTCGTGCCTGAGATTCCTCCTGGGTCTGCACCATCTCCTCAACCTCAACAGCATCAAGTGTGTCATCCCCTGCAAAAACATGAAAGACAAAAAATGGAAACAGGCATTAGCACCATAGCACACAAATAGGCCTGACAAGCTACATAACCAGTACATGATTTACACAATTTACACATGTCCCACATGACTATAACCCTCCCATGCATGCACTGTCACTGAGTTTGAAGGGGACCCAAAAGGCAGACACTGATGACACCTACATGGAAGAGCAACACATTTGCTCCATGCTGGGTAGCACTGCCATCACACATTGGCCTGTGAGTGGCATGTCCAATACACATACATGACACATGCCATCACACAGATGGCATGTACCATAGCCATGGTACATTCCACATGTCAGTGAATGAATACTGTCAGCCATCCATGTGAGATGGACATGATGAGATGAAAAATGCTACATAGTGTGGCAAAATAGGCATGTCCCACACACTGCAACACATCCAGTGTACAAAAATACAGTGATTGCAGGCCGATGTACACATCAATGGTTTGTCACTTCAACATGACAGGAAACAACTATCATATTCCACATTCAAACAGGCCCCATAAATTCCTGTGATCAGGCCAATACTCAATTAGCCTGAATGGTCAAATCATTCATCTAACAAGGTAACACATGTGGTCCAATGTGGGGTTCATCAATGACAGAAGCATGTCACAAATGTGACAATAGGGCTGAGGAATATGTAGCCAAAGTGGGAGAATTGAAACAATCAGCTTGAACGAACACTGAAAAATACAAACAATGTTGTTGCAAGATGCCACTTCAAGGGCAACTGCCGTAATGTTGAGCCAAATTACTAATGTGGGCAGAAGGGATACTGTCACACCCAAATCCAAGGCCGCTGAATGTTTTGGATGAAGCACATGGGTGACCCATACCACTCAGGCACGCACACCCTCACCTGGCACTCAATCAGAACCCGTCACCCAAACAACATACACATGCATTACACACACATGCATGGGCACTCACCGGACAATGCTTCATAATCAGGTAGTCCTCCCACACCTTGGATCTGTTCCTCTGTGACGAAGGCCCCAGCAACAGACTCATGTTCAGTGAGTTCGTTGTCCTCTTTTGGAGACCCACCGCCAGTCACCAGAGTAGCGGCATAATTTGAGGCCAGCTTGTTCTTTGCTCTGCGTTTCAGGTCATTCCACCGCTTGTAGCAATTATCAGCTGAGCGCCTCACAAATCCAAGGGCACTTATGCGGTCAGCGATGGTCTGCCAGTGTGCCTTACGTTCACCAGATGTGGTCTTGCACCCTGCAGTCACCACCATTTTGTGGCTATGTGCCGACACATAACCCACAAGTGCATCAAGTTCTGTCTCATTGAAGCAAGGCTTCCTTGAGGTACCGGAGTGTGTAGCCTTGTCTGGGGTCTCAGCCTGTCGTGCCAGAGCACCCTTCTTCCTCTTCTTTAAAGGTGCAGCAGAGCCAGAGTGGCTTACGCCGCTCTGGTCAGTAGGGGCAGAATCACCGGTGGACTGGGTAGTAGGAGTTTGGGAATGCACAATGGCCATAGGTCTTGATGCAGGCATTGGTTGCAGGGTAATGTTGGCTGGGGGAACGTTAGTTTGATGGACTGGGACTGACACTGTCCTGGCTGGGAGAGTCAGAGCTGGGGCGGATGGAGCTGCAGCTGCCCCTGCAGCCTCCCCACCCTGCATACTTTGGGCAGCAGATGACATAGCTGCCCCAGATCCACGTGGATTGGTGACAACAACTTGCACAGCCACACGTGGCCTAGACTTGCTGACCTGGAAGTCAGCCAGGGAGTCATCCTGTGCCAGGTCAGGTGCCACAATGGGCTGGTCCAACAGGGGCTGAGCTTGGATGGTGTCAGCCACGTTTCCCTCAACCATGGGGGGGGGCATGGGTGTCCCTGATTGTTCCTCCACACATGGGGGCATAGGGGCACCCTGCAAATCCCAGCCACGTCCCCTACCGTGCCCACCACACACACCTTTTGAGGGTTGGCCACCTTTGTCTCCCTTACTGTTTGGTCGCCTCCCAGCCATGGCACTGATGTTGTTGTGCGTATGGGAGTTGCAGTAAACTATTGTCCTAGGCAATTGGGGGTCAAAGGGGTAGGATACCAGATGGAATTCGTACCCTAGTGCTCTTACAAGGCTGTCTGTGACCCCTGGGGGAAGATGACGGGTCAAGCAACGCACAGGCAGCCCAAAATCAAAAATAACCATGCACGCAACCCCAAGTAGACCACGTGCATGAAAGAATGAACTTGCACTATGCTGTGGCACCCAGAAACACAAAAATAAGCGTACGCGTAATACACGCAGCCTACAATGACCTCTGAAGGGGAACGCGACACACGGGGCAAGCACAGTTGCTAAGTACGTGAGGAACTCACCGTCTGCCTGGAAAAAGAACGTGAGAAATACGCGCGTTGGCAACACCCCCACCAAAAGAAGAATTGTACGCTGTCTGAGGAGACAGGACAAAAGGAGAAGTGAACTCTGTTTGAGGTAACAGGCCCAACAAAAAATCCAAAAAGAGCTGTCAGAGGTAACAGGGAGTACGAACTAGAAACGCTGTGAAGTAATCGCGTGTGAACCGACAAGAAGTACAGATTTCACCCACTCGCTCTCCACGAAAAGTACGTACAAGGAAATGGCGTCCTACACGCAGCTTTTAAACCGGCCCACACGTACACGTCAGAGACGCGTGTACGCGGGCGCTTTCATCCAATTACACGTGATGACACTCGGACGTGCAGCTTTTCCATGTGTGCTCTGTCATCACGTGCTATGAGGGAAACGCCCACGCGCGTAATGTAACTTACGCGCCTACGCGCTAAGGGCCTTTGGTCCAATGGAATCGCGTGCGTGTGCTGACGCGCTTACGCGCTAAGGCCCTTTCCTCGAATTACACGCTGACGTGCAAGATTTTCACATGCCAAATCACTCTGTATCAAGCTGGCCACGCAAAAACACACGGAAGACCACGCTCCTGCCCTGAAGGCCATTTTTCTGCCCCCCAGAGCCCCGAGCATGCTCCCACCTGCCATCTGCTGCTGCCTGACCTCCTGCTACCCACGTGCCCTGCTATTTGGTGCCTGCACATCAGCCATCTGCAGGGGTCCAGTTGCTGTGTCCACCCCTGCTGGAACTGAAGACTCCCGACTGGGATACCATCGCTCCACAGCCCAGCCCCAGGACCCAGTTGCCCACCCACGCCTGCCTCGGGGTCGCCATGTCGGGGCAAACACCATCTGAGACCACTGGCGACCCCTAGACAGAGGGGCAGAGGGCCACCAGCTACAGTCAGAAAGAAGTTGGTGTCCTGGTGGAGCATGTCCTGGGGCATTATGATGCCCTCTTTGGAACATCACGTGCCAACAAGGAAGGACGGGATAGGATCTGGGACGACTTTGTGGTTGCCATCAACGCGGAGGGGGTGGCAACCCGCAACATCAAGCAAGTCAAGAAGCCCTGGGAGGACTTGAGGTCCAGGACCCTCACCAAGGCCCGGCGCCTCATGGAGTGGGGCCGGGGCAGCATGAGTACCATCCAGATGAGGGTCCTGGAACGCATAGCCCCAGCGCTCCACACCCAGATCCTTCGGAGGCAGACCCGTCCGGAGTTGAGCGGTAAGTGGCCAAGCATTGCTGTGTGAGACAGGGCATGTTGCAGGGTGCTGGTTGTCTGATACTTGCCTGTATGTGTGACATAGGCCATGTATGTATGTGTGTGTGCAGGGACATCATGGTCATGCATGTGAGACCACTAATGTGTGAACCACATTGTTGGTGCATGTGTTACAATGCAACATGCGGAGCAGCATGGGGAATGCACACATTAATGCATGCCTGTCTCTGTTATTGGACATGGATGGGGTTTGAGAGATGGGTGCTGCTGTCATGGACATGTATGGTGTCCATGTCTGTGTGTCTGACTTGCGTGTCTGTGACTTGTAAATGCCATGGATGCATGACACATGTCTGTGACAATGTTCAGATTCACTGATGCAGCCTACTCATCCTTGTATTCACTGTGTCTGGGGTGTACGAGCCCAGATGGATGAAACTACGGTGAAGTGTGTGCATGTGATAGGCATGACCCATGATGCATGTGAGTTTCAAACCAGCATTGTATGTTTCAAGAGTCCCTTGGACATGTATGCTAATGCTACTGCATGTGTTTTGCCTGCACTGACCCATGTGTTGTGGAGGGACATGATGGAAGTGATATTTGACAGTGCCACTCATCTGCTATTGCTTCCTGTCTAGGGGACCATTGTACAGTACCCTGATGCTTGTGTTCTATGTCTCCCTCTACACAGCGGCAAGTGATGAAAGGGCCGAGACGGCGCTGTGGAGCAAAGAAGCGGGGATGCCCCCACCGGCCGGTGACGCAAGGCCCAGTCACCCTCCCAGAATTTACCATTGTCTGGGAGTGAGGGGACTGGTGCTGGGTCTGCCACTACGGCTGCAGCAGAAGGGGTGGGTGAGCCCCCACAGGGGCTTGCAATGGCGGAAGACGGTGTGGAGCCATCCAGGTTGGTGGTTTCCACAGAGGAGGAGGAGGCCGCTACTGATCCGCACATGGGGCCTGGTGGGGGTGGTACCACTGGTGCAAGTGGTGCAGTCCAGGGCCAGGGGCAGGAGGCAGCATTGGTCACCGCGGAGGGGCCTGTGCATGTCGCTGTCCCTGACCCTGTGACTGCACCACCATGCACCAGCAGGGATGCCCCATCCCAGGCCTGTCCGCAGGTAGGGGGGATGTCCGTGTCATCTGACACTCCTCTACCTGCGGACAAGGGGACCCCTGGCCGTATGGAGAAGGTCCTGATTGGTGTCGTGTTGCGCACGCGTGACATTCGTGATGACGTGCGTGCTTCCCGGGGGGAGCATGCACGTCATCATGAAGAGCAGCGTGCCAACGTGGCCCAGTTGGGAGTGTCCATAGTCGGGGGTTTTGTACATGTGTCGGCCACTCTGGCGGCCCTCTCCTCCTCTGTGGAGACTATGCGCCAGTCGTTCTCCATGCCGTCTTCCGGCCCAGATGCCACCAGGGCCCCGTGTGGACCTGCCCTGACCAACACAGCCAGCTCAGTGGGGATCCCATCCCTGCCACAGTCGGGAGTCGGAGATCCAGCAGGGGTGGACACCACAGCAACTGGACTCCAGCAGATGGAGGATGTGCCGGCATCATCGAGCTGGGCACGTGCACGACGGCGTCGGTGGATTCCATCAGCCTGGATGCCGTCGTGCTGGCAGAGGCAGTTGCGTCGGAAGCAGCGGCAGGCTCAACGTGGGAGGCATCATGGCTCGGGGCCATCTACATCAGAGGGGCAGGCATCGGCCAGAGGGCAGGAGGACCCTGGAATGGGAGTGTCTTCGGTGTGGCAGCGGTTGGGCCAGCAGATAGGTGCGGAGCGGCGGCAGGCGGAGGAGGCATGGCTCACAATGGTCAGGGCGGAGAACTCCATGCGCAGGGCGCTGAGGCGGGCTGAGTGCCTCGAGGGAATTCGCAGGGAGTTGGAGGTTGACATGGCGTTATCCCTGCGAGACCTCGGGGACAGAGAACATGCCCGCCTCCAAGACATTGAACAGGAGTTCGATGATGCCCTGGCCAATGACATCAACAAGTGAGCCGTTGGACTTGCCCGCCGCCATTGTATATAGTTCATTAGTGTTAAGTTTCATTTCTTTTTTCTTTCATTTGGGGCGCATGGACTATGCCCCACATTTTTGTATATAGTTTTTAATTAGGTAGGTATCATTGTAGGTTTCATTTATGTCGTTGGGCTCATGGACCCTGGATTTGCTATTTGTACATAGTTTTACAGTGGATTTTTCTCCTTCATCTTTATTTTTCTTCACCATGGAGCAATGGATAGTACGCTTTTCTTTCACTTTGGATTTGCTTTGTTGGACGGTGTCTTTGGACACATTTTCATTTGGATTAATTTGGATTCTCATTTTTTTTATTTATCATTTTTTGGGACATGCTGCATTTTGATTATTATTGGCATTATTGTGTGTTTTTATTTCATTCCCTTCATTTTGACTTGAATACATTTTAGTTTCTTACTTCAATGTGTGGTCTTCTCTCATTGGTTTCATGCATGTCACAATGTGGGTTTTCTCAGTCATGTGTTGCCATTGTATGGGTCTGACAGACTTATACTCATGCGCATGCTGCTTATTTGTGATCTATCATGTAATGGTGATTTCAATTTGGAGTGGATGTAAAGCTTGGTTGGGTGTTTGGACTGTGGTGCGCTGGGGTGGGATTTGTGTGGCCATAAGAGCCAGGGATCTGGATTGTGATGACGTGTTGGCTGGGGGGTAGGGGTGCAGGGGGTCATGAGTGGGGGCCTGCTGGCAGGTGCCCCTGACTGCTGGGGGGTGGGGGAGCAGGGGGTCATGAGTGGGACATGAGTGGGGGCCTGCTGGAAGGTGCCCTGCACTGCTAGGGGGTGGGGGTGCAGGGGGTCATGAGTGGGACATGAGTGGGGGCCTGCTGGCATGTGCCCTGCACTGCTCGGGGGTGGGGGTCCAGGGGGTCATGAGTGGGGGCCTGCTGGCTGGTGCCCCTGACTGCTGGGGGTGGGGGTGCAGGGGGTCATGAGTGGGGGCCTGCTGGCAGGTGCCCCTGACTGCTGGGGGGTGGGGGTGCAGGGGGTCATGAGTGGGACATGAGTGGGGGCCTGCTGGCATGTGCCCTGCACTGCTCGGGGGTGGGGGTTCAGGGGGTCATGAGTGGGGGCCTGCTGGCAGGTGCCCCTGACTGCTGGGGGTTGGGGGTGCAGGGTAGTCCCCTGTGGTGTGGGCTGCTGCACGTTCCGTGGAGGGTGTAGAGGGAACACCTGGGAGGACCCACACTGCCAAATCACGTGTAGGACTCCCCTGCACCCCCGAAATACACGTACCCTGCTGAAATCGCGTGTAAAACTTCCTGCGCACCCCTGAAATACATGTACCCTGCTGAAATCGCGTGTAAAACTTCCCGCGCACCCCTGAAATACACGTACCCTGCTGAAATTGTGTGTAAAACTTCCTGTGCATCCCTGAAATACACATACCCTGCTGAAATCGCGTGTAAAACTTCCCACGCACCCCTGAAATACACGTACCCAGTTCGCACAGGGGCAATATTCCTGGGGTGCACGGGAAGTCTCACACGCCATTTCAGCAGGGTACGTGTATTATGGGGTTCGCGGGAAGTCTCACACGCGAAAGGGCCCTGTGCGAGTGGGGTACGTGTATTACGAGGTGCGCAGGAAGTTTTACACGCGATTTCAGCAGGGTACGTGTATTTCAGGGGTGCGCAGGAAGTTTTACACGCGATTGGGCCTGGGCGAGCGGGCTACCACTCACCGTCTGCCTTGCGTGTAGAAGAACGGGTAGCCAACACCCACCCGCTGTGAAGTAATAGCGTGTGAACCCCAACGCCTGGGAAACACACGCACCGCACCCCACGAAAAGCACGTACAGAGCAATGGAAATCCACATGGGATCTTCAAGCCCTGCCAGGGCAACGCCCGTGCGCAATACTTCACAGACGCGCTTACGCGCTAAGGGCTTTTGGTCCAATGGAATCGCGTGTGTGCGCTCACGCGCTAAGGGCCTTTCCTCGAATTACACGCTGACGTATCAAGCTGGCCACGCAAAAACACACGGAAGACCACGCTCCTGCACTGAAGGCCATTTTCCTGCCCCAAGAGCCCAGAGCACGCTCCCACCAGCCATCTGCTGCTGCCTGCCTGCTGCCCACGTGCCTGCTATCTGCTGCCTGCACATCAGCCAGGGGTGCAGTTGCTGTGACCACCTCTGCTGGAACTGAAGACTCCCGACTGGGATACCATCGCTCCACAGCCCAGCCCCAGGACCCAGTTGCCCACCCACACCTGCCTCTGGGGTTGCCATGTCGGGCACACCACCATCTGAGACCACTGGCAACCCCCAGCCAGAGAGGCAGAGGGCCACCAGCTTCACTGCTACCGAAGTCCTGGGGCAGTATGATGCCCTCTTCGGAAGTTTGTGCGCCGACAAGGAAGGACGGACCAGGATCTGGACGGACATCGTGACTGCCATCAAAGCGGAGGGGGTGGCAGTCCGCAAATTCAAACATGTCAAGAAGCGCTGGGAGGACTTCAGGTCCAGGACCCTCAACAAGGCCCGGCGCCTCTTGAAGGCAGCGGATGCTAAGGGGCGCCGGGGCCACCTGTAGGAACATCAAATGAGGGTCCTGGAACGCATATCCCCAGCGCTCCACGTCCAGGTCCTTGAGAGGCAGACCCGTCTGGAGTTGAGCGGTAAGTGTACATGCATACTGATTGGAAGCTGTGCGTGTGGTGGTGTGCCAGTAGTTTGCAGGTTGCACGTGTGGTTTTGTAGGGCCATATATGGATGTGTATGTATAGGGCCGTGAGGCGAGCACATGCGAGTCCTCTCATGTGTGAGACACATGGATGGTGCATGTGTGTGTAAGCCTGCATGCCAAATGCAGATGTGTGAGCACACATGTTTGAATGACTGTGTATGTAAGTTGGCATGGATGTGGTGTCACACATGGATGTCGGTTCCAGCTGCATGTATCTGCACCGTGTACATGTGCATGTGTGTGTATTTCACAAGGGTGCAACAGTGATGCAACATGGATGTTTGGGACACTGATATGTAGAAGGCTGATTGCCAGATGTGACATGGATGCCGATCTCATCACTGCGACAGTTGGTGGAGGTGTACACATGCATGTAAGTGTGGTGGCGTGTGTGCATGTCTAGTGCACTCCCTGTGTTTCATGTGATGTCTGGCTCACCTTTGGCTGCTCATGTTGTTGTATGTGTATGGATGGTGCTGGCTGTTGCCATATGGCTGTGGAATTGCTCATGTGTGTGAGTTGACATGCCATGTGTGTTGGGGATTGTGATGCCATGTCTGACGTTTGACACTGCCACTCATGTGCAACTGGCATTTGTGTATCAGTCCATTGTACAGTGTTCTGATGCCTGTCTCCTATCTCTCCCTGTTTGCAGCGTCAACTGATGAAGAGGGCGGAGAGGGTGCTGCGGAGCACAGCAGCGGGGATCACACCACCAGCCGGAGACGCAAGGCCCGGCTCCCCTCCCAGGTTGTGATCTCGTCAGGGAGTGAGGAGTCCGGTGCCACGTCCCAGGCCGCAGCTGCCGAGGGTAGGTCCAAGAGGCGGAGGTCGGAGTTGGACTCCTCGGCAGCAGAAGGTGCAGCTGAGACCCCACAGGGTCCGACGAAGGAAGATGGCACGGAGTCATCCAGGTTGGTGGGGGGTTTGGTGGAGGAAGAGGCCGTGCAAGGGACAGAGACGTGGTCTGGAGGTGGGGATTCCACTGGTGCCAATGGTGCAGTGCAGGGGCAGATACAGGAGGCAGCACAGGCCACCATGGAGGTGCCTGTGTGTAATCCTGTCCCCAATCCTGTGACTGCATCATCCCGCACCAGCAGGGATGCCTACGTCCAGACCCGTTTTCAGGGGGGAGATCCGCTTACAACAACTGGCTTTCCTCTCCCTGCGGACGTGGCTATCCGGGACCGGGTTGAGCCTGTCCTGGGTGGGGTGGCGTTTTGTCAACGGGACATGCAAGGTGACCTGCAGTCTTTTCATAGGGAGACTGCACGTCATCTCGAATGGCTCGTTGACCACCTAAGCCTACTGGGATAGGTCACCCAGGCCGGATTCCTCCGTTTGCTGAACCTTGCTTCAACCCCCTCCTCACCTGAACCCCCTATGCGCCAGTCATCCTCCGTGCCATCTTCCCACCCATGTATCACCTGGGTATCCTGTGGAGCTGCCTCTGACCGTGCGGCCAGGCTGGTGGAGGACACATCCCTGCCACAGTCGGGAGTCGGACGTCCAGCAGGGGTGGCCACCTCAACAACTGCACCCCAGCCTGAGGAGGATGTGCAGGCAGCAGGAGCCAGGGCACGGGCACAGGCACAGCAGCAGCAGCAACAAGGTGGGAGCCATGATGGCTCGGGGCCTTCGACATCGGAGGGGCAGGCATCGGCCGGAGGGCAGGAGGACCCATGATGGGAAGTGTCTTCCGTGTGGCAGCGGTTAGGCCATGCTATAGATGCGGAGCGGCAGCGGGTGGAAGAGGCACGGCTCACGATGGTCAGGGCGGAGAACTCCATGCAAAGGGCACTGAGGCGGGCCGAGTGCCTCGAGGCAATTTGCAGGGACCTGGAGGTCCGGATGTCATCGTCCCTGCGAACCCTTGGGGCCTTGGAAGAGGACCGCCTCCGGGACATCGAGCAGGAGTTCGATGATGCCCTGGCCCGGGAAATCAGGAAGTGAGCCGTCGGACTAGCCCGCTGCCATTGTATATAGTTAATTAGTGTTAGGTTTCCTTTTGGTTTTCATTTCATTTGGGGCGCTTGGACAATGCCCCACCTTTTTGTATATAATTTTTCATTAGGTAGGGTTTTTGTAGGTTTCCTTTCAATGTTTGGGCTCATGGACCCTGGATTTGTACTTTGCATATAGTTCTACACTGGATTTCACTTCATTTAAGTTTCTTTTTTGCCATGGATCAATGGATGTGTCTTATTTTTACAATTTGGATTTGGTTGGAGGGACAGACTCTTTGGACCCATTTGCTTTTGGATTGATTTGGATTCTGCTTTCACACATTTTTTTAAAATATTTTGGACATGCAGCTTTTTCTTCATTATTTCCATTTTTTTTTTATTCATTTGGTTAATTATTGAATACACATTTATTATATACTTTACTGATGTGGTCTTATCTCATTTGTTTTGTGCATGTCACAATGTTGATCTTTTCACAGTCATGTGTCACCATGGGTCTGAGGGACATTGATTCATGGCCATGCTGGTTATGTATTTTCGATCATGACTTTGGAAATTCAATGTGGGGTGTTTGGAGTGGGGTGGGATTTGGGTGGCCATGAGGGGCATGGGTCTGGAGTGTGATGACCTGTCGGGGGGGACATGTGTGGGGGCCTGCTGGCAGGTGCCCCTGACTGCTGGGGGGTGGGGGTGCAGGGGGACATGTGTGGGGGCCTGCTGGCAGGTGCCCCTGACTGCTGGGGGGTGGGGGTGCAGGGGGACATGTGTGGGACATGAGTGGGGGCCTGCTGGTAGGTGCCTCTGACTGCTGGGGGGTGGGGGTGCAGGTGGACATGTGTGGGGGCCTGCCGGCAGGTGCCCCTGACGGCTGGTGGGTGGGGGTGCAGGGGGACATGTGGGGGGGCCTGCTGGCAGGTGCCCCTGACTGCTGTGGGGTGGGGGTGCAGGGGGACATGTGTGGGGGCCTGCTGGCAGGTGCCCCTGACTGCTGGGGGGTGGGGGAGCAGGGGGACATGTGTGGGACATGAGTGGGGGCCTGCTGGCAGGTGCCCCTGACTGCTGGGGGGTGGGGGTGCAGGGGGACATGTGTGGGGGCCTGCTGGCAGGTGCCCCTGACTGCTGGGGGGTGGGGGTGCAGGGGGACATGTGTGGGACATGAGTGGGGGCCTTCTGGCAGGTGCCCCTGACTGCTGGGGGGTGGGGGTGCAGGGGGACATGTGTGGTACATGAGTGGGGGCCTGCTGGCAGGTGCCCCTGACTGCTGGGGGGTGGGGGTTCAGGGGGACATGTGTCGGGGCTTGCTGGCAGGTGCCCCTGACTGCTGGGGGTGGGGGCGCAAGCTGACATGTGGCTTGGCTGGGGGGCATGCCCATGGTGGATGGGCTGCCTGCGGGACATGACCAGGGGTGGGGGTAGTCCCCTGTGGTGTGGGCTGCCTGCAGGTGCCGTGGAGGGTGTAGAGGAAACACCTGGGAGGACCCACACTGCCAATTCACGTGTAGGACTCACCGCACCCCCCTGAAATTCACGTACCCCACTCTGACAGCAAAATCGCATGTGAAACTTCCCGCGAACCCCAGAAATACACGTACCCTGCTGAAATTGCGTGTTAAACTTCCTGCGAACCCCAGTTATACACGTACCCCACTCGCACAGGCCCTTTCACGTGTGAAACTTCACGCGAACCCCCGTAATACATGTACCCTGCTGAAATCGAGTGTGAAACTTCCCCCGAACCGCAGTTATACACGTACCCCACTCGCACAGGCCCTTCCGCGTGTGAAACTTCCCGCTAACCCCCGTAATACACGTACCCTGCTGAAATCGCATGTGAAACTTCCCACGAACCCCAGTTATACACGTACCCCACTCGCACAGGCCCTTTCGCGTGTGAAACTTCCCGCGAACCCCCGTAATACACGTACCCTGCTGAAATCACGTGTGAAACTTCCCACGAACCCCAGTTATACACGTACCCCACTCGCACAGGCCCTTTCGCGTGTGAAACTTCCTGCGAAACCCTGTAATACACGTACCCTGCTGAAATTGCGTGTGAAACTTCCTGCAAACCCCAGTTATACACGTACCCCACTCGCACAGGCCCTTCCGCGTGTGAAACTTCCCGCAAACCCTCGTAATACACGTACCCTGCTGAAATCGCGTGTGAAACTTTCCGCGAACCCGTTATACTCGTACCCCACTCGCACAGGCCCTTTCGCGTGTGAAACTTCCCGCGAAATCCCGTAATACAGGTACCCTGCTGAAATCGCGTGTGAAACTTCCCGCGAACCCCAGTTATACACGTACCCCACTGGCACAGGCCCTTTCGCTTGTGAAACTTCCCACGAACCCCCGTAATACACGTACCCTGCTGAAATCGCATGTGAAACTTCCCGTGAACCCCAGTTATACACGTACCCCACTCGCACAGGCCCTTTCGCGTGTGAAACTTCCTGCGAACCCCAGTTATACACATACCCCACTCGCACAGGCCCCTTCGCGTGTGAAACTTCACGCGAACCCCAGTAATACACATTCCCAACTTGGCGTTTGCTGTTTGGCAGCCCTGTAAACTGGTCCAGGGTTAGCGCAGCCCTTTGCGCTGGATTGGGGATTTTGATGGCTTTCCCCTGCGCTAGGGGCGTTCTTGGGGGCGTAACTGGCACTGCTGCAGGGTCGCTGCACCACTCTGCGCCACGGCTGGTTTTGGAGGTGAAAATCCATGAATATGCTGTGCGCAGAAATCGATTTTAGCGCACGAGGCTGGCGCAGACATTCACACGCGCACACTGTGTGCCTGCCACGTACGCCACTTTTGTGCGAAATTCTATGATTACCCTGCATTTACGGTTGAAGTCACATAGGCGGAGTCACTGTACACCGTCACTTCCTGCTCTTCATGTTTCTCAAGTGCGGCAATAAGCCCTACTAATTCTGCTGCTTGGACTGAACAATGAAACAGTAGCCTTCACTTGTTACTACTTAGAATTCTCCATTAATTTATGTGTTACTACTGCAGTGTCTGAATGCCTTTCCCCACTAGTCTGATCGATTTTCAAAGAACCATCAATAAAAAGAATCTCCCCTCCCGTTAAAGCATTCTCCTTCACACGGGGTATATCATCATGAAATTCAACATAATTGGCATAGTCATGCACATGATCACCTTGTTCTACAGGTTCAGCTATGAATGTGGCTGGGCTTACTATTTTACATCTTACAAATTTAATTGCTGGGTTATAAATCATTACCTCATATGCTGTAGCTCTATGGGATGTCAATGTGGCCTTGGGTTTCTCTAAAATGGCAAATAGAGCATGCTCTACAAAAAGAGTCATAGAGCAGCCCAAGACAATACTTATGGACTTCTCAATTGCAAAAACGGCAGCTGCCAAGGATTGTTCACAAGGGAAATGTCCTCCTATAACTGGGTCTAAAGTCCCACTATAATATGCCAAAGGTTTGTACCCCAATGTGGTCCTTTGTGTAAGCACTGCTGTTATTACTCAACCACCTGTGTGTGAAAACAAATAAACTTCCTCGCCATAATTGGGAATTCCTAAAACTGGGGCTGCAAAAATAGCTTTTTTCATTTCTTTAAATCCTTCCTCCATTTCTTCGGTCCATTATAGTTTTGTATTATCAATTTGTGCTTTCCTTAATGCCTGCAGAAGTGGCGTGTGTATGTACTACAATCAAGCACCCAGGCTCTTACGTAATTGCACAAACCCAAAAATGGTTGCATCTGTCTCACTGTGTTCGGTGTAGATGTTTTCAGGATTGCCTCAGCTCTCTCAGGTGTCATTTACTTTACTTCATGCAAAATCAACTGACCTATGAATAACACCTCTTCTTGGCAGTACTGTAACTTCTCGTTGTCTACCTTATATCCAATGTCTGCTAGAACAGTTATTAATAGAATGTGGTACATAGGGCATTCTGCACTTTTTTAAGATCTTCCGGAAAAAATGCTGGTCGCTGCCGCATTATCGCCATTCTTTGTGGAACTTACCTTTTCTCTATCCTTACCCAGTATGTAATGCTCATGAAGAACAATACGTCATCATTGCTTCGGTCTTCTTCCGACATATCATCATCAGTTATGTCAGTCAATCTGTACCCCTCCTCAAGAGCTATCACTGTTCTCCATGGTCTACCCGTAATGTCTACTCCTTCGGGCATTGTCATTTCTTTTCGTACAATAGCTGCTTCCAATTCTATAGGAATAGTCTGGCCACCTTCCATATCCATAGGTATGTGTGGTCTAAATAAAAACTGATCAGGTATCCTCACAATCTTTCCTACCAGGCCAGATAGCCATGTCAGTAAAATGCTTACTTCATATAAAAAAAAATCTGGATCTACTGGAGCGCCTCACAGAGCCACTTGCCCTGTGAACGCCAGTATGAACTCTCCCACGTTTAAATAGTGTATTCCTGCAGTTGAGCACACTATTCCTTGGTCAGTAAATGAAATCGTCATGTTACGTTTCATCATTAAATCTCTATCTACAATGTTAACCGGTGTCTGTCGTGAATTTAACAGAAGAACGGACATGTCACATTCTCCAATGGAGACTGGTAATTTATCAGTAAAAGGAACTCGACTCACAGCTCCAGAGAACCCTTGAGCATTCATGGCAATACCTGGCATTGGATATTTTCCTTCTCGTACACACAAACGAGTTGCTCCAGTTTCTTCAAGAAAAGAAAAGGATTTGCCTCCTATCGTCACATCACAGGAACCACTTGGGGGTTTGGTGCCACAGATAGTACTGAACACATCACATCACCCTGTGAACTGTCCTATTGTGGATACAAGCTCATCCCCGTCCCTGTGAAAGGATTTCCTCCTATGCTAGGTGTCAATACTTGTCCTGTATTTGCATACTGCTGTGACTGCATAGGGCCTTGTTGCGACTGCCCTTGTGGCGGATTCATTTGTACTTGTCCCTGTACTTGTCCGTGCTGTTGCACCTACTGCCCTTGCAGTGCTTGTGCCTAATAAGATGTGTGATATTGGGCAAAGCCCTCTCTGGCCTGTGTGCTGTATGGGATATGCATGCTATATGTCTTGTCATTCCACAATTCCAACATACTGGGGGAATTCTCCTGTTAATCCCTCCTTGGCTATATCCTCCCTGAGCACTCTCATTCTCATGCTGTGTATTTAGAAACCCACCTTGATTATTCTGAAATCTGCCTCCTCTTCCTCTATAACCCATACCTCTGCCTCGTGGCATACACCCATATCCACCATGGTCCATCGGCCGCAAATTATTCACCTGCGATGTACCTATTCCTTCCTGCATAACCAATCCTTCTCCGCTTGTCAATACTGCCCCTTCTCTGGCAAATTCTGACACCATTTCCGGAACTAACTTGGCTTCCTCGATTTTCCTATTCTCATCTTTCTTCTTGTTTTTGTCTTGTAATAATGGACAATGGTACACTATGGTAAACTGTATCCCAGCCCATGGTTTTGCTTCCATCCATAACTGTTTTTTCATCTGCCTCTGTACTGGTTCAGGCAACCACAGACATAAAATGTGGTCAAATAATGCCATTGTCTTTTCCCACAGCTCGCGAGTTTCAAGTTGTCATTTCGCCTGAATATACTGAATGTAAGCAATAGGGTCTTCATCTTCCTTCATTTTACGTGTTATAATTGCACCCATATCCGATGTGTCCAGATACTGTACCCTGCGAGCCCTCCAAACGTCTGCTCTACAATTATTAAATGGCGCTCCATCATGCACTGTTTTTTGTGCAGTCAGACTTGAATATCCCGCCCTCCTCCATATGTCATCAGCCCTCTCTCCGAGAACGGCTGCCAGGAGACCTTTTATGTCCCTTATGGACAGCGTATTTCCTCCTGTCATTTTCTATAATTCGTATATCCATTTCCCAGCCCCGAAACAAACTAGGGATCTTGCATTTTTAGTTATCCTTGTCCATCTGTGGTTATGGAATGTATTGCGGTCTTACTCCCCCTTCTCCAAAAAGGGGAACTGTGTAAACCCCATTCTATAGTTGGATCCCACTATTAGTCTATCCATAGCAGGGATAATCGACCCTGTCTGTCTCCTTGTCAGTAATGACCTCAACCTGCTTACATATGGTGGATACTCTCCCTTCTCACTATGTGATCATCCTCAGGGACAATCAGGATATGCTCTGGGATCTGGAATTCTATATTTAGGTTGTTCCAGATCCAACCACCTCACGTCCTTATCCATCTGCAGGCTTCCATCAGGGGCACATGCACTCCCTCCTTCTGCCCCAAGACCTGACTCTCTTTCTTCGTCGGACATGTCTTGTCCCCAACTAACGCAACTATCATCCCCCCCTTCCTTGTCTAACTTCAGTCTGCTCAAAGAAAATGTGCAGCGTTCATCACTGAACAGGTTTCCTCCTCACTTTGTGATTGAGGTACTGGGGATCGATCACCACTCCCTTGAGTTCAATACTCGCTACCTCGTCTTAACTGTTGATAGACCTTATCAATCCTTTCTCCAATGCTCTCCACATCAAATCTTTCTTCTTCCAGCACTACTCTAGATACTGCTGATATTACTTCCTTCATCAGAAGTATCTCTTCCACTGTGTCACATCGTATTTCTGGGCTCGGCCTCATTTGTTCTTTACGTACATGGCATAAATTAGTTTTCCAAAACTGAATTTCTAATTAAAACGTTCTTGATTAGCAAACAATCTGATTTGATTAGCAATTCGGTACTAATATTTTAAATGTCACCAGAAGTTATTTGCACCAAAGTCATACAATTTGCAACAATACAGCATTTGTGTGTACCACTGAAGTAAGACATTAGTGAGAGTGTCTTTAAAACATAAAAGGTTGGGTGCATGAACAGACAAACATAAATAGATAGGATAAAAAGGCCCTGATTTTTTTTTTTCAGTGCAAGGTTCTGTACAGCTGGATGCAATCAGTATTGCACAGGTCAGTGTCCTGTATTCTGTATGCTTCATCCATAAATTGCTGTGTAAGGAGAAGTTCAGAGATTTTGTAAAACCAAAAAGTTCACAATGTTAAGGGGAAGTTGTAGCCTGAGACTGAATATGTAGTATGGATTTGTGGTAGGCATGGTAATTTTCAACTTCAGGTGGATAAGATGGCGCTTGCCTGGCATTGATCTCAACTGTTTACAATATACCGTTAATTACCTCTTTCGATGGGGAGGGCAGGGCTGCTAACGGTCCTCAAGGTTGAGTCAGGTAAGCACAAGTGCAGCATTCCAGCCCTACACACCCATGAAAGTGATATTTATCACTATTAGTACTCAGAGCTGCCATATGGGGTTCTGATACTTTTTGTATTGTTTTTAAGGGAACCAGCCCTGCACAATTCACGCTTCCCTTTCAAAGAAATCTCCTATCTATCCACAATTGGAAATAAGTTTTTCCAGAACCTTAATTTGAGCAAGGAGGTGTGCAAGTGAGCGAGTAGGGGGTTGAGGTTTGGCAATCCAGTGGAGACTTGGCTTGGGACTCTGCCTACAAGGACAGGGTAAAGCCTGGGCCTATGCGCAGTGGCCTGGCATGAAATGCAGGCAGCTAATTGAGATTCGGCTTAGATTACCAGGCTCTGGATTGGCTGGCTCTCTCCTGCAGGTGCCATTATGTAGTGCAATCTTAATCATAGAGCAAAGCGGTCTCTGGAGCCAACAACAGTGTTATGGTATTACAGTAGATGTGCAGATGTACTAACTGGATGGAACAATTGATCACTAATGTGCGTAAATGTAGCTGTGTGTATTAATTATATGAAGAAAGAAAATAAGCGACTAAGCAGAGTGGATAGTAGCAGGTAGAGAACTGGGCCATTTCACTTTCAGGGTAGCTGGTATGAAACAACAGCGTGATAAGATAGAATGTCAAGGACTTTGGGATCAACTCATGGGTTGAGCAGCAGTTGCACATATGTATGCAGCCAGCAGGTCATAGAAGTAAATTTGCCATTAAAGGTATTTGGCCATTTGATAATGCACATTTTCAAAAGTGTTCACTCCTCAATATGATGCACGTTCCCCAACAAAATTAAATATAGTTTAGACTATGAGATGTAGATACACTAATTTAAACTTTACTGAAAAACATGGTGACAATGATGTGCTTCACAGTAGGATTACTGTAATTATGTACAAGTAACAACTTTAATCTTTATGAAGGGAATTGCAGGACTGCCTTTTAAAAATTATTAAGTTAACACATACTGGTCTTTGCCAGAGATAATACAGTTTGTTTAATACATGTATCATTTCAATGACTTCTACTTTGCAATTATTTCAGAAAGAGAGTTTATTTCCTAGAACTCATACACAGGGCTTTGGCAATTTTAAAAGTCGAGGCTATGATTACTGTGGCATTATCTCCCATAAGCTGTTTTGAACTTCCAACGAACAGATAAAAGATTTGTTCTTCTGCCCGTTCTTCAAATTTCTCTTGCTCCTCCTGATTTATCTGCTCTCGTCGCTCCCTGCTTTTCCTTTTCTGCTCACCCTCTTTCAATCTTTTCTCTTGTTCCTTATCCTTTCTTGTTCATCCTTATCGTCTCTTTGCCTAACTTCCTCAATGCTTTTCCCATCTATCTTGAGTAATATCTGTCCTCCCATCCATTAGTTTTGTACTAGCACTACCTCGTCAGCCTTATCTTTTTTTTCTTTCCATCTCTTAATCTCCCTGCCCATTTCTGTCAACAAATTCAACCTCTCACTATTTTCTTCGATATCGTGTATACATTTATTAATCTTTTCCTTTCTTTTATTCTCTTCCGCACTATCGTCGCTACTGTAAGCGGGGGCTTCATATATCGGATTACTGTTCCCCGATCACTGTTCTTAATTCCTTTAACAGATACACTCCTATCTCTTCCTTAGCAACACCCTTTGCCTCAGGCAAGGTAAGGGGAGCTGGGGGCTCAATGCCCTCCCCCTTATACTGATTAAGCATCCACACCTCAGGTGACGGGTCTTCTCTTTGGTTCTTGATACATCTTCCAAAGCTCTAAAATCGTTAATCTTTTCTCTAATTTCTTCCCTGTGTACGCAGTGTGCAAGTATGTGGTCATGTGTTGCAATTCTATCTTGACAATGATCCCCCTTGTGGCCATGGCATGAACATTTTATCTGCTGTGCCCTTTGCCCATTCTGCACTGAACTGTTTGAGCTTGGGCATTTGTTTTGGCAATGTCTTGCATATGTGCGTGAGAGGAGTATCCCCCATAAGGACAAGTCTCAATTCACTGTCGATACTTACCAAACCATTAAATAAACATTTTACCTTGGCTTAAATCAATACTTTTCCATGTATTTAAAACAACTAATATGAGCAAGCACCATCAATCGCTGCTCAATCCTCTTGTTTCAATGGCCTATCTATTCTTTTGATTTGCGCCAATCGTTTTACTACACTTGATCTTTACTCACTGTTACTTTTTCATTTCTTCATATCATCTATCGCTCTTTGATATTTTACTCAACAGACAACATTTAGACTAGTCAGACATTTACACTTTAAAAGCACCATGATCACTTCTTCCCTCACCTTTACTTTTTTTTTTACCCTGTTCAGGGGTTAAGACATCACCTGACTGCACATTTTATTTTTCAAGCTACACCCGCTGGAGTTTGAAATGTCTTCAAATTCCCTTGAATTAGGACTCTTAGGTGGCCTCTCTTATCTTTACAATTATTTCCTGTTACTCACAATTATCACTACTCACCATTCTTTAATCGACTTGAGGCCCTCCATACGGACTCCTCCTTCAATCAGACCATGTTTGCCTTCTGTCTGCAGAGCGCCTGTGGAAACCGTTCAGGGATTTCTTCAAAGGGAGACCTGCCCACCGTCTTGGTTCTTCTTGCAAGTTTATTTCTATTCGACTGCTCTCCACAGGAAACTCTGCGATCTTCCAGCTAATGGCGTAGGATGCCCGATGGTCCGAAAATCGGGGCCTGAAATAGTGTGGATCTTTTGAAACATCTGCACTGCTACCACTTGAGCTTAAGGCCCTATCGGAACGTGCATCCAATGGATGAGATCACACAGTATAACACAGAATAACTCTGAATGAATCCAAATAACCAAACCAACTCAGGAAGATGGCAAAGTACTGTTTTATGAACAATTATCTAAAACAGGGAATTTACAATGAACATCAACGGATGTACGCTCAGGTTCTCTCAGCAATATTTTCATAAAACATAATTTATATATCAGCAATATGTCAGAGGTGACGTCATACTACGTGGCACATAATGAAAAACCTACTATGGGTCCGGATAGGATTAAGGGGAACATCTAAGTACACATTTTATAGGAACTAGGATTGTGATTGGTTGACCACTATCAGGTGGACAACATATGCCTACCTCTAAAACATGTAATCTTCAGAAACATTAGATACACCGTTTCTCATCGGTTTTCAAACTATAAGGTCCTTCGTTATATGGACCACTAGAAATGGTTGGCACGCTTGTGCCAGGTGTGCAACATTCGGTTCACTTAGCAGCACGTAAGCCCAGACCCTGGTGCAAGGGGATGGGACATGACACTACCCCCACACCCCCAATTAGCCCAGCATCTTTCTTCACCCATGCCTTTTGCCTGTTACGCTCACCTGGTATCCAGGGGGGCATCACACGATACTGGATAGAGGTCTAAGCGCTATCCTGGACCCCTCTCTGTTTGGTCATGTGCCAGACATTGGGTAGTGCCTATAACAGGAGAATGGAGGGTTAAGATACTGGTTCTGTGATGGGTGGACTCCCACCTCCCCTTCGTTGGGGTTATTGCTTACCTTAGGTTTTTGTGCATTGAACTCTCCGTCCTACGTCTCTGTGCAGGGGCGCGTGTTTGGGGAGGGCGCTCCGTGGACCTCATTGCTTCACTGGTCCCTGTGCCCTTATGTCCGGTCCAGACCGGCTCTTACTCCGACTCTGCTTGCTGTCTTCCAGGTGAGTTATAATATCTTTTCCGTCTTTATTCTGTCTCTTTCCCTCCATTCTCTCTGTCTTCTCGGCGTCTTGCTCCACTATGCTGATCCCTAACAATGTCTCTTTTTGTTTTCACAGGGATGGTTGCGATCTCGGAGTTGCCGCGCCGATGGCGAAGACCACGGTGAGTTATTGATGCGTGGAGCGCTGCACTGTTTATTGGTTTTAATTGCTAACCTGTGTTCTCTTCTTTGTACAGGTTGCGGTGATGTTCCGGAGTGATGAGCGATCGAAGTGCTGCTTGCCCAGGTAAGTGCTTTGTTAATGCTGACCTTGTTCCTTTTCCCTTGCAGTTTGTGGTGAAACTCAGAGATGGGCAAGGTAAGAGAAGCGCAGGGTGCTGCCAGGAGTCACTGCTTGCCCAGGTAAGAATTGTTATTAATGCTGTCCTTGTTTCTTTACCTTTGCAGGTTGCGGCGAACTCCAGAGATGGGCGAGGTAAGCGAAGCGCAGGATGGATTCAAGACCGGTTACTTCACAGGTAAGTGTTCTTGCTTGCTAATGCTGTTCTTGATCTTCCAGGTTATTAATGGGATCCATATCTAGGGCTTCTTCCCTCGCCTTTACTTTTTTTTACCCTGTTCAGGGGTTAAGACATCACCTTACACAGTCCTGACTGCACATTTTATTTTTCAAGCCACACCCGCTGGAGTTTGAAATGTCTTCAAATTCCCTTGAATTAGGACTCTTAGGTGGCCTCTCTTATCTTTACAATTATTTCCTGTTACTCACAATTATCACTACTCACCATTCTTTAATCGACTTGAGGCCCTCCATATCGACTCCTCCTTCAATCAGACCATGTTTGCCTTCTGTCTGCAGAGCGCCTGTGGAAACCGTTCAGGGATTTCTTCAAAGGGAGACCTGCCCACCATCTCGGTTCTTCTTGCAAGTTTATTTCTATTCGACTGCTCTCCACAGGAAACTCTGCTATCTTCCAGCTAATGGCGTATGATGCCCGATGGTCCGAAAATCGCGGGCTGCAATAGTGTGGATCTTTTGAAACATCTGCACTGCTACCACTTGACCTTAAGGCCCTATCGGAACGTGCATCCAATGGATGAGATCACACAGTATAACACAGAATAACTCTGAATGAATCCAAATAACCAAACCAACTCAGGAAGATGGCAAAGTACTGTTTTATTAACAATGATCTAAAACAGGGAATTTACAATGAACATCAACGGACGTACGCTCAGGTTCTCTCAGCAATCTTTTCATAAAACAAAATTTATATATCAGCAATATGTCAGAGGTGACGTCATACTACGTGGCACATAATTTAAAACCTACTATGGGTCCTGATAGGATTAAGGGGAACATCTAAGTACACATTCTATAGGAACTTGGATTGTGATTGGTTGACCACTATCAGGTGGATAACATATGCCTACCTCTAAAACATGTAATCTTCAGAAACATTAGATACACGGTTTCTCATCGGTTTCCAAACTATAAGGTCCTTCGTTATATGGACCACTACAAATGGCTGGCACATTTGTGCCAGGTCTGCAACATTCGGTTCACTTAGCAGCACGTAAGCCCAGACCCAGGTGCAAGGAGATGGGACAGGACACTACCTCTGCATCCCCAATTAGCCCAGCATCTCTCTTCACCCATGCCTTCTGCCTGTTACACTCACCTGGTATCCACGGGGGCAGCACACGATACTTGATGGAGGTCTAAGCGCTATCCTGGACCCCTCTCTGTTTGGTCATGTGCCAGACATTGGGTAGCGCCTATAACAGGAGAATGGAGGGTTAAGATACTGGTTCTGTGATGGGTGGACTTCCTCCTTTGGTGAAACTCGGAGATGGGCGAGGTAAGAGAAGTGCAGGGTGCTGCCAGGAGTCACTGCTTGCCCAGGTAAGAATTGTTATTAATGCTGTCCATGTTTCTTTACCTTTGCAGGTTGCGGCGAACTCCAGAGATGGGCGAGGTAAGCGAAGCGCAGGATGGATTCAAGACCGGTTACTTCACAGGTAAGTGTTCTTGCTCGCTAATGCTGTTCTTGTTCTTCCAGGTTATTAATGGAATCTGGATCTAGGGCTTCAGGATCGGGCTGCCGGAAAAGCAGATGAGCAGGAGCTGGACACGGTGAGCGTTACGCTGCAGGAGTGCAGAATAACGTGAAGCGTGCTCTGCTGTTTGGGTGTGGTTTAAATAGCCCAGGTAAAGTAGTTCCAGGCCCAGCCGCACCCAAAACACTAGACTACATGGCATGGTTCTAAGCAACCGAGCTGTGTAATACGGGGCAACTGGTATTGCTTTATTCCTGATAATGAGCCGGGCGCCAAAGGCGCCAGGACTGACTGCATGTATGTTTCTTATGGCGTTTTAAGGCCCTTGGGGCCAGTGTTAAGGGCTTTAGCCCCACTGCTGCCAGAGGGCTGTTATACCTGAGGGGGTCAGGGGCATGGATAGTGACACTGCCATGAAGATTGTCTTTGAACTTGGCCTTGCAAAAGTATCCTTGTCTTCAGAATACACGGGAGTGCGAGCACTCACAATTGTGTTCTGAGACTCCAAGTCCGAATTCTATTTTCATCCATGGCGAGACCACGATTTGGTCCATTTTGCAGGTTTTGAATGCTCTAAATGAATACAACTTGGCACTCTTGCTGTTCTTTCTCTGCACCTTAACAAGGGATGATTCATCCTTCGCACAATCTTTCCTTTCCTAAATAGATAGATGACCTTGGCTGCTTCAGTCTTGACTCTAGGCCAGACAACTGCGCCATGCAGCTCCACGATTCAGCTTATTCTTGCTGCAACAGTTTTCCCTTTCCTCTTCATGAGTCCTTGCTTACTAAATTCATGATACCGATGTCCAGCTTCTATAAAATGGTGGCTTCACCTGCAATCTAATAGAGAAAAAGTATTGGGCACAAACAAGCCAAAATTGGAACCTTGCGCTTGCTGGAAATATGGTAGTCAGGAGGCAGCAGGCAACCGCAAGATGTGAGAGCCTTGCCCAGGCACTACACGGTAAAGTAGGACTAAAGTAGGTTTGCCAGTTTCACTGCGCCAACACAATAAATAAATCCAATACTGCTTAAGTTGCAGATTTATTGCAAAGTAAAGTGAACAGCCGGACACGTGCTTCGAGCAGTTCTTGCTCTTCCTCTGAGGCTGATGAAAAACATTTAAATTACATACAAGGTAAAAATAATGATAATGAATGCAATCCATGCACGTACACAAATTTATACATATAAAAAAAAAATTGTTTGTTAAAAATAAGAAAATGTATATAAAAGGAAGGAAGTGATATGGAGTAACACACGCATTCCATGTGTACATTATCACATAGGTCAAAATTATAAAGTATAATAAATAGAAGGGGCAATCAGCGCGGTATTGTAATCCCAAAATTGAAAGGAATGATTTCCAATATGTATTTAAGGCACAACAATTAGCCAAATTAGGCATGTGATAGTTTGGCAGACATCAAGGTAGAAACATTGTTCATCAGGGTACAATTAAGCATTAATATATGAACGATCATTCATTGTATAGGAAAAAATGTTTTTAAAACAAATACTGTTGTTTTGATGTAATGGCGTTTACGAAGCAATCATAGCGGAATTAGTGTTGTCCCAATTTGGTGAGGTAAAGGTAAAGTAAGATGTAACACAGCGAGAGGGGGGGAAGAGACAAGACGGTGACGCTGTGGTTAGTCTTCCATAGGATATTTGTTTACAAGAAAATTTGCGATGCATACATTAAAAAATGTAAGCATTAAAGTGGTGAGATACCTTATGGTTGCGTGATTGTTACCATGATCATATCGAATGAATATGGGAGTTACAGAAAAACAACAAAAAATAGGAGTGTAGTGTTGCCAAATGTGGTACATCGTTTGTAATGCTTGTGTTCATAAACAGTGGACATGTCTTGGCAGATTAGAACTCTAATAGAGGGGAATAGACAAAATACCTGGATTCTATTTCCTCGCAGTTCCGGCAATTACTGGTAAAGTTGTCCATGCTGCGCATATCAAAGTAGTGGTGTGATTTAAGACAGACGGTTGCAAAAGAAAACCCGGACCAGGTGTAGGGCAAATATGAAAAGAAGAAAGAAAACAATCAGTGTAAATGCCTGTGAGCGTATCTGGCAATTTAACATGACGGATGTCACTTCAGGTATTTAGTGAGCGCTCCTCCGTACGAGCGCGGTGGACTAAGGGTCTGTATCAAGGGTCTTTCAACCGGCGTAGCTTGGCTGGTTCCTACGCGACCAGCACTTGCACTATGTTTAAGTATAATCACGTGTGTATAGCTTCGATGCATCAGTAAAATAAATCCTGTTTGCACGGCGGCCATATTGGAACTGGATCCGAATCATCAGAAAGCTAGTAGATTCTTAGCAAAAAAGTACGTGGGATCCTTGGGTGTGCTTGTTATTGTGGTGTTAGTTAAACTATATTTAATTGTACGAATATATAAATGGATATTGATCCTGAATTTGAATGTAAGGACTGAGTGACCCATGCGGTTGGTGACTCTGATGGGCGCGTCTGTTTATATCACGCAGACTCTGATGTGCACGTCTGTTTGTATCACGCGGTAAAGAAAACTGTATGTTAGAAAGGGATGCCAGTAGGTGCATGATAATAAACAAATAAGGGACATGATGAGATAATGTCCTGCGTCCCGTGAGGTTTCTAAAACCTACCCTCTCGAATTGTACCCTTGTATAACTGAACAAAGCAATTAAAAGGGAAACTTCCCATTATAAGAAATTGGATATGTTGAGGGGCACATGTTGGGACTAAAGTGTGGACGAAACCAAATCAATATGAAGACCTGAATTAATACATAACAGAAGATATGTTACGATGAAACAATACATAATTTACTAAAGGAAAACTCCAAGCTCATGGTCTGTGTTGAGACCACAATACACAGTCCTGTATTGACAGATGAGTCTAGCTTCAAGTCTCCATAGCATTAGAGTGAGGTTACCCCCCCTTGGAGGCAACATAGCTTTTGCTAGTCCGACAAATCTTATCTGTTGTTTTTGATCCAATTGGTGATATTTCTGCCAATGGTTGGCAAGTGGAAATTTAGGATCCTGGCTGGAAATAGTGGACAAATGTTCTCTAATGCGTATTTTGAGAGGTCAATGGTACTGCCAATGTATTTTCTGTTGCATAGACAATGATGCAATATACAGTGAATTTGGTATTGCAGTCATAAATGATTCAATGTGATGTGTTTGTCCTAGATTAAACAAAACTTGTTTGGTTTCAAGTGCGTACGGACACATTGAACAGTTACTGCATTTATGAAAACCTGTAAAGTGCTCTTGGCTGAGCCATGTGGATGGTCTTTCTGGTTGTTGCATAAATGACGGACTCAGCAGATTTTTCAGAGTGGTTCCTTTGCTGTATGTGAAGTTAGGGAAGGGATCAATCCAATTAGTAATGTCCACATTCAGGTGCAAAATGTGCCAGTGACTTTTCATAATGTTGTATAATACATGACTGCCTTTATTATATCTGGTGATTGGTAGAATCTTGTTGGGTCCTTGTTGGATCATGCTAGTTCTGGGTAGAAGTAATACATCTCTCTTGTATTCGCTGACCTGTCTGATGGTATCTCCAACTTTTTTCCTGTTGTAACCTCTTTGTATAAACCTGCTCTGAATGAGTTGGAACTCTGTCATATAATCCGATAGCAATGTGCAATTGTGGCGTGCTCTAATAAGTTCCCCCTTGGGTATATTGGACATAACATGTTTTTTGTGGCAACTACTTGAGTGAAGAACCGAGTTAACTGAGGTACTTTTTCTGAACATCTTAGTGTTGAATCCTCCATCAGTATTGATGATGGTGAGGTCGAGAAAATCAATACTACTTGTACTGAATGAGCAGGTGAATTGAATGCCCCATGTATTAGAATTAAGCACATCTATTAATTGAAGAAGTTGTTCCTTATTGCCTGACCACA
Organism: Ambystoma mexicanum; assembly: GCF_040938575.1. Taxonomy (NCBI): domain Eukaryota; kingdom Metazoa; phylum Chordata; class Amphibia; order Caudata; family Ambystomatidae; genus Ambystoma; species Ambystoma mexicanum. Next base: position 353,350,875 of record NC_090921.1, read on the forward strand.
GCATAAAAACATCACCTATATACCTCTTCCATAAATATATAAATGGCTTGTGAGGATGTTGGGAAAATACATGTTGTACTTCAAAAAAGTGCATAAAAATATTAGCTAAACCTGGTGTAAAGTTAGCACCCATTGCTATCCCAATGAGTTGCTTGTAATATGTTCCATTAAAGAGAAAGATGGTATTTTGAAGGGTGAATAGCAGTAGTTGTTTTAGCATTTCAATATGCACATAGAAAGATGCTGAGGATTGTCTAAATATGATGTCCACACTTTGGATTGCCATGTCATGTTTAATGGACGTATATAATGATTTGACGTCTAAGGTAACCATCAGAAGATTGGGTATGAATGTTAGATCTTGAAGTATTTGAAGGACATGCATCGTGTCCCGAATATAGGCTGTTGTGGTAAGCATTGCAGGTAATAGGCATTCATTGATGTAGATGGAGACTGATTCCAAAACACCTCCTCTTCCACTCACAATTGGTCTGCCTTCTGGTACATCATTGAATTCCTTATGCAGTTTAGGCAAGAAATATATTGTGGGTGTGGTGGGACCATCTGTCATAAGAAATGGTCTTTCTGTATCCGATATAACACCTTTTTTGTGCCATTCCAAAATGATCTGATTGATTTCCCTTTGTATCTGAGACATAGGGTTAGAGAGTAATTTTAGATAGCATCCTTCCAGATTAAGATGGCATAATGCCATGGTTATGTAGTCGGTTTTATTCATCAAGACTACATTGCCGCATTTGTTAGCTTCCTTGATTATGAGATCCTTATTCTGTGTCAGACCTTGCGGGACATTCATTCTCTTGGACTGAGGTTATAAACATCGTCAGTTATAGCTTGTGAAGATCTAGACTGGTCACTAGTTTTGTGTATATCCTTAATGACAGCTTGATAAAAGCTATCAATGATGTTGTCTTGTGAGAAAACCGGTGTAAATTTGGATTTCGTGCTTAATTCTTTGATATTCAGATTTTGTTGTTCAATGTCAAGATTACTTAACATGTTTGAAAGACTGGATTTTGATTGAATATGGTCATCTTCTAATGTCATCAAAATATGAGCATTAAGCATGGTCTGTAAGGTGACGGCAGATGGTACCACTGGTATTTCCTTGGGCTTGTATGTCTTGACTTGCGTTGCGAAAAGATTTTTAAGTTTTAATTTGCGTACAAATTTGAAAATGTCAATTTGAATGTCAACATAATTGTTAAATCAGGATGGCACAAAAGATAAGCCTTTGTTAAGGACCGAGTGTTCAGTTGATGTTTACATAGATTACACACAAGATTCAACGGTTCTGATTGTTCTGTTACTGTTGGTAATAAGCTCTGGTGAATCTTCTTGGCGCTGGTGGGGCGTTTATGCCGATGGGATTTACCGCCCCTGGTGCCCCTTGTGGTATGTTTGGGGTTGTCGTATTTGTGACGGGTGATGTTTGAAACCGTACTGACTTTTTGGTGGCGTTGGCAAGAAGCGCTTGCCGATTCCCTTTCTTGTAGCGCTTGATCTGTTCTAAAAAATCAGTCGGGGGACGTTGGGTATTGGCTTCCTCAATCACGACTCCATCTTCGGAATCTTGGTTCAATAGTTCTTCCTGACCATGTTCAGAACTTGCCGAGGTTTGTGGTTCCGTTTCACTATCTGGATCAGAGCTAGCAGCAGATGACGCTATGCTACTAGCTCTTGAACGTGAAACTTGGTCATATTTAGGTTGATATGTGTAAACTCTGTTGTCCCTAAAGTCTCTGTCATCTCTTGAAATTTTTTGGGATTTGCGTAACTTAACCTCATCTTGGTGTTTCAATTTCAACAACGATCCGAGCATGTTCCCGTGTTGCATGCTCAATTAGTAGTTTCATCATGTTGTTAGAACTTGTCTCGAGCTTGGTTTCCCAATCCGAAATAAGGTCAATATCTTCCGGGTTTTCGAAATCAGGTAGAATGACAATTCTAAGCCCTCGTGGGATTTTTTTTTCGCTTAGGTAGTGACTTAATGTAGTCTTTTCCCAAAATGTGTTTATTTCCTTAATACTGAGTCTTTCAAGCTTCACAAAAAGGGAGCGTAGGTCTGAAGTCTCTTTAGAAATTCTTTTTCACCTGCAATCTATTCACTACGTATAGCCAGCTTCTATGATGACTTTTAGTTTACTTGCGTTTCAGCGTCTGTACAATTATTGAACGGTTAATTCTCTGCAGCACTTTGTGCGCATGTAGTCATCCTTTTCTTATTTAAAAAGGTTCTCTTGATTCTTTGCTTCATCATTAGTTTCTGTAGGATCCATACATCCTCTTTGGCCAGTATCTCGGGAGGTTGTTTATGTCTGTGGTGATGTCACTACCTTCTTTCTTTGCTCTTTTTCATATTCCTTCAGGAAGTTCCTCCCTTAGGTGGTCATCGCTTCGGGGATACTTTCGGTACAGTTGTCTCAATGTCTGTCTTGTTTCGAACACATGCTGCGGTATTGGCACAACTGCTGGTGTCAAACATGGCACAATCTCAGGTCTCCAACATATGGGGGAGAGGGGGAAGGGTTTCCTGAAGAGGCATTCAGCTACACAATTGACCTAGATGTACCTATCAATTATAACCACTCTTTTACAAATATAATAAGATCCCTGTGTTATCGCCAAAGAACTTGCCGAATATATCGCATCCCAAAATTGGTCTTGAGAGATAGATGTTTGGTCTCTTACTAGAGTTGGAACAAGTTACCTACCAGCATGGTCTGGCATGGATTCATATGGTCATGAATATTCACAGTCGTCAGGCTGGGAATCCTCAGTAAAAGAAAAATATTTTCACTTTTACTTATAAACTGTATTTCTCCTTTAAACTGTCCTCTGGGACATACTGCCCCCATCCAATGACAGTCCTCTCCCAAAGCCCCTCCTCTGGCAGCCATCTTCAGATTTGGTCAGCACTTAAAGTGGCAGTATGACCAAGAAGCACAGCAGAGGGGTCGGAGGGAGGGTTTGCATGTGAATCCATGCCAGACCCATGGTGTAGAACAATAGTTATAGGTAAGTAACTTGTTCCTTCTCCAGCATGGAGTCTGGAATGTATTCACATGCTCATGAATAATGAATATATAGCAGTACCACATTACACAACCACGGGAGGTGGCAAGTCTCAACAGAAGCAATTACACTTACCCCTGGGACAGACTCACCTCAAGCAAACAGGTTACGTGGCACTGCTTGGCCTCCCTGGAATCCCTGTAGATGCAGTAGAATTTTGTGAAGGTGTGAGTGGAACTCCACGTAGCAGCCCTGCAGATGTCGAGCACGGGCACACCAGACAGGAATGCCATTGTCGCAGCGATCGCTCTGGTGGGGTGGGCTCTTGGACGGCCGGGCAGCGGTTGGTTAGCCAACTGATGACAGTGCGTGATGCAGCCGAGAGCCACATTGAAATGGAAGTCTTGGACAAGGCCTTCCCTTGGTTCACAGGACCAAAGTTATGAAAAGCTATGAAGACTTCCAAAAACTCTTTGTGCGTGTGACGTAGAACTTCAGGGAACGAGCAACGTCCAGCGAATGCAAGGCCCTTTCCTCTGACGACAAAGGTTTTTGGAAAAAAAACAGGTAACACCAAAAGCTTGTTGAGGTGGAATTCCGACAGAACCTTCGGCATGAAGGAGAGGTGCGTACTTAGCACCACTCTCGATTCGTTGAAAGTCAGGTATGGCTGTTTGCAGGATAGGGCCTGGATCTCACCTACCCTCTTGTCAGAGGTGATGGCCACTAGGAAAGCCGTCTTCCACGAGAACAAATTGAGTGGAGCTTGATGCAGAGGCTTGAGCTGGCCCCCATGAGCCTCGCCCGAACCACGTTGAATTAGCACGCTCTGGCAGGAGCCTTCACCAATGGGAAAGATCTGAAAAGTCCTTTGTGAAACTATTTGATGAGTCATTTGGACCAAAGCGACGATCTTCCTGTTGATCTGGTGTAGCGGGAGATGGCCGCCAGATACTCCTTGATGGAGGCGTGTGCCAGACCAGCCTTGGCCAAGGATAGCAAGTACAGCAGAATCTGTGGGGCTGTGACCCTCAAAAAGTGTAATCTTCTATGACCAGCACCACATAGCGAAACACTTCCACTTGTGACCGTAGCACTTCAAGGTCATCAACACCCTGGCTTTTGCGTGTCCCTCCCTGCATTCTGCTGGCAAATCGTATCCCCCAAACTCTAGGGCTGCAGGAGCCAAGCCCTCAGGTTCAGCGATCCTGGGTCATGATGTAGATTTGCGCCTCTTTCTCTGGTGAGAAGATCCAGGACTACAGACAGCTTGACCGGAGGCAACGCCGACAGGCTGAGAAGGTCCGGGTACCAAATCTGCCTTGGCCACACTGGGGCTATGAGTATCATCCTGCATTGCCACTGTCTGAGTGTGCTGATGACTCGTAGCAGGAGAGGCAATGGAGGAAATACGTACAGAAACAGCTCTTTGCGCGGGAAGGAAAACACTTCCCCAGGCTCCTCAGTTGGTGGAATCTGCTGGCAAACCTCTGGCATTTGGAGCTCGCCGCCACCGCAAACAGATCGATCTGGGGCCTGCCCCATTCGACAAAGATGTGGTCCACCTGTTCCTGCTGCAGCTCCCACTCAAGGCAGGAACGCAACTCCCTGCTGGGGTAGTCTGAGATGATGTTCTTGACTCCCGCTAGGTGAAGAGGAGCGAGGAACATCTCTTGTCTAACGGCCCAGTGCTACAAGTCCTGAGCTTCCCTGGAGAGCACTGGGGAGCTAGTGCTCCCCTGTTTCCTGATGTAGTACATGGTGGTGGTGTTGTCCGTGAAGATCCTTACCACTTTGCCCTACAGAGATGGAAAGAATGACTTGAGGACCCAGGACATTGCCCGTAGTTCCAGGATGTTGATATTGAGGTTCTTGTCCCCCGGCAGCCACATGCCTCTGGCATACACATGTCCGGTGTGGGCTCCCCAACCTTCCAGGGAAGCATCTGCAGTGACTGTCTCCTGGTATGGAGGGTTTTGAATCCCTGTGCCCCGGGCGATGTTGGAGCAGACACCCCACCACCCTATCGCCCGACGGCACTCATCATCGAGCAGGATCTTGTCTGTGAAGCTTCCGGACATCTGTACCTAGCGAGCGTTCAGGAACTCCTGAAGAGGTCGCGTTTGCAATCTTCAGAGCTGGATGAGGTAGATGCAGGATGACATCATGCCGAGCAATGACTTGATGATCCACACTGTGGCCATCTTCATTGACTGCAGCCACTGCTCCATCTCTTGAATGGTCGCTACCCTCTCGTTCGAGGGTGATGCCAGGCAGGACATCGTATAGAAATAGCACGTTCTGCGATGGTGTCAAGCAATACTTCGGATACTTGATGGAGAATCCCGGATCCATCAGTAGCTGGACGGTCATCTCGGTGTGTCCGACAGCCAGCTCCCGCGAGCAGGCCCGGATGAGCCAGTTCATCGAGGTACGGAAACATGGATGGGCCTCCAGCCCTGTCTTCTTCCTGACCAGAAAGTATCTGGAATAGACTCTGGAGAACCAGAAACATTGGGGAACCAGCTCTATTGCCCCTTTTTACAGCATGGCCCGCACCTCTTCCAGGAACTGGAGAATGTGATGCTCCTGATGGGACACCAGCGGGATACGCGGACATTTGCATTGAAACTCCAGAGTGTGTCCTTTGGCGAGAGCGTCCAGCACCCATCTGTCAGTGGTGATCTTCTTCCACTCACCGATTTACCTCATCAGCCCGCCGCCCACCGGGGTGCACGTGTGGGGATGTGCTGTTCCAGGCCCCAATGTTCCCGATCTTCCAGCTGCTGTCCTCCACTACCGTAGGCCGGAAAAGGCCTCTGTAGGCTTCCTGGGTGGTGGATCTGGAAGGCTGGCGGTATGAAGAGGAGAAAACTTTGGATGACCTGCTCAGCTTTCCCCTGGAGGAGTGAAAAGAAGAACGCTGCTGTTGGAGAGTGCCCACAGAACGGCTCATCTCCGTATCTGTCTTGATGGCCTGGAGCGACTCGTCGATGACCTTCCCAAACAATTTCTCTCCATCGAAGGGCATGTCTAACACCTTTGCCTGGACTTCCTGCCAGTAATTTGTGGCCTTCATCCAGCCTTGTCGACGAAGGCAGATAATGTTACCCATCTGCCAGAACCCTGTGTCGGCGATGTCCAATGCCACAATAATGGCGTGATCAGACGCAACTTCCCCCTCCTGGAAAACAGCGATTGCCTCCATCCTCTTATTGTCTGGGAGGAACTCCATAATAGGGCCCAGCTTGTACCACAGCTCCCTTTCTTACCAGGCCAGGATCGCCAGTGCATTGGCCACCGTGATAGTGGACGCCGCAGTGTAAATCACCTTCCTTCTCAAGGCGTCCACCTTCTTCCCATCGCTGTCCAGATGGACCAAAGACAATGAGGATGGGTTAGTCCTCCGAATCTGGTGATGGTTACAACCTCAGGCACTTGGGTGCGGAGTCTGGCACATGATACTTCTTCTCCAGTCTATCCTGTTTAGCTGCAGCCGTGCAAGGGTTCTTCATAAGGGCCAGGCCCTCTTCCCACACGTCATTTAGGAGGGGGACAGCCATGACTGTCTTCCTCCTGGCCTTGTGCCTCTGATACAAGAAACCCTCTTTCCTGGTTTCTTCGGGTACAAGCTGAAAAAGCTTGAAGGCTCTGGCGATCATAGAGTGGAAAGATCCCACCTCATCCGGTGGGGATGCTCAAGGCAAAAGCGGAGACCCGCTGCCTGCTGCAATGATATCCTCGTTGTTGTCCATAGTCATGGCTGTATCCGTCCCTGTACCCGTTTCTGGGTCTACTGGGGGAGATGGTGACCGACGCAGGTGTGGAGGCTGAAATGGGGGCGTCGGATGACGCTTCCAATTCTTTGTCGGAGGTTGACTTGGGGTTTGGAGGACCACCTGAGCGCAGTGGCATCCTCTTCTGGATCTCAGACACCAAAGTGTGAAGGGTTGTCCTCTTCTTCGACGTCCTTGTGGACCATGTGCAAGAACTCCTGGTCCTCGTCGTATGTGGATGAGAACTCCATGGCTTGAGCCACGGCCTGGGAGGGCTGTTTTGGGGCCTCCTCGCCCCTCCCTTTTATCCCCCCGGTGGGGCTGGAACCTAAGTCCGAGCCGGTTTCCCCCCTAAGTCACTACGGCGGTCTTGCGCATAGGGGGTAAGGTTACTTTCTGTGCTGTGGGGGCCACCTTCATGGGGTCAGCCCCCTTAGCCGTCGAGAGAGCAGCTGCCACCAACTCTATCATCAACAAAGCCTTAGCCTGTGCCAATTGGGCCTGCTTGGGCAGATCGGCCTTCTTCTTCTCCTCTGTCTGTGGCTTCTCAGACTTCTCCCACAGCTTAGCCGGGGTAGATGATGTCCTTTTCAAGGAGGAGCTTGATTGCCGGCTGGCAATGGAGGCAGAGGGTGATGTTGATCGTGACCCATCCACCTTGGGACCCGCTTCTGCGGTGACCCGGTGGACTCGGACTTGAGGTTCTTGGCCTTGTCTTGTGGCTCCATGGATGAGGCGCCCTCAAAGGACTTAGAAGACTGCCCCTCAGCCAGTCCTGGGTGAGGCATGACCCTGCTCGGGGCACGAGGCAGATGCTTTAATAGCAAGCCACGCCACCAGTCTACTGTGCATGTCCCTCGTCGTCTTCTTGGAGAAACCGAGGCATATCTCACATTCCACCTCCTTATGGTCCAGATGCAGGCAGTAAAGACAGTGTAGGTGCTTGTCTTTCACAAACACATTCCGTAGCATGCACTTGGCGCAGGGCTTGAAGAGGGACCATCTCTCCTCCTCCTTCGTCATGGTCGGAGTTCGCGAAGGAGACCTGATGGCCTTCTGGAAACTTCGACGATCATCCGCCGTAAGGGGCGCTGAAATTCACCGACAACGGGTCCCCTCTGTCAGAAGATGGAGAAAAGAGTACACAGGCTCTTTTGGAACAAAAAGGGAACCTTTTTCCATCAAACACAAAAAAAAAATAGCAGTAGTTTGCAGAGCAAAACACGAGGACTCTCAACACTGAAGCGTGTGGTAATAATCTGAAGATGGCTGCCAGAGGAGGGGCTTAGGGAGAGGATTGTCATTGGATGGGGGCAGTATGACCCAGAAGACAGTGATTGGTTTAAAGGAGAAATACAGTTTATAAATGAAAGTGAAGCTGTTTTTCTTTTACTGAGGATTCCCAGCCTGACGACGGGCAATATTCATGAGCATGTGAATCCATGCCAGACCCCATGCTGGAGAAATAAAATCTTTTGTATAGCATTGTTTCAACTTGGGACAGACCGTCAGTATGTGTCAGGTGGTTTCCAAGCAAATTTTTCAATCACCACTCAAGAAACTCCATAATTATAGTTAGGTCCGAAAAAAGCTCAAAATGTCATTAGAAAAGAAAATACATACTGTCTTTTAGTCAGAAGAGCCGGGACGGCTGCTAGACATATGAGGACAGGGGTAGACTGGAAACTACAGAAAACACAGGAAGTTAAAACTAGTCAAATATAACAGAAGCATGGCATGGAAAATGTCTTAAAACGGAGGAATAACATACTGGATGCTTTATAAGACGTTCTTTGCTTCATAAGGACGAGCAGATATTGAAAGAGGAGGGTGGCATAAAAGCAGGGTACCCACACAAAAGATGTCCATGGTGGAGAGGCCCAACGGGAAATCTCAAGAGCTCCCTGTAGGGTCGCCACCAATGTACGAGGGTGGATACACGTACAGATTAAGGGGTGAACACATAGAAGGACAACGGCAAGCTCAAAGATGAGCACCGCTCACAACAGTCAAGTCAATACCTTGGGACCCTAAAACCCTGGCAACAGAAAGTACTCCTGAGATGTTCCTGGGAAAGAAACAACTAGCCAATTCTGTCACTTGCTTACAGTGGGAAGATTTTCACTCTATTTATTCAGTATTTTATGATGTGGCACAGGTTTAAAGTATCATTCAAAGCACTAATGATGACACGACATATCCGATGCAGTGCAGAGGCAGCAGACCATGATCAGGGCGCATGTGCTTACTTATAGGATGCAAGAAATACATTACTGATCAAGAGGTGTTACCAGTGGAGAAAGAGACCAAGAGAACAGCAGTCTCCCCAGATTAATTCCCTCCAAATAACTCTTACTATAAGTGTTAGTATGAAAAAAGTTGAAAGCAGACCATGAGGATGCACTGGACACACGGGACCCTGAAAGACGCAAAGCTGCCCCACTGAGCCCCAAAGATGTGAGACCATGTACTCATAAAGACTGTTAAGAGTGCAAGCAAAGGTCATGAGGCTGAGCAAAAACAACTTACAAGAAAAGAAAAGGTGACTCCTAAGTGCTACCGAAACCACCTACTGGGGGTAACGGGAAAGCAGAGGTCAGACTGAGAAGAACCATAAGCCCCGTGCTCCTGCCAAAGAGGGCATCTCCCCAATTAGGTTAGGAAAAGGTACCCAGGACTCCATTGGACAGTGAGAGAACTAAATTCAGCCACTTAGAATATCCTTGCGAGGAAGAATACGCCCATCCATTTCCCAAACTATTTGGAGCCCAAACCAGCTGCAACCCCCAGAGGAGAAAGAAGTGGAGACTGGCAATAAGAAGGCCCTTATAAAATCCCTCACCAACTGCATAAGGTATCAGGTAATAAGGTCCCTATATATTTGGTCGCCGTACATAATGTCGCTGGAAAAAGGTGGTGCCGACATTATATAGGTGTCCCTCACTCCTCTTGGGAAAATGTAATAATATCTCTGCAAAAAACTGAAATTTTTCGACATGTTTTTTGCATAGCAACATTTTTGTTGGGACATTATTACATGGAATCCTGCATACATCCTGAGTTCCTTCTAGAATGGTACGCATGTGCATAGGTACTTGTAAGTGGTTTCAACCCAGCACTCCACCTAAGTCAATGCCTAGCGTGAGATGCCCAGCTGGAACCCTTATTTATATATTTTTATGTCAAAAGTTCTTTTATTTCTGGATGATGTACCCTTATATAACGCCCCTCTCTTTGAATCCCCCCTGGTCTCACTGAACCAAGAAGTAGGTTTGTTTTGCAAAGTTAAAAGATTTATTTGATGAATTAAACAATATATATATCACACTTTTATGAACATGAACAATATCTAGATATCACACTTATTAATATTTATACACTGATCAGCAATGGGGATGTCACAACAATCAACAATGTCTTTAATCAATAGGCGTATGGGTGAGAAGAATAATGTAGCCGAGAATAACTTTCTGTGGGTTCAATAAAATGCAATGATATGAAATTAATGCAGCACAGAAATAAAACTTGATATGAATTCAATCAAAGACAATGTAATCACTCTTTCCCCCGTTACTCAATCTACCCTAATATGCAATATGAAGAGATGGAATGAGGGCACACAGGTTTCAGGAATAAACAATCAACAATGCAGTTCAATCCCAATTCCCCAGCAAGTTTAGAGAGAACAGGAATGATTTTAAACAGGTCAAATGCTTTTGAATGTGGTTTGAAATAAATAGGAAAAATACTAAAAATGGATTTTAATTCACTAAATGGGATTCAAAACTAGTGAGAGCCGCTTTGGATAGGTTCTGGTAGACGCTAGCAATGATGTTTGAATGACTGGCAGATAGGAAACTGAATTCAGAGATTGGATGCAAGAAATAGCAATTTTATATGGAATGAAATTGAGCCAAATGCAGAATTGCAGCAAAATTTTCAGCGCGTGAGAAATGAGATTACAGAACAACTATAAGAAAGCTGAGGATGTTAGCTTCAAAATGACACTTAAATTTCGTTCCTAGCATGTACGGTTCAAAAGTTACAGAGGTTTTAGTAAAGGTCGATTTATTTAGAAAAGAGTCAAGATTTCAAATGAGATATGCACTGTTGAAGATTACAAACAAGGATTTCTTAACACTAAGAGAGGCTATGAAGATGCGATATACCAACGGTACAGCCACCAGTCAGAGGCGTCTCTGTCTGATCTTTGTCCGCTGTGACACTTGCCTTCTTCAGCAACTATATTAGCGCAAAGATGATTTATCACTACAATTATCACAGGATTATGTGGATGAGAGAAGGATTCAGGATAGACAAAAGAGATTCTACAATACAATCTGGATATGTTGGAATGTGTTAGATGCTTACTTGAAACTAATAGATGGCTATGGACAGTTCTATGCTAAATACTCACAACTAGGGCTTTGGAATGGGCCGTCAAGATCTGGTCAAAGGTTTGGACAGGAATTTTCTCGCCACCGGACAGGTCTCAGGAGCTTGGTTCTGCTCTCAGCAAGGCACTCTGGTCTGCACGCCCTCCTGGACTGGATCTGACGGGTTGGTTCTGGATACAGCTCTGCTCTACTGGTTTGGATCTCTGGGTTCTAGTAAGGGTTCTTGCAAGAAGCAGCCAAAACAGCACAGCCAGGCTGTTGAATTGGTTGGGCCCAGTGGAAGTTTGGGGTTAAAATCAGGTTGCAAGATTTTGAAGGCCAGCTGAGAAGGGTTCAGCTGTTTGAATTGGGCCTTTTGCTTCAGGGTTCTGGAGTCTGGATATGGGTTCTTCCTGCAGAGCGCTTCACCAGTCGATCAGTTGATGGGTGAATGTGTGTGTCTGTGCCCTAAACAGTCCCTATTTATGTATTTCTCAAGGGGGTGGGGAGGCTGATTATACCATGCCCAACCCTCTAAGAAGCCGATAGGTCAGAGAATTTCCTCTCCCCTGATTTGAGGAGCAACAGTGTGTCATGATGTGTCATAGTGACACTGTGTTTATGGTCCAGAGAAAAAACCTCCCCTTTGTTTCTACCCAGAAAATCTATTTTTCATAAAAAACATATTCACAATATCCCAAACTTTCTAATATTACATATTTATATTGCATATTAATTAAGGCACATGTCTGTCAAAGTCCCATCTTCTGGAGAGCGTCTGTTCTCAAATTACAGATTTTCGCGCTTTTGGTCGGTTACTCAGTGTCAGTTCTGTACCAATTTTTTCACATACATACACATACCATCTGGGCATATTCCTGTACATTTTCATATTCCTAGCATAATCACAATTGCTACAATATCAACATTTTCGTGGTTTAGTCTCTGCACATTGCACAAATTCCAGAGTAGTTTGGCACAATTTTCTATACGTTTTTTTCCTCAACATATATTTTCTCCAGTTTAAAATCCACATCTCAGTCTGGGCCCACCTCTAAGGCTTAGCCGAGCCAGAGAGTAACATGAGCTTCTTCCTGCCAGGGCTGGTTTCTATTGACGCCCCAAATTAGCATTTCCTTTCAGTTCAAGGGAGTCTTTTGTCTCCACTCAGAGCAACAGGCCAAAGTCCCACTCCCAGTTACTTTCATACACCCCTGCCAGTTTCTCAGCAGGAGCAGGGGTGAAGATTCCTTTGTTGGGTAGAAGGTGTGGAATGTGTTTGAAGCTCACTCTGGCTAACTTTACTCACTTTTAAAACAATGTTTAAATAGTCTTGTCCTAAAATACAAATTACATTTTTACAAATATATCCACAAATCTCTTAATTCCAGCCTTTTTAAAATATAGTTTTGAATTGTATCCACCTCTATTGCTTTTGATAGGAGTTCTTTTCCATACTTAGATCTTAATGCAGAAGTTTAAAATGACAGGTTAAGTAATCGCCAGCTTCTGAGACAGGCGAGCAGCGGTACTGCCCCATGTTTGATATAGTCTTCCAAGCAAGCATCTTTAAATGTGGATTTTCTTCTGATAAAAATATGTTTCTGCTGACATTGTGCTTAGGTGAATTCTTTATATACAGTGATGTTTAACACCCAACAAGGAGGTTGGATCTCTTGTGGTGTTTGGGAACCATGATTTTTGCACTTTCCACAGCCAAGGAAAAACAGATTTTTAAACAGCTCTGTGTTTCTCTTTCAATGCAGGACTGCTTTTTCAAATAGTTTCATTTTCTTCTGTGGGCAGCCAAATCATGGGTTTTGGCAGTGGTCTCCTGTGTTGCCACTGACATAGGCAAAAGTAGATTGGCAGCCTATTTTTCAGGTTTTCCTGCGCACTTCTGGCTGATTTTAGCGCGCATAATGCTTTCCAGCGCCCATTCTGAGGTTTCTGATGCAAGCAGTGCACAGTAATGTTGCAGGGCATAGACTAGTGGGTTAAAACATCCCACATACTGGGAAACAATCTGAAACATGGAATGGCCTACCAAGCTACCTTATCGAAATTGATGGGTGTGTATCCGGGCACAGAAAATGGCTTTTTCTCACCCCTGCTCAAACAGAACCAGCAGCGAGCCAGGAACAGAAAGCATGTCTGAATACACGTTTTGGCCAAGAAAGATGTAATCCTGTTGGGAGGCCATGATCACGAGATGAAAGACTGCATACTAAAGTGCACAGGTTGAAGGGAGAAAGATAAACTGTTCCAGGAGAGTATAACCGTAGTCATCCTCGAGGTGGGGGCGCCCACCCGAAGAGTCTGTGAGATGATGGCATGGCTCATTGGCTGGTCTGCACTGGCTTACACTACTCTTATCCTTCTCCACTTGAGTTGAAATGATTGATCTACACCACGTTCATGGGAGAAACATACCTGCAACATAATATATACACCAAGCCCCAAGGCATTTTAATCGACAATATATTTGCTCATACAAGATGCAAAATCTTTGAATTTGGTTAGTTTTTCAGTAAAGGGATGTTTCCTGGATGACTTTTTATCACTGTGTGACTTTGTGAGCAGTTCAGGCAGGGTAAGGTAGAGAGTAAATAAAGTGTTTGGTGACATCGAAAATGTTTGATTTAATAAATCATGAAAGTATGTTTTGGTCAACAAATGTCGACTCTTAGACCCTTTTTAGAATGAGGACATTGGTTCATGAGTAGGCACGTTTGAAATGGCTAGGCACGATTGTAGCGTTGGCCAATCTTAAAAAGGCATCACCCTGTTGGGAAATGCTGCAATGTCTATTTAGGTGAGTCCTTTCGGATTCTGGAAGGGCTGCTCCAGAGTCCCTCACTAACTAGTCGGGTGCAGTGCCATTTATTTATTTATAATTAACATTTATAAAGTGCACAACAGCCTGTAGGCATTGTGGCGCTGTTACACGACAACGAGCTTAGTTACAAAAAAACACTCATAATTACATACATGAAATACATTCTTAGTTACAATATGCAGGGTATAGAAATGACAAAGGGGAAGGGAAGAGAGAGGAGAGGGTAGAGGTGTTAGCAGAAGGCTGTGAGGAAAGTCTCTAAGTGTGTTGGGAAGGGCGTTCCATAGTTTTGGTGCTATGTGTGGGATAGCAATTTCACCTGCTTTACCTCTTTTTATGGGAGGGATGCGCAGTTGATTACCGTGGCATGCTCTTTTAGGGAGTGAGGACGTGTCTCTGACAACAGTTTCCAATAGGTATTGTGGAGCATCGAGTATAAGGCATTTGTGTGTTAGGGTTAGTGTTTTAAAGGAGATCCGTTCCTTCACTGGGAGCCAATGGGCGTCTCGCCTTGCTTGAGTAATGCGGTCCCTTTTGGGTATATTTAGAGCTGCTCTAAGGGCATTATTCTGTATGACTTGGAGTCTGTTTAGATTTTTTGTGGAAGTTCCTGCTAAGAGGACGTTACAATAATCCAGTTTGGCTTCAATGGTGGCCCTTGCTGTAGAGAGTCAGTTCTGTTTGGAAAGGATAGGTTTAACTGCATTAATCAGCTTGGTGGTGTGTGCAGAGGTGGAGGCAATGGCGCTAACCTGTCGCGTCATGGATAAAATGGATAAAGTAGAATCTAGGTGGACACCTAGGGTTTTTACTGATGAGGAGACTGGGATGAGGGAGTTATCTATGGAGAAGTTACAGTATTTTAGATCCAATTTAGCAAGTGTTTCTTTGGGGGCGATAATGTTGATCTCAGTATTGCCTCCATTGAGACATAGCCCATTTGTTGCCATCCAGGCCTGGATGGGGCTGTAAATCAGATGGAGGGCAGCAGCTCATAAGACCCTGAGAGAGGCAAGAGAACCTGAGTATCATCAGCATAATTCGTGTATGCTGTACCGAGGGAGTCCAATTTGTCAAAGAGCGGCTTAGTAAACAGATTGTAGAGAGTGGGGGCTGTGCATGAGCCCTGAGGGACTCCACAGTGAATAGTGGTAGGAGCCGCATTAGCCTGGTTAGAGAAACCTTCAGCATTCTTCCATTTAAGAAGGAAGTGATCCATGAGGAGGCCTCCTTGGAGAATTGTGCTGCGTGAGATGTGATGTGAGAATCTTATGGTCCACTAGATCAAAGACTGCCGAGAGGTCCAGAAGTAGGAGGAGAGCTGGCTTGTCTTTGTCCATAATTGTTGTTATTTGATTTTTAAGGTTTAAGATGGGGGTTTCTGTGCCATGGGCTTTACGGAACCCCGATACATTTTTACCGAGGATGGAGTTGGGTTCGAGGAAACAGACTTTTTTGTGAGCAGCATTGTCCAAACTTTTTAAGAGGAACGGGACAGCGGTGATGGGTCAGTAGTTGTTTGGCGATGCGGGTTCCAGGGAGTTTATTTTTAGTAGAGGCCGTACCAAAGCTTCTTTGAGGTTGGAGGGGAGGGACCCTGAAGAAAATGAGGCATTGATGAATGCCGTTAGAAGGGGACCAAGAGAGTCGGCGCATTCCTTTACAATGTTGGGAGGGCAAATGTCTTCTTTGAACATGGATGGTTTGAGATGTTTGATGAGGTCGAGGACTTCTAGTTCAGTGACATCATGGAAAGAGCAAAGCGGTTTAGTGGCGTTGTGGGGAAGGTGGCAGGGCTGGGCGGGCTGGTCGTGCTTAGGTAAGTTATTGAATTGCACTTGGATTTTTTCTTGTAGTAGTTCTATTTTGTTTAGCTGGGCTGCTTGTATGCTGGAGCACCAAGCTTCGTGTTTAACAATCTCGTCGGGTGTGGTGAGGGGGGTGATGAGGTCTCTGAACATTGAGAACATTTCTTTAGGTTGAGAGTTGGCCTTAGAGATATGTGAGTTAAAGGAGAGAGACTTAGCTTGAATGATCGCTTGTTTATATTGTGCGGATATCCTTTTGAAGTCATCTTTAGTGGAATCGCTCGGCTTACCGTGCAAGTTGGTTAGGGCGTTACGTTTATTGGTACGAAGGGCTTGTAGTTCATCTGAGAACCAATAGTTGACGTGCATAGATTTTGTTTCCTTTTTGTTTTCAATCGGTTCTATTGCTTCAATTGCTTTGGTAAGAGTGTCCGCGTAGATCTTAGCGAGTGTGGCATGGTCATTAGACAACGGGGGTTTAAGTTCTGGGACGTCCAGAAAAGGGAAAAGGTTGTCCTTAGTTAATTGTTTTGAGCTTCTTACCTGAGCTGGTGGTGCATAGGTGAGAGCCTTAGTGGGAGGGGATGTAGGAATGGCGAATTTAATAAAATGATGATCTGTCCAGGAGAATGCCGTGATGGAGCTGATGGTGGTGGGGCAGTTGTGGCCAGCTTCGCAATCTAGTGTACGACCTTTGCAGTGAGTTGGGCGGTTGACATTATATTGGATTGCATATTATTAAATTCTTTAGTTAGGGCTGCTGCTGTTTTGTCTTAGGGGTCATGGAGGTCTAGGATAAGGTCTCCGAGTAGGATTGTTTTGGTTGATTTTGCCATGCACCTTTCAGAGATATTCTGGCCTGTTGGAAAACATTGATCACCGGATTGCTGTGCCTGAAGCCTAGATCACTGTTCATGGTACTAGTCATGGGCTCCAATCCACGGGAGGTAGGTTGGTAGGTTAATGCGTCAACTGCAGAGATCTGAGTGTAACCTACATTAAGTTTAAATATCAGAGACAGGGAATTCCACTTGTTGACAGGACTGCACTACTTTCAATGAAGCACTGTCAGCAAAACTGGTAATTGTTTGAAGAAATTGTAGCAACAATACAAGGCCATTCAAGAATGTATTATATGGGATAAACCCTATGAATCTCCCACTGAACAAGAATTGTGTTTTGTAAATGTATGGGACAAATAGTGCTTTGAAAATGCACCCTAAAGCATAATTAGTTTCATTCCCCAGGAAAGGCAGAGCTCATTGCTGATGCTAGTTTGAATGTGGTCACATGACCTTTTAAAAATGTTCTATGCTCCACTGTTCACCTCCAATGGATCTTGCCAACTTATCTAACTTAACATTCCTTTGAAATCAACACACAGACATTGTACACGATGCGCTGCGTCTGCAATGTTATCTTTTGGGGTCTTATGCGGCTCTCTTCCATTTGCAAGGCCTCGTGCGCTATGGCATCTGCAAGAGAGGCGGCTAGAGTTGGAATATTCAAGATAACTTTGCGGATGTGTTGGTGCACGCAGGACACAAGAATGCAGGTTTTGTGTGATGGGATGGGTTAGTGATTTCTGTCGAGGACACTAGTATTGCATCCAGAAGGAAGCCTTGTCTGCTCATAGAGCAGGGCTGCGTTGCTTGGGACAGTTTTGTACACGTTATTGGGAGAGATGTAGAGTTCTGCTGATTTTAGTGTGTGCGTGTGTGTGTGCGTGTTGGGTGATGGTCAACAGCCATGTTTTACTGGCTGTGTCGATGTGCATAGTATAATGTAGAGCGTGCAGTGTAATGGTGTATTGACGGAAACAGGCAATTAAAACCCCATTGGGCCTTCTCAGCATTCTGTCTGTGGTGTTGCAGGAGGGACGTTCCCAGATGGCGATCAGCAAAGTCACCCTGTAACGCTTAAACGCTTCCTAGAGAACTATACTGCCACTTTCCATAACAATACAAGCATAAGGACTATACACACGAATATATCCACACGCGCGAGGAAATCTACCCAGATACACTCATGAAAAATATACCAAAACAACCAAGAAATTTAGTGTTCCGCACCAGGCCTGGCTATACAAACCAACGAAAGACTAGATGCCTCGATATAGTTCCTGAAAGCGTCCATTTTCTGTAGACAGAGGTTTCTAGCCACCCAAGTGTTCTCTGCTGCCTAGAGCTCCTCCAGATTCTCTTCCTGATACTTGCCGTTTCCTCTTGAACACTTCTCCAGTAGCACCTACAACATCTCACATTGAATCTGCAGTCAGATTGTCTGAAACATTACTGATTCATTCTCAATCACAGAAATGTATTCCTGGCATTTTCTGGATTTGGATACACAATGCCCTATTCCACATTTAGACGGAATACTTTTTTACCAGTCTTTTAAGTTAGCCCCCCCCCCTTGCCACATTACTGTTTGACTTTTATAGGTGCAGAAATCATAGACTTTCTTATTACGTGTTCCTACCAATTTCCGCTTTCCCATATCCCTGACTTCCCAGTTTACACAGCTCGTAAACCCTATTTTAGAGTTAAGGCATATTTTGTACTGGTATTGTGAAACCTGTGAATGAAACTTCATCTTCAGTACCACCATGTCACAGTATGCCCCCTTGCCCAACGAGTCTGGAAATACTGTGTCAATTCGACAGTCCTTCATTCACCATTTGAGACATACATAGTCCTCAAGGAAGAACAATGCCTAATTATCTTCTGAGATACGTCTAGACTGTTTATGGTGTCTACTGCGTGAGAGCTATGGGTTTTATTAACTAAATGTATTGGGCCTCAGGTGCCAAGCCACATACACCTCCTATCGCGCTGAAACTGGAATCCTGACCACCACTACAACAGGTGAGCCAAGAACTCTACAGAGCAATTTCAAACTCTGGACCACAGAGCATATAATGGCATTACTTTAAAACACTGTTGGCCACTCTAGTGTTGTACCAGGAACAACGGGAAAAGTTCGAATGGCTTTTATTATTACACCGTGCATGTTACACATTTAGCGTGACTGTGCCAGCACTTCCCAAAGAGGCTACTATATTTTAATTGTGACAGTGCAGGTACTTCTCGGAAGGCTTTTTGTTCTGTGAAGGTGGCACTAGCAACATCACTCCATTAGCTTTCATTGGACGGTTTCAGAACTTATTTCCGTGTCTGCTATACTTTTGAAGGGACACTATCACACCTCTCCGTTAGCTTTCATTGGACAGTTTCAGAACGTATCTCCATGTCTGCTATACCTTTGAAGGGACACTATCACACTTCTCAATTTGCTTTCATTGGACAGTTCCAAAACTCAGCATGTCATGCGATTCCTTAGATGAAGCACTACCAGCAATTCCCACTCCGAGAAGGGCTGCTTTACTTGAATATAGACAGTACCTGCAATTCTCAGCAGGCCTCCTCTCATTTTGGTCAGAGTGTTATACTTTTCATTGAGGAGTTTAGCACTTCTGGATATACCCACTATAAGTTTGACAGAGCATTACTAACATTCATCAGGACTTCTTTATGAATCATTGGAAAATAGAAGCAGTTCCCAGCATGGCTTTTATCCATTAGCTGGGCTGTACACATTCTCATCAGCAGTAGCAGCAGCTCTTAGCATATCTGCTATACGTATTATTGGCTAGAAGCAGTGCTTCTGTCAAATGATCATTAAAGAAGTCCTTCTACAAAGTGATGGTAATAGTCGGATGCCTGTATCTATCATTGGACAGCAGCTTATTAGCTGGCCTGCTTTACTTTATTTATCAACAAAATAAGTGGGGCAAAAATAATTAAGAGCGTTCACTTATTTTACTGAGAAAAAATCCCTCAATCAATGAATTTGTTAGATGTGTTATCAGTAAACGAAGTGGAAAACTGTAGTGAGAGTTTTCACCTGGTTTGCAGAGAAAATCAGCAGCAACTGTTACGTCCGATAGCCTTTTTTCCAGTAAAGTAAATGGCCATATCAAGTAATTTAAACATATTTGCTTTAGATGGTTTACACTTACCTTGGTGAAAAATAAGCATTTGCAAAGCCAAAGGTTTTAGCTTTTGTTTAGGCATGTGACAGTCACTGCCATAATGGCACTACCTAGACACAAGTTGGTAATAGCTGGAAAATGGTGTGAGTAGCTGGGCTTATGATATCAGTGCCTAGGGTAAATGCTGATCTAATACCTATGCACAAGCCAAAACTGTTGGCTTTGACAATGCTTGTTTTTAACAGGACTTCAGCGCACGGACCGGTGTGAGGGCATACATATTCCTTATACACAAAGTGGCTTAAGGCACACTTGGTTAAGGCATTTTTATTACACTAGAAGCTCATTTACCACAGCAATTAAAAGTAGTATAAGATGATACCTTTCATCAGCAATTAGGCTTGACAGGGGAGAATGCTGCGTTACCCCGGAAGTCCAGCTCCAGCGGAAGTCCCGGTCAGGAAGTGGCATCATGCGGGTGACCCGGAAGTCCCGTCTTAGTGGAAGGGCTATCCCGGAAGTGAGGTAGTGGTGGTTAACCATAACATAGGCCCTAGCGGCTGTGTTACCCTGGATGTGACATAGGTGCTACCTGGGAGGCCCCCACAAAGCCTGCAGTCCTGAGGGTGCCCCCGCTGAGTTCCCCCGGAAGTCCCAACATGATGGGTGACCTATTCCAGAAGTGGCCTAGTGTGATTCACCTGAAAGACAAACCTCTTTTAGCTTATGGGATGTGGTATGACCATTCTCCCCGGAAGTCCCCCGAAAGACCCGGAAGGGTGTCACAGTTTTGATATTGTGCAGTGGCGCAAGGAGGTGATGTCTTTGGCGGGGGCATCTTTAGGGGTGTGGTGTGAAGGGTGTATATATACAGAGGGTGTTTTGGAGGGAGGTACACACCTCTCCTGGAGCCCTTGCCCCTGCTTGTGCAGCACCTGCAATACCCGGAATCATGAAGGACTACAACTACTAATACAGGGGCTGATGATTTGCACACCATTCAAAATTATTACAGCCCTGAAAGTCTGCCAGCAACAACTAAAACCACTGTTGGTGAGCCTGAGTACACCGCTGCTATTGATAAGCTGTGTGAACGCCTTGATGTGATTACTTTTGATGACATGTCACAGGCTGTTTCCCCTATCAAGGCTTCTGATGAATTCAGGAATGGTGTAGATGCAGTTATAACAGATGCTGACTACACAGATCTAGACTACGGAGATATGGATGAGTCTATGAAGTCTCTTAAAGTGTCCCTGTATGAGGACCTGGGTGTTTTAGATGAGCTGTTTCCAGAGGCAGCCAATATGCCTGAGCTAGAACCATCTTCCAATGAAGACAAGTTGTTTATGGACGTCGCTAGTGCCTGTGAGATGGAAGTTGCTGGTTCTGAAATTTGCAATATGGTATGTAATAAAGAGTGTGTGTGTGTGTGTGTTTGAAAAAACATGTAAAAACACATGTTCAAGAGTTAAACTTCTTTCTATTTTGAATTGCAGAAAACGCTTGATAAACTTGAGAGTCAGAGCTCTTCATTCATTACTGTCAACTTTTACTGTGTGTGCTGTTAACAAATGGAAATCGAAAGTACAGCAACCAAAGGTTGTAATACGTGTAAGAAATATGACAGTTTAAAATGCTTTTAAATTTTGGATGAAGAAGAAGAACAAGATGAAACTATGGCCCTTTTGGAGTATTTAACGGGTCAGGCTTTTGCAGCGTGTGTAGTGAAAATATGCATGAAGCGTGACTATTACCAGTGGAGCTATGGCCATAATTGTGAAGACCCGCAGCAGGATTCTCATGATTGTTTACTCCTGCATTATCATGCCAGAGCAATACGTCGGATATGTTTTATGTTGAATTCATATAAAGTTTTTCAGATGCTTGAAGGTGTTTATAAAGCCATGCGGATGCGTGTACATGCTAGTGTGGAGGGGCTTCTATCAAAAAATTCCTAGAAATATACACTTCACAATCCCAAAAAAATGTGATCTTTACAGTTGGCCGGGCCCATGGTTTTTAGAAACCAAGCAGCCTGTTTAATGTAAAAAGACTTTTCTAACCTATACAGTTTTGGGAAGACCCATACTGAGTGGCCCTCATTACGACCCTGGCGGAAAGTAACTGACATGACCGCCATAGCGTAAATAGCGTTTCCGCCACTGCACGATGGAGGAAAGTGCGGCTAATTCTGACCCATCGGGCACGAGCATTACGCCATGGCGGAAGTGCAAAGTCCGCAATGGCGGAAATGACCCCAAAACGCCCCTTACCGCCGTCGTACGTCGCCCTAGGTGCAATTCCCCCACCCATCTTAGCGGTCACCGTAATGAGCGGTCAGCGCAAAATACGGTCACCGTAAATATACGGAAACGGAAGTAAAAACATGGGGCCGGAACGGGAAACAGCACGCCGTACACCTATAAAATCAGAATCCCAACACAACCATAAAAAATCCGAGCCTGAGACACATCCCAACCCCTTAGCCACCCCATTTAAAAAAATAAATATGGGAAAAGTTGCCAAAAAAGCGTGCGACCGCAAGCGGCAGGTCCACTTCTCCCACGAGGAACTCACCGTGCTCACAGAGACCCTCCAGGAGAATGCTGCCGTCGTCTTCTCTACGCAAATGACCAGGACGGCACTTGCGAACAAGGCGGCCATATGGGCGCTGGTGGCACAGCGGGTAAGTGCGGTGGGGACCGCACCCCGCAACCCACAGCAATGCCGAAAGCGATGGGACGACCTACGGATACGCGTCCGGAGCATACTCTCTGCCAACCGGAACATTGCCACAGCTACCGGGGGAGGATCGGAATCACCCATCAAGTTGACCCCCTGGGAAGAAATCTGTGCCTCCACCATTGGAATGGAGAGCATAGAGGGAGTCGGAGGGATGGAGAAAGGAGTGCAGACATCAGAAGAATCAGGTAGGTGGCCCAAATAAAACTATGCCAAATCCACAATTACCAACCATGTGAAGTACCATGTGTCCCCATAGTGCAATAGAAACACATGTCCAGGAGAACGACCACATACATTGCCATGACAGCGCCCCTTAAAAGTCAGATTAAATAAATAAATATTTAAAAATCCCAAAAACACACTCTACATGTGCAGCATGCACACCCTAACTGCAGACTGCAAAATAACTGCATCCCCAATGCACACAAAAATGAGACCACCTCCAAGGCCCTGACCCAAATCACCCCCAGGTACCACCCCGATGCATGTGATACAATTGCCATTACAATTACCACAGACCCATGAATAACGCTCGCCCTCCTTTACTCCACCACAGGGTCGGATTCCAACGACGAGCTTCAGGACACCCCTACCAGCACACCTGCAAAGAGGGCCAAGACCAACGGCCAAAGACCCTCCACCTCAGCTGCACGGATCAAGACACGGCAGCTGCACAAATCGAGTGGCAGCACACTCGAGGGGACTCCAACAGGCACCCCAGCAGCCAGCATGTCCACAACAGCAGCACCACAGGTCCCCCCAATGGATGCCACAGAAGGCACTGCTTCTGGTGGCAGCAGCACCATAGGTGACACTGCATTCATGCCAGCATGCTCCGACACAGAAAACGGTGCTGCCGAAGTAGGACACATCCATGACCTGTCTCAATCCCCCTGTTTGTATCATCCCGTACACCATGAGGAAACCACGCAGGGGCACCCACAAGACGACGACTGGCCAACCCCCACAAGGCATGTTGCAAGGCAACATGAGGCGTCCAGCCCCTCTGACACCACCGCAAATGGGCATGGCCCAGCAGAGGCAACAGTCCCTCGAGCAGATGATAGTGCAACAGCAGCAACTGGCCACGCTCCTCAAGGAGCATGCTGCTGAATGTGGGGGTTCTAAGGCAGCCATTGAAACATCTACTGAGACACTTAGGGCAGAAATGGAGAGAAGTACCGAGAGCCTGAGGGGACAAATGGAGAGAAGTACCGAGAGCCTGAGGGGACAAATGGAGAGAAGCACCGAGAGCCTGAGGGGGGAACTGCATGCGACGTCCAAAGACGTATGTGGTGAACTTGCCGCTGTGCGCCGTGTGCTCACTGAGCTCTCACAAACCCTTAGGGACATGCATGGACGTGAGCAGGCAGAGACATCATCCGTTGCAAGTTCCGTCCAGGGCAGCCCCCAACGTAGATCTGGGAGGAACCGGCGCTCCACAGGCAGGGGTGCCCCTGATACCCGGAGAGGGGGCTTGCAATAGCGTCTGCCCACTGACAATGAGCGTCATTGGACACTGGTGTTCGTGGGGGGGGTAGGAGGGTGGAGGGGGTGTGTTGTGCTTCTTTGGGTGGCGGGTCGATTGGGTGTGTAATGTCATTTCACATCTGCAATACAATTCTTCATATTCATCCAATGAGATGTGTGGACATTGATCTCTGTGTACGAGGCCTATCTTGGCGTACAGTCCACATTGTGCATGTTCCAGACACACACAGTGCCACAAGTCCCGTGTCCATGTAACAGCCACCAGGCGTGAGTGCTAGAAGCATGCATCTATGAGATTCTGACGTAATTCACGGGCCTCCTGTGCCTCGCGGACCCCTTGAGGTGCTGCCACATCCCCACCCTCATCATGACCATCTTCAGGTGCTAGCAGTTCTGCGTCGGAGGGCATGGCCACATTCCTACGTACGCACATGTTGTGTAGCATGACACATGCCATGACCATCTTTGCCACCTTCTCTTGGCGGTACAGGAGTGCCCCGCCAGACCTGCTGAGGCAGCGGAAACGAGCCTTCAGTAGGCCGAATGCCTGTTCTATGACCACACGGGTACGTGAGTAGGCATGGTTGTAGTCCTCCTCATGCTGGTCCTGTGGGTTCCGGATTGGTGTAAGGAGCCATCTCTTCAGTGGATACCCGCAATCACCTGTATGTGGACAACAAAGGATGTTTGTGGAATGTCATTGCTACGTACGCACCCCCCCCCTTCCTGCCAGGTAATTCACGCATCACCTACCCCACATACTCATGCATTAAATGAGACTCACCGAGTAGCCAGGATCGGCGCCCTGCGTGTCGCTCCAT
Source organism: Ambystoma mexicanum (assembly GCF_040938575.1). Classification (NCBI taxonomy): domain Eukaryota; kingdom Metazoa; phylum Chordata; class Amphibia; order Caudata; family Ambystomatidae; genus Ambystoma; species Ambystoma mexicanum. The sequence goes on from NC_090921.1 coordinate 353,375,764, forward strand.
GTAGCGTGGTATTCTAGAGTTCCGCAAGACCATAGAATCATGTGTTGATCCTGGAAATCGGGCAGAACAATGTGTAAAGATCCTGTTGGAGTCACACACCATTTGTACATTGATAGAATGATATTGTTTCCGGTTGCGGTACTGGGCCTCCATGGCATGTGGGACAACCAATTCCACATGGGTGCAGTCGATGGCACCAATGCAACCCGGTATGCCGCCAAGTGCATGGAATCCCACTTTTGTGTTTGTAAGCTCCTGCTCCGAGCGTGGTAAAGTGATGTAGTCGTCTGAGTGCTTCAGGAGGGCATCAAGTACTTGGAATAGTGTCCGTGAGAATAGTGGCTGTGAAATGCCATGCAACTGTCCGACTGTGTGCTGGTAGGTGCCTGTGGCCAGGAAGTGGAGTACAGACACCACCTTCAGTAGGGGTGGGATGGCGATTGGGCTATCTATCATGCTGACAAGGTCAGCGTGTGTCATGTCGACAATGGCGGTTATGGTGTCCCGGTCCAAACGGTAGAGGGTGTGGATCTGCTCAGCTGTGAGGTTGAACGGATTAGCTCGGAGGCGTGGGATTGCGGGCTGCCTGCGTGGTGGTAGTGGCTGTGCTGGTGGGGCTTGCTGGCCATGCCTTGCCCTCCTCCTCCTCCTCCTGCGTCTCCTCTGTGCGGCCGGTTGTTGTAGTAGTTGGCGTTCGTCTTCTTCTTGAAGTTGGAGTACTTGCAGTGCAATCAGGTCCCCCAGGCCCAACATCGCTAGTCCTGCCGGTAGCATTCTGGAGTGGGTGTGGTTGGGGGAGGGGGTTGGGTGTGCAATTTATGTGTTTTCAGGCTGTATAGCCTTCACCTGTGGTGATTCATTCCACCTGTGTCAGCTGCAATGCCTTTCGTGCGAGCACGTCCCGCACACAACGCTGCAATTCGACGCATGGCATCTTGCATTTACATTCATGTTTTTAATCCCGATGGCAGTGAAATATTGGTTTATATGTTAATTCTGCTATGGTCCCATTGTTTCACATACTATATTTGCATTCGCGAGCAGACTTGTGAAGGGTCAGTGGAATGTAGTACTCGATCAACGGTGGACCCTCATGCAGCACTGTACCGACGTTCACCGACGGCGGGGAGTCCCATCAGTGATTGAGGCCAGTTACCATTTTCACACACAGCCGCACTGCATAGATGTATTTGTGAATACAAGCGTTCACAGATGCCTTTTCGACGTGATGTTACAAATTAGGAATTCGAAGGACAGCGCTTTCGGTTTTCAACTAGCGGCGTGGAGACGCCCACAGGTCTGACTGGAAATGTAACGTTCTATTGTTGAATGTCCTTGGGACAGGGCCCATGACGGGAATGCAATGATTGATATGATTTGAATGGGATGCGCTATAGCGTAGTGGACGATAAGGCAGGACGTTCCCAAATACATGTGACTTCACTACACAAGGAATCCGGGCAGGAGCACAGTGGATTTTGAAGGCTGCATTACGCACAGACTCTATGGAAATTTCGAATGTTATGTGAGTGAATATTCAGGCGTTTTCATAACGGGATGAGGGAATGATGAATGGATGCATGGAAAGATGAATTAATTGGGAGTCTGCCATGTACATGGCTATTTGGAATCTATCCCTTTCCCCTGCGCTATGTGATGCAAGGCTGCCATAGTGGGACCATCGTCTGTCTGCCCTTGTTGAACCCTCCCTGTCTCGACGTGCCTTCAATCACTTGTGTCTATGCACGTTGATGATCCCATCTGATGGATCCTGTTCTGACAGGCGCATGCACACAGACACTCGTTTGAAATAGTGTATTCACCTCGATTTGTGTCGTAATAATTCGCAAGTGATTTTTGGGTGCAATTGATCCTTATGAGTGGGCTAGCATGCATATGGTTGTGGGTTTGGTGTGTTGAATGAAGTGAGTAATACATATGAAGTTCGGATGCCCATTTGGGTGACAGGTATCTCTTCCCCTTCTGCTGCTGCCATCTGTACGCCACTCCTGCAGATGGCTTCTACAGTCGACACCTGCAGCTTCGAGTTAATCAGTGGAGCACCATTACGATCTTATGGGACGATCGCCAATGGCCCACATGCCCTTACGCAGTACTAGTGGCTAGGTGCAGCATACCTAGCTTCCAGCTGGACTAGTGCCTACTTCATGGGATGGCCCTGCGGTCCTAGGCGCTTCCATGTTGCCTTTTTGGACGTTGATGTAGCCCCTGTGTGCCATGAAGGTACAGGGCGTCACACATGGGGAAGCTGGTCATTTATTGCGGATGCAGCCCACAGTAATGCTGATCATTTGTGAGTTTATGTTCAAATGGCTGTATGGGCTTGGTGATTTTGATGTGCATTAAATTTATATTCAGATATTAACCGTGTAGCGTTATTCTTTGCTAGTATTGTGGCATATTCCGATTTGTGGCGCGATGTATTGTGAGGTGTTCTGCATTGGGTTCCGGCTTCTGGGTACAGTTGTGTGGTACGTGCTTATGCTGATGGTTGGTTTGACTACTGGCATGTGTACAGGGCTGGTGCAGTCTCCCTCAGGTTACTGCTTTGAATGTTGATTTACACTGGTGGCAAGCGATGGGGGACTGTTGTTGTTTTGTGTCATGGAATTTTCAGTTCATTTTGGTGTACTTGCACCTTCAGATGCCTGTGCTGCATCAGTACGGCAATGCTGTGTTGCCAATTGTGGATGGCCACTCACAGGGCACTTGGGGCCCCTGCATGCATTTGTTCGTTGGCATGCATGGGTGACTTCTACATTTCACTGGTTGCATGGTGTGACTGCATTGCGCCTACGAGGAGTTGTGCAATGTGGCCAGGGAGTGGAGTGCAGGCACTCAGTAGGGCCATTACGGTTGGTTCGCGATGCCGTAGTTCTCGCCATGGCGGAATGGTACTTTCCGCCATGCTTGATGGCGTTAAGTGAATGTCCGCTGGGGTCAGCATTCGCGTACCGTTGCGCCATGGCGGATATTGCGGTTTTGCACGGCGCGCGTGCGCGTACTTGGTGCAGTTAGCGTTGGCGTTCACTACGGTGTCGCTAATCGCATCGTACTTTACGGTGACGGGTCATGATCGCAACGGGCGGTATTCGATGGCGGTATTACATTTCCGCCATCGTTTTTCGTATTCCGCCAGGGTCGTAATGAGGGCCAATACCTGTAAATGCCCCACACATATTGAAATATCTACTGATACCTACACTCCGACACGAGAGGATTTGTAAAAGCGCAATGTGTATAGGTGACATCTGTACCAGCATCAAGATGTCGGCTGTAGATGAATACTGTTATGTATTCCAGTACAATGTGGGATCTTTATACCTGTGCCCTAGAACTGTATTGCAGAAGCACGTGGATGAGCAGAATGCAGGCTACTTCCGCATTAAAGATTATGTTTTACAGGCCCCGGAACTATCAGCACTTTTAAATGCTACGAGTATCTGGTGTCTGCAGAGTTATAGACGTGGCGCCCGGGAGGTCATCTATAGGGTGATTTATAATGCTGCAGAAAAAAGATCACAGCTGGTAACACTTCGTCACGCTCTATAAGTATAATATCTGTTATAAAAAATAAAATATCTTCCACCAGTTTGGTCTCTAGTTATTTTTTTGTAGTGCTTCAATGGATAAGAATGCATAAAAACTATTACAATAAAAGCGGCGTTGGGAGTTATGGGGTGTTGATGCACTTTTAGAACATGATAAACACCCCATCACACGAAGAGCTGTTAAGGCCTGTGTCTCTGCTCAAGAGACATATACCCTTCATAAAAACACTAGAAAGCGTTTTAAAAGAAGAATGACCATGGTATCTGACCGAGACCAACAATGGCAGGCGGATTTAGTTGATATAAGTCCGTTTGAAAAGCAGAACAATGGTGCACGATACATCTTGGCGGTGATAGATATTATACAAAATACAATTTTGCCAAGGTATTGAGGGATAAGACTGGTTAAAGAGTGACAGCGGATTTTAGGCATATCTTCAGCAAGGGGCGAGTACCTATAAAATTACAAACTGATGCTGATAAATAGTTTTTAAATAGACCACTCCAAAACCTTCTAAAACAGCACGGCGTGCATCCTTTTATAACACACAACGAGGTTAAAGCCGCTGTTGTTGAACGTTTTAATAGAACCTTGAAATCCAAGCTTTGGAGATATTTCACAGCCTATAATACACAGCACTAGGCTACATATTACAGTCTTTAATAGATGTGTATAATGCCAGCTATCACTGCTCTATTAAAATGACTCCAAACTCTGCAATGTCTGAAAACTCATTAGCAGCGTGGAGAAACTTGTATGCTGAATGGTTATAGGAAATGATCAAGAAGACACCCTTTACAAACGGGTACCATGAATTCTTTACCGATTAAGTTGTTATAGTCGCAAAAGCCTCTGTGAAAGAGGTGGTATAGATATACCAGTTGACTGAATATGAATGGGAAGTTGTAAGCAGTCATTTCTATATACCTAGGAGTTACAAAAGGTGGCTGATGATCCCCAGCATCTTTATAGGGTTGAGAACATTATTCAGAGTAAAGGTAAGTGAACTAAGAAACACCACCTGGACAAATGGATGGGATGGGCTGAGAAATGTAACAGTTGGGTCAACGCTGCATCTCTAGAGGATCTGAAAAGCAGAGACGATCCCTGAGAAGATGGAAAACATCGGTTTTATATCACCTTGCCCAGTAACGCCTCTTTAGATCCATTCCCCAACAACGGAATATCGAAATAATCTCTTAAAACGGCTAAACCCGTTAATTTACAAGGATTGTGGGAAGCAGGTCTGATGGAGATTCAGTATCCCCATAGTTGGGATACAGTGGACAAAAGAGAGGCCTGGTATATCATCAAGCGTGGAGAACCTGCTGAACTATTACATGTGGGTTTTCCTCACAGCTTTTACCCCACCATACAAACACTGCTAGATACTATCAACAAATCGCTCACAAGCATCAAGCGCTATTCAGATATAAAGCTGTTTCTGGATAACACACGGACGAAAGTATTTCTAAGATCAGCCGATCTTACCACAGAGTTTATGTGTAGAAGGAAACATTTCAGGGTGCTGGGAACAGTTCAACATGTAAAAAGATATAAAACTCTAGACAGAACACATGCTGATATTGATGGTGGATTTTACAGTCTCATGACCTACAGCAATATAGTAGAACATAGGCTTGGTGACTCATATGCCCCCCCTAATGAGAACTACACAAGTCAATGGTGTAAATAACAGCAATGTTAATATACAATACATTAAACCTGATTATGTCCCTTTTTCCAAGTGTTATTTTGTCACCATCAATATACAGATAAGGGACAATCAGAGGTAAATAGTCTCATTTAGATCTGGGATGGTCCTAGTGAAACTACACGCGCACCCTACATGGGAGAAAGAAATCTAGAACATGGTAATCATGAAGAATTACGGGTAGCTGCACATGTATAGGGATTATTACCACAGGCAAGCCGGTTATGGTGATCAACCATACTTCCAAGGAGCACCTGTTATGTATGATGAGGGTCTAGGCAGTATTTTCAGAAGTCTTTTTCGGACTGCCATGCCCTTCCCATGCCCTTAGCCAAGCCGCATATTAAAACCACTGCTACAAATATTGCTATGGATGTGGTGTCTACTGCAACAGCGTCCATCGCAAATTGTTTTAGCCAACCAACAAAAGAGGGTTCTGGCTTGGTTTACGTGGGTAAAAGCCCAGCAAAAAGAAAAAGGAGAGCTTCAAACAGGCGGCGCCTCCAAAGCCACATAAAAAATGAAGATCAACAACAAAAGTCACTCAGAAGAGAAAACGCACAACGAAGAACGGACAGAGCAAGAGAAATTAAAACAGACCCAACATCAATATTTCTAAAAGATGGCCATTATCCACTGTGCCTCAGGGGAATGTGTAAAATTGGAACTAGACCTGTCTGTCGTACCCCCAACACAGACGAGCATTGAAAACAAATGTTTTCAAGGAGGTTGGGCCCCTAGCTGCAGTATCTCCTTTAGCGCACATAGGCCCTCATTACGACCCTGGCGGAAATCGAAAAACGATGGCGGAAATGCAATACCGCCATCGAATAGCGCTCGGTGCGACTATGACCCGTCACCGCAAAGTACGAAGCCATTAGCGACACCGTAGTGAACGCCAACGCTAACTGCACCAAGCACGCGGGCGCGCGCCATGCCAAACCGCAAACACCACCATGGTGCAACGGTACGCCAATTCCGACCCTAGCGGACATGTACCTAACGCCATCAGGCATGGCGTAATGTACCATTCCGCCATGGCGAGAAGTACGGCATCGCGAATCAACCGTAAACGGCCCCACTGAGTGCCTGTACACCGCTCCCTGCCCACAAAGTACAACTCCCCGTAGGTGCAATGAAGCCACAATGCAACCATTGAAATGTACAAGTCACCCATGCATGCCAACGAACAAAAGAAACACAACAGGGGCCAATGGGAGCTGCAGGGCACAGATGGCACGAATACAGAAGCCATCCCAATGGACATGACCACAGTCCCCCACCAAGAAACGCACGCAAACACAGGCACCTGTGACCAGCAATATTCCGAAAATCACATCATTCCACCAGTCCACCTGGCTGACCGGCATCTGTCACACAAAACCCAATCCCCCGCCCCTGAGCATGACAACATTTAAACTGTCATATTGGCAGCCCCCATCCCTGACCTCACTGGGCTTCGTAGGCAAACGCGGCCAGTACAGTACCACGCAACTAAACCCCGAAGCCGGAACCCGATGCAGATCTCCTCACAATACATCGCCCCCCAAATTGGCATATGCCACATCACTTGCAAAGAAAAACGCTACACGGGCCAAATCCGAATAGAAATTTAATGCACATCAAAATCACCAAGCCCATACAGCCATCAGGCCATGAACTCTAAAACACCAATCACCATTGTGGGCTGCTTCCGCAAGAAATGACCAGCCACTACCTGTGTGTCGCCCTGTTCCCCCATGGTACACAGAGCCACAATCACGTACGAAAAGGCAACATGGAAGCGCACAGAACCGCAGGCCCGTCCCAATGGGGAGGCACTAGTCCAGCTGAAAGGCCGAAATGTTGCTCCGAGCCACCAGTACTGCGTAAGGGCATGTGGCCCATTGGCGATCGTCCCATAAGATCATAATGCTGCTCCACTGATTAACACGAAGCAGCAGGTGTCGGGAGTAAAATCCATCTGCAGGAGTGGCATACAGATGGCAGTGGCAAAAGGGGAGGAGATACCTGTCAACCAAAAGAAAAGAAAAAGAACAGAATGGCCATCAGAACTACATTCCAACTACTCACTTCAATGATCACACGAAATCCACAGCCATATGCATGCTAGCCCAACCAAAAGGATCATCACCACCCCAAAACCACTTGCGACTCATAACCATCTATATCGAGGTGCAAACACCATCACAAACGAGTGTACCTGTGCATGCGTCTGTCAAAACAGATTCCATCAGATGGGAATGTTAACGTGCATGGACACAAGTGTCTGAGGGCGCCTCGAGACAGGGAGGGCTCAACAAGGCCAGATGGACGATGGTCCCACAATGGCAGCCCTGCATCACATAGCGTAGGGGAGGCGGATAGATCCCAAGAAGCCCTGTACATGGCAAACTCTGTATCAAATCACCTGCCCATGCATCCATCCATCATTCCCTCATCCCGGGATCAAAATGCCTGAATAATTACTCACATAACATTAGAAACATCCATTGAGTCCGTGCGTTATGCAGCCTGCTAAATCCACAGTGCCCCAGCCCGTAATTCCAGTGTTGTGAAGTAACATGTTTTTGGGAACGGACGGCCTCATCGCCCACGTAGCTATTGCGCATCCCAAACTATTCATATCAATCATTGCTCCCTCGCCATGGGCCCTGTCTCAAGGACATAGAACAATAGAACGTTACATTTGCAGTCAGACCTGTGGGCATCTCCTCGCCGCTAGCTGGAAACCGAAAGCGCCGCCCCTCGAATTCCTCATTTGCAACATCACGTCGAAAAGGCATCTGTGGCCGTTTGAAATCACTAATTATTCCATCGAGTGCGGCTGTGTGTGAAAATGGCAACTGCCTTCACCCACGAATGGGACGCCCCGCCCGTCGTTGAACCTCGGTGCAGTGATGCATGAGGGTCCACCGTTACTCGAGTACTACGTTCCACTGACCCCTCACAAGTCAGTTCGCGACTGCACAGATAGTATGTGAAACAATGGGACCACAGCAGAATGAACATATCAACCAATCTTACACGGCCATCGGGTACAAATACATGATTGCAATAGCAAGATACAATTCCCCGAATTGCAGCGTTGTGCGCGGGACGTGCTCGGCCAAAGGGGAGAGCAGTTTGCACAGGTGGAATCAATCACCACAGGTGGAGGCCATACAGCCTGAAAACACATAAATTGCACAGCCAGTCTCCTCCCACAACCACACCGAAATGCTACCGGCAGGACTCGCGATGTTGGCCCTGGGGGACCTGATAGCACTGCAAGCGCTCTGACTCCAAGAAGAAGACGAACACCAACTACAACCAGCCGCACGGAGGAGACGCAGGAGGAGGAGGAGGCCAAGGCAGGGCCAGCAAGGGCTGCCAGCACAGCCACTACCACCACGCAGGCAGCCCGCAATCCCACGCCTCCGAGCACATCCGTTCAACCTCACTGATGAGCAGATCCACACCCTCTACCGTCTGGACCGGGACACCATAACCGCCATTGTGGACATGACACAGGCTGACCTTGTCAGCATGATAGATAGCCCAACAGCCATCCCACCCCTACTGAAGGTGGTGTCTGTACTCCACTTCCTGGCCACAGGCACCTACCAGCACACAGTCGGACAGTTGCATGGCATTTCTCAGCCACTGTTCTCACGGACACTATTGCAAGTGCTCGATGCCCTCCTGAAGCACGCAGACGACTACATCTCTCTACCACGCTCGGAGCAGGAAATAACCAACACAAAAGTGGGATTCCATGCACTTGCCGGCATACCGGGTTGCATTGGTGCCATCGACTGCACCCATGTTGAATTGGTCGTCCCACATGCCATGGAGGCCCAGTACCGCAACCGAAAACAATTTCATTCCCTGAATGTACAGATGGTGTGTGACTCCAACAGGATCATTACACATTGTTGTGCCCGATTCCCTGGATCAACCCATGATTCGATGGTCTTGAGGAACTCTACAATACCACGCTACATGGAGCGACACGCAGGGAACAGATCCTGGCTACTCGGTGAGTCTCATTACATGCATGATGATGTGGGGTATGTGAATTGGCATTGACCTGCCAGGAAGGGGGGGGGGGTGTGCGTACGTATCAATGGCATTCCACATCATACGTTTCTCGTCCACATACAGGTGATGCTGGATATCCACTGAAGAGATGGCTCCTCACACCAGTCCGGAACCCACGGGACCAGCATGAGGAGGACTACAACCATGCCCACTCACGTACCCGTGTAGTCATTGAACAGGCATTCGGCCTACTGAAGACCCGTTTCCGCTGCCTCAGCAGGTCTGGCGGGGCACTCCTGTACCGCCATGAGAAGGTTGCAAAGATGGTGATGGCATGTGTCATGCTCCACAACATGTGCGTACGTAGAAATGTGCCCATGCCCCCTGACGCAGAACTGCAAGCACCTGATGATGGTCATGATGAGGGTGGGGATGTGGCAGCACCTCATGGAGTCTGCGAGGCACCGGAGGCCCGTGACATTTGTCAGCATCTCATTGATGTATGCTTCTAGCACTCACGCCTGGTGGCTGATACATGGACACGGGACTCGTGGCACTGCGTGTGTCTGGGACATGCACAATATGGACTGTACGCCTATGATGGCCTAGTACACAAAGATCAATGTCCACACTTCTCATTGGTTGATCGTGCACTTTTTATGGCATATGTGATATCATGTTGAACACCCTATCGACCCGCCACCCAAGTGAGCCCAACACACCCCCTCCACCCTCCTACCTCCCCCCCGAACACCAGTGTCCAAAGATGCTCATTGTAAGTGGGCTGTCGCTATTGCATGCCCCCTCTGCGGGTATCAGGGGCACCCCTGCCTGTGGAGCGCAGGTTCCTCCCAGATCTACGTTGGGGGCTGCCCTGGACGGAACTTGCAACGGATGATGTGTCTGCCTGCTCACGTCCATGCATGTCCCTAAGGGTTTGCGAGAGCTCAGTGAGCACACGGCGCACTGCGGCAAGTTCGGCACATACGTCTTTGGACGTCGCATGCAGTTCCCCCCTCAGGCTCTCGGTGCTTCTCTCAATTTGTGCCCTTAGCGTCTCTGTACCTCTCTCCATTTCTGCCCTAAGTGTCTCAGTTGATGTTTCTATGTCTGCCTTAGTGCCCCCACATTCATCGGCATGGTCCTTGAGGAGTGTGGCCAGTTGCTGCTGTTGTTCGATCAACTGGTCGAGGGACTGTTGCCTCTGCTGGGCCATGGCCATTTGCGGGGGTGTCACAGAGGGGCTGTTGTCCTCATGTTGCCTTTCCACAGGGCTTGTGGGGGATGGCCAGTCGTCGTCTGGTGGGTGCCCCTGCGTGGTATCCTCATGTTGTACGGGATGGAACAGACAGGGGGATTGGGACAGGTCATGGATGGATCTGACTTCGGCATCCCCGTTTTCTGTGTCCGAGCATGCTGCCATCAATGGGGTGTCACCTATGGTGCTGCTGCCACCAGAGGCAGTGCCTTCTGTGGCATCCATTGGGGGGACCTGTGGTGGTGGTGTTGTGGGCATGCTGGCTGCTGGGGTGCCTGTTGATGTTCACTCCTCTGTGCTGCCACCTGATTTGTGCTGCTGCCGTGTCTTGATGCGTGCAGCTGAGGTGGAGGGTCTCTGGCCGTTGGTCTTGGCCCTCTTTGCAGGTGTGCTGGTAGGGGTGTCCTGTAGCTCGTCGTTTGGATCGGACCCTGTGGTGGAGTAAAGGAGGGCGAGGGTTATTGATGGGTCTGTGGGAATTGGAATGGCATTGTATCACATGCATTGGGGTGGTACCTGAGGGTGATTTGGGTCGGGGCCTTGGAGGTGCTTTGATTTGTGTGTGGAGTGAGGGTGCAGTTGTCTGGCAGCCTGCAGTTAGGGTGTGCCTGCTGCACGTGTAGTGCGTGTATTAGGGGTTTTTAATTATTTATGTATTTATTGTGGGTTTTAACGTGCGCTTGCAGGCCGATGTGTGTGGACGTTCTCCTGGACATGTGTTTCTGTTGCACTATGTGGACGCATGGTACTTCACATGGATGGACTGTGTGGATTTGGCATTGTTTTATCTGGCCCACCTACCTGAATCTTCGGATGTCTGCACTCCTTTCTCCATCCCTCCGACTCCCTCTATGCTCTCCATTCCGATGGTGGAGGCACAGATTTCTTCCCAGGGGGTCAACTTGATGGGTGATTCAGGACCTCCCCCGGTGGCTGTGGCAATGTTGCGGTTGGCAGAGAGTATGCTGCGGACGCGTATCCGCAGGTCGTCCCATCGCTTGCGGCATTGCTGTGGGGTGCGGGGTGCGGTCCCCACCGCACTTACCCGCTGTGCCACCAGAGCCCATATGGCCTTCTTGTTTGCAAGTGCCGTCCTGGTCATTTGCGTGCAGAAGACGACGGCAGCATTCTCCTGGAGGGTCTCTGTTAGCACGGTGAGTTCCTCACGGGAGAAGTGGACCTGCCGCTTGCGGTCGCACGCTTTCTTCGCTACTTTTCCCATTTTTCTTGGTTTCGCTAGGGTGGTTGACGGGTTGGGGTGTGTTTCAGGGTAGTGATTTTAGTGGTTGTGTGGTTTTAGTGTATTTATAGGTGTACGCCGGGATGTTTCCCGTTCCGGGCCCATGTTTTAACTTCCGTTTCCGTATATTTCCGGCCACCGTACTTTCCGGTAGGCGCACACTGCGGTGACCGCTAAGAGGGGTGGCGGTATTGCACCTAGGGCGCCGTACGGCGGCGGTGTGGGCCGTTTTGGGGTCATTTCCGCCATCGCGGACTTTGCACTTCCGCCATGCCGTGGTGCTCGTGCCCGATGGGTCGGAATGGGCCGCACTTTGCTCCTTCGTGCAATGGCGGAAACGCTATTTACGCTGTGGCGCTCCGGTCAGTCGCTTTCCGCCAGGGTCGTAATGAGGGCCATAGAGTTTTACATATTGGGCTCACCGGAAACGTTCCTGGATTTGAATGACACTTCACTTTACCTATCCTGTAAAATAACAAAAGCTGATGGAACAGCCATTACAGCCGCAGCTAAGGTCGCCATGTTTGGCTATCTCATGGCCACCCTTTTCAACCAGATGGATATTACTCTAGGCGATCATATTACGCAGAGTGACAACATGTACGCCTATAAAGCGTACATAGAAAGTATTCTGAACAGCAGCAATGATGCTCTGGACCCTCAACTCACTGCAAGGCGTTTTTAGAAGGACACAGCAGGGCATATGGAGGATTATACTTTAGATGGGGCCAACACAGGCTTCAGAAAGAGAGCAACGTATGCGACTGGTAGCAGATATGTTGATTTACTAGGGTGTCTACACACAGATCTATTTTTCTAGGAGAAACTTATGGTGAATGGTGTTGATCTGAAAATTAAACTCTCTCGAAATAAAGATTCTTTTTGTCTTAACAGCAAAGATGCAGAAGCCTGTAAACTGGTAATAGTATCAGAGAGTTTATTTATTAAAATGGTCAATGTGTCAGCTACAGTCAGACTCCCTCATGCTGACGCTCTACAAGTATCTAACTTCAAATACCCTGTGGTGAGCGCATCCTTGAAAATCTTCAGTGAACCAGCGGGTAATTGTGTCGCCAGTCAGAACTATGCTGCTCTTTTTAAGGATAGGGTTGTCACACCGGCCAAAGCCTACAGTCCCAGTTTTTAACACAAAAATTCCTTTAGGGAGTATCTGGATCTAGCTCCATCAGCGGCAAGCACATGCGTGATAAAGGCTTTGTGATACCTTGTGACGACTACGACGGAGGTTACACCTTGTTGGCTTTTGATTTGAGACCCGATAATGCATCATCCGGCCATTATAATCTGATTAGGAATGGGAATTTATGCATCGATGTACGGTTTGCTGCAAATTGACCAAACACTGTGAATCTTATTATTATGGCTCTATAGAACTCAGCAATCAGCGTCATGTGTTGTACGATATGTAATGGATACCTACCAGATCATGAGTTTCCAGCATAAAGACAAACATGCTATGAAAACATTCTGGGACATGTATTCGTGTGATAACATTCCAAGGGATATACCTGGAGAGTGTCCCATCAGCCTTGTAGTGAACACCGCCCCCAGGATCAAGAAGGCACACACTGGATAGCAATGTTTATACACAATGGTGCAATAACTCTCTTTGATAGTCTGGGATACTTACCAAGCCACCCTATATACGGCAGCACTCTATTGGACTATGTAAAACATATAGCACCCGTATTACATTATAATAGAGCACAGGTGCAGAATTCTGAAGCTGTGACATGTGGTCAACACTCCTGCTAATTTATATCTAAAATGTCTGAGAAACATTCATTGTGGGCAGTTATGCAAACCCATTCTCTTGATCGCAGAGAAAATGATCGCATCGTGGCGGCTTTTTTGAACAAGAGCATATATATCGCAGACCCTGTGTAAAGGTATTTTAGCTTTTGTCAGAAATGCACTCTTTTTACTAAATCCTAGAGATGGGTACATGTCTAAATAAAAACATCTTGTGATTTTAAACAAAAGCCTCTTTCTTACTTATGTAATTTTTATTTAATATTTTTAAAAAAACAAATGCAATGCTAGACATGATTGAAAGGATTAGATGCAAAACGTTTGGTAAGTGTAAATAATCGGTGTATTTTATTACAAACAGAGACTTTTCTTATACAGTCTGGAAGTTTATCCTTATAATAACATTTACATAAACACACAAACACAAACATACATAAATATGTATACTTAAGTCACGTTTCAATCCTATGTTCAACCCAGGAGGGAATATTGAGGCTTTCCAAGATCTGGTTATTAGTGATCTAAAGAAATTCAGAAAAACGAAAAAAAAATGACACTAAAGACAATCTGACCCTCCGCGATCAGGAGACCCTGTCTAACATATGCACATTGGATGACTATGTTATTAAACCATCGGATAAGAGCACCAACATAGTCATTATGAACCGAAAAGATTACATTAATGAAGCCAATAGACAACTTAAGGACACAGAGTGTTGTAAGCTATTGGTCACTGATCCCACGGCAGAGATGAAGGATAAACTCTTTGAGCTATTAATCAAATGGAAAACGAAAGGCCTGCTCGATGAGGATATGTCTAAATACCTGCATCCCAAATTCCCGGTGATGCCCACTATTTACTTTTTGCCCAAGGTACATAAAAACAAAACTAGACCACCAGGGAGGCCCATAGTCACGTTGTGTGGTGCACTGCTTGAAAATGTATCAAAATTAGTGGATGAAACCCTAATCAAATGTGTTACCACTTTACCGTCATATTTAAGAGATACTAAGGACTTCCTTAATAAAATTGACAGAATACCTTGGGAAAAGACATATGTGTTAGCTCACTAGATGTGGTCTCCCTCTACACATCTATTAAGCACAAGGATGGCCTGAAATCATGTGAGTACTTTTTACAAACCAGATCACTCAACTACTTAGAACATGGGAAGATGATTCTGGAGATGATAAATCTCTGTTTGATAAATAACAGCTTTCTGTTCAATAAGAACTTTTTCACTCAGTTGCAAGGAACAGCTATGGGAACGACTTTTGCTCTGTAATACGCTAATCTAACAATGGGCTGGTAGAAGAAGTTCAAAGTTTGAACATCTACCAATAGTCACAACACAGATAAAGTTGTACTTTGGTTACGCTACACAGATGACCTTTTTGTCATTTGGGACGGATCGATTACCGAATGGTTGGAATTTGTCAAGTCGCTTATTGTAAATTAATTTGATCTACAAATCACCCTGTGCCACAGCAAGACTGCTATCGTTTACTTAGGTATTCTTGTAACTGTGGCACAAGGTGAATTAGTGACTGAACTTTATCGAAAACCTACAAGCTCCAACATACCCTTACATGCAAAAAGTAACCACCCCACCCCACTGCCCTCAAGTGGAGTATACCTTATGGTGAATTTGTTTGCATAAAACGTAACTGTTCCCAACTTGAAACCTTTGATAATGAATGCAGAAGTATGGCTTCAAAGTTCCTACAAAGAGGCTACCCCAAGAGAGTGCTGGAAAGAGAGTATAGTAAAGCACGTGAAAAAGATTGTTCTATTTTGTTGATGTCTAAAGTCTCCACTGTGGTTAGCCCATATACAGCAGATACTAGACTAATTCTCACGTACAGCAAAGCTTCCAATAATATACCCCATATAATGCACAAACATTGGCACATATCAAAACAAGATAAACATCTAGGAAGTATTCTGGGTAATAACATAAACATAACTCTACCTCAATCCGGGACAACCTTGTATCCAGTTACATGAGCCCCAAGATTATTCCAGCAGGTCGAAGTTGGCTGAGTGTCACATCAGAAGGCTTTCAGAAGTGCATGAAATGTAAGGCGTGTAAATTTGCCAAAAATACCAAAAACTACTACACAAAAATATGACTATAAAATCACGGATTACATGTGAAACTGAGTATGTTGTGTATGTATTCACTTGTCCGTGTGACAAATGGTATGTGCGTAGTACTATTGGTAAACTGAAACTTAGGATACTGCAACACATAAGAGCCATCAGGAATACTGATCCCACATAACCGATGACCCTACATTTTCAGGAGAAGCATGGAGGTAAATTAGAAGGTTTCGCCTATTTTGGGATACACACAGTTCTGAAGGCACAGAGAGGAGGCAATCGGGAGACCCTCCTCAGAGAATCCGAGACTAACTACATTCTGGATTTGGAAACAAAGAAACCAAAGGGCCATAATCTGTATGAGGAACCTTATACCTTTCTAGGCACTTGAGCAAACAGACTGTATTTGTATGTGGAATCTGTAATGGAGGCATTATACATACAGTTTAGATTGTATTACCATTACCTCTTTTCTATTTTTCGTAATTCCCTGGCAACTTTTAATATAATCTCTAGTTACACCAGCACATCCCACAGCGGTGGGCTTTCTTAGAAACTGGTAATGTAATTGATTGATAATATACAGAGTTTTATATTTCGTTGACACATGTAACGTTTTCACATTAGCTTTTAAGGACAGAGAAACTATCAATTCAATATTTTACTGACAAAAGAGAAATTGAATGAATTTTAGACTTTCTCCTTTTTAGCTATCTAATTTTAATCCTCTTTCTTTCTTCAGGGTGCGCAATGCTTTTGCTTTGTTATTTAGGAACACAAGTTAACTGGCAGCTTCATAATTCAACGTGCACGTGCATTTGTAATGTCTTCTTTGATGTCCTGGGTGTTAGTCTTAGCAGTGCACAGTTGTGGTGCGAGTTATGGTGGCTTAGCTTACCATAACTGGCGAATTTCAGGGGTTTTTTGGTTTTACTTGGAACCATAACGTCCCGTTAACAACATTTTTTTTACTGAATTTCACAGGTTTTTATTAGGGTAACTTAACCACAACGTCCCTTTAACAAAGTGCTTTTTTATTGAATTTCATAGGTTTTTAGTAGCGCCCCTTAACCATAACGTCCCTTCAACAATTTTTTTTTACTGAATTTCATTGGTTTCTAGTAGTGGTACGTATCCTTTATGCAAACGAACATCTGACTGCATTGCACACCTTGTGGAGAATGCCACATGACCATATGCTGGTGCACAGCATGGTGACGTGTGTGAAAATCTGTACACACTTACCAATAAGATGTATGCCTCGTGGAAAGTGTGAAAAAACATTTTTACTGATGTAGGAACTTTCAACTTCAACATTTCCCTTGCACAGCTCCAACACTAATTCGTGCACATGCATTATCAATGCAGTACACAGTGCATATTGTTTCAAAAAATACTATTTATCTGAAAATGACTGAGCTACGACCATCCCTCCTCCCCAAGAAACAGCATCACCGCTGTAATGAAGGAGCATGAGAAATGGTGCCCCAAGCTTATAAATAACACACGCACAACATTTTGGCCCATCCACCTGACCTCCCATATTACTGTTTGATGTGTCTTTGCTCATTTCAGTCTGCACCTTTCCTTCTGAGCTGTGTTTAAAAAACAAATACATCCGTACACAAAGTAAAGGTTCCTTTAAGAACCACCTTTCACATTTTTAAAAGGTAAAAAAAAAAGAAACGCATAGACTCCATCTACTTTACATTTCTCAGTAAAGGATACTTCCACCCCTAAAATAGGGAATGAATGCCATTAACAATGCAGATTTCCTAAGAAGTAACGCACGGTACTGAAAAAGGAGGATTTTTGGTTTTAATACGGGACGCAGGCGTCCCGGATTAAAAGCAAAATTCCTTTCCAAGAAGGCCACCATAGAAAGGGAAAGCGGTTGTTCCATTCAGGGCCCCTCTTCGCTTTCCATGGCAGTTTACAAAAAGCAAAAAGGAAACCCTGTTAACTTATTAGCATAAGCACTTTTTTCTTCCCTTTCAAAGTTATAATTTGGAACAACTTTATCACAAACCCAGTCCCAGTTGGGCAGGCCACTGTAATCCTATCTTATCACCCTTCTAGTCATGGTCAGTAGCCACATGGTGTGGATCATGAGCTTATAACATGAACCTGACATTCTGCCCACTCCCCATAGCTGCAGCCAACCCTTCACTCAATAAATGTATACCGCTAGGTTTTTTGAACGACATCACGACACTTGTGCAATACGAAAACACTCCCACATCTCGTCACATAACCAACCCTAATGATATTGTACACCTTTTTTGGATGACGTTCCTCTCCTCCATAGCCAAATGTACCCATAAGCACCTACGTGCCGGGATGCAGAACCTGAAAATGAATATACAGCGACATACAACGTAGCACAATACATTTTGAAATAATAAACTGGTTTTTACAAGAAAACATTAACATTTTAGAATTTGTAAAATAGTTTTATTTGACAATAGGACTATTCCCATTTTTAAAAAAATTGTAACATTGTTTCTATGGGCGTCATCGAAAATGTTAATGGTGAGGCACACGTTGTTCTTTTCCCACACACAAAGTATGCGTTTTCGTTAAAGCAACCACTTTGCTCGCACATTGATTTCCAAGATGTCACCATGACATTTGCCCTACACCACTGTAAAAGAAGTTATGTTACTCCGAATGGCCACTTCAGCGTATGGACAAAGGGGGCCAGCGCAATCATCCCAAAAAATTGTGACGGACAGGCAGCCGGTCACAAGCAGTTGCCTCTGGGTTGGAAAAAAGCCAACACTCGGCATTTGGAATCCATGGCAAGCACAGTACGGCAGGATGTAGCTGGTCGGGAAATGTTAATGAAAACATGTATCAGTACCCAACCTTTACCAAACAATTTTAAAATTTTAAAAAAAAGAACGTGGAAACTAATAGACACATCGAAATGGTCATACATGACATTTTAATGAAATATTAGCGTAGAACATGGGTAAATGTAGTCATAGCCAGCAAACACTGAGAATCAGCACTCTCCATACGTGAGAAAAAAATAACAACTGCACAGAAATTTACTGCTTCATTTATATTGTCAAAATTATTGTTTTCGTATTAAAAAATTAAAACTCGCTCCGGTGTACAGTCGTCAACATTTTTTGACTTCCTGCTGCCACATCCCATTCCAGCCTCATTAACGCTCACCTTCCAAAACAGTATTTCATAAGGGAAACAAGTGAAGTTGTGTTTTGTTTTATATGTGTTACCGGCGATGTCCGCGTACACCAAAACACGAACAAAACATGGCGGACGCAGCGAAAGAATCTGACGCACTTCACGCTGTTCCACAACCAATCAGTGAAGGCGCTACGTGTCAGTGGACATGACGCTACGGATTAGCCAATCAATTTCTTGTCCGCGGAGCGAACAGGGAAGTGTGACCGCGGAGCAGACATAGATATCACTAATTTTTAGAGACATACTTTTTGGTCGTTTTAAAAAAAAACTACTGGACGTATTGTCAGCAAATTTACAAAAGCACGCTTTCGGGACCAAGCTCCTGCCCCTGCCGTAATTTTGGTGAAAATCCGTCCAGCAGCTTGGCCTGTAGGCGTGCGCAAAGTTTTCCCCATTCAGTCTATGGGAAAAAAAGACATTTTGGGACCTCCCCATATAATTTTCCCCCCCCTTGACCAAACATCACCAAACTTCGCAAAAAAAAATTCAGAGTGCCCCATATACTTTTTTGGCAAAGTTTGGTGAGGATTTGTCCAGGAGGAGCGAAGTTATAAGCCGCCCAAAAAGTGCTCTTCCTATGGAAACAGCAACTTAACCACAACTACACAGCCAATGCCGTGGCTGTGTAATATATCTACATACATACATATATTACAGTTGTTAAACATTCTTCTTAAAACTAAAAAACACACAGTCACACAGTAATCTAGTCTAACCATTTGGTGGATTTCTTTTTCTTTTTTTCTTTTCTTAAATGCATTATCTAGAGAATCAACATCGTCTGACAGTGTTTTAACACCGGAGTCTTTTAATGTTTCGAGCAGTTCACGATTCCTCATATTTCCCACTAATGTTTAAATTGCGAGCAGATTGCATGAACAAATCCCATCCTCTATATTTTTTGTGTCTTCCAAAGGACTCATGATTGGTAATGCTGCAAACTAAATCATGGACGTTTGAACCTTTGACAACCACTCCTTTATATACAATTTCCTCCTTCTCGTTCCAGGGAGCCACTCCCATGTCACTCGTCATCTTGTTCAACAATAGTTCAGCATTTTTACGATAGCTGGGATTAATGGTGTTCAGAACCTCCACCACCAGGGGATTTGAAACGGAGGGCCCAGGGGTAGTGTTGTCGAGACTTGTGGGGTCTTCAGGGGGCATGTACAATGGTAGTTTATTCGTCTAATTTTCGGCTTGTCTAAAATATGTTAAGTATTTTTGGAGAATAGTTGAATAGAGGGTAACTTTGTCGTAGTCCGTAGGATCTCCTGCATTGCAGAATCGAACCGCAGGGTGGCTGATTTTCAAATATCAGGTTCATCATGTTCTGTGTATTCATGACATCCATCTGGCGTTTGTCAACCAGATACATCTTCTGACTGTACTCCATTAATCACCCCCTAGGACTCTGGTGATCAGAGGCAATGCTAAACCTAGTAGCGATCCTATGAAACCACTGGATTGTTTTTAAAAAAAAATATTTTAGTTTTTAGGGTTGACCTCTTGTTACCCAACTTCTTGAGGAAGCGCTTTTTCTTTTTTAAGGCTCTTAACTGGTGGCTGGATAGGGGAACATTCCACTTTTTGGTGTTGAAGGCAATCTCAGCAATAGCCGATACTAAATCAACAGAAGCTGAGCACAGAATGGCCTTGTGTTGTTGTAGTAGTGCTGTCACTAGCATTTTAAGGAGAGCATAGTTCCTACTTATACATACGGCCATGATGGACTGTCAGGGGTATTAACAAGGAAAGTTTTTCTCTTTATCTGGGTTTTCAAGAGGCCTTTTGTATGTACAGCCAGTAAATCAGGATATACAAGACCTGTGAACAGTCTGTAGCCCACTAGTATTTGTTTTTAAATCCACCAATAAGTAACCATATGGTTTCCGGGTAGCGTCCTCAAAGTCCTCCATGTAAAACCGCTGTTACCCGGATACATCTGCCTCACTAGAACAGCAAGCTGTTCTTTATCTCTGGGGTTCTTAATCTGAACTATATAGCTGGCGATTAAAGTTATTGAACAGTTGCCCTTGCCCTTGTAGAATGCATTCTGAACTACGGAGCAGATACTAAGGTTACGATGGTGTGAATACTGAGTGAATGCTTTTTCCAGTTCAGAGCTATGCCCACCCTCCATCATCAGATCATCTACGATGATCATGTTGACAAGGGTTGGCGGTACAAGCGGTCGTCATTCAGAGACTCTGGTAAGCCCGCCACAAATTTTAGGTGAGGTATTTTAGCGGTCAGCTCATTATACAAGGGTTGCCAGCATGAAAATAACCATCTGGTGTGGCGGTCATAACCGTAGGGGAATTTTCCAGAAGTTGTTTAATAAAATAGCTTTTACCGCAGCTGGAAGGGCATGCTAACACACATAAAAAAGGGTGCTGACATTGTGTATCTATAGCAACCAATGTGTCCTTTTTAATAGCCGTAAGGTAATGTGTAGTAGTCATTTGTGAGAACACGTTTATCAAATACTACCCTCAAAGTTTTCTGCAGCGTCTGCGTACTAATGTCCCAATGCCTTTTCTCATGCACTATGGATGGCTGCTGCACCACAATAATCTTGGTCATGCTTTTTAAAGAGTAGTCTCACAGAAACTCCTTCAGGTTGTTAAAATTGATTTTCATACTTTTGCTGACGTTCAAAGTGATGCCTTTCACTTTCATGCAGACCGCCAATGTGGATGTCTGATACAAATAGGTTTTGGGCCCTGCAGAAACTATTTCTATAATGTGCTCATCCAGAACTAATTTGTTTGTTAAATTACCCAGATAATCAACTAGTGGGGGTACTCCTGCCAGGGTGCATAACAAAAACGACCAAATCTGTGTCGTGCTACAAACAATGCTCTTGGAGAGCGTCCATTACTGTATACAGCTCCAAACGGGAATGAGCGGATGTGAAACAGGCAATAAATAAGTTTATATTGTTGTAACATGCCGGGTACGATTCAGCGTACTTCCAACAGAGGAATGCTGTTTCCTCGTCTATAAACTGCAGACTTGAAATGTCATAACCGGCTTTAAAAAGAAAGGCTGTCAGCTCGTAAGGGTTGATTATAACGGCGGTGTTCGGTAAATTGGTTCTCAGAGCAAACTTACCCTATAAGGAGTTTAAACATAGCTTCGCTAGTTGACATCTGGAGGGATTATTCTCAATGAATTTGGGTCTTAAACGGTCACCCTGATGCTTGTAATACTCATCTATGTACTTCTGATGGGAGGCTGGGTCCTTGCAATCTCGTAGGAACAGACTGATGTAGTCACAGAAGAGATCTACCGTAATCTTATCAGAGTGCCATATTTCATGAATCGTACCCAACCGATACCTTTTCTGCAATGCTGTTTCCAACTCGACGGTTCACCAGGTACCCGTAATCGAGCGTTCCTCATCACTATGTGTGCATTTTGCAGTCTGTTTTGACTCTTTACATGTCATACATAAAGGGAACATTAACTTTTCCATAAACACTCTGGGGGAGCACCGAAAAATAAAGCTTCTTAGGCGGGTACACCTGACATTTGATCAGACCAAAATACTGATTTATATCCCCAAATTCCTCGTAAACGATACAGGGATGCCCTAACAGATAGGGTTTTGAATTGTTGACAAAGGGGTAGAGACTGGTAAAGTCATAGTAGTGGGGCTGTCTCGTGATAGAGCTTGACCGTATTAGTCCTGCCACCAAATGAGTGTCACGCGGTTCTAGGGGTTCTGGTAAATTTTGCTGATTAAGAAAACTCTTTAACTCAGCATCGTTTTTCAACATTTCTGACCATTCATGCTCCCAAAGTATAATAATGCGCAGACCCTGGCTTTCAAGAATTTTTTTTAAAAAAAAAATGTTCTAGAGGGTCCTAAGTACACCTTGTCAAGCTGTTGTAGTCATCTTTCTTATAGCAACGGCGGCACCCATGAAAAAAACACCTTTTAAACTCATAGGCATGGGGATCCCCATTTAAAGAAGCATAACCGTCTAGAAAATTAGAAAATAAGGGCCAATCTTTTTCTCACCTCCCCGCAGGGCGTGCTGTATAGGTATCTTGGTCTGCTCAGACACATACATCAACCACTGGATGGAAGATGTGGAGAGGCGTTTTTGTTTACCATGGTACAAGTCTGGGGGTCTGAGGGCTATTGTTTCTGGCGTTAGAAACATCTGTTTTTATATATTCATACACATGCTAGCCAGTGTGATAAATGTAAAGGGATCTACGTAAGTAACACATTTTATCATTTCAGGGGTGTCAGGGTGCAGAACGTGCTCCTTTCGGGTCAGTTCGATGATACCGACTCGAAAAATATTACAGGCTGTTCTCAAAATATTTACATCACAACAGTATATTTTTAGCTTTCTCTTAAAATCAAAAATATGCTTGCTGGCCTCTGTATACCATTTAAGATATGCCTCCTTATCAGCAGGCATCATGAATTCTGAACCATAACACTCAACAGGGGGAATGGGTCCCACATCATTTTGATTCCGTTGAGTGTTAAAGAAATGTGAGAAATAACCTCTGGACCCCGGGACACCAAAAGCTTTAGGCAGTCTGCTTAATTTCATGGGTAGAAAATTGAAGCTGTCAATAAGGCAGATTTTAAGTTCTGATACCTCGAGGAGCTTTGGTTTTGCACCCTGAGTTATTAGCTCGATGGTGACTCTCTCTTTAATCAACTGCTGTAATATTATATCCCAGGCTGTTGTGAGCCAAAAAGCTATAGCTCCTGAATTTCTGAGCCAAAAAAGTTGTAATAAATCGACTGAGGCATTCAGAGCCTTCAAATTCCCAACTCTTATCCCTAGTCAAATGTCTGGCATAAATATAGTTGGGGATGTGTATACCTGTCTCTTGCATGCACTCCATGTCAAAGACAATGGCCCTCATTACGACCCTGGCGGAAATCAACTGACATGACCGCCATAGCGTAAATAGCGTTTCCGCCACTGCACGATGGAGGAAAGTGCGGCTAATTCTGACCCATCGGGCACGAGCATTACGCCATGGCGGAAGTGCAAAGTCCGCGATGGCGGAAATGACCCCAAAACGCCCCTTACCGCCGTCGTACGTCGCCCTAGGTGCAATTCCGCCACCCATATTAGCGGTCACCGTAATGAGCGGTCAACGCAAAATACGGTGACCGTAAATATACGGAAACGGAAGTAAAAACATGGGGCCGGAACGGGAAACAGCACGCCGTACACCTATAAAATCAGAATCCCAACACAACCATTAAAAATCCGACCCTGAGACACATCCCAACCAGTTAGCCACCCCAGTTAAAAAAATAAATATGGGAAAAGTTGCTAAAAAAGCGTGCGACCGCAAGCGGCAGGTCCACTTCTCCCACGAGGAACTCACCGTGCTCACAGAGACCCTCCAGGAGAACCCTGCCGTCGTCTTCTCGACGCAAATGACCAGGACGGCACTTGCGAACAAGAAGGCCATATGGGCGCTGGTGGCACAGCGGGTAAGTGCGGTGGGGACCGCACCCCGCAACCCACAGCAATGCAGAAAGCGATGGGACGACCTACGGATACACGTCCGGAGCATACTCTCTGCCAACCGGAACATTGCCACAGCTACCGGGGGAGGATCGGAATCACCCATCAAGTTGACCCCCTGGGAAGAAATCTGTGCCTCCACCATTGGAATGGAGAGCATAGAGGGAGTCGGAGGGATGGAGAAAGGAGTGCAGACATCAGAAGAATCAGGTAGGTGGCCCAAATAAAACTATGCCAAATCCACAATTACCAACCATGTGCAGTACCATGTGTCCCCATAGTGCACTAGAAACACATGTCCAGGAGAACGACCACATACATTGCCATGACAGCGCCCCTTAAAAGTCAGATTAAATAAATAAATATTTAAAAATCCAAAAAACACACTCTACATGTGCAGCATGCACACCCTAACTGCAGACTGCAAAATAACTGCATCCCCAATGCACACAAAAATGAGACCACCTCCAAGGCCCTGACCCAAATCACCCCCAGGTACCACCCCAATGCATGTGATACAATTGCCATTACAATTACCACAGAGCCATGAATAACGCTCGCCCTCCTTTACTCCACCACAGGGTCCGATTCCAACGACAAGCTTCAGGACACCCCTACCAGCACACCTGCAAAGAGGGCCAAGACCAACGGCCAAAGACGCTCCACCTCAGCTGCACGGATCAAGACACGGCAGCAGCACAAATCGAGTGGCAGCACACTGGAGGGGACATCAACAGGCACCCCAGCAGCCAGCATGTCCACAACAGCAGCACCACAGGTCCCCCCAATGGATGCCACAGAAGGCACTGCTTCTGGTGGCAGCAGCACCATAGGTGACACTGCATTCATGCCAGCATGCTCTGACACAGAAAACGGTGCTGTAGATGTAGGATCCATCCATGACCTGTCCCAATCCCCCTGTATGTTTCATCCCGTACACCATGAGGACACCACGCAGGGGCACCCACAAGACGACGACTGGCCAACCCCCACAAGGCCTGTTGCAAGGCAACATGAGGCGTCCAGCCCCTCTGTGACACCACCGCAAATGGGCATGGCCCAGCAGAGGCAACAGTCCCTCGAGCAGATGATAGAGCAACAGCAGCAAATGGCCACGCTCCTCAAGGAGCATGCTGCTGAATGTGGGGGTTCTAAGGCAGCCATTGAAACATCTACTGAGACACTTAGGGCAGAAATGGAGCGTAGTACAGAGACACTAAGGGCACAAATGGAGAGAAGTACCGAGAGCCTGAGGGGACAAATGGAGAGAAGCACCGAGAGCCTGAGGGGGGAACTGCATGCGACGTCCAAAGACGTATGTGGTGAACTTGCCGCTGTGCGCCGTGTGCTCACTGAGCTCTCACAAACCCTTAGGGACATGCATGGACGTGAGCAGGCAGAGACATCATCCGTTGCAAGTTCCGTCCAGGGCAGCCCCCAACGCAGATCTGGGAGGAACCTGCGCTCCACAGGCAGGGGTGCCCCTGATACCCGGAGAGGGGGCTTGCAATAGCGTCTGACCAATGACAATGAGCATCTCTGGACACTGGTGTTCTGGGGGGAGGTAGGAGGGTGGAGGGGGTGTGTTGGGCTTCATTGGGTGGCGGGTCGATTGGGTGTGTAATGTCATTTCACATATGCAATACAACTCTTCACAATCATCCAATGAGATGTGTGGACATTGATCTCTGTGTACGAGGCCTATCTTGGCGTACAGTCCACATTGTGCATGTTCCAGACACACACAGTGCCACAAGTCCCGTGTCCATGTAACAGCCACCAGGCGTGAGTGCTAGAAGCATGCATCTATGAGATTCTGATGTAATTCACGGGCCTCCTGTGCCTCGCGGACCCCTTGAGGTGCTGCCACATCCCCACCCTCATCATGACCATCTTCAGGTGCTAGCAGTTCTGCGTCGGGGGGCATGGCCACATTCCTACGTACGCACATGTTGTGTAGCATGACACATGCCATGACCATCTTTGCCACCTTCTCATGGCGGTACAGGAGTGCCCCGCCAGACCTGCTGAGGCAGCGGAAACGAGCCTTCAGTAGGCCGAATGCCTGTTCTATGACCACACGGGTACGTGAGTGGGCATGGTTGTAGTCCTCCTCATGCTGGTCCTGTGGGTTCCGGATTGGTGTGAGGAGCCATCTCTTCAGTGGATACCCGCAATCACCTGTATGTGGACAAGAAAGGATGTTTGTGGAATGTCATTGCTACGTACGCACCTCCCCCCCCATTCCTGCCAGGTCATTCACGCATCACCTACCCCACATACTCATGCATTAAATGAGACTCACCGAGTAGCCAGGATCGGCGCCCTGCGTGTCGCTCCATGTAGCGTGGTATTCTAGAGTTCCGCAAGACCATAGAATCATGTGTTGATCCTGGAAATCGGGCAGAACAATGTGTAAAGATCCTGTTGGAGTCACACACCATTTGTACATTGATAGAATGATATTGTTTCCGGTTGCGGTACTGGGCCTCCATGGCATGTGGGACAACCAATTCCACATGAGTGCAGTCGATGGCACCAATGCAACCCGGTATGCCGCCAAGTGCATGGAATCCCACTTTTGTGTTAGTAAGCTCCTGCTCCGAGCGTGGTAAAGTGATGTAGTCGTCTGAGTGCTTCAGGAGGGCATCAAGCACTTGGAATAGTGTCCGTGAGAATAGGGGCTGTGAAATGCCATGCAACTGTCCGACTGTGTGCTGGTAGGTGCCTGTGGCCAGGAAGTGGAGTACAGACACCACCTTCAGTAGGGGTGGGATGGCGGTTGGGCTATCTATCATGCTGACAAGGTCAGCGTGTGTCATGTCGACAATGGCGGTTATGGTGTCCCGGTCCAAACGGTAGAGGGTGTGGATCTGCTCAGCTGTGAGGTTGAACAGATTAGCTCGGAGGCGTGGGATTGCGGGCTGCCTGCGTGGTGGTAGTGGCAGTGCTGGTGGGGCTTGCTGGCCATGCCTTGCCCTCCTCCTCCTCCTCCTGCGTCTCCTCTGTGCGGCCGGTTGTTGCAATCGTTGTTGTTCAGCTTCTTCTTGAAGTTGGAGTACTTGCAGTGCAATCAGGTCCCCCAGGCCCAACATCGCTAGTCCTGCCGGTAGCATTCTGGAGTGGGTGTGGTTGTGGGAGGGGTTTGGGTATGCAATTTATGTGTTTTCAGGCTGTATAGCCTTCACCTGTGGTGATTCATTCCACCTGTGTCAGCTGCAATGCCTTTCGTGCGAGCACGTCCCGCACACGACGCTGCAATTCGACGCATGGCATCTTGCATTTGCATTCATGTTCTTAGTCCCGAAGGCTGTGGAATATTGGTTTATATGTTAATTCTGCTATGGTCCCATTGTTGCACATACGATATTTGCATTTGCGAGCAGACTTGTGAAGGGTCAGTGGAATGTAGTGCTCGATCAACGGTGGACCCTCATGCAGCACTGTACCGACGTTCACCGACGGCGGGGAGTCCCATCAGTGATTGAGGGCAGTTACCATTTTCACACACAGCCGCACTACATAGATGTATCTGTGAGTCCAAGCGTTCACAGATGCCTTTTCAACGTGATGTTGCAAATTAGGAATTCGAAGGACAGCGCTTTTGGTTTTCGACTAGCGGCGTGGAGACGCCCACAGGTCTGACTGGAAATGTAACGTTCTATTGTTGAATGTCCTTGGGACAGGGCCCATGAAGGGAATGCAATGATTGATATGATTTGAATGGGATGCGCTATAGCGTAGTGGACGATAAGGCAGGACCTTCCCAAATACATGTGACTTCACTACACAAGGAATCCGGGCAGGAGCACAGTGGATTTTGAAGGCTGCATTACGCACAGACTCAATGGAAATTTCGAATGTTATGTGAGTGAATATTCAGGCATTTTCATAACGGGATGAGGGAATGATGAATGGATGCATGGGAAGATGATTTAATTGGGAGTCGGCCATGTACATGGCTATTTGGAATGTATCCCATTACCCTGCGCTATGTGATGCAAGGCTGCCATAGTGGGTCCATCGTCTGTCTGCCCTTGTTGAACCCTCCCTGTCTCGACGCGCCTTCAATCACTTGTGTCTATGCACGTTGATGATCCCATCTGATGGATCCTGTTCTGACAGGCGCATGCACACAGACACTCGTTTGAAATAGTGTATTCACCTCGATTTGTGTCGTAATGATTCGCAAGTGAATTTTGGGTGCAATTGATCCTTATGAGTGGGCTAGCATGCATATGGTTGTAGGTTTGGTGTATTGAATGTAGTGAGTAATACATATGAAGTTCGGATGCCCATACTATATTTTTTTTCATTTGGGTGACAGGTATCTCCTCCCCTTCTGCCGCTGCCATCTGTACGCCACTCCTGCAGATGGCTTCTACAGTCGACACCTGCAGCTTCGAGTTAATCAGTGGAGCACCATTACGATCTTATGGGACGATCGCCAATGGCCCACATGCCCTTACGCAGTACTAGTGGCTAGGTGCAGCATACCTAGCTTCCAGCTGGACTAGTGCCTACTTCATGGGACGGGCCTGCGGTCCTAGGCGCTTCCATGTTGCCTTTTTGGACGTGGATGTAGCCCCTGTGTGCCATGGAGGTACAGGGCGTCACACATGGGGAAGCTGGTCATTTATTGCGGATGCAGCCCACAGTAATGCTGATCATTTGTGAGTTTATGCTCAAATGGCTGTATGGCCTTGGTGATTTTGATGTGCATTAAATTTATATTCAGATATTAACCGTGTAGCGTTATTCTTTGCTAGTAATGTGGCATATTCCGATTTGTGGCGCGATGTATTGTGAGGTGTTCTGCATTGGGTTCCGGCTTCTGGGTACAGTTGTGTGGTACGTGCTTATGCTGATGGTTGGTTTGACTACTGCCATGTGTACAGGGCTGGTGCAGTCTCCCTCAGGTTACTGCTTTGACTGTTGGTTTACACTGGTGGCAAGCGATGGGGGACTGTTGTTGTTTTGTGTCATGGAATTTTCAGTTCATTTTGATGTACTTGCACCTTCAGATGCCTGTGCTGCATCAGTACGGCAATGGTGTGTTGCCAATTGGGGATGGCCACTCACAGGGCACTTGGGGCCCCTGCATGTATTTGTTCGTTGGCATGCATGGGTGACTTGTACATTTCACTGGTTGCATGGTGTGACTGCATTGCGCCTACGAGAAGTTGTGCAATGTGGCCAGGGAGTGGACTACAGGCACTCAGTAGGGCCATTACGGTTGGTTCGCTATGCCGTAGTTCTCGCCATGGCGGAATGGTACTTTCCGCCATGCTTGATGGCGTTAGGTGAATGTCCGCTGGGGTCAGCATTCGCGTACCGTTGCGCCATGGCGGATATTGCGGTTTTGCACGGCGCGCGTGCGCGTACTTGGTGCAGTTAGCGTTGGCGTTCATTACGGTGTCGCTAATCGCATCGTACTTTACGGTGACGGGTCATAATCGCAACGGGCGGTATTCGATGACGGTATTACATTTCCGCCATCGTTTTTCGTATTCCGCCAGGGTCGTAATGAGGGCCAATGTATTTCTCAGTCTTGGGTACATCTTTTGGAGGTGTCATATAATACATATGTTTATCCATCGAGACAACTTCCACCTCAAATCGGGGCTAGATCCTACATTGACATTTATGGTTGACCTTTATAAAACCGCTGCAGGATCCACAATCTGTTTTAAGATGACATTCTGCTAAACCTTCAGACGCTTTTTCAATGGGTTTTTTAAAACATTCTTCAGACATGGTAAATGTTTTGCACTTGAGACATTTAAAGCCTGTTTCACTAATCACCACGCAACCGTCTCTCTGACACATGTTGCAGTGGAATTGGCACCTGTGAGCCACCTCGTTGCTGTATATGTGACAACAATGAGGGCATACATTCCTGGCCCATAGGAAGCCCTGAAGGTTTAAGATCCGTAATAGTGTTGATCGTGCTGTAAAATATATACAGCGTTCTTATTAGTAGTGTCACCTG
Organism: Ambystoma mexicanum; assembly: GCF_040938575.1. Lineage (NCBI taxonomy): Eukaryota > Metazoa > Chordata > Amphibia > Caudata > Ambystomatidae > Ambystoma > Ambystoma mexicanum. The sequence goes on from NC_090921.1 coordinate 353,406,176, forward strand.
TCGGGAAATATTTCCAAAGGCTGTCCTCATTATACAGAATTTTGATTGGTACTCCGAAGTAGTCTTCAAATTAACACAGCTCGTTAAAACCAACCAGGATATCACAGGGTATACCCACAACTTTGTGAACCTCTAAAGCATTTGTCTGTATGTAGCCACCACTAACAGTTCTAGCCTCCAAAAGGCCTATAATGCTCGCAGCCATACATATGTTCAAGGAACCATAGTTAAAATTGAAGACTAAGCGTTTCTTCTTGGCCACAACCATTTTCCTCTGCCTTCAGGTTCGAAGCCATTTTAAACGCCAGGCCGGTAAACCTTTTACAGGTAAATGCCACTTTTTAACAGGGTTTGATGATGTGATCGTATCCTCCAGCACTTGTATTGGTGTCTTAGGCTCGGCGCTTAAGTCTGCATCATCTGTATACCGGCCAGGGTCAGCCCCAGATCTTAAAGACGTTAAGGGGCTTTTTATTTGTGTGGGTGTTTTTAAGAGCCAGGGGTCTTTGATTTTTATTATTTTTTTAGGTGGGGTAAACACCCTGTTTTTAGATTCCTTGGTGAACAGAACGTGTTTGGCCTTAGAAACACGCTTACGCATAGCTGCTAAAGATTTTTTAACAAGGTTGGCTCTCAATCTACAGGCCTCGCATCATAATGTATCATTGTTACATGGCCCTAATAAATGTTTTCCTTTTTGATTTTTTAAAGCGGGTATCCCAAATAATTGTTTAACAACACTAACGCTTTTAGAGTCTCGAGTAGTTACTTACACAGATGCTCGGTGTATTAAAATGTTTAGACTTCATGGAATTAAAGGACTGTTTATTATGGCTGAAGACAAGCTGTGGGTTCGCAAAAACAGTCTGTGCGCTAGTTATCACTGATTAGAATAAGAGTTCCATCAAGGAATTGTTTCTAGAATATCAGCAGCATTACCACCCACGCAGCCAGACCACCCTGGCTGGAAATGAAAATTGGTAGAAGATGGGGTGAGGTGGAGATGCGCTAGATATTACAACAGTAATACACTCAAATAATATAATTGATGTTTTAATAGAACAGAAACAGCCGACACGTGTTTCGACACGCTGGTCGTTCTCAAGGCTGAGTAGTTTGTAGAACATGATATAACAACAACAAAAAAGAAAAGAGAAGGAATTACAAATCAGAATTGATACACACATTAACAACATCATCGCATACACAGAAAAATTAGCAATTGAATTTAGAACGAGACAGATATATCACAACATTTTGTATAATACAAAAAGAAAAAAATATTTTTGTTGGCATACCGTGAACCAGGGTTGAAGAGTGGAGTACACGAGGTGGAAGCAGTTGCAAGAATTAAAAACAGATCAAAAATTGTATGATGAGTATAGTCATTTTTGAAAATGTTAAGCCTGTGAGTACAATACTGGAATGGTGATCCTATTTAAGGTATATAGCAGTCAGAGTATGAAAAATATACATATAAAACGGGACAGTTCCCTTGAATAGTGCGCAGAGACACCGGAGCCACCAGCCATGCACTGAAAACACCAATCACTCAATAATTGTATAGAGAAAATGCCTTGAGGTAACAAAAAGGTCATCAATGGCCCTTGAAAGATCAAAAGAAAGTTCTAATAGAATGAGACTAGAGTCCAAACTGAACACATTAGTAAACAATCTAGGCTTACCGTACGAAGAATGAATATGTTGATAAATCAAGATGGGGTGATCCCTAAACCAAAATAACCATGAGTAAGTATGAAGGGAACACTCAGTAAGCGGAACCAATAATTGTGCAAAGAACCAACACTACAGGTGAGAAATAACAAATTGCCATACCTCGAAAGAAGGAGGCGATGTGAAACTCAATCGGACATCGCATACAGAAAACAATCCCTGCCGTAATGGCCGCACATGTATATTACCTTCGAAACAAAAATTAACAGAACCGTAAGGATACTGGTTGTAAAGCAAAAATGCAATAATGCTAGTGCGTGGCTAACAAAGTACTTACTCGTAAATCGAGCGAACAGATAACACGGAAATCCCCGAAAGCAGCTGTCCGGGGGAAAGAAAGGAAAGAAATACGAGAAAGCAGCCGACGTCACGGCGGTGACGTCGGCTGCGTCGCAAGGATCGGGCGTCGCGTGAATGACGTCAGATGTAAACACATAATGTGTGCTAGCGTACTCGGTGTTTACTAACAGGTAGAACTGTTGTTGTACAAAAGTAAGACATATTAGTCAATATGGAAGAAAAACAACACAAGCTAGAGATATATGGTGCTGGTGCCGTCATGCAATGTTTAGTGGCTCCGGCGTAGTGCAACCCCATTCACCAGTTTGGGACATAGAGCTCAATATGAAATAAACAATAAAATGTTATAAAAAGACAGACATCTCATTATCAGTATTGAGACCCCGCGTGGTGCACCGTAATAGACAAATAAGTTTGGCCTCCATTTGGCGTAGTTTCAATTGAAGATTGCTACCCCTTTTCCCCCTATGTGCCTTCATCAAGCCAATAAAACGTAAATCTTCAATATTATCCAGCTGGTGCTCCAATTGCCAATGAGCAGCCAAAGGTGATTTAGGTTCAGGCATCTTTAAACTGGACAGGTGTTCCCTAATTCGGATACGTAGTTGGCGAATAGTGCTGCCCACATACAGTTTCTCACAAATACAAACGATAGCATAAACTACATGAGTAGTTTTACAGTTGATGAAATCACGTATGTCAATTTGAGTTCCAAATTTGTCACAGAAAATTTTACATTTGGTGAAAGCCCAAGGACATTGATTACAATGGCCACATTTGTGAAAACCAACCGGCTGTTGTAGCCAAGTAGAAGTAGTTAGTTGTTTACTGAAAAAGGAAGGACTCACTAGATTTTTAATCGTGGGAGCTTTAGTGAAAGTAAACTTTGGTTTGGGTGTCAAGTAAGGCTGTAAATATTTATCGAGTCTTAGAATGTGCCAATGTTTGGCAACCATTTTATACAAAAGAGAAGAATCATCCGTGAATGGTGTAATTAGAGAAATAAAAGGGGGATGTTCTTTTGACCTGGTCACATTGGTCAGGAGGTCATGTTGGTCAATTAGGGTAAATTTCGTATATGCTTTATGAATAACAGTACTTTTATACCCTCGATTGAGGAATCGCTGATTGAGGATGTTACATTCTCTGTCAAAATCTCTTGGTAAAGAACGTTGCGTCTAGCCCTATGAAATTCGCCCATTGGAATATTATTAATAGTGGCGCGTTGATGGTTGCTTTGAGCAGCCAAAATTGAGTTCACTTCAGTAGGTTTTCTGAAAGTACTAGTGCGTATATTATTATCTTCTAGAAAAATATGTAAATCAAGAAAGTCAATTTGGCATGAGTTACAAAGGCCAGTGAGGCTGATTCCAAATCCATTGGCGTTAGCATGGCATAGAAAAGCAGTAAAAGAGTCTACAGAACCCTTCCAAATCAGAAAAATGTCATCAATATAACGGCGCCACATCACAATATTTGGCACAAATTGCACTTGATTGAGTATATGCGTCTCTTCATAGAAGGCCATGAATAGGTTAGCCAAAGGGGGTGCAAACTTGGCACCCATGGCCACACCCCTCACCTGCAAATAGAATTGGTCATTGAAAGTGAACATATTGTTCGCAAGCACAAATTGCAAAAATTGTTTAAGCATAAGAACATGATCAGAATAGGAAGCTGAGGTGTTCCTGAAAACATAATCAATGGTCTGCAGAGCTAAATCATGACTGATATTAGTATAGAGCGCCACAACATCAATTGTTGCCAACAAATACTCTGGTTCCCAAGTAATAGTTTGCAAGGATTGTAAAATGTGAGTACTATCACGAATATACGATGACATTTGTACAACAAAAGGTTTAAGAGCCTCATCCAAATATTTTGAAAGACCTTCAGTAGCCCAATCGATACCACTCATGATCGGACGTACCTCTGGTAAGGTACGAAAAGTTTTATGTATCTTAGGAAGGAAGTAGATAGTCGGTGTAGTAGGGTCAGTATTAGATAAAAAATGTTTCTCATCATCAGTTAGAAAGCCTCTGCGATACCACATTTCAATTAATTCAAGAAGCTCTGAAACCACACGTTTGGTCGGGTTAGATTTGAGAACTTCATAGCAGCCAGGGGTATGTAAATGTTTACAGCCCATAGAGATATAATCAGAGGTATTAAGAATAACAATATTACCCCCTTTATCTGCCTCTTTGATAACAATGGTGGGATCTTCTGCTAAGTGTTTTAATGCTTTCCTTTGATTGGTAGTAAGGTTACTTCTCTTGTGTGGATTAGTCTGTTTGTCCAAATACGCATGAATATCTTGTGTAAGTGCCTGATTAAAGGTTTCAATGACATTGTCTGCAGAAAGTTGAGGGGTGAATTTAGACTTGGATTTAAGTTCTTTAAGATTCAAATGAAGTGTATTAATACTTAAATCTTGGGCGACATTGGGAGATTGCGAACAGACCTCATGGTCCAAGTTGACCAAAGTCTCAATAACATTTAGATCCCCAATGGTGAAGGAACTAGGGGGATCAGGTTTAGGCTTAGGATTGTACATTGTGACTTGAGTAGCAAAATATTTTTTAAGCTTTAGTTTCCTCAAGAATTTAAATAAGTCAATTTGAAAATTCACGAAATTAGTACCAATGCTGGGAGAAAAAGACAAACCTTTATTAAGTGCCGCGTTCTCATCATACGATAACGGGCGGTCAGACAAATTAATCACTAAGTCTGGATCATCTATAGAGCCAAACGTTTCTTTGAGCGCGTCAAGATCCCTGGACGAGTCATGTCCTCGTCCGAGCTTCCGCTTCCGCTGCCGTTTACCCCCCCTCCTGCCCCTGGTATGCTTGGCATGGTTGGAGTAAACACAGTTGGATTTTTGGTAAATCTGACCTGTTTGGTGTTGGCGAATCTGACATTGCCCTTTTTGTAGCGTCTGATTTCGCCCAAAAAAAGTTTCCCCTTTAAATTTAGGATTTGACCTGATTGGGCCTCATTGGCATCTGAGTCACTCGGTTCAAATTCTGAATCAGGATCAGAACTAACAGGGGTAGTGTTGGTCAAAGGTGATTTGGAGCTAGTATTGATGTTATCATACTTGGGTTGGAAAGTGTAAACTCTATCCTGACGGTAGTCTTTGTCGTCACGGAAATACTTTCTGAATTTACGTAATTTGATTTCATCTTGGTATTCTACCAAAATGTCGTGCATTTTCTCAAAGTTCTTTTGCTTGGTTTCTTCTGCATTGGGCATTTTGCTAATTTCCTCCTTAATTTCTTGAATTTGAGAAAGAACTCGTTTATGCTCCCTAGTAGCATGTGAAATTAGTAGTTCTAACATGCGTTTGGAACTTTGATTAAGATTTTCTACCCATTGCTCTGCTAGGTCCGCATCCTCTTCATGATCAAAGTTAGGGAATGTAAGAATCCGCAAACCTCTAGGAATAAGATTATTCTCAAAGTAATTAGTAAGGGACGCCTGTTCCCAATACTTATTAATTTCTTTTCTTGATAAACGTTCAAGTTTAATAAATTTTTGTTTAAGAGTTTCTGGTGTTGAGAAGTTACTCTTGAAATCATTATCAGTACTGCCCCTCGGGGCAAATAATGCTGCCCTATCCTTGTCTCTGTTAGACATGTAATCAACCATCGTAACACAGTGAAAGTCAGCAAGCACGGACAGGCGATAAAATATAGTTGAAGACAAGCTGTGGGTTCGCAAAAACAGTCTGTGCGCTAGTTATCACTGATTAGAATAAGAGTTCCATCAAGGAATTGTTTCTAGAATATCAGCAGCATTACCACCCACGCAGCCAGACCACCCTGGCTGGAAATGAAAATTGGTAGAAGATGGGGTGAGGTGGAGATGCGCTAGATATTACAACAGTAATACACTCAAATAATATAATTGATGTTTTAATAGAACAGAAACAGCCGACACGTGTTTCGACACGCTGGTCGTTCTCAAGGCTGAGTAGTTTGTAGAACATGATATAACAACAACAAAAAAGAAAAGAGAAGGAATTACAAATCAGAATTGATACACACATTAACAACATCATCGCATACACAGAAAAATTAGCAATTGAATTTAGAACGAGACAGATATATCACAACATTTTGTATAATACAAAAAGAAAAAAATATTTTTGTTGGCATACCGTGAACCAGGGTTGAAGAGTGGAGTACACGAGGTGGAAGCAGTTGCAAGAATTAAAAACAGATCAAAAATTGTATGATGAGTATAGTCATTTTTGAAAATGTTAAGCCTGTGAGTACAATACTGGAATGGTGATCCTATTTAAGGTATATAGCAGTCAGAGTATGAAAAATATACATATAAAACGGGACAGTTCCCTTGAATAGTGCGCAGAGACACCGGAGCCACCAGCCATGCACTGAAAACACCAATCACTCAATAATTGTATAGAGAAAATGCCTTGAGGTAACAAAAAGGTCATCAATGGCCCTTGAAAGATCAAAAGAAAGTTCTAATAGAATGAGACTAGAGTCCAAACTGAACACATTAGTAAACAATCTAGGCTTACCGTACGAAGAATGAATATGTTGATAAATCAAGATGGGGTGATCCCTAAACCAAAATAACCATGAGTAAGTATGAAGGGAACACTCAGTAAGCGGAACCAATAATTGTGCAAAGAACCAACACTACAGGTGAGAAATAACAAATTGCCATACCTCGAAAGAAGGAGGCGATGTGAAACTCAATCGGACATCGCATACAGAAAACAATCCCTGCCGTAATGGCCGCACATGTATATTACCTTCGAAACAAAAATTAACAGAACCGTAAGGATACTGGTTGTAAAGCAAAAATGCAATAATGCTAGTGCGTGGCTAACAAAGTACTTACTCGTAAATCGAGCGAACAGATAACACGGAAATCCCCGAAAGCAGCTGTCCGGGGGAAAGAAAGGAAAGAAATACGAGAAAGCAGCCGACGTCACGGCGGTGACGTCGGCTGCGTCGCAAGGATCGGGCGTCGCGTGAATGACGTCAGATGTAAACACATAATGTGTTCTAGCGTACTCGGTGTTTACTAACAGGTAGAACTGTTGTTGTACAAAAGTAAGACATATTAGTCAATATGGAAGAAAAACAACACAAGCTAGAGATATATGGTGCTGGTGCCGTCATGCAATGTTTAGTGGCTCCGGCGTAGTGCAACCCCATTCACCAGTTTGGGACATAGAGCTCAATATGAAATAAACAATAAAATGTTATAAAAAGACAGACATCTCATTATCAGTATTGAGACCCCGCGTGGTGCACCGTAATAGACAAATAAGTTTGGCCTCCATTTGGCGTAGTTTCAATTGAAGATTGCCACCCCTTTTCCCCCTATGTGCCTTCATCAAGCCAATAAAACGTAAATCTTCAATATTATCCAGCTGGTGCTCCAATTGCCAATGAGCAGCCAAAGGTGATTTAGGTTCAGGCATCTTTAAACTGGACAGGTGTTCCCTAATTCGGATACGTAGTTGGCGAATAGTGCTGCCCACATACAGTTTCTCACAAATACAAACGATAGCATAAACTACATGAGTAGTTTTACAGTTGATGAAACAGCACTATTCGCCAACTACGTATCCGAATTAGGGAACACCTGTCCAGTTTAAAGATGCCTGAACCTAAATCACCTTTGGCTGCTCATTGGCAATTGGAGCACCAGCTGGATAATATTGAAGATTTACGTTTTATTGGCTTGATGAAGGCACATAGGGGGAAAAGGGGTGGCAATCTTCAATTGAAACTACGCCAAATGGAGGCCAAACTTATTTGTCTATTACGGTGCACCACGCGGGGTCTCAATACTGATAATGAGATGTCTGTCTTTTTATAACATTTTATTGTTTATTTCATATTGAGCTCTATGTCCCAAACTGGTGAATGGGGTTGCACTACGCCGGAGCCACTAAACATTGCATGACGGCACCAGCACCATATATCTCTAGCTTGTGTTGTTTTTCTTCCATATTGACTAATATGTCTTACTTTTGTACAACAACAGTTCTACCTGTTAGTAAACACCGAGTACGCTAGCACACATTATGTGTTTACATCTGACGTCATTCACGCGACGCCCGATCCTTGCGACGCAGCCGATGTCACCGCCGTGACGTCGGCTGCTTTCTCGTATTTCTTTCCTTTCTTTCCCCCGGACAGCTGCTTTCGGGGATTTCCGTGTTATCTGTTCGCTCGATTTACGAGTAAGTACTTTGTTAGCCACGCACTAGCATTATTGCATTTTTGCTTTACAACCAGTATCCTTACGGTTCTGTTAATTTTTGTTTCGAAGGTAATATACATGTGCGGCCATTACGGCACGGATTGTTTTCTGTATGCGATGTCCGATTGAGTTTCACATCGCCTCCTTCTTTCGAGGTATGGCAATTTGTTATTTCTCACCTGTAGTGTTGGTTCTTTGCACAATTATTGGTTCCGCTTACTGAGTGTTCCCTTCATACTTACTCATGGTTATTTTGGTTTAGGGATCACCCCATCTTGATTTATCAACATATTCATTCTTCGTACGGTAAGCCTAGATTGTTTACTAATGTGTTCAGTTTGGACTCTAGTCTCATTCTATTAGAACTTTCTTTTGATCTTTCAAGGGCCATTGATGACCTTTTTGTTACCTCAAGGCATTTTCTCTATACAATTATTGAGTGATTGGTGTTTTCAGTGCATGGCTGGTGGCTCCGGTGTCTCTGCGCACTATTCAAGGGAACTGTCCCGTTTTATATGTATATTTTTCATACTCTGACTGCTATATACCTTAAATAGGATCACCATTCCAGTATTGTACTCACAGGCTTAACATTTTCAAAAATGACTATACTCATCATACAATTTTTGATCTGTTTTTAATTCTTGCAACTGCTTCCACCTCGTGTACTCCACTCTTCAACCCTGGTTCACGGTATGCCAACAAAAATATTTTTTTCTTTTTGTATTATACAAAATGTTGTGATATATCTGTCTCGTTCTAAATTCAATTGCTAATTTTTCTGTGTATGCGATGATGTTGTTAATGTGTGTATCAATTCTGATTTGTAATTCCTTCTCTTTTCTTTTTTGTTGTTGTTATATCATGTTCTACAAACTACTCAGCCTTGAGAACGACCAGCGTGTCGAAACACGTGTCGGCTGTTTCTGTTCTATTAAAACATCAATTATATTATTTGAGTGTATTACTGTTGTAATATCTAGCGCATCTCCACCTCACCCCATCTTCTACCTGTTTATTATGGCCTGAACAATAAATTACAGTTTTACGGCGTAGCTTGTTTATATCATTAGGTCCTCAGTAAGAAACATCAAGGGGTTTCGGGGCAAAGCTTGATCCACAGATAACAGAAGTGTATACAAAATCTTGAAGCTCTATTTGTAATGGCGAGTCTGAAATAACTATGACCGGTTCTTTTAGGGGTGAATCGGTAATTATTATAACAGGCTCGGAATATAAGGCTGCATTGGTACTCTGGTCCACACTCAGGCGCTCTAGATCTTCAGAAATAGTAACATGCAGCTCAATGTTGGGGCTTGTTGGTGAGAACACATGGGGTGGGGTGATATCTCTAGAACCGGGGGACGACAGGCGTGGGCTACCCCGGGCTCCTACTAAAATGGTTCTAGAACTCACAACTGGAAACACTGAGTTCTGTATAATACCACCCCCGATCTGACCTTCTATGCTAAGGCTAACATTCACAGAGTCTAGAACATTAGTGCTAAGCGGCGGTATACAAGATTCAACAGAATGTGTTATATGTGTGTTGTGAGCTTTAACAGTTTGTGGATTAGCAGTATTTAAAACATTTTCGACCCTTTGAGGCCCCCGAACCTTATTAAGAGACAACTTGTTTTGTTTCAAAACATCCTAGACCCTTTGCTTCCACATAACTGTCGCTGATTGCGGTGTGGTGTACAGCTGTTTTATATGTGACTGACCTGTAGTCTTTGGGGTATCCGAGGGTAGGGTTGGAGAGGTTGCTTGACCTAGAACTTCTTCCTCCTGTGCAACAAAAGACCCTAAAATGAAACAAAATAAAAAAACAGCTTTAGTGAGGTATAAAAAAATAGAAAATAGAGGAAAAAAACACGCTAGTAAAAAAAAACAGGGATGTCTAATGCATCGAAACAACACATTCAAATATTAAAAGGCGTAGCTGAGGAAAAGAAAGCTGTAGACCAAACACTACTCTACAATGAAACGAAAGGGGATGTCTAAGGTGTGCAACAATGCATTCAAATATTAACAGGCGCAACTGAGAGAGAAAAAAATAGCTGTAAACCAACCAATACTCTACAATGAAATGAAAGCAAAGGGTATGCCTATGTCGTTACAAAACCATATTCAAATATTAACAGGCGTAGCTGTGGGAAAAAGTCCTTGTTCGTTAGTAGACATACAAACGTACAATGTTTCTCCCCCGCAGGTTGTTTCCACTTTAGTGATGACGCCCGCGGCGATGCTCCTTTAGAGTGTGAATCAGAAGAAAAGTTTACTCCTATAGCTTACACCCCTGGCTCCATACTACTTCCTTTTGTTTTTACACTGACGACCAAAGTTGGAAAATCCTGGCTACAGAAAAAACATTCAGGTTTTACACCGTTAACTAGCATAACCCTAGTGACAACCATCATTACCTATTACAATGACTGATGCCTCTCTCACTACCTTCGAAAGGCCCGCATCCGAATGCCTTTTTTTTTGATTGGCATATTTTTGTTCATCGGGCTATGGCTCTGAAATAAAAAACATACTTTATTACATAAGGGAAAAAAACAGTTATCTATAACTAACTAGTTATCTCACTAAATATTTATCTGCTTAAGAATACTTAACTAATTAATGAAAACTAGCGCAGAAAAAAAAATGTACAAAATATAAAAATGAAAAATATAAACAAGGACTATTTTCACTCAAAAATACGGAATTATTATAATACACCCCATAAGTCTCTATGTTATGAAAACCATTTTCGTCCAGAAATTCAAGCAGTAAATCCGAACCAGTACTGCAGTCATTCAAACCTTCTTCCAATGCAGCATAAACCTCTGCTGGAATAATAAAAAAAACAAAAGAAAAAGGCATCATAAGCCAAATCATGCTCACCAGAAACGTGTTTTACATGACCCACGCTTATGCATACACATCCTTTTAAATGGGCCGAAATTGCATGGGATCTGACTGCTGTATTTTTCCAACACCCTGCTTAAACATAACCATTGCTGTGCAGGCCATGCAATTTGTGGTGGTTATGCAAATCCCATTTAAAGAAAATGTGCATATTTCACACTTTGATAGAAATGCAAAAGTTATATCCATACTGTAGAAAAGCTGCCTGTATTCATTAGTTTTCTTTGAAATGTTTTTATTGCGGGACTACTACACATGCTCTGTAGTTCGTGTATCCCCTTGTGTTTTATCACAGGTTATATTTCTAAAGATGTTACATGCTTGTCAAACTGGTTAATCATAAATAAATGCTTCTCCAGTGCTGGCAGCAGTCTTGAAAACACACGCGTGGCATTGGGAGTGATGGAAATGCCATGTGTGTGCTTTTTGCGAACAAAGCCGCAGTGTTTAAAGCACAGAAAAGTGCTTGGTGGAAATGAATGATTCATTCAATGTCAATAATCCCAATGCTGCCCCTCTTCTTTAAAGATTGTGAGCGATGCCTACAGTCTTTAAAACAGAGGAAAGGCATCGGAAGTGTTGGAAATTAATGATTCATTCAATTCCAACACTCCCGATGCCACGCCTCTGCTTTAACGATTGCGAAAAATGCCCACAGTCTTTAAAACACAGGAAAGGCATCGGGGTGTTGGAATTGAATGATTCATTCATTTTCCAAAACTCCCTGATGATGTATGTATTTTAAACACTGCAAGCAATGCGCGGATTGTACATACTGCTTATATAATCCAAACTTTGTCCGTAGTGTTTAAAATACAAATGGCAGCAGGTTTGTTTAGAAACAGATTCAACATGAAGCCCTAAGGCACTGCGCTGGATGGGTTTCCAAACTTTGGAGCCACATGTATTTTTAATGGTTGCATGCAGGCTTTTGGGGTAATTCATAGATTTCAGCGCAGAGGCAGCGCACGCAAGCAGCGCAGAGAGGGAGCATGTGCAAGCCGTGTGCGCTAAACAGCATTCTGGAGCACCGCGTATTCATGGAATTTCAAAGCCATTTTGAACGCTGGTGCAGAGAACAACCCGCAGCGGCAGTTACGTCCCCAAGAACGCCCCTTGCGCAAGGAAAAAGCATTGAAATCCCCAATGCAGCGCGAAGGGCCGCACTAATCCTGCACCAGTTCACAGGGCCGGTACAGTGTATTTTGGGGGTGCGAGGGAAGTTTCACAAGCGATAGGCCTTGTGCAAGCGGGGTACGTGTATTTCTGGGGTGCGCGGGAAGTATCACACGCGATAGGCCTTGTGCGAGCGGGGTACGTGTATTTCGGGGGTGTGTGGGAAGTATCACACGCGATAGGCCTTGTGCGAGCGGGGTACGTGTATTTTGGGTGTGCGCGGGAAGTATCACACACAATAGGCCTTGTGCGAGTGGGGTACATGTATTTTGGGGGTGCGCAGGAAGTATCATGCGCGATAGGCCTTGTGCAAGCTGGGTACGTGTATTTGGGGGGGTGCGCGGGAAGTATCACACGCAATAGGCCTTGTGCGAGCAGGGTACATGTATTTCGGGGGTGCACGGGAAGTATCACACGCGATAGGCCTTGTGTGAGCGGGGCATGTGTATTTCTGGGGTGCGCGGGAAGTATCCCACGTGATAGGCCTTGTGCGAGCGGGATACGTGTATTTCGGGGGTGCATGGGAAGTATCACACACAATAGGCCTTGTGCGAGCGGGGTACTTGTATTTCGGGGGTGCGCAGGAAATATCACACGAGATAGGGCTTGTGCGAGCGGGGTACGTGTATTTTGGGGGTGCGTGGGAAGTATCACATAAGATAGGGCTTGTGCGAATGGGGTATGTGTATTTCTGGGGTGCGCAGGAAGTATCAAACGCGATAGGCCTTGTGTGAGTGGGGTACGTGTATTTTGGGGGTGCGTGGGAAGTATCACACGCGATAGGCCTTGTGCGAGTGGGGTATGTGTATTTCGGGGGTGCGCGCGAAGTATCACACATGATAGGCCTTGTACGAGCGGGGTACGTGTATTCTGAGGTGTGCGCAGGGAGTTACACACGCAATTTGGCAGTGAGGTCCCTCCTTGGTGTGTCCCTAACCCCCTCCCCATGCCCCTCAGGCAGCCCATCACCCCTGGGCATGCTCCGCAGGCAGGCCGCATGGCACCATGCACCTGGGAGACTTTACACATGTACCCCACCCACCCACCCACCATTGACAGGCACCTGCCAGCAGGCCCCAACTCATGTCCCCCTGCACCCCCACCCACCCAGCAGTGACACGCACCTGCCAGCAGGCCCTGACTCATTTCCCCCTGCACCCCCACCCACCCAGCAGTGACAGGCACCTGCCAGCAGGCCCCAACTCATGTCCCCCCACCCATTCACCGACCCAGCAGTGACAGGCACCTGCCATCAGGCCCCGACTCATGTCCCCCTGCACGCCACCCACCCAGCAGTAACAGGCACCTGCCAGCAGGCCACGACTCATAGCCCCCCACCCACTCACCCAGCAGTGACAGGCACCTGCCAGCAGGCCCCAACTCATGTCCCCCCACCCACTCACCCACCCAGCAGTGACAGGCACCTGCCAGCAGGCCCCGACTCATGTCCGCCTGCACCCCAACCCACCCAGCAGTGACAGGCACCTGCCAGCAGGCCCCGACTCATGTCCCCCCAACACGTCATCACGATCCACAATTATGGGCCTTATGGCCACCCAAATCCCACCCCACGCCACTCCAGTCCAAACACATAACCAAGTATTGCATGCACCCCACATTGAAATCCCCATTACATGAAACATCCCAAATGGCAAGTATGCACATCAATACATGTCTGTCACACGCAAACAATGGGTGCAAGTGAATGAGAAAACCCACATTGTGGCATGCATGAAACCAAAGAGAGAATACCACACATTGAAGTATGAAATAAAAATGTATTAAACACAAAAGCAAGGGAATGAAATGAAATCACACAAAAATTTCAATAATAAACAAAATGCTGCATGTCCAAAATAAGAGAAAAAAAAATGTGTGAAAGAAGAATCCAAATCAATCTGAATGAACATGGGTCCAAAGTGTCTGTCCCTCAAAACAAATGCAAAGGTAAAAAATTAGACAAATCCACTGATGCATGGTAAAATAAAATAAAAATTAAGTGAAATCAAGTGTTCGACTATATACAAAGTACAAATCCAGGGTCCATGAGCCCAACCATTGAAAGGAAACCTACAAAAAACCCTACCTAATGAACAACTATATACAAAAAGGTGGGGTATTGTCCAAGTGCCCCAAATGAAAAGAAAAACAGAAATGAAACTTAACACTAATTAACTATATACAATGGCGGCGGGCAAGTCCTACGGCTCACTTGTTGGTTTCCCGGGCCAGGGCATCATCGAACTCCCGTTCCACGTCCTGGAGACGGGCCTGCTCCATGGCCCTGAGGTTTTGCAGGGATAAAGCCATGTCCACCTCCAACCGCCTGCGAATTGCCTTGAGGCACTCAGCCCGCCTCAGCACCCTGCACAGGAAGTTCTCTGCCCTGACCATAGAGAGCCGTGCCTCTTCCGCCCGCCGCCGCTCCACATCTATTTGCTGGCCCAACCGCTGCCACACAGAAGACACTCCCAATCCAGGGTCCTCCAGCGCTCCTGCCGATGCCTGCCCCTCTGAGGTTGATGGCCCCGAGCCATCATCGCTCCCACCTTGAGCCTGCTGCTGCTGTGCCTGTGCCCTGGCTCTTGATGCCTGCACGTCCTCCTCCTGCTGGGGTGCAGTTGTTGGGGTGCCCACCCCTGCTGGACCTCTGACTCCCAACTGTGGCAGGGATGTGTCCTCCACCAGCCTGGCCGCTGGGTCAGAGGCAGCTCCACAGGGTACCCAGGTGATACTTGAGCCGGAAGATGGCACAGAGGATGACTGGCGCATAGGGGGTTCAGTTGACGAGGCGGTCGGTACAAGGTCCAGCACACAGAGGAATCCAGCACTGGTGACCCATCCTAGTAGGTCGACGCGGTCAAAGAGGCATCCGAGATAACATGCAGAGTCTTCATGAAAACTCTGCAGGTCATCTTGCATGCCCTGTTGACGCAACGCCATCCCAGCCAGGACAGACTCAACCCGGTCCTGGATTGCCACGTCCGCAGGGAAAGGAAGGCCAGTTGTTGTGCGCTCATCCCCTCCCTGAAAACGGGTCTGGACGAACGCATCCCTGCTGGTGCAGGATGGTTCAGTCACAGGATCGGGGACAGGATTACACAAAGGCACCTCTGAGGCAGCCTGTGCTGCCTCCTGTCCCTGCCCCTGTACTGCACCACTAGCACTAGTGGAATCCCCCCCAGACCCTGTGTGTGTCCCTTCCACGGCCTCCTCCTCAACCAAACCCCCCACCAACCTGGATGACTCTGTGCCATCTTCCTCCATCAGACCCTGTGGGGGCTTAGCTGCCCCTTCTGCTGCCAAGGAGTCCACCTCCGACCTCTGCTCCTTGGACCTACCTTTGGCAGCTGCGGCCACGGATGTGGCACCAGACTCCTCACTCCTGACGAGATAACAACATGGGAGGGGAGCTGGGCCTTGCATCTCCGGCTGGCGGTGCGATCCCTGCCGCTTTGCTCCACAGCACGGTCTCCGCCCTCTTCATCAGTTGACGCAGCAGACAGGGAGAGATAGAACACTGGCATCAGGGCACTGTACAATGGTCTGATACACACATGACTGTTGCACATGAGTGGCAGTGTCAAACTTCAGACATGGCATCACACTCCCCAACACACATATCATTTCAACTCACACACATGAGCAAATCAACAGGAATGTTGCACCAGGCAGCACCATCCATACACAAACAACAGCATGAGCAGCCGAAGGTTAGCCTGATGTCACATGCAACACGGGGAGTGCAGAACACCTGCACACACGCCACCAGACATACATGCATCTGTACATCTCCACCACCTGTCACAGTGATAACATTGCCATCCATGTCACATCTGGCAATCAGCCTCCTACATGTCAGTGTCACATGCATCCATGGTGTATCACAGTTGCACACTTGTCAAATACACACACATGCACATGTACATAGTGCAGATACATGCAGGTGGAACCAGAATCCATGTGTGACACCACAACCATGCCACAGTGCATACACAGAAATTTAAAAATGTATGCACCCACACATGCATTCGGCCAGCATGCTTTCCAGCACATACACCATAGATGTGTCTCACACATGACAGGACTCACATGCGGCAGGCTCATGTTCCTGTACATACACATCCATACATGGCCCTACAAAGACATATGTGCAACCTGCACACTCCTGGCAAACTTCAACATGCACAGCGTCCAATCAGTACGCATGTACACTTACTGCTCGACTCCGGACGGGTCTGCCTCTCAAGGACCTGGAGGTGTAGCGCTGGGCATATACGTTCCAGGACCCTCATCTGGTTGTTGGTTAGGCGGACCTGGCACCCCTCAGCATCTGCTGCCTTCAAGAGTCGCCGGGCCTTGTTGAGGGTCCTGGACCTGAAGTCCTCCCAGCGCTTCCGGACGTGATGAATGTCGCGAACTGCCACCCCCTCCACGTTGATGGCAGCCACAATGTCCATCCAGATCCTCTTCCATCCTTCATTGTGGGCGCGCAAACTTCCAAAGAGGGCATCATACTGCCCCAGGACTTGCTCCACCAGGATACCAACTTCATTGGCACTGAAGCTGGTAGCCCTCTGTCTCTCTGGCTGGGGGTTGCCAGTGGTGCCAGATGGTGTTGTGTCTGACATGGCAACCCCAGAGGCAGGTGTGGGTGGGCAACTGGGTCCTGGGGCTGGGCTGTGGAGCGATGGAATACCAGTCGGGAGTCTTCTGTTCCAGCAGGGGTGGTCACAGCAACTGGACCCCTGAGGATGGCTGACGTGCAGGCACCAAATAGCAGGGCATGTGGCCAGCAGGCAGGCAGCAGCAGATGGCAGGTGGGAGCGTGCTTGGGGCTCTGGAGGGCAGGAAAATGGCCTTCTGGGGAGGAGTGTGTTCTTCCGTGTGTTGTTTTCGTGGCCAGCTTGATACAGAGTGATTTGGCACATGAAAAAACTGCACGTCAGCGTGTAACTGGAGGAAAGGCCATTAGCGCATAAGCGCGTCTGTGACGTGACGCACAAGGGCGTTTCCCTCAACACGGGTGCATGTTCATTTTACACGTGCAAAAAGTGCACGTCCAGGTGTCACTGCGTGTAATTGGAGGAAAGGCCCTTAGCATGTACGCGCATAACTGACATTGCAAGTGTGGGCTGGGTTAAAAAGTACGCGTAGGATGCCATTTTCTTGTACGTGTTTTTTGTGGAGAGCGAGCACGTGATTCTTGTACTTCTTGTCGGTTCACACACGATTACTTCACAACTGTTCCAGTTCGTACTCCCTGTATACTCAGACAGCGTTCAATTCTTCTTTTGCCGGGGGTGTTGCCTACGCGCACACGCGTGTCTTTTTCACATTCTTTTTCCAGGCAGACAGTGAGTCGTGCACGTATTTTTCAACTGTGTGGCGTACCCATTCAGAGGTCATTGTAGCCTGCGTGTACCACGCGCACGCTTTTTTTTGTGTTTCTGGGTGCCACAGCGTAGTGCGGGTTCTTTATTCCAGGCACGTGGTCTACCAGGGGTCGCATGCATGTTAAATTTTGTTTTCGGGGTGCCTGAGCATTGCGTGACCCGTCATCTTCCCCCAGGGGTCACAGACAGCCTTGCAAGAGCACTAGAGTACGTATTCCATCTAGTACCCTACCCCTTTCACTCCAATTGCCCAGGACAATTGTTTACTGCACCTCCCATTCGCACAACAACATCAGTGCCATGGTTGGGAGGCGACCAAGCATTAAGGGAGGCAAAGATGGCCGACCTCAAAGAGGTGGGCGCGGTAGGGGACGTGGCCAGGATGTGCAGGGTGGCCCAAGAGGCCAGTGTGTGGAGGACCAATCAGGGACACCTATGCCGCCCCCCAATGGGTCGGGGAGATGTAGCTGACCCAGCTCAGCCCTTGTTAACCCACCCCATATTGTCAACCGAACCAGCACAGGATGACTCCCAGGCTGACTTCCGTGTCACCAAGTCAAAGCCACGTGTGGCAGTGAAAGTTGCTGTCACCAGACCACGTGGATCTGGCGAAGCAATGTCATCTGCTGCCCCAAGTAGCCAGGGTGAGGAGGCTGCTGGGGCAGCTGCAGCTCAATCCACCCCAGCTCCGAGTCTCCCAGCCGGGACAGTGTTAGTCCAAGTCCATCACACCATAGTTGTTCCTGCCAACATCACCCAGCAGCCAATGACTGCAGTGAGACCTTTGGTCATCGTGCCTTTGGCTACTTCCAGTGCCCAGTCCACCTGCGCTTCAGCCCCTACCAACCAGAGTGGCGTAAGCCACTCAGGGTTCGCACCACCTTCCAAGAGGAAGAAGGGTGCTCTTGCGGTACAGGCTGGGACCCCAGACACGGATACCCACTCCGGCATGTCAAGGAAGCCTAGTTTCAATGATGCAGAACCAGACGCACTTGTGGGCTACGTGTCGGCCCATGGCCGCGAAATGGTGGTGACTGCAGGGTGCAAGACTACGACTGCTCAAAGTAGGGCCCACTGGCAGACCATCGCGGACCATATTAGTTCCCTTGGATTTGTGAGGCACGCAGCTGATGATTGCGACAAAGCGGTGGAATGACCTCAAACGCAGAGCAAAGAACAAGCTGGCTTCCAATCATGCCTCTACTCTGGTGACTGGCGGTGGGTCTTCACCAGAGGAGGAACAACTCACTGAACATGAGTCTACCGCTGGAGCCTTCATCACAGAGGATCAGATCCAAGGTGTGGGAGACCTACCAGATGTTGAAGCAATGTCCGGTGAGTGCCCATGCATGTGAGTGCAATCCATGTGTATGTTGCTTGGGTGATGTGTTCTGTTTCAGTGCCAGGTGAGGCTGTGTAGTCATGACTGCTAAGGGTCACCCATGTGGTCCCTCCAAGCCATTCTCCGGCCTTGGGTTTAGGTTTCACTGTATCCCTTCTGACCGCAGTTGACAATTTGCACCTGATTACTGCACTTGCCCTTCAACTGTCATCTTGCCACAACACTGGTAATACAGTTTTCTTGTTCATTCTGCCTGATTGATGAAATCATTAGTATTTTTACCACACATTTTGTGCCGTACTGCCCCAAATGTGACATACTGCAGTCATAGATTACACCCCACAGTGGCCAACATTTCTTACCTTATTATGGGAACCTTATTATGGGAATGATTTGAACAATCAGGCCGATTGAGTACACATGGCCTGCACACAATCATTTTGGGGCCCTGTTTGAATGTTGAACATGACAATTGTCTTCTGTCATGTCGAAGTGACCAACCATTGATGTATCCATGTGCCTGCCATCACTGCATCAGTCACCACTGGCTTTGTTGCAGCATGTGGCACATGTGTGTTTTCTCACACTATTTTGCATGTTTTATTTCATGGTGTCCATCTCACATGGATGGGTGACAGTACTGATTTGCTACCATCTGGGTGTCCTTGTCAAATCTGCCATGGCTATTCTACGTGCCATCTGTGTGCTGGCATGTGTCATGTATGTGGATTGTCCATGCCACTCACAGGCTTATGTGTGGTGCCAGTGCTATCCAGCATGCAGCACATGTGTTGGTTTTCCATCTTGGAGTCCTCAGTGTCTGCTTATTGCCTCCCCTTCCAACTCATTGACAGTGCATGCATGCCAGAGTTATTGTCATGTGGACATGTGTCATTTATGTACTGGATGTCTGCCTCGTCATGCCTATGTGTGTGTGCTAGGGTGCTAATGCCTGTTTTCATTACTTTTCTTTCATGTTTTTGCAGGTGATGAGGCACTTGATGCTGTTGAGGAGGAGGAGATGGCGCAGAGCCAGGAGTACTCACAGCCACAACCGGGCACCAGTGTAGGACGTGGGGTGGTGGTGGGTGAAAACCCATTACTCATGCAGACCATACTGTCCACTGGTGTCTCTGGGTACACCTCCGGAGACCTCTATGAATCAGGTGCTGAATCGGACATTGAGACATATGTCTCGTCGCAGGTGAGTGTTTCTGGCAGGGATGTTGTTCTGTCCAACCCACCTGCACTGGGGGTAGACCCCTCTATGGGGCATTCAGTGTTGGAAAGACTGCATGTGGCGGTTACAGATGAGGGTCACACTCCACAATATGTGCTCCTGTATCTGGGCCAGCAGATCAAAGGAGGAATGCAGTCCTGCAGCCTCAGGCAGTGCCAGCACAGCAAGGTGCACATCACCTTGCCCCAAACAGGTGTGGTGCCCGCCAACGCAGTGGCCGTGCGCCACCAGGCAATACTGTGTGGGAGAACTCCATGTACACTATAGCAGCACAACAGGGGGCATCGTGTGAAATGAAGGCTCAGCCCATGGATAGGGTGGCCACTTCCATTCTCCCCCCTGAAAGGCAAGTGGAGCTCCAGCAGCAGGCAACAGAGTCCATTTGCCACTCACACAGGGAGGACATGTTGGCGTCCAACAGGGAGCGACGGGCTGGACTGGAGACTCTGCACACAGCCATATCTGCAGAGTCACATGCCCACAGGGAAGCCCTGAGGTTAGAACACAGTTCCCTCAGAGATACTCTGTGTGAACTTGAGGTGTCCCGGAGTACACGATCAGAACAGCAGCTGGAGCAGCTGACACGCACACTCTCAGCTGAGCTCCAGGCAACCCGTCAGGAGATCCAATCATCACGCGAGGCCATGCGGATAGAAATGGGTGCTACCCGTGAGGTGCTGCATGGGGATCGCCGTACCATCATCCTACAGAACTAAACCTTTCACACCCGCATGCTTGCTGCCATGGAGGAGCATGCCAGGGCTTTGCGTGGTCTGCCTCCCATATCACGCCCACCTTCTGATGTAGCACCAAAGGGTGATGACAGCGACGGCAGTTCTCCCACTGTAGCGTACCCATGCAGGCCACGAGCCCATGGAGGTTTATTTTTCTCAACATCCACGCATGTGGGCGTTGGGGTGCACCCTGTACCTCATCCCTCCTGGGTGGCCTCCCCCTCCCCTGGTCCAGACATGGCCATTTTTTATTTTTATTTTACAGTGTGTTGCTTTGTGTGGCTCCGGTAGGCATCCACTGTGTATTCCAGCTGGGCACATGCAGGCTTGTCCTGTCTTTGGGTTAGAAACTTGGTTTACTGACACACACAGCCCTCCTGCTTCCCCTTTCCATGGGCTCGCAAAGGGTGTGACCAAGTGACAGTAACTTACACAGTGGCATTGGACTCCCATAAATTGTGTGGGCAGTCTGTAGTCAAAACTGTGTATACACCCCTAGAGGGGATTGTTGTTCAATTCTCCACTGCATGGTGGATTTATATATGGTTGTACATCCATGGCTTTTTACTTATATACATGTACCTTCTTCATGTCTTTACAAGCCCGTCTCCTTTGCAGATGCAGTTCATGTTGTATGCAGTACACTGACACATTTTCCTACCAGCAGCACTCTGCAGTTGGAAGGGGTCGATGTGCTGCCTTACTCAGGTTGTGACACTTGCACTACTTAAATTTTTTACTGTCATATTTTGCCACTGTTTGATCTTGTACTGATATTTTGTCTTGCCGGTAAATATTTGTTCATGTGTGTTGTTTTTTATTCATTACTGAGAGCATATCGTCTGTGGCCTGTTTCCATTTGGGACAGTGCACTTTGTGACACTTGTGTCATGTGTTGTGAATTCATTTGGGTGCTTTCACATTGCATGTCATGCCATGGTGTGTTGAGTAGCTGAGATGGGGAGGGGTTGGGGACATGCCACTATTTTGATGTGGTATTTTGCAAGGGGGTAGTCCTTCATGCTGCATGAATGTGTGGCTTTTTCTGACACAGTGTCTTTAAGTAGTTAGGGATGCATAGAATGTAGCACTTCCAGGTGAACAATCTCAGGCTCTTATGGTTGTGACAGTTGACTGTCCCTTTTGTCATCATCATTGATTGTCAGCTGGTATGTGCCAGGCCTGTGTGCAATCCACAGGGGTGGAATTTTAGGTGAAGTAATTTGCCTCAAGCTGGGTACGGGCTGACTCACCACGTGCCCTTTCACCTCCCATGTGCAGCGGCCGTGCATGTGGTTGGGGATGTGAGGGCACCACCATGTCCACCGGCACGCCCCCCCGGATTGCAACGTTGTGCAGGACACATGCAGCCACTATGATCCTGCACACTACTGGGGGCGCATATAGCAGCTGCCCACCAGAGCGGTCAAGGGAGCACAAGCGTGAATTGAACACTCCGAATGTGCGCTCCACTATGCCCCGGGTTGCAATATGGGCTAAGTTGTATCTTACTTCAGGTGGTGTGGTGGGGTTCCGAATTGGCGTCATCATGTAGGTGCTCAGAGGGTAGGCACTGTCCCCTGGGGAGGTAATAATGGTTGTCATTAATGGGGTTTTCACATTTCTCGGTGTCTGACATGCATGCATGTGCAGAGGCATTTATACTCACCAATTAGCCATGTGTCGCCATGCCGCCCAGCTTCCAGGTCCCGGGTTAGGGGTGACATTCTGAATATGAAACTATCATGGGTGGACCCTAGATAGTTGGCATATACTGAGGTGATGATTCCCTTGTTCCCTTGGCATCACATACAACCTGCACGTTGATGGAATGCCAGTGCTTGCGGTTTCGATAGATGTGCTCAGTGGCCCTGGGAGGACGTAGAGCCACATGGGTGCAATCAATGGCACCTAGCACTTTGGGGAAGTGTGCCACCCCGTAAAAGTCCTGGATGACAGCCTGCCTTTCTGCAGGTGTTCTGGGCATATATATGTGCCTGCAGACTGAGGGCCGTGCATGATGGCCAACACCTGGTGTAGGCAGCATGACTGCGTGGCCTGTGAGACTCCCCCAACTATGGAACTTGTGTGCTGAAATGACCCAGTAGCCAAGAAGTGCAGTACATTGAGCACCTTTTCCAAGGAGCTCAGTGCTTGGGAGCACAGGGTGGGTGAGGTGAGGGCATCTTCCTACTCCCTGACCAGTTCTAGGATTATGTGTGGTGGAAACCTGTACCTCCCATACACCTAGTCATCAGGCATCCCAAAAAGGCTGGTCCTGGGTAAAAAAAAACAGGGCCTGGCAACCCTCCTCCTTCTGCGGTGTCCCACGACCACTGCTGCGAGGAACGGTATATTCATCGTACCGTATGAGCTTGTTTGTTGTTTGCACGCACTTTTATGCTGCGCGGGGCCGCTTACGTCTGCTTCCTGCTGGCGTACGTGTTTCCGGATTAGTGCGTCTTTTTTGGCGCACTGCTTTCCCCTGTTCGATTCCATGAATATGTGTTGTTAGCGCGTGTGTGGGCCTTGCGAGTATTTACCTCCTGTACTTCACCTGTAACGCCCACATTTTCACGCGTTGTTCCCCATTCCGTGTGTTACGCCCCGTGTTCCGCCCACTTTTTTTGTGTGCGCTACACGATGTGCACTTTCCCTGTGCACGTCACGCACACCGTTTAGTGATGTGTGCGCCCGCTTGCGCCACCCACGGATTTGGCGCATATCCCTGGTTTTTCAAGCGCAGTGCATTCCATGAATCGATGAACGTCTGCGTGCGCAGCTTTGACATGCGTTTGCTGCGATTTTCACGCTTGCGCTCCCCTTTTCGGCGCACATTTATTCCATGAATTACCCTGTTTGTATTTTACAGACAGCTTTTCAAAACTCTGGAAGCCTTCTGTAAAACTCAACACCTGCTTGCATTCATTAAAATTACATTTTCACAGCGCATGTCCTGCAGTAATTCGGTGCACATTTCAACACTCTGTGCACAAAAAGACTATGTTACATTTAAAATGAAACATCCAGTCTTTTTGTGCGCAGAGTTCAGAAGGCTTTACAATGGGGCCTGCCTTGTGCACCGGGGCAGTAATGAGAACCAACAGCCCTTGTTGATAGCAATTAAAATGTATGATTATTGATGGAGTTGTGTATTTTACAATCTAGATGTAAACTTATGATATTGGGATTGTGTTGCTGTTCTGTTCTGTGTATGTTCATTTTAAAAGGACAAATAAAGTGGATAAAAAAAACCAGCAAGGGCTGGTGGCTCCCACTACGGCCCCGCAGCACAAGACAGACCCCAGTATAAAGCCTTCCAAACTCAAAAAAAGACAGGATGTTACATTCAGATACAAATCATATGTTCCTGGTGATATGCTGTTTAGAGGCCATCATACCATAATCCCCTCTAAACACCATATCACCAGAAGCATCTGTTTTAAATATAAACATGGCCAGATCGCAACACCCAGTACAAAAGACACAACATTTACAGCACAACAACTATGCATGGTAAAACATTCAAAATTTACCTGGCAGGTTTACATGTGAAAAATCTACAGCATCATTGAAACTTGGTGCTGCATAAACCTATGTAATTAAATACAAATACATTAATCAATCAACCAAGATATCTAACAAGGTATCTGCTGTTACACCTTTTAAAAAACGAAAGGTCTGCAAATACTTACTTCATGTTCTGGAGGATCCTGCACGGTCTCGCTAACAGTCAAAGTGATCACCAACAGCGTCTGCGAAATTGTGGCTGCCTGAAAGACCAGACACCACTTCACCTTCCCCGATTTATAGTTTTTTTGTTTTGTTTTTGGAATCGATAGGTTTTTAGCTTTTCCTGAGACAAAGCCCTTGGACCTTCACCGTATACCAGACCACCTGCTTCCTTTTCAGTGATTATCCAGACGGCCGTAGGCCTACTACGTACATCCTGTGCGATGGGCACTAAAGTGTGGTTTCACTTTTGAACTCAAGGAATGTTTCAACCTGTAGTTCCAGGGACACATTTGTGATGCTGAAATCTGTTTTTAAAACGGATGTTCTGCAATCCCTGTAACCTGGGCACATTACATCATGGCCTTGTTTCACAGCCCTGACCAGCATCTGCTATAAATACATGCAGCCCGTGGCTCAGACAGGTTGCGCAGGCCAGAGACCTGCATTAGCTGGTCTGAGCAGAGCCCACATGACGTTCGGAATCGTGCTATACCCTCAGGGAACTGCAATCTACCCTTTTGAAAGAACACACGCATTGATTCACAAAATCTGGTATGCTCAGAACTAGCACACGCCTTTACCACATTATTATTTCTAAATAATGAGCTGATTAATTGTATATAATAATTTTAAGAATTATTAATGAATAATTCTCAAAATATGTCATATACAGATTAATATTAATCATTATCATAATATTTAATATAAACATTAATATCAATTTTGTATACCGAATATGTTTTCTTTTTGCTAAATCTTAATATACATGCTATGCTTTTTTTTCACGGCTGTTACTACAGAGAAACACACAACCCTGTTCAATACTAAACACCAGCTTTAGCCCAATCCAGACCCTACCAGTTAGAAAGCATCACATATCTATTTAACATTTATACAGCTACACCCTCAAACATGTTTTAACACACTGGCCTTCAAGATACCCGTGGATTCAACAATGTGAATACCTACCCATGATTTCGGGTATCGCTGGCGCTTCACAAGCAGGTTTACCCAGGGCATGTACATCCCTCCGAAACACCCTCTGCATATATAAACCCTTCACGCCACACCCCTAAAGATCCCCCCCCAAAGACATCATATCCAAGCACCACAAAACTGCGACACACTTCCGGGTCTTGGGGGGACATGCGGGGCAGAATGGTCATACCACATACCCATAACCTAAAAGAAGTGAGCCTTTCAGATAAAGCACACTAGGCCACTTCCGGAATAGGTCACCCATCATTTTGGGACTTCTGGAGGATAACAGGAGGGGCGTCTGAGGACAACAGGCATTGTGAGGGCCTCACAGGGAGCACCTATGATGTCACATCCAGGGTAACACAACTGCTAGGGCCTATGTTCCGGTTAACACAAATACCTCACTTCCGTGATAGCCCTTCGCTAGGGTGGGACTTCCGGGTCACCCTCATGATGTCACTTCCAGACCGGGACTTCCGCTGGGGCGGGACTTCTGGGGTAATGGGATGTTCCCTCCTGTCAAGCTTAATTGCTGATGAAAGGTATCATTTTATACTATTATTAAACTGTCACACAAATGCTTAGAACAAACATTGGCAAGCCCTATATATCACAAAGCGTGTTGTTACTGCAGGAAAGACATAGCTTAAAGACATTCCATGCAAGTGTGTTTTGGTTAGGGAGGTGTAGGTGGTAGGTGGCAATGACCATAGGGATTAACATGGCTAAGTATGGTCAGGGTGTGTGTCGATAACCAAACAACACCCACGGGTGTGGTCC
Source organism: Ambystoma mexicanum (assembly GCF_040938575.1). Classification (NCBI taxonomy): domain Eukaryota; kingdom Metazoa; phylum Chordata; class Amphibia; order Caudata; family Ambystomatidae; genus Ambystoma; species Ambystoma mexicanum. Next base: position 353,432,762 of record NC_090921.1, read on the forward strand.
CTCCTCACATCCCCTCTCCCTCCTATCACTATTTCAATGCAATAGTTTTGGATTGTAGGTGGTGTTAAGGCACAATTTAATATTCAAAACTATTCAAAACTAAAAACTGGTGATAAGCCCTAGTTGAAGCAAATTATGTGAAAATATGTCATTTACCATGCTGAGGAAGTAACTTTGTCGGATTTGAAATCTGTAAACCCTATTTCATTTCACCAATGTCGCAAAATTGAGTGCACCACATCAAGATAAATGTGAGGGAACGCCATTGCTTCTGGAGAGGTACTAACAGTACGCTGCCTTTTATTTCTATTTTACTGGTGATTTATAATGCGCCAAAAATGCATGCAAAATTACCTCTTTCAGGGTGCAGCAGCAGGAAAAAAGGCTAAAGTAAGGATAGAATAAAGGAGATGAAGAAAAGAGTAGAGGCTGAAGCAATCGCAGGTGGGTAAGAAGAGCCGGAGATCACAGCAAGAACAGTCAGGACATTCTTGCTGTGCACTGTGCAAGAGTTGCGAAGTTCAGGATGCAGCACCAACGCCCAGCAGTGTGAAGCAAGAGATTAAATCGGGATCAGTGGATCTAGGCTGCACATGGAAAAACTTTCCTTTGGGAATCTTTTGATTTTCACTGGTTCTCTTCAATATTTCATGGTCATCGGCATTAGGAATCTTTTGAATTTCAATGGTTCTCTTCGATCCTTCATGGTCATAGGCAGAGTGTAATAGCAAAAAAATGAACCCAAGCAATGAGGTTGGACTACAAAACAACTAATATCAATATATAAACAATTTATTTCACATAGGGCCTCATTACACGGTAGGCGGTAAGGGATTACCGGCACTGGTAAGGGCACTGGTGCCGGTAATCCCTTACCGCCCTACTACGAGGTCCTTTATCAGGTCCCGTCCCTAACGCCTGGTTTTTCCAGGCGTTATGGAAGGGACCCGTTGAGGGACTTCAGAGCTAATAACGGTACCACAAATTGCGGTACCGTTTTTAGCTCCATCCCCATTCCCATTGAGCCCTCTGGGGCTCAATGGGAATGGGGAATGGTTCCCGGAATGGGGACTTACCGGGTCCTTCAAGGTCGGAATGACCCGGTAAGTCCCTATTCCGGGAACACGGACCCGGAATGCGGTAAGGGGGTAGCCATGGCGCTAATAGCGCCATGGCTACCGCCTACCGTGTAATGAGGCCCATAGTATCAAAAATATACAAATCTTAAAGAACCACCATATAAATGATACATCACACTTCAGACATCTGATTCATTCCATCTTTCATACCCACATCCACACACACACACAATGAATGACAATATTTAATACAAAGAAAAAAAGACAACCTTTTATATAGAGCTCCTTTTCCCTGTTTTTTAACATTCAATACTTTGATTTTCGAATACATGCATGTTTCATACCAGTGTGTACCAAAGTACATTAGTAAACTACTTATTGACAGCGTCTACATATGTTTTGGTCAGTCAGAAAAGGCATACAAAGGATGCCCGATGTAGTTCCGACCTACTTCAGGACAGACCTGAGGTGTAATTCTTCCCTCAGAGACACAACACAATCTGATGGAAGATGCCTTCCAATATTCACTCTCCAATATGCAATTATGGGGGTGACGCAAACTTAGGGATTCAATTCACAATGCTCCCAGAGCCAAGTATCTAGAAGCTTTTATAATACTGTCAAAGACAGCACTGCACCATGGCAGGGCTCAACCTCTGCAGATGTACTCTCCTCCAGCCCAACGGTTTGGAAATTACAAACCGGGATAGCTGTTGCTGCCTCACATGGCCGTTGGGTATCCAGTGTAGAGTTGCTCAAACGGTTCTCTCAATAGGATGGGAAGCCCAAGTAGGACTTATCCTCTTACTACAAACACACAGCCGAGTACTGAATGTACCGCTGGCTTCTGTACCTGTGACTGACGGCAATCCCGATGCAACACTGTTGCATTTGAACCCTAGTCGTGTGCATCAGGAGTGCCGTCAGTCGCAGGTACAGAAGCTAGCGGTACATTCAGTACTCGGCTGTGTGTTTGCAGTAAGAGGATAAGTCCTACGTGGGCTTCCCATCCTATTGGGAGAACATTTTGAGCAACTCTACATTGTTTACCTGGAGGACCTTGGTGTATACAGGTACCCTTCTGTTCTATATAGATAGGCAGAGTGCCAGAGTTTGGCTTCATGGGTAGAGAGTGATTTGGCATCAGTTCTAGCTTTCCTGTTTGCTTTAGGTGGTAATTGCTTAGGAGACATTTAGCCTTTCTATACCCCACAGAAGCGAGTGCTTTAGCTGGTTACTGCCGAAGCCCACCCAACAAGCACTTAATGCTATTAGCGCCCTGGGAGGTCATCTGGGATCTTAAAAGTGTTTTGTTTAAAGTAAATGTGCTCTGCTTATTACATGTGACCAATATCCTTAAAAAAAATACAAACTAAGATTTCCACCCATTGTTTGGAAAAGGCACATCCTAATTACATAGTGGGTGGCTATTGACAGGAATGTGGAGCCAGAGTGGGAGGAAAGGCAGGCAGGTAGGTGGGGGAATAGGATGCATTGGGGAGAGGCAGCGGGAGTTTTTAGGTGTGAGGGACTGCTTGGTGAGAGCCGAAAAGAGACTCTGGATGGCAAACCCAAAAAATGTCTGCTCAGGAGAATGGCACCTGAGGGAGGAATGGGATTCAGGCTTTTTCCAGAGTTTCACTCCTGCATTCCAAGCCTTCTGATTGGATGCTGCCAGTCCCCTTGGTGCTAATGGATGAAGTATTTATTCACCTAGTTAGGGCCTATGTTCCAGTAGGCCTTGTGAGTAATGCAGATGACTTTCTGTGCCATTCTGGAGTATAGAGTATCCATATTAGGTCCTCTAGTGCTCTTGGAAGAGTAAGGGGAAGAGAGGGATTGGTTTTGGGTGAGTTCAGGAACAGCTGCATACAGACCTTCTATTTCCTTCAGACCAGCACTTCACTTTTAAATGATAGAAATAGGGTAGGGAAGAAAGGAGGGCAGAAACAAGGATGGTCCTCAATGAGGTCCCAGGGCTGTTACCGGACATAATACACCCTCAGACAAGTGGGTGTTAGCTATTCGCTATTTTCTTTTCTAAGGGAGATGGATACCATGAGTATTGCGCAAGCCCAAACTCCCGTAAAAAAAAAAACAAGAAGGCCACTTCCATAGCACATAGAAAAGGGACAGACTCCCTTTTCTATTTCTATGTTTGTTGTGGTTGAGGTTGGCTCTGGGACGTGCGTGGTGCAGTGCAATAATCACGGACACGGAGGTCTGCATAAACACGCCTGCTTTATTTAAACTTCCAACACGACTGCCCTTTACCCCGCCCCCTCCCACATCACTTCCCCTCCCTACAACAGTTCCCTTTCCAACTCCCGCCCCCCGTTCCCAAGGCGACATCAACATGACATCCCCCCCATTTTAAACAGTTACCAGACTCTTCACAACGCGTGGCGGTCTGGTGGACCCGTTAGTCCATTTCTTCGATCCACCGGCAAGGTCTGTTCCGGACTCTCTGCGGGTGTGCATGACAACTTGCTGGGGACTGTCCATTTCCATCATTCTCTTTCACCACATCCTGATCTGACTCTTTAGAATCCCACTGATCCCCTTGATATGGGTCATCCGATTCGTAGTGTAAGTGAGCTTGCACCCTCCCGCTCAGGTGCCAGGTCCCCGTAGGTGGCAGTTCCTTGAAGTGGGAGGAGTTTCATGTGACTGACCCCTCCGACCTTTGGCCGGTGATGATGGAACCCTTCTAATGGGTGACGAGTAGGGGTTCACTTCGAAACGGTGAGGTGTGTTTGTGTGTCATGGGCTCCCTGACGGCCACGACATCCCCTACCTCTATCTGTGGCGCCTGCGCCCGCCTGCGAGTGTCTGCATACTCTTTCATGCGGGCCTTCGCGACCTCGTCCCGCTCCCTCACCTCCTGATCTAGAGCAGGAGGTGGGCTACATACACCAGCTTGGGGAATTCGCGTTTGAGTATTTCATCCAAACATTAGTTCAGCCAGGGTCTTCTCGGTGGTGCTATGGGGTGTGCCCCGGTAATCTCTCATGAGTTGATTTAGTACTTGTTCGTATGACTGTCCCATCAATTTAGCAATCTGTAGGGCTCTCTTTAGATTCGCCATGAAGCGATCAATCATCCCGTTGGCTTGGGGCCAGAGGGGGGTAATCTTCCGATGGTGAAACCCCAAATATTCAGCAAACTGATGCCCGCAAAATGGGGGTCCATTGTCTGTCTTGAGTACCTTCGGCACTCCATAGGCTGAGAAGATGTGGTCCAGAGCGGGGATGACATGGTGAGCTGCCGTCGAGGATATTAGCTGAACGTCGGGATACCGGGAGTATTCGTCCATCACGGCTAAGACATATCTCCCTCCCTCAATGGATCTGAAGAAATCAGCTGCTACCGCGTCCCATATTCCCTGTGGAAGCTCGGACATGACCAGCGGTTCTGGGTGACGGTTTGGGGTGATGAGACAGCACGTGGGACATGCTTTCAGTGCTGCCTCCACCATGGTGTCCATGTGGGGAAACCACACTTTCTGGCGGAGCATACCCTTGGTGGATACCATGCCCCGATGGTTCTCATGAGCCAGTTCAATGACTTTTGCTCTCATGGCTGCTGGTATTACAAGTTTTCAGTCTTTCAGCAGCTGATGATCCTCAGATAATGCTAGCTCATCTTTCACCTGTATCAGGCGTTCCGCGTCCTCTCTTACCTCGTCCCCTGCGGCTTTCCCCTCTTTCCTTTGCCCTTTGCCACAGTCCAGACTCGAGTCCCTCGCATATGATGCGACAAGCTAGGTCACTTCAGTCTCTCTCGCAAGTATCTCTGTATTTACTCCCTCTGGGGTGGTTTGGTGAATGAGATACCTGAGGTATCTGTCGGCCACTAAGGGTTCCGGTGCACACCCCTCCCGGGGTCTCCTGGACAGAAAATTTGCAGGGTTTTCCCCTTTTCCTGGCCTGTGTATGATTTCAAATGGATAGTCTTGTAGTCTCAGGCCCCACTGGGCGATCCGAGGTGGCATCTTGGCCTGGGGGTTTATGTACAGGAATAGCAGGGCCTGGTGGTCCGTGATGACTTGGAATGGCTTCCCGTACAGGAATAAATGAAAGTGCTTGCACGCCCACACAACGGCGAGACCCTCTTTCTCTGCTTGAGAGTGTGCCTGCTCGTTGGTGGACAGACCGCTGCTGGCATAGGCCACAATGTGTTTATGAGATGGATCCTTCGGATCTACTTGTGCAAGAATGGCTCCCAGACCTACAGGGCTAGCATCCACTGTTAGTTTCGGTCTTCCTACTGGGGTCGTAGTATGCCATGTTTTCTGCTTTCGCGACCCTTTCTCTTATGATTTCGAACGCCTTCTGGCAATCATCGGTCCATTTGAAGGACACGTCTTGGTGTGTTAGGCGTCTCAGTGGCTCGCTGACGGACGCAAAGTCCTGGATGTATTGATTGCAATAGCTGGGCAGGCCCAAGAAGGACCGAAGTTCCAACACGTTGGCAGGGGCTGAGGTTTCACTTGCGCTGCTACCTTCTCGGGGTCTGGAGTCATTCCTGATTCCGGGAAAACATGTCCAAAGAATTTTAGTGTGCTTTTGCAAAATTCACACTTGTCCCGGTTCAAGGTGAAGTTTGCATCCTTGAGGGCCTTGCAGACTTTCATTAGGGTTTCATCATGCTTGTTTACATCAGTGCCAAATACAAGTATGTCGTCACTGTAGTTGAGACAGTTCGGGATGTGTTTGATGACGTTATGTACCTTGGCCTGGAAGATTTCTGCAGCCGAGGACACCCCAAAGCTCAGTCTTTTGTACCTAAAGAGGCCAATGTCGGTGACGAACCTTGTGACGTTCCTACTTTCAGGGCTCAATACCAACTGGTGGTATCCTTTCTGTTGGTCGATTTTGGAAAAGACCTTGGCTCCATCTAGTAAGTGGATCATATCCGTGATGCGGGGCGCTGGATGTCTCTCCCGCCTGATGGCTTGATTTGGGCGCTGCATGTCCACACAGTCTTATGGCCTCTGACCCCTTTTTAAGAACCAGAACTATTGGGGACACCCAAGTGGTGGGGCCCGTGGCATGTTCGATGATGTCCTGTTCCAGATGTTTGTGGAGCTCATCCTCAACTTTCTTCTGGATGTTGACTGGAATTCCACAGTATGGTTGGGCCACTGGGCATATGTAGTCGTCCACGTGGAGCTTGACTTGTCTGTTTTTTAGTTTCCTTTGAATATCCAAGGATATTGGTTGTTGACCATTTCGACCGGGTCGATCTATTTATAGACCATTATGTTATATAAGATGTGGATCAGCCCCATGTCGGTGGACGCCTTGAAGCTTAGGACACAGCCGCTGTCTGTCTCTGTGGCCAGAACATTTATCGGTATTTTCATTTCGTGTCCTTTGTAGCGACAGAGACCACTGAATTGTCCCAGCCACTTTAGGGGTGTCTTGAACCGGTAGGAGTATATGTCGACGGTGGCTGGATGTAGCTTGGGCTTCTTAGGTAAGTCGGCATATACGTTTCCACTTACCACGTTTACCGTGGCCCCCGTTTCTAGGAGAAATGCCGTCGGTCTCTCATTCAGTTTGATGATGAGTGTTGGGCTGTGGGCCGTTGCCGTGGGGTTTCCTAGGGCGTACACGTAGGGCGTTTTCCTCTGGTCACTCCCTGACGAGCTGGGGTCAGATTCAGTGGGGGATTGCTCCACCAGATATCACACGTGGCGTCTCGATCTGCAGTCAGGTCTTGCGCGCATGACAAATCTTCTCTCTTTTCTTTCTCGCTTCTGCCGGTCCTCCCCTGAGTCCCTGTCTCGAGGGTCTGGATTAGGCTGGCTAGGGATGCTCTGGGTGCTTGGGGCTGGGATGGTGTTTGATGGTCCCATGCTCCGTGCTTTGGATCGGGATGGATTATCTCTGGGTCGGTCTCTTCCCCGTTCCCTGAACAGTCTGCATACTGCTTTGAAGTGCCCTTCTTCTCCACAGGAGGCACAGCATTGTCCTACCACGAGACATGTTCCGTTCTGTGGGTATTCAAACCCGCATTTGTATCAGAAGAGCTCTTTGGCTTTCCTTTCTAGTTGGAGTCTATGCACATTTTCTCCTGGATTTGTGTTTCCAAAGCTCTCTACCTGGGAGTCAATGGTCCTCTTGACCCTTGCTAGCGCTAGTATCTCTTCCAGCGTGCAAGACTTTTGAAGTAGTTTGCTATGGAATGCCTGTGATTCGCATCTCGATATGATTTGTGATCTCAGCGCCTCAGTGTTCGAGTAGTTGGCAAAGTCACAGTGTTTTAGCTTGGTGCACAGTCGCATTACATAGGCGTCCATTGTTTCCCCTTCCGCTTGTTTGGTGCTGTGGAAGTGTCTTTCATAATCCACATTGGTGTGTGGAGCGAAGTACTCGGCCAGCGTGTCTTTGAGCCTTGTATCGGGTCTATTGAGTCTGGGGGGCATTTTGTCTATGATATCATGTATGGCGGACTCAACTGCCAGTTTTAGTAGGCAGATTTGCCTGGCGTCAGCGATCGGCCCTGTGGCTCCCATGTACAGATCAAAGTCTCCGATCCACTTGGTCCATCTGGGACCCATGTTGCTGGTGTGGGTCACATCGAATGCACCTGGCATCTGGGCAGCAAAGTGTCTGGCAGGTGATAAGGCACAGGGTCTGGTGCTTGTATGGCTGGAGCTGGAGCCCATTTCCCTGAGCTTGTGCCCCTTGTCCGTCATCCTGGTCTGACATTTGCACAATGTGAGGAGATCACTTTCTGCTTTCTGGCTTCTCCTGGCTGCTTGCCGCTCACTCACTCTCACAGATGACCGCCGCTATGGCACGAGCACCATCAGTTGTGGTTGACCTTGGGTGGAAGTCCTCTGCTCCCCTCTCCCTCCTTCGCAGGCCAGCTCCGCCTGTTGTGGGGGTTAGATGGCCGCCTGGAGTGGCACGAGCACCAACAGTAAGGTCAGTATACCTTTGGGGAATGTCTGCAGCACTTACTGTGCTCTGGGCACTTCATTCCGTGAGCGTAGACACGTGTCCTCTGGGAGCCTCCTCCCCCTGTGCAGTGCACGTGCCGTGTGATTTGCTTCATCACCGCCGTGGACAGGTGCTGTAGCAGCCTTGATGTCTTCCAACACGTGTGGGAAGGGAGCCTCTCCGCTCCGTGCTTCCTTTTATGTTCGCAGTGGCCCCTCCCTTCTTCAGCAATCACCGCTGCAGCGTGGGTTGCTTTCGATATGGGCCAACAGCTGAACAGGCCCGCGTCCTCGGGCGCTCCGCTCCTGCGCTCGTGTTCCGTGCGGCTGGATGCGCGGGCCGTGAGGCACTCTCATGAGAGCGGCCACGCTTCCCGAGACGCCCTCCTCGTCGCCATTGTTGTGGTTGAGGTTGTCTCTGGGACGCGCGTGGCGCAGTGCAATAATCACAGACACGGAGGTCTGCATAAACACGTCTGCTTTATTTAAACTTCCAACACGACTGCCCTTTCCCCCGCCCCCTCACGCATCACTTCCCCTCCCTACATCAGTTCCCTTTCCAACTCCCGCCCCCCGTTCCCAAGGCAACATCAACATGACAATGTTGTTCGGACGGGAAGACGTGGCAGAGCCGGGAAGTTAAACAGGCAACTGGGGTGAAAAAGGGGTTGGGAGTAATGACGTTTTTACAATTAGGCCAGTATGACGTGGCCTAGAGCAGCAAATTGAAGGGGAGCAGCATATTTTCAGGCAAAATAATGATTTCTTTCTTTTAGACTTGACTTCTTTTTTATGGCATTCACTTTCCACAGACGCTTGATTGTCAGACTTGGACTGTCCGACGTAAGATGTCTTGTTGTCAGGTCAGTGACACCACAGCCCTAGAATGCAGGGAAAGCAGTAGCAGTGAGTCCCTGTGTCTGCACTCATTTGGGGAAGATTGCACACGAAACTGAAAGCACAGGAAGCCAGACTCTGAGTAGTGGGTGCCCAAAACATGAAAGAGCTTACAGCCCCGCTCCAACTTCCCAAAAAGTAAGATGCATAATTGTTTTTCGTTACGGAAAAGACCATAGCGCAGGGAAAAGATTAGCAGGACACCCCAAAAAAAAAGTATGTCAAGTCAGTCACAGTGCTCGAACCGAGCAACTACGAGCACTAACGCTCGGTTTCGTTTCACAACTTTATAGCTTTCTCAAAGCATAGTGTGTTTCCTGTTTTTAGTCTGGTACCCCCTCCTCTCATCTAGCACGATAAGAACTGGCAGTGAGCCCGATTGTGCATTATAACTTCAGGCAGCAGGTGCACAGAAGTGAAATGACAGCACAGGCCAATCAGCTTACTAGCAACAGGAACTCTGTACCCAACACACAGAAAAACCCAGCGACCCACCCAAACAGCCTAAAATGTAAGAAGCATAAAATACGAAAAATATCCGGACAATGAGAAAAGATTCTCACATCGCCACTTAAAGCCCCTCAGCCCCCGAAATCCCCAACCAAAACACATGGAGCCTGTCAAGCTGTAGGGTGACCCTTATGTCTAGCATGCATCTGAAGCTCTCTGAGTTACTCAGTCTGCAGAGCTCTGAATAATTTGCATGAAAGTTAGGTTGTTTTCAGACGCACTAACTGTTAAAAACCATGTGATTCCATGGTCTTACCACAAAGATAATTGAACATTAATGGATTTCATTTCACATTTCATTGTTAAATTGTTTTACAAATATCCAACCAGCTTTTTGAGCATTACATAAAAGAGCAGAGGCACTTCAGAGTGAAGTTCACTCAGGCAACCTGGAGACAGCTTTGAAGAGTTTGTAGTTAAAGAAAGAATTTAAGAGTTTGCAACCTTTTGCTTTCTAGATGCTTCGTAAATACCATGTTCTAAGGAACATTAACACTATTGGAACGACCACAAATGCAAATTGGTTAAAAAAAACAAGTAATAAATAAAAAAGTGAGAAAAGACTCGGCTGCTTCGGGGTGACGTTAGGGGCGGACGGGGTGGGGCTGGTGGTGGCATTGAAGTGCTGAAGCTCCTCACAAAATAATAGTAACAACCGGGAAGGGTCTTGGGTGGCTGTGGAATGCAGGCAGAAATTTGGCAGTTCATGCCTACATTTCCAGCCTCCTGATTGGCTGAGCGTCCTATCCCTGTTTTCAGTGGTCAATCAGTAGAGTGCGTCTTCTCATGCATGTATAGCACTGTGTGATCAAATGAGCAAATTCAAGAACAATTCCCAAATATATTTAATAAAATGTGTTGTCACATACTTAAGAACATCCCAATGCGAAAAATGCAGAGATCCGTTTCCCACTGAAATGCAGACTATCAGAGTTTAAAGCTAGACGAACAGCAATGTTTGGCTTTATGTAGCAATCTCCCACACATCTGGGGGATTATTGGGCTGCTAACGGCATGCCAGCCCGAGCCTAGGCAGGCCTGAGGGAAGCAAGTGCGTTGGCGAGGGCTCAGGACCATTACCACCCCATATAAGTCCCCCGACAAGGGGGTAATACTATTCACACCCCAGGGTGTAACTCGTTTTTATCATGAATACTGGAGATGGACTCCACGCATACTGCGCAAGCCCAATCGCCTTTAAACAAAACAAAAACAAGATGGCTGCCACCATACAAATTGAAAAGGGAATGAGTATTTTTTCTATTTCTATGTTGGCAGCCCACCGGGAAGGAGCTGCCAAGCCAGAAGGCCTAACAGGTAAGTGTGGTGAGGGAGAGGTTGGGGGTGATGTGGGTATGGGATGGGGTGACGTAAGGGGGTTGGACAAGATGGGTTGCTTCCAGAGGAGCCAAGATGCAGAGTCACCCCACTAACTGGCGCCTCCTGGCTGGCTGTGCAATGCGGGCGGGACATTGGCAGATTTACACCTGCGCTTCCAGCCACCTGATTGGTGGAGTGATGACACCCGGGTGCGAGTACACAGTAATACGCTGAAGTTAGACAAAAATGTCAGTGAAATACTTTTAAGATTACCTATTTACAGCTGAATGGTTACGTCTAGCAGCTTTCAAATGTGGATTCACATACGAAAAATAGCTTTTGTTTCAGACAGGCATTTGATCTGGTTTATTTCTTTAATGATGTATGCTGGGCTGTAAACAATAAGTAGTATACATCAAGTGAGGGAACAATATATTATGTTTTCCAAGATTGTAACTTAGCTAGAAACGAATGTCTGTCGTAAGGGTAGAAGGACGCTGTCCCATGGTCACCATATTTGAAGCCAGGGTTGGTGGAGGGAATGATTGGGAGGCTAGGGACTTGTGTTTATACTTTTCTACACAATGTCAATCAAACATACATGTAAAAAGAATTGAACTTAAGTTAGGAAAAGTCATCTCGTTGGCTTTAAACTGAAGGCTTTGTCACCTACTTGAGATTAAGGTGAACACTTCAGTGCTCACTCTGATGGTCATGGGTGACCCGTGCTCGAATTTGGCAACCAGTACCCGTTCCCATGTGTCTAACAATTCCCCGGTTCCCATGCCTTTCTCTACTATACATCTTCTGCATGGAGAGGTCATGCACCTATGTGTCCTTTAGGGTGGTTTCTACTTCCTTCTTTCCTATTCCATTTCTCTCATTGTGGTTCCACACATTTACTTTTTTACACAACCTATCCTTTGCTATGTCACATACAAAAACTTGTGATTACCAGAATTTTCAAGGGATGGGGGTTTCTGGTACAGTGGAAGAAGTACTGAATTAGTGGAAGAATGGTTGTGTGATGGTCCGGTGATGTGCTGGAGGTGCACTTGTAGTGTGAAGACTAGCATTGTCCGATAGTGTCTTTTAGACACCTGCTGTAAATGCCAGGTATATAATAATCATATTCCTGCTACCACAATCCCATTGCGTCTTCCCAATTTGTTAAGCTCTGTGTGTCCCTACGCTTTTGCTGCTTCTCTGCTACCCCATATTTCAACCTGTTTTCCTTTCTGCTTCCTCCTCAAACTAGGGCCTGATTACCCACAATACGCCATTTTCAAGACCCCTACATTGCTGATTGGCACTGTATACAAGGTTTATAACATAATCTGCAGTAAAACTGCTTTTATCTCTGCTGAGTGAGCATGCGCGCAAAGTAGAAATCAGAAGTCACAACCACCATGAAAAAAATGGCAGCCACTATTAAAGTGGATTCCTAGAGACGGCGTCTGCTCTGATCCTGGCTACCTAGATCTGCCTTATTTTGCCTGTCAGGCAGTAAATATCATTTTTGGAGCACCGTTCATTGCTACCTAAAACCTTTCTTTGCTGTAGGAGATGTTGCTGAAGTACACCAGGCTACAGCAGCTGGGTCATGGCCTCCGACCTGCACTGCCCACCTCTCACATTGAACTTTGAAGTGCGTCCTTTGGTTCTGAGATGCTATTTATGTCTTTGTTTCTTGTTTTTGCAGCGCCATCTTGATCAACCAATCGGCCCTGTACTGCATCATTGGCAGCTGCGTCGCCTGTGGCATTGTGATGTTTGCGCTTTACAGCAAGTGTGACCCGCTGCTGGCTGGGTACGTCTCTGCAGCAGACCAGGTAAAGTACAACAGGAAGCCTCCCTCCTTTGGGCATCATCCAGGTTATGAGAGCACTTGGATGAAATGAGCAGAGAAGGGAAAGTACCCTACAGACTACAGTAACACCAGACAGGGGCGTATACTCCAAAACGCACCACAGCATGAATGTGATTCTAGGGCCTTCCAAAATGCATGGGCAGACCTGATACCGGTGCCAGCCTAAATACATCCAGGGGGTAAGAAGGTAGTTTAAGCAGGGTTTCTGGGTTGTCACAAAATGCTTATTCTGATTGTCTATAAGCACCAGCTTGACATGTGTAACAAGACCTCTCACTGAGGACTCACATTTCTATGTACCACCACTGGACATGCCAGGGATACCTTTAGACACCCATGTCCGGCTTTACCTGGCAAGCATAGACATGCCAGAAACACAATCAAATGGCCAGGTTTAACCCTGCATGCCCATATACCTGCATCTTATGCCCGAAAGGCCTTCATATGATGACGTCCGGCCTCATCTACCATGCACCACAATCATATGCTTGCCAAAAACACCTTTGGAGGCTTATCCAAGATTTAACCATCATATACTCAAGCAGTTCCTCACATTGCAATACACTATTGACTTATGCCAAAACAGGTTTATATGACCTTTCCTCTTCCTGTGTGCATAAAGGTTTGATTTCACTCTGCATGCACCTCCAGAGCCTCACATGCACAAGTGGCCTTGTTTGCCCAAAAACAGATTAATATGCTAGAAATGGTTTCACGTGTCCCCGTCCAGCCTTTCATGGCCATGTAGTGCATGACCCAGTTAAGCACACACCAATGTGTCCCATACAATGGATGTGCCAATTTCCATGCTGCTAGGCCAAGCACAGCACAGAAAGTAGAAGTGGAGACTTCACACTCTCTAAACACTCTCTAAACAAATGCAAAGCAGACAAACTGTAAATGCTGCCCTCATTTAAAGTACAGGTCCAGCGCGTACATCAGATGTGCATGTTTCCATCACACAACTACTGTGGGACATGCAGCATGTCTACATGTTAAGCCAGCACAGATAGTAACAACTCAGGATTTACTCACACTCGCTGAACAAGACATGCACTGGCATCAGCAGTACATGCTTTCCTCAATCACAGGACATGGCGAAAGCAGAAGCTTCCATCACTCAAGAGGTCAAGCAAAAGCAACAGCATGGCAAACTCCTCTCCCAAAGAACAGGTACGGCAGCAGCAATGCAGGCTTATCACCAGTAGCAGCAGAGAAGGCGTCTATCCCACATGACAACTGCAGTACATGCAGTAAAAGTGCAAGCCTTCTCTACACAACGTGAAAAGTACGGGAAGCAAAACTGCAAGGTTCCCATCCACACAACAGATACTACAAATGTAGAGCAGTAGATGCATCACTCCTTCAACAGGCACAGCACAAGGAAAAGTGGTGCAAGCTTCCTGGCCACAGAACATGTTAATTACAGGCATCAGCAATCAGTGGAGAACTGGGCAACATTTAGCCTGGGGGGCAAATGTATTTTTCTAGCACATAGTGCAGCAGCCCCAACTTCCAGAACAAGTGAACTTAATACAAAGTTCTCCCCTCCCACACTTTCTCAAGCATATATAGTAGACATTATTGACATTACTTTCCTTTTAAGTTTGTGGCTCTTTAGAGCACAGACCCCAGGACACTTCCACATACCAAACATAGTAAAATGATTTCACAGAATAATAGAATTAATGAAATGGAAAAGCTGGAATTTGAGCTCAGGTTTCATCATGGCCCAGTTTGCCATTTGACAGCAGGCTGCATTGCCTCTCGTCCCATACAATCCTTTCTTTTTGTTTTGGAGCAATCTAAAGAGGTGACGAAGATAGAGAATTCATTGGTAGAGCTGAGTCATTGCTGGACAAGTCTGGCTTCACTTTCACTGCCAAATATGAGCTGGCGGAGCAAAAGACCCATACCTGGTTTACTGCCTCACCAGCCCACAACTCAAAACCCATAACTGGCACCCTCTTCAACGACCACATCATAAAACCCTCACTTGGCATCCTGTGCCTCCCCCGCATCAGTATACATTCTATAAATGGCTAAAATTATAATTATTTATAGAATAACACTACAGAATATGAACCCGCATGAGTGAGAATTTCTCAATAGATATTTAAGAAAATATAAGGAAAAGTGATCAAAAATGAATTGCTCAGGATCACATGATGTATGAAGTGTGAAAGATGGAGATTTGGGCCTGGTCTTCCAGTTTCCAGTTTTCAATTTAGAAAGCAGGGCAGACTTTGTCTTCTCCTATTCTATCTTAAGTATTATAAACAACAAAACACTTTCTTCAAGGAATAAATGATTACACTGTTAAATCTAGCTTTTAAAGAGCCAATGTATCTGCAAAAGGAGGCCTGGTAATCGTCTGCTTCCTGATGCAAATACATGTAAGAGTACACACAATTGTAATTATAATCTTAATATGTACAATTGTGTTTACTTTAAAAGCACCAAATTACATGATAATGGAACCTGAAAAATATAAGAGATGTCTTAATTGAAACATAACGTCATAAAGCAAGTATATGTCACTTTGTCCGAAAAAAAGAAAGGGTTTGAGCAAGTCCCACGATCGGCTGCAGTCGCATGCAGTTCAGGGGCAGCTCTTGGCAACAATCAGCCTGCTGACTTTTTCAGATGTGCACCGCTGCCTCAGTTACCCTATTCTACACACCCATCACCCTTCAGTGTGCTTCCCTTGCTCCACATTGTCATCGCCCCCTGTTCCTTATAATTAATTTTCAGACCTGTTCCCCTGTTCTTCCATCTTTTAACCTTTAATTCAATCCTGTTCCCTTACCTTGCACGCACCCTCTTCCCTTGCCCTCATTGCTCAGTCACCAATTCCTTCCCAATCACCCCCTTTAATTGACCATCATACCAAGCCCATTACTTCTCTCTACCATTCTGTTGCCCTGGCTCATATATATACAGTAGAACACAGTGATTTGACAGTCAGCTTCTTCTAGACTTGACAAGAAGCCATGGTGTGGGTCTTGCTGGTAATTGTGGCTATAGGGTCTGCTCTTGGGACAATGCAGAGCAGAAAGCGCTGAGGGTGCTTGAGTTTTACTATGCTCTGAAACTGCACTTTCTTGGAAAGTTGGCTGTATATTTCAATTCGTGGAAACGGAGGGAACTGCAAGGTGAATTGCCCTAGCATATGGTGAGGGAGAGGGAGAATGAGCGACCTACTATATATGAGCGAGAGAGAGAGAGAAGAGGAGAGATATCACCTCTGCTGGTGGTACTTTAAATAGGACTGATTTTTACAAATACCACCGGAAGAGGTTCTCCAGCAGTATTTGATCAAAAAATCTGCAGTTTGTAGTCTACAAATACATGAATGTTACATCTTTCTGTGTGCCTTTTTCCAACTGCCCAAAAGTAAGTGCCATAACCACACCAATATCTGTTTCTATTACCAGTGCTGGAAATGAAGATCAGTAACTGCAGGATCCCACCAGCGGGAGGAGGGGTGATTTTGAGGGTGCATGGTGTTGGAGTGCAATGGGGGGTTGTAAATTAGGGGGAGATGGCAGACTCAGGAGATTTTTCTCAGACCGAATTGAACATTTCCATTTCATCGATTAGGAAATTGTGAACAACTGGAAAATAACCCATAAAACGAGGAGCATTCTCTATTAAAGGTGCACATCAAGTTGTACTTCACTATATATGTTCAGCAGAGTACAATTTTACCAGGCACATTCACAAGTGTTTTCACTAGATTTTCAAGATGTTCCAGTAGTGTAGTGGGTATGTCGCTCAACTCTGATCCTGACGACCTGATTTCCAATCCCAGCTTCACCAAAAAACTGATGAAATACATTAAAGGGTGCAAATTGATTTCGCAGATCCGAGATCGGAAGACATTTTTTGCAGGATCTTGGATATGGGAAAATTTGCCCCAATGACAAGCACGTTCTATAACCACCATATAGTAACAACCAGGGGTTCTATTCAGTGTTGCTATTGCACTCTTTTGGTAATGAACTCACTAGTGAGCAAGAAATGACCCAGAACATAGGGTAAGCGTTCTTACAGAATGAAACCGAGAGCAAACTCTAAAATGAAAAGGACATTTACTTCCTTGGCAAGTAGGAGAAATAAGCTGCTATGGATTGTAACAGACCAATGGAGTATGGTGCTCAGTGGTGACAACATTACCATCTAGAGTCAAAGAATCTGTCATTTAAATGTGTGCATTGCCAATGGGAAATCAGAACATGACTCTTCTCCCATAAATCTCTCCACTGGCTCCCGGTGGCTGCAAGGATCAAGTTCAAGACCCTCTGCATTGTCGACAAGGCCTTCTGGGGCCGGGGCTACCTCCAACTCTCTGAGTCTCTTCTCAAGACAGAGAGTGGGAGTTAGACCTCTCTCCTGTGCAGGTTACTCCTTCTGGAAAGGCAACCCTGCCCGTCTCAGACTTGAGCCGAATCAGCTGAAGTTCCAGAAGCAGCTCAAGACCTTCCTTTTCGCCTCTGCCTTCTCTCTTCCGCTTCCCTGCTAATTTACCTGTCTGTTGCACTGACTGGTTGTCTTGTACCCTCAGAGTCTCACTAGGTACCAGGCTCCTCCTAGATCAGTCTTCCTTGCACTTTCTTCTTGCCTACCATGCACTCAGGGGCTGTAAATTGTAAACCCTACAGCCCCCTGCCTCCTAGCACTTACCTCGAGCCGCGCTGACCTGACTGCACTTACTGAGAGTCAAGCTGCCCTGTTTGGACATCCCCTTTCCCTCTCCCTTGCACTTCCTCCTCTCCCTTCCCCTTTGCGATGTCGCACTTGCACAATCTGAATGACACAAGGCCTAGTAGGATTATTTGTCTTGTATTCCCTCTGTTTTCCCTCCCATGTCTTGTGGCACCTAGAAACACTTGTGTTCAGGCATGATAAAAATGCCATATCACACTAACTCACTGCAGCGGCCCAGGTGTGGGAGCCACCCAGACACATCTACAATGCTGAAATCAGGACAAGTGCCTCAATCTACACAGGGGCTGAGCAGGCCTGGCAGAACTTGTTTCCTTGGAGACAGGCTAAATTCTGAAGGATTTTGTCACTTTCCATTTTTTTTAAAAACATTTTGCAGCTCTGTTCCAGTGGATAAGAGCCTAGCCAGCATGGGGGGCAATTTCCACCTTGCCACCCTCCCCAGTCCACCCCTGTCGGCAATGCAAGAGAACAAGGAACAGCAGTGCAAGATTCCCTCACTAATTAAATCAGACTTTTCACAGTCAACAGGTGCAGCATGAGCTGCAGCACTGCAGGAGGGATTCCCGCCCACAGAGTAGTTGCAGCACATGCAGTAGCAGATCAAGCTTCACACAGGTCTAGTACAAGTACTAGTAGTGCAATCATCCATCCCATAGAATAGGAACATCATACAGAAAATGCAGCATTAGTTCTAATATCCCTCCCTTAGAACAGATCTATTCTAAGGGAAGGAAATTCAGATTGGTCTGAATATTTGAGGCAGAAGCAGTGGAAGCTTTCCTCAGAAAGACCAGGTCCCGCACATGAAGCAGTGCAAGCTTCACTTGCACAAAAGGCTCAGCATCCCCCCCCCCACCCTCCATTCGCCAGCTCCCACGTCAAATACTCAATCTATTCGCCTGGGTGCTGGGATGCAGAGACCTCTTTTGCCTTGAGCTGCATCCCCCTGTGCCCATCCCCCAAGGGAGCTCAGCCAGCAAAGTAGACAGCATCCTGATGGCACTGGTTAGCTACTCGCCCCACACTCTCATCTTTAAGTTCTCACAACTCACCTGGACCCACAAGCCACCTGCATGTTCTATCTTAATCCAAGTTCTCAAGGGGCCATGATGGGTTAGGGCAGAGGTGGGCAACCAGCTGGTTTGGCCTGCGACTCGCATGGATACTGCACATCGAATATAGTGGATAGAGCTGATGGGCGTTATAGGCCTAAACAGCTGGCGGGCCGCAGGTTACCCACCACTGAATGAGTAGAATGAATCAGTGGCAGTGGCATGCTTCCGCAGCAGGTTGGCACAGCTATGGGCATACCTATGCTTGGGTCCCGGCATCGTACACAATTAGAAAAGTCATGGAACAAGTTAAATAATAACTCTACATTTTAAACTGAAGGTTAGGCAACATATACAATAAATACATATATAATGCATATGTTTATTTCAAAAGCACGTTTATTAGCAAATGTAAAGACTGAAAGATGAAAGAAAAGGAAGGGCTGTAAGTCTAAGTATTAAAACAAAGGACAATGTCTGACCAAATCAATCTACCAAAGCATAAATCAACCACATAACTGAATTTCTTATAGAAGGTCATTATTATTATTGTATTGTATCCGACATTTACATAGCGCCCTTTCCCCATTTGTATGGCCTAAGAGCGCTTTGTGGTTGGAATGCCTTTGGTGACCACAGTCCATGAGCAGGAGGTTCTACGAGTTTAAATTAAATATGCTTGTGTGCATTTCTGCCGGGTTAGGACTTAGGTGGTTTGGCGAGGCTCCAGTAAGCAGCCCAGAGGTTAGGCACGTGGGTGGGTGCTGTTGGTGTTTTGGGATAGGGTTCTAGTGCTGAAGATTCAATGTGTGCCCAGCTAAACCACTTTTTTTTGTTGGCTGCCGCTGTGTATACTAATAGCAGAGGTGTTGAGGTACTCAGGGGATTCAGTGTGGACAGCTATGTGTGCTGCTAGACCGGAATAGCATAGCCGTTGCTGCATTCTAGGATACATGGATGGGTGGCCGTGCCTGTAGCCTGTGTCCACAGACATTGTGTAAGGTATTTGTACCATCACCTTGGCTGCAGTTCGGCTTCTTTCTTCTTCTTCTTCTTGGTCCAGTGTGATTGGCTGGTGTCGCTATTTGCGGTCTCCCTGGAACAAAGTCTGAGCAGTGGGAAAGTGCCCAGAGTGATGGCGGGCCAGGATTGAGGGTCAGCAATGTTGTGATATGGTGTGCCTCTGTGAACGCTGCCGGCATCCGCGGGGTGTCAGTGTGGAGGGGTGTTGTTGTGTTTGGGAAAGATTAATTTGTCACAGTGTGCTGCTGTGAACGCTGCCGGCATCCGTGGGATATTGGTGGGTATGAGTCTTGTGTATGGTAGAGAGTTTGTCTCGGTGTGCCGCTGCAAACGCTGACAGAATCTGTGGGATATTTGCACATGGGAGTGCTCTAGTGTTTGGGTCCGCGTTTATGTGCGCCTATCGCGAGTGTAGAATGGGGGAGGGAAAAGCCAGGTTTTGAGGGCCTTTCTGAATGGCAGGTGATAGTTAATATTGCGAATGGGCAGGGGTCGGAAGTTCCAGATTGTCGGTGCTTGGATGGAGAAAGAGGGTCCTCTGAGTCTGGAGGAGTTGTACTGTGGGACTACTAGGAGAGATGTTGTGTCAGAACTGAGAGTCCTTGAGGGGTGGTAGTGGGTGACTTTGTCTTGAAGGAACTCTGGCCCCGTATTGTGGATGGTCCGGTGGGTGATGCACATGGCTTTAAAGGTAGTGCATCAGCCAATAGGGAGCCAATGGAGGACTCTCAGTGTAGGGCTGATGTGTCCTCTGGGAGCTAGGTTAATGAGCAGATGGGCTGCAGCATTTTGGATTCTTTGCAGTTTCCTTACCTGAAACGCTAGTGTAAGCGGGAGAGGATGATGGAGATGATGGCGGAAAAATTGTGAGGCTTGGTGAGGTAAGGGAAGACACACCTTAGGATGCGTAGGTGGAAGAAACAGGTTCTGGAAACAGACTTCACTTGTTGAGAGAGGGATACATCTGTGTCCAGTGTGCATATGAGGTTTTTAACCGAGGTGGAGGTTGCCTGCGGGTAGCTTAGGGATTGCGGACAGGGGATAGGTTGGGGGAGGAGCGATGTGTTGCCTCAGACAAGGATTTCTGTTTTCCCAGGCTTGAGGAAATGGGAAAGGAACAGGGGACAAATAACACCAGTGGCGGTTCTTAGCTGCTTTGCATAGAATCGAAGAGCATTGTGGGAAAATATGAATGGCCACAGATCTTTATGTTCGACAAATGGTTCTGTGATAAAACGGTTTCATCCTTGAATCACTAAGTACATAAAGCACACTGGGCTCAGTGCTCATTCATTTTTTTCACAACACTCACCCCAACATTGAAACCTTTGCAACACTGAACAATATGCACTGATGCAGACAATGTTAAAGTTTGGATGTGAGGACAAAATGTTTGGAAGATCAGGGGGTCCAAATGTCAGCTGGAGATAATGTTTCCTTTCCTCCATGCAGATATTTATTGGGAGTCACTGTAAGGATGGCTGTGCACACACTTAGTTTCTCATGCACATACTTTTTAAAACAATTTAATATAGAGCATAGAGTAATTACCAGTTATATAGTGCACACCAAATATAGAATTGGGTCTTGGAACTTGATAATAGGAGTTACTGTTGCCTTTTACAAGGCCTGAAAGGAGGACACGCACACGGGGGGATTTCTCAACACGTCTTTATTTCACTTTCACAAATAGTAACCCGCGCTTCTCGCGCCTTACCCAGAACTCCCTTTGTTCCCCAACTCCCCGCTATAAGCTCCGCCTCTCCAACGGCGGGGGCTAAACAAGTTAACCCATTGGTGCCCGGCAACACCACCCCCGAACAATATGTCCAAACATCAACTCAACATTCTTCAACAAGCCTCATAGGTCTCTTGATGGGTCGCCGTGGTCTCTCGTCTTGGGCACCTGGCCCTAACATTCTCTGAGTTCCTGCTTCATGGCTTGTCCCTACAGGATCTCCTACCGGAGGGGTCCACAGGTCGTCTCGCGGCTCTCGCGGTTCTGGGGAACACAGTCTCTGAGGTAGCTCCGTTCCCTCTCGTCTGAGATAGTGTCTGAATTGCTGACAGTTCCTGGTGACAGCTCTGTTTTGATCTTCGGCTGTCACCATTGTACCTTTCACTGCGGTTACCCTCATGGGACTCTGGGCAAACCGCGGATCTGTCTTTCTGGGTGTTGGCTGTTGGACGAGAACTTCATCTCCTATGTGGAAATCTTTTGTCACTGCGTGGCGGCGAGTGTCGGTGTCTTGTCTTGCTCTGTCTTTGGCTTCTGCATCCCTTTGGAGTATGTCAATGTCCGGCGGTTCATCGCTTGACGGGTTGCGTGGTATGCGGGTTCGCACTTCGTAGCGGAGCATTAGCTCGGCCGGTGTCTTGTTCGTGGCTTCATGGGGTGTGTTTCTATAGTCTCGTAGGAGTCGACACAGTGCCTGGTGGGGATTGACTGCTTCGACTCTGGCCCTCTGTATCGTCTTTTTAATTGACGCCATGAAGCGTTCTGCCATTCCGTTCACTTGCGGGTGGCGGGGGGTTATCTTCATGTGTGTGAAGCCCAATTGCTTCGCCAGTGCCCCGAAGTCGTGGCCACAGAACGGTGGTCCATTGTCAGATTTGACTGTTTTGGGGATTCCCCACTAGCTGAACACTTCCTCCAGTGCCGCTGCTACTTGGGGAAATGCTGTGGTGGTAACCAGTTTGACAATCGGGAATCTTGGATGTTCGTCTATCAGCAGCATGAGATAGTCACCGCTTCTGTGGGCCCATAGAAGTCTATGGCTATTCGCTCCCACGGGCGATCGGGTATCTGCGTGTGCTGTAGTGGGGGTGGGTTTTCAGCCGGGGCTGTGCACTGGCAGGCATGACAGTTCTTCACCCATTCCTCTACTGCTGCATCTAAGAAAGGGAACCAGACATGGCACCTCAACTGTTTTTTGGTGTTTTCGGCCCCTCTGTGCCCCTCATGGGCCGTTCGGACAACCTCGCTCCTTAGCATGGCAGGGATGACAATCCTGCACCCTCTGAGAAGAATATTGTTGTCCTTGACAGCCAGTTCCTTGTGCACCCTAGCCAGTCTTTCGATCTCCTGTCTGCTCACTCCCGGGTGTGCCAGCATTGCTCTGTGATGGTCTTTCCACTTATTGGTCAACGTGAGGCTGATGGTGAGGGCTGTCGTAGGGTCAGCAGCTGATGCGGTGGCGACCATCTCAAGGGATAGGGCTGGAGGTAACGAGTTGGATGCTACGTACTGCACATAGGCGACATCGCCTTTCCGGGTCAATGGAGATCCGACTGGATGTCGCGACAGATAGTCAGCGGGGTTGAGGTCACCCCCGGTACGATGTACAGTTGTATTCCTGTAGACGGATGCCCCACCACTCAATCCTCAGGGGCATCTTGGTGTGCGGGTTCCCGAACAACAACAACAGCGCCTGGTGGTCAGTGATCAACGTGAACCGTTTCCCGATGAGGAAGTTGTGAAAATGCTCACATGCCCAGACCGCTGCCAAACTCTCCTTCTCTGCCTGGGAATAGGCCAGTTCTGGGGTAGACAATGTCCTGCTTGCATAAGCAACCACGTGTCTGGGGTTGATGTCTTCGCCGCTGGTTTGGGCTAAAATGGCGCCAAGGCCAACTGGGCTCGCGTCTACCACCACTTCTGTGTGCCACGAGGGATTGAAGTACGCAAGGCGGTGGGCTTCTGTTAGGGTATGTTTGATGCTGGTAAAAGCCTGGCGGCACGCGGGGATCCACTCAAAGGTTGAGTCTTTTTGCAGTAGCTTCCTCAACGGGTCAGTGAGAGAGGCATAATGGGGTATGTACCTCGCACAGTATCCCACCATGCCGAGGAAGGAGCGGATATCCGCAACCTGCTAGGGTCCGCCTAGGTTGGTGATTGTGTCGACATTGTCGGGATCCGGCATCATCCCTTCACTGGAGGAGATGTGTCCAAAGAATTTTAGTTTTGTCTTGCTGAATCGGCATTTGGTGATGTTGAGTGTGAGGCCCGCCTCCTGAAGCGCTGCACAAGTGGCGTCTAGTGCTTTGTCGTGGGACTCTTTTGAAGACCCAAAAACGAGGATGTCATCACTGTAGTTCAGAGTGCCTCTTATGGGTCTGATGACCTGGCGTATGGCTTCCAGGAAAATCTCTGCGGCGGACGAGATGCCAAAATTCAGTCTCCGGTATCTGAAGAGTCCGTCGTGTGTCGCAAATGTCGTGATGGGCCTGGAGTCAGGATGCAGCTCCAGCTGATGGTAGCCTTGGATTAGGTCGAGCTTGGAGAACATCCGGGCATTGTTTAGTTGCACGATCATGTCCTCAATGCACGGGCCCGGATGCCTCTCCCGTTGAATGGCAGTGTTTGCTACCCTCATGTCCACACACAACCGGATCTTGCCTCCTTCCTTGGGCACGACCATGAGAGGGGATACCCTTGGCGTTGGTCCCATTGCCGGTTCGATGATACCATCGGAAAGCAGTTGTTGGAGGGCTTCTGACACTGCCGCTTGCATGTGGAAACTGACCCTTCTGGGGTGTTGTGGCACCGGTCTCACCGAGGGGTCGATGTGGAGACTGATGGGAGGGGCCTTGAGTATACCCAGCCCTGTGCATAGGTTGGGGAATGTTCTTGTGATGTCGCCTTGTGTGATGAGGTTCTGGGATTGGTAGCATGCTATAGTGCCGACAGAGTCTCTCGGATTCAGTCTGTTCGAGGTTGCGGTAATGGTGTCTCCCGCCATCACGTGTATCTCAATCAGTCCGAGGCGGGATGCCGTATGATAGCTGAGTAGGCATCGGCTTCTGGCAAGTGAACGGATGATGTGAATGGTTGTGTCCACTTGCCGCCCATTCAAGAGGAGACGTTGCGTGAAACGCCCCACTGTCTTCAGGGGGGTGGCAACTCCCCATTGAAAAATTCTCGAGTGTGATGGTTCGAGCGTCAGCGGGTTTGGTATTTTAGCGTAGTCCTGTTCGCCCATGATATTAACAGTAGCGCCTGAGTCGACCATGAATTGGAATTGGCAGTTCCCCATTTTGATCGGGATTTTGAGGGCCTCCCTGGCCTCTTCATTGTCCAGTATAAGATTGACGTACTCGTCCTGGTCGTATTGATCATATGGCGTGTTGTACGCTGCTGCCTGCTCGTTGTGGTAGAATGTTTCAGGCCTATATTCTGCTGGTGGGTAATCATACTCATCCGTGAAATATCTGGTTTGGTCTGCCTGGTCCAACTGTGGTGGGTACCCCTGTGCTTGGTACTCGTCAATGGCTCTGACGTATTGCCTCTGTCCTTGCCCTTGCTGGTAGAATATGGTTGATTGTATTGTGGGGACGGCGAGTGTAGAGGCGTCCTGGCGGGAGCTTGGGAGCGCATTTGAGGAAATGGTATGCCTTCTCTACATACAGAGTGAAAATGTCCCTCTCTTCCGCAGTTTGTGCATCGTTGGGATAGAGCTGGGCATGACCCAGAGTGTGGGAAGGGCATCCCACAGCAGTAGCATTGTCTCTGTTGGCGTGGAACCTGCGTAGCTTTTGCTCTGTATGGTTGCGACCCTCTGTCGCCTTGACGAGGGGGCTCTATGGCTGCGATGAGTTCATTGGTGTCTTGTTTGGGGTTGCCTGTGTTGCGCATGGATGCGGCTTGGGCATCAACCCTCTCGTGTATGCGAGCAAGCTCGCTGACTTCTGGGATGGTGAGGGGTTTTTTCTGTAGCTGTTTCTTGAGTGCGGAGGACAGGCACCCTTCTATGACCCTCAGCCTTATCGCTTCTTCTAGGGAAAATGCGTCGAACTGGCAGTTTGCTCCCTTCACTCTCAAGCGGGTTATGAATTCATCGACTGTCTCTTGTGGCAATTGGGTGCATTTGTTAAATAGATACCACTCGTAGTGGCGGTTGACTTTGATGATGAGGAGCTTGTCTAAAGCCCCGATCAGGTTTGTGAACGTATTTTGTTGAGCTGCGGGGATCGTTTTCACAAATGTCTTTATCCCCCCCCACCAAATTGAGGAAGCTGTCCCTGATGTTGGGGGAGTCGCCATCACCAGACCCCCGCATGTAGTGCTGAAAGTCTTCCATCTAGTCAGTCCATCTCGGCCCCTTGGTGGCTTGGGGCGCCATGGTGAATGGCGGGGGTAACCGCAGCTGTATTGGTTTTGTCTCGAGGACCAGTTGGGGGGATCCAGGATTGGACACAGGGTTGCTCATGTTGCTGGGCGGCGGGAGCCCGCGGGTGTACAATCAGTCCAAATGCTGCCTCAAACTCTCTGGCCCGGAGTGGTGACCACGCCGCAGACGATGATGGCATACGCTGGTGTAGGCCTAGCAAGCAGATGAGCGTGGACTTGCACTCACTTGAGAGTCCGGTGACAGGGACGGGCCCTTAGGAGGAAAGAGGGCTGGAGGTGCAGCCGGAGGGCGTGGGTGGGATCACTGGCACGCGTCGCTGGAGAGGACCTGGCAGACTGCCAGGACCAAAGGCGCACTTCCCAGTGCTCGCGCAGCTGTCTGGCACGCCGTCCCAGGCGTGACGATGGAGGAGGAGAGGAGTTTGGCGTGTAAGCAGACGCCCACGCGCACGCAACGGATTGCCGTTACTCGTACTGGAGGAGGAGGAGTAGGAGGAGACTCGGCGGACATCCGAGTGAGGATATGGCGGATTGCCAAAGGAGGACTCCGTTGTGCGCACAGTCAACCTTCATCGCCAGTGTTGCCTTTTACAAGGCCTAAAAGGAGGACGCGCACACAGAGGGATTTCTCAACACGTCTTTATTTCACTTTCACAAATAGTAACTGGCGCTTCTCGCGCCTTACCCAGAACTCCCTTCGTTCCCCAACTCCCCGTTATAAGCTCCGCCTCTCCAACGGCGGGGGCTAAACAAGTTAACCCACTGGTGCCCGGCAACAGTTACTACCCAATAAAATGGTGCTTAAGTTATCGACCTCGGAAGGAGGACCTGGACAGTCGAGTCGACCCTCCCATGATACACATATGGGACTGTTGGTTATACACAGATTGGAGGTGAGCATTTAGTGCACTGTGCTAGATTGCTGACCATGCATTTCAACAGGATGTGTATCCAGGATGAAAGATGGGCTCTGCCTGTAGCTCACCTTCCATATGTATGTCAGGCTGTGCATCCAGCTGCATGCATGGTGCAGGTCAATTTCTTCTTCTTCCCCAGAAAATACAGTTAGTACCCCAGGGCCTGACTGAGTTGGCCGATAATGCTGCAAGCTGCCGCTGTGATGGCCCTTGCGGCACTTGAGCATATACGTTGGGTCCAGGCCTTTACCAGCTGATCCCACAGGGTTGCAGTCATGCTGGTTGACAGTCAAT
This sequence comes from Ambystoma mexicanum, assembly GCF_040938575.1. Taxonomy (NCBI): domain Eukaryota; kingdom Metazoa; phylum Chordata; class Amphibia; order Caudata; family Ambystomatidae; genus Ambystoma; species Ambystoma mexicanum. The sequence goes on from NC_090921.1 coordinate 353,459,537, forward strand.
TGAGTTGAAACAGATGTCAGTTTAGCTGTAGCTGATATCTCGTGGTAAAATGGAGAAGTGTGCTTTAACTTCACAAAGAATAGTTCCGGAATGGTGAAAATGGTTACAATAAGTAATGAAGCTGTTAACAGTAAAAAATAAAAGTAGTGGAACGCCGCTCCCTACTGTTCCCGCTCACTTCGACCACTAGATAAATCAATGCTATTTGTCACGTCCCTTCTTAAAACCTAGTGGGTCTCAAAGAAATCTAGCTTTTTTCCACAGGTTTTGACATTCCAGATAGAATTACGGAATGTGAGGCTCGAGAGACTTAACTCACAACTATCTAGTCCACGTCGCAGGTATGTTTTCTTTTCGTCTGCATTCACTTTGCCAAACATTCACTTTGTCACATTTACCTCTTCATACCTTTACTTGTCCTGTCTTTCCCTTCTTCGAACATTCACTTCATCATTACGGGGGAGACTCCCTTTAACCCCCTTCTTTTCTCACCCATATTCGTCTCCAAGGTCCTACATGACCGCACCCCTAAACGTGCAGCTTACCTTACCATGCCCATTGCTACCTTAATGGTAGAAGAGGTGCGTATTGAAGAAGCTTTTTAGACAAAATTAACAATAGCCAATAGGTCAAAACGTGTATGGCAATGAATACTTTGTGTGGGAGCCACAGAAAGCTTCACATTAAATACCTAACTAATTAGTTTACATGGATGTTACCCAAATAGCCATTCAGGTTTTTGACTGGTGCAGTAACAGTGACTAAAATCAGAAGGCTAGCAGAGGAACGTTGAGCATCCAGAAACATCCCCTTCCTAAAGGTTGGATCCCCTGGGCATTGAAAGGGGTCAGTAGTCAGTGCTTTAAGTGGGCCGGGGCCTGCCGGGGCCGGGCCCCGGCAGTCTCCAAAAAGTGAGGCTGAGCCGGGGCCCTGCCGGGGCCCCCCATCCCCACCACGCCATGGCAGGACCCATTATCCCGCCGCAGCCGCAACGAGAGATGCGCCCGCCAGTTAAACGTCAGGCAAGCTGACAGAAGTGCCAGCCAGCCACAGCATCGCTGTGACTGGCTGGCACTTCCGTCAGTCTCTGTAACTTTCTCTGATGACCCCTCATCTGAGGGGCCATCAGAGGAAGCTACAGTCCCTTAGTTCCCCTCGCCACGTCACTGACCCTCAGCGAACCCGCGGGCTCCATGATCTAATATGTAGATTAGATCACGGACCCCGCCGGTTCGCAGAGAGTGAAAGACGCCTCGGGGTCAGTGCTCTGAGCAGAGATCACTGAGCCCGAGGCGCCTTTCTCCTTTGGCAAGGCTTTATAAAAGATGCCTTCAACTGTGTACGTTTAAGCCATCTTTTATACACGTAGAAATATTTCTATGTTTATAACAGATGGCTTGAATCGTACACAATTCAAAGCAACTTTTATAAAGCTTTGTCGACGGACAAAGCCACCTTGGGTTTTGTCCGTCCTCAACGCTTTATAAAAGATGCCTACGTTTCAAGACGTCTTTTATAAACATAGACATATGTTACAAATGTCTATGTTTATAAAAGGCAGCTTGAATAGTACACAAACCATAGTAAGGTAAGCACACAAGTGTGCGTAACTTACTATGGTGTGTGCACTTTCAAGCCACCTTTTATAAACATAGAAATATGTAACATTGCTATGAATATAAAAGAAGGCTTGAAAAATACACAAACCATAGTAGTACGCAAACAAATATATAAATGCTCAAATATATTTATATATTTGTTTGCGCACCTTACTATGATTTGTGCACTTTTAGGCCACGCCCACAATGGAGGCCACGGCTCCAAACGAGGGCCCCCCCTCAATTTCTTACCCCACTTAAAGCACTGTCAGTAGTAAAACTATTGTGAGAAAGTGAGACACGCTTTTGGGCAGTGTTGCTTATAACAAGATGCCCTTGTGGTCTTGGTGACGTCATGCGGTTTGTGAAGAGAGTCTGGGCAGCCAGAGGGGTTAGAAGGATGGCAGCATCCGCCACGTTTCCCATCTTAGAGCGGGAGCAGGGCCGCGTCACTGCCGCGTCCATGGCATGGGGTACTTCGAGCGTAGCTGCGTCACAGGCAGGTCTGGAGAAGATTGTGTTTGTTAGGCGAGGACCTGCAGTCATAGTTACGAAGGAGGGAAGCCTCTCAAGTAAGCTTGTGCATCCAGAGGTCGCCACCGTTTGTTTCTGTTATGATTTATCATGGGTAGACGAGTGGCACTGCTTAGCTGAGCATGTTCCATGCCAGCGTGAAGGACGATGCTCAAAACTGGAACACTAACTTTGCTCAAGTACTTACGTTTCATGCACTTTAAATAAGGCTACTGCTTTTACACTTTGGCACATAGATACAGCAGTACACCAGTCTGTTTTCTTCTTGTATTTATGTTAAAAAACATGAAACAATTGGAAAGCATTTTCCCTTGATTAGCTCCCATGCTGTCATTCAAACCTTGCTGGCCCTGGGTTGTACAGATTTGCTTTAAGCTCTGGGCTCTGTATCAGTGGGTTCCTCTGTTTGTCTCATGCAAAAAAGTTTTTTTTTAAAGTTCATTCACCAAAATGCCAAAAGTGTTAGTCGAAGTTAATTCCACTTCCAAGTGGAAGTGACATAACACACTCCCTAAGACATCACAAGGAGCGGTGACATATTACCTTTCACCACAATTACATCACATGTAGCCATTTCATATGACCTTTGGCAATGATGCCGTCAAAGGAAGTGACATCACAATCTAACAGGACAAATAAAACATATGTGCTTTTGATAGAATAATCATTTCGTAGCCGGGTGCAGTCTTGCTATTTTGGTTCTTATTTTATTTAAAGTGCCCTTTCTCTAGTGGGTGGGGTACTGATATGACAAGGATATACCCAGCAGAAACCAGTTGTGCCAGTGGCACCAGTCGCTTCCATTGTTAAGTACAGCCACATACGGCCAGTTACTGTTGTCCTTCACCAATTATGCTCCAAATGCCAGGAATACTTGTATTACTAACTATAATCCTGCATTCTCAGGTGCTGCCATAATATGCCAAGTAGCCTCCTATATACAGAGGCTGCCATCCTATGTAGACTGTAGCCTCACACGCCAGGAATATATATAATATGTACGGTGCATCCTTACATGTTCAGTGATTGACATCCTATGCCAATCACAGCCTCATATACCCCATTATGGCCATCCATTGCCAATGAATGTCACATATACATGTTATAGTCATCATAGATGATGTGCAACCTCACATGCCTTTTTCTGCCATCAAATTTCAAGTACAGCTTCAAATGCTCCAGAAAAACACTTCAACACCAGTCAGTCTCTCAAGACATATGAAAGATTGACTGGTTGATATTATAGGCCAGATGTAGCCTTAAGATGTCCCAATATGGCTAGCTAATGCCTCATATTCATGGCCTACCCATGCTATAGACTTCAGATCCACAGTGCTATATACACTCATTCACCCGCCCATTGGCCCCTCATCCTTAATTTACAGCTCCTGACACCACTCTTGATTTCAATCATAGAGCGTCTTCTCATCGTACGTCTTCTCATCTTCTCCCGATGCTGAGGTAGATCTTGATCATCCCATACATCCTTGTCTTCTCCTGATACTTCTTCCTGTGAGCATCACTCAGTAGCATTCTGATGATGTGCTGCTGGTAGAAAAAAAAAGAGTTCCCACCACTTGCTCATTCCCCAGGTTTTACAGTTGCTCACCGCCACTCCAGAGGTCGATCCTTTGAGGCATTTATGTCATTATGGCAGTAGTAGAGGGCATTCAAGCCCGTTCTAAGATGGCAGCTGCATGTCAGCATCCGGACATCATGGCGTTAGGGATGCGACTGTATGTAGGCTTATCTGAAGGCTGGTTTCTCAGAAGAGGCTCTTGTCAGTTAAAAAATGCATTACAACAAGGATCTCCTGTTGCACAAACAATGCCTTTTCCTTCTCCTGGTATACTTTCACTTCCTTCCTGGTCCTGCTAATGTTCATGGTCTATTGTCTTGCTCTGTTATCTCTATGCTGTTCAAAAGTGCTCTTAAAACCTCCTGATACTCCTCCTCGTCCCAGTCCTTTGGTTGTCTCCTGCTGCCTATGATTGAAAAGTTAGAAGTCTACATCTGGCTAACTATCTTCCTGTTCTATGCTCAGAAGACCCTTTAGAAGACCTTTGCTGCCAGCGCTCCTGTCTCTTCTCTGGAGGGGTTTCCCCCAAATAGGGCTTTCCTCCTGTTTGAGTTCTGTACTCCCAAGGTAGCCTATTCCTTACCTGTTGCCACATTCAGGCGGCACAGGGGCTTCTTGGGGAGACAGATCTTACCTCTTCCCACCTCCTTCTGTCAAGGCTCCGCAGGTAAGGTGTGCCATTGATAGATTGCGATGCCACCTGGAGCAAGAGAAGATGGAGCAGTTACAAGAGCTTGTTGCTGCGATCCAAGGCCTCACACTTGAGGTTCAGAACCTTAAGACTGAAAACGCTGTGTTGCATCAGGCAATGGCCAATCGTGATGTCTCTGTTGAAAAGGCCCAGGTTCGTGCTGGCTCCATAGAAAGATTTGATGGAGTCCCTAAGAAATACAAAGAATTAATTGATGGCTGCACAGTTACCTTTGCCTTCCGTCAAGCCTCTTTTTCTACCAATAGAGCGGGAGTAGGATTTTTGGTTTCTCATTTGTCAGGAAGTGCCATGGCTTGGGCAACTCCCTTAGACACGGCGGTGAATTCACTCTTAGATGATTATTGAGCATTCCTTACTGCATTTGCAGGGATATTTGACCGACCCAAGTTAACCTACACCAAACAGGACACCTTGTTGGACTTCGTTCAAGGCAACCTGGACGTTCTGATCTATACTACGAATTTTAAGAAACTCGCTCAACAAAGTGCATAGCCAGAGGAAGCATGTTATTTGCTGTACAGAAGAGGCCTGTCAGAAGGTCTCAAAGATGAACTATCCAGGGTTTCTCGACCCTCTACTTTTCATGATCTTATTAAATTAATTCTATGAATGGACTATTGGAAAGCGGTCAAGTGGCACAGCGAGAAGAGCGTTCGCTTAGACATCCGTGCAGAGCCTGCTAACGCAGGTTCGAACCCCAGCGGGGCCAAACTCAGCCTTTCATCCTTCCGAGGTTGATAAATGAGCACCACACAGCGTGGGTAATAATAAGCAGCGCTCAGATACCTGAGGGTTCGTAGCGCTATATAAATGCCAAATTATTATTATTATTATACAAGAAAGAATGTAGGAAAAAAGAATAAAACAAACAAGTAACCCACGTACTGCAGTTTCCGAGTCTCACCCACTGTCTGAAACACCCTCTGGGGGTGAACCTATGCAAAGCAGGACAGCCTGAGGACCCTTGTCCGAAGACGAAAAGCAGAGACGACGCACAAAAGGGTTCTGCATGAATTGTGAAATGCCAAATCATTTGGTGCAACATCGCCCGACAGCACCTCCTCGAAAGGGGGAAACACTAGCTCCCGTTCATAGAGGGGATGCTAGTCTGGGAGAGCTTATCTGGTCCTCACGTTGGGGGCTTATCTAATCAAAAGGTGTAGCAATCGGTGTCTTTATTGGTCATTTACATCACCCTGTATATACAACCTGAACTTACTATCAAAACTACAGCCATGGTGACTTTTGTCGCTGCTGGCATATTCATGGAAAAGTCTTAGGCGGGTCAGAAAGGCATATAATTTCTACCTAATGAAATATCCAGGCCCGTAGAAGGTGTCGATGGCAGACCTTTAAGCCGTAGTCCCATTGTGGAGCACACAGTACCCATAGATATGAGAATCCAACACCACACCAAAAACATCACTTTTGATTTAATTACAGCTGTTCATTTTGTTCTTATAGTAGGGATTCCGTGGTTGCAGTTCCAAAATTCATATAATCAACTGGACAGCCAGGACCCTGTTTTTAGGCTCTGCAAGATGCATTAACGAATGTATAGCCCATCAGGAACTTACACTTGCGCAAGCTTCTGGCTCACTATGAGGACTCGTACAAAGTAGAGTAGTTGCTAATCTGGTACCCAGAAATTGACATGCTTTCCAATGAGGAGGAGAAGACACTACCTCCACACAGATCAGACGACAGTGGTATCCAGCTTGTTCCTGATGCTCTGGTTCCCTTTAGTAGGATGTTCATACTGTCTCCTGTGGAAAAGTCCATGGTGAGGGCCTACCTGGAAGAAAACTTGAAACATGGGTTGATCACAGAATCACAAGAAAAACACCATGAAACTAACACCATGCATCGAATACAGAGGATTAAACAGAATAACAGTGAAGGACCAATATCCACTTATACCTGATATAATAATAATTCTTTATTGTGATTAGTTCAGTTAAGAACTTTACACAAACTTAAATCCGTAAAAACAATACAATCCATGTCATCAAACAGTTCATATCGTGTGCAATGTACAAGCATGGCATATTCAGACATCAATAATGCCTCACGGTCACCTTAAAGCTAAGCTTGTTAGGAATCATCAACAGAGTAACCATTTAAAATTAATATTTAAAAACCCATATGATGCACTTAAAGAACTGAATACTAATACATAAAACATAGAACATATATACAGACATATACCCGATATACTAGAAGCAGTTCGCAATGCACAGGTACTTACTAAACTGGAACTGCAAGGAACATACCAACTGGTCAGAATCCGAGCTGGAGACGAATGGAAAACTGTTTTCGGACACCATTCGGACATTTCCATATCAAGTCATGCCTTATGGATTGACTAACACCCCACCAATCTTTCAAGGATTTATGGATCATTTGTTCTCTGACTTACTGTTGCATTCTGTAATAATCTATCTAGATGACATCCTTATTTTTTCACCAAATCACCAGGATCATGACCAGAATATGTATGAGGTGCTCCACCACTTGCAGTGTAACAAACTTAAGGCTAAACTTGAAAAGTGTCTCTTTGATGTGGCATCCATGCCCTATCTGGGATACATTATTTCAAACCAAGGAATCATGATGGATCGTTGTAAGGTACGTGCTTTGTTACAAATGTAAACGCCTATCAAGGAGTTACAAAGCTTCATAGGGATGGCAAATTTCTATCAAACATTCATTACAAATTTTTCCACTATAGTCATGCCCTTAACTTGGCTTCTGTAAAAAGACACACCCTTCAATTGGAACAACAAAACTAACACTGCATTTGAAGACCTAGAGAGGTCCTTCACAGCAACTTTTTTTAAACAACCTGACCTTCAAAAATCTTTTTATTCTGAAATCTGATGCCTCAGATTATGCCATTGGTGCAGTCCCTAAACAACAGCACATAGGATCACAAGAACATCGGGTGGCGTATTACTGCAAGGCCTTGTCGGAAGCAGAACATAAATATTCTGTGCTCAAAAAAGAGCTACTCACGTCAAATGCCTGCCAAGAATGAAGAAACATGTTACTTGGAGCCCCTTAACCAGTGAAAATCTAAACAGAGAACTGCAATCTGCAATTACTACCAAATTACGACTGTCAAGACAGCTACCAAGCTAGATGGGCTCATTTCTCATTACCATACATTTCTGGCACTCACATTCACATTGCGGACACATTGTCCCGAAATGGGATATTGTATAATGAGGTACAACCCTGGAGAGGTAAGCTGTTGACTCATGCTACTTTCATTATGGAAGTGGAAACCTTATTCCAACAGCTTCAGAAGGACACCGTTTTGTTCCCTCCCACCACTGATGTCTCTGGAACCTTAACATAAAGGAATTGGTTATTGTACCATCGACATCAGATTTACGCCCCTTCTTTCACTTCATGTAAAATTGTACTACAAATGGCTCATGATTCTGTTTTCGCTGGTCACCGAGGTATACAAACACCAATGGAACTCATCCTAAGTGGCATAAATTGAGAGCAAGTGTTCAAGAGCATATTGTATCCTGTAATGTTTATGCGCAGAACAAAGTTCCTCGTTGTTGCCCGGTGGGCAAACTCATGCATGTTCCACCACTATCTAGACCAGGGCGGAGGATTCAACCTGCCAGTATGGGCCTCTGCTGACTCCATGACGCCGGGGACTCCCCCCACCACACCATCATGGAAGGAAAGCACTTTTGGGATTTATGAGGCCTTCAGCAACCCCGCCTGCGTAAGCAGCGCACGATGCACCTTCCCAGCAGAAAAAAAACAATCCTTCTATTTAATGAGGTAAAATAAAATGCATATATTTATTTTTATTCACTTCTAAAACGCTGGTGCTGCAATTTTCTGTTGCCATGTGCCCTGGACATCCATTGCAAGGCAGCATTTGGCCGCCCCTGAGCTGCAGATGAATGCCGGCCCGCCTCCAAGGCCCACAGCTCAGGCCCTGTTTGAGCCTGTCCAGGCCTAGGAGGGCTGGGGGGGCACACGCTCTCTCCCACCACAAACTATGCTGCAGTCTGCTAGGTACATCCTGCTCTCCCATGCTCTGGTTCAGCACCCCTACAACCTATTGAGCCTCCAGTGAGTGATGGTTGAAAGATTCTTTTGCCTCATTCTCCAGCAGCCTGATCTATATATTTGCATATCTCACTTTGCTTATCCTCTTCACCTTTCTCTTCTCTGGTGTGTCCTCTGCACAGAATCTATTTTAGCTGTGTATATTTATATCCTGCACCCTAATTCCACTGCATCTGTGGCCTTTTCATTGAAAACTGAATATAACGGTGTGTATTTCCATCCTGCACCCTAATTTCACTGCATTTGAGGCCTTTTATTTGAAAATCGAATTTAGATTTGTGTATTTACATTCTGCACCTTAATTTCACTGCATCTGTAGCCTTTTCCTGGAAATTGAATTTAGCTGTATGCATTTTCATCCTGCTCCCTAATTTCCCTGCATTGTACCTCTCCCATCCTGCCTCAAATTTGCATCGCATTTTGTTCTCCCTTTGCTACGACTAGGCCACCTGTGAGATTAGGTCAGAACTGTGCAGTGCCGTCACCCTCCTTTCAACTTCTCTCTGTCACCCTAATGGCACTCATCATTACTCCTATCTTCTCTAATTTCTACTCTATCTCCTATCCATCCACTAAGTCCAGAATGAACAATCACAAAAAAGACATCTTGCATGCAAACCCTGGCCTTCCCATCGTAGACACCTATGTTAGCGCAACATCCAGAGAGGTCTTCATGGATATCCTCTTCTCTGTCCCCTCTCCAGATCTTTCAACTCCTTATCTCATCTCTACTCTCTCCCTGTTCACTTCCTCTCCCATTAACGGTGGGACTAAGTGGGAAGACCTCTTGGCTGACTTCTCATCCTCACGCTGCATCTTTAATGTCTACCACACTGGCACAATCCTGGTTCAGGGTCCTCAACCCAACCTCCTTCTCTTTGACCGGATCCTGCCTTCCCTCCTTAACTCTCTTCCTTCTGTTGCCTCTCTCCTCACCACTCTCACTGTCCCTCATCCCCTGACTGGAGTACCACACCCATGTACTCCTCCTTAGAAAACCTTCAAAGGCAGAGAACGGCTCCACCTGGCAACTCTTCACGCTTGCTCTGCCAACAAACACTCTGCTGACATCTGCCTCCTTCTGAAGACACTGACCTCGACTTTCTCGCTCTTACTGAGATTTAGTTCAGTGACAGCTCAGTCACTGCTTTTGACTCCCTCCTCCCTGTCAGCTTCAAGATTATTTCCAAGCCTCGACCTCAATGTGCTGGCGGTGGGGATGCCTTAAGCTACCCTGAGTGGGTCCCTTCTTCCATTGTACACACCTAACTCTATACTTCCTACGAGTGTGTGGTCTGCAAGTTGGTCATCTCTCCCTCTTCCACTCTGTCTATTGCTTCCATCTACCGGCCTCCAGGTGCTACCACCCTGCTCCTCTCTAAATGGGCTGATTTCTGCTTCTCCTTACTTTCATCCACCTCCTCCTCTTGGGTGACTTCAATATCCAATTGAACGTCTCAGCATACACTCTTTTCATTGACGTTTGCGCCTCTCTCTCCCTCTCCATCCTCCCCTCTGGTCCGACCCACTCGGCTGGACACACCCTGGATGCCATCATCCACTCTGACCTCTCGCTCACTCCCCCTCTGGTCACCCCTCACTCCTTGTCAGACCATGCTCTCCTCTCCTCCCACCTGGGTCCCTTCGGCCCTTCTACCGCACCCACAAAAGCCCTGATAACCTTGTTCTCGAACATTCACCCGATAAAACGAGTGTCAGCCGCTGCCTTCTACCTTCATCCCCCCTTGACTCCTTACCTCAGACTCCACCACAGACTCTGCTCTCAGCAATCTTCACTCAGCAATCACCAATACTCTTGACATCCTTGCCCCAGTCATGAGGTTCTGCCTGAAACCTGCCTCTAAGCGTAACACCTGGTATGACTCCATACTTGCAGCCCTGAAACGAAAGTGCAGAGCAACAGAACGGAAGCGGATAACCTCAGGTTCACCCTCTGACAAACTTGCCTGCCGCCTGCTCCAAAGGCAATGAAGACTCACCATCAGTGCCAAGAAAATTTCCCACATTCAGGCACGGGTATGAGGTGCATCCAATAACAGAGCTGAACTTTTCAAATCTGCAGGGAGCTAGCATACCCTTCCACAGTCTTGTCCTCCCCTCTTCCTTTCCAGGTCCTCTACAATGCACGGCCGCATACTTTGCCACCAAAACTCACCCATCAAACCCATCCCAAACCCCCTTGCCTCCCCCGGCCACTCCCCCTCCTCCTTCCACCTTTTCCTCCTTTACCCCATCACACCTGAAGAAGTTACCAGAGTTGTCCGCTCTATGAATGCTTCTTCCAAACAGGATTCCCCCTGCTCATCCAGAACCTCCAAGGACAACATTGGCTTTCTTTCCCCCGCACTTGCTGATTTCTGCAACTACTCTTTCGCCACTGGCTCTTTGCCCTCCTCCCTCAAGCACTCCCTTGTGCTCCCACTATTGAAAAAACATTCAGCAGACCCTACCTGTCCATCCAACTACTGCCATATTTCAATCACCCCCTTCATGGGGAACCTGCTGGAGAAGCTGGCCTTGCCCCAACTCAATTTGCACACTGAACTTGTCAGTGGTCTCCATGATCATCAATCTGGATTCCGAGCATCCCGAGGCATGGAAACTGCTCTTCTGAACACCTGTGGAGAACTGCTTGGATCCCTGGACTTCGACTCCCCAGCTGTCCTCATTCTACTTGATCTCTCTTCTTCCTTTGACACTGTAAACCATTCCATCCTCATACAAAGGCTCCACAATACTGTTGGTATCTCAAAACGGGCCCTGGAATGGCTGACCTCTTTCCTAACTGATCGCTCTTCCCATGTCATCTTGGGCACCTTGTCCTCTCCTACTTCCTTCTCCACCTGTGGTGTCCCCCAGGTATCTATCCTCTACCCCTGCCTCTTGAACATCTACCTTGTACAGTTGGCATGCCTCATTCCTCCTTCTCCCCCAACTTCCAGTGTTATGCAGATGACACTCAACTATTTTTCAGACGTCCTGCTGACTCACTCACACCTTCCTTCTTCCCTGACTGCCTGTCTGCAATCCAGGATTGGTGCTCTTCCAATGATCTCTGCCTCAATGCCAGCAAACCTGAGATCCTTCCAATTGGGACACCTGCTCCCTCCTTCTTCCGTTCTCTCTGCCCTCCCACCTTGGGCTCTCCCCCGGAACCCAGAAACCTTGGAGTCATCTTTGACTCCTCCTTATCCTTCCTCCATCACACATAGGACATTTCCACTTCCAACTCTTCCTTCTCAAAGGAATTCTCCCACTTCTCACTTTCCCCTAGAAGCTCAATGTTTCCAGAGCCCTGGTTCTCTCTAGGCTTGACTATTGCAACATCCTAGTCCTAACTCTACCTTCATCCACTCAGCGACACCTTCAGCTAATCTAGAATAGAACAGCAAGAGTTAACCTTGGCCTTAAGCCCAGGGACCACATCTCTCCTGCTTTAAAAAACCTCCACTGGCTCCCGGTTGCTGCACGGATCAAATTCAAATCCCGCTGCAACATTCCCAAGGCTGTCTGAGGCCAGGGACCATATTTTCTGCAACTCTTTCGTGCAAAATACTCTCCTTCTAGACCTCTAACGGTTTATTGAGAAACCACCTTCAACACAGGGAGTTCTTTCCCTCCCCACTAACGTGGTTATGCAACAAACTGTTTAACAGATTCTTTTTTTGGCCCTGTCTGAGACACATATCATGCCCCTTAGATCCCTCTCCTCTGAGCTACAAATGAGCCAAGAACCAGGCCGGTGTATGGGAAATATATTGGTATTTATTTAAATTAACAGTAAAAGAAATTAGCATGAAAATATCAAAAACAACACTTTATCCGTGGCACAACACAATCAACTTATCTCAGCATAAATAAATCACAAAAGTGAGTTAAAAAGAACACAGACACAATTACTTTCTGCACATTTCACGTAACTAAATAATTACACTGATCAATAACAAAGGAACTCATGTAATATTGTGCGATTTTGATTTTCCTGCAGGCTCAAACGGTTAGCAGCAGGATTTCAAGACTGGTAAAAATAGAAATGGTTTTGGTTTAAAATAAACACAAGGTGATTTATCACTTTAGTTTTTCAAACCACCCCCTTGCTTTGGTCTAGGTTGGAAAGTCAGACAGAAAAATTGGAATGCTTTGGGGAATTCTGGATTTCAGAGCCCCCCTTACTGAAAGGCCTGTTTTGGGGAAGCTGGATAAAAAGGTTGTACTGATTTAAGAAGGAAGACAATCCTCTTCCTTAAAGAAGTCGGGGTCAGCTGGACAACAAGGATTACCCAATTAAATTATAGGCTATAGTTTTCAGTGCACACTGGGAGGTGAGCTTTGCTACTTTTGAAAATTTACCCAGTAGTGTTCTTCCAAATGAGGAATTCAATTAATATGTTTGCTTACATAGACCAAGGTTCTACACAGTTCCTCCCTCCCCCGCACCCACTATAAAGGGAAAGGATTCAAGGCAAGCAGGCTCCCCCACCTTTTGGTTTCCCAGGGCTCAGTTCTACTTACATATAAAGCCTCTGTTTAAGGCTCAGGAAAGCCAGATGCATCTCAGGACACTCTGGAAATATAGGACAGGGGTTTGGTCACTCCACTCTCAGAGATGTCCTCCCGCTCTCTACCATAGGACCAAGTCAGCTTTGAGGACTTCCTAGAGATAGGCAGCTCCACCGAGGTGCACTCTCAGCAGTCTCCTCTGGTGTCTTCTTACAGCTGTCAGATGGTAAATTTCATCAGCCTTCCTGATGGTCTGTCTCTTCTCTCTGTCCTCCTGTCTTTCTGCTTTTTCTGTACCCTGTCCTAGTGCAGTCCCCGTTATATAGCAGCGATGACACCACCAATTCTACGAACTTGGGTAAGTACCCAGCAATAATCCCTGTCACTAGGATTGGACAGTTACCCTTCTCTCTCCTCCTAACCCAGCCTCCAAGTCAGGATTGGTCTAGGGGTCTGGAACAACGTATGGCAATTGCCATTTGTAATAACCCCTTTGTTCTCCATTCAACTCTTTGGCAAAAACTAGTTATGTATAACAATTTCATAATTTCACTAGCAACTGCCATATTAAACATATTTTATGTTTATGCTAATCATGGGGAATTAGATAAGCCGACCACCAAGTCTGTATCACGTAGCATGGTCATGTGGCACCTTTCTGCCATTTCCATAAAAAGCATAACAGTTATGAATATGTAAGTTATTAAACATATCCCTAATTTCATTTTCCACCCATTCACCAACTCTCATATTTGGAACATGTTTGGATCAGCCAGAAACCTATTTAACTGGCCATTACAGTTCCCAGTGTCACGTGTAGATACATTTTATATCCTCAAAATCGCCTGGAAATTACATAAAAATGGGTACATAGATGAAATCCATCTGCCTTATGATGGTTGAGAAAACGGCCTAGATGATAATAGTCCCTTTAAATCAATTGTGAATCTTCATGTGGGACAAATGGTCTTGCTCCTGCTTTCGGCCATTTGTTTTCACTGGGTCAGCCTGGGCCCACCGTTTTTTTGGATCAATCTCCTTTGTGTTGGAAGCTTGCTCTTTGAAGTGGGTGCCCCCATTTTCACACATATTAGTCATGCTCCAGCCAAGCATAACCTTTGCTTTATGAGCCAGCAGGTCTGGACGCTGAATTTCGACGCCTTTAGCAGGACATTTTTATTGTGGTTGGTCATTAGATGGGAGATATGACATCCAGGCTGAGCTGGAGTTTTTTCCTTTGTGAAGTGTTGCCCACAGCCAGCAAAAGGGTCTGCCTTGGGCTGACATTTTCCATGAAGACAAGGTGGCTCTTCAAATGTCACTGGAGTTTTGTAGGTGAAACATAATATAAATTGCTTTTGGTCAACCCACACATGTTTTGTTTTCCTGACATTTTCCTGTGCGCAGTGATATTTATTTCAGTTTTACTTTTAAAACTGTTTTTATTTGCACACACATGTGCAGGCCCTTTTAGTTTTCAATGTTTAAAAGTCGTGTTTTCATGTGGGAGAGATCTTTGATTCCACCTTCCTTTGTAAAATAAAATGCTGCTTATCAATTGGTAATGACAAATAGGCCCCTTTCCACACGGCTCTTTAACTTTACTTGAACAAAAAAAAGGCCAGGCCTGTTTGTTTCAGTGTTTAGAATCGGGTTATTCAAGTGAAAGGGACTTCTGTTTAATGCACACCACACTACGCTCCTCTGGCACCAACGCGCTGTGTGTAAAGCGTTTCGCTAGACAGAGAGCAAGAGGCCGCCTGCTTTCCTCAGCTGTATCCCGCCTTTGGAAACAGCCTCACCCTCCCTCTGCGCCTTGATCAGGAACTTCTTAGGTTTTGAAAGCATCTCAAGACTCTCCTCTTTTCCTCATACTTCCCTTCCTCCTTCCTCTGCTAATCTCACAGTTGCAGTGATTGGTGTCTTGGACCCTTATGCCTCCCGGGGCCTTTGACCATTTACACCCAATCTCCCCACCTTCTGTCTTCCTTCAGTACTTGCCTCGGCACACCCTCCGCACTGGAGATTCACATTTTCCACCCAACGCGGCTCCTGGCCGCATACCACGTACCATACCTTGCACTTCATCTGCAGCTCATCCTCGAGAAGGGACACCACGGCACCTACCCCACTGCCCTCTTCCTTGCTGTACTTGAACGTTCTGAATACTCACAAGGCATGGTACGTTCAGCCGTCCCTTGCCCCACTGCATTTTCATTTGTGTGTGTATTTAATTGTATTGCTATGCCATATTACCTCCCTGTGGGCACTTTATAACAGAATGTATTTCCTCTATAAGCACCTAACAAGCGAACAATAAATGAATAAATAAAGAGGATATCTACAGATTTCATAGTAGATTTACCTAAATCCAACGAGTGCTCACCAATCATGGATACCATCTCCTCATTTTCCAAATTGACTCACTTTTCACCAATGAAAAAGATACCCTTAGCAGAAGAAATGTGTCCCATATTCCTAGCAGATTTCTTTCAACATCATTGTCTACCTGACATCATTATGTCTGATCGAGGCCCACATTACACGTCTACATTTTGGGCAGCCATATGTAAACACTTGTGTATTGAGCGTGCCTTGTCCTGGGAAGATGTCATCAATGTTTTCCATGGAAACCTGGCAACACGAGGTCTGGAAGGGGGCATGATGTTAGATATGCTCACCGGCACTCCAGACCTCGATCCTTCGAGATATTTACATTGTTATGGCATAGTTGGAGGGCATTCAAGCCCGTTCTACGATGGCACTGCATGTCATCGTCCTGAGGTCATGATGTTTGGGATGTGACTGTCCCTTTGATTACCCAAACGCTGGTTCCTCAAAAGAGGACTGCGTCAGGTAAGTGATGCGTCGCAACTAGGATATCCTGTTGCAGCGATGCTGCCATTTCCTTCTCCTGGTATACTTTCTCTTCCTTCCCAGTCTATTGTCATGCACTGTTTTCTCTATGCTGTTTCCAAGCGCTCTGAAAACCTCCTGATACTCCTCCTCATCCCAGTCCTTTGGTCATCTCCTGCTGTCTATGATTAAAAAGTTAGAAGTCTACATATGGGTCAACAATCTTCCTGTTCTACGCTCAGAAGACCCTTCAGAAGTCCTTTTCTGTCAGCGCTCCTGTCTTTTCGGTGGAGTTTTTTTCTCCAAATTGGGTTCTCCTCATGTTTAGGTACTGAGCTCCCACCGTAGCCTATTCCGTACCTGTTACGTTGGTTTCTTGGGGG
Source organism: Ambystoma mexicanum (assembly GCF_040938575.1). Classification (NCBI taxonomy): domain Eukaryota; kingdom Metazoa; phylum Chordata; class Amphibia; order Caudata; family Ambystomatidae; genus Ambystoma; species Ambystoma mexicanum. The sequence continues at coordinate 353,475,821 of NC_090921.1, forward strand.
AGACAGACCTTACCTCGTCCCACCTCCTTCTCGCAAGCAATGGTCAAAGTGTACGAAAAGAAGTAGTGGTGCTGGCCTACCCCCACTCTCCACAAACCGCATTGCCACACCCCTCCCACGTGCAATCCAAACCCCCATACAAGTGTGCTTGCTGTTTAAGGGAACATTCAGTACAGTGCATTCAAGTGCATGTTTCAATTTGTTCCGACACTTTTATTTTAAAACGAAGACATTCCAGTACAGTTTCATTTTCAAATAAAAGTATAGGAATGGTAAAACTTTATTTAAAAAAGTAGAGGAGCACCGCTCCCGCCCACTTCAACAACTGCTCGCAAAGCTCTGCCGGTAAGCTCTGTCACTGATAATTGGAGGCTGCTGAGAGGTTGCGAGACGGGCATGGGGTGGGAACAGTGAAAAGTAATGAGGGCTCTCCTCTGATCCCTCTTTACTTTTGGTTTGTACTACCTTTGAAATTCCTGAAGCAGAGGCAGATAATGCAAAAGGACTCAACCAGTTTAGCAACTGCTTTGCCTGCGACTCAATATTGATGTGCCTGTCTCAGAAGCAAGAACCAGAGATTTGCTTCGGAGGCCATGGCCTGTGGGTAGTTTGCTTTGGTTTGCTGCTTAAAGTGTTGTCTCAGTGGGTTTAATTACATTGGGTAGAAATTACACCTTTTAAAACGGGGAACATCTGGCATCAACAACTACATAATAATATGTTATGATAACAGTAAATACTGCCATTTGCATTGAAGTAAAAAATTGAACCCGTCTTCCAAGCACCGGGTTAAATATTTAATTTCAATAAATGTGGAGACTTGTTAGAAGAATAAATATGGATACATGATAGCAACATTCCCCAAAAATAAATATGTCTAAATAAATAAATGTAAAATGCCCCATAAAATAAAAGGCCTTAACTTTAAGGGATAAAATTGAATGTCAATGATATGATGATATGAAATGATATGACATTTATAACGCACATATACACAAGTGTTTCAAGGCGCGACGAGGCAAGGGAGGGAACAGAGGGAAGACAGACAACGATCTTACTAGGCCAGGTGCCATTTAGATTGCGCAACTGCAAGGGAAGGGGGAAAAATAAATGTTTGGGGGGATGCAGTACATGGGATAAAATAATAACATAAAATAAATAAATAACGGCCAGCTGGCGGCAAGTGCAGGGTGAGTGCAGACATAAGTGCTGGTTTGGGGACTGTAGGAATACAGAAAACAGTCCCCAGGAGCAGGGGTTGCCAGGGAGGCAGCACAAGTGTGCACCTGGCAGGGCTTGGGCCCGAGATAAGATGGGTGGCCAGGTAACCCGTGCAGTCTCAGAATCAGCCAATACTTCAGCAGAGGAGAGGGGGAGCGAAAGCAGAAGCAAAGAGGAAGATTTTTACATGCCTCCGGAAACCGAAGATGGCTCTCCTCAAGTTTCAGAGAGGTGGGGAGGCTGTTGCAGAGGGAGGCCCCAGCCGAAGAGAGAGATCTGCCTCCAACTCGCTGCTTGGAGAAGCGACTGACCCTGAGGGAGTTGGAGGCGGATGAGCAAAGAGCTCGAGAGGGAAGATATTTAGGAAGAGAGAATTGAAGGTATTGAGGCCCCAGGCCCCAGAAGGCCTTGTGGATGATACAGAGGGTTTTGAATTTTATCCTCGCAGCCACTAGGAGACAGTACAGAGATTTCAGTCCTGGAGAGATAGGATCCCTGGGCTTGAGGTCAAGGACAAGTCTCACAGTCCTGTTCTGGATGAGTTGCAGAGGGCGTAGAGTAGAAGCATGCAGATTTAGAAAGAGGCTGTTGCAATAGTCCAGCCTGGAGAGAACCAGCACTCTGGAGACAGTGAGATTCTGGGGGAAGGAGGGAAAAGGAAGAATATCTCTGAGGAGGTGCAGCTGGTAGTGTGACTTCTTAGAGACGTCAAAGATGTGAGGGGAGAAAGAGAGTGTGGATTCGAAGATTACCCCCAGGTTCTTAGCCTTGCAGGTGGGAGCAGGAAGAGGGCCAACAGAGGCTGTCCAGAGAGCTACAGGAAAGGAGGGAGTGGGTGTGCCAATGAGGAGAATCTCAGTCTTACTGGCTTTAAGGCAGAGGTCATTGGCGGCACACCACTCCTGGATAGCAGACAGACAGTCAGAGATGAGGGATGGGGAAGAGGTGGCCGAAGGTATCCTGAAAATGAGCTGAGTGGCATCCGCATAGCACTGAAAGTTGGGGCAGAGAGCGGTTATGCGGTGGGCAAGGAGTGGGAGGTATTGGTTGAACAGCCAGGGAGAGAGGTTAGAGCCCTGGGGGACACTACAGGTAGAGAAAAAGATAGCAGAGAGGAAGGACCCAGGTTGGATCTGGGAGGGTCGGTCAGAGAGGAAGGAAGTCAGCCACGCCAGGGCCTGACCAGTGATACCTAGGATGGCATGGTTGACAGTGTCAAAGGCAGAAGAGAGATCAAGCAAGATGAGGACACAGGCGTGTTAGAATCAAGGTTTGAGAGCAGGTCTTCATGGATGTTCAGGAAAGCAGTTTCCATGCTTCTGGCAGCTCTGAAGCCAGACTGATGGTCATGAAGACAACCAACAGATACAGTGTGGAGATTAAGCTGGGAGATGGCCAGTTTCTCCAGGAGCGTGCCCAGGAAGGGAGTGATGGAGATTGGGTGTTATTTGGCCGGGCTGGAGGGATTGGCAGAGGGTTTCTTAAGAAGAGGGTGCACAAGGGAGTCCTTCAGGGGGGATGGGAAGACTCCAGTGGCGAAGGAGTGGTTGCAGAAGTCAACAAGTGCATGAGCCAGGGTGTCAATGTGGGCCTTGATGGTTTTAGAGGAACAGGGGTGAATGTGTTTTGATGAGACTTTCATAGATCAGACTTGTCTAGAAACCTCATCTGTGGAGACCAGGGGAAAGGCAGAGAAGGAGGGAGGAGGGGTGGCTGCAGAAGGGCCAGAGGAAGAGCAGGGAGTATAGGGAGGGATGGGAGAGGAGGAGAGTGAGGACAGGATGTCCTGAGTTTTAGAGATGAAGTGAGAAGCCAGTGCCGTGCAGAGGGCCTGGGAAGGGACAGGAGAGGTAGAGACTGTGTCAGGATTGGCCAGTTCCTTGCAGATTTTAAGGAGTTCAGCCGAGTTATTAGATGCCACTGAGACGCGGGCTTGGATATAAGCTCTCTTCTTGGTGAGGACAGAGAGCCGGTATTGCCTTTGGAGCTGGCGGCAGGCCAGTTTGTCAGAGGATGTACAAGGAGCACGCCATTTCCTCTCGGCCACCCTGCACTTGTGTTTAAGGGTGACGAAGTCTGAGTCGTACCAGGAGTTGCACTTGGCTTTGGGCTTCAGGCCGATCCTCATGACAGGGGCAAGGATATAAAGAGTATCAGATATAGCAGAGTGGAGCGTGGAGAGGGCTGTGTCAGGGTGAGAATCAGCCAAAGGGGGGGGGTGCGAGAAAGTGGCTGCAAAAGCCTCAACTGATACGCGCTTCATGAATCAGATGTCCGAGAAGGTGGGTGGAAGTGATGGAAGTGGCTTGGCCTGTGGGTTAGAGAGGGTGAGATGGGAGGAAAGGAGAAAGTGATCACTCCAGGAGAGAGGAGTGGTGAGAGGTACAGAAAGGGGAAGGTCTGAAGAGATCAGAACATCCAGAGTGTGCCCTGCAGAGTGAGTCAGGCCAGAGGGGAGAATATTGAGTGAGACAGAGTCGCAGAGGTCGTGAAAGTCCAGAGGGAGGACAGGAGGCATCCAGTTGGATGTTGAAGAAGGAGGAGTTGAGTGGTCGAGGCCAGGCGTGACGAGGAGCGGTCCGCCCACTCAGAGAGGAAGGAGGAAATCGTCTAGGTGGCCGATACATAGTAGCCAAAGTAAGGGAATGGCTAGGGGAGAGAGAGAGCCTGCAGACGAGGCATTCAAAAGAGGAGTAGGCCTGCGTAGGGATGACAGAGGCAGGAATCCACTCGGGGAAGATCAGGGCTACACCTCCTCCGGAGCGGTTGGACCTGGGCACAGAGAGGATCTTGTAGCTGTCAGGGAAGAGCGTGTCAAAGCTTTTGACGTAGCTGGCCGTGAACCATGCCTCGGTGAGACCGAGGACATTGGCGTCAAGTTCTTCCAGAAGGCGGCAGATGTCGGTGGAGTGTTTGACAGCTGATCGAGAGTTAAGAGTGGCTATGTGGAGAAGGTTGCCATCCTTGAAGGACTTACCGGGAGGGGTACAGATCATTGGTACGCCCTGCGGAGGTGTGGAAGGAGCCTGAAGGGGGGCAGAGAGGGAATGAGAGGGCAAGGTAGCCGAGGAGGAGGCAGCAGTGGGAGGCAAGGAGGCTGTTGAGGGGGGAGAGAGGACAGCAGGAGAAGAAAGGAAATTGATGAGGCACGGGAAGCGTCTATGGTGAAGGTTGGCCTGAAGGCCTTGGACCAGGACGGTCCCATTAGAATAAACATTAATGATGACCTTGGAGGAATGGAAGGAGGCCAGCAGGGCATCCCACTGGGTGGCACCATTAATGGAAGAAGAAGAGAAAGGAGAGAGCACAGAGACCATATGTAGGGTCCATAGGTCTGCCGAGGGAACGGCAAAGAGGATGTCAGTGAGAGTTTCCTTGGAGGATGCACTGGTATAGGTGTCAGCGATAGGGAGGCCTGGGTTGGAGACCAGGATATCCTTTTTAAACTTCATCCTACCAGATTTCGTGAGGAGGGCAGGATAGTCAATAGAGAAGCAGTTAGAAAAGATGGGAGAGACAGAGCACCATAGAGTAGGAGGGGAGAGGAGAGGGTGAAATGGGGAGGGGAACACTAGGGAACGACACCGGGCAGGTTGCAGGCAGACGAGACAGCGAGAGCCAAGAGGGTTGAGCAATAGGACAAGACAACAACACTCAGGATTAAAGAACTATCCAAGTGCACGTTTAAAACAGGGGGAAAAAAACACCAAGGTTTGAGAATCCTGAACAGAGGGAGAAAAGCCTAGGTTTCAAAATGCAATTTTAAGTACTGTTACAGTGCAAATTAACAACAGGAGGAAAACCACCTACGTTTGAGAATCCTGAATAGAGGGAGAAAGGCCTAGGTTTCACAATGCAATTTTAAGTACTGATGCAGTGCAAATTAAACTACAGGGGAGAAAAAACACCTGTAGGTGGAAGGGGGTAGAGCAGGGAAGTCAGAGGGATGGTGACTGGCAACTGGTGTCCCCTGCGGACACCTGCAGACACAGCCAGGAGCCACCTAAATGGGAGCCACCCTTTGCCTAGGGGCCCTTAGCCGTGGGGGCTGCTGGGCAGGGGGCTGCCCAGAGAGGGCTCCTAAGAGGGCCCAACGGGCTAATGGGAGGTGCTGGGCGGGATGGGAGGCGGGTGGAGAGGAGACTGGGTGAACAGGATTGGAGGGGGCTGAAAGGGGAAAGGGCGAAGGAATCAAGCAAACAAGGAAGGAAGGAAGGGAGGAACACAGCGGGATGAGGAGGCACCTACCGCACGGCCACGGGCCGAGGTGAAGAAGGCAAGAGTCAGGCCCCACGAGCGGTGCTACGGTGCTGCAGTGTTGCATGTGTAGTGATCACATCGGTGTTAGTAGCAGCAATGTGTGTATCACTTGCTGATGAGCCGATTCACAGCTACTCCATTCTAGCACTGCCCCACTGTGTGCTGTGATGTTGCTATTAACATCATGCAGTCTATGGAGCAGACTAGCCTGTAAAGACTTTAAACGCTATGTACACACTAAGGGGTGGTTAGGCCAGTGTATCCTTGTAAAAGTGATCCTGAAATCCTTTACTACTAGCGTTCAAGTCATCTTCCATAAGTGACTACAGATACAGCATTTTGGATATTGTTTTGATTTGCGCATTTTGGGCCTAGTTTGTATGTGTTTTCAAAATGCGCAAATTATATGATAATGTACCTTATGGGGGATCTTGAGAAATTGCTCACTTACAGCGAGTATAATTACTCTATTGGTCTGCAATCTGTGGTCTTCCAGATGTTTTAGGCTATAAGTTAGCACCCAAAAAAGCACGAAAATGCATCACAAAAGCCTAATTGTTGTCTGTGTTCCTTTGCAGTACATGCCTTTCATGGTCCTGGAAATCTTCGAGCAATATCCCGGAGTGCCGGGAGTTTTTCTGGCCTGCGCCTACAGTGGCACCTTAAGGTATTGAATTTGTTTCTCTCCTTGACAGTTCAAAAAGCTTTCCGACGTATCTTACACTAGACATTACACACATTTTTGTAAAACATCAAGGAATGCATAGCAGACTAAGCAGCAGAGGACAGCACACCGCAAACGACCCAAGAGCCCAGCAAGGCCAGTCTCCCGCTGTCATCAGCCTGATAGGGCAGGCTTGGATGGCTCCAGAAGAAAAGCCCATCCACAATATTGGAAGGGATTTATCCCAACATTTCATCTTTGTTCCTAGTGGGCCCATTTTCAAGCACTACCTGAATTGGAGCTGCTTGGGACAGCGCCCCAATGAATGTTGCAGGAGCTGGAACAATCACTCACGCGTATTCAACCTGAACTTCCAGCCTCAGTTGACACCCCTTGCAATAGAGCTAAATGTGTTGTTAGTATGGCCTATAATGGTGCCCGTTATTTTCTAGTGGGGCACTAGAAGGCTGCACAGAACAGCATTAATATACTCTCCTGATGCTTACCGACCCACCAACACCATGAAAAGCATAAGGGGATCATAATGCCTCTGTAGTAATCACTCTAAGAAGGCCAGGTTCAGGCAGAACAAACTTCCACCATCCAGACAGGTAATTAATGTTGTTTCAAATGTCCTCCAATGGTGCCTGACTGATTGGAAACCTTGGCATAATTCTAGCCTTCAAATAGCATCTAACAGTTCATTTAACTCTTTAGGCACTTGTGGTAAGAGCTGCACTGGAACAGATGATCTCGGCCTGGAGTTTAGTGAATTTCTCGGCCTGGGATTTAGAGAATGCAAAATACTCGAAAGCCATCTTAAAATATTTTTCAACCAGAAGCACATCACAATCACTGTTTGGTAACACAAACTCTCCTCGCTTTTTATGACATCAATAAGAGTATGAGCCCTCTTCAGCCCTTACAATGACCTAGCGCATGAAGTAGGAGTCAAAGCATGTATCAAATCATGCCAAGTCACCCAGATTCAACCTCTTCTTCCAACGTTGTATCACTTATTTATTTTTGTTGGGCATTTAAGTGCTGTACAACAAAGAGATTATAGGAAAATCGGTAAGAGGGCACAGGTTACAGCAACACAAAATTAATTACAAATTACGCAATATGAAATTAATCAGATTAAGCAACAGTGGACAGAATTAAGTAATGGTGGCATTGGCAGGTGGGTCAGCTCTGGGGTGTCTACAGAGCGTGAAGATGGTGCTCCTTGACAAGAATGATATTGAGCTCCTTTTCTGGATTACACGAGGGTGGGTGAGTGTCTAACATTGATGGGTATGGGTTCCTCAGCCTTTGGGCACAGATTGAGAACATGAACCCTTTTTCTCTCTGCTTGCAATTTTGCAGCTCTAATCTGACCAAGTCCTGGCTTCTAGTGGAGCCTTGGCCCCCGTAGATGGTGTCCTTGTTGCCTAGGTAGAATGGTGCATGTAAAGTGAAAGATTTTTTAATTGAGGCAGTGGGTCCTGGTGGTGGGGAGATGTGACGCTTCTCATTGGTGCCAGGGTGAAGGTCGGTAGGCCGGTGAATAGGGCATTTCTACTGTCCAGGTGACAAAGGATGAGGGCTTTGACTGTGGATCTGATGTTATTGTCTTGAAGGAAAGACTTGATTTTCCACAAAAGAGATATTTGGAGCTTAGCTGTCTGTTTTGTCTTTACTATGTGCATTTTGAAGGAGAGATGGCTGGCAATGTGGAATCCCAGGGACTTGGCTTCGGTGTCAGAAGTTGGGTGCAGCCTGTTAGGCTCATGGCGGACAGCAAGGTCTAGCTCTGGATATGGGTGTGTTCAGTGTTAATGGAGAGGAGGAGAATGTATTTCTTTGTGGGATTGAGAATGAGGTATGCACTAGACCATCCAGGTTTGTTTCAAGGAGAGGCAGGCCCTGAGCGCGTAGATATATTTGAGGCAAGAGACTTTGAGAGTATGTCTGCACACTGCCGGATGTAGATGTTGTGGCTGGGAAGGAGGAACCCAAATATGCCATGTAGAGGTTGAAAATCCAAGGTTGAGAGGATGGATCCTTGTTGGACTCCACAGGAGACAGACAGGAGAGGGTGAACTGGAGGTGTCCATCTGGACAAACTGAATTCCATGTTGTCCTGTTGCACGCTGGGTTTGCTGAAGCCTATGCTCCCAGGCCCTGATTTTCCACTGCAAAGAGGCACGGTCTACAGCCGGCTCCAACCCCGGTCCCTCCCCTAATGTGGGGACACCCTCACCACCTCTGTTCTGTTCTTGCTTCCTCTGCATACACATCCTACATTTACTTGCAGTACCAACCTCCACACCCTACTCACTGGGTAATGCCCAATTAGAACATGCATTATATCCTGACAGGCCACAATTCTGGAAAGGCAACCTGGGAATATTAGACTGGTGGTGTGTATTGCGTAGTGCCACAGGAAGAACCTATTAATACTGCAAGAGCGGAAGTGGGACAATATATCTTTTAATGTGCATGAATAACTAGGTATAAAGAAATATTTAGAACTAAACGATTTCCATTTGAAAGTACAAACAAATTTTTATTCGCTTTTAAAATACGCCCATTCGGAATGGGACTTACTTTTTTACTCCCCCAAAAATATTTTCAATAGGGAGTAAAATGCTCCCACTACAACATTTTATCTGGATCACTGGTCTTATTGTGCATATTGGGCTTTTTATATGCCCAGTCACTAAGGCACCGACATCTTTACATTATCCTATAAGTATAGGGTTTTTAAGATGGAAATAAACACACGCGCAAAACACTCACTCTTCACTGGAGTTAGTCACATTCTGAGTTCAGAAAAATAACTGTTATTCATCTGTTGCCATGCCAACTAGCAGAGGGAAGAATGGGAGGAAATACGAAGTTGGATACACATCATCACCCACCTAAAAACAGTCTGCTCCTTTAAACTACCTCGCACTTTCGCCTCACAGAAAACTCCTGCTGTCTTGTCCTGTCACAAGTCCTCCCAGTCATTGGTTCAGTGTCAGTCATGCAGTCAATATGATGGAGTTACTTTATTCCTGCTTCCCTGGAGATACCATGTCGGCTCATACCGCCAACATCACAGTGCAGCGCCACCCCACCAATGAAAAATATGCATGACGTCTTACCAAGAACTTAGCCCTTTAGATCCCAGGAAACATGTTTCTATCTACTAGCCAGTTAAAAAGGTAAATAAGCATTATGAGCCTAATCTATTACATGGGGTGTACGCGTAGAAAACAAAATGGATGATAATTTGCTTCTACAGGTTGAGCCGAGGTTGGCTTTTTTCTGGGTTTCAAAAACAGCTAGAAACTGATTTCTGTACAAGAAATGGTAGGCAGAGGTAGAGGTACTGCTGACTAGAGAGTCAAGAAAGGTAGTATATTGCCTTTCAAGTAAATACTTTGAATTAAGGCAACCTTTTTGGCTGTTTGCAAAATTGGTCCTCAAGCAAGACAATTATGACTCACTGCCAGAGAGGGGATCCCAGATGGACTCTTCACGTAGTAAACCTAACCATTTTACAGGGTGGGCTAAGACGGGGCATCAAAATGGCACTCCCACTGAGGCACCATAAACAATTGACGGATGGCCTGCTTTATGAGAAGGCAATCATGTTATCAGGTATTAGTATTCCAAAAAAACAATGTTTATTGATTTTCATTGAAGGAAACGCAACACAACAAAAGAATGACAATGATATCAAGAGATCCCACCTCCCTCCAGCATCCGATAACAAACTTGGCAGCAATGTGCTCACAGCCTGGACACTGCATAAATTAAAACGTAAGAGACCCACCATGACACAGTTGTCCATCTCATAATTTTGATGATTTATATTACATTTTCAAATATGTTCAGATTTTATGGACACCAGAACACACTCTAGAGCTAGATTCTGCTCCAACTAGGATACCCTGGCCTGTACGGGCCGGAAGGGCCACATCATACTGCCTCCTTATCGCACAAATTCTTCTATTACTGTCAAGGAGCCGATTGTCACCCACACCGCGGTGAAAGACGCCAACGCAGTAATCGTGTGACACTATCTGCCATGGGTAAGACTTTACATGCAACGCTGATTGTCTTTTGCCCGCATTACCCACTGTCCCATAGGCTGGCTAATAACCGTGCTGATGTAATATTGAGGCCATTTCCCTATTTCTGCTGGTCTTGAAATAACTGTACATAGAAGGTTTCATTTTCTACTCAACTTGAGTACACGTACTGTACCCGTGGCATCTAAGTATTTTAACGCTAAGGAATTGCAGGGCTAATGTATTTTATACCGGCTCCATAAGATTTAGGGTGTTTAGAACGGCCGCGCCTCGCACTGTACTGCATGTTACTGTACTGCATATTACTACTTCGCTCTCCACCAACAACCAAGGTTGTACCACACCCTCGTTTCCTATTGCCCCGGAACGTTTCAAAATGCATACTGATTGCCCAATATTGCTTTATTCCTAGTTTTGATCTATAGATGAGCACTCTAGAACTGCCCATTGTTTTTTTTTATAGTTTCTATACTGATACTATTATACCACCTCACAATGCTATCCCCATTCTTGCATTAAAGCCTTGATGAATGCAGTATTGAATGTTAACTTAGCCAGCGTTGAAACCTGAACTATCAGACTACCACACTTAGACAAAGTTGCTTCCATTACACTCAAATCATGTACTTGAAAGCTTCATGGATCTCAGCCATAACTCTTGCTGCCTGTGCCTTTTGCTTGCAACCGCAAAATAATCCTGCTGCTAACTTTTTGACTCTACCCTTGTTGCTCACGGCCGATAACACAACGACTGCCAGAATGGCTTAACCCCATTCTTACCAGATCTCGACCTCTACCTCGCTTTGATCAGATCAGACCCATGGATTTCTTACTTCCATTGTTTTCTACATTGGAGAAACCCAAATCAGCAGTAAAAAATGACACTCCACCAATGTACTCTATGACCCCTTCCCAGTGGATTCATCGCTTTGCTAACAGACCCAAGCTCAATCAACCCTGCCCTACAGTATCAGAAATCAGAGGCTGGGATCCAGGATTAAATACTCTCCACTACCCACCCCGCCTGTAAATAACTTATTGAATGTACAAACATCCCTTAAAACGACCTCTCAAGTCAAACTTAAACCTAAGACCATTGAAAAAACCAAACCTAAAACAGACACTCTCATCCAGGGTATACCTAAATCACAACCTACTCCTCCTGACCTACAGACTAAGACTAAGAAATTGGCTATGATTAAGGGGCACTTATCAATGCCAGATCATTGGTTGCCCATGCTACTGATATCGCTGACCTTCTAGCCAAGACCTGGCTTCACCCAGCAGCTGGACCCACCTTATCCTTAGTGATTCCCGAGAACTACTCTATACTCAGACTAGATAGAGAAACCTCTAGAGGAGGAGGCATTGTCTTTGTCGCCAAAATTAATCTAGGCTTAAGGATCACCCAACATCCACTGTTCCTATCAGGTGAACTCTTGTCAGTAAAACTCCCATTAACTGCTTCTCGTACTATTACTATGCACCTAGTCTATAGACCACCTGGCCCCATCTCCACGTTTGATGAAGAAATCAATGCCTTACTCACCACTGTGGGCTACATTGACCCACTAAACAGAATTTCTCCATAACCAAGCTGCGCTTCAGTAGAAACAGCAAAATGGCTTGCTGGCTCCAGTGAGCACCATTACACCAAAACTGCATTTTACAGCAACAAAAAGATGGCTGCAATGTTTTGCCAAGCGCCATTGGGCAAGATGGAACAGGAAGCACCCCGATAAAGGCTACTAGGGTGTGTTCTTGCTCGTCTTAAAGAAATTGAGTGAAAAAGCAACGCTGCTTTGCTGCAAGCCCAAAATTCCCATTGAAAAAGGGAATATGTCACCTCTGAAATGATGCCGCTCTGATGCTATTTTTCCCTGTTTTCACCAAACTGATTTAATCAAAAAGACCCTGTCACGCCCAGCCATATTCACATTGTGCCCCATCAGAAAAGAGCCTTATTCCTGAATCACAGGCTGTGCCAGCCAAATATGAGAAAATCAACAAAAGCTTTCCTTCAGCTACACGGGAAACGCTTAAATTGTGCTACACAATGTCAAATATCACTGTTTAAAAAGAAAATCAGAGCTTTCTGTGCACATGTCAATTTCATGGAGACCTTTGCTTGGTACAGACTGTTGTCAAAAACAAGCTGTCTAATAGCTACAGAACCATATTGGAAAGGCAGATGCAAAAACCGAATTTGAAAAAATATGCCTGCTTTCACCACATGTGTCAAAATCGGCCTTTGAAAATGAATGACGAAAATGCCTGTTGGAAGGTACTATGTTGAACAAAAACTTCTTTCTGCCTAGCAATGTGAAAGGGGTTTGTGCTGTGAAAATACATGTATGGGATGGTTCTGTTCAGAAGGTTTTCTTCCAATTCAGAGCAAAAATAAATAAAATTAAATCGAACTGCAGTGGATGCATGGGGGGATGTCAGCCCAAAAAACAGGTTTCTGCTGAGAGGATACCAGAAACAAAAGGCCCCTCGCAGTAGATACTGGCACACAAGTGATAATTGCTACTTGGGCCAGACTTTGGTCTGGGCTGAGCCCTCTGACAATAAAACTTCTAGGACACCAAAGTGCGAAGTGAAATATAACACCTATTCGTGACTTCCACCAGAAGCTTCAAGGGATATCACTGTGACAACCCTGGGGTGAGGGGGTAGCCTTGGAAAGGCATGCCCATACATGGAGAACAATACTGACATTTGCCTCCAAATTAATAAAAATGTTAAGACTTTCATCTTTGCCACAGGACTTTGCAAAAATGTAAAAATGTAGCAGTTAAAATGTGATTTTGTGGACTTTAATTTAAGACATTGTAGCTTCCCCTGCCACCTTGGGAATAGAAATGGCAGAGAATTGGGTATTATAAGGAAAGTATCCATGATGCCATTGCAAATTGTAATACTTACATGCCTAATGATAGTCCACACCCATGGATAAATGTATAGAATTTTAAGTAATATAATTCTCACTGAAAAGCACGAAAAACTGGTAGATGTGCGAAACAATGTCTCACAGATGGCTGAGTTGGACTGGAATGGTCTGCATAAAATATGTAACCTGTTTATGTAATTTGCTAAGCTACTTCAATTGTATAAATGTACCATTTGTGGCAAAATCGGATTTTAGCTAAAGTAACTGTGGGAGGTTTTGAACATAATAAAACTTGCATCATAAATCTGGCATCCTGCCCTTGAAATCCAACCAGCTGAGAGCGAGGCAGGGACTAGCACCCCTGACTAGTCCAGTGGTTTAGAGGTGTGTTTAGCTAAGCCTGCCCAGCCATATACTTCTATGATGTCACTATGCATTATAAATAAGAGTACATGACAGGACTCTAGACAGACACTCGCTCCCGTATTTCCTGCGCCCGTGTTCATGATCTCCATTCATCTTGCTGATTTCAGATTTTCCCTACAAGGCCAAAGCATTGCTGACCCTACTCCAGAGCCCACTGCAAAGCCCAAGCATAGCTGATTCCTACTCCAGCAAGGCCATTGATCCAGAAAACCCCCACTAATAACCCATTAACAAAAAGGGAAAAGTGGTGGTACCTTTTGCATCCTGAAATCAGACCGGCTTGCGGCCCACTAACTGCATGCCCGCTGCAATCGTGCCATCCAGCTGTCCATAGCGTCCGGTCACCAGACCTTGCCCAGCTGTCTTTTGTCAGGAGAGTCTGCTACCTGGTGACCCGAGCCCTGAAGACCAGAACCTGTTGGCTGTCCAAAAATCCCAAAAACTAAAAAGTGAACTGTGAGTATAATCCCCACCCCAAATAAATACATAGCTTACAATGCCTTGCCTTTGTCCTTATCCCATTCTCTAAGCAGTCATATTTATACCCTGCTAATTTGTTGAAACTGTTAGAATAATCTGTGTACCTGTCCTTGACTTTCTAAAGTGCTACAGCCATTTCTTTATTAATTTTGCTTTGTGTAGATCCTAAGCCCTTAGTCATATTTGAAGTGGTTTGCGCTTAGGGTTGGACGCTGGGGTGATAAGGCAGAAGTTGTGAATCAACCCTGGATCTTACTGCGTCCCTCTTTGGCGGCGTAGTCTGAATAGTCTAATTTAAAGTAAACCTGTTCTTGTCTCAACTGAAAACTGTCTCAAGCCTATTTCACGGCTTCATTTTACTAAACTTGACACTTTTCCTATCTTGCATATTTCATCCATTTTTTAGCTAGAGACCTCTTTTCACTTTTGTCTTGTCTCTGTGATAAATATCTTTCCCGCAGCCTACAAACCACACTCCAAATCAGAGTATTTCACCAGTTTTTATTAAAAATCATTTTGGTAATATAAAGCGGAAATTGAGAAAATTGAAAGTTTTCGAACATTTCATTTGGCTGCAGCCTGCTCTAAACGTTGCACTCATTTTCGAATTGTATGCCTTTTGCAGATCCATTGCCTTGTGATTGCCACTGATATAACATAAATGCTATTCTGATAAAACATATGTATATTATAATTTAACAACACATTAATTAATTATTTGTACAATTTGAGTGTTATTTTAGGCCTTTGCTAAGGGTTTAAAGTCTGTTTTTGCTTCTTATTCTGTGAGGGAAGGTTGGATTTTAATTCTGTTTTCTGCCTCTCATCCCGGACTACCTTTCTATCCACTCAGAATTTTATTATTTGTGGGTTGAGGGAAAATTGCAGGGGGAAACCTTAACTTGGGTGCTACCTATCCTAATCCCAAAAGTGTTCCTATTCACGTGTGCTTTGTATATGATCTTGGAGAAGGTTAATCAAGTGCATTGCTTCCATTTTCCTTGTAAATATCACCCCATTTGTGATTGCTGCCCCATATTAAAAATGGTATGATTTCTTTTGAATTTTAAAAATAAATAAATATTTTATTTTCACCAACCGGCCTGGTTCATGGTCCATTGTGACCCGAGGTATTCGAAAAAGGGGGTGTGATACGAGTTGCGTACCATCTCAAATTGAATTTGCATTAAATAAAGAGAAAGGCATTTCAATTGAGCGCTACATCCTAAGCTGAGACCAAGGTGTGTGAAATCCTTAACAAATCTGGGGGCTCATAGCCGGGATTGAGTTTGGTTGCCACCCTTGGCAGTCTAGCACAGCAGACTAACCTGCAAGGTAGTGATGCTTTGTGCAGTTGGAATACTGTGTTACATTGCCTCCCCAAAACAAATACTCTAAGTACCAGGCCTGTGTATAAAAGTAAAACTAAATCAATGCCAAGATAGACAGAAAGCAACAGAATACAGGTTACCCGTACATAAATAAATTAATTAATTAATAAAGAAAGAACACTTTCCAAAATGACTGTTGCAGTAGAGATAAATATGGCTAGGGAGCACCTTCTGCACAAGTTATTTGTCAGAGGTGAATGGCTGGAACAAGATGAAAAAGTCTGGCTTTAAGAAATAACACAACATGTCCCCGTCATGAACCTGGATATGTGCCAGGACGGTGGCCTATTACACCAAGCTTAGAGTGAATTATATATGACCCCAAAAATTAAAGAGGAGCAAATCAAAATTGTCACAATCGCAATCACAAACAGGTGGTGGCCAGGGAGTTAATCCCACCAATGGGACCCCTAACTCCCCTGATTATAAATGTCCCAGATACAAGGGCAACCAACCAATCTTGGGGTATGTATGGACTCCCCTAGCCCAAGGGGGGTGATCCAATCATGTAAATGCCGCCCCAGGAAACTTCCCTCCTAACTCCGCGACTCAAAGGGCCTGTCTGCATCTGCCTTGATCATTCCAACAGCCATCCTGGGCTGGCCAGGAGCCCCCCATCTCGTGGCACTATCAGGAGGTACGTGCGCACATCCGTGCTACTTGCTATCTGCGGGTGCATCCGAGCACCAGCACTCGAAGTAAGGCACTAATGCCCCTCTACTTCGTTTCACTTTCTTCACCGACATGCTACTGGCCGCATCTTCAAGGCAACGGTATCAGCAATTTGAAGATGGCCGCCACGTTGTCTACGAAGAGCACCTGAGCCTGTTCCCCGTGCCGAACAGCTGATTGGCCGCAAGCCAACACTTACCCCCGCATCGTAGACCGGAGGCGGAAGCCAGCCGCTCCTATCTAAGGGCCGCGACTCAAAGGGCCTGTCTGCGTCTGTCCGCGGCCGTACGCACCGTCGGCCAGACTCCCTGCCCGATTCCAGTTCACGAATCCATGTAAGAACATTGCCCCCTTTTCACTAAATAGTTAACCGTTTCAGACAGTGATACAAACTCCCCACCACTTCCTGGAACCAGATTTCCAAACACTCGCACTCCTCTATATTCTCTGCTCATTGCCCTGATCTATCACCAATTTTGAACACCTTACCTGATCTACTTGCCGCAACAAAGCCGCTAACTCCACTGTTATTAATGGTAAAGAAAGCCTTCTCTGGCTTGTACGAACATGTGGTACTATAGTCACGGCGAACCGTCATTGACCTAGACTCTGCACGCATCGTATACCATCTAGTGTAACTGAATGTGATGGTAACACAGACAGACTATTGGGATGCACTAATTAGTTTAATATAATACGCAGACATCTATTCACACTGCTAATGTACTGTAAATGTAAATGCACCCTCTTGGCTATATTTGCACCGCCACATGTTTTGAATCAAGGTAGTTATATATGGTCTTGCTCGCCATGATACCATTGTACCATTAACGGCCCCTGGTGAAGCCTATTACCAACTGGCCTTTACTTGCGTCTATTCAGCCCAGAGATGCAGTGCTACTTAGTATCACCAGCCCAGACTGCTACAGCCTCACCATTTTGCCTACAGTTGCCTATGTTTGTGTCGAACGTGCTATAGGTACACATGGACAAACTGCTACTACCAAACTTAGGTGCCTCTTACTGTATGCATCTTAGTCGCTGCTGGGATTGTCAAATTTAGGTGCACTCTGATGTATGTATTTTAGTCGCTACTGGGATTGTCAAATTTAGGTGCACTCTGATGTCTGCATTTAAGTCGCTACTGGGATTGTCAAATTTAGGTGCACTCTGATGTATGCATTTTAGTCGCTTCTGGGACTGTCAAATTTAGGTGCACTCTGATGTATACATTTTAGTCGCTGCTGGGACTGTCAAATTTAGGTGCACTCTGATGTATGCATTTTAGTCGCTGCTGGGATTGTCTAAACCAGGTGTACTCTGCTGTATGCATCTTAGTCGCAGCTGGGATTGCCAAATTTAGATGTCCCTTTGTTATCTGTCTCCCCTTTGCTCTCTGTCTCCCAACATGTGCACTACTAAGACTCGCCTTATATACACATTATGTACCTTACTCTGGACTATTCTAACCATCACCATAACAATGGCCCATACCAATTCCACACCTTGCAACTTGCAAGAGAGAAACACGCGACTTAGAGCGAGACTGGCATGTCTCTATGACCTCAAAAACAAAAGAACTAGACCATTAGGTTCTACTTTAACTCTAACTGCTTCCGACCCGAACCCTTTTGCCTTAGCGGCAGAAAGGCGCCTTAAAACACAAACTGACCTCTTCCATAACCAGAAGAGGCCCAACACTCCCAATCCTAGACTCATCCAAGAAAAAACTACAACACCTACCTCATCAGGAGCCCTTATCAATGCGAGGTCCCTCATAGCACACAATACGGAAATCGCTGACATACTTGCCATGGATAACCTAGATCTCCTCGCAATCAGTGAGACCTGGCTCCACGATGCCGCAGGTCCTGCACTTATGATTGCCATACCAGACAATTACAACATACTAAGAGTCGATTGGCCCAACTCTAGGGGACGTGGCCTGGCCATCATTGCCAAAACCAAGTAAGCTGTAAGACTTACCCCTCACCCAGAAATTACATCTTGCGAACTTCTCTCTGCTAAAATACCCATCTCAAACAACAGTACACTTACTGCCCTCCTGGTGTATAGACCTCCAGGCCCACTAGGTAACTTTGAGGAAGACTTATCCAGCCTCCTCATTAACAACATCAAAGATTCCAACCAGCTCCTTCTATTAGGTGACTTTAATTTGGGATTTAATGATGATGAGGACAAACAGGCCTCACCCAAAAAGTTTTAGCCCTTACACATATAAAAGGACGGACGCGAGATTGGATAGCCAACCGAAACTGTGCCACTACCATTTCTAATATTCTACCACAAACCTGGACCGACCACCACCTCATCTGCTTCTCATCAACTGTAGAGCCTCCTAAACTAAATAATCCGGAAATAGTACCACCTAAGCCAACCAGAAGAAAAACAGAAATTAGGACTGAAAAATTACTCCCACTTCTCCTACCAGATCTCACAGCCTGCGATATTAACTCTGACCCTAATACGCTAGTTGAGACATTCAACAACGCTATGTCCAAAGCCTTGGACATAATTGCCTCTATCAAACTATGTAAAAGTAAACGAGAATCTCATCTCAACTCATGGTTCACCCCTCACCTCAAAGAACTACGAATCCAAAAACGTAAACTCCAAGCTATCTGGAGGCACACACCTTCAGTTGAGAATAAAACACTACTCGACAACCTTGCTAAAAAATATAATAAGGAAATAATCCAAACCAAAAAAAACACATTTAATGAGGGAATTAGCAAAGCTAACTCTAATTCCAAAGAACTCTTTTCCATCCTCCGGGAAATGGAAAACCCAATTGCCCCCACAGATAATGTCCCTAAGGACAAACAATGGTGCACCAGCATCCAAAATGCCTTAGCTAATAAAATCACAACCCTACAAACCAAAATTGCAAAGAAGAAAGCATCCCTGAGCCCCACAAGAACCCATACCACCCACTTGACTGACGCACCCAGAACAGTCACCCAAAGCAACTACAAACCATTCAGATTTACCAACATATCCATTTTGGAAACTGAAAAGGTGATATAATCCCTGAAACCTTCCAACTGCCAAGGTGACAGCTGCCCAGCAGAAGTCATTAAGGACGCAGCAAGAGATTTAGCACCCTTCATCTCGAAACTAATTAATGCCTCCTTTAGATCCAGCACTGTACCCACAAACCTCAAAGAATCCTGGGTACTGCCCCTCCATAAAAAACAGTCCCTCTATCCAGCTATCCCTACCAATTACAGGCCCATCACCATTGCCCATTTCTCCTCAAAATTATCGATAGAGTAGCCTACCTCCAGATCCAAAACAATCTGGAGACGAACCAACTACTAGGATCACGCCAATCTGGATTCAGACCATTACATGGTACTGAAACGGCCCTAATCGACCTTAAGACGCAAATCGATGAGTTGAAGGATAAAGGTAAAACAGCTATGCTCCTCCTCCTTGACTTATCGGCTGCCTTTGACCTGGTGGACCATGTAGCGTTATGCAACCACCTAGCGTCTGCCGCCTATTTCTCAAGTGAAGCTATAGCCTGGGTACAATCCTTCCTAGCCAACCATACGATGAGAGTGTTCTCCCCTTTAGCCTCAGGGGACCCAATACAAATCACCTGTGGTGTCCCACAAGGTTCATGTGTCTCCCCCACAATGTATAACATCTTCACTAAGCCACTCTTCGACAAACTGGACGGACTGGGAGTAACTTATACTTACTATGCGGACAACATGCAGATCCTCATACCACTATCTGGCAACGTTGTCAAAGACACAGCTTTAGTAAACAAGATTTACCTCCTCATTCAGGCCTCTGCCTGAATGATGACAAAACAGAGATACTGATCCTGGGTTCCGACTCTAACCTCAAAAAACTTAGCCCTAATTATCTCGCCTTCAACATAGATGGCAATATAATTAAAGTGGCAACCGAGGTAAAAACACTAGGTTTCTACCTCGACTCCACATTATCTCTCAAAAAACAAGTCTATTCTCTAGCTTCCTCCACAGCTTACACCTGCAAATTAATCAGAGCCTTCAGACCCTACCTTTCCAAAACCAATTGTATCACACTAGCCAATGCCTTAGTAATCTCTAAACTGGACTGCTGCAACGCCCTTTATGCGGGCGCCAGTAAAACTGTCATACACAAAATGCAAATACTGCAGAACAATGCTCTTAGAGCAGCCCTGGACATACCCCGCAGAGCACACATATCCAACATTAGGAAAGACCATCATTGGTTAAAAATCAGTAACAGAGTTCTCCTCAAGACGATATCTCTTACCCATAAAGGACTGACCAATACTGCGCCCCCTTATATCTCTTCCAGACTGACCAGAAAATCCTCTACTCACCACATTAGAGCCTCTAACCACCTCCTACTTGAAACTCCCAGGTTCAGACTTACTAAAGCGGGTGGAGCAAGCTTCCCTGTTAGAGCAGCCCGTGCCTGGAATGCACTCCCTACTGCACTGAGAGCCAACCTACCTTACACCAGATTTAGATGCAACGTGAAAAGATGGCTCTGGACTAATGACGACCTACAAACTGATCCCCTACGCTAGGCCCGGATCAATTATCACATATAATTACCATGAAACTTCTGAAACCAGACAATAGACTATCTCACTGCCCCTTGTAATGTGAGGGACCCACATCTTGTATTTTTTTGTATATTTGTATCGCAAATACGTTAATAACACATGTATTGCATCTTCTGTATGTATCCTCTGTATGTAACCTAAGCTTATGCATTCTTGTGACTGCTGCTCCTGGCTACCCCTGGGTTTGGAGCGCATTATCAAATAATAAACTAAACTAAACTAAACTAAACTAAACTAAACTTCCCTCGGGGGGGCAGTAATCCCCCAAATGCTGGGTTAAGTTTCTTTCCCCAGTACCCACAAAACCCCAACCTGCAGGACAACCCTCCTTTCTTTACCCGCTTTCTGGAGCCCAGACGGGAGAAGGGATAGTTACCCTTCCCGTGATCCACCTACATTTGAACAGACACCCTCGTACCAGCCGGATCAGGTGTCGTCCCAAGTGGAGCGCCAGGTCCAGAACCTTACCCAGGATCTGAGTCACATGTTGAGGGTTCAACAGAACCCTCAGATGAACTTCGCGGCTCAGAACCCCACAAACTAAGGGTCTGGCACCCAAGAACAATGACAGGGAGAGAATCCTGACAACTCACCGGTTCCAGAGGGTTGTAAAGCCCTAACGGAAGCTTCCTTCCTCACTCGTGAAAAGCCCCTGGACACAAAGGAACCGGAACAAATATCTCTTGCCCCCTGTTAAGACGGATTTCTGAACTCTGTCCTGGTGGCGCAGAAGTTCAGAAGGCCAACCTAATTACTTGGAACAGGGTAACCTCTGGACAAGCCAGACCAATCAAGGTAGCGATCGCGGCGGTCAAGACTAGGTCTCAAGAGGGGTGAGGGTGACTGAAAGCCCGCAATGAGCACACAAAGCAAGAGCGCTTACAAACTACTCCAAACAGTTGTTATATCAAAAATAGATACACATTTATTTTAAGGCCTTTAAAACAATGACCGTAGCGAGAAAATCACAATATCACAATATTAAATCAACACATACCATATCAACACAATATATATACAAATACACAGTCGCAAGCGTTTAAAGCACGAAATATGTAGTCCACCTGAAAGGAAAGGAAAACAGGCAGTGCGATAACGCTTTAGACTCAGTTCGCCTTCAGAGGCACCTAACTAGATGGAAGTCCGAGCCCTGCGAAGAGTGGAGCCTTGTGCTCAAAGTACCTGCCACGCCGGTGCCAACGGGCAAAAGGGGAAGCTCTTCGGAGGAAGTCAGGCAGTTCGGGTTAGTGCACAGCAGAAGGAGAACAGGTTCCGCAACTCAAGCGCAGCCTCCACAGCGGGCAGAAGCAGAGCGCGAGTACGTCCAAAAGGGTGCTGTTTTTACACAGCAGGGAAAAGCAATGGGATACTGCAGGAGGGCGACCAGATCCTAGCTAAACTACTCACCGGTCCCCGAAGCAAGCAGACCCAGGCTTCTCCACGTTAGTTTCAGCAGCTGGCAGGTTCAGAAGAGCAGGGAACGCCTCGTAGTCGTGTAGAGCAAAAAGACGTCCCAATCGACGAAACCAGCACAGTTTGTTGCCGCAGCAGGACAACGGAGCGGCCGTGTGTATTCAAGCCAAATGTACACTCCTCCCTTCAGACTTGGGAACGCCAAGTGTACGAAGCGTGGGAGAGTGACAAGGACTCGAAATACAACACAACCTGGCGGCGGTTACAGAGCAGGACTCCCTTGTAAGCTGGTCAGTCAACTGGATGGCCCAGAGACACTTCCGAAGGCTTACTTGGCAGGAGTTGATGAAGTCGCCGGGAATAGCTGTTCCTGCTATTCCAAAGGTCGAAGCACCAGTACAGGCCTTCTGGTTCGATCAAAGGAGGAAAGGGTTTCACAGGACGACAGCAGTGCAAAGGAGGATTCCTTCAGCGGGTCACCAGCGATTCCTCGGTCAGCCTCTTGGTTGCAGGATACTTGGCTCCTGTATTCCTTCGTTCGTGAGAACTCAGGAGATCGACATGGTAGTGGTGTTTCCAGCTCCCTCTTATCCACGGTTCCCTTCGCGCCAAAACGGAGGGGAGCCAATGGGAGATCCGCACACCAACACACATACCATACGTGGACCAATCACGGACCACAGTGGTCCCAGGCATTCACACCACCCCAGACTCTCTGGCACCCAGGATGTGTATTGGGACCAGACATCCCAGCCCACACCCTGGAGGCACACAAACGACATGTAGAAGCCCGCGAAAGCAACCACGTTTCGCGGGAAAGTACATGCCCAAATAAGGAAGGCCCCGGGTCGCCCGACCTGGGGAAGGTGAAGGGAGCAAGACGGTCAGTGGACAAGACAAAGGAGCCTCGTGGTCTGGCCATTTTGGGAGCCAGGCCACCATTTTGGGTTCAGTGCTAAAAACGTGCTCAGAACGCCAAAAGGAGCTCAAAATAAACAAAACGATCGCTGCCACCATTCCAGTCCCTGAATGACTTGCACCGATCAAAATACCATCCTAAAAGAGTATCTAGGGCCTGTAGAAGGCTAGAGACCCAAGAGAGCTGTAACGTAGCTTACAGTGCCCTCTTGTGTCATGTTGCACTAAAGCCGCAACACGATAAAAGAAACTACGGGAAACAGCGTTCCCCGGTACTGACTGTCTTAGGGGCATGTCAGTTTCCCCGTAAGAAAAGGAGCGAAAGCCCAGAGGAGTGCGGCAGAAGGCTGCACTTCTCTGGCAAAGTCAAGAACAAGGTGAAAAACAACAGCAAAAAGTTTAGGGGTTGCCACATGGAAGGAAAATTACTTACAATTACGAAATCTTTCCTAACACTCGCCCCTCCCAGACTATGGACAGGGGGAACTAATCCACCCCTGGATGAGTCTCTTGTTCAGGTCGGTAAAACATTCTGGACAACCCATCAGCATTGCTATGTTGGACACCTGGCCTATGCTCAATGGTGAAGTCGAAGCCTAGTAGACTTATGGACCACCTAAGCAACTTTGGATTCTCCCCCTTCATGTTCATTAGCCACTTTAACGGCTTATGGTCAGTCTGCACAGTGAAGTGGGTCCCATAGAGGTAGGGCCTCAGCTTCCTTAGGGCCCACACAACAGAGAAACATTCTTTCTCTACCGTGGACCATCTGAGCTCTCTGTCCTTAAGCTGGCGACTAATAAAACCGATAGGGTGTTCCTTACCCTTCTCATCTACTTGTGATAGTACAGCTCCTATCCCAGTGTCAGAGGCATCCGTCTGCACGATAAAAGGTCTTTGATAATCAGGGGCCCTAAGGACAGGGGCCTGGCACAAGGAGTCTTTTAAGCCATTGAAGGCCTTCTCACACTCGTCGGTCCAAGTTACCTTCTTGGGCTTCTTCGGAGTTGTGAGGGCAGTCAGAGGGGCAGCTATGGTGCCATAGTCTGCCACAAAATTGCGGTAATACCCTGTGAGTCCTAAAAAGGCTCTCACTTGGGTTTGCGTAGTGGGGGTAGGCCAGTCTTGTACTGCTTGTACTTTACTGGGTAGAGGCTGTATCCTCCCTCCACCTACTTCATGTCCAAGGTAAACCACTGAGCCTTGTCCAATCTGGCATTTACTAGCCTTTATGGTCAAGTGGGCTTTCTGAAGAGCCTGGAGCACAATCCTGAGGTGTTTCACATGGTCTTCCCAGGTGGCACTGAAAACTGCTATATCGTCCAGATATGCAAGGCAGAATTCGTCCAACCCATTCAACACATGATTCACAAGCCTCTGGAAAGTGGCAGGTGCATTCTTCAACCCGAACGGCATTACCCGGAATTGGTAAAGGCCGTCTGGAGTAGAAAATGCTGTCTTCTCCTTGGCATGTTCTGCTAAAGCTATTTGCCAATAGCCAGCAGTGAGGTCAAACGTGCTGAGGTACTTGGAGGCACCCAAAGTATCCACCAGCTCATCTGTTCGAGGCAAGGGGTGTGCATCTGTCTTGGTGACAGCATTCAGAGCCCTGTAATCCACGCAGAACCTCAATTCAGAAGTGCCTGCTTTTGGAACCAACACCACAGGACTGGACCAAGGACTACTAGAGGGTTCAATCACCCCAAGGTCTAACATCTTGTTGACCTCGGTCTTAATATAAGACCGTACTTTGTCTGACATCCTGTATCCCCTACTTTTGGTAGGTGCACTGTCTCCTGTGTCAATGTTATGTTTGCACCAAGGTGTCAAACCAGGGGACTGTGAAAACAGGGGGGAAAACTGCCTAAGCAAACTTTTCACCTCAGCCTGCTGATCAGAAGTCAGGTGAGGGGCCACCCGGACACCCTCACAGGAGCTATCTGAAGGACCGCTCTGGAACAGGTCGGGGAGAGGTTCAGACTCCTCTTCCTCAACGTCTGAAGCCAGTAGCAGTGCTGCGATTTCGACTCTTGGGACGAAAGCCTTCAGCCTATTCACGTGAAACACTTTTGGAGCCTGTCCAGGCCTTCCAAGGTCCACTAAATAGTTAACCTCACCCAGGGGCTCCACCACTGTGTAAGGGCCTGACCATTTGTCCTGTAAAGCTCGAGGCCTTATTGGATTCATGATCAGGACTTGCTGACCAGGTGTAAAGTTGATGAGGGAAGCTTTCTGGTCGTACCAATGTTTCACCAGCGCTTGCCCTGCCTTCAATTTATCACTAGCCAAGCCCATCAGAAGTACCATCCGTTTTCTGAGCCCTAGCACATAATCAACTACATTGGTAGTAACAGGGGGAGTGGGCACCTCCCATCCCTCTTTGACGATGGCTAAGGGTCCCCGTACGGGATGACCGAACAGAAGTTCGAAGGGGCTGAAACCAACACCCTCCTGTGGTACCTCTCGGTAGGCAAACAGTAAGCATGGTAAAAGAAGATCCCATTTTCTTCTCTGAGGCTCCTCCAGAGCCCCAATCATGCTCTTTAACGTTCTGTTGAAACGTTCCACCAGACCATTGGTCTGGGGGTGGTATGCAGAAGAGAACTTGTAGGTAACCCCACATTCTTTCCACATAGCCTGCATATACTTCGACATAAAGTTGCTGCCACGATCTGACACAACTTCTTTAGGGAAGCCAACCCTAGTAAATATGCCGAGTAAAGCTTTTGCAACTGACTTGGCAGTTACAGTCTTCAATGGGATGGCCTCAGGATACCGGGTTGCATGGTCGACCAGCACCAGGATAAACCGGTTCATAGACATAATTTCGAATACAAAATATTCGAAAGTCAAAAAGTCGAAAAGAAAAAGTCGAAAAAAAAAATGTCGAATTTTTTTTTAATGACGTTTTTTTTTCGAAATGGGGGGTTCCCCCCCAACCCCCCTTTTTTTTATTTTTACCTATTTTTTTCACAAAAACTAAAGCCCAAAAAAAAATATCGAAAAAAAAAACAATTCGACATTTTTTTTTTCTCAACATTTTTGATTCGACTTTTTTGACTTTCGAAATTATGTTTTCGAAATTATGACTGGACACCGGATAAACCTATTGCCCGAGGATGTTTGCGGGTCAAGGGGACCAACGATGTCGATCCCTACCCTTTCAAATGGTACCCCCACAACTGGGAGCGGTACCAACGGAGCTTGGATTGTCGCGCCAACCTTACCAGACAACTGGCAGGAGGCACAACTCCTGCAGTGACTTTCTACTTGCACCCCCATCTTGGGCCAGTAGAAGTGCATGGATAACCTTTGCTTGGTCCTCTTCATACCAAGGTGACCAGCAAGGGGAACTTCATGCGCCAACTGCAGGACGAAGGGCCTAACAGCAAGGGGAACCACCAACCTCCTATGGTCTCCTTCTGTAGACTCTGTGGGCTCACTATACAGGAGTCCACCTTCCCAATAAATCCTATGCTTCCCAGGAGGTTCACCCTCAAGCTGGGAGCAGGCCTGTCTCCTTAGGCCTTCCAGAGATGGGCACTCACGTTGGCCTTTACTGAATTCGTCCCTATCAGGACCTCCTTCAACTAACAAGTCTTTTAGTTCAGGATGATCGTTGGGGTCGAATACTTCAGGCATCGCCACCTCCTCGTCAGGCCCGGGCGATTGACCAACTTCCTCCACCGCAGTGGTAGGCGAGCTCGGGGGAATATTCTCTTTCCCACGTTTTGACTTGTAGACTCCTTTCGCCTTGGGTTTCCCCTTCGGCTGGGGCGGCGTATTGGACTTGGCCAATGCTGCCCGTGCTTGAGACCGTGTGTAGGGTCTTTCGGCAGTGTCTCCTACGAGCCCTAAAGCTCTGAGATCATTACCCAATAAGACCTTTCCCGGGACGTTTCTCTGAATGCTCACTGGAATCCTGACTGCTGTACCATTTAAAGTAAGATTTACAGGTATTACTGGAAACATACGGAGGGGGCCGTCAGCCAACTTAGTGGGCATCAGAGTAGCTCTGGCAACTTCCTCTGAGTCTACCAAGGTAGAATCCACTACAGTGCGACTGCACCCACTATCCCTAAGAGCTAGAGTATCCACTCCATTGATCAGCACACTGTCTTTAAAGTAGTGCTTGGTATTATCCGGAATCCTAGCATACGCCTCTGCGACTTTAGGCTCCCAGGAACCCAGGGACACTAAAACTACCTCAGCCTCTATTCCGCTGGGAAATGAGTCTGAGGAGAAGGATGCTCCTGTAATCTCTTCTTCCTCGTAGGAGGAGAAGGCCAGATTAGCGGAGTGGACCCCCAAAGGTCTAACCTTACACCGGGGATCCCCCTTCACATGGTCAGTTGCTCCACAAGAAAAACAAGCCCCAGTGGGTCTGTTTACGTAGGGAGGCTTATTGTAACCAGAGTTCTGTTTCGGAGGCGGACCTCCACTACCCTGTGAGTTCTCTTGTGTCTTACCCTTGTTTTTCTTTTTGTGGCCCTTATGGGAAGAAGATTTAGCAGATTCCCCACCCTCCATATCTTTGGACTTTTTCCCTTCCTCCTGCTTACCAGGATGAGTTTTGTCCTTATGGGACACTCGATGTGACACCCATAAGTCTGCTGCAATGGCCAGCTTCTTAGGATCTATCTCCTTCGAATCGGCCAAATGCTGCTTAAGCTCCGGGGAAGAAGAAGCAAAAATATGTTCCAGCATGACAAGATTTATCATGCCTTCGAAGGTAGAAACCTTATAACCTTCGACCCAGCCAGTTAAGTTTTTCAAAGATTCAGCGACATAAGATACCCAAGTACCACCTTCCTTTTTCTTATACTCTCGAAAACGCTTTAAATATTGGGCCGGAGTCTTCCCAAACTTTAAAATGAGAGTTTGCTTTAACATTGCGAAATCAGCCCGCTCAGCCTTCGACATTTCCATAATGGCACTACAGCCAGAATGGGGCAGTCTACTGAGCAACCACGAAATCTTATCAGCATTGTCAACTTCTTGAACTTCGCATGCATACTCAAACGCATTCAGCCAGTCCATAATGTCATTCCTTCCTTCATACACACTGAGCAGATCTTTCGGAAACCGTGGATGAGAGGAAGCCCCAGACCCATGTCTAGGACCCTTGGATCCATTTGCAACCTGAAGCTTGCCCAGTTCCAACTGGTGATCCCTGTCTTTCTGTTTTTCTGCCTGTTCGATTTTTAGTTTGGCTATGGTGAATTCAAGCTCCTGCTGCCTAAACCGCAGCTCTTGCTTCTTGAATTCAAGCATAGCCTCCCCATCAACACTGGCAGAGGAAACATAAGACATCACATCCTCCCTGTCCTCGTGGTCGCGATGGATCAGTGCAGCGGCAGAACCGTCGGTTCTACCAGTGAGAGCGGCCCCACCACCTTCTGCACTGTCCTCAGAAGTTATAGCGTCAAGCTGTGCTTCTTGCCACGCCACGATTCTTTGGATCATTTCCAATTTAGTGCCTTGAGAGGAAACACCTCTCTCCGCACACATCTTTTTCAGCGTTTCTGATTTGGAAGCATTTAAAGTTAACAAAGTATTTGTTTCCATACTGTTTGATAGGGCTATGGCCTTTTTAAAGTTATACTACAACAATTCACTACGTGTACTGGTTGGAATAACCTGAAATGCCTTAGTTCGAGCGCAACACTGGATACCTTCAGTCGTATCCCACCGCTGTACACCAATTTGTTAAGACGGATTTCTGAACTCTGTCCTGGTGGCGCAGAAGTTCAGAAGGCCAACCTAATTACTTGGAACAGGGTAACCTCTGGACAAGCCAGACCAATCAAGGTAGCGATCGCGGCGGTCAAGACTAGGTCTCAAGAGGGGTGAGGGTGACTATAAGCCCGCAATGAGCACACAAAGCAAGAGCGCTTACAAACTACTCCAAACAGTTGTTATATCAAAAATAGATACACATTTATTTTAAGGCCTTTAAAACAATGACTGTAGCGAGAAAATCACAATATCACAATATTAAACCAACACATACCATATCAACACAATATATATACAAATACACAGTCGCAAGCGTTTAAAGCACGAAATATGTAGTCCACCTGAAAGGAAAGGAAAACAGGCAGTGCGATAACGCTTTAGACTCAGTTCGCCTTCAGAGGCACCTAACTAGATGGAAGTCCGAGCCCTGCGAAGAGTGGAGCCTTGTGCTCAAAGTACCTGCCACGCCGGTGCCAACGGGCAAAAGGGGAAGCTCTTCGGAGGAAGTCAGGCAGTTCGGGTTAGTGCACAGCAGAAGGAGAACAGGTTCCGCAACTCAAGCGCAGCCTCCACAGCGGGCAGAAGCAGAGCGTGAGTACGGCCAAAAGGGTGCTGTTTTTACACAGCAGGGAAAAGCAATGGGATACTGCAGGGGGGCGACCAGATCCTAGCTAAACTACTCACCGGTCCCCGAAGCAAGCAGACCCAGGCTTCTCCACGTTAGTTTCAGCAGCTTGCAGGTTCAGAAGAGCAGGGAACGCCTCGTAGTCGTGTAGAGCAAAAAGACGTCCCAATCGACGAAACCAGCACAGTTTGTTGCCGCAGCAGGACAACGGAGCGGCCGTGTGTATTCAAGCCAAATGTACACTCCTCCCTTCAGACTTGGGAACGCCAAGTGTACGAAGCGTGGGAGAGTGACAAGGACTCGAAATACAACACAACCTGGCGGCGGTTACAGAGCTGGACTCCCTTGTAAGATGGTCAGTCAACTGGATGGCCCAGAGACACTTCCGAAGGCTTACTTGGCAGGAGTTGATGAAGTCGCCGGGAATAGCTGTTCCTGCTATTCCAAAGGTCGAAGCACCAGTACAGGCCTTCTGGTTCGATCAAAGGAGGAAAGGGTTTCACAGGACGACAGCAGTGCAAAGGAGGATTCCTTCAGCGGGTCACCAGCGATTCCTCGGTCAGCCTCTTGGTTGCAGGATACTTGGCTCCTGTATTCCTTCGTTCGTGAGACCTCAGGAGATCGACATGGTAGTGGTGTTTCCAGCTCCCTCTTATCCACGGTTCCCTTCGCGCCAAAACGGAGGGGAGCCAATGGGAGATCCGCACACCAACACACATACCATACGTGGACCAATCACGGACCACGGTGGTCCCAGGCATTCACACCACCCCAGACTCTCTGGCACCCAGGATGTGTATTGGGACCAGACATCCCAGCCCACACCCTGGAGGCACACAAACGACATGTAGAAGCCCGCGAAAGCAACCACGTTTCGCGGGAAAGTACATGCCCAAATAAGGAAGGCCCCGGGTCGCCCGACCTGGGGAAGGTGAAGGGAGCAAGACGGTCAGTGGACAAGACAAAGGAGCCTCGTGGTCTGGCCATTTTGGGAGCCAGGCCACCATTTTGGGTTCAGTGCGAAAAACGTGCTCAGAACGCCAAAAGGAGCTCAAAATAAACAAAACGATCGCTGCCACCATTCCAGTCCCTGAATGACTTGCACCGATCAAAATACCATCCTAAAAGAGTATCTAGGGCCTGTAGAAGGCTAGAGACCCAAGAGAGCTGTAACTTAGCTTACAGTGCCCTCTTGTGTCATGTTGCACTAAAGCCGCAACACGATAAAAGAAACTACGGGAAACAGCGTTCCCCGGTACTGACTGTCTTAGGGGCATGTCAGTTTCCCCGTAAGAAAAGGAGCGAAAGCCCAGAGGAGTGCGGCAGAAGGCTGCACTTCTCTGGCAAAGTCAAGAACAAGGTGAAAAACAACAGCAAAAAGTTTAGGGGTTGCCACATGGAAGGAAAATTACTTACAATTACGAAATCTTTCCTAACACCCCCGAAAATCTGCAACCCAGGGAACAGAGAGTGGGTAGGAGAAATAAAGACAGTAAAAAGGCCCATTTTGTGGAGGAGGTTAGTGTCCTCCAGTTTGAAGGGAAGAATCCTTAGAGGATTCCGGCAAAAAAATCTTCTCCTTCAGGGACGGGGGAACTCCTCCCAAAGAAAAATGGGTCCCAAGAGATCTAAATGATGACTGAGTGGATGTGGGGGCTGATTCAGAATCGCCCCTTTCTGGAACCCCAGAATGAGCATCCAGAGAATCAAGTATTGAAAGAGGATTCCCAAACTTCCCGAATCAATTCTGGTGACTGCCCCCAAAAAGGGGGTGCAGCCCACAATCAGAAAAGAAGGAGCCCGAAACTCCCCAAATATCAGAATGCCAAATTTTGCTTTCAGATTCCCAAACTCCAACACAGAATTATGCCCAAACTACCCAAGTGTCGGAGTCTAAAATAAAGAAATTGACCACCCAGCTTGCCTGGAATGCCCATTACCTTTGCCCATTGGAGGAAAAAGAGGATAGATTCTATGCCCCGGTCCAAGTGCAGGTGCAATGTACATTTTCAGCGCTGGTGGACACTGGATCCCAAGCCACTCTTCTGTCAAAAAGGGCCGTTGATCAGCTAAATTTCAGGAAGAGGGAGAGATACCAAATCCCTCTCACCCCTCTTCCTGGACATCTCCAAAACTTCGACGGGAATGAAATTCCTGTCGAGGGGAGAGCAAATTTGAAAATAAAAATTGGGTGACACAAAGTGAAACACCCGGTTATAGTCGTGACTCCAGAGGACACACCCTGTCTACTAGGGAATGACATCCTGCACAGGTTGTCCCCCCTAATAGACTGTGTGAGCAAGGTCCTCTGGACTCAGATTAACAGGCCAATAAAATTTAAACAGAGTGTCAACCGTGTTAGTTTAAATGTTATGGTATGTTATGTTACCTGAACTTATAGAGCGCACGGTCGCCCAGAGGCATCATGGCGCTGGTGAGGAAGCTACTGACCATGAAGAACAGTGAAAAGCCAGAGAACTAGAATAGAGTGGTTTTCAGAAATTTCCTGAAGGCCAGATGGTTAGGTGTAGATTTGAGTGGCAGTGGGAGGGTGTTCCAAAGCTTGGCCGCAGCAATGGAGAAGGCTCTGCCGCCAAGTCTTTCCCGGTTATACCTGGGACTAAATGGCACATGCCACATGGTTGAACAAAAACCTGATCATATTGAGTTTCATTTCCAGAACAATCAAATACCAGACGTGACAGTAATTGCTGTAGGACAACAAACTAGTGATGGGAACTCCTCTACATTCCTGAAAATGAACCTTCCTTCCAGTTTCAAGTGGTATTCCACACTGGAAAGAAATACTTTAAAATTCTATACCAATTAACAATCAGAAAATCCCAATTCTATAGTCAAAAGTGATGAGAAACCAGCTCAAAGTTTAGCTGACATTCAGAAAATTAGAGAACGGTTGTTCATCCCTATTCAGTTAAATGAGGGGAAGGAGGCTGTTCTCGCCCGAGTGTGTGTGAACAACGGTAAGAGCTTCATCAGCGAAGCCATGTTCTGAAAGCTCCCAAAAGATCCAGCCATTCCCACATTTAAATTGATCAATAAGTGGGAAATGGGCCTGGAAACTCCCAATTCCAAACATCTCATGCCTAGCAGGTGTATGCTCAAAATTGCTATATGTAACAAAAGCATAGAACATAATTGTTGGGTCGTGCGAGATGTCCCTGCTTCATTCTATTTAGGCAGTGACATTCTCAATTGTTTTGCCATTCATTTGGACCTGAAACATTACAAAGCCTGGTCCCGACTAGAGGGAAATCCCATGGACTTTGATGATTCTGAAAAAGCATTTCGGTCAGCCCAATTGCTGACATATGCAGTTGAAATTCAAATTGGAGAGGAGGTCACCATCCCAGGATGGACCAGACTATTGCCACTTGAATAAGAAATTAAAAGTTGACAGAAACTGCAGAATCCTGATGCATATGTACATCTCAGCGCCCATCTCCAACAGCAGGGATTGGGGTTAAACCCAACGCCATTAGTCACTGTAGAACACAACACCATTCCAATATTGATGGATAACAGCCACCTTAGGAGTATCACTTTGGGCGCAGGCACCATTATTGGAATGGCAGTTGATGACCAACATTTTTCCATGGATCTAGGTAATGAACTTATAGGACCAATCCCCAATGACTGTTTTGACAATGATATTGACAAAACCTCCTCCTCCTCACCCCTCCCTCTCCCTCACAGTCCTACTGCACCTCTCTCCCTATTCCCCTCAGTATAATTGCTCTTCTTACTGTTTTGTTGGACTGATTCATAATTGTAATTTGCTTCTACCGTTATATTGTTTTATGTATCAAGTTGTTAATTGTGCAGCGTTTTGGTGTAAAGCGCTATATAAACAAATAAATACAAATACAAAATACAATGACCTACCACCAGACAGGATCTTCACCCGGCAACGGGGGAATTTCCTGGTGTACTCTCCCTGCCCTTACGGTGAGGAAGTGGTGACCTGTGACATCAGGCAGGATGAATGATCTTCCAGGTCCACAATGACAGCCTCTCCTACCTAAAACCCTCTGTCCAGGTCAATACTCTAACCAGGGACCTCTCCACCCAGCTGGAGGAGGCCACTGAGATAGCAAAACCAGAAGTCTTTCCAGGCTTCAGGCAAATGGTTGAAGAGCGAGTCAACCGAGCTGATGCCTGTGAGACTCCAGAGAGAAAGCAAATGTTGAAACAAGTGTTCTTAGATTTTCAAGATCTCTATGCGGTGGACTCGTATGACTGTGGTCGCACCGAAATCCACACTACAACAATTCCCACAGACCCTGGAATGACTCCAGTGTTTGTGAAGTAATACCGCTTGCCTCTAGCATCCATGGAGTCTCTGACGGAAATCATCAAAAACCTTGAGTCCCGTGGGATAATCTGTCCAGTCCACAGCACCTTTAATAATACGGTGCTGGGGATTTTAAAACCGAATGGCCAGTGGAGACTCTGTGCGGACCTGAATAAACGGGTCCACATGTCCTGATGACCTCTCCCCTACATTGTCCAGGGGCTGGCCCAGATCCAGGGGTCAAAGGTATACACTGCCATTGACCTGACCAATGGGTACTGGATCGTGCCTGTCAGTAGAGAGGACCAATACAAGCTGGGCTTTACCTTTGGGGGGCAGCATTACACATGGACCAGGACTCCCTTCGGGTACATCATGTCCGGCAATTAATTCAACATCTTCCTACATAAGGCCAAGTCCAACTTGAGTGAAAGGGGTAACCTGGCCTATGTGGATGATGTTCTGATAAAAAGATCAACTGTGCAGGAACACATAACGGAAATCCGTTATGTTCTGACACAGTTGAGGGTTGCCGGAGCAAACCTATCCTTCCAGAAGGCACAGTGGTGAGGAACCCGTGTCAACTTCTTGGGGCATTAGATAACTCCTGAGGGGCTCTGTTCCCAGGAAAAGAAAGTGGAAGCACTCCTAAAACTAAAAGACCCCACAACTCTGTGTGAGCTAAGAAGCCTCCTTGGACTGACTAATTATAGTAGGATGTTAATTGAGGATTAGGCAGAGGTCACAAGACCCCTGATCCATCTGTTGAAGGGGGGGTCAAGTGGGAGTGGGGTCCAGAACAAGCCAAGCAAGTAAAACAACACAAAAGAAGCCTCTCACAAGTACCTTGTCTAGCTTACCCTGTCAAAAACGAGGAGTTCTTCTTGGAGACAGGGTTTTCAAATACATGCTTGAATGCAGTATTATATCAAAAGCATGGCAAGGTCAATAAAGCCATCTCCTATGCAAGCAAGACTTTATCCTCTGTGGAGGAAAAATTCAACGATTGTGAGAAGGCACTCCTGGCAACGGTGTGGGCATTGAAAAATTACTGCCCGTCCATCCAGGGGGAACACATCATAATGGAGACTCCACACCAGCATTTGCAATACCTCCAAAGTGACAGAATCTGGCCCGGAAATGTGAGTAATTACTTCCTGGATTCTGTCAATGCACGGCTTTCCTGTGGAGGTCAGATATGGCCAAAACAAGAAGAGTCCCCCTCGCGCAAGGTCTGGCTGACTTGCATGATTGTGCCAGAGAAAACTGTCTCGAGGACGAAAGTCTTAAAACCAAGGACAACATGGAGGCGTACCTGAATTCCCAGCACAAAGTCTATGAAGAAGACAAATGCGAGGCAATGCCCACAGTTCATGTTGACGGGTGCTCCTAAAGGAACTGGTGGCCAGCGTTGGGAATGCCTGGGTGAATGATGCCCTGCAACTCTCCACTGGGTACAGGTGGAAAAGTTGATGGAAGTTCACCAGGCCATCCTCACTGCCGTCCAACACCGACTCCACAAACTGGTCATAATCACTGATTCAGATTATGCCGGAATGGGTTCGTGGAGCACTTGGTTAATTGGAAAACCAGAGGCATGCTATGTGCTAACAACAAACAGCTTAAACATGGCAAGCTAATCTAAAATATTGATGATCTGGTCACCTCTAGTGGGATGATCATATATTGGAAAAATATTAAGGGTCATTCCAGAATAGAGCTGCCAAAGCTGGGAACGACCTAGCTGATCAGTTGGCTAAAACCGGAGCCATCCAGGGGGATTTTCTTGAGATGTAGTCCCTGTTGGGGGGAAATCCAGAACACTGCTATCACTAGGTCCCAGACAAATGCTCACAATGAACTCTCAACTGCACAATGGAGTAAGAAGACCCCCGATGCTGAGTTAATCATGGCACAAAAAGGGGATCCGATTATTGGTAAAGTTTATCAACACATTGAGGACCCTGAGAACTTTCCCCCAACGGATATCGATTACATTGGGAAAGAGGACCTTATGGTGTTGGTGAAATGTCCAAGAATTTTCCGAAACCAAAATGGTTTGTTGGTAAGGAGATCCATATCTGGCTGTGACTAGTGGGTGGTCCCTACCTCATTTCAAAGCCTGATGCTAAGTCACGCCCATGACGCGGCCAGGCCAGAGCCGGGGGTCTGGGGTCCTAATGAGGAAAGTCTGGTTGCTTTCTAAAGTTTGTAGTGCAAGGCGTTGTGCTGCTGACAAATTGTTTTTGAATGATATGTTCTTATTGAAGGTTTTATGGAGTTCCAAAATTATCCGATTTTCAGCGGCATTTAGCACTTCACCTCGGCATCAGTATTAAATAATGTCGCTGACATGCCACCACGGCCCCTAGCTGCCGTTTCTAAAAAACTTTTAAATATTCTGATTCATTTAGCGCTTGGCCTCTGACGCTTGCAGACTGCCAACCCAGACAAATCAGTGACTGGAACACATCTCTCTACGACCAGGCGAAAAATCGTTCGCTCATGGTAGGTCGCCATTTTGCAGTTTTTAAAAAATTTGCTTGACACCATTCCTAGAACTAACACAGTCCCCTATGTTCCTTAGGTGGACACCCATGTTTCAACATCGACCTGACTTTAACCACTTGTCCTGATGACCGTCCGGTAACATCTCAGCAGCGCTGTCCCAACCTAAACAGCCACTGCCACCAGCAATTAAATACCGGACCAGAAACACAAACATCGTGTGTCGACGATGCCAGACAAT
The DNA here is from genome assembly GCF_040938575.1 of Ambystoma mexicanum. Taxonomy (NCBI): domain Eukaryota; kingdom Metazoa; phylum Chordata; class Amphibia; order Caudata; family Ambystomatidae; genus Ambystoma; species Ambystoma mexicanum. The sequence continues at coordinate 353,512,266 of NC_090921.1, forward strand.
GTCAAATGTATTGCCACTTTTAACAATACATAGGAAAAATAATGTTAAACCATGTCAATGTATTGTAACTTGAAACAATACAAAAAACTTACACTGTTAATCACTATGCTTACTAATCCACAAGTATTGTCGATTACTATGTGTCTAGTAATGCTATTTTTCGTTTCCCAGCACCGTGGCGCAGTGTGTTAAACTGTTTTTGTTCTTTGTTAATGTAAAATAAACAAAACCCCCCTTTTTTTGTTACTCTCCACAATCTTGGGTTTTTGTTCTTTGTCCTCTTTGAGTTAGTATTTACCTAGCTCCACTGCAAAATATGGTGACCCCATGTCACGCCTTTGGTCAGGGTAGCTTTTGACTCTCCCCCCCTTTCTCTCTATACCGTTTACCCTCCTGAGTCAAGCCCCCATCAAAAAAGAGGGTCCGCCCTATTATTATTACCTCCCTTCGGACAACCCCCTGGTTGTTGGGCAACATGAATTTGTAAAGACATTAAATGGAGAACTTTAACATAGTGAGTTTCTCCGACGATTTATACAAAAACCTTTTAGAAACTCCATCACTTCTAGGTGTAACTACAACACCAGTCGCCCCGGTCAAAGATCCGGCACTTAACGACTTGGACATCCTGCTACAAAAAAAGAAAAAACGTATCCGTACAGAGTCTCACGGCCAATTAATGCTTGAATATCTAAAAACTGGTGTCATCCCAGAAGGCCTACAGGTCAAGAACATACCCCGCGTTTTTTTAGACAACCCACGCTTCATGAAACAATTTAGTGGTGTTGGGAACAAATGTTCACGCGATTGGATAATTCTAGTCATCAAGACAGCGAAGAAGAAACAAAGGCACAAAACGAAGAACTTTCAGCCTTAGAAGACAAAATCAAAAAAGACTCTGTGATTCCAGACATAAAGATTCAACTTGATAAAATTGTAACGCTCACCTGATTCCCGTAGAGGCGCCGGTCTTGACTGGGCGTATACCGTATCTTCAAAGGTGATGTGTAACACGCGGCTGGCTCTTTGGGCTGGACCTCTGTGCACTGTATGTCTGACTCGAAGGGTAAGATGTCTGCAGATAGAAAATATGGGATTAAGGAACTGGGTTATTGAATGTCTCTCTCTTCTTCCCTTTCTCTTCTCCTGTAGAACCCCAAAGGTTAACGCTCTCACCTTAGGTAAGTGAACGCCGTGCTCTCCATCTGCCTCGGGGCAGGGTGCTGTAACCAGTTTCTTCACTGGATAAGGGGAGCAGGCCTCTTGACTTCAGAGGACTGCTGTCCGTCGTTTACTGCACGAACGGTAAGTTTCAAGTAATTCTAATGTCTTTAAAGTCTTTAGTAATGATGTCTCTTGTTTTGCAGGGTTCCGGCGATGGCGGATGACGGGCTGAAGTGAGTTGAAGATGGAGCCCGTGTGATGAATAGAAGCGCCTGGAAGCACGTAAGTAAGCGCTTGTTGCCTGCTTCACGATGCGCTCTAACTGTCTTTTTATTTTGCAGGTACAAGTTCGGAGCGGCTACAGGGTGCCGGAATACCCACTGGGTTAGATGTGGAAAGGAGTAATGGCACGTGAGTATTAAAGTTCCCCAATGATTTAAACGCACCTTGTTTTGTCTTTCAGATGCGGGATGCAGCGCCGAAGGCCTCCGGAGCGTGCGAAGAGTTGGTAAGCTTTTGTCTTTCAGATGCCGGAATGCAGTGTGAAGACCTCCGGAGCGCACGAAGAGTAGGTAAGCCTTTGTCTTTCAGATGCCGGAATGCAGCGCGAGGCGTTGGTGACAGCCGATGGACCAGGTAAGTGAAGAGCTGTCACTGAAGACCGTAATGCTAACCTGTTCTTTCTTGTCTTTATAGGTGTTGCTGAAGACTGGATTCAGGATGGTAAGCCTTTTTCCTTAGGCCCAGGATCAGATGCAGAAGACACGATGAGCGTTCTGCTGCAGAGGATGCAGAATAACGCAAAGCAAGATTCATCCATCGGGTGTGGTTTAAATAGCCTCCTGTAGTGCTTAGGTATCTCCTTCCACAGCCACGCCTAGCTAAGAAAAGAGTTCCTGCTTTCCAGAAGAGTTCCAGTGTTCTGAATCTAGGGAGTGGCTCCTGCCCCACCCAACAGGAAAAGTAGTTCCAAACAGAAGAGGATCAGAGGCTCAACTGGCAGGCAAGTAAGCAGCATGGTCTGCTGCAGGTAAGTCCACCCAAGCATTATGAGCCCGGCGCTTCCAGTGCTGGGACTGGGCATATTTATGAGCCTGGTGCCACTGGCACCAGGACTGGGTCCAAAAGGTCCCAATTGGGACTGGTTGGCACTCGGAACCTGGGTTATGGATCTGCTTCCAAGGGAGTTGGGAAAACCCTGACCTTTTGGAAGCAGAGATCATGACAAAAATTGAAGAAGAAATCAAAAAATTCCAGAAATTCACCATCGATAAAAAACTGTGGAAACTGCAAATAGACATAAAAAACTACAAGGAAGAGAGGACATACCCTTACCTGGTACCCGGGTTCTATAACCAACTTAACACCAATGCATCAAGACAGAATCCCCGAAGACAACAAAGAAAGACATATGTGACCTTTTCCAATAGTTCTAACAGTAGTGACTCTGACTCAACAACTGGTGGACAAGCGAACCCTCAACAGGCATCAAGTTTTCAAGGGAGAGGACAACGAGGCAGACCTCGCTACCAAGGCCTACACTCGATGAGAACACGACAATGGTTTCCACCACAACAGACATGGTGATCCCCATTTTAAATCTTAGTGACCACATTTTGTCTACCAACGAAATCGAAGTCCTAACAAAAGGTCTGAGTTTTGTACCAACTGCCAAAGCCAATCTCTTCACAACTGAAGTTGAACTACGAAAGTTTTTTCGCACGATCCGCCTTCAATATCTTTTCAGAGACAGCCCAGAGAAAGAACCCCCAACAACCACATGCTTAAAACCACCTTCAACTTTCACTCCCCTTGCCTCCATGGTTTGTCCGGAGATTTTAGCCTTTGAAAATCGGATAATTTTGGAACTCCATAAAACCTTCAATAAGAACATACGCTTCAAAAACAATTTGTCAGCAGCACAACGCCTTGCACTACAAACTTTAGAAAGCAACCAGACTTTCTTTCCTCATTAAGCCTGCAGATAAGGGAGGTGGCATAGTCCTCTGGAGTCATACCTTATATGACGAAGAAGTCACTCGACAACTCTCCAATACAAGATTCTATAAACAGCTACCCATTAACCCGACATCCAGGATCCTATCAGAAATCACAAGTCTCATGATTCATGCACACGAGGAGGGTTGGATAGATGCAGACGAGAAGGCTTTTCTAGTAAACCAACATCCCACCATCCCTGCATTCCATCTACTCCCCAAAATCCATAAAAACCAAACCAATCCACCAGGAAGACCTATCGTGGCTGGTATAAGTTCAGTACTGGAACCTTTATCTATCTATATAGACCATTTCCTGAGACCTTTCATCAGCAAGATGCCATCCTATATACAAGACACCACAGCTATGATCAAGATATTGGACACTATACAAACAGAACCAAATAACCTACTAGTTACACTTGACGTAGAATCTCTCTACACAAGCATACCACAGCTGGAATGTCTAGAAGTTCTGAAAACTTATTTGGATGCAAGGACGATACTGGAACCCCCAACAGCATTTCCTTTAGAATGTACCCGATTAGCGCTTATGGAAAACTATTTCATCTACAGACAGACCTTCTACCAACAATGTCATGGAAAAAGTATGGGGGCCACGTTTGCCCCAGATGTAGCAAATCTCTTTATGGACGCTTTTGAGAAAGATTTCATCTATAACAATGCTAACCCATTTAAACCATCTATCGGCAGTTGGTTTAGGTACATTGACAATGTTTTCATGGTATGGAAAGGGACAGAAGAAGACCTCCTTCCCTTCTTACAATTGCTCAATTCACAGAACAGATGCATACAATTCACCATCAATCACATCAAAACTACTATACCCTTTCTCGATTTAGACATCTACAAATCCGAAGGAAACTCTCTAGCCACGACACTCTACCATAAACCTACATCCAAAAATACCCTTCTAGAATATTCTAGCTTTCACCCATCTGGACTAAAAATGAATCTTCCATATGGCCAATTTTTAAGGATAAGGAGAAACTGTACCACCCAAAGTGAATATGAGTCAAAAAGTAAAGAACTAGCAATTCGCCTAAAAGAAAGAGGATACCCGAAACATCTAATTCGTCAAGCCCGCTAACGCGTGAAAAATACCAACCGCGAATCTTGCCTAACATCAAAGAGAAGAGATCAGTCCACAACCAAGATGACCTGTGTAACCACTTTTACACCTTTGAGCAACAACATTAGGAAAGTGATCCTAAAACATTGGGATAAACTACAGACTGATTCTTTCAACCCTGAAAAACCCTGCTTCGCCTTCAAAAGAAGCCGTAAGCTTAAAGACCTCCTTGTACATACGTACACAGAAATCGAAACATCTAACCAACAAACAACTCTGTGGAATTTACCCACGGTAAAAGGACACTTCAAATGCGGGTCTTGCTCTGTCTGCTCATTGACAGCAAATCTAAAAGAAATCACTCTCAAAGGGAATCCTTGGATTTTCAACTCATTCACCAATTGCAGAACAAAGTGGTCCATTTACATTATAAAATGCCCCTGCGACCTGATCTATGTAGGCAAGTGCAAGAGAGAAATACGTCAACGTATCTGTGAGCATCGTTCATGTGTGCGGAACCAGGTTGATGACAAACCACTGGTCGCACATTTTAAATCGAAAAACCATACCCAAAACGACATCTTCTGGGCAATCCTGCAAACAGTGAAAAACCCCTTCCGAGGAGGCGACAGAGACCTAGCCCTGCGTAATACACCTCCTTGATTCTGTCCGCCATGGTTTAAACATTTCAATTGAATGGAATCTGTTCTTCAATAGATAACATCACCTTCTTTAACATGTTGTAGTAATAACGATCCATCTAACTACATCATCCATTAATTCCCTTGTCCTTTCATTTTCTCCCACTCCTTGAGGGTTGGTCTTTTGTTTGAGTTGCAAATAAAGCTCCATCATTTTCTTGCATCCGAAAATGTAATGCATAGATGAAAAAATAGCCACATTTGTTTTTAACATGTTTTGCCGTTTTTCAAAACAATATGTGTTTCCCCGTTAACTGTGCACCACTGTGGGCCTTTTTCTAAAGCAATGTGGACTTGGCTGTTTATCTGTATGTTACCAACCTTGTATTTAAATTAACCTCGACGAAACCGACGAAACCGAGACATTGGACCAAATTAGCCTACAACAATAGACCAATTTGCCCCACATGACAGCCTCAATATAGTAGCCCTTCTTGATTTTCCCTTCTTCCGGTCCGCGGGATGCGACACTATACACCTTTTCCACTGCATGACATGCGTACTAAGCCGCATACACGCTCCAGGACACTACTCCCCTGTAACACACGCGTGCCTCATGTTCTTCTTTCGTGACATGCGCACTCGAATCAATACACTTGTACTTGACTAGCACATGCGCAGTCACCACCACACTAACACAGCACTCCTGACGGTGACCGGAGTAGCTGTCCCTGTCCACCCGCTCTTGCAATTATCCGGTAAGTTTTTCGATCCCGTGAATCTATACTTTCAGTAATCAACCCGTGCTCTACTAGCGTGTGATCTCCAGTCACGTCGGTTTCCTTTTTTCGTCCTGGTTCCTTTTTAATTTACTCGCGATTGTTGCACTTAAAGACCTCTTTGTTTCACAAATCACCTTCACTTGGCCGATACATTTCACCCTTCCACGGCCATTATACGGAAACACCTAGCGGCATTTAGCACTTTACCTAGGCATCAGTATTAAATAATGTCACTGACATGCCACCACGGCCCCTAGCTGCCGTTTCTAAAAAACTTTTCAATATTCTGATTCATTTAGCGCTTGGCCTCTGACGCTTGCAGACTGCCAACTCAGACAAATCAGTGACTGGAACACATCTTTCTACGACCAGGCGAAAAATCGCTCGCTCATGGTAGGTCGCCATTTTGCAGTTTTTTAAAAATTTGCTTGACACCATTCCTAGAACTAACACAGTCCCCTATGTTCCTTAGGTGGACACCCACGTTTCAACATCGACCTGACTTTAACCACTTGTCCTGATGACCGTCCAGTAACATCTCAGCAGCGCTGTCCCAACCTAAACAGCCACTGCCACCAGCAATTAAATACCGGACCAGAAACACAAACATTGTGTGTCGACGATGGCAGACAATGTTAAATGTATTGCCACTTTTAACAATACTTGGTTAAAATAATGTTAAACCGTGTCAATGTATTGTAACTTCAAACAATACAAAAAACTTACAATGTTAATCACTATGCTTACTAATCCACAAGTATTGTCGATTACTATGTGTCTAGTAATGCTATTTTTCATTTCCCAGCGCCGTGGCGCAGTGTGTTAAACTGTTTTTGTTCTTTGTTAATGTAAAATAAACAAACCCCCCCCTTTTTTGTTACTCTCCACAATCTTCGGTTTTTGTTCTTTGTCCTCTTTGAGTTATTATTTACCTAGCTCCACTGCAAAATATGGTGACCCCATGTCACGCCTTTGGTCAGGGCAGCTTTTGACTCTCCCCCCCTTTCTCTCTATACCGTTTACCCTCCTGAGTCAAGCCCCCATCAAAAAGAGGGTCCGCCCTATTATTATTACCCACCTCTGAAATGATGCCGCTCTGATGCTATTTTTGCCTGTTTTCAACAAACTGCTTTTATCAAAAAGACCCTGTCGCGCCCAGCCACATTCACATTGTGCTCCATCATAAAAGAGCCTTATTCCTGAATGACACGCTGTGCCAGACAAATATGAGAAAATCAACAAAGGTTTTCCTTCAGCTACACGGGAAACGCTTAAATTGTGCTACAAAATGTCAAAAATCACTGTTTGAAAAGAAAATCAGAGCTTTCTGTGCACATGTCAATTTCATGGAGACCTTTTCTTGGTACAGACTGTTATGTTAAACAAGCTGGCTGACAGCTACAGAACCATATTGGAAAGGCAGATGCAAAAACGAAATTTGAAAAGAATATGCCCGCTTTCACCACATGTGTCAAAATGGGCCTTTGCAAACTAAAGAAGAAAATGCTTGTTGGAAGGTACTATGTTGAACAAAAAGTTCTCCCTGCCTAGCACTGTGAAAGGGGATTGTGATGTGAAAATACATGTATGAGTTGGTTCCGTACAGCAGGTTTTCTTCCAATTCAGACCAAAAACTTTTAAAAAAATTAAATCAAACTGCAGTGGCTGCATGGGGGGATGTCACCCCAAAAACAGGATTCTGCTTAGAGGATAGCAGAAACAAAAGGCCCCTCACAGTAGATAAGGGCCCACAAGTGATAATTGCTACTTGGGCCAGACTTTGGTCGTGGCTAAGCCCTCTGACAATGGAACTTCTAGGACACCAAAGTGGGAAGGGAAATATCACACCTATTCATGACTTCCTCCAGAACCTTCAAAGGAAATCTCTGTGACAACCCTTGGGTGAGGGGGTAGCCTTGGAAAGGCATGCCCATACATGGAGAACAATACTGACATTTGCCTCCAAGGACTATGTTATTAATAAAAATGACTCTCATCTTTGCCACAGGACTTTGAAAAAATGTGAACATTTAGCATTTTAAATGTGATTTTGTGGACTTTAATTTAAGACATTGTAGCTTCCCCTGACACCTTGGGAATAGAAATGGCAGGTAATTGGGTTTTATAAGGAAAGTATCCATGATACAATTGCAAATTTTAATACTTATATACCTAATGATAATCCACACCCATGGATAAAGTTATAGAATTTTAAGTAATATAATTCCCACTGAAAAGTGTGAAAAAACTGGTAAAAGGGCAAAACAATGTCTCACAGATGGCTGAGTTGGACTGGAATGGTCTGCGTAAAGTAAAACCTGTTTATGTAATTTGCTAAGAGACTTCAATTGTATAAATGTACCATTTGTGGCAAAATTGGGTTTTATCTAAAGTAACTGTGGGAGGTTCTAAACATTATAAAACTCACACCATAAATCTGGCATCCTGCCCTTGAAATTCAACCAGCTGAGAGCGAGGCAGGGACTAGTACCCCTGACCAATCCAGTGGTTTAGAGGCGTGTTTAGCTAAGCCTGCCCAGCCATATACTTCTATGATGTCACTATACATTATAAATAAGAGTCCATGACAGGAATCTAGACAGACTCTCTCGAATTTCCTGCACCGGTGTTCCTGCTCTCCATTCATCTTGCTGATTCCAGATTTTCCCTACAAGGCCAAAGCCTTGCTGACCCTACTCCAGAGCCCACTGCAGAACCCAAGCATAGCTGATTCCTACTCCAGCAAGGCCATTGATCCAGAAAAAACCCACTAATATCCCATTAACAAAAAGGGGAAAGCGGTGGTACCTTTTGCATCCTGAAATCAGACTGGCTTGCAGCCCACTAATTACATGCCTGCTGCAATTCTACCATCCAGCTGTACATAGTGTCCGGTGACCAGACCTTGCCCAGCTGTCTTTTGCCAGGAGAGTCCGCTACCTGGTGACCCGAGCCCTTGAGATCAGAACCTGTTGACAATACAAAAATCCCAAAAACTAAAAAGTGGACTGTGAGTATAATCCCCACCCCACAGAAACACATGTCCTTATCCCACTCTCTAAGCAGTCATATTTATACTCTGGTAACTTGTTGTAACTCTTAGAATTATCTGTGTGCCTGTCCTTGACTTTCTAAAGTGCTTGCGCCAACTCTTTATAAATTTTGTTTTGTATAAATCCTAAGCCCTTAGTCATATTTGGAGTGATCAGACTGGTTTCCGCTTAGGGTTGGACGCTGGGGTGATAAGGTTGAAGTCGCGAATCTACCATGGGTCTTACTGTGTCCCTCTTTGGTGGTGTAGTCTGAATAGTCTAGTTTAAAGTAAACCTGTTCTTGCCTCAACTGATTTTCTTTCCTATTTCACAGCTAAATTTTACTCGAATCAAGCCTTTTTCTATCTTGCATATCTCGTCCAGTTTTTTAGCTAGTAACCTCTTTTTACATTTGTCTTGTCCCTGTGATATATATCTTTCCTCCAGCCCAAAAACCGCACTCCAAATCTGAGTATTTCACCCGTTTTTATTAAATCATTATTTGTGGGTTGAGGGAACATTGCAGGGGGAAACCTTAACTTGGGTGCTATCTATCCTAATCCCAAAAGTGCTCCTATTCACGTGTGCTTTGTATATGTTCTAGGAGAAGGTTAACCAAGTGCATTGCTTCCATTTTCATTGTAGCTATCACCGCATTGGTGATTGCTGCCCTATATTAAAAATTGTATGATTTCTTTTGAAATTTAAAAATAAGTAGATATTGTATTTTCACCAACCGGCCTGGTTCATGGTCCATTGTGACTCGAGGTATTTGAAAAAGTGGGTGTTATACGAGATGCGTACCATCTCAAATTGAATTTGGATAAAATAAAGAGAAAGGCATTTCAATTGAGCGCTACATCCCATGCTGAGACCACGGTGTGTGTCGCCTGATTGAAATCCTTAACACCACCAAAACGAAAAATGGTTTACAAATTACAATACTTGGAGATTTTAACCTGGGTCTAAATGATCCTAATGATGCAATTGCTACTACCTTGGCTAACACTATTTCAGAGGCAGGCCTCCCCCTCAGGATTAACATGCCTACCCATACAAAAGGTTGCACACTAGATTGGTTGGCTGACCTTAATTGCATGACTACTATAACGTCCATCGAACCACATGCATGGACCGATCACCATCCTATCTCCTTTACTCTTCAAGATCATCCTCAAACAAGCTCCTCCCTCACCTTCCATGCTTCTAAACTCTTAATCTCCTCCCTCATCTTCTCCCGTCTCTTCTACTGCTCTTCTCTCCTCTTTGGACTCCCTGTCTCTTATCTGAACCTCCCTCCTCAATCCATCTACCACTCCTTTATCTGTACTCTTTGCCTCCTCGGTCCTTGGGACTCTATTTCGTCCTCACTCTCTCACCTTGGCTGGTTTCCCTTCCTCTACCAACTTAAATTTAAATTCCTCTGTCTGGTTTTCAAAGCTCTCCATGACCTTGCTCCCCCCTATCTCTCTTCTCTCCTCTCCTTTCACACTCCACCCCGTTCTCTCCGCTCGGCTGACTTCTTCTTACTCACTGTACCCCCATCCCCATGTGCCTCCTCACACTACCGTTCCTTTCAGCTCTTGGCCCCTCTACATTGGAACTCCCTACCTCTCTCTATCCACCTCCTTCCGCACCTCCTTGAAAGCCCTTCTTCTCCACTCCCCCGCGACTTTCCTTCCCTACCAACTCTCCTCTACAGCTTCCCTGGCCCCCTCCTGTCCCCTTTCTACCCTCCCTTCCCCTTCCTTCTCACAACCACTTGGATTTGTATCATATATTTGAAATATTGTTCCTCCCTCCCTTGACTACCTCCTCTCCCTTTGTCCTCACCCTTCCCTCTCCTCCATCTAAGTAAATTGTTCTAAATATTGTCTCACTGGTTTGTATCATAATTGTAAATATGCTTCTTTCATTAGTGTACCTTGTTGTTATATTGTAAAGCGCTTTGGATTAAAGCGCTATATAAACCTAATTAACATAAACATAAACAAACTCTAGCCCACAAATGGCCCCACTGCCCTAACTAGAAATAAATGTAGTATAACTGTAAACAACCTACTACCATTTCTTCACCCCATCACCAACAACTCAGATCTTAGTACAGACCCAGTAGCACTAGTTGAGCTCTACAACTCTACACTTAATCAGGCCATTAACAAAACAGCCCCTCTAAAACTACGTAAAGGGAAACCACAAGCCCATCTCAACTCTTGGTTTACTTCCAGTCTCAAAGCTACATGGAACGAAAAAAGGCAGGCAGAAACACTCTGGAAAAATAACCCAACATCTTAGAATAAGGAAGCACTCTCTAGAATATCAACGAGATAACAATCAGAAATCCTCCAAACAAAAAGAAACACTTTCAACGAAGAAATCTCCAAAACCAACTCTAGCACAAGGGAACGTTTTACTATACTAAGATAATTGGCATCTACTGCCACCCCTTCCGATACCTGCATGCAAAATAAAACTTGGTGCACTAACATCCAAGATGCCTTGTGTAACAAACTCTCTATGCTACAAGAAAAGAAAATCGCAATCAAAAAAGCTACCCTCTCAACTAAAGACCCTAAGATTCAAGTAGCCTTACACTCTCCTATTCAACAAAATAATCAATTCCAATTCGTCCCTGTCATTATCCCAGAAGTGGAAATTATCATAGTCTCACTCAAACTATCCAGGTGCCTAGGAGACTCCTGTACAGCAGCCACTATCAAAGAGGTATCTAGAGAACTAGCCCCTTTCATTACAAGGCTAATTAACTCCTCTTTCAACACAAGTACAGTTGCCACTAATCTGAAAGAGGCTTGGGTTCTCCCTCTCTTAAAGAAACCAAACCTAGACCCCAGCATTCCCACTAATTACAGACCGATCACAATGTTCCCTTTTTTACTAAACATATTAGACAATGCAGCTTATCTCCAGATTCAGTCTTATCTGGAAACCAATAACTCTGTCAATCTGGTTTCAGACCGAGACACGGAACTGAAACAGCACTTATTGACCTGAAAAACCAAATGGATGCGCTGAAGGACAAAGGGGAACTAGCCATCCTCCTTCTTTTAGATCTGTCCGCCGCATTTGATTTAGTAGATCACAAAGTCTTCTGTAATCATCTTACTTTAGCTGCCCATTTCTTCAAGGAAGCCACTGCCTGGGCCCAATCTTTCTTAGACAACCGTTCCATGAGAGTCTTCTCATTTACCGCATCAGCTGACCCTGTACCTGTAACCTGTGGAGTACCTCAGGGCTCCTGCGTCTCACCTATTATGTACAATATTTTTACAAAGCCTCTGTTTGACGACCTCGACAATCTGGGTGTCTCCTACACTAATTATGCACATGACACCCAGATTCTCATTCCTATCGCCAGAGGTGGCACAGATTAATAAAACCTACCTTGTCATTTAAGCCTGGATGGCCACACATGGCCTTTGTCTCAATGATGACAAGACTGAGCTCTTGCTCATCAGAGCATCAGCCAGATTCAACAAACTCAGCAACCAATTTAAGACATTCAACAACGACAGCCTAAACATCAATGTCTCTAAAGAGGTAAAAACACGAGTATTTTACCTGGATTCAGCATTGAACTTGAACAAACAAGTCAATGCAACTGCTTCAGTCACCAGCTATACATGCAAACTCATCAACGCATGTAAACCATTTCTATCCACTGACAGCTGCATTACTTTAGCCAGAGCTCTTATCTTGTCTAAATTAGACTATTGTAATGCACTTTACCTAGGATCTAAGTATACATAACGTCAGCAAAATGCAAACTCTACAAAACAACGCCCTCAGAACGGCACTAAGCATCCCTAGAATGCAGCATATCTCCAATTCCAGGCGTTCTACTAAATGGCTGGCCATTAAGGACAGAATCAAATTTAAATCCCTAAACCTGACCTTTAAATGCCTGTCTAACCTGGTCCCAAAATACCTGGTCAAATTCACCAAACATACCTCTGAAAATCCCATCAGAACACTTCATGCTAACCGCATCAATGTAGCAAACTTCAAACTGAAGAAAGCAGGGGGCAGTAGCTTCCCAGTCATGGCAGCCGAACTGTCGAATTCCATGCCCGCAACCTTAAGATCAGCCCATTCACACTTAGGAAAGAGGAAAGAATCCAAAATGTGGCTTTTTCTCCTTGGATCGATAAAAAGACAATGCCCACCAGCACCTTGCCCGACCTTTACTGATTGTTGAAAACGATTATCACACTGTCTGCATTATTCAAGTATTTGTATTGGTAAATCTTTTGGTAAATCACTCATATGTATGCGTTCTTCACTGTATATACTCTGTTTTTGTGTAAAACTCTAATTAACCCTGTAATATGTCATGCACCCAGATACCCTTGGGTTAGGTGCACTTTATAAATAAATAAAGATACAAACCAACAAACTCAGTGGCAGGAATTGGAAACAACACTAATACCCAACATGCAAGAGGCTTCATTCCTCTGCTGGACCAACAACCATAGAAGTAGCTTCTCATATACAAGGGAGACTTACCAGTGAAGAATAGTTGTATTCAACTTCTTAAACGGTCTTATATAAATGACTCGAGCTTTGATGTCACTTCTCCAAGGAATTACACCTGACCTCGACCTCAGTCTCAACAAGCCTTTGTACATTCACAACAGTACCATCTCAACTTAATCCAGGTAGCCTGTCCCACAAGCTGAACTGTCCCTTTCCCCTGACTCACAACCCTACCATGCATACCATACTGCTCAGCCCGAATGTACCTTGCCCTACCTTCTGCAGAAACCTAAGACTTGGCACTCGCACCGTAACAAAACCACGTGTTCACCATAAGAACCAACTGCTCAACAGCTCCAGTGCTACTGCTAAACACCTACCAGCCATGTCACCACCCTCACCTCAAACCCCAACACTCAATACATTCGATCTCATATCACAACCATAAGTTGCCACCGTTAAAGGGGCCCTTATTAACGCGAGATCACTAATTGCCCATGCTCTAGACATCTCTGACCTGATCACTTCAAACTATCTAGATTTCCTGGAGATTACAAAACCTGGCTCCACCTAGCTGCAGGGCCTGCTCTTATGCTAGCAGTTCCAGATGAGTATAATATCATCAGATCATACAGAACTACTAAGAGAGGAGGCAGGGTATCATTGCAAGAACTACTCTAGCTATCAGAGAAAGTGACAGTACTTATTTCCCCTCTGGGGAACTCCACTCTGTGAAACTCCTGCTCTCTTCAGAGCGGACTCTCCTTATCCATATCATATATAGGCCTCCTGGCCAACTATCCTTCTTCAAGGAAGACATAACTAGCCTCCTCAAACAAAGCATGAAACCTAACTCACAAATCTTACTCCTAGGCGACTTTAATCTCGGCCTACATGACAACCTAGACACCAACGCACTAGCCATCCAAAATAATATTTCAAAATTAGGCTTCTCATTGAGAATTTCGGAACCTACACACTGCAAGCAGAATCCTAGATTGGGTTGCAGATTTCAACTGCAGCACTAAAATCCTTACCAATTCACCTTGCGCATGGTCAGACCATAATGTCATTACCTTTGAAATTTCAGACTCCAAACAACCATCACCTAAGGATTTCCAAGCCCCACCAGCTTTAACTAGGAACAACTGCCTTATCTCCATAGAAAGTATTCTCCCATTAACTCGACCCATTATACAGCAACAGTTGCCCCCAGACCTAGATCTGTCTACAAGGGTAGATCTATATCATCAGAACCTCCTGAAGGCCTTGGACCAACTAGCCCTGCTTAAACTAAGAAAAACCAAACCATTAGCCCACCTAAACAAATGGTTTACTATCGAGTTGAAAACATTACGAAAAGCTAAAAGAGACGCAGAGGCGTCTTGGAAAAAAAACATCCATACAAAACAAGGATACATTTAAAGATGCCTCTAATACCTACAAATCAGCCATTTTTTAGACAAAAAAGGAGAACTACAACACCAGAATCTCTAATGCCAAATCTAGCACCAAGGAGCTCTTTACAATTCTCAAAGAATTGGAATCTCCTATCACCCCTCCTGATTCTTGCAAGAAAGATGCATTCTGGTGTACCAACATCCAGAAGGCTTTACTTAACAAAATTACACTACCTCATCCTAAAATTGAAGCTAATGAAGCCAGCTTGTCAGCTACTAACCAGTAATCCTAACGTTAAACCGACTAATCCGTGCCCCCAATCAGCCACACCCGCCACTCAAAACAAAGTCTTCGAAATCACCCCTGTCACTCCATCAGAGGTTGAATTCATCATCAAAAGCCTAAGCCATCCAGGTGCCAAGTAGACACATGCCCAGCCTCCATCATAAAAGAAGGATCCAAAGTATTTGCCCCTTTTATCTCCTCCTTCATACACGCTTCTTTTGCATGTACAATACCAAAAAACATAAAGATGCATGGGTCATGTCCCTCATTAAAAAGCCAAACCTTGACCCTAATATACCAACTAATTTCAGGCCAATCACCACTGTGCCCTTCCTCCTAAAATTCTTAGACAAGGCTGGCTATGTCCAGATTCAGAATCACATCGAGACTAATAAACTCTTAGGCCTCAGACAATCAGGCTTCAGACCAAGACATGGGACAGAAACAGCCATCTTGGATCTGAAAATCCAAATGGACGAGGCAAGAGACATTGGTAAACCTGCCTTACTACTCCTACTAGATTTATTGGCAGTGTTCGATTTAGTCGACCATAGTATCCTAAAAAACCACCTCATCACAGCTGCCTCCTTCTCTAGCAAAGCGGCGGTTTGGGTCCATTCTTTCTTAGCGGACAGATCCATGAGGGTCTTTTCCCCTCTGCCTCTGCAGATCCCTCCCCCTCACATACAGAGTCCCACAAGGATCATGTGTCTCCCCCGCTTTATACAATATATTCACCAAGCTCCTGTTTGACCATCTAAATGAGCTATGCATATCATACACAAATTATGCAGATGATACGCAAATACTCATCACCCTATCAGGCGACTACCAATCTGACTCCACATTACTAAACAATATCTACTGTAAAATACAGGTGATGATGGCCAATCACAGCCTTTGACTCAACGACGACAAATTCGAGATCCTTCTCATTGGCTCCAAACTAAGACTCAACAAACTAGGTCCCAAATACCCCTCCTTCATTATTGATGGCAATCACATCAAAGTTTAAAGTTTAAAACAATGCGCTCAGAGCAGTCCTCAACATTCCCCGCTCTAATCACATCGCACAAACCCGTTGTAATGTCAACTGGCTCCCCATCCAAGACAGGATCAACTTTCAAACGCTCATAATTACTCACAAGTGCCTCAACAACTCGGCACCCAAGTATCTGATAAATATATTCTCCAGAAAAGAGTCCACTAGACTTACTAGAATCAACTATGCCCATTGTCTTGACATTCCGAAATTCAAGCTCAACAAATCGGGTGGCTCCAGTTTCCTGGTGCCCGCGGCTAAGACCTGGAACAAGCTCCCACTGGCCTTAAGAACTGACCCTGTGTTCCTTTCATTTAGGAATAAAACAAAATCCTGGCTATTCTCATTCTTGAACTGAAGTACACATCCTCTACCGTGACTAATCTAGACCTAGCGACCTTCTTGACCCCGCATATAGCCCATGACTGACATGATCACCGGCAGCCTTGGCTAGCTGACGCTCGCACCTTATGCTATATTATGTACGCATTATGAATCTGTATATTTTGTATATCCTATCACCATGTATATACTTGTAAAATATGTATCTACTATTATGCATTTCATTGCACTGTAATGTGATACGTTTTTTGTAGCCATGTACCTTTGGGTTCTGTGCGCTATATAAGCAAATAAAACAAACAAACAAAAAAACAAGAACGCAGCAACCCACTGTCACGTGTATCTATATGCATTTACAATGGTTCATTTTGTATCTTGACCACACATCCTCGCTTCTGGACTCTGCGCTGTTGCTGCAAAAAGAGCGGTATAACACCTAAGCAATAACTGGTCTGTGATGGTTGTCCTACAGTTAGTGCAAGGATCTCAGTGATAATGGCCAAGGACTTTGACCACTCCTGGGGTACAAAGTACCGGGAATGCCACAGCAAACTTAACAAGCTAAGAATGGCTACTCCACAGAATGCTACATCAAAACACTAAAAGGCATGATAAAAATGATCAACGACAAACACACGCGCCAGTTTGTCCTGCTCAGTGGCATCCATGTTGGTTCCCAACATGCAATTTCCCTGCTGCATGTTCCTGATTCACACTGCTTTTTACCCTTCCCACATCCTGGGGCTTGGAAAATTATCATAACCCACTTGCCATCTCCTCCTTCCTCCGCCTCACCCCCATGTTTACATTCAACGATATGCTGTTTTCTCGAAATGACTTGCAAATTACTTAAATCATACCAAACCACTCTGACAAATCTATGAATCCATAGAGAAATACGTGAAGCAAAAAGAGTAAGCTTGTAGTATTGTTTTTCCGCATTTTGAATGGGGGAGCTACAAATTCAAGAATGTAATTCAGTGCGGGTCTAAAAAATGGCCTGTGTGGCTTGTAAATATACTGTTATGACCTAAAGTCTCCCAACAAGAAATAATATTTGCAAGGGTAACCTGGTTGCTTTTCATTAGTTGGCCATGGCATGCTTCATATATGATGGGAGGGAAATGCGACAACTGATTAAAATAATGAATGCTTTTTGGTGTCAAATAGCATAGAATAAAATAACAATAGTTACGCATTATGGCGAAGTGAAGAGCAAAGTGTTCTGTGCGTTTACCCTTACTGGAACTTGCTACCTATGCTCCGGTCCTCCTGTTACCCTGCCAGGCTGCCGTGTTAACTAGAAGCTACTTTGACAAGCCAGCAAAGGGCCAGGTGCCTTTAAGAAAATTAACACTAGCACAAGACCGACCTACAAAGACTTGCACCTGCGTGAAGTGCGCGCGAAGTGAAGAACAAAGTGTTTTGTGTGTTTACCCCTACTGGAATTTGCAACCTATCCTCAGCTCGTCCTGTTACCCCGCCGGGCTGCCGTGTTAACTAGAAGCTACTTTGACGATCCAGCAAAGGGCCGTACGCCAATTAACACTAGCACAAGACCATCCTATAAAAAGACGTGCGCCTGCGCGAAGTGAAGAGCAAAGTGTTTTGTGTGTTTACCCTTACTGGAACTTGATACCTGTCCTCTGGTCCTCCTGTTACCCCACGAGGCTGTCATGTTAACTAGAAGCTACTTTGACAATCCAGCAAAGGGCTAGGTCCCTTTAAGAAAATTAACACTAGCACAAGACCAACCTACAAAGACTTGCGCCTGCGCAAAGTGAAGAGAAAAGTGTTTTGTGTATGGTGGGCGGTAGCGGAGTTGCTCCGGTGTTTCCCTCACAGATTTTGGTGACTATTAAATACTTTTCTCCTAAAATTATGTTCAGCCCAACTGTCATAGGCTGCCATTTGAATGACGTTTCTGAGTTACACTATCAGAAAGCTTCGAATCTGTTGGTTGTATAGCTAAGCAAACAAGATATCTCCAGCTTTAGACAGGGAATCTGCAGGCTCAGTGTTAGAACCAGATACTTGCAATTAATGCAACCGTAAAAGGTATAATCACAGAGTCAGTGACTGTGGACAGCCCACTCGAGTCGATTGCTGTTTACTGATTTGCCTTAAAAACATTCATTATCACACACAGTGACTCCGGGTATTGCCTTTGAGCTGGGTTTTCTTATTGAATTTCTCCAAATTCCTTCATTATCACACTCGGGTATCATTCAATGAACTACTCCAAAAACTGTTACTATCATACTCAGTGACTGCGGACACTGCCCTTGAGCCGGGTGTCATTTAATTAATTGCTCTAAATTATTAATTATCAGACTCAGTGACTGCGGGCATCGCCTTGGAGCCTGGTATTGGTAAATGACTCAATTCAAAATGTATACCAATACAAAATATATACTTACAGATCCGATGACTGCCGAGATTTTCCTTTTGAACCGGATCTACCTAGCGAGTACTAACTAACCTTATATTACCAGACCTGGTGACTGCGGGCTCTGTATTTGAGCCAGGTACTGATAATTGACTCCAATCTATAACCTAGATCCATAGACCCGGTGACTGTGGGCCTCGCCTTTGAGCCGGGTGCTAGTTACTGGGGCCAAATCTGTTATATTGTCTTGCTTTTCTATCTGTATAATGCATGTTACCACTAATTAGCTAATTACCTTAGCGCTGCCTGAGGGAGGCACTTGTTCTTACCATTAATTGCCTCTATTCCCAACAGATTGATTTTTACACCTAATGCTGATGAGTATAATACTTCTCTCCTTTGATTGATACAAAAAAAATCGCTTAGCCTCAACAACCTGGTGACCAATATAAGAAAGCAACTGAGGTCCCGGCTGGCATTATTAGTTTCTCTTATCCCGTAGATTATAAGGAACTAACTAATATAATCAATTAAAAAGCACGGAATTACCTTACGAAAACTGCTGAGGGCAATCCTAGATACCCATATAAGACATTACAAACTATTCTAATTTCTCTCTGTTAACTCAGTCAACAAATAATGGCTCATTTAAATACATTAAAAACAGCAATGCCAACTAACCGCATTAAGCATAATAGAGCCTCCCATAACATTGCAGAAAACTGCCTGCTATTCATGACATAATTGACCCCAAGAATCAAAAAACGCAAAAGAGCCAATTCCCTAAGTTCAGACATCAGACACTTTGGCACTATTGACAAAATGCGCAAGTGGAATCCTACTATGAAACTGACCAAAAGGCCCTTGCAACCGCAGGATAAATAACTGCTAATGGACTTGGATGAGATCTCAGACACCTTGATGTCAGAGGCCTTAGCTATTACGGCTCTACCTTCAGAGAACAAAGACAAAACAGACATCTCCAATTGCCCCATTTCAATAATGGAGGGCAATCTTACTCTCGCTTCTAAAGCGATAATTAATACAACTAGTGACAACCTCGTTCCATTAGTATCACAGCTATCGCCCAAGTGCATGTAACACATAGTGACACCGTGAAGCCTGTACCAGAGAACTTATTCAAATTACTGTGACGAGGATTCAAGCACAGACTGAACCAGTAGCAACAACAGAAGTTGCGACAAGAGATATGAACTCCCCAATTCAAGATCAAAGAGGCCAAGAACTCATTTTTGTTTCCGGATACCCAAGATTTTAACTCCCAAAACCTCTCTCTCGCTCCCACACCTTAATTTGTCTGCGTCTCCCACAGATTAGTCAAGCTGCTTCTCTTGCTTCTTTTGTTAACACTACTCCCCGATGACCAGGAAACTTTAATAAAGAGCCTGCACCGCTAGTCGGGGTAACCTTGTCGGTGATGAACACTGCTTTAATGTCTCTAACAAAATTGTAGGACACATTAGACACTAAATTGACAGTACAAGCAGAACTATTAAATAAATTATGCAAACAACAGACCATAAGCCATGTCTCTAATGCAGCGAAAGTGGCCCCCAAAAAAACTGAATTAACCATTTCACCCAAGCAATCACTTGCACACTCTCCCTTAAATATTGGAAATGAGGCATCCATGGCTTCCGCCAAACCGGGCTCCTTTACCGGGTTCCCAGAATGGGGAATTACCGGGCCATTCTGAGTTTGGAGGGCCCGGTAATTCCTCCCTCTGGGAACCCGAGCCCAGACCTTCCCCATTCCCATCTGAGCCCCCATATGGCTCAATGGAATGGGAGAGGGAGCTAACAACGGGCTGATTACGACCGGCCCGTTGTAGCTCCCTCTTCCCCTTGCAGGACCCGGTAACGACGCCTGGTTTTTTCCAGGTGTCCTTACCCGGTCCCGCGAGGGGACCTCGTAATGAAGCGGAATGGTGTTAACGGGTCCGCCACCATTAGCGGAGCCCTTTAACCCATTCCGCCTCACTTGTAATGAGGCCCAATCTATTGTCATGTACGTGTCAGCTGGTGCCGCGGGAATCCCCATCAACACAGGGGCCCCTGGCAAGGGCACAGACTGCTAATGCCCAGGCCCGGCCCTTACACAGGGGAACACAAATTGCTCAGGAGAGGATCCCACATTTTTGGATGGCAAGGTTTCAGACTAGAACCTGCAGATCTATAATACAAAGCTGGTGATTGAGTCATTTACCTTTACTGAACATGTGACGGCAAGTGACTGCCAGGTGGGCCCTTCCACTGTAAAGGAGAGTAGAAAACAATGAAGCATTTATATTTATGATGCATGTATATGTTAAAGGGTGTTTTGAAGACACCATTTTATGATGCATACAGATGTTATCATAACAGGGGTTAATACATGAAAGCAGTTGGAGAGGCGTGCAATATCTGATAAATGTCAGAAGCACACTATGCAGCATCTGCATTGCATAATGTTTGCATTGCATAACTGTATCTGGCATGCCTCCGTCTTGTAAAACCTAATGTTGCTTGTTGAAACTCTACCACCAGAGCATATGCTTAACAGCTCTCTGCCACTTCTTGCTCTCACACTAGCACGGTCTCCACAAGTATCAATGCGATGGCAGCAGTGACCGTGGAAGACTTGATCAAGCCCAGCATGCCTTCTCTGTCGCAGAAGAAAATCACCCTCATCTCCAAAGGCCTTTGTGAGTATCTTGCTGAGGGGGGGAAGAGTTGTGGTGTGCAAGGGTAAATGTATGGGGTGAGAATGGCATTAGAGATGAGGAGAACAAAAGTGATGATGTTGTTTCATAGTCATCACCAGCCATAAACCCTTCAAGGCAGCGAGGTTGCATATGGTATACAATGACACTGCTGGCCGAATCATCGCTAATGCTGATCATTGTACAGCAGTGTGAGGGACACCATCAATGGTCAGACAGAAATTATCCCTTGATTCCCAATCCACAATTGATCAATATTATTCCAAAAGTTCTGCATTAATGTCATGTCCAGCAGAGGATATCATAAACTCATAACTCTTCACTGAGTGCTATGCATTGTTTTGTCCCACTCTTTTCACTAGGTGCTGTGATCGAACTATAATTCTCTGATTACTTAACCGCTAATCTTTATTATGCCTAGATATACTTTCCTCATCACAGTACATACTCTATGAAGGCCATGCGCCTTCTGACAGAACCCTCACTCAAATTCTTATTTTTTTTCTTATGGTCCTGGCCAGTCCCATAATCCTCCTCACTGTACCCAAAAGGACCAGGGCGATCTTACCACCGGGGAGGAATAGGCGGGTTGTCAGTACTATGATGAGGAAGAGTAGGACAAGGCATAATGAAAATACCAGTAAGTAATCACAGCATTAACTCCACATCCTCTCTTCCTTCTCCCAGTACTTACTCGATGAAAAATACCCAAGCTCCAAAGATCAGACTAGCCCTCAATTAGACGCAAATAGGAATGACCTCCCATCTGCACTGTGGGTGCAATAGCCATCCTTGGGGAGCATCAGCAACACCCTCCAAAAATATAAATAGCGTGTATGCGAAGGACATCCCTCACAGAGATCAACATATGAATGGGAATGAGCCAGGCCTACAAACAGGCACATAACCAGACCAGTCAACAGGCTTACTTCAGGGAAGTTGAGGAGCTCAGCCAGAACCAGCCAACCACAGGGACTGCCAGAGAATAAAAGAAGTCCCAGCCAATGGCCAGGGAAGAAAGCAACTCTACGCCAACTCCCAACGAGAGCAGAACCAAGGAGGGACCGAGCAAGGCAGGGGTCCAGCATTCCCCACAGCAGAAACAGAAAACAACTGCAACTCTTTTCCTTGCGATAGATGATCACAAAGAGCAAACCAGCAAAGATCATATCCAAGAATACCCCACCAACTATCTGCAAGCAGAAGTCCAAGTATGGAACCGCCCGATCATTGCAAAAAGAGGGCAACAAATGGCCACCAGGGCAAACACCCCTCACTAGAAGATTTTAATGAGGCAGGAATGTGTAGTCCTCTTACGAGAGGGCTGCATCAAAGACCTCCTTTGCAGAGGTTGGTGCCTCAACAACGATCAACAAGCAACCCTGCCCACAAACCCGCAGCCCCTAGAGCAACTTCTTAGGCAAACTAAATAAGTAGATACAGAAGGCAGGAAGAATCAGGTGCCAAAGTGCCCAGATACGGGCCTGCATCCACAATATTTAGTATGACTTCCCAGCAGATCTTGCTTGATACCTTAGTAAATAAAATGAACAGAGGTTTGGATAAAAGTGAACTATAGGGAATTCGGAAGCAGCACCTCAAAACCACCATGTAATGCTGGTCAAACCCTGAGGCAATCACTGCTTCCCCAACATGGAATCAGACTTATAACTACAACTAGCAGAACAGCTGGAGGACTAAAAGAGAACACACTCAACTATGTTCCAATGCTCGAAAAATGACACTACCACATTGTAAAGAACAGGCCATAAGCCTTCAGCACGTAAAAGATAGGAACCCAAATATGATCCTCAGTCAACTCTTTTCCTCACCATGGAGGGGGATGAGATTCAGAAAAACTCAGAGCATTCTCCTTCCTCATTCCAACCTAAGGACACCTCTGAAGGTAAAAAGAGCAGGGTCAGGAAATTGCCCTAAAGGCGGAACCCCACCCAGTACTGCAACCAGGCAGGCCCAACCCACCTGCTAGGGTAGAGGCTAGAAGTTAAAATTCACAGCGCCCCTACCCCCACCGTGGTGCTTCGTGTACGACCAATGGATACCCTTTCCAATTCAGACAGGAAGAAATGTGTATTAGTCTAACGGGGAGAGAGAGGGAGAGAACATCTCCTCCCAAGACTGTCATCAGCAACTGGAGAAGGGCAGAAGGCAGAACCCAGAGAGCTCTCAAGGTGATGCCAACTACCTCACTGTACTCATAATAATGCAGGGGCACCCCACCTGTGAGGGCTGCCACGGCCTACAAAGAAACAATGCAGAGCTGGTACCCGACAAAAGGTCCAGGAGGCGCCAAACCTGGCGATAGCCTAAAAAACATGAAGGCGGGAATGCAGCACCTATATCATTCTGTGCCCATCTCCTGCAGCATGTTCAAACGACACACACCATGTCCCATGGACCCAGAGGCTATCAGTGCTCAACCAAACCAGAATCATTGCCCTAGCCCTATGCGTAATCCTGTGCAAACAAGCACCCACACCTTAGTGGTTTTGAGGACCCAAAGACACACACCAGGACATAGCCAAAAAGAGGGGACCGTCCTGCCAACCTCTCTGTTATCTCTATGCCTCCACACTTTCAGAGGGTCATGACATCTCCACAATCCTCATTTAATAGGTGAAAATCACAGTGCATCTTTACATTGCTGCTGTATGTTTTCTTTTCTTTCCTTAAATTAGTAGTATTGCCACACACAAGGTTTAGCCCTTGGCAGGTATTGTACTTACAACTGTGGGGCTCATCGTCGAATGCTTTACCATTATGCTATGCAGATTCTACCAACACAGCAACCCAATTGTGACTAAAATTGACCTTTTCCTCCTATTCCAATGTAATTCTACAAACTTTATTTAACAGAAACAAAGGGCCTCATAATGACCTGCCGCCGAAATCGCGTCCGGGTTCCCAGAATGGGGAATTATTGGGCCATTCCGATTTTGGAGGGCCCAGTAATTCCTCCCTCCAGGAACCCAGGCCCGGACCTTCCCCATTCCCATTCAGCCCTCATAGGGCTGAATGGGAATGGGAGAGGGAACAAACAATGGGCCGATTACGACTGGCCCGTTGTTTGCTCCCTCTTCCCCTCACGGGACCCGGTAACGACACCTGGTTTTACCAGGCATCCTTACCGGGTCCCGCGAGGGGACCTCGTAATGTGGCGGAACGGGCTTAACGGGTCCGACTCCTTTTGCAGAGCCCATTAACCCGTTCCGCCAGGGTTGTTATGAGGCCCCAAGAACTTTACTTCACATTCATGTTCCCATTACAGTCACCTATTCCTTCAAATATATTGTAAGCCTGAAACCAACTCAATCTGTTGAGGTCAAACAGAATTCTGAAAGCAGGTAAAGGTAACAAAACAAGCTTGGACACCACACACCTGAATATGATTCAAACAGTAGCGTTGTCTGTAGGAAGGTCGCTTCACCAATTACTTTCAGCTGCTAGTGTTTGGAAGGTTACTATAGAAATCAGTGAAAAAGGTTCATTCAAAAACTCAGGCAGACCAGACAGCGCAGAAACAAACCTGCAAAGAAACTAATTTGCAAAGAAACTCCGTCCACATGCATGGTGTTCTAGAGAGATCCTTAGCAGCTTCCCTACGCCATCAAGCTGTGACTGGCTGAAAGAGCTGTAGGTACAATACTGGAGTGCAAGCGGGATAGAGTGTAGCCTTGAAGAGACCCCGCCTTCCAAACCTTTACATTGAGGCAGCATCACCCGAAACAACATTAAAAAAAACATTTTGGGGGGATAGGTTTTCCCGCCATACTGGCAGTCCCGCCAAAATATGCTCACCCCAATGACTGCCTGACACTAATGCAACATGGTGCAGCACCCATGTCGGTACCCACATGCAGCAACAGGAAAGCCTAGCATACTCTGCAAGATACCATGTCTGCAAACCCGAGAATGGGGAACTAGGAAACCCCAAATCCAGAAATAGAGGTAGCATAAATGAGACATGGAAAGGAACCCAGTAAAAGTAGTCCTATCCTCCCCTACTCACTGTGACCTTAAAGCTCCTTGGAGGGGCGCCTCTGCTATCCACTCATCTCCATGCAGTGCTCCTTCCATCCATTTGGGGGGTCAAGGACCGGGTTATCCCAACAGCACCGGCAACCTGTCAACTGTGCTCTGGAAAGAATCCACAAAATGTCACTCAATCCCTCTGCAATTCTCAAGCTGCCACTGCAGCAACATGGAGCAGCTCCACCAAGAGACTGGGAAGTCTAGCAGAACCAGCAAAAAGCCTTGTTGTTTGCAAACTTCAGCGACGGGAACCACCAAACTCTAAACACAGAATAGCAGACATGTTAATGAGCTATGGAGAATAACACCATGACCACAGTCACTGCGACCTCAAGGCTCTAGGGGCGTTTGCGATCCACACATCATCATTCAGCGCTCTGTCCTCTGTCGACTTCTGCTGCTCAATCCCCTTGCCAAACCCTTTGGAGACCCAAAAAAAGACATCTGCATCCACCCTCACCCTTGGACCTCAACCCAGGTGCGACTCTCGGGGTGCCTCATACTCACTAGGCCTTGGGCTGCTCTCCCCTCCTGAAATCGAAGTCCAGCAGGGACTGAGAGGGAAATAAAACAGCATCTGTAGAGCCGCAAAGCCCAGCAGTGTGGTCAAAATTTCATGAAAAACAAGAGACGAGCCCAGCAGGCCTCCCCAGGGTTTCGTGTACAGATAGGCAACAAAGAAAGCCGAGCTATAAGGGCCAAAGGAAACTACAAAACATGTTGGAAATATGGTTCTTTCTTCTGTCCAAAGACAGCTGACTGTAGTTAATGTCTGGCATCCAACCTCTACCTTGTTGTATAGGGTAATACTTACTATATAGCCTTCATTGCATTTGTGTATCTAAACACGTTTATTTACAACGCAATCTCCCACTCCCTTGTATACATTCGCCAGACTTTGAATGTTGGCAAATAGCGCCAAGAATCTGAAGATGTGATATATTTTGAAAGACCCACCCCAACATGCACGTTAATGATGAGTGGCACATTCCAACCACCCTGCACATAATGTCAGACGGCTACTGGGCACGCGCACTCACCTGCAAGACCCGTCAGGTAATTTTATGTTCTATCTTCTTTTTCAGCATTACTTTACGGCAGCATGTGCATCACTGTGGCTGCGTTGTCCTCTCTGCTGGGAGGTGGGGTGCTGCAGGTGAGTTTACGGCAGGCAAGGCCCACGTGTGGGCTAATACACTGTTATGAAAATCAATGACGACTCTCCCCGGCTAACAAAACCGAGGGTCTGATTTGCAACGCGTTTTTCAATTGGTAGATAGTATTGAAAAACATTTTGTGAATCAGGCACTGAGTCTCTGCTGATCGCGTAGTATATGGTTATTACATATGCTACCTTTAAGAAAGTTTTAAGAATTGTGCAATTAATTAATTGTTAAACGAATACAATAAGCATCGTTTTGAGAAAAGAAAATCTGCAAAACACGCACAAGAAATTGCGCTCACGGTCTAGTTTTGTCTCTTTGCATTGCATGTTATGGCAGCCATACACTGTTTTCAAATGTTGAATGTTCGGGTATTAATGTGCAGTAGTTCTTATGCAATTTGGGACAGAAACTTTCTCTGCACAATATTAATCATGGAATCCTTTTCCTATGATGTAGAGGCCAGCTGGGATTTGTAATGTGCAATGTCTTGGGTGTGTTACCAGCATGGGTGTGTGTGTGATGACTGTAAAGTATGTGTTATATTTTGCTGAGAAAGGTATACGGTACAGACGAGGGCATTCTTGTGGTGGGTTTACCAAACAATAAGCATGATACTTCCCAAATCATATGCACACATACCCATGCAACTTTGATCACACCTTCCAGCATGTGTGCATGGTAAAAGAGTACAATGAATTAACTCAGCACACCCATACTGTATGCCTTTCAACTCACAGTGCAGAACTTTGTGAAACGTTCATGCCTCACTCTCATGGGAAGCAAACCCAGTGGGGCTCATGTTGGTGTTCCATGTAAATCGACAGCCGGGACCCGTTACCTGTAGACTTACATGTATGCGGGTCCCCACTGCTTCATTTCTGTTATTTGCACGGCGGAGTGCAAAAAGGAAGGGCAAAGGTCACGTACTCAGCCTTTTTAACCTCACCTTTTGCACTCCACTGTGCATATTGAGGAAACATTGCATGCCATGTACACATGGCAGGTGTCGAGTAGAGCGGGCCACGCTCACTCGGAGGCAGGCCTCATGTGGCGAGACAGCTGCAGGCCTCAAATAACGGACACACACAACTGGCAGAAGGTAGAACCTTCTTTATTAAGGTCCTGAACAGAACTGAAACTAAAACCCCTTCCCTTCTCCCATCCCATGCCCTCCCTAGCCCAACGTCACTTACCTTCACAAACCGGCCCAAATGTGGGCCACCCTCATAACGATGCAGGAGGGCGCGGGCTTGCCACATGACAACGTGACATCTCCCCCCTTTTTAATGTGCTACGTTACTAACAATTTCACCACATCTCTCCGATTAGTCTCTGAGGCTTTATGCAGCATCTTTGGTGCCTCATGGGGAGAAGGACTTAATGAGTGGGGGCACGCTCACCTTCATTACTCTCTTCTTTCTCGGACTGCTCACCATCTCCATGATAGGGATCATCCGAGACTGGGTCCAGGGACTAGCACACAATCGTTCCTACTCCAGGGGCATGGTGCCTGCAAGTCTCTTAAAGTGGGAGGAATTTCCAGTTATGGAGCGTTGGTGTTCTCCGCTGGCAGTTATCATGGTGCCTTTCTTGCTGTTACCACCAGTGGTTCAGGCGCAAATGTTGGGTCTTCCTTACTTCTTTTAGGTTGGTATACCACCATGTGATCTCCCAGTTCTATCTCACACTCCTTAGCTCCATGCTGTGAGTCTGCTCCCTCCTTAATTTGTTGCTTTTGTACATGGTCTCAAAGTCGGACCTGCTGTTCTAGGGGTGCAATCTGCGTTGGAGCAGGGGTTTTCGGGCAGTCTCGTTCTTACAACTCGATGAAACATGAGGTCGGAGGGGCTGCCTCCTGTGGTGCTGCAGAGTTGTGTGGTGACATTCACGCAGGAGTTGATACAGTGCCTGCTCAAATGGTTTGTTGTCTAGGTTGGCTGGTCAGTAGGGTTCTTTTGGTGTTGGCCATGAAGCGTTCCACAATGCCATTGGTTTGGGGCCTGCTAAGGCTATCTTTCGGTGTTGGAACCCCATGTAGTGTGTGAAGTTCTCGAAGTCGTGGCTTGTGAACGGTGGGCCATTGCCAGACATTATCACTTTAGATATCCCGCAGGTTGGTAGCATGCGGTCTAGTGCCGGGATAACACATGTCGCTGCTGTGGATTCGATCAGCACCAAGACGTATTTTCCGTTGCGTAGTGGCCCAAAGAAATCCACAGCCAGTTCTTCCCAGAGTACCTTCAGGGAGTGGGGACATTTGCAGTGGGTTGGGGTGCGGCAGTTGAGCCACCAGTGAGCAGATGTTGCACCTGCTGACAACATCCTCTACTAGGGCATATAGTTCGGGGAACCACACCTTTTTACGTAGCAGGTATTTTATTGAGACTACCCCCGGTGGCCTTCGTGCTCCTGCATTGAATGCCTTTTCACGCAACGATGTTGGAATTATGACCTTGCAGCCCTTCAGGATGATATGATCATCCACCAGTGTCAGTTCGTCTTTCACCAGCAGCAACAATTTTATGTCATC
The DNA here is from genome assembly GCF_040938575.1 of Ambystoma mexicanum. Classification (NCBI taxonomy): domain Eukaryota; kingdom Metazoa; phylum Chordata; class Amphibia; order Caudata; family Ambystomatidae; genus Ambystoma; species Ambystoma mexicanum. The sequence continues at coordinate 353,541,399 of NC_090921.1, forward strand.
TTACACAGATTCCTGCTCCCGTCTGGCTTGGTACTTGATGTGCGCTGTCTACCCCGTTTTGATGCAGTGGGCCACGATCACAAGTGCCGGGTCGCTTTCCAATTATTTTCCTAGGGTGGCCCAATCCACTGGTATAGGTTGCAGGTGATGAATGACATAATTGATGCATGCATCCGTGTTGGAAGGGCCCACTTGTGGGGGACCCGTGGGATGCCTGGATAGGTAGTCGGCAGTGTTGCTTTCCTTGCCCGGGCAATGCACATGTCAAATGTATAGTCCTGTATCCGTCGGCCCCACCTGGCTATTCTGGGGGCATTGTTTCCTTGGTGTCGCTGAATATCTTCAGGAGAGCCTGATGGTTGGTGATGACTGTGAACGCCTTCCCATACAGGAAGAGATGAAAGTATTTGCAGGCCCACACTACTGCCAGGGTCTCTTTCTCTGCCTGGGATTATGCCTGTTCAATGGTTGTGAGGCTCCTGCTCGCGTAGGCTACTATAAACTTGCCGTTCCAGTACCAGGGGTCCCGATGCGTGAGTATGGAGCCAGGGCCGACTGGGCTGGCGTCCACGACGACTTCGGCTTCCTGTCAGCGTTAAAATAGGCCATGTCCTCTGCATTGGAAATGTTGCTCCGAGAGGTTTCAAAAGCGCGTTGGAAGTCAGTCAACCATTCGAAAGGCTGTTCCTTCCGTGTGAGTAGGCGGAGTGGGTTGCTAACTGTGGCATAGTCTTGCAAGTATTTAGAGCAGTAACTCGCTAGTCCCAGAAATGAGTGCAGTTCAGACACATTCTGCAGTGGCTGAGCAGTGTTCAATGCCACTGCCTTGTCAGGGTCCGGCCTCATGCCTTTCTCTGAAAATATGTGGCTGAAGAATCTGAGCGAGCCTTTTCTATATTTGCATTTCACTCCAAGTGTCAATCCCGCCACCGCAAGTGCTGAGCAGACTTTATGTAGGGCTGCATCATGTTCCTCTTTCGATTTTCCAAAAACAAGTATGTCGTCCGAATAGTTGAGGCAGTTTGGGACGTGGTGGATGAACTTGTGGATTTCTTCTTGGAAGATCTCCACCGCAGACCCGATGCTGAAGCTGAGCCATTTGTATTGGAATAAACCCATATTGGTGACGAAGGTGGTAATATATTGTAACTCAGGCGCAATCTGGTGGTAGCCTTTTGTGAGTTCCAACTTCAAAAAGAACTTGGCACCATGCACCAGGTGGATCTTGTCAGTTATTCGGGGTGCCTGGTGCCGTTCTCTCTCGATGGTTTTATTCGCGCTCCACATGTCCTGATGGAGCCATCCAGAGATTTCTTCGGGACGGGGAATATGGGGGATACCCATCGGGTGGGCCCTGTCACATGCTGGATAACGTGCTGCTTTTTGTAGAGTTTGCTGATTTCTTCGTTGACTTGCCTTTGGATATTAATGGGTAGGTCCCTATAGTGCTGGACAACTGGTTTGACCTCCGGGTTGATGTGGAACTGGACTTTGCAATTTTTCAACTTTCCTAGTCCTTTAAACAGCTTGGGGAATGGGGCTTCGATGTCTTCTGGTCTTGCAAAGTACCTATGAGCCATCAGATGCTACAAAATGTGTACTAAACCCATCTCCACTGCTGTTTTGAAGCGGAGTAAACAGCCGCTGTTCACTTCCGTCTTGAGAACATGCAGCAGGATCGCCTTATGAGTACACACAGCAGAGATGACGCCTTTGCATGGCAATGGTGTGGTGGAACCGTATGGGTAGATGTCAATGGTGGACTTCTTGATCTTTGGTGTCTTTGTGAGGGTGTTGTTTGCCTCTTCGCTGATTATGTTAACCGTAGCTCCAGTGTTTATTAGGAATTCCAGTGGTGTGTCTTTAATGTTGCGCGTAAGGACCGGGCTGTGTTGCGCCTCAGTGCTGTTGTTCCGAGCCCAGATGTATCCCTTTATCCGCTGGTCTTCACCCGATGAGCGTGACTCACTGCTGGAAGGTGACCTCATCTCAATGTAGCGAACATAGTGTCTGCGAACACTGCGTCAGGAGCCTTCCGACGGCCTGTATTCCGCTTGCATGTAAAGCTTTCTGTGGTCGCGCTCATCGCAACGCTGCCATCGTGGTTCGTTGTCCGGTCCACTCTTGTGAGGACTTTACGGTGCTGTCCTCTTTCAGTCTCTGAGGACTCTCCTGCTTCCTGCTGACCGGGTGAGTGGGTGCATTGGTGGTCCCCACCACATGCAGCGCATTTTTGACATAGCACAGGACATTCACCTGTGAGCCGATATTCATTTTTTAAAACCTTTATTTTTTGGTTTTTAACACATCGAACAAATACACACCCACATTAGGATCATTAACTTTGCGCCTTCAACTAGGACCCGTTCCGTCTCCCCACCCCGAGTTCCCTTCCCAATCCCCCCTGCCGCGTCTAGCCCGAGTTACTGGTAAGCAATAGTTCACCTCACTGCATCCCTGTTCAAGGCGACGCTGGCCTGATTCCAGACTGCCTCAGGGTAAATTGCCTGACTCCGATGCTCCCGTCGAGGAGACTTCTTCTTCATTCATCAGAAAGGTTATCAGCGGGCCCCAGATGTCTGGCTGGCGTGCATGTTGAGGGAGTAGTTTAATGAAGTCTGCCTCTACATCTTGGTAGTAAAGTAAGTCCTTCCGCCAGGCAGAGTAGGACGGAGGGGGGCCACGGCCCCATGCCATGGCGACTCTCCTGCGGGCTAGCATTAGTAGGACTCCGACCAGTTTCCTCGACGGGGCGGATAGCAGTCTAGTCATTCCCAGCATTGCTGCCGTGCTTCTTGGTTTTATAGCTTCTCCCACGACCGCCGACGTCGTATCCAGCACCCTGTTCCAGAAGGGAACTACTTCAGGGCATTCCCATGCCAAATGTAGAAAGTTTGCGGACATAGTTCTGCATCTTTTGCACTCTGCCTGGGCTTCGGGATGGTGTTTGTTAGCTTTTTCCGGTGTGTAGTATGTTTGGTGGAGGAAATTGAAATGAATGAGTTTGAGCCAGGAATTAAGTGCAATTTTCTGAGTCTGATTCAAAATGTAACTCTAATCTGCGTCTGTTATTTTTGTGTTTAGCCCTCTTTCCCATCTGCTTTTCGCCCCAGCATTGACGGGGGGTGTTCCAGCGGTCAGAGCCTTTTATATTTGGGACACCAACCTGCTATCTCCCTGAGCTTGAATAACATCATGTAGCAATTGCCAGGTAGGAGGTTGACGCGGGAAGTCTGGCAGATGGGTCTGCAGGGTGTGGCGAGTTCGGAAGTAGAGGAACACGTCTAGTGCAGTGTCAGCCCCTTTCTGTTTGGCTTGATCTTGTGTCATAAAACCCTCTTCCGTGAAGAGGTCCCCTAGAGCTTGTATGTGCAACTTATCGACCCACTGGTGAAACACTTTCTCTGCCGTTAGTGGGATTCCAGGAATAAATTTGAATGGCAGGAGGGGAGAGTACCTTGTTTGTACCCCCAGCTTCTTTGCCACAGTCCTCCATACCTTGTATGTTGAAAGCATCACGTTCATCGTGCGATTGGGAACCGGGAGCTGGGCGAAGACCACGGCCGTCAGGAAGTTGGGAGTCGCCAGGGCCCTCTCCACCTGTACATGAGGCCGAATTGTGTGTGTTGCATACCAATGGCTAAGGTACTGTGCTTGGGCTGCCCAGAGGTACTTCTCCAGGTCGGGGAGGGCCAATCCGCCGCTGGACACGGGGATTGTCAGTATTGAGTACGCCACTCTGGCTGGTCTGCCAGCCCAAAGTAAATCAAGGACCAAGCCTTTGAGCTTTTTTAGGAAGACATGCGGAAGTGATATTGGAATATTATTGAAAAGGTACAGTAGTTTTGGCAACACTACCATTTTGACTAAGGAGGTTCTGCCCCAGAGTGTCAGTGGGAGCTTCTTCCAGCGCGAGACTTTGTTGTGGAGGGACTTGAACACTTCTTCATAGTTATCGCGGAACACCTCTTGATGGTCTAGTGACAGCTGGATCCCCAGGTAGCGGACCCCAGCGGTTCTCCACGTGAGACCGAAGTCATTGGCAAACTGTCTTGTGCCTCGAGTCAGTGGGAGGACCACTGATTTCGAGTGGTTGATCTTCAATCCGGAGGCTGCCCCAAATTTGATGACTTCCTGCATGACCGGATTCAGGTTAACCTCCGGGTCACGTATATATAGGGCCACGTCATCGGCGTATAAGGATACGATGAGCCTGTGAGGGCCGATGATGAGACCTCTCTGCTGACGGAGTTCCCGCAGATTGGAGGCTAGTATCTCCATCACCAGAGCGAATATTAGAGCCGAAAGAGGGCACCCTTGACGCGTACCCCGCTGTAAGTTTATTGAGGTTGACTTTGCCCTGCCCACTATGATATTAGCTTGTGGGTTGGTGTACAGGAGGGAGACGAGTTTGATGAAACGGGCCACCAACCCCATCCTGGTGAGGACCATGAACATAAACGGCCATTCCACCGAATCAAACGCCTTTTCTGCGTCCAACAGGACCGCAACTGCCCGGTCTGATGGGTCTAATGCCTCGATGATTCCAAACATTCTCCGGATCCCAAAAGTCGTATTGCGTCCTGGTATAAAACCTGCTTGGTCTGCCAACACCAATGCAGGCATCAGGGGCATCAATCTGGTCGCTAGGATCTTGGCAAGAATTTTATTGTCCAGATTAAGGAGAGAGATCGGGCGATACGAGGCACATTCTTCCGGTGGTTTTCCTTATTTATGTAATAGAATGACATTGGCCTCGCAGAGGGAGTGAGGGAGAGACCGACGCTCCAGTGCTTCCTCGTATACTGCAGCCAGGAGGGGAGCCAGGGTTTCTCCAAAGGCTTTGTAAAATTCGCCCGTTAGTCCATCCGGACCCGGTGCCTTGGAAGATGGCAGGGTTTTTATCGCAGCTCTAATTTCTTCCTGTGAAATCAGATCATTCAGGGGTTCGTGCAGATGATGTTCGACCCAATAGAGTTCAGTGTCTTCTAGGTATTGCAGAGGGAGGTTTGAGTCCTTTGGGAGCTTGGCGCTGTAAAGGTCTTGGTAGAATGATCTAAATTCTTCCGCTATCATTTCATCAATGTGGACTTCCTCACCTTGCTTTGTTCTGATCCTATCGATTTGGGATTGCTTGTTGTCGGCCCTAATTAGATTTGCTAATAGAGCCCCTGGTTTCTGGCCCTCTCCATATTGACGGATTTGACTGGGGCGGTTTAGAAATTTAACCTCGCGCTCCGCTGCCGTGTTGAACTTCTGCAGCTCGGATCTCAGAGCGGTCGCAGACTCCGGGTTGGTTTTGTTCGGATTCTGGATCTCGAGTTGCTTTAGTTTAATTTCGCTGTTTGTCAGCTCGCTCCTAATAAGTTTGAGAATACCATTTTCTTTAGCGAGGCAAACCCCTCTGATGAAGCATTTGAGGGATTCCCAAATTGTGCCAGCTGAAGGAACCCAACCCAGGTTGGCCTTCAGAAACACATCTATCTCCTCCCTCAATTCGGATGCAAAGACCTCATCTCGCAGTGATCCCTGTCTGAAGCGCCAACGCTGTAATGGCGGAGTTGGGGTAGCTGGTTTGAGCACAAGGAGGAGTGGGGAGTGGTCCGAGAACGTTCTCGGATGGATGCAACACTGGCCGGACGACAGTGGGCCGCTTGCTGAGGTGAAAAAGTAGTCAATTCTGGAGCTTGTATTGTGGACCGCAGAGTGAAAGGTGTACTCCCGCTGTTCTCCGTTAAAGACTCTCCACGTGTCCTGTAGATTGAACGCTTTACAGATTTCTTTTATCTGAAGACTAGCCTTAGAAGGTGGATATTGTGTGGTCGACGATCTGTCTCTCGAGGGATCCATTGCCGTGTTCATATCTCTGCCCCATACGATTGTTGCTGGATTGAGCGAAGAAAGCTGTGTGAATACCCAGCTAAAATTGTCGGGGCCATCTGTATTGGGAGCATAGGAGTTAAAAAAGGTCACTTTCTGACCTGAAATGATGCCGCTCACCAATAGTGCTCTGCCTTCATTGTCTTTTGCCAAATGTAGTAGCCGGAAGCTGAGCCGCTTGTGTATAAGGATAGCGACTCCTCTCGAGTATGTGGAGTAAGATGAGAAGTATCTCTGGCAACCCCAGCTTTTGGCCCACTGGTGGTCATTCCCCTGAGTAAAATGAGTCTCTTGAATCAATGCCACGTCCACTTCGTGACGTCGCAGATAGTGCATAATTTACCGGGATTTAGCCGGGATGTTGCCGCCTCTTATGTTCCACGTTAGCACCTTGAATGGGGCGACTTAAATTTCATATTGAACCGCATTTCTGGTTTCCTGGGCTACGGTGATCTGCTTACGCCGGGGTCTTCGCTCACAGGATGTGAGCCCTGGTGCGATGGTGGGTCTGGCGGTGGGCCGGGAGCAGGCGAGGAGCTGGGCAGTCGGGGTCCGGTGGCGCTTAACTTACCCCTTAACTTCAGGGGCCCTGAACTACGGGCTAACCCCAACATGCCGAAAACATAACCCTCCTGTGGGTGGGTATCCCCAAACTGGCCCACCTGAAGGAACAGAGCTAGTTGAGGTAACTGAGTAACTTTTGCAACCCTCCCCAGCGCGGGCAACCCCCAACCTGCCCACGGTGTACCCACCTATAACATTTGAACTACAAACAGTGCTGTGCTTAGGGCGCTAGACGCCACGCAAGAGGCAATGTGGCTCAGAAAAAGTTAGTTATGAGGTTCTGTGGTGAATAGTGGATGCCGATGACATCTGAGAGGTCCTTTTCGCTGCATCTTGCCGAGTTTAGAAGCTTATGGTGGGTCCCTCTGCCTACGCTCCTCGCGTCGTGGATTCTGGTTGATGGGAGCAGATCTACAGCCAGCCCGATCAAGATATTCAGCTGCCTTCTCTGGCGTGGAGAAGAAGTGGGCTCTCCCGTCGTGCTGAATACGGAGTTTGGCAGGAAACAGCATGGAGTAGAGTATATGATTGTCTTGTAGTCTCAGTTTGATTGATGTGAAAGAACGCCTCTGTGCTTGAACTAAAGGTGAGAAATCTGGGAAGAACTGGATGGGGTCACCATCAAATTGGAGGTTCCCTTTCTCTCTGGCCGCTTTGAGTATTGCATCTCGATCTTTGAAATTGAGTAGTCTAGCAATGATTAGACATGGATTCGCTCCTGGGATAGGTCTAGCTGCAGGAATTCTGTGGGCTCTTTCCACGATGAATAGTTGTGAGAGAACTTCCGGGCCGAACAGTTCAGAACAGATACGCTCAACATGGTCCTCCATCTTGCACTGAAGTTGTTGCTCCCTGACTCCGATAATTCTAATGATGTTCCTGCGGGAATGGCCCTCCAAATCTTCGTTTTTAGCAGCAATGCTTTTCACCTGGGATTCCAGCGCGGAGACCCTAGTGGTCAGGGATGCCGATCCATCATCCAGATCGGACACACGTTGCTCGATATTGTCCGGCCTCTCAGCGTGTTGGTCCAGGCAGTGCTAGATATGATCCACTTTGGACGACAAGTTGTCCAATTTGCTTCCTAGGTCACCTATCCTGGCTTTAAGATCCAGAAGGATTTCTTTGATGTCGAGGCCAGGGATCTGGCCAACGGAAGGTTCTCCGTCCATAGCCGGGGACACAGGTCTACTCGTGGTTTTTGATGGCCTAGCAGAGGAGCTGGCCTCAAAAGTTTTTTCTGTGTCTTGTCGTTCTTCCCCATGATCCGTGACCGTTCGAGGCACGTTCTCCTGGCAGTGAGCGTGGTTGGCGCCCAACTCTGTTGAGTCAGGGCCCACACTTCGGGACTTTAGTGGTGCTTGGGATGTGGTGCGTAATTGCTGATCTCGCTGTCATGTAGCAGGAGGTTCTTGCAACTGGGGCGGCTGGGCGCGGTTGGACGCAGGGTGTTCCAGGAATCAGCGAGGTTGCCCGTCGCTAGTAGGGCCGGGGAGGTGGGGATGTATCAGCAGGACTCCAGGAGAGTGACCCCGGGCCACCCCGCACACACCCCGGCGTAGAGTTGTTATGCAAATATCGAGGTGAGGCCTCTCACGGTAGCTGCGCCCTGATATGATATGTGATATGGCGCTAGTCCATTCGCGCACGGAGGGTGCGCACGTCAACCCGCCTCCTCCGGGAGCAATGGTATGTAGCTGCAGCGAGTGGTGAAGAATGCCGGCGGCGCTAATGGCCCATCACGGGAACAACCAAGTCTATGTTGCGTGCGCCTTAACCCTGTTCTGTTCTGCTAACTTTATAAGCTGCCCTGCCGGGGCTCACCGTGTCCCTGCAGCCATTCACTCCTCCAAGTAGCGCCGCGGGCGGGCACCATCCGCCGCCAGGGGCAAGCTTGCAATGAGGTCTGGGCGGGCCCGGGGGGGAGTGTCGCAGTCCGGCATCTCACCGCCCTGTCCTCTCGAAGTCTGCTTCTTCAGTGTCTGTTCGCCGTCGACTCTCAGCACGCACAGCAGTCGCCGGATTGGCTCGCCAGCATGGTCTCAGCCCCACGCTGGGGGGGGGGCAGTGATACACACCCAGTTAGGCGGGGGTTTCTCCGACTCCGCTAGCCTCCACTATACCCGGCGCCGAGCCCAAGCGCGGGTGCCTGTAACTCCGCTGGGCCACTTCACTAGTCTCAGGCCCCACGTCCGGGAGCCGGGTTCTGGGGCTCCGAAGCTCCTATTTCGGTCGGAATTTTGCCGATCACCAGGGATCCCAGATAAGCTGCAGGATTTGTCGCGGTCAGGGCAGGGGGGAAGCGAAGACTATCTGGGTTCCTCAGGGTACAGTCCGAGTGCACGGAACCTCGCGGGCGGTGGCACACTACGATCTGCGGGCCGCAGAAAAGCGCCTGTATCTCCGGTAATATTAGGAGTTTCGAGCTCAGGAAAGCATCCGAGCGTGCAGCTCGGCTTCGGGCAGCAAATTGGCGTGGTCAGCGGTGAAGTAGGCCCCACAGAAGACTGGATGAAACAGGATTAATTCTGAGCCACACGGAGCTCCCTGAGAAGCCGCCATCTTGCTCGGCTCGCTAGCGCCCCCTTTGTGAGCCGATATTCATATCCACATCTGTAGCATGTGTTGTCTGCACATCTGGTCGGCGCATTGAAAAGTTTGTTGATGTCATCTGGTTCAGGGACCTTTGGCTGCAGCGTGACTTTGCCCAAGCTGTCCAACTGGGATTCAACTGCCGCTTCCATGCGTGCTAATGCCAGAATCTCTTCCAACGACCACTGTTTTTGCAGGAGTTTCTTTCGCTATGCCCTGGAACCATAGGGCTTCTTTGTTTGAGTATCGATGAAATTCGCAGTGTTTTAGTTTGATTCTCAGTCGCATCACTAAGTTCTCTAGGGATTCTTCTTTGTCCTGGCGTTTAGTGTGAAAAATATGCCTTTCATAGTCGATGTTTGTATGGTGTGTAAAGTATTCTGATAGCTTGGTGTGCAGGTCTTGGTAGGATGCAGTGTTGAGGTTGATTAATTTGCCTGCAATGTCTCTGACAGCTGGTCCCACTGCCATCGACAGTGTGTTTTTGAGGAGCGTGTCTTCATTGAGCCCTATGGCCCCTGCGTAGAATTTGAAGTCACGTAGCCATGTCGTCCATCTGGGGTCCTGGTTGCTGGTGTCACGTATGTCAAAAACTTGGGGCAGGTGCAGCACTTGTGAGCCTCCATCAGAGGGGGATGTGACTCGATGGCCCTCCCCCTGACGTGGATGTATCGGTATGCAGTAATAAAATTGCGTCAAAAATGTCACCTATACAAAAAATCGTGGCAAAACTGCTGTGGTTTGACCTGATAAAGGTGTACCCCTTCTATCATTTAAGGGGAGCGGGGTTGCAGGGATGTCCCCCACTCCCTTTAAATGGTATAATGTGTCCACGGTTTGCGGGGGTGCCCCCACATCCTTTACATCGATTGTGGCGGCAAAATCACAGCCTTTTTGCTGTGATGTTTTGTATAAACGGCTATTTTTGCAGCGATTTTAACACATGGAGCCGATGTAACATCGTCATCCGACATGATATGTGGCTTGGTAGCTCCAAGGAATACCAGTTGCTGGCTGGATGTTGGAGGAGGGGCCTATCAGACTCTGAGGATTCTTCCCAACCATGTTCCTCACCTTGTTCTTGGGTCTGTCTTCTTCCTTCTGCATGTCTCTTTCTTTTCCGTCTTCTTCTTTGTCTTCTTTTCGTGTAAATAGGGGTGAGCTCCTCTGGAGGCCACGTTCTCTGGATGTCAAAACTTGCGAGCGGGGTTCCCCGGGAGCAAGCCCCTCTGCAAGGAAAAAGCCTCCTGACTTAAAAAACCCTGATTGGTCCATGTTCATGATGGAATGGTAATCTGGAAAAATGATAGTAAGGCGTCCTTAGAAATGTAGGTTCAGTTGAGTACGAAAGATAAACAAGTGTTCGAAGCTCCACGGGAGAGTACAGACCTGCAGAGGATTGCAGGAGTCAAGACGGCAAGAACTGCCAAAGGTTTCAATTGGCAGGCAGAATGCAGCGAGATAGGACCGCAAGAACGGACTGAGTGAGATGCCTTGGGGGAAGCCGCCAAGAACGAGGCGAAGCCGGAAGAGACAGAGAGAGAAAGAGAGAGAGAAAGAGAGAAAGAGAGAGGGAGTTAGAGAGAGAGAGAGAGAGAGAGAGGGAGAGACCAGAAAGCCAGGGAAAACCAGGAAAAGACAGAGAGATCCAGGTGGGAAGACCACTGAGACCCGGGACGAAACCCAGAGACAGGTAGGAAGCCAGAAAACAGCTGGCAAGGGAACGAAGAAAACGGGAGCCATGGAAATGAGAGGGAGAGCGGGCAGGCAAAAGGCTAAGGGATTCCCAGCAACAGAAAGAAGCCACGAGATGTCAAAAGACAGCAGAGCTTTAGCTCAAAGAAAGAAAACTCATTAGCGTTAGCCTACGTGGGAACGAAGGTGCAACACGTCAGGCAGCCGCATTGAGAGCAGGATAAGAGTACGGTGACCATCTTGGAAAAACAACTATACCGTTTAGAAGCAACGGCAGAAAATGGAACGGAACAATCACTGGTGTCTCTAGAGGTTCCAGAGCTTCCATGAGGGATGCATGACAGGGCCTTCCCATCCTTGCTGTCTAATGTGCCTGGCGAGGATCAAGTAACCCATGTTGTTGGGGTGATTTGCCCCTCTGGCTTTTCCTGAGGCTCAGGCTGTAGTCCTATATGCGCCTCCCAGGCCTCTGGTGTGAGTACAGACCTTCTTGGGCACCCGCCCGTGCCACGTGCCCATATGAGGTGTGCAGTAGCTTGTGTGGGTGGAGGTTCTATGAGTGTTAATGGTGCCGGGCCTCCGGAAATATTTCTCACCTTTTCCCCATATCCTGTGAGTGCTGGGGGTGAGGAGCTCATCGCAAGCGTTTAAGGGCGTGTTTAAATGGTGCCGACCTTCTGGTGAGATTCTTCCTCCTTTGCCTGTACCTTGAAGCCCTAGGGAGGCATGTAGCGCACTGTCCGTGCGAGGAGGCTCCCTCCAAAGCAGAGCTCTGGTGGACACACAGCCCGTACTCTGGCACCACATGTGTGTCGGCCGCTGGCCTGCGCTCCAGCAGGAAGGCCTGGTGTGCGATGGGGCAGAGGTCTGTTGTGGGTACTCATGGGTACTCATCACCAATGTTGAGTAGAGCGGGTCACACTCACTGGGATGCGCCCCTCATGCGGCGAGACATCTGCAGGCCCCAAATAACGGACACATACACCGGCAGCAGGTAGAATCTTCTTTATTAAAGTCCTGCACAGAACTGAAACTAAAACCCCTTCCCTTCTCCCATCCCCCCCTCAATAGCCCAATGTCACTTCCCTTCACAAACCGACCCAAAAGTGGTCCACCCACATAATAATAATAATAATAATAATAACGATGTGGGAGGGCGCTGGCTTGCCACATCACGACGTGACATTAGGCAGCGTTTAAAATGGTTCCCTATGAAGTCCACCTGCCATTTGCTCAAGAGATGGATGTAAACTCTAAACCCTCATTACCATGAAGTACCACTGAGTTGGGATAACAATAGTAGCTGTTATTTATGTACTCCAAAATGGCACGTTTGTGGTTGTAAATGCTACATAAAAGGAAATCTTCATTTGTACCCATTTATCTGCTTTGACATTTCTGTTCAGATTTGTTTACCTCTGGTCTGTCAGGCAAAATAAGACCTCCATGACCAGTGTCTCAAAGTTTCCTGCAGAAAGCCATCACCCTCTGTGCAACTGCGACGGTATCCCAGGGTTCTAACTGTGTTGTACTCATACGCTATAGCACAGGCACACACTCTTCCAACCTCTCTGAATCTGTACACCATTCTCTCCTACAGGGCTCCTTTACGATCATGGGGGTGATGAGCGGACCCCTGCTTGGAGTCTTCGCCTTGGGTATGTTCATACCAGCTTGCAACACTCCGGTAAGTCATCACTCTCTACCACTGATTTTAAGCATACTAGAAGCAGGCAGGAAGTAGTCCCTCATTCAGCTGAGGAAAGGTGTGCACAGGATAGCATTGGGTGGTCAATCGACTGGGCCAAGAGTAAAGAGGGAGGATAGCAAAGCTCACAAACATTGTACATTTGGATTCTTAAATTTTTTTACACAAAATATATATGATCCCTATTATGCAACAAATTGCAGAATGACCAATCAGAACACTGAAAAAGAAAGGAACTATGGACTGCTTGATGTGAATGTACTGTTCTGCAGGTCAGATGTCTGAAGTAAGGATCACTGTAAGTGGAATTCAGATTGACTTTAGGCATTTGCATGTTGGTGTCCAATGCATCAGCCAGCCAGTCAGTAAGTTCTTTCTGTGAACAGTGCTTGTGCCAGTTGAACCATAAGAAATTAATTTAAGCATGAGTGGCTACAATTACAAAAATTGCAAAGATACACAAAATGTAAAATCACAATTCGTTAAAAATCCATCAGTTAATAAGCTTTCAATCCTAAAGCTAGTTTGATTGATTTACGAACTGTATAAAACCTTAATAAGAAGGAAAGGGATGCTACTTCCTTAAGCATGATCAATCAGTCGCCTTGGAATATATCAACGTTTGTAAGAGCATCTTTCTGTGGGAAGAGGATATAAACATTCAACCATCTGTATAGTCTGCCTCGCAGTCCTTTCAACGCTTCACGTAGCGGGGGAATGAGAATTCTTCACGTCCAAGCTGTCCACAAGTAGCTAGCCAATTCAAACATAACTGCCGGACAGGGTAGACTAGACTGTGGGCCAATCCAAAGCCACAAGAAGATGATTGGTGCTTGCCTCTTACAGATGTGGATTCAAGGTCCTCTTGCAAATATCTCTGTTTAGGGGGCACATATGCAGGAAGTGAATAAGGGACACCTGAAGCTTCCAGCATGGAAATAGGAAGTGGTCAAAGGTTGTGCATGGCTCTTCCTGGTTACCTCTAGGCGCAGGAGTTGTTATTTATTTTATAAATATTTTGTGCATTCTGTAAATTGTGTTTAAAAGCACCCACAGGGCAACAGGGAGGGAACAAGAGAATGAAAATCAAATATTATAATGAAAAATAGAGGCAGACCTACTAGGCCTTGTGAGCATTGGGAGCATACAGAGAGAGAGAAGGTATGAGGGAGTGGGGCGGCGGTGGGTAAGTGCTAGGTGTACCAAGAGGGAAGTTCTAGGGATAGAGCAGCTGTAAGTGCCTTGGTGAAAGTGATCAGCTGCCAATAAATATGTAGTGCAGGCCTGTGGTGGCATAGGACAAAGGGTGCCAAGACAAGTGATGGGAGCGGGCAGAGGCTAAAGGCGATTGGAGGTGGGAGGCCAGGACCCAAGAGGACGCATAAGGGCCCTGGTCACTAATCTCAGCAACTGTGGGGTTTTGCAGAGTAGGGAGGAAGGGAAGTCTTGAGTAGCGTTCAGAATTTGAGAAGATCCAGTTTAAGACGAAGAGGAAGGGAGAGGCTGTTCCATAGGAGCAGCTTGCAGAGGAAAGAGATTGGCCACCAGCACGCTGTTTAGCAAAGCACTTGACACACAGGGAGCTGGTGCCGGAGGAGCGTAACAATCTGTAGGGAGAGTATTTGGTGAAAGCAAGTTGTAGATAGTGTGATCCCCTGCCCCAGACAACCTTATGGATGATGCAGAGGGTTTTTTGATCCGTACAGCAACCGGGAGCCAGTTGAGAGATTTTAGGGCTGGAGATATGCGGTCCCCTGGCTAGAGGCCAAGGATAAGTCTTTCAGCCCTATTCTGGTTGGAGGGGACATATAGAGGAAGAGGGTAAATTAAGAAAAAGGCTATTGCAGTAGTCTAGCCTAGAGAGTATCAGAGATCTAGAGACATTGAGCTTCTGGGTGAAAGTGAGGAAAGGAAGACTTCATTTGAGGAGGTGAAGTTGAAAATGGGCGTTTTTGACAAGGTCCTGAACGTGAGGAAGGAAGGAAAGAGAGGAGTCAAATAAGACTCCAAGAGTTCTGGCTTCAGAAGCATGGCACATTACAGTTATGGTAGTCTGGAACATGACTCTGGTAATGTATGTAGGACCAGATGACCTGTCCATTGGTATAGAAATATAAAATACCTATATTATGTAACGTGGGTGGGGGGCTGATCGAACTGAAACGAACTGGCAGAAAGTAAAGATCAAAACAACCTGCAGAATTTCCTAAAAAAAAAGTGATTTTTTCCCATAGACAATACCTAAAGCGAATGCAGAGAACTATATTCCAGTATTGTTATTTAAGGTATATTGCATGTATTGAGTTTTATCTAGTGCATACCCATGTACCACATTAGATAGAATTATGTAGACTAACCATGCATCACTTTAGATAGCTTGGGCAGATAAGCCATGCATCACTTCAAGATGGTTTGTGATGATTAGCCATGTGTCACTTTAGCTGTTAATCTTACAACACCCAGAAGCACAATTGTATCTAATAATTTTGGCTGCGCAAATAGGAACTAATGGGAGTAGCCAATGTGTTGCACTCAGAGGAACTTGTGGGAGGAAATAGTGATCTGAACTTAGAGAGGTGGCGGGGGCATCCTGTGTATCACAGCTGGAGGACTTGGAGGGTACCACTGAGTTGCAGCTGGATGAGCTCTGAGGACATACTTGGAAGAATTTTGTGAGTAACCAACATACTAACTAACCATCCTGCTCCTGCTCCCCTCCTACATAACTCACAATACCATACACGCCTATGGGCTAGCCAAAGTACACAAACACACACCAAACTTAACTAACATTAGCAACAATAAAACATCACAGGCACTGAGCCTTACCCTTATGGACAGAACAAGCCAGTGTATACAACCATAAACCCCAGCCGGACTACACATGAAAAGCACTAAACATAACAGTCTCCTGCATGCAACAAACAGCCACGACACTGGACCTTTCCCTTACGGATACAACAAGCCAGTTCAATACGATTATACTACCATCCAAACTGCACATGAAACACACAAACCCACACCCAACATAACACTAGTACATAACCAAAGGCATTATCCTTATGGATACTACAGGTCACACAACTAATTCACGCAAGAAAACACACACAGACGCCAGTTTCTCCTGGTTCTGAACCTATTCTTTCATTCTACCTTACTAACACACCCGGCCCTCTTTCTTGCACAGCCACGTGAGCACCTGGAGACTGTCCCAGTGGTGGTAATGATGCGCTGTATAAAACAACATAACATAACTTCCTGTGAAACAACAGAGCTGTACAAACAGGGTTTTTTTTATAGACTTTGTAAACATAAGTACAAATATTTCTGTATTCATAATGACTTCTATAGGGCACACCCCAAAATTAATTGTTGCAAGACCCTTCAGTGACCTAAGGTGGACCAAAGAGTGTGAGCAACCCAGGGAGTGGGGGAAGTCCGGAGGATGTTCAGAGCAAAACTAGAAGAGAAGAAAGGGCAAACCATTTTCTGATGGAATCTTGAAGGAAGAGACGAGGTAGCAGAGGATAAACATAAAATGAAGATAAAGAGCCAGGTTTTAAGTGTATTTCTGAATGGAATGTTGGTGTTAGACAGCCTGTAAAATTCAGTTAAGAAGACTGCTCCACAGAGTTGTAGCAGTACATGAAAATCTCCTATTCCCTCTACTGGCATACATTGGGCCTCATTCCGAGATTTGCCATGTCTGCCTCCAATAACGGTACCGGCACCGGTCTCGTTCTATGGGTACTTACCGGTGTAGTCTGACCTTTGCGGGACCGGTAAGTCCCCATTGAAAAAAACATTCCCCATTCCCATTTGAGCCCCCTTAGGGCTCAATGGGAATGGGGAAGTAGCTAATAATGGTACCGCAATTTGCGGTACCGCTATTGGCTCTGAATTCCCTTAACGGGTCCCGTCCATAGCGCCTGGTAAAAACTAGGCATTAAAGGAGGGACACGCTAATGGAACTCGTAGTAGGGCGGTAAGGAATTAACCAGCAGCGGTCTCCTTACCGGTGCCCGGTATCCCTTACCGCCCCACTCGGAATGAGGCCCATTGAGTTTTTGAACTTTCAGGAGAAGATCTGTAGAGTGCAGTTCTTTTCATTGGATGCCTGGTGTGATGGGTCAGGAATGAAAGCCAGACACAAAGGTGTCATGTTTTGGTTATAAACTTTTATTCATCTTCAACGGGTTGGGAAAATGCCTCTCTGACCATATTATAAAAGGGAGTTTCCGTACCTAAAAAACAAAACTAAGGATCTTTTTTTGTCAGGATGTTATAAATCAAATGCTGTCCATGTGTACAAACAATCTATCCTGACCTTCACACTACTGTGGTGGGAATTTCTCTTCCTAAAGAAAATGAAGGCAAGTCTGTGTCTGTAACTGCAAATCAAAAGTCTGTATGTGTCAAAGCCTATGCTTGCCCTCACATCTAGAAAGAAACATGGCGTGGTTTCTTCCTAGCCAACAAGATGGTGTTTGAAAGTAAAGTCTAAGCTATTTTCAGCCTAGGTTCTTTGACAAGTTCAATACTGTTCCAATAGCTGCTTGTCTTACCAATGTTCTGCCAAGTCTTGAGGTTCCCTTCCCCAAGTTTAATGTAGCACAGTTCACACAAAAAGAGTGGTCTGAAGGTTCCCTTCCCTAAGACAGCATTTCTCAGTTCTTTAGGTTCTCAGGATTCCCTTCCCCAAGATTGCACTGTAGTACGCATATGACTTGTATTTGCTCAATGTTCCTTGTAAGAAAATAATAGGTCCATTTGACCTGCCTTCTAGCTTGCTTTAGCATTCAATTCTCAATTCTCTGTGGTTTCTTCACAAAGTATCTTGCTTGTCATCATTTAGGGGTCCCTAGTCTAGGCGCAGTTGTCAGACCGCACCGTCCGCCCATCATAGGCCACTCAACCAGGAGCCCTGTGCTTCTCCTTGACTCGATTTTCAGTGTCTGTGAACTTCACAGTGCGGAACTCCCAGGTCTAGGCGCTGTTGCAAGACCACACGGTTCACCCAACACAGTCTTTTGCTTCTCCCATAAACTTACAAGTCTTCTCCACATTGGTTTGTCAACCTATTAGCTTTAGTCCTGTTCACGGTGCTGCTTTCGCTCAGTCTGACATTCCTTGTCAGTTTATTTTCCAATGTGTGTTCGGTATTTCATATGCCTTGGTTTTAATACAAACAGTATGTTCCATTCCGTTCGGGATCCAATATTGCATATTTTCATTCAAACAGTACTTCTCGTTCAGTTCACTATTCAGTATTGCGTAATTTCATGCAAACAGTATTTTCAGTTCGGTTCGATATTCAATATTGCTCATATTAACACAGTTTTGTGAACCGGTACTTGCCTACGGTTCCCTGGTAGCGCTCCAGTGCTTCTGAGTCCTCTGAAACCCAGCAGCTCTTTGCGTCTCCACTATGGCTGTTCCTGCTGCTCCCGCTCACCTTCTTGCCCGGCAGGAAGCAGATCGCCTTGACTACACTTCCTCGACGGGCACTTCTATGCACACGCCCGCGATCGGAACGGCTGCAGCCTGCAGCCTTTCTGTTTTTCAGTTGTTGGGTAGCTCCAGATGTCCTCCTTCAATTTCACAAGTTCCCGGTCCTGCCCTCACCACGCGACTCACTCGCTTTGGGTTTTTCAGGTCCTCCGGGATTGTTGCCAGTCTCCTGACCTCCTGGTCTCATTCCACCAAGGCAACTCTCTCTCCCCACATTGACTTGGAATCCACCTTTTATACACCTAAGCCTTGTTAAGGAGCCTCAGGTGCGTGTTGTTGGCTGGTATTGCCTGACCATAACAAATCCAATTACTGGGACATGCCTGACCTTCAGTAGTGGATGTCTGCATACCCCTCTTCTTCGTCCCAGTACTAGAGTGGTGTTTCACATATGAAGTGTGCATTACTCCTACTCCTCTCGTCTTCTCAGTACCAGATAAGTCTCCAGCAGTCTCTGCCTGTCTCAATATGAGACAGGACCCCCTTCCTAAAGGGGAGATCTGCAACCCCATCAACACTGCAAGAAACACAGAATTCAAAGGCCCAGCAGCAACTTCAAAGATGGCCGCCACTGTGTCTCGGTGCACACCTGGCTCCCAGGCTGCCCTGGGCCGGTTTATAGTCATAATGTCGAAAAAAAAATGTCGACAGACAAAAATGTCGAAAAAAAAATGTCGAAAATAATAATGTCGACATCCTATACTTATAATGTAAAAAGTCATTTTTTCGAAAAAAAAATGTCGACATTTTTTTTTGACATTATGACTATAAACCCTTAAAACTATCAACACCTCACCCAACACCCCCCCCCACACCTCCCAACCACCCTTTCACCCCTCATACTCAACACATACCAATTATTTATTTATTTATTTATTCAATAAATAAATAACCTAAAAAAGGATCATTTACTATGGGGGGGGGGTCCCCCCCCCAACCCCCCCTCACCCAACACCCAACACCCCCCTGCCACCCCCCCACACCCCCCCAACCACCCTTTCACCCCTCATACTCAACACATACCAATTATTTATTTATTTATTTATTCAATAATTAAATAAATAAAAATTGTATTTACTATGGGGGGGTCCCCCCCCAACCCCCTCTCACCAAACACCCCCCTGCCACCCCCCCACACCCCCCCAACCACCCCTCATACTCAACACATCATATATATATTTATTTATTTATTTATGCATACACTAAATTAAATTTCGAAAAAATATCGAAAAATGTCGACATTTTTGTTTGTCGACATTATTGTTTTTCGACATTAATTTGTCGACATTTTGACTGTCGACATTATTGATGTCGACATTATGACTGCACACCCCCTGGGCCTGCAGCACCATGATTGGCTGGTGTCCCCATTTGAAGCAGCCAACCCCCAGTGCCGGCAGGTGAAGCCGGCCTACACTCAAGGCCTCTTTCAGCAGTCTCCGCCGATCTCAGCCACCGTGACCGCGAAGTTGGACATGGTACTGGACACAGAATTATATGATGGACCCTGGGACTTGCCCAAACTATTTAGCGTTGATATGCAGAAATGTATGCTAGATAGTCTCAATTATCAAAAAGCTCTGATGTATTCATTGTCTCTCACTAGTATTGCTTATAATACTGTTACATGTTCATTTGGTGTACTACCTGTCTGCATTGTCCATACCGTGGAAGTCCCACATTCACAGAAACACTGTTGTATTACTTAGTAGATTGCACGTAGGCTTACATTGCCATTCCGTCATCCCCCTGTAACCCCCCCTTGCGGTTCCTCAGATCTACGTCCTGATCTGAACCCTGTGATGTTAAACAAAGTTGTGCATCGGAACGCTGTCGTGATACGAGTGTCATGATGCCTACCTCTAAGGAGGGGAGAAAGGAAGAGAATAGGAGAAGAAAAGCCCTTACCTGCTAAATCTGCATCCCGGAATCATTTCTCCAACGGCCCTGAAAAGGAAGACATCATTTTAAAGGCATTTCATTTCGATCGCTGCAGCGCTGCATTTTACTCACCTTTGCAAGGCGCTTCCATCTTCAGCAGCGATCTTCCGGATTCAGCTACGCCCCGGCGCCTAGAGGAAAAAAGACAAGAACAAAGGTGAGAGGGAGAAAAGGAATAAGGAAAGCTCAGTTTCCTTTTAAGTCTTACCTGTTGGATTATTCCCACTGCATTTCGGGTCCTGCCGCTTCCTGGCATCTCCGGACCCCGGCCCCTATGGGGAAAAAAGACAAAGACATTGAATGAGCGAATGCAAAGACATTACCTGAGCGCTCATCCAGAACTGTTTCACTTCGGGTCGGCGCCATATCTCCGGCACTCCGAACCCCGGCCCCTAAGGGGAAAAAGACATAAGCATTAGCGCTTGCTGCAATTAGACAATGAACATTATTATTAAGCTTGAACCTTTGAACAGAACTTTTACAGCGCCTTACCTGAACAGTCAAGCTTACCTGAACTCCCATCAATCCTCAATCCAGTGAAGTAACTGGGTTTCAACGCGCCCCTGCATCAGAAGCAGGATGGAGAGCTCATCCTTCCAAACCCTAAGGTGAGGCTTCACGGGGAATCGTGGAGGAGGTATCGTGGAGGGTTGGAAGGGAGTGGGAGGCTTGAGCATTGTTCCACAGTTGGTAATACTCCCTTTTCACGCAAAGGAGGGTATCCAACGAGCAAGGGAAGCCAGAATAGAGGGGCCCTTCCTGTCCATCTTCAGAGTTCTGCGCCTTCGACGCCGCGCGTCCGTGGGAACCAGGTGAGCATTACAACGAGTATGTCTTTTTCCCCCAGCTGAAGCTGAACCACTACCTGCTGTATATACCTGCTGTTATTATTCATATCCCCTGACCGGCAGGCCCCCGCCAAAACCTGGCCCGCTTACTCAACGCACCTGGACTGCTAGCCAAATCTTGGCCACATTCAAAACCTGCACTACGCGAGTCGTGCGTGTAATACCACAAGTTCCAGACTACTCTGCGAGCTCACATGCGCTCTGGCCTGCCCGCGCCCACTTCAAAAACTCTACTCCCCCGAATGCTCAAGCCATGCGCTGCAATACAAATTGGAAATATCCCAACTGCACTACGCCCAACCACACCCAGAACACAGCGGCCAACCCAACCTTCTCCTCTAACACATCTGGGCCCTCATTACGAGTTGCCCGGCAAAAGTGGGTTCATTACCAGCATGCCGGAATGAGCGGGTCCGTGCTCGTATGAACCCGCTAACAGTGAGTGATTACGAGTGCGCGAGCACACGCGTTCCACCATGCCAGTAGTGGCAATACCGCCATGCCGGTAAAGGGCCACCAACCCCCCCATACCGGCATTGCGGGGCCCGCCCATAGCGTTACCGCCTCATACCGGTATTACCGTGTTCGCAAAAAACGGACCCGGAAATTACGTCATCGCGCATGAACGGGAAATGGGCCGGCGGCCATCTTTAAAAACACAATCCATTGCCATCCTCCACAACCCCCAGTTGTTTTGTGTTGTTCTGTGGCAGAATAGAAGCAGGATGTCCAAGGCTACCAGGAAGGCGACCCCCATGAAGCGGAAACAGCGTTTTTCAGACGATGAGCTAAGTATGCTCGCTGACACCCTGGCCCAGCATGCTTACACGATCAGGAGCACCGACATGAAGCATGCGGCCCAAACCAAAAAAAAAAGAAGTCTGGCAGGAGATCGCACAGAGGGTGTCGGCAGTGGGAACCACCCCAAGGAGTGTGCGCGACTGTCGGAAGCGGTGGGATGACCTCCGTCTCAGGGTGAGGAAGATCCTGACGGACAACAGGAGGGCCGCAATGGCGACAGGCGGAGGCCCACACTCCCCTGTGAAGTTGACGGCATGGGAGGAGACAGCAAGTACCTTCATAGATCCTGAATCCATAGAGGGAATCGGAGACCAGGAGGTGGGCGCCGCAACATCCACAGAAGAAGGTGAGTGACCCATCACATCCGTGTAGGCTAAACCATGATGTGGCACAAGTGACGTGAAAGTGAGACTAGCCAAGGCAATGCATGTCCCAGGCCCACATCAACATATCCAGTCAAGAATGTGTGCCACACCCTGCTACACACGCATGCTGAGTGCCAATCCCAACACAAGTGCAACATGACCCAACCGTTCCCATGGAACTCACCACACATCCACCATACCAATGCCATGCCACCAGCCATGCATTGATTGCCCACATGCCCCCTCATAACACCAACTGCCACACCCCTACAATGATTAGATGCATGAATGTATGAACATATCACAGCGCAATGTATTATCGCTGCCATGTGACACCATCACTGTTGACCTGCATCTCTTCTATCCCCCAGGCACCAATGAGAAAGATGGCATGCAGGACAGGGGTGCAAGTTCAACCACTGCACGGCAAGGGACCAGGGCCACCGCCACCCCCAAGCCCAAGAAACTGCCCAGAGCAACAGGCAGTGTGCCACACCGGGCAGTAACCCTGCAGAAGACACCTGCACCCACTGTCTAGCAGCACCCACCCACAACAGTGGGAGGCGTTTCTATTCCTGCTCCGCTAACCACCGCGGACGTTGTGGATGCAGAGGTGGAGAATGAGGGTGTCATCATGACCGGCACACGCACCCCAAACCCCATTACCAGCATCCCTATCCCTACAGAGGCAGAGAGCAGCTACGATCCCTGCCTCCACGACTCGGACCTTGATTTGATGAGTCAGACATATGCCTCTTTGAGGAGGAGTGTGCCCTGGACGTGGGCACCACACAAGTGCCATCCGCCAGCCTGCCGACCATCAGCCTGCCTACCACCACCCTGCCTACCACCACCCCGGTCACCAGCACTCCTGCAGCCAACGACTCCTTCGAGGCTCGCCTGTCAAGGGTTGAAGCACGACAGGAGTCGATGCTTGAACTGATGCGGCAACAAATATCAGATGGAAATGAGTCCATGAGAGCCATTGCCACAGCCATCGCAGCCAACACTGCTGCTGTTGAGGCATCCACAAGTACCATGAGGGAGTGTCTGGGGGCACTTACACAGGCCCTGCTTGCAAACCTGCCTCATATGCAGCGCCCACACCTTTGGGCAGGCATGGGACTGGCCATCGACACCTCCACTGCCCCAACCCCTTCTACCTCGGCCCAATCGAGCCCCATGCGGTTGACGCGGAGGAGGGCACGGCGCTTGACCATGACACCCCCGGATCCCAAAATAGCAAAGAAATAGAGTGGGCAGACAATGACATTTGGAAAATGTACGCTGGTTGAGGGACCAGTGTTTGTTGTACGTATGGGGACATTTGGGGTTTGTAGGGTGGGTGAAGGAGTTTACTTGAGTATTTTTGGGGTTTGTAGGGTGGGTGAGGGAGTTTACTTGGGTATTTTTGGGGTTTGTAGGGTGGGTGAGGGAGTTCACTGGGGGATGTGAGGGGATTATGTTCACATTATCACATGTCTGGAAAATACACCAGTTGTGTGCAAGAAAATCATTGGCTGGACATACTTCTTTTTGTGCATGTACATTTGATGTGTGATGGTGTACAGTGGGGCACTTCTGACAAAACAAGTGTGCATGTCCACATGCAGCCAGTGTGTCACAGGCACATTACTTTCATGGTCCCTGCGTTTCAAAAGTATTTGTCAATTAGTGCTTGGCGTACAGCATGCCCATCCCATGCATCACGTACTGGCAGGGGGGCTCCTTCGCCTCCGTCTCCATCCCCTTCATCCACAGCCGGCCCATGCATGTCAATGTCAGGTGGCAGTGGTACATTCCTTTGGACGCACATGTTGTGTAGCATGACACAGGCCATGGTGATCTTCACCACCTTCTCAGGCCTATATAGGAGTGCCCCACCAGGCAGCGGAACCGCGCCTTCAACAGGCCAAATGTCTGCTCATTCACAACATGGGTATGAGTGTGCACACGATTGTACTCCTCTTCCTGGCTGTTCTGCGGGTTCCACACAGGGGTAAGTAGCCACGCCCTCAAGGGATATCCTCCATCACCTGCAAGCAGATACAAATAGGTGTGTGTCACTCTGAACTGCCACCTTCAGGGAGCACAGTCATGGCAGCAGCTATTTGGTGTGTGCATGCACATGTCCCAGTATGTGTACAAAATAGTCACCTATATGCAATGTATACTGTAAAGAGGTGCGGTACACTGGATGGGGTTCAATAGATAATGCAGGGTGTAATCATGCATGCTGAAGCAGATGTGATGTGGTAGTGCAACAATGTTTAGCCTCCAATTCATGCTGTATATTCTTTACTATGCATGGTCACACTAGCCGCATTGCCACAGTTGCCATCCTATTCAGTCATGCATTGCTTGCCATCACCATGGTGCCCTGGTTGTGCCACTTACTTGTTGTTATCCATATGCATTATTTGTGATATGTGGCCCAGTAATGTGTCATGTTCCGTTTGGCTGGTTCAGGTGAGGTGTGTTTAGATCTGCATGCATTCTCCAATCACTGGCTATTGCCACCCAGGTGCACTATCCCCCCCTTTCCCACCCGGGTACAGTAGCCCCCGTCCCCCTTCTGCATCCGCACACATCAGTACCCCACAGCATGGCTATGGGCCTGTTGTGCAACTCACCGAGCAGCCAGGCACGTGGTCCAGAATGCGTGAGAATAGTGATTGTGAAATGCCATGCAGCTGGCCCACTGTGTGTTGGTAGGTGCATGTGGCCAGGAAGTGTAGCACAGACACCACCTTTAGTAGTGTGGGGATGGCAGTGCGTATTTCTATGTGGCTGGCAATGTTGTTCTGTATCATGTCCACTAAGGTGGTGATGATGTCACAGTCCAACCGGTACAGGGTGTGGATCTGCTCAGGGGTTAGGTTGAATGGGCTGGGTCTGGTGCGAGGGATTGTTGGCTGCCTACGAGGCACTGGTGGCTGCGCTGGTGGTAATTGCTGGGCCTGTCTCACCCGCCTTCTCATCCTGCGTCTCATCTGTGCTGCCTGTTGTTGCTGCTGTAGTTGTTGTTGTTGCTGTTGTTGCTGTAGTTGTAGCAGTATAGGCATGTCCTCCAGCGCCATGATTGCAACTGCTAGTGGTAGAATTTTGGTGTAATGAAATGAAATTATATTTTATTTATATCGCGCTCATACACAAGTCTTTCAGAGCGCGACCTGGCAGAAAGGAAGGGGAACAAAGAAAAAACAGAAAACAGCGATCTTACTAGGCCCAGTGACATTAAAGAAAGCGCAAGTGCAAGGGAAAGGAAAATGGGGGAGAAGTGTAGGGGGTGGTGGGAGTGGAAAGTGCGAAGCAGAGGAGAGGAAACATAAATAAATATTAAATAGAATAAATAATAAATACGGGCTTTAAACCATGGTAGTGCAGCCAGCAAGTGGCTGGTGAAAGTTAGTCAGAAAGGTCTATCTGATAAGTGCAGAAGAAACGTGGGAGGGGGACTGTATGGGTACAGATACAGAACTCTATTGCAGATGGTGGCCTGGAGGCAGTGCAGGAGTGTGGCCGGATGAGCAGATACCTGGGCCCGAAAGAACAGAGGGTGGCCAGGTGCATAATGCCATGAGAAGAAACAGGTCAAGAGGGGAGAAGGGGGGCAACAGCAGAGGCAAAGAGGAAGGTCTTGAGAAGTTTCCGGAACCGAAGATGTTTTTCCTCAAGTTTCAAGGTGTAGGAAGGGGGGTGGTGTGTAGGTGTGCTCCCTTTGTACTGGGCCACTCAACATTGCCTACACCTGTGGAGGGGGGTTGTGGTGTGTGGGTGTGCTCAGTTTATACTGGCACAGCCTCCATTGACTCCACCTGTGGGGATTGTGTGCACTTGTGGCAGCTGCCTTGTATCCTGCTTGCTGTTTGCGGGTGGTCCGCAATGCCTGTATGACCGGCATTGTGCAGCCCGTGATAACCGGCTCTGCGATGCCGGTATTTGCATGTATGCGTGGGTTGGAATTACCCCCTATTACCGGCATGCCGGTATTTGCTCCCTGAGCGGCGCGTGTACACGCCTATGCTGCTATTAGCGGCACTGTTGTTTAGTGTGCCGCTAATACCGGGTTTGCGTGTCGGAATGTGACGGGACGGTAAACGATGCCGGTATTACCATACGGCATCATTTTTGACTTACCGGCATACCTCGTAATGAGGCCCCAGGAGTCTTATCATGCCGGCACTGATCTCGTAATTGTAGCAGTGCATGCTCCACATACACATTGCCACCAAGTTCCTCTGAGGTCCAGTGCTCGCACTCAGCGCTCTCATGTCCCCCATACTCCAAGATTGCCTCCCTGTGGACAGCAGACTCAACGCCCCGAGCTTTGTTCCTAAAGCCATATTAGCCCTGGGTGGAAATTCTGCCCATAACACAGCCCAAGGTACCCTCACCAGGAACTCACACACCAGCCACTCCTCATTCATGTTTCCTACTACTGCACAATCTCCAGCAACAACCCCTCTGAAATGTAACTGAATATCTTGGTTACTCCCACTCATCAGCACGAAATGCCTACAAGAATGTTCTGCTCAAGCCATGACTCAGTACCCAGACATTGCCCACAAACCTGCTCCCAGCTAAATCTCTCCTCGCTCACTAAGTCCAACACTTCACCTCCACAAAGCCCTTAGCAACAAGAAGCCCAGCACTGAATCAGCTGCAGCTCATCCCCTAAACCACCCTTCTCCCCAACCTCAGAGACCTAACACCTCCATTCCTCCCCCTATCATGGCCAGGGACCTCACCAAAAATCACAGTTGCCACCCAAACCAAACACCACCCACACAACAGACACCTCCCTCACCTCCCGACCGACCCAGCTTCTCAGGTTCAAGCCTCCAACCAGGATCTAGGCTCTGTCACCCAATCCACTGGCCCACTGCCCCTTCTGACTTGCGCCATAAGCAACGCTCGATCCCTTCCTGCCCAGGCGCTCAACATCCATGACCTCCTCACTAAATTCAACCTCGACGCACTAGCTATCACTGAGAGCTGGCTTCATGAAGCCTGTGGCCCTGCGCTAGCCTTTGCCTTACCCCCAGGATATACTATCCTACGGAACAACAGACTCACCTCTAGGGGATGTGGAGTCGCTATGATTGCGAGAGATTCCGTCCACATTAGACAAATTCACACTTCCATTGATGGGAATATGGACCTTCTCTCACTCAAATTCTCTCCATCACCCTACCTGCACTACCACTATTCACCTTCTCTACCACCCTCCTGGAACGTCTCCAAACTTTGAGCAAAATATACTTCATATCGTCCAGGACAAGCTGCCTCCTCAAAAACAATCTTACTAAGAGACCTCAACCTGGGCCTACATGACCCGAATGACCTACCTTCCAAATATTTACCTGACACACTCAACACGCTTGGCTTCACTCAAAGCATCACCAATCCTACGCACAAAAAAGGCTGCATAATGTATTGGATCGCTGACCACAGCTGTCAAATCTCCACCAGCGCCAACACGCCGTCCATGGTCTGACCACCATATTATCCACTTCTCTATCACTCGGCCAATCAAACCAAAAGCATTTCCTAACGCTCTTCCTCCGACTGTCTCAAGGAGCTCTGAGAAGCTCACTAGAGACAATAGCCTACCCCTGATCAACATTCCTTGCCTTCAGGCCCCCTTCGCCTCAAACCCCACATCATTAGTATATACCTACACTTCGACCCTTTCCAAGGCTTTGAACACCCTAGCCCCCTAATACCACACAAAGCAAAGATGGAAGTCCATCTCCTTCAACATTAGAATCAACAATGCTAATTCAGACAGTAAAGAAATCTTCACCATTTAAAGAGAACTTAAAACCCACGCTGTTCCCCCCACAACCATCATCAAAGACAAGATCAGGTGCTCTAGCATCCAAGAGGCACTCTTGGGTAACATTGACACATTGAATAGGAAGATCGTAGCCCAACAAGCAACATTCAACTTAGCATGACCTCTAGCAACAACTGTTCACTTGACACCCCTACTCTCCTCACCACCCAGTTCTTCTTCAGAGACCTCTCCCAAACCAATGTCACCAAAATGATTAATATCCTAAAACCTTCAATATGCAAAGGCGACAGCTGCCCTACACCCCTCGTCAAAGACTGTGCCAGCATACTAACCCCCATTATCACAGATATCATAAACACTTCCTTCTCTAAAAGCACTGTTCCAGCCAGCCTCAAGGAAGCCTGACTACTACCTTGCCTGAAAAAAACATCCTTAGACCCAGCCATCCCCACAAACTAATGGCCAATCACAACTGTCCCATTTCTCCTAAATGTCTTGGACCGAGCAGCCTACCTACAAGTTCAGCAGTGGAGAACAATCACATCCTAGGAATGCGTTGATCGGGATTCCGCCTAGGGCACTGCACAGAATCTGTCCTGCTCGATTGAAAAAATCAATTAGATGAGATCAGGGACAAAGGCAGGTCTGCACTGCTCCTCCTCCTACACATTTCTGCAGCATTCGTCCTAGTCAACCACCAGATCCTCTGCAACAACTCACCACTCATGCTCACTTCTCACCTTCAGCCACTGCCTGGATAGCATCCCTCCTTAATGGAAGAGTGATGAGCCTTTTCAGAGATCGTCAACTCTTCTCCCTCTCCTATCACATGAGGGTTGCCACGAGGATCCTGCATCGCACCTACGCTGTACAATATCTTTACTAAGCCCTTTTTCCACATCCAGATTCACTCGGCATAGCTTGCACAAATTATTCCAACGACACCCAAATCTTGATCCCCCTCTCAGGCAACTACATAGAAGACTCTAACACCCTAAACACAATCTACTCCACAATTCAGACATGGATGGCAGCCAAACATCTCTGTCTCAACACCGACAAGACAGAAATACTGATTGTTGGCCCGCCAAGTACCCTAAAGAGCCTTAACAATCAATACCCTGCCTTCACAATTGATAATTGCTCGATACCAGTTTCTAAAACAGTAAAGGCCCTAGGGGTATACCTAGACTCCTCACTTTCATGACTAGACAAGTGCCATTGCCTCCTTGGCAGCCTATGCTACAAGGTCCTTGGGCCTCATTACAACCCAGGCGTTAAGGGTATAACGGCGCCGTTGGCGCCGTTAAACCTTAACGCCTGATTACCATTTTAACGCCTGCTTTTAGCAGGCGTTAAAATGCAAGGCGCTAACCCGCCTTGGCGCTAATTACGGCACCGTAATTTACGGTGCCGTAATTAGCGCCTTCCCCACTCCCATTATGCCCTATGGGGCAAAAATGGGAATGGGGAAGGGTAAATGGGGAATGGGGATTTACCGCCCCACTCACCTTGGAATGGGGCGGTAAATCCGCCATCCACCATGGTGTAAACAGTGTTTACACCATGGTGGTAAAGTAGGGAACTTACCGCCTGGGTTGTAATGAGGTCCCTTAAATCAGCCAGACCATTTCTAAAAACAACTGCTTAACCATCGCCTGTGCAATCATTGGCTCAAAGATTGATTATTGCAACGTCCTTTTCAATTGTACCTCTTCCAGAAACCTACTCAAACTTAAAGTAATCCAGAACAACGTCCTTAGAGCAGCCCTTGAACATTCCTAAAAGAGAGTCTACTGAACAACAATGGAGAACAGGCTCCCTAGTCATTCATGGAAATCAAGGGTGCGGGGGAGAGTGAAATGACTCTGGTATCAAAAGTCAATAAAATACTGCAGCAAATGAAGTACCCATAGTCCATGGACACTCCCGTCCCCTGCACACCCGCAAGTACTGGCATTAACTTCCAGTCAATATTGATTCAAAGAGTTAATTAGTTAATTCAATACTTAATATGTTAACATTAATGGATTAACTAGTTTCAAAACTTGCAAACAATAGTAATGATTTATTATAAATAGTTCCAGGATATTATGTATTGTTCTCATACATATTCCTAATTCCATATTATTAGTACATTGATGAATATATTGATTCAAATGATATTTTTCACAATGATATCAAAAATACAAAAGTTACAAAAATTAGATAAAAGAGCTCAACGCGTTTCGAGAGATAATCTCTCTTCTTCAGGAGCACAAAGCCTTATATACAATTAGCGAGTACAATCTCATTTCTGGTAATCGTGCATTGATCATCCATTTGTAGAAATAGTTCCATATTCCAACATCACTCGTCTCAGTTATCATAATCTTGTATTTGAATTTGTATTTATTGTTTTATATAGCGCCTTAATCCAAGGCGCTTTAGAATGAACAACAAAATATACATTAAACATGGAACAGTAGAAGCTATAACGGTAAACATTAATCAACCCAGAAAATGAGCATAGAAAAATTTACATATGAGAAAGAAGAGGAGAGGAGGGGGGTTGAGAAAGAAGGGGGAGAGAGAGTAGTGAGTAAGGTGAATAGTTGGAAGAAGGGATATTTGGAATAGAAGGGGAAGATAAAGAACAAAGAGAAGGATAGAAGAAAGAGGGAAAGAAGGGGAAGAGGGGGAAGGGGACCCATTGTGTCCAATGTGGAGTAATGGTTACTAATGCTTGAATGTAGTGATCATTTAGATTATACCGGATGGTGTGTGACCTGCAATGTGTACAAATAAAGGTGAGTTACTCATTTGTGAAAATGTCTCGACATCTTGGTTTATATACTTGATATAGATGTATGCAGATGGATATCTTCATTTAATTACCTGGATCAGGTTTTTGATGCTCTACGCAGATAAGAAAATTCCACTTTTCATGTATTAGTAGCCGTATTTGACATGTGTACGGTGGGTCATCCACAGTGATTTCAAAACCCTGAAATGCAGGTATGTTTGTATCAGTGCCTCATTATGTAACTCTTCATATTACAAGACCCTTAATTACCTCGCAGTGAATTTACCAGTTTGTCATAAATTACTCGTGATTGAGCACCCATTATAAACAGGGAATACCTACTAGATAATTACCATATTGTGGTTATAGTGATGGTCAAAAATTGTAAAAATGCTCACCTCTAGGGTGCTATCAGCTACAGGGTGATATTTATTCTTGGTGCTGCAACTCAGCTAATGTGTATTCTCCATGATACAACTCGGCTGTCGATTCAGATAGAATCGTTTTGTTTTTGTCTCTGTTACAACGAACAAGTTAAGTAGTTCATGGCTAAAACTATTCTTATAAAGAGATTACAATCCAGTCAGGATACTTACAATGGTTTGAAGCGTTTGTGTTTCTCCCATTTACTTTTCTTGGCCAAGGCCGTACTTCAACAATCGCTCGTTGCTAAGCAACAGCATTATATATGAACGGCGGGCTGCCACGGTAGGCGTAATTACGCTCTGTTGATGGAACTGATGGGAATTGTAGTGCGCTGGATGCGCTGTTCGCTCCAGTGCTTAGTAAAGGCCAGGGAATCCCACTGGACTACGTAATTCTGTAATTTTGAAACTAATGTAAATAAATGTAATAGTGTAGAATCTAGTGCTACTCGTCTATCATGTTATCTAAGTGTGTTTACACTTAATTAACACTAGTTAATTCATTAATGTTAACATATTAAGTATTGAATGAACTAATTAACACTTTGAATCCTCCCTTGTTTGTCTGCCCCAATAGTCGGGATCCAAAAGCAATGGCCCTTCACTGCCCACCTGAATAGAAGATGCCTCGGGAGTGGTTGTGAGAGTACCTTCAGGTTTCTCACAGGTTTTTCCCAAATGGGAAAGATTCTATGGAGATGCATTTGTTAGAAAAAGTGGTTGCTTATGACAGAACTAAGTTGTGCTGATTAAGCAAGAGAAATCATCAGGCAAGTGCGAACAGCAAAAGCTTTAACAGGTGTATTTATAGAGCGCACGTGCACCCCCACAGGAGATTCTCAGCACCTTTGACAGATAACAGATATTTATTGTTACCCAACTTAATGGTACTCATTCGACTTCAGAAGGATGAAAGACTGGGTGGACTTGCCGGGATTCACACCTTTGGCCATGAGGTCAAACAAAGGCCCCTGTAGTGGTTGCATTAGTCCACTGAACCACAGACCCAACTTTAACACCACTTCCACCAGAGCTTTACCACTTGGTAATATGTATTCATAATTCAGTGGTCTTCAAACTTTTTTGGCCAGGGCCCCCCTGAGCAAAATTTGGGCAGGTCGGGATCCCCCAGAAATGCCAAATGGACAGTATATATTGCGCACCGTCACCTGCTCCCATCAAAGTCGCTGGGCTCCCTCATCCCACTCCTACCCAGTCGCTGGTCTCTCCCCACCCCATCACACACCCAGGGCTCTCCCCACTCTGCTCCCATCACTATCCCATGGTTCCCGCCCATTGTGCTCCCACCATAGTCCCTCGGTTCCCCCATCCCGTTCCCAACACAGTCTGAGGGCCAGTGGCGGCTGGTGAATCTTTTTTAAGTGGAGGGGCATTAAGGGGAGGTTCGGGGGGGTTTCCCCCCTGTGAATTTTTTTTTAAATAATAGGTTAAAATGTTGCATTGTAGAGCATACTTTTAACAAAAAATGGGTAAATAGCCAAACAATTTGCAATTGTTGCTGGGAGTCCAGGGGGCAGGCATTGATATTTTATTTCTATCGCGCTCGTACACAAGTGTTTCAGAGCGTGACAAGGCAAGGGAGGGGAACAGAGGAGAATAAAACAGCGATCTTACTAGGCCCAGTGACATTGAGAACGCGCAAGTGTGAGGGGAAAAGTGCATGGAAGGGGGGAGAAGTGGAAAGTGCGAAGCAGAGGAGAAACAGATAAATAACAATAAATAAATAATAAAGGCAACAAACAGTGGTAGTGCAGCCAGCAATTTGCAAGTGCTACGTTTAAGGCAGCAGACAGGGTAGGTCTGATAAGTGCAGGAAGAAAGATGGTTCTCCTCAAGTTTTAGAGTGGCAGGGCGCTGTTCCAGAGGGAGGCCCCAGCCGAAGACGGAGATCTACCCCCAGCTCGTTTCTTTGATAAACGACTGACCCTGAGGGAGTTGGAGGTAGAGGAGTGAAGAGCTCGAGAGGGGAGGTATTTGCGGAGGAATAGCTGAAGGTATTTTGGACCCAGGCCCCAGAAAGCCTTGTGGACAAGGCAGAGGGTTTTGAATGATAGATGTCCGGTAAAAAGATACCATCCCTGTCCCCTGGGCCCCACTGGTCCTAACACAATGAACATGATTATGTGTATATGCAAGGCGCTGCACATTCATACAGCAATCACTCTATCATTCACATGAGCATCCATCACCATACACTCACTCATAACGCATCCATACACATGTTTAAATAAAAACAATGAACATAAACGTACCTTCTGCATTGGCCTGTGTGTGGGTGCTGAAACGGCCTGCTCCAGCTGCTCCGTCCGTATGTGCGAGGAGGCGCAGGAGCTCCCCCTCGGACATACAGACATGCAGTGCCCCAGCCAGCATTTCCAATGAGCTATGCAATGCTGGCGAAGCAAAAAGCCCCAGCACTTGCATGGCTCAGTGAGCATGTGCGGCTGGGGAACTAAACTGAACTGTCAAAGGGAAACAGTGTTTCCCTTTGACAGTTCAGCCAGCCCAGGAGCACTCCATTAGCTGGATAAAGCAGCTGAGGGAGTGCTCACTGTTTCACTGGGCTGGCTCCTTAGCTCCACCATAATGGGTGAGGGGCCACTGGGTGGGCGCCTCTTGCCATTATAGATGAGCCGCCAGGCTCGGACAGGCCTATAGGGCAATGCCTGTACCAAAAATGTAAAATGCTAGTTTGGGCCAATCAAAATGGGCCACCATTTTGGCCAATGTGGACCATTTTGATGAGTTACTTAACTATGCAGTTAGTAATGTTGACCATTGTTGCTGAATATATCACAATTTACTTACATTTTAACACAAAGCAACCCTTTGGGTACTATTGAAACAGTGGGCTTCATAACTACTCTGGCGGTAGCTGTGCCGGTAAAACCGGCACGGCTGCCACTGGAGTTGCATCCGGGTCTGGCACCCGCGAATCGGCAATTACTAGGTCATGCCGAGTTAGGCGGATATGATAATTGCCCTTTCGAAGGTGCCGGTAGATCCCCATTCCCATTTGAGCCCCATATGGCTCAAATGGGAATGGGGAGCTCGGATGCACCGGCACCGTTAATAACGGTGCTGGTGCATCCGACGAGCTGAGGTCAGACCTGGCGGGGGCTGTCAAGCACCCACGAGCACAACTCTTACTATGGCGGAACGGTAGCAACGGTGCCGGTAGCTTACCAGCACCGTTGTTACTGGTCCGCCATAGTAGTAATGAGGCCCAGTCTGTGACTAAAGGAATGAATATCCATTTACAACTGTGGGCCACTTTTTCATTGTTGCCTGAGACAGTTTCATGCTTCAGCCCGCCCATGTGGGCCACCCCTGCCCATTTCTTCCAATCTAAAAAAAAAAAAAAAAAAAAAATCTTTTTTCATGCTGAGCTCTCATGGCCCCCCTGGGATGCACCCGCGGACCTTAGGGGGTCGCGACCCACAGTTTGAATACCACTGTCATAATTCAAGTCTCTTTTATCACTCCAAAATGAATTGGATCTTAACATAAACCACAACTCTTTTACTGACACTGCTCTTCACTTCAGATTTTCAAGCACACTGACATTAGAGAAATGTGTTTTATTACTTATTTTATTTATTTTTTATCAAGCAACAACAGGGGGAACTGAAATGCATCCAAGTGCCATATATCCGTCTACAGTCATACAATATTTTGTTTCTATTTTTTAAGCACTGTATTATGTATTATACAAACAGTGATTAAAAAATACAAACACAAATGTTGAACCGTCGATGCAAACGCTTACCAGAAAAAGAGTCCAATTACCATACAACCAGGCATATAGCAAAGGGTTGTATCAGCCACTTTTACTCCATATACATAGGCAAATACTCCCAAAAAATAAATTTTGTGAGTAGAAATACTCCAAAGATAGGTAAAATAGGAAAAGTACAGGTAGAATCTTGTGCCCCTGCTTTCACCCTCACAGCTCCATGGATATGTTTGGACCAGTATTTCACGTAGCACCACAGGAAGAAACTAATATGGTAACTGCCTGATGAAAAGAAGCAAACATGTATCTTTTAATGTGCTTAAATAACTAGGTGCAAAGAAATAAATATTACAAAAACATTTCCGTTATTCAGTAAAAACTAATTGTTCCTCCCTTATAAAATACTCACATTGGGAATTGAACTTACATTTTGACTTTTAAAAAAAATGGGTGTAAAATACTCCCACTTACAAATCCTATCTGGAGCACTGCATGCTCCTGTTCCCAAAAGCAGGTTTTTAAAAATGTTTTGAACTGGGGAAGACATGTATTCTGGTTAAGATGGATGGAAAGCTTGTCCCAGCATAAGACAATGTGCCCAGATAAGGAGGACCTCAGCATGGAGGATCTGTGCAATCTGTGAAATTCTAGACTGTGGTGATCTTGGCTGGGATAAACTTCCTTTTAGGCCAGCTGAAGTCTTTAAAAGAGTTGCTTGCATCCAGAAGCACTGAGTGTATTTGCCTCAAAACATGAAACCTAGTAAGGCTTTCTGGCATTGGAAACCAACATGGCGCAGCATAAAGAACAGCCTGGGTAAATTCAAGGATCTGACAATCTCAGTGATTGATAGGTTGGTTCAAACAAATACATATCATAAACCAACAGCTGGTAACGCCATACTCCATGAAATGTCATGCAATCCAGCAAGTACCATCAACAACATCCTCTATGCAGAGTTTCTTAGAGCGAAAAGAATCTGCTATCGTATTTCAGATTTAGAAGCAATCTGGATTCTTGCAAAGAGATTACTCAACTGGGATGTTACAGAAATCTCGAAGTAAAATGAATTCTCGAGATTGACAGGATCTTTTGAAATAAAAAATAAAAAAGCAATGTCAGAATCTGAAGACATTATATTCATAACCTAATTTGGTCTACAAGCGCCCTTAATCCGGAATGTGATTAAAAAAAAGCATTGGCACATTCTATTTAAAGAGCCGTTCTCAAAACATGCTTGAATCTGAGAGCTAGAGCTCAAATCACATACCAGTGTGGAAAGAGTATAGGGGATATGATCAGCCACAGCCATTTGGAGACCATACTGCAGCAACATTGGCTACATTAACAAGTATGTTGTTTCTCTTGTGGCAATTGCAGCATTTGCTCCATGGCTATCAATGTCTCAAACTTCCAAATGAACAATACAACTTGGCCATATTACATTACCTCTCGGATTGACTGCAATACAGAGTTTGTAGTCTACGGATTGATTTGCCTGTGTATGAAAATTTAAATTTACATCGGCTGCACGAAAAGAAAGTTGAAATTTAGAATTTTAGAACATCTCAGAGCAATCCATTTTAAAAATGAGACTTACCCAGTAGCCATTCATGTTTCAGACGGCCAAAACCAAGACAGGAGACTATTGAATTGGACCGGACTGGCTCATGTAAAACCTCATCCCCGTAAGAGTAATAGAGAGCTGGTATTACCCAGATTAGAAGCCCAATTGATCTTACACTTTAATTCAAAAGTCCCTGTCAATTTGAATATAACTGAAGGTAGAAATGTGTTTCTCTAACATTAATATGAATATGAATATTTCTGATTTTTGCTGTTTCTCCTGATATATTGAACTTGTGGTTCCAGTTATGCATATTCAGTACTTTTTTTGCTTTTCCTCTCTTTATTGCTTCTTTAATTCCCTCCCCCTCCTCTTTATCCCTTCTTTTTATGATGCTTTGATTGGTTTTTGTCGTGCTAGTTTTTTGGGGGATAAAAGGCAATGGCACTTGACACTTTATAGGCTGGGGTACCTTTCCTAACCAGGTAAGGTACTAAATGGCATTCTTATCTTAGGCAACTATTTGTTTTGGCTTTGTATGGAATTGACAACCATTCAGTAACACTCAAATGGATTGATTTCTCTCTCCACCATATTAATTTGTAAACCTAATTTGACATCACTGTGTTTGCCTTCCAATGTGCAATATTTATACCTTATTATTAGCGATTTGCAATGAATTTATGAAAGTGCGCAATTTAAAATGTTTGCGTGATACATAATTAAAGCACCGTCACTTTGGCAAAGCTTTTATTCATTTATATGTTCTATATGCACTTTACAATCGCCACTACAATACCTGTAACAGGAATGTTAGTAGGCATTAGTGGTGGGATATTCTGCCATCCTCATACATAATTGCTCAAGCACTGTTACTTTGATACAATTATGTGCTCTAGCACCTGTGCTAGATGGAATTACCATCAAAAATGCCTCAGATCAAAAAACTGGACAGACTCAACGAAGATGGTAAATTACTGCTGTTATCTCAATGAAGGAAAGAAAGCAGGGTACATCATCACTCATCAAATTGATTCATGCAGGATCACAATGTCTTTTGGATTATACTTAGTTTATATAATGCTAGATGCATCACCTATGACGTCATGCTACGTGGAATTTTACAAAAACCTATTGAGGGGTGGGATTGGATTAGGGGAACATGTCTACATATAGAATGCGTGAATATTAGTCTGCCATTGGCGGTCCTTTGTCTGAAGGACACGCCCTAAACTACTTCTAAATACATATAACACTGATTTCATCAGAGAATATGGCAGTGGAATAATACTTTGCAACATTGTATGCAAAGGAGCATGGCAGGCTTTTCTGATTGGTTGGCAACCCAACTCCAACCTTTGATATTTGGCTCGCTAGCAGCACGTACATAGACACGAAACTAAGGTGATTGGAGATACATCAGCTCTCCCCTAGTTTTCCCAATTAGTCTACCCTTTCTAATTGGTAGGCCTCATGCCAGTGTCCTCTGTTTGAAAGCTGACCTTGCCAGTCTATCATTGACTCAGAACATTCAAGGGAGTGTAGGTACACCATTATCTTAGCTTTAAGCCTAATGAATAGCATTTGTTTGCGAGCTCTTCGTCAAGTGTTACAAGACCACAATTTGTCAATTTCAACAGTGTATTCTACACTATTTGATTCAATTATAATGGATGCAGTTGGCCTTTAGAGACTTGTTCACTCTATACCATATACACTTTATGCACTTTTAATTGTCCAATACTTGCCATTCATAAATGTTCTTGTTCCTCCTAATCTTACAAAATATGTCCTTCGCACATGGCCTGCTTGTTGGACTCCCTTTGTGGTTTGCCTTCATCTCTCGAAAGAGCATCCTTGGTCATAGGCCAATGTACTCCTCTATTTTGCAAAGGAAAAACAACTTCTTCAACATCTTTTCACTTTTAGATCCTGGGCTTATATTTTTTTTGGTAACTGGGTTTATTGACATATGCCATCGTCCATCTTCTCCTTATGGGCGTCCTAAACGTTGAATATATACCTCTCATAATCAAGCTTCTAAATGTTCTTTCTTCCTTCTGTTTCTGTGTCTTTACAGTTATTGACCAGTGAGTCACTTCATTCGTCTTCATGTTTGTGTTGTTGAATAAATTTTTCTCTTAATTCTTAAGTTACATTGCCATCCTTAATTATTTTCATATCATTTCGGCATAGGTTCTTACATCTTCTTTATGAAATTCTTTTGCTGTTGTCAGACTTTATCCTAGTGTACATCCATTCTGTTCATGGCTGCATTTCGATAGTTCGGCAATGAGCATCCTTCTTGGTAAGTTTCATCCGTTATATCAGCTTGTGGATACAACCTAAATGATTGCCTGAGTGCATATCATCTTTCATATACTCTGCGTGGACAAGAACTATTGCAAGGATTCATGCTTGGGTTCCCAACTGTGGCTCTTCGTCTGTCATTCCAATAGGTCGGGGCAAAAGGAGCGGAGACCAGGGAGAAGGTGTTCATCTGCTCCTCTACATTCCCCGCTCTGGTCGAGTTCTCGACCAAACTTTTCACCTCCTCTTCTGCAATTCCTGCTTCGTCTTCTATCATTACATCATATTTCCTTTTCTTTGGGACCCATATTTTTGTCCCCCTCCCTCAAGAGACTGGCATTCTTTATGTGTTCGTTCACACTCTAGGTCATGTAATAGCAATCCCCTGTTGGTGAACAGAATTTCCATCATCCAAAATACTTCTTGTGATCCTTGGGATACAAATAATTAGTTCCTGGAGGTGCAAGAGTGGTTTTCCCTATTTACCCTCGGGTACTGGCTTTACTTTGCTCAATTGTTCCAGCGTCAATGTCAATCATTATCTTCATTCCAATAGCTTTCTTAGCTATCTTTACACATTGTCCCATGAGGATCCCTATGAGACAGAATCCTATCAATACGTACACTAGTATTGCTCAAAGCATCTTGAAAGCATTTGCTAGCCAAGTTGGAATCCATGAATACAGAGACGTAAACCAATCATCAGTTTCAATTTCATCTACTTCCTCCACCATTTTTGTGTGTAGCTTAGTCAATGTAGTTATCTCTTCAGTAATTGTTCCTTTTTCTTCATCATGAACAGGTATATATGTACAACAAGAAGGCCGACTTTGGCACACACGCTTCCTTCCATTGCCATAATCCAGTCCTAGACATACCGGTTCTGAAGGGCCATAAGCCTTATTGCCCTTATTTTTTCTGTGATTGTATTAAATCCCTTTATTGTTGAATTCATCGACTGCAGCAGTTCCCATCTAGTGATCTGGAGCCATTTTGTGTTCAATCCAGCCTGGCAAGAATATGGATGCAAATATCACTACCGTCTGCCTGAACAACTTCCGTTAATCTGGGATTTCATGATACGCCTCTATTGATTTTGCTTAGAAGTAATTCTCTTTTTTTTTTCTATTTCTGTCAAGCAATCTTCTCTTCCTCAGGTGTGCATTCATCTTCGGGAAGTCTACTATCTGTAGGTTGCACTGCAGTAATACCAAGGCTGGCATGCTTACCAGAACTAATTAACAAAGTCCTCTGCAGTCTAGTGGTAACTTTATATATGCTCTTGTTGCACGAGCCCAATAATGATCCATCAGCACTGAGTTTCCATCTTTCATGCCTGGTACATCAAAAATCTGGCCACACTTGATGTTTTCTCCAACTTGTATTTTGTTATTATTTCTGAAGCACAATGATGCATTCTTTAGGGGCAATATCTGTAATGGTCCCCCCTCATCATCGACCCAAGTCAGTAATTTTAGAATTTTAGGCCACTGGATTTTTCATTCCTTTTCGGCTTTCATCACAACTTATTCCCATTGTCTGGTTAATGCCAGTGTTTTGCACACAACCAATCCTTCGGCCCATCCTTTGGGAGTAAGCACTGTTCCCTTTATTTGCAGTTCTTTCTCCCAGCATATTTTTATTTCTTCTTCACTCTTGCCTTTGCAGCCCAACATCTTGTTTTCCTCTCTCTTGATTGACTCCATTCATTCCAGTTTGTTCATATTTGATGATTCGATGCATTGTGTCTTTGTTTTCTATTGATTTTGTATCCTGTATATAGTCGTCTTCGCTCTGATTTGTGTTCTTATTTAGTCATACTAGGGATGCTGTTCTTCCCTGGATTGTCGTCTGGTTAGGCAAAGTGCCTTTTTAATTGATACTATCTGTAGCTATCAATATTTGTGTTTTCCAGAGTCATAGGGTATCAAGGAACATACAAAGCAGCTTTCATCTGATGTTCCCCTTACCACCTCTTTCATGTGCTGGTGCCATAGGTTATTTTTTATATGTACTGCCTCATCTAGATATGTGTTTATAGTTTCGTGATCTTCCCCACTCTCTTTTATGTTGAAACAGGTGCATTGTTATATTCTGAAATCTGGTCATTATATTTTGGCAGAGACAGGAGTAGATGTTTTTGTATCATTCATTATGCTATCACCATTTATAACATAGCTGAAGGCCATGATAATGAGGGAAACACAAATCACAGTACCAGTTGATAGCCCTGTTAATATCACATGAAAACCTATTGATTTCCTGGAAGGCAATGAATCTCTAAACTGTTGACACTTCTCAATTGTATAAATATACACAATTATTACCTCCTTTTTAATCAATTTCATATCAGAAATTGGAGTATTGCTTCAATTATCGCTCTCCAAATGATCCAACTGTTCTTGGGGTTCTCCAAAAATGTGACTATGTTTATTACCATTTGTCTAAGAGCTGGATATGTTTCAGAAATGTAAGATGAAAGAATAACTAAGAATGTATATACCAATGTAATAATCGGTATCATAGATTAAGATCAGAACATTATTTTCTTCTTTTTTCTTTCAAAACTCAAACTCTTCCCACATTGTATCTTGGGCTTACTCTAAGGAAAGTGTTCCACGATTACTGTTAAATTAGTCAGTTTATAAGACAACCCTAATCTAAAAATGTTTCGTGTTCTTTATCTGCCAGCCATTCTTTTCCACTCTTCTCTTGCTTGACTGTGGATACTTGCTTTACTGGGGGTAGGTGCAAGAGAGGTAAATGCTTCACCTTTAAAGGGCTTGATATTGTACAGATTGATCCAAGCCTGTCAGCCCTTGAGCTTCGCGGTAGTAGGGCTTAGTTCCTACACTTCATACAGTCCCTTAAAACAAGGAGTATTCCAGGTACAAACACCTTTTCTTACCAACACCTGGTCCCCTGGGTACAGTAATGGAGGTTTTAATGTGTCTTCCAAACTAATAGGCAAATTGTCCTCTTTGTTCGCTTTTGACACCAAATAATCATGCATCTTGTCACCTAATAGCTTTGCTATACTGTGGGTGTCTGTATTTTCCGTTGTTGGAGGGTGAGAGGAGTCCTCATTCGACATCCACTCACCAACTCACAGAGAATTAAATGTTGATCTGTACCATGATGGTGGCGTAATGCATACAATGCAAGGGGTAGGCAATTCAACCATACCTTTTTTAATATCATTTTAAGCTTTGTTATTCTCTTTCAAAAGGCCGTTTAATTTCTCAAATATTATGTTGGTTTGCGGGTGATTGATGCCTAAAAGTGAGACTATATTTTCAAAGAGTTCATTCACAAAATGCAGTCCATTATCGAATTGCAAAACTTCACACATCCCCCTTTGCGGACCAAAAACTTTACAGCGGATGAGGCATCAGGATATGTACACAATCCTGATTTGATCCGTCTAGAAAAGGGACATACTACAATTAACATGCATCAATAACCATTACATGTTTGCAACATATCCACATAATCTATATGCAGATGTTGGAAGGGGCCATTAGGTCTAGGGATTGCACCTCTTACCATTCTCAGGATGTGCTCTACTGTACATTTCTGGCACACAATACAGTTTAGAATGAACTGGGCCACATGTTCACTGAGGTTTGGTACAAACGAGTCTTCTGCTATTGTAGCAGGTAGACTCTCCAGTCATATGCCCGGAATAATGGAGTTGCGCCAACACTACTCTCAACAATGCTAGATGCATAACTGGATTTTCTGTACTGTCCTGCCTCCAATTGGCCTTAGTCAGGGATAAAGAACACCCCTGCATTTTCCGTAGCTCCTTTTCTTCTTGCGATGCTCGTCCTTGTATCTCAACTAACTGTACAATGGATGTCATATTAAATCCTTCTTTAACCAACATGCATCGCCCAGCTTCTTTCCTTGTATCTTTTATTTCATCTTCAGCTATGGTTGAATAATATGCAGCACGTTTGGCCTCTGAGTCAGTGGCTTTGTTCCCACGAGAGACTATATTTGTTCTTTTTGAAGTTGCTTTGCATTTCACGATGGCTATGGTTTCTGGAAAGCTTAAGGCATCAATGAGCTTGTCTAATAGTCCTGCATGTTGCACTGGAGTGCCGTCTCCGCAGAGTTATCCCCTCCTGTTCCAATGTGACAAGCTTGTGTGTAAAGTTGACGTAAGCGGAGTCAGAGTACACGTCCCTTCCTCATCCTCAAAACTTCGTAGTGCATCAATACGCTAAGCTAATTCTGCAGCCTGTGCTGAATAGGTTGATGGTAATCTTCTACTTATCAGTTCTTCACATGTACCTCCTCGGGTCAGTTTTACTAATGCTGATCCTGAATGTCTCACCCCCATTTTTTGATCGATTCTAGATGAACCAGCAATGAAAAACACTTCCCCTCTTCCTAGAGCATTCTCTCTAACACGGGGAATATTGTCAACCCTCCACATACATGCACTCCATCCCCCCACTCCAGTCCCACACTTCCTCACTACCAAGAGCTCTCCTTCAAAATCCCAGCGTCTCCTTGACAGCGCTGACCCACAAGGACAACCGCACGCCCCAAAATCTGCACAGCTAGACAACCACCCTCTTCAGCTGTGAAACCCTCTCATCCTACCACCCACACACCCCTCTCCACTACCCTCACCTCCTGCTCGACCCCCATCCCCAGACCTCCACCTTCAAACCCTTTCCCTTGTCTCAAAGCAGCACGTCCTGCCCTTTCTGAAACCGTCGCTTCATCCCCTTTCTCCTCTGACCCTCCCACCCTCTCTCACATCCCTCTTGCAGCTAAACGCACAAAACATGGAAAGGGTGACCAGCCCTCTCTCGCGACTCCCCATACCTCGCCACTTTTTCATCAGTCCAATCCTCCCATCCTTTTCCAGCCCTCCCATCAGGCCCTCCCCTCCTGTCTCTCCCTGTCTCCATCTCTTTGAACTTGACCTCTCACCCAGTACACCTAAACTCCTAGTGCCCTCCAGACTCGAACCACAATCAACAACTTGCCTGACCCCACACACCACATGTGCACCACTTAATACCCTCTTTCCCTCCCCTGATCCTCCCCACCACATCTCTCGTATACCTACCACCGCCCGCCTACTCTTCTCGCTCCCCATCGACCAAACCCACTCACCACCCCTCAAAGAGCACTTGCGTCCTGAACCCCAACTGTACCCCTCAGTCAAACTCAGCCAC
This sequence comes from Ambystoma mexicanum, assembly GCF_040938575.1. NCBI lineage: Eukaryota > Metazoa > Chordata > Amphibia > Caudata > Ambystomatidae > Ambystoma > Ambystoma mexicanum. The sequence continues at coordinate 353,585,149 of NC_090921.1, forward strand.
CCAGACTGATCCGACCACACCTTCCATCGTAATGACTGACTCCTTACCCCCTGCCTCTCAATCCAACTGGGCCCTCCCAGCCACGAGCGTAACAAAACCCACCACGCCTCATGAAGTCACCTGCCTCCTTCTCAATGCCCGCTCCGTGGCAAGAAACAGACACTGCATCTTTGACCTCCTATCCTATGACAATCCTGACCTCATTTTCATCACTGAAACTTGGTTCTCAGACGATTTTGCACCAGTCGCGCATGAGGCCTTCCCCTCCCTAGCTACTCGCTTATCCCCCACAACAGACTTTCCATAGGTGGCAGAGTAGTGATCCTCTACACAACTAATTCCTCCATCTCACTCACCGAAACCCGGCCATGCAATGCTAACTGTGAATCCTTTCTAGTAAATCTTTCTCTACCATCAACACTCAGTCACAGCTTCCTGTTCATATACAGACCTCCTGGATATTACAGACATTTTGCCAACAATCTCTGTCACTCGCTAGCTGCCATTCAGGTAAATCACCAAACATTCACATTACTGGGGGACTTCAATATCTGGTTCAATATGCCCAACAACCCCATGACCCAACCCCTGGTCGACAGTCTAGAGGCACTCAACCTCTCCCAACATACCACAGGTCCAAATCACTCCGTTGGCCACACCCTTGATGCAATCTTCAGCTCCTATGACCTTGTCTCTGTATCTAGTCCCAAACTGCTCTTCTGGACAGTCCACTCTGCCATCCGTTTCTCTGTTGTCTACACACCCTCCCTCCACCTATGGCTCTCCCTGCTCTGACACATGATCACAAATGCTGGAACAAAGTCAAGGTACCCCCTGACCAAGCTGAAGCTCTGCTACACAGTCTGCCAGCACCGCCAACCTCAGATAGACCCTTAACCATCGAATCCTTTGAGTCCTGGCTTAATTAACCACTACTTCCTCTCACCCCCTCATGCCCCGCAGCCTCTCACAAAGGACCATCCCTCAAATGGTTTACACCCCACCTGAAGACTTTCAAAAGCCAAAATAACTCTCTTGAGCACAAATGGCAAACCACTCTGAGCAGATCTATGTTCGCCAGCTACCACTGTAATTACAAATCTGAAAGCTGAAAGGCCGAAAAGGACTATTACAATAAACAAATCCTGAACTGTCACAGCAGCAGCAGCAAAGAACTCCACAGGATTATCTCCGAATTTGTGAAACCCACCTGCACCACTGGCCAGACCACGCCAACGCAAACGCTCTGTGACTCCCTCTCGCTGCATTTCTACAACACATCACTATACAAGATGGCAACCCTTAATACCAAACTTTCCACCCTCAACCCCTGCCCCACACCTTCCCCTCCTGATCCCATTGCTCTGACTACCGCATTGCCATCTTTTAACTCTTTCAACCCCATCTCGAGAGACGAGATCCTTGATCTACTATCCGGCAGCAGACACTCCAGATCCCCCCTTGACGCCTGTCCTGCCTCTCTTCTGAAATAAATATTTGCCTACACTTGTGCAGGAGAACAAGCAAGGTCCATACTAAATGACCCCTCCCCTCTGGCATCTTTCCCGAAGCCTATAAAATAGCGCATGTCAAACCGCTTCTAAAAAAGGCATCACTCTACCTCGTGACCCTAAGAATTACAGGCGATCTCCAACAACTGATTCCTGGTGAAACTCATTCACTGTGCTGTGTACTCTCAGCTCAACCGCTTTGTAGAATCCAACTTCTCAACCCCACTCAATCAGGCTTCAGAAAGCACCATGGAACAGAAACTACTCTGATCTCAATCTGGGATGACCTCAAGGTCACGGTAGACACGGAGGGTTGTGCAGCGCTGGTTCTCCTTGACCTTTCAGCAGCCTTTGACACCGTTAACCATTCTATCTTCCTTGACCGACTCCACTTCCTAGGAATCCGAGGCTCCTCACTGAAATGGAATGCCTCCTTCCCCAACAACAGGTAACAAATCGCTTTTCTCTCCCCTTTTGTCTCAACTGCTCTCACCGGGAACACCAGAGTACCCCAATGCGCCTCCGTCTCTGCTCTCCTTTTCAACCTCTATCTGATCGCTCCACCAGGGATCATCCGCGCGCACAACCTCACCTGCTACAACTTTGCTGACGATACGTAAATGATCCTGAGAATTCCCAAACCAAGCTCCAACCCATGTCCCAACCTTAGATAAATTGACTGATGGATGATAAGAAACCACCTCCTCCACAACCCAGATAAAACTGAGATCATGGTGTGGGGCAACACTGCCCTTACCGCACAACCACTCCCATGGCCTCCTCCCTTGGCACCCCTGCTCCTATCTCCTAAATAGTTAACAACCTTGGATACACTATGGACTCAGGCTTAAACCTCTCCCATCAAATCAATAATGTATAAAAACCCTGTCACTACCACCTGAAACTCCTAAAACGCATTTTCCCTTACCTCACCTACCCCAACCGACTCACTGCTATTATGTCCATTGTTATGTCGAGACTGAACTAAAGAAACTCCAAAGAGCCCGAAACGCTGCCGCCAGACTCCTTCTTGCTCTGGGACATAGGAATCACATCTCCCCCACTCTCTGCACCATTCACTGGCTCCCTGTTGGACGAAGGGCCACCTTCAAAATCCTATGCATTACCCACCGAGCAGTGCACATGACCAGCCCAGCATAACTACAAGAGAATATTACACCCTGCCACCCATTACGCACCCTAAGGTCAAGCACTGCCCTCTTACTAGTGATTCCAGCCTCCATTTCATCCAGGATTGAGGCTCTGCCTTCTCAGCATTGGCTCCAACTCTGTGGAACTCACTTCCGCCGCACATTCGACACAACCAAGACTACATGGCCTTCCGAAAAGCTCTAAAAACCTGTCTCTTTCAGTAATCTATGATTAGGACCATCTAAGAAGCTGAAACACACCAACATCAGGAACCATAACTTCTATGGCATTACTTTGGAAAGTAATTACAGCCTGCCAACAAATTTTACAGCGAGCTGACAAATGTCCAGCCTGTACTTTAGCATCACTCGTTGTGCCTACGTTGGTGTGAGATATCTCCTTTCCTATATCCAAGTATCCTGCCTAGACCTACCCTGCAACCCACCTAAACCACAACGAGAGGCCCAGCGAATGGGCTCCTGAGACACATAGTGCTGAGCCTAAGAATAGTGACCCTCTGACAGAGCAAAACATAACTTACTCCAATCCTAACTGTGAATCTACCTCAGAGTGCTGCTACATTGAAACATGAGGAGGACCACTACCAGCTCATCCAGATCCAGAACGTAATCCATGAACAATGGGCTCCTAAAAGTAAATCATCCACTCCAGACACTCACCTCTCCTACCGCTATGCTCACTCTCTACTTTACACCAACACATAATAGAGCACAGCCATACCCTTCGATCAATTTCGGCCTAGCTGCACACATACGAACAATACTCCACGAACACCTCAACATCCTGCTACAATGCAGCCTACCTACACACATAAACATCCAACACAGGCCTAATGCTGCTGGAATGCAGTCTCGGAGACTAACAACCTGACAGCACACATTCGAATGTGCACCCACGCACCCTATACTACCCTACTCTCTCGACTGACCTGGACTACGGTCCCGAAGGGCGTTCAACCCACAAGCACTTTGAGATCAGACCAATGATATATAGGGCGCTATATAAATGCCAAATAACAATACAAATATCAGTGTATGTAACAGTCATGTACATCATCATATTCTCCCACTGGTTCAGCTATAAATGTTGCTGGTCTCACTGTGCTACACCTAATAACTTTGATTTCCGGGTTCGAGATATTCACCTCGTACCCCGATGCTCTTTGAATAGTCAATGTACTTTTGGGTTTTTACAAAAACGCAAATAATGCATTCTCTACAAATAGAGTTATGGAACACCCCATAGTTATTTATGAAGCCTTTTCCATGGCAAATGCAGCAGCTGCCAAAGATTGTTCGCACGGATAGTGTCCTTTCATAACTGGATCTAAAACTCCAATGTAATAAGCTAATGGTTTATGACCATATCCTAATGTCATTTTCTATTTAAGGACTACTGTCATGACTTCTCCATTTGAATGGGAAAATAAGTCAAAATATTCACTGTAGTTTGGAATTCCTAATACAGGAGCTGTACTCAGTGCGTTTTTTAATTAATTAAATCCTTCAGTCATGTCTTCTGTCCACACTAATTTAGTTCTATCCACCTGTGCCTCTTTAAGCGCTTTTAAAAGTGGACATATAAACCCACTTACCACTGCTGCTTCTAATTCCAGAGGAATAACCTGCCCTTCCTCTTCATCTATAGGAATTTCTGGCCTGAACATAAATGTATCAGGCATCCTTATTATTTTACCTGCCAATTTAGATAACCATGACATGATAATAAAATGGTGACTCCATATAAAAACACTTCCTCATCCAGAGGAACTTTCCTCAAGTCTGTCTTTCCTGCAAAGGCTAATATAAAGGTATTAGCATAATTGACCTAAAAACATTTGACCTAAAACATTTGATTGCATTTTTTTAAACCTTTTTTGTGTCAAATTTAATTAAATATATATATGGGGTGGGTAAGGGTATAAATTAGGTTGAAGGGAAATGGGAGGCCTGCGGGGGATCAAAAATAAAGGTCTCATTAATTCAATCAATGTGATTAGGTCAAATGTTTTAGGTCAAATAGACCCAAACCAATATAAATTCCCTCACATTCATATAATGTATCCCCGCGGTTGAAAACACTATGCCTTTGTCATTAAAAGATATCGTTATGTTAAGCTTTGCCATTAAATCACGCCCTAGTATATTCACTGGTGTCTGTTTAGAGAATAGCAATGGTATAGACATGTCATGTTCCACTATAGAAATGGGTAATTCGTCGGCAAATGGAACAAAATGTGTTGCCCCAGAAAATCCCTGAGCATTCATGGCAATGCCAGACTTTGGATATGTTCCATCACGGACACAGGAACAAGTGGATTCAGTGTCTACAACTAAAGGAGTATGTATTACCTTCCATCATCACCTTGACCCTTGGCTCCTATTGGGGGTCTGGTGTTGATAGTACTGAACACATCAGGTTGTCCTGTAGGCTATCCTATTGCGGGCATAAATTCATCCCTGTGCCTGTGAAAGGATTCCCTCCTACCACAGTCACACTCCCAAATTTAGGTGTTGCTGCTTGTGTAGCTCCCGTGTCCATTTGCCATTGTGATGTGCCTTTCCGTTGCATTGGGATGAATTGTATTTGTTGAGTGGATACCTGTTGCATTTTGCTAGTGTCGGGTGTCTTGACCCACGTTTGAACTATTATGCTACAACATTGGTGCTGTGGGCTTAGAAAATCCAAGATGGCCAAAAAGCCCACACTTGCACCAGAATCCAGGAAAACCGCGCAGTTTGCGCACACCAAGATGGTCGCCTAACCTGCCACCCACCAGTGTGAGCGTGATGGGCCAGAAGCGCCATGAGTGAAGCGTGGTGCCAATGAAAAACAGCAGTGCCTGTTAGCTCAAAAAGCGCTTTGAAATCACCTTTGTTTCTCTGAAATGCAAGCTAAAACTGCCTATTTTAAACATTGCAAGATATTCAAAAATCTCACTGAACACCAGAAGACATTTGGCAGAATGTAGTCTTGTGTGCATACAAAATCTGGAAAGATGAAGAGCCTAAAGCAATGTTTATAACAAAACTGGCTGAGCTGTGGATGATGTCAGCAGCTTAAGTAAAATTGGACTTAAAGCCACTAAAATCTAAATGTTTAAAATAAATGAGTGACCTACTGTTGAGTGTCACATAGTTTGCAACTGTTTAAATGTCATAGTTTTGAACTTAGAATCAGTGTTCTAGCTGCATGTGTAAAAATTGTAAGTTTGATTTGAATGAAGAAATACTGGGAACAAAAGTGACATTTAGCTGAAGCCTGGCTTAAGGAGATTGAATTCTGCCTGACAACTACCCCCGACAGGAGTGGAAACTTGCCCAGCAACTGCATTCACAGGCCTGGCTGCCTTCTGCTGTTCCCACCAAAAGGAGATCACACCTCTCTGATTCAATCAGAGGAGGGGCACCTGGGACTGCAAAGGAAACAGAACAATGAACCTTCCTTGGCTCAGACAAATGTTAAATTAGGGGGGTCGTAAATGGCTTCCTGTTGGAAGAATCTGGGAGGAGCAGTGCTTCTGGGAGCCACCTGAGCAGGAGGCGGGGACAGACATAAATCCCCCCATGTGCTTTGAACCTAAACCACACCCATCTGGGCCAGAGCATAATTTTAAAAAGACGGATAATTCAAGTACGAAATTGTCAAAATTATATAATAATATCATTTATTCTTGTAATTTTTCTGTGCACATTTTAAGAGGTGTTAGGACTCTGTGGTATGTTCTGGGGGGTAGTAGCGGAAAATAAGGTATTACTCCAAATGTCTGTATGTTAAAAATCTGACACTTTATCATCTGATGCCCATACTCCTTGCGCACGTTTGTGTAAATTCTGGAAAAGTTTAGTGGTTATGTTCTGGATGAAAAGGGCAGAATTCTGTCAGAAGTGGACAAGACATCTTACAAAGACAGGGATCGGATGGTTTGGTGCTACAGAAAATGTTAACTGGACATATAATATTAGAAAAATTGTACATAGATAAATATGTATTTGGATCAAAAATAGATTTGTTTGCAAATTGACAAGGGGAGGATCCTCTGACCCATAAACATACCTCATCACGATGACACTCCATTTCCTTCCCCCAATCAAGGGAGAGAGGAGAACTTGGCCAATGATAAGTTGTGGGCGGCAGGCTTAGTTATGCCCACGCACACACCCATTTTAAAAAGACATAAAAGGAGCCACTGGGACCCAGGTAGAGACATTCACTTTCCACTTCAAACTGATTTCTTGCAAAGCATTTTGCCGGACCAGACAATATCCAGAAGACTCCAGAAACAGAACTTAGAACTTAGAATCCAGACTTCAGAGAGGCCTATTCCAAAAGCTGAATCCTTCACAGCAGGCCTCAGAATCCAGCAACCTAACCAAACTATTCAACAGCCGGGCGAGCTGTTTGATTCTGGCTAGAACCCTGTGCCAGAACACAGAAAGCAGTGCTGTATCCAGAGATCCAGACCAGCAGAGCAGAGAGAACCGCAGCTAAACCTGTTGACCAGATCAGTGACGGAGGCCCATTCCTTCCAAGACTAGGAGTGAGTATCCTGTAAACTGTGCCAGAACCAATCTCTTAGTCTAAAATAATCTGATTCAAACCATTTTAACCTGTCCAGAACTGCATCATAGAAATCGTGTGTCCATTCTCTGATTTCAAACCTGTGAAAGTGTCATTTGCCATTCTGAATCATTATTTTATTTCTGAGAATCTACCTCCATTAAATTGTCCTTATCTTTGCAACCGCATATGCTAGGAACAAGATTAAAGCTAAGATCCCGAGCTTTCCAACGAACCCAGAACCGACTTCCTATTCCTTATAGTTTTTCCGTAATCGCGCTCGACGCATTCGGAAAAAGTGCAGCGAATTGAAAACTAGCTCAAACTTCTTCACCTGTCAAAAATCGCTGTCTTTTGCTTGCATTGCTGAGATTCGTTTCAACCTAATAATCCCTCAGGAATAATTGGTAGTGTTGACCTGAACCAAACTATCACCTACCCTGAATCTCCTTTAGGGAATTAAAATCATTTTTAGCATATTTTCACTTCTTTGCAAATCACATTTAAAGTATTTTTGCCTGTGTTTTGAAATCATCCCTGTGCTCTAAGCTTGCTAGGGGGGAACTGAATTGGTATTGCATTTGATGGTATTCCTGAAAATTGTGTGCTCTCCTTCCATGTCTTTATACTGCATAGGGGGGGGAATTGCCACAAGGGGAAAAGTGAGTATATTCTCTCTTGTTGAAACCATATCAGTTTATTTCTGTGATGCATTCTTTCCATCATTGTTTTTCCTTGAAACCTTAAAAGCATTCTCCGCTACCTTATCCTTCCTATACCAACTCCTAATTGATTACAAAAGTGTGCTAGTATAATATTATTCATTGTTGTATAATTTATAAAAGTGTGATATATATATATTGTTTAATTTGTAAAATAAATCTTTTAATTTGCAAAACAAACCTACTTCTTGGCTCAGTGAGGTCAGGGGATTCAAAGAGAGGGGCGTTATACAAGGGTTTATCATCCAGATTTATGAACTAGTCATAAAAATATATAAATAAGGGCTTCCCTTGGGCATCCCAGACTAGGCACTGACTTAGTTGGAGTACTGAATTGAAGTCCATTAACCGAGTGGGGGCTCGAGCCGGGACATCTGGATTAGATCTACCACTTGTGCAGCTTGATACAGTGTGCTAACTGATAGGATACATAAATCCTGTTGGATCACCACGCTGTATTACACTGTAAAAACACTCCTCAAAGGAACGCTCTAAGGAGACGTCTGTTTTGCAAAATAAAATACAAACTTCTGTAAATCAGGAAGGAAATCAATTTCCAGAATGACGACATTGGTAGATATGAAGATAGCTAGAGAGCACCTCTTACATAAACTATTTGTGAGAGATGAGTGGACTGAACAGGACCAGAATGTGTGGTTGCAAGCAATCGCGCAACAGGTCACTGTAACTGGGTCAGATATATGGAGTGATCAGGGTCCCTTACATGTGGCCCTAAGTGAAATATATATGGCCTCTAAGGCCAAGGATGAGCACAACAAGATTGCCAGGGTAGCAGCATATTTATATTTATATATGGGAGCCATACAGGACAAATGTGCTGAAAGCCAAGATCTGGCAAAGAGGCTGCAGAGGAGCCAGGATTCAGAAAATGATAGTAGGCAGTATATCATTAAAATAAAAGAGGATATGGGTATCCAGCAACAGGAAAAGTCTGACCAGGATACCAGATTTCTGGCCTTGCAGAAGGAGTACCAAGAAGGTTTGGACGCCCTACTACAGAGCCAGAAAACGCTGAAGCAACAACTGGACTTCAATAGGGCATGCGCAGAGCAGGTAGTTACCCTACAAAGCCACCTAGATCGGGAGAAGGCAGAGAGCAACAAACTGATTCTGAAAGACCTGGATACCGAGGCAGAGTTTGATCAGGAGCACCAGAGAGCTGGTGCCTTTCAAAGGCAGAGGGTCGACCTGGCGGCACAGATGCCGGCTCTTAGTCTGGAAAGGGACACCTTAGCCCAGGAAGTCTGCCGATTAAAAGAAAAATTGAAGAAAATCACTTGGCCATCCAGGGACTGAGTGACCTCCAAAAAGAGCATCAGAACTTGTTAGAGCACACCAGGAGGGTGGAAGATGCTCTGGCAAGAAAGGAGTAGGCCAGTAGGGATGGGACTCAGGAGGTAACCCTCCTGCAGCAAAGTCTGGCCCAGTACTCCAGGACCAACCGGGAGGCACAGAGAGAGAATGAGGCTCTCTGTCAGCACAATGATAGGCTCCAGCAACAGGTAGCCATGCAGGAGAGGCTGTTAGAGCCTAGTAAGGCCTTAACTGAGGAACTAAAAGCACAGGCTCTTGCATGGCAACAGGGAGCAGGGGCTGATAGAGATGAGGTTCACTGGGAAAGGGAAACATCTGAGCATAACCTCAGGAGCCCTAGTACCAGAGGCTTTCACCTCTCCCAGTCCCTGGACTCTGCCACCCCTATGTCCCCTGGCGCAACAGGGCCACAGGGATGGCAGATTACCATCCAACCAGATGTATGGGGCTCATAGGCCAGTACCACCCAGGAATGGATGGGCGGGCATCCGGGTATGGGCACCCAAGTACAGTGCAATTTAGTGGGGAACCCCAGGAGAGTAGGCTCACTAAGGGCATCCTAAAAACCTCTGCCCAGTTAAGTCAGTGAGAGTGGTACCCATCAAATCCTGGCAGCAAGGAGGTATCTGAAGGCTCCTCTGAGCGTCACAGGGCACAGGAGACCAGGTCCCCACATTCTGCCAGCCATTCCCAGGCTCGCAGAATCCGGGAAAACATGGAAGATCAGACGGGCACCTCTGGGCGCAGTGCTTCTGAGTCAGAGGATGAATGGACCAGGGTTACCCGAACCAAAAACGCCAATAAGACAAAAAGGGCCTTGCTTAAGGACCCTTTAAAACAGATTAAGGCAATAAGGAGTGTCATCACCCCTTATCACAAGAACGCCAATTATTCTGTTTGGGAACACTTGGAGCTTTACGAGCAAATGATGGAGACTTTCCATTTGAGGGACAGCAGTAGCTGCATTCAGTATGTCAAATGGACATTCTCCCCAGAATACTCCAGTTTCTTTGTGGGGCTGGAGGATCAAAACCATTCAAGATTGTCCACATATAGGGCGGCCATCTTTAAACATTTTTCTGTTCACAGAAATCTCCAAGAGGCTCGCAAGGCAGCCTACTATTTGCAATGTGGGGAGGATCAGGCCCCACATGGATTTGTGCAGGAATTGAAGCGTGCCTTTGCGCAGACTACCGGAAGGGTGCGCACAGACAGCAGAGAATTTGTTAACACTTTTTTCCATGCCTTGCCCAAATACATCATGACCCAGCTAGTGAGAGATTTTCATGAGAAAAGGTCACTAGACTGGGTCATTGAACAGGCTACCCGGATCTATGAGGTGCAGAAGCCCATAGAAAATAAAAACGCCCACAAAAGTCCCAAACCGACCAGCACCCCTGTCGCTGCCAAGGTGGCAGAGGTAAAGGTTGCCCCTGTTTTAGATTTGGAGATGGGGGGCCTAAAAACCTGCCTGTACCGAATAATTCTCAGCCCAGAAGGCCCTCGGGCCAATCACAGACAGGGAGTCAAGGAGGTAGTCCGACAAATGGGGTCACTCGCTCCCCTGACTATGTAAGTCCCTGCTACAAGGGAAACCGACCCATCCTGGGGTATATGTGGACCAGGACCCCAACCAGGCACCCAACCCAGGGAACGTTCCTCCTAACTTCCCACAGGAGGGCAGAAATTCACCAAACCCTGGGCAGAACTTTTTCCGCAGGTATCCACCCAATTTCCAGCCCCAAAATCATCCATCCTTCTTTCCCCAATTCCCTGAGCCCAGACAACTTAATCCGGGAGAGGGGAAGCCAAGGGTGGAGGGGTACCCAAATCTTCCCAACCCTGGGTACTACCAGAGAAGGGATAGCTACCCTTCCCGTGATCAGCCCAGGGAAGAAAATAGAACCCTGTATCAGCCTGAGCGGGTTTCACAGTTAGAGCGCCCGGCCATATGGCACGGGATCTGGGTCACATGCTGAGGGCTCAACAGAACCCTCAGATGAGCATGCCAGCGCAGAATGCCTCAAACTCTGGACCTGGTGCTCCAGAACAATGACGGGGCAGCACCTCGATAACCCACCAGTTCCCAGGGAGGAGGCACAAGGGGAAGGGGGTGTAAAGCTTTGGAGGAAGCTTCCTTCCCCACTTGTAAACAGCCCCTGGAAAGCCAGGAACCGGAAACAAAATCTCCTACCCCTGAAAGTCTGCCACCCAAGGAGCAGAGAGGAGGTAGGAGAAACAAAGGACCCACACAGACCCATTTTGTGGAGGAGGTACAGGTCTTCCGATTTGAGGGAGAGAGATCCTTAGAGGATCCTGGAAAAAGGATCTTTTCCTTCAGAGATGGGGGAACTCCTCCCAAGGAAAAATGGGTCCCAAGGGATTCCAATCCAGACTGGGTAGAGGTGGGGAGTGAGCTGTCGCCGCCCATCATTCTATCCCAGAACCAACAATACGGGAAACCCCTGGTTCAAACCCATCCTGGTGACTGCCTCCAAAAAGGGGGGGGCGGCCCAGAACCGGAACCAGGGGAAACCAAAACCGCATCCAAAGTCTGGGTAGATGTGGGGATTGAGCTATCGACGCCCATCATTCAATCCCAGAACCAGCAATACCGAAAACCCCTGGTTCAAACCCATCCTGATGACTGCCTCAAAAAAGGGGGGGCAGCCCAGAACCGGAACCAGGGGAACCCAAAACCCCATATATATCCAATTGCCAACTTTTTCTTTCAGGTTCCCAAAACTCGCTGCCAAAGTCTGCCCAAATCTCTTCTCTCTCAATGTCCAAAACCAGAAAATTAGCTCACCAGTTGTCCAAAAATGTGCATTATCTGTGCCCCCTTGAGGAGAAGGAGGGAAGATACTATGCCCCGGTACAAGAACAGGGGCAGGGTACAATTTTGGCACTGGTGGACACTGGATCCCAAGCTACCCTTCTGTCCAAAAGGGCCTTTGATGAACTAAATGCAGGAAGGGGGGAGAATTACCGAATTCCTCTCAACTCTCTTCCAGGACAACTTCAGAACTTTGACGGGAAGGAAATTCCGTCGAGGGGACTGCAGATTTGGACATCAAAATTGGGCGACACAAGGTGAAACACCCGGTCTTAGTAATGACTCCAGAGGGCACCCCTTGTTTACTAGGGAATGACCTCCTGAGAAGGTTGTCACCCCTAATAGATTGCGTAAACAAGGTCCTCTGGACCCACACTAGACGACCAATAAAATTAAAACAGAGCGTCAACCATGTTAGTTTAAACGACACCTGCCACATGGTTGAACAAAAATCTGAACAAGTAAAATTTCACTTCCAGAATAACCAAATTCCAGACGTGACAGTAATAGCAGTAGGACAACAGACTGATGATGGGGGGTCCTCTCTATTTCTGAAAATCAACCTTCCTTCCAGTTTAAGGTGGTATTCCACACTGGAAGGAAACACTCTGAAATTCTTTACTAATCCACAATCAGACATTCCCACTCCAATAGTCCAGAAAGATGTGAAATCAGCTCAGAGCCTGGCTGATATTCAGCAAATTGGAGAGCAGTTGTTCATCCCTGTTCAGTTAATGATTGGAAGGATTCTGTTCTCGCCCGAGTGTGTGTGAACAATGGTACGAGCTTCATCAGCGAAGCCATGTTCCGCCAACTCCCAAAAGATCCGTCCATTCCCACATTCAAACTGATAGCCAAATGGGAAATGTATCTGGAAACTCCCAATTCCAAGCATCTCCTGCCAAGCAGGTGTATGCTCAAAATCTCCATTGGCAACAAGAGCATAGTCCATAATTTTTGGGTTGTGCGAGTCGTCACTGCCGCCTTTTACTTAGGCAGTGACATTCTCAATCGCTTTGCCATTAGTTTGGACCTAATAAACTTCAAAGCTTGGTCCCGATTAGCGGATAATCCCATGGGCTTTGATGATCCAGAAAAGGCATTTAGGTCAGCTCAATTGCTACCTTATGCAGTTGAAATTCAGATTAAAGAGGAAGTCACCATCCCAGAAAGGACCCGACAATTCTCCCTGGAAGTGAACGTTAAAAGAGGACAAAAATTGAAAAATTCTGATGCTTATATTCATCTAAATGCTTCTTTCCAACAACAAGGGTTGGGGGTAAACCCAACACCATTAGTCATCATAGAACATGACACCATTCCAATAGAGGTGGATAACAGCAATTTAAAGAGTATTACTCTAGCCGCAGGCACCATTATTGGAATGGCGGTTGATGACTGACATTTTTACATTGATTTAGGAAATGAACTGTTAGGACCAATCCCCAAGGACTGTTTTGTCAGTGACAGTGATGACAACCCAACACCAGACAGGATCTTTGCCCGGCATGGGGGGAACTTCCTGGTGTACACTTCCTGCCCTTATGGTAAGGAAGATGTGGTGATTTTCCAGGTCCATGAGGGCTGCCTTTCCCACCTGAAAACTCCAGTCCTAATCAGCACCCTGACCAGCGACTTCTCCACCCAGCTGGAGGAGGCCACTGAGATAGCAAAACCAGAAGTCTTTCCAGGCTTCAGGCAGATGGTGGAAGAGAGAGTCAACCTAGCTGATGCCTGTGTGACTCGGGAACAGAAGCAGAAGTTGAAACAAGTCTTCTTGGATTTTCAAGATCTCTTTGCGGTAGACTCATATGACTGTGGTCGCACCGACATCCACACAACAACAATTCCCACGGACCCTGGCATGACTCCAGTGTTTGTGAAGCAATATTGCTTGCCTCTCGCATCCATGGAGTCCCTTACTGAAATAATTAAGAACCTTGAGTCCCGGGGAATAATCCGTCCAGTCCACATCACCTTCAATAATCCGGTGCTGGGAATATTGAAGCCAAACAGCCAGTGGAGACTCTGCGCCGACCTTAGGGAGCTCAACAAACGGGTCCATACTTCCCGATGGCCTCTTCCCTACATTGACCAAGGGCTGGCCCAGATCCAAGGGTCACAGGTATTCACTGCAATAGACCTGACCAATGGATGCTGGACTGTGCCTGTCAGTAGGGAGGACCAATACAAACTGGCTTTTATCTTTGGGGGCCAGCAGTACACATGGACCCGGACTCCCTTCGGATACCTCAACTCCGGCAATGAATTCAACATTTTCCTACATAAGGCCATGCCCGACCTGGGTGCGAGGGGTAACCTGGCTTATGTAGATGATGTCCTCATCAAAAGTTCATCTGTGGAGGAACACATAGCAGAGATCTGTTATGTCCTGACACAGTTGAGGGCCACCGGAGAAAAGCTTTCCTTTCAGAAAGCACAGTGGTGTAGAACCCGTGTTAATTTCTTGGGGCATGACATTACTCCTCAGGGTCTCTGTCCCCAGGAAAAGAAAGTGGAAGTACTTCAGAAACTGAAAGACCCCACAACTCTGCAGGAACTAAGGAGCCTCCTTGGACTGACTAATTACAGCAGAAAGTTCATTGAGGGCTACGCAAAGATCACCAGACCCCTGATTCATCTCTTGAAGGGGGGGTCAAGTGGGAATAGGGTCCAGAACAATCCGAGGCAGTAAGACAGCTTAAAAGAAGCCTCTCACAAGAGCCTTGCCTAGCTTACCCTGTCAGAAACAAGGAGTTTTTCTTGGAGACAGGGTTCTCTAGACAGAAACCTGTGCAGTTCCCTCTGGGACCACTGCAAAAGATTTAAGACTACAGGGGTTTTGCAGTAAACCCACTTGGTAGCAGTCTGTAGTCTGTACCACCCAGATTTACCTGGTAGCTGTGGCTGAGCATTCAGACTTCCCTCAAGAAGAGTTAGGCAGTATATAGAGCATACATAATAGGTACAGAGGCACAGTAGTACAAGCAAACACTGACCAGAGCTAGGTGTAAAAGTATATAATTATTTATTTAAAAGACACACTCCTAAATTACGCTAGCACAGAAAAGGTAAGTAAGTCAAAACACAGTTACTATTACTTATATGTACATCCCTAGTTATTTGTTGGACAAGTCTAAGTTAACACCACTTATATCCAAACAGAGGTGAGCGCTTAACGTTAGATGGCACTCCAACAAGTTAGTTAAAAAGGGAGGGAAAAGGTAAAAGTAATGAAAACAGCAAGGCAAAACACTTTTCAGAGATCCACAGTGAGTTTAGAAAGGCAGTCTATTGAGGAGCACGGAAGTTCGGTTGCCAGGCCCACCGTAGGGAAAGCCAGGCGAAAAGATGCCCAAGATCACACAATGTCACAAGTCTTTACAGGTGAGTAGAAAAGGTTTTACCAAGTTTAGAAAAGTTTAGTTAGGGTGTCCCAGGCTTACCCAGGGTCGAGAGCCGAGGGCTAAATCTACCCCGTACAATCGGTGGCAAGGGAAGCCGGGCGGAACACGGTACCTTTAAAATGGAAAGGATCCTCCAGCGGTGGCAGTTGTTCCTGGTAGTGGGTGCAAGTCGCGAGGAGGAGCAGATCTCGTCGTGGAGGAAAGCTGAAGGTCGTTGCACTACCAGGGAAGAAACCAGCCGTGGAGTTTTTCCGGTTAAAAGGATGTTACCCCTCTTTCGCGGCTGAGGTAAAAAGTGGTTTCCTGGTTGCCGGGGTGCTTGGCACAGGCAAGGCGGCCATGAGATGCTTCAGGGCGGCGAAAAGAAGGCAGAAACTGGTTGTCCCCACCAGTCAAGGGAAGAAGATTCTCCAGGCGGGAGATCTCCTCTGTCGTTAAAAGTGGTGAGACGGTTCCGCAGGGCTCCACCGGTGGTGTCGTCTTGGCAGGTCCGCTCGGCTTCTCCCTCTTCGGCTTCTTAGGTCCTGTGGCGACTTCTGAAGAACCAGTCCCAAAAACCCTGATTTTATGCAGCAAACCCCCATTCATACAGCCTAGCTGTCACTCAAACATGCTAAGTGGTGAGCGGGGTGGCTCACCACTTGGGCCAATCACACCAGAGTGCGACATGAGTTGGGAAGGCAACTCAGTCCAGGGTGCCTAAACCCCCTCCCACACCTCCTGTGGTACCCAGACAGAATGGCACTACTTTGGAGGGCTTCTGTGCAGAAGCCCGCCAAAAGTGGAACAAAGGCTCGACTCGGGTTCAGGGTTACTGAAGTGAACCTAGACGCCATTTTGGCGGCGAGTTCTGGCAAAAAATCCCAACCGGTGAATTTATATTAAATAAATAAACCGGCGGTATCTTTAACATTGCACCAAAAAGTGGTGCATTAAAATCAATGGGAAATCCCATTGGGAAATATTCCGGTGGAATATTTCCGTGGTATCCACTGCCACCAGCCAGAAACTCGGCGAGGGGGGATGGGACAGTACCCCCTCGACAACAGACCCAGGGGCAATCTAATTGCCCCTACCAGTACTTCCACAGTATGATGGTTTGTACTGGTTAAGTTCCTAAGTTAAGACTAGTAAAGTCAATGGTGACTTTACAGACCCAGGGAGACAGTAGTCAGTCCCAGGGTGTGGAGTCTATGTTTGGGGGTCTCTATGACACCCCTGTGTTACTGCACTGAGGGTGCTGTGTAACACACATTCAAAAACCAATGATAGCCTATGGGGAAAAAATACCCCATAGCCCATAAGCACATAGCAAGTCACAGAAACACTCTCAAGTCATGCCCAAGAGTGAGGGTAAAAGAGTCTCACTCTTGGCAGGAGAAAAAAATAAACCCCAAAAATCCAGCAAAGCTGCTGGGGGACTCACTAGGTTAGGAAATTCAGCCTAAACAGAGAATTCTCCCTAACACTCGCCCCCCCAGACTAAGGGACAGGAGGATTTAATTCACTCCTGGATGAACCTCATACCTCTAGTCGATGACATACATCCTAGAGAGTCCATCAGCATTTTGATGGTGACACCCTGACCTGTGCTCAATGGTGAAATCAAACCCCTGGAGGCAGATTGACCATCTGAATAGTTTTGGATTTTCCCCTTTCATTTGCATTAACCATCTCAAGGGTTGGTGGTCAGTCTGAATGACAAAAGTAGAACCTTACAAGTATGGCCTAAACTTCTTCAGTGCCCACACAATAGCAAAGCATTCTCTTTTTATTGTTGCCCACCTTGTTTCAGGATCCTTCAGTTTTCTACTGATGAAGCAAATGGGGTGTTCCCTACCCTTCTCATCCAGTTGACTAAGAACTGCACCTAGACCTACATTGGAAGCATCAGTTTGTACAATGAAAGTTTGGTGGTTGTCAGGAGCTCGGAGTACTGGAGCTTGGCAAAGAGCTTTCTTCAGGTTTTCAAAGGCCTGATTGCATTCCTCATTCCATTTGACCTTCTTAGGGAATTTTGGAGAGGATATCACATTCAGAGGAGAAGCTATGGTCCCATAGATCTCAATGAAATTCCTGTAGTACCCAGTGAGGCCTAAGAAGGCTCTCACCTGGGTCTGAGTAGTAGGTGTTGTCCAATTTTGCACAGCTTCAATCTTGCTGAGCAAAGGCCTTATCTCACCACCTCCTACCTCATGTCCAAAGCAGACCACTTTACTCTGTCCAATTTGGCATTTGCTTCCCTTTATGGTCAGATTGGCCTGCTCAAGAGCTTTCAAAACATGTCCTAAGTGGTTCACATGGTCCTCCCAGGAGTGACTGAAGACAGCAATGTCATCCAAGTATGCCATGCAGAAGTCCTCCATCCCAGCTAGAACTTGGTTCACCATCCTTTGGAATGTTGCAGGTGCATTTTTTAGTCCAAAAGGCATAACCTTGAATTGGTATAGGCCAACTGGGGTAGAAAATGCGGTTTTCTCCTTGGCATGGTCTGTCAGGGCTATTTGCCAATAGCCTGACGTAAGGTCCAGTGTGCTGAGGTACTTGGCTGCACCAAGTTTATCCACCAACTCATCTGTCCTTGGCAAAGGGTGGGCATCAGTCTTGGTGACTGCATTAAGAGCTCTATAGTCCACACAGAATCTCAACTCTTTGGATCCTGCCTTTGGTACTAACACCACTGGGCTAGACCATGGACTAGTAGAGGGCTCTATTACCCCGAGATCAAGTATCTTCTTGACCTCACCTTTGATGTGGGTTCTGACATGTTCTGACATTCTGTATCCTCTGCTTTTGACTGGCAGACAGTCACCAGTGAGTATATCATGCTGTCCCCAAGGGGTCAAGCCTGGTGAAAGTGAGAACAGGGGGGCAAACTGATTTAACATAGCTTTGCACTCCTCCTGTTGCTCAGGGGTCAGATCTGCAGAGAGATTAACTCCTTCAACCTTTTCGTCCAAAGGTAAGCCTCTCAGGAGGTCAGGTAGAGCTTCACTCTCCTCCTCCTCTTCTGATGAAGCTAGAAGCAAGGCTCCTACTTCTGGTCTAGAGACATAGGCTTTGAGGCGGTTGGTGTGGAAGACTCTGGGAGCTTCCCTGGGTTTGCCCAGATCCACCAGATAGTTGACCTCTCCAAGTTTTCCCACAACCTTGAAGGGTCCCATCCATTTGTCTTGCAAGGCCCTCTGCCTTGTTGGAAGCATAACTAGAACTAGCTGGTCTTGAGTAAACTCAACCATGTTAGCCTTCTGATCATGCCAATGTTTGATCAGAGCTTGCCCAGCTTTCAAGTTGTCACTTGCTTCTGCCATCATGTGTGACATTCTCCTTCGGAGACCTATCACATAGTCAGTCACTCTGACTGGCTTGGGGGAAGGAGCACTCTCCAACCCCTCCTTTATCAGGGACAAGGGGCCTCTGACTGGATGGCCATAGAGAAGTTCAAAGGGAGAGTAACCTACTTCCTCCTGAGGGACTTCTCTATAAGCAAAGAGAAGGCATGGCAGTAGAAGGTCCCACTTCTTTTTAAGGGGTTCTTCTAAAGCACCTATCATGCTCTTCATGGTTCTGTTAAACCTTTCTACCAACCCGTTTGTCTGAGGGTGTTATGCGATTGAGAACTTGTAGGTAACTTCGCAGGTTTTCCACATGGCTTTCATGTAGTGGGACATAAAATTTGACCCCCTGTCAGAGATCACCTCCTTAGGAAACCCAACCCTGGTAAAAATACCACGGAGGGCCTTAGCTACAGAAAGAGCTGTAGCTAAGGCCCTCCGTGGATAAACCTGTTGCCTGAGGAGGTTGGGGGATCAAAGGGACCAACAATGTCAATCCCTACCCTCTCAAATGGGACTCCCACAACTGGGAGAGGCACTAAAGGTGCCACATTCTTGGCACCAACCTTACCAGAAGTCTGGCAGGTATGGCAGCTCCTGCAATATATATCTACTTCAGCCCCCATCTTTGGCCAATAAAAGTAGAGAGAGAGCCTTTCCTTGGTCTTCTTGAAACTCAAGTGACCAGCCAAAGGAATCACGTGGGCTAATTGCAAGAACTGTTGCCTGTTCTCTTGGGGCACTACCAGGCATTGGTAGGCTCCAGGTTCAGATCCAGTTGGTTCACTGTAGAAGAGGCCATCTTCCCAGTGTAACCTATACTTCCCAGGCTCTTGCCCATCAGCCTGAGAAGCTGCCTGTTGGCGAAGGCCCTCCAGAGTTGGACATTCTCTTTGTCCCTTACGAAAAGCTGACCTGCTGGGTCCACCTTCTGCCAGTAAAGACTGCAGCTCAGGATGGTCAGCCGGGTCCAGGTCTCCAATAAGTTCTGGGCCTCCTACTAGCTCTTCTTCAGAGTCTAGTTCAACCAGACAGGGTTGTACCTCCCTCTCAGCCTCAGCTGGAGGTGGAGTTACAGGTCTAACTTTGGACAACCTCGGGGAAGTCCTTGTTGGAAGCACTGGAGTGCTTGCTGTAGGTTTTTTTTCTAGGAGTCTTGGGTTGCCCCTTTGCTCCTGATCTGGTTGTTACTGCAGTAAGTTGCTCCAGTGGAAGAGGAGTGATTTCTGTCATCATCTCCTGAGATAAACCTCGCAGGGTTTTCTCTCTTGCAGGTTTGGTGAGCTCCTGTAACCTTTCACTAGGAGGTCTGGGGGTATGTGACACAACTCCAAGAGCTTTCAGGTCATTACCCAACAGAACCCTTCCTGGTACTTCACATTGTATACTGACAGGTATTTTCACAGCCATATCATTACACTGGATGAGAACTGGTAACTGGGGACACATCTGCACAGGCCCTCCAGCTAACTTGGTGAGGCATTTGGGTGCCTTAGCAACATCCTCTGCCTTGAAAAATGATTCATCCACCACAGTTATGCTGGCTTCAGTGTCCCTGATGGCAGGAGTCTCCTGACCATTCACGTGGACACTGTCCTTATAATACTCTTTAGTATTATCTGGGATAGAATTATAGACATCTAAATTCTGTTGTTCCCACAACCCCAGAGAGACTAAAGAAACACTGGCTGAGACTCCAGTGGGTGCATCAGCCAGTAGTAGAAAGTTTCCACTTGCCATAGGGACTTCCTCCTCTGGAGCGAAGGCTAAGGCGACAAGCTGGACCCCTGAAGGTTACCCTTACATCTGGGATCTCCTTTCACATGGTCAGTAGCCTTACAAACATAACAGGATCCAAAGGCCCTTTGGAATGGAGGCTTGTTCTGACCTCCTTCTGGTTTGGCACTAGAAGGTATACTACTCTGCTGTGGTTTCCCAGGTGGCTTACCCTTATGGTGTGGTTTGGGGCCCTCTTTGGAATTGGAATTATTAGAATTCTCTTATGAGTCTTTCTTAGGCTGCCTCCCCTCATCCTTCTTCTGAGTTACCCCAGAATCCTTGTGAGTAGCCCTGTTGGCAACCCACAAGTCAGCAGCCTTAGCTAGCTTTCTAGGATCTAATTCCCGTGAATCAGCCACGTGCTGTCTGAGTTCAGGAGAGCAGGCATCATAAATTGACTCCATCATTACAAGATTTCTCATTCCTTCATAAGTGTTCACTTTGTAACCCTTAATCCATCCCTCTAAGATTTTCAACCCTTCACACACCCAGGTAGCCCAAGGGGTACCATCATGCTTTTTGAGGCTTCTAAACCTCTTAAGATACTGGGAAGGGGTCTTCCCAAACCTAGCTATCAAAGCTAGTTTCACACATTCATACTCTTTCCTATCCTCCTCCCCCAACTCTATTACTGCATCAGTCGCAACAGGGGGGAGCCTAGAGAACAACCAGGTGAGTAACTCATTACCTGTGATGTTCTGGAGCCCATGATTATACTCAAACATAGACAACCAATCCAACACATCCAACTTAGGCTCATACATACCAATCAATTCTTTAGGCATCCGGGGTCTTTTAGGACTGGAACTTCTAGAGGAGCCAGAGAGAGAAGCATTCTCAACAGACAATTTCTTCATTTCTAGCTCATACTTGAGCTCCATTTCTCTTAGCCTTAGTTCTTTGTCAGTTTGAGCATTAAGTTTCTTGTACTCTAATTCAAGTTTCATTTTCTCCAGTTCATAGTACTGAGGACCAAATGTGGGACCTGGCAAAGGCCCAGTAGGTACAGCTGGTAGAGCAGACAGAGGCCTAGAGGGAAAATCTACAATAGTTTCATCCTCCTCTTCTGGTTCTGACCCAAGATCATCAATACTTTGTTCAATATCAATATCATTGCTGTTCTCTACATTTGCTGGAGTGGTAGGTTCCTCTGAACCATCATCCGGACTTTGGTTTTCTAACAACCTTTCTATTAGCTCCATTTTCTTTCCTTTAGTCATGACATTCTTATGCTTACAGAGAAGTCTTAAACAATCAGCAGTTTTTGTAGCAAGGGACTCTTGACTATAACTTTCCATAGCAGACAGGTTAGAAAATGACTTTTTCTTTTTGTGCTTAAGCTTTGTGGTTAGTTGCACTGAGGTATCTCAAAAGTACACTAAAGTGTATGCTCAATACAAATCCCACCGCTGTACACCAGTGTTAGACAGAAACCTGTGCAGTTCCCTCTGGGACCACTGCAAAAGATTTAAGACTACAGGTGTTTGGCAGTAAACCCACTTGGTAGCAGTCTGTACCACCCGGATTTACCTGGTAGCTGTGGCTGAGCAGTCAGACATCCCTCAAGAAGAGTTAGGCAGTATATAGAGCATACATAATAGGTACAGTGGCACAGTAGTACAAGCAAACACTGACCAGAGCTAGGTGTAAAAGTATACAATTATTTATTTAAAAGACACACTCATAAATTACACTAGCACAGAAAAGGTAAGTAAGTCAAAACACAGTTACTATTACTTGAATGTACATCCCTAGTTATTTGTTGGACAAGTCTAAGTTAACACCACTTATTTCCAAACAGAGGTGAGCACTTAACGTTAGATGGCACTCCAACAAGTTAGTCAAAAAGGGAGGGAAAAGGTAAAAGTAATGAAAACAGCAATGCAAAACACTTTTCAGAGATCCACAGTGAGTTTAGAAAGGCAGTCTATTGAGGAGCAAGGAAGTTTGGTTGCCAGGCCCACCCTAAGGAAAGCCAGGCGAAAAGATGCCCAAGATCAGTAGAAAAGGTTTTACCAAGTTTAGAAAAGTTTAGTTAGGGTGTCCCAGGCTTACCCAGGGTCGAGAGCCGAGGGCTAAATCTACCCCGTACAATCGGTGGCAAGGGAAGCCGGGCGGAACACAGTACCTTTAAAATGGAAAGGATCCTCCAGCGGTGGCAGTTGTTCCTGGTAGTGGGTGCAAGTCGCGGCGTCGTCCAGAGGAGGAGCAGATCTCGTCGTGGAGGAAAGCTGAAGGTCGTTGCACTACCAGGGAAGAAACCAGCCGTGGAGTTTTTCCGGTTAAAAGGATGTTACCCCTCTTTCGCGGTTGAGGTAAAAAGTGGTTTCCTGGTTGCCAGGGTGCTTGGCACAGGCAAGGTGGCCACGAGATGCTTCAGGGCGGCGAAAAGAAGGCAGAAACTGGTTGTCCCCCCCAGTCAAGGGAAGAAGACTCTCCAGGCGGGAGATCTCCTCTGTCATTGGGAAAAGTGGTGAGACGGTTCTGCAGGGCTCCACCGGTGGTGTCGTCTTGGCAGGTCGGCTCGGCTTCTCCCTCTTCAGCTTCTTAGGTCTTGTGGCGACTTCTGAAGAACCAGTCCCAAAAACCCTGATTTTATGCAGCAAACCCCCATTCATACAGCCTAGCTGTCACTCAAACATGCTAAGTGGTGAGCGGGGTGGCTCACCACTTGGGCCAATCACACCAGAGTGCGACAAGAGTTGGCAAGGCAACTCAGTTCAGGGTGCCTAAACCCCCTCCCACACCCCCTGTGGTACCCAGACAGAATGGCACCACTTTGGAGGGCTTCTGTGCAGAAGCCCGCCAAAAATGGAACAAAGGCTCGACTCGGGTTCAGGGTTACTGAAGTGAACCTAGACGCCATTTTGGCGGTGAGTTCTGGCAAAAAATCCCAACCGGTGAATTTATATTAAATAAATAAACCAGCGGTATCTTTAACATTGCACCAAAAAGTGGTGCATTAAAATCAATGGGAAATCCCATTGGGAAATATTCCGGTGGAATATTTCCGTGGTATCCACTGCCACCAGCCAGAAACTCGGCGAGGGGGGACGGGACAGTACCCCCTCGACAACAGACCCAGGGGAAATCTAATTGCCCCTACCAGTACTTCCACAGTATGATAGTTTGTACTGGTTAAGTTCCTAAGTTAAGACTAGTAAAGTCAATGGTGACTTTACAGACCCAGAGAGACAATAGTCAGTCCCAGGGTGTGGAGTCTATGTTTGTGGGTCTCTATGACACCCCTGTGTTACTGCACTGAGGGTGCTGTGTAACACACATTCAAAAACCAATGATAGCCAAGGGGAAAAAATACCCCATAGCCCATAAGCACAGAGCAAGTCACAGAAACACTCTCAAGTCATGCCCAAGAGTGAGGGTAAAAGAGTCTCACTCTTGGCAGGAGGAAAAAATAAACCCCAAAAATCCAGCAAAGCTGCTGGGGGACTCACTAGGTTAGGAAATTCAGCCTAAACAGAGAATTCTCCCTAACAGAGACAGGGTTCTCTAATACATGCTTGACTGCAGTATTATATCAAAAGCATGGCTAGGTCAATAAAGTAATCTCCTATGCGAGCAAAACTTTATCCTCTGTGGAGGAAAAATTCAACGATTGTGAGAAGGCACATCTGGCAACAGTGTGGGCATTGAAGAATTACCGCCCGTTTATCCAGGGGGAACACATCATAGTGGAGACTCCACACCAGCCTCTGCAATATCTCCAAAGTGACAGAATCCGGGCCGGAAATGTGAGTAATTCCCAAATTACTTCCTGGATTCTGTCAATGCAAGGCTTTCCTGTGGAGGTCAGATATGTCCAAAACAAGAAAAGTCCCCTCGCGCAAGGTCTGGCTGACTTACATGATTGTGCCAGGAAAACTGTCTCGAGGACGAAAGTCTAAAGATCAAGGACAACATGGAGGCATACCTTAATTCCCCACACAAAGTCTTTGAAGAAGACAAGTGTGAGGGAATGCCCACTGTCTATGTGGATGGATGCTCTTACCATGTTGACAACAACGTGGAAAAAGAACTTGTGGCCGGCGTTGGGAATGCATGGGTGAATGAGTCCCCAGAACCCTCCGCTGAGTACAAAATTGGTCCTCGAAGTAGTCAGGTGGCAGTGTTGATGGCTGTGCATCAGGCCATCCTCAGTGCTGTCCAACATCAACTCTATGAACTGGTCATAATCACAGATTCATATTATGTACGGAACGGGTTCGTGGAGCACCTGGTTAATTGGAAAACCAGAGGCATTTTATGTGCTAATAACAAACCCTTGAAACATGGGAAGTTAATTCAAAACATTGAAGATCTGGTCACCGTGAATGGGATGACCATCTACTGGAAGAAGATCAAGGGTCATTCCAAAGTAGAGGGACCAGACAAAACTGGAAATGACTTAGCTGATCAGTTGGCCAAAACCGGGGCCATCCAAGGGGATCTAATAGAGATTGAGTCCCTGTTGGGGGAAATCCAGGTCACTGCTATCACTAGGTCCCAGACAAATGCTCACAATGATCTTTCAACTGCACAATGGAGTAAGGAGACCCCAGATGCTGATTTGATTACGGCTCAAAAGGGGGATCCAATAATTGGTAAGTTTTACCAACACATTGAGGACCCTGAGAATTTTCCCCTGACGGATACCGATTACATTGGGAAAGAGGATCTTAGAGTGTTGATGAAATGTCCAAAAATATTCCGAATCCAAGACGGTTTGTTGGTAAGGAAATCCCAAGCTGGCCCCTACCTCATTCTGAAGCCTGATGTTAAGTCACGCCCATGATGCGGCCACTGCCGGTCATAGGGGTTTTCACACAACACTTGAGATCTTAAGAGAGGTTGCATACTGGCCACACATGGGGCAGGACCTCGACCAATACTTGAAGGGGTGTCTTGTGTGTGCACAATTTCAGCCAACATCCCTCACACACCGTGCGCCTCTCCAAAAGAGAGGGATGACACTGCCATGGTCAGATTTGCAAGTCGACTTCATAGGCCCCGTGATTCGCTCCTCTAGGGGAAATAAGTACATGTTGACGGTGACATGCTTATTTACTAAATGGGTGGAATGTCTCCCGGCCCCAAACGGCAAGGCAGAAACATCAGATGCCCTGATGATCAACCACATCTTTTCGCGTTTTGGTCTACCCCAAAGGATTGAGTCAGACAGAGGTAGCCACTTCACCAGCAAAGTAATGACTAAGATGTGGGAGATACTGAGGGTTAAAAGGAAGCTACATATTGCTTCTTGTGGTGCAGTGGAGAGATACAACAGAACCATTGTGAGCATCTTAAAAAAGTTTGTGGCAGATTCTGGACCAAGTTGGGATATCCGATTACATATGGTCCTAATGGCCATCAGATCTACCCCTTCATCTGCAACTAAAATGTCACCATTTGAGCTAATGACTGGACGCAAGATGGTGCTTCCACAGCATTTGCTCTACAGGACCCAAGAGCAGACATTAATAAATGCCTCCACAACTCACGAATACGTTGAGAATTTAAGGAAACACCTCCAACATGCTTTTGCCTATGCTCAGCGGAATCTAGAAAGATCAGCCGAGAGTATGAAAACTCACTATAACCTGAAGACTACCATGAAAGAATACAATGTGGGAGACCGGGTCTATCTATAAAATTTCCAGAGGAACCAGGCCAAACAGCAAATATTTCTGCCTACATGTAAGGGACCTTTAGAAATTGTAGACAAGATCTGCCCAGTCGCCTACAAGATCTGCATCCCGAAGGGTAGTTTGGCAGAAGGGGAATACAAGTGGCTCCATATTAATCAGCTAAAGTGTTGCCATCCCAGGCACACTCTGTAGCAACTGGAGGAGTCCTCTGCAATCCCAGAGGGGGCTGATCCAGAGTAATATAAGTCCAAACCTAAAATATCCCACATATAGCCTATAAAATTCCATGATTCTTGAATGCAAATGTCTCCTGATGTATAAAATGTATATGTTCGCCCCACCATTAATATGTTTCTGCCGCTTTGCTTTGTTATCCTAGGAGAGATAAACCATGGAGACTGACCAAGAAGGACGACCCGGGGACCGGGAGCAAAGATCCGAGGGGCCTGAGGTACCGCCCGAAACTGCCATCAGGACCGGCGAGGAGAACCGATCGATCCACCCCGATGGAGGAAGAGTTGCTGAACTGTGCCATCTGTGGAATCAGAAGAAGATGATGCGGACATCCCAGCACGTGGATCAAAACATCCTTTGCACCCGACTCCCCCTCGACTCGAAATCAAAGTGCAGTCGGGCGGGGGGGCTTGTCGGGTGTCTTGACCCACGTTTGAACTATTATGCTACAACATTGGTGCTGTGGGCTTAGAAAATCCAAGATGGCCGAAAAGCCCACACTTGCGCCAGAATTCAGGAAAACCGAGCAGTTTGCGCACAGCAAGAAGGTCACCTAACCTGCCACCCACCAGTGCGAGCGTGATGGGCCAGAAGCACCATGTGGTGCCAAGGAAAAAAATGCTTTGAAATCACCTTTGTTTCTCTGAAATGCGAGCTAAAACTGCCTATTTTAAACATTGCAAGATATTCAAAAATCTCACTGAACACCGGCAGACATTTGGCAGAATGTAGTCTTGTGTGCATACAAAATCTGGAAAGATGAAGAGCCTAAAGCAATGTTTATAACAAAACTGGCTGAGCTGTGGCTGTCAGCAGCTTAAGTGAAATTGGACTTAAAGCCACTAAAATCTAAATGTTTAAATGAGTGACCTACGAGTGTCACATAGTTTGCAACTGTTTAAATGTCATAGTTTTGAACTTAGAATCAGCATTCTAGCTGCATGTGTAAAATTGTAAGTTTGATTTGAATGAAGAAAAACTGGGAACAAAAGTGACATTTAGCTGAAGCCTGGCTTAAGGAGATTGAATTCTGCCTGACAACTACCCCCGACAGGAGTCGAAACTTGCCCAGCAACTGCATTCACAGGCCTGGCTACCTTCTGCTGTTCCCACCAAAAGGAGATCACACCTCTCTGATTGAATCAGAGGAGGGGCACCTGGGACTGCAAAGGAAACAGAAAAATGAACCTTCCTTGGCTCAGGCAAATGTTAAATTAGGGGGGTCATAAATGGCTTCCTCTTGGAAGAAACTGGGAGGAGCAGTGCTTCTGGGAGCCACCTGAGCTGGAGGCGGGGACAGACAAATCCTCCCATGTGCTTTGGAACCTAAACCACACCCATCTGGGCCAGAGCATAATTTTAAAAAGATAGATAATTCATAGTACAAAATTGTCAAAATTATATAATATCATTTATTCTTGTGATTTTTCTGTGCACATTTGAAGAGGTGTTAGGACTCTGTGGTATGCTCTGGGGGGTAGTAGCGGAAAATAAAGCATTACTCCAAATGTCTGTATGTTAAAAATCTGATGCCCATACTCCTTGCGCACGTTCGTGTAAATTCTGGAAAAGTTTAGAGGTTGTGTTCTGGATGAAAAGGGCAGAATTCTGTCAGAAGTGGACACAACATTGTACAATGACAGGGATCAGATGGTTTCGTGCTACAGAAAATATGTTAACTGGACACATAATATTAGAAAAATTGTACATAGATAAATATGAATTTAAATCAAAAATAGATTTGTGTGCAAATTGACAAATTGACACGGGGAGGATGCTCTGACCCATAAACATACCTCATCACGATGACACTCCATTTCCTTCCCCCAATCAAGGAAGAGAGGAGAACTTGGCCAATGATAAGTTGTGAGAGGCATGCTTAGTTATGCCCACACACACACCCATTTTCAAAAGACATAAAAGGAGCCACTGGGACCCAGGTAGAGACATTCACTTTCCACTTCAAACTGATTTCTTGCGAAGCATTTTGCTGGACTAGACAATATCCAGAAGACTCCAGAAACAGAATTTAGAATCCAGACTTCAGAACCAGCAGCAGAGAGGCCTAGTCCAAAAGCTGAATCCTTCTCAGCAGGCCTCAGAATCCAGCAACCTATCCAAACTATTCAACAGCCAGGCAAGCTGTTTGATTCTAGCTAGAACCCTGTGCCAGAACCCAGAAAGCAGTGCTGTATCCAGAGATCCAGACCAGCAGAGCAGAGAGAACCGCAGCTAAACCTGTTGACCAGATCGGTGACGGAGGCCCATTCCTTCCAAGACTAGGAGTGAGTATCCTGAAAACTGTGCCAGAACCAATCTCTTAGTCTAAAATAATCTGATTCAAACCATTTTAACCTGTCCAGAACTGCATCATAGAAAACGTGTGTCCATTCTCTGATTTCAAACCTGCGAAAGTTTCATTTGCCATTCTGAATCATTATTTTATTTCTGAGAATCTACCTCCATTAAATTGTCTGTATCTTTGGAACTGCATATGCTAGGAACGAGATTTAATTTTTCATTTTAAAGCTAAGATCCTGAGCTTTCCAACGACTTTGTATTCCTTATAATTTTTCCGTAATCGTGCTCGACGCATTCGGAAAAAGTGCCGCAAATTGAAAACTAGCTCAAACTTCTTCACCTGTCGAAAATCGCTGTCTTTTGCTTGCATTGCTGAGATTTGTTTCAACTTAATAATCCCTCAGGAATAATTGGTAGTGTTGACCTGAACCAAACTTAAGTAGCTATCACCTACCCTGAATCTCCTATAGGGAATTAAAAATCATTTTTAGCATATTTTCACTTCTTTGCAAATCGCATTTAAAGTATTTTTGCCTGTATTTTAAAATCATCCCTGTGCTCTAAGCTTGCTAGGGGGGAACTGAATTGGTATAGCATTTGATGGTATTCCTGAAAATTGTGTGCTCCCCTTCCATGTCTTTATACTGCATAGGGGGGGGATTGCCACAAGGGGACACGTGAGTATATTCTCTCTTGTTGAAACCACATCAGTTTATTTCTGTGCTGCATTCTTTCCATCATTGTTTTTCCTTGAAACCATAAAAGCATTCTCTGCTACCTTATCCTTCCTATACCAACTCCTAAGTGATTACGAAAGTGTGCTAGTATAATATTATTCATTGTTGATCACTGTCATATTCATAAGAGTGCTATCAAGTATTAATTTATTTATAAAAGTGTGATATATATATATAGATATATATATATATATATATATATATTGTTTAATTTGTAATATAAATCTTTTAATTTGCAAAACAAACCTACTTCTTGGCTCAGTGAGGTCAGGGGGATTCAAATAGAGCGGCGTTATACAAGGGTTTATCATCCAGATTTATGAACTAGTCTTAAAAATATATAAATAACGGCTTCCCTTGGGCATCCCAGACTAGGCACTGACTTATTTAGAGTACTGAATTGAAGTCCCTTAACACTAGTTTCTTGCCGATATTGCCCCTTAATGACTGTGTTTCTAATTGGTGCTTGTTGGAATTGATGGGGTTGTGAGAATTGAGTCTGTACTGGTATTTGCAAAACTGATGTGGATGTGGTGCATATTCCTAATTCTGCGTGTGATCTTGGGCATAATATCCTTGTGTATTTGTATTGTATTCTGGAGCTTATCCTATCCACCCCTCTGAGATTGCCAATTCTGTTGTTGCATGCCTCCTCTGCTTCTACATGTTTTAGCCATATGTCCTATTTTTCCACAATTCCAACCTGTTAAGGGTGGTCTGCCATTGGATCCTCCCCTTCCTTGAGGGTTTTTGAAATCCTCCTCGAGGCCCATTCCCTCTGCCTCTTGGCATATAGTTATACCCAATCTGATCTTGGGTATTGGCTCTATTATTTTGGTGTGGGAACTACATCACTTGTGTCGTGTTTCCCTCATTACTTGTCAACTCTGCTCCCTCTTTGGCAAACTTTGATAATTTCTTCTGCACTAACTTTGCATCTTCTTGCTTTCTCCCTTGGCTTTCTTCTTATCTTTTTCTTTTAGCATTCTGCAATAATTCACAATTGCCAGTTGTATCTCAGGTCATGGTTTTGCTTCAATTGCCACCTGTTTCTTTAACTGTCTCTGTATTGGTTCTGGTAGTCCCTGACATAATATGTGGATCATTAATGCTACCGTTTTGTCCTATGGTTTTTTCATTTCCGCACTCTGTCTATCCTGAATATTCTAAATAAAGGCAATGGGGTCTTCATCCTCCCTCATTATCGCCCCAATATCCGATGTATCTGGATATTGGACTCGCCATATGTCTGCTCTACAATTATTGAATGGCGCTCCATTGTGCACTTTGTTTTGCACTTAGTTATGCAAAGCTTCTTTTGGGTACCCTGCTCTTCTCCAAATGTCATCAGCCCTCTCCCCCAGGATGGCTGATCATCGGCCTTTTATGTCGCCTATGGCTGACGTCATTCCTGACGTCCTTTTCTCTAATTCTTTGATCAATTTTCCCGCACAAGAAGTTAAACTCGGCAGGGTGCATTTTGAAAATGTTCCTTATCCATCTGTGGCCATGGTATATATTGTGTCCAACACCCTCTTTTCTCTAATAGTGGGAACTGTGAAAACCCTTGCCCGTGGTTATACCTACCCACACTCTTTTTTTTCCAGGCTGCATTATTATCGCCTGCTTGTTTTCTCCCTGGCAATGCCGTCCATCTGCTCACAAAGGGCACGACACAACCCCTGTATTGTGTGATCATACTTGTGGTTGTTCAGTATATGGTATTGTTCTGGTGTTTTTCTTATAGGGTCTTTTAAATCCAACAGTTTTACCCCTTTATCTATACTTGATTTTCTTGAAAATTCATATGCTCCTTCTTCTCGCGTCTTCCTATTTTCGTTCCTTCCTTCATCTGACATTATTACGCTTCGACGTCATGAAGATCTAACCTATTTAAAGATAATGTTCTATGATTGCCTGGTCTGGCGTCATCTAATCTTCCTGAAACTCCTGGTTCACCTGCTTGACTTCTATATCCTTCCTTAGCCCTCATTTGTCTATATAATTTCCCAATCCTTGTCCCTATAGTCTCTGTGTCTTCTCTCCATGTTGGTATGTCTAATAATTATTGCAACCCTCCATGGGACGGTTGTCACCCTATCTCTTCTTCGGTTTGTTCTTACGTTTCTAGGGGTATCATGCTTCTATGGCATAAATATTCAATCTGTCATCTTTAACTCCCCTACTTCTGTTCATTTCTTCCTTCTCCTTATTTCTCTTAAGTCCTCTTCATCTCGCCTTCTTTGTAACCTATGCACTTTCAATATTTGGGCTTCTATTTCTTCTTTTTTCTCTTCTTTTAGTCTCTCCTCCCTTTTTGCCTTATGCTTTTTAAAAAAAAAATATTTCCTTTGCTTACATTCCTTGTCCCTTTCTTGTTTATTTAGTCCCTTTCGTCCTTCTTTCCATCAATACCTTTATCATCTGGTTTGAGCAATAATTGTCCTTCCATTCGCTCTGTTCTATTCTTGTACCTTTTTATCAATATCCTTTATTCCTTATTGTTTCTCTGCCTCTTTCTCTATTCCTATCTGTTTATTCTGTGTATCCCTTTTATCATCACGCTTTACTTTCATCGGGTGTCTGTATATATTTGTGTTCTCTGCTTTTACTCTCTTCCTCTGTCTCTTCACTGGTATAGGCAGGGGGTTCGTATTGGAATTAACATGCCCCGCAGCTGCTTTTAGTTCCTTTAGAGGGTAAAATCCCTTCTCTTTATCCTCTGTGTCTTCTTCTCAGGAAGGAAAAGAGGCATTACATCTTCCCCTTTATGTTGACTAAGCATCCACTCCCTATAGACTGGGTGTTCTTTCTCAATCTGGTACATTTTCCACAGCTCCAATACTGCCAATGTTTTCTCTAGCTTCTTTCCCTAATGTGTGGCATTTAAATATGTCACCAGATTACATAATACTGGGTTTGACAACAAACCTCCTGGAGGCCAGGGCGTGAATGTCTTGTTGGTTGTGCCCTTAATCCATTCGGAATGATACTGCCTAATGTTGACTGTATATCTTGGTAATGTTCTGCATACATGTGTGAGAGGTGTTTCTTCCATGATGACAAGGCAATTCAGACTGACATTACTTACCCGATTTTCTTCTTCCTTCCAATTTAATTAAATATATTGTTTTAATATATTTGAGCAAGCACCATCAATTGCTGCTCGTATTCGAGAATATCAGAATATTTCCCTACATTTTATTGATATTTTTTGAAAAAACCTATTGACACTATTCTTTTTGCTCCTTCGTTTACAGTTTCCATTAATTATTTTTGTATCATTCTTTGTTTTTTAGTATCTTTAAGCTGTCTTCTTTATTTATATTTTAGTTTCATCTATTTCTAGCTTTTAGATTGACGTCATTCCTTTGTCTAAAAAAAATTTGGAAATAAATATGTTTTTATTTATTTATGCTACCATTTCTTATTATTTGTCATCTGTTTAAACACATTATCCTTTATACAAACATATTATACCCCTTAAATATGTGCACTTTCAATATATTGATATTTATTCCCCTTATGGACGCCTTCCTTTACTGTCTTAGTAAATGTAACTCTTCTCTTTTTGTTACTCTCTCGTAGTTTGACAGACGCTCTTCTAACTGGCTCTCCCTTTAACAATCCTTAATGCTCCGATAGGCAATATATTGGGTGCCTTTTCTGTCTCTCTTGAGCCTGTGAAATTGAGGTATTATTATTTCTCTTCCTTTTATCATCCCCAAAAATCCAGTTAATCTTTATGTTTCTTTTATATACAACCTAACAAAATTACAGTCCCTCCGCTCTATGTTTTTACCAGCTGCAATGGTCTACTTACATCCGTGGCTCAGCTTGAGTCCCTCAGAATCGACTCTCCCTCAATCGACCAGTTTGCCTTTCATCCGCGTGGCACCTGCGGGAACCGAACAGGAATTTCGTCAAAGGGAGTCCTGTTGACCATATGTTGATCACATGACTCATTGTGCACTGCTCTCCGCAGGAAACTCCTCGATCATTTGGCTCGTGGCAGGAGCCATTGATCATCTTGGTCTGGGCTCTAGGTCGTTTAGACCTGAACCATCCGCAGTGCTACCAAATGTGCTCTAGCACCTTGAAGCATCTTTGTGCTAGATCGAATTACCAATAAAAAATGGTCAGACCAAATAACTGAACAGACTCAAAGAAGATGGTAAAATAAAGCTTTTATCTCAATGAAGGAAAGCAGGGTGCATCATCATTCATCAAATTGATTCATGCAGGATCACAATGTCTTTTTGATTATACTTCATAATAATATATTGGATGTGTCACCTATGATGTCATCCTATGTGGCATATTACAAAAACCTATTGAGTGGTGGGATTGGATTAGGGGTATATGTCTATAATGCATGAATATTAGTCTCCTATTTGTGGTCCCTTGTCTGTAGGACAAGCCCTGAGCTACTTCTAAATACGTATAACACTGATTAAAGCAGAGAATATGGCAGCAGAATAATACTTTGCAACCTTGTATGTAAAAGTGCATTCCAGACTTTTCTGATTGGTGGGCAACCCAGATCCAACATTGGACATTCGACTCGCTAGCAGCACGTACATAGAAACGAAACCCAGGTGTTTTGAGAAACATCAGCTCTGCCCTAGTTTTCCCAATTAGTCCACCCTCTCTCATCGCTAGTCCTCATGCCAATGTCCCACGGTTTGAAGGCTGACCAGTCTGAACTATCTCGGAACATTCAAGGGAGTGTAGGCACACTATTATTTTAGCTTCAATCCTAATGAGTAGCCCTTGTTTGCGAGCTCTACGTCGCGTGTTAAAAGATCATGAATGTGTCAATTTCGACAGTGTATTCAACAATATTTGATTGAATTATACTGGATGCAGTTGATCCTCTTGGCCTTTAGGCACTTGCTCACTCTATCCCATATAAAATGTATGCACTTTTAATTGTCCAGTACTTGGCATTCGTAAATGTTCTTGTTCCTCCTAATCTTAAGATTTATTTATTTATTTATTTAACATTTATAAAGCGCTCACACAGCCCGCAGGCATCGAGGCGCTGTTACAGGAATTGTTTGTTTTTCTTACATGCGTAATTGTGGGGGTTATTTTTGTCTTAGTTACGTATTTATAACGCGCTTAAACACCCAGAGGTTTCTAAATGCGGACCCGGGGATCGAACCTGTTGTTGCTTCGTGTCGTCTTGCTTCCAAGACGCGCACGCTGCCGCTAAGCTATCCTCCTTCGCACATGGTCTGCTTGTTGGACTCCCTTTATGCTTTGCCTTCATCTCTCAAAATAGAATCCTGGTCCTAGGCCTATGTACTCCTCTATTTTGCAAGGAAAAACAACTTCTTCAAAATCTTTTCACTTTAAGATCCCATATGGGGAAGACTGATGCACAAGTCACCAAGGTTGAGACCAGGGTTGGGACAGTGGAAGACGACATCACGGCATTGAAGGGCAGAGGTATCAGTAAGAAAAATTAGGATCTTGAGTCTCACTTCAGACGTAATAATATACACATCATAGGCATCCCTGAGAACAATCAGGACAGTCCCATGGAGGATTTTGTTGAACAAACTTAGTTTAGACTGTTGGATGGCCCTAAACTTTTATCACAATTCGAAATTGAGCAGGCTCACTGCTCTCTGGCTCCCAAACCCAGACATGGGGCTCCACCACGCTCTATAATTGCCTGTATTCTCAACGATCGGGACAGGGATGCATTGCACAGGGCGGCCAGGGCCAAGGGTGGAGCCAATGCTGTGCTCCAGCAGGTTCCATCTATATCCTGACTTTTAAACAGCAGTGCAGAACGAGCGCAAATCTTTCTTGATGGTGAAGAAGAGGCTACGCGACCTGCGGGTGGAGTATGTCATGATGTACCCGGCCAAGCTCAGGGTCGAGCATAACGGGAACGTAATCTTCTTCATAATACCTGAGGAGGCCTTGACATTTCTGGTCGAACTTTTAACTGGTTGACCCGAACACATTAAAATCATCTTATTAGTCCAGGTGTTCACCTGACCAGGATCTAGTTCTTGATCTCGTTGTTGTGTTCTTACTTATATAATATACTGGGAAGTTGCTCTGGTATTACCCATTGTTACTATGCTGTGACGGCACTGCATACTTGTTTTACTATGTAACGTTCTTTTGAGATGTTGGCTGGGCTGCTGCTGGCGCACAGCCCCCTATGCAAGGTTGCACCTGTTGTTGTCATTGGTTGATGGGCAGGTTGGGATTTACTCCTCTGATTGGGAGGGGGATGGGAGTAGCGGTTTTAGGGGGGGCAAAAGGTTAAAAGGTTGCTTGACTTGCGCTTGGAGAGACAATGCGTTTCTTTTTCTGGGTCAACCTGTTCCGTGAGCTATACCCTCCTGGCCTATTGACATGCGTCCACCGACTAGATGGCGGATGAGGGCCTAATATTCATGAGCTGGAATGTCAGGGGGCTGGGCAATCCTGTCAAGATGCGTAAATTGCAGCTTTATGTAGAACAACACAAAGTTTGGGTCCTCTTTTTGCAATAGACACTTGCATTGGCTGGGCGATGTGATAGGTTTGGCAGGTCATGGGGCTTCCAGCGCTATTACACCACCTACTCCACTCAGAGCTGCGGTGTGATGATCCTGCTTCATAAGTCCCTAAAATTCACCCACAAAGGGACACATATAGACCCCCAGAGACATTACGTCTTGCTGTATGGTTCATTGTTTGGGCGGGAGGTGGTCCTACTTAATGTATACAGTCCAAACATCGATGACCCAGAATTTTACTCCCAACTCTTACTGATTGGGTTTCCTCTTATTCCTATACTGTGGGGCAGTGATTTCAACACCATAGTGGACATTGACCTTCATAGGCCTAGTGCCAGGGCACGTCAGCTGTCCAGAGGGGCTAAGACCATCATTGAGGCGCATGCCTCAGTAAAAGTGGTTTAAGCACTCTATCCCGTGAGTTTTCCTTCTACTCAACGGTGCATGATTCGCATTCTCGAATCGACAGATGGCTATTGTCAGATGTACGTGTTGGATGTATAGGGCAGGTGTCAATCCTTCCTAGGACCTTCTCAGATCACTGCCCGGTCACAATCTCATTGAAATGGGGTGAGGGATGTGGGACGGCGCACTCGTGGAGTCTGAAACCCAATGCTTTGCTGGGCCCGGTTTTTTAGTCGGACCTTGGTTCGGGTAGCGACGATTATTTTGAGTTCTATGCCGGGGCAGTAGATTCTCAAGCTACCCTGTGGGAGGCTTTCAAAGTCTACATTCATGGCATCGCCCTCGCGAAAGAGGCCAGGATCCTCAGATCGATCTGAAGATCCATCAAGAAGAGCAAGCTCCTACTTGCCCAGCTTGAAGAGCAATATGCTTCTTCTCCATCTACTGGCACACTTGGTGAGATAGTGTCTGCTCTGGACACCTTTAGGGCCCATGCGGACCCGGAACGCAAGTTCCTAGATGTTCCCCATGCCGCGAGACAGTATGGTGAGGGGGAACATCCCGGCAGACTATTGTCCCACTCTGGCCCACTCTGCTCAGGAAGTAAATGAGGAGTTTCGCTCCTTTTATGAAGCATTATATGCAAATTACGACATTTCCCCCTCGTCAAATATTGAGTAATTTCTTGATAGTCTCCCGCTTTCAGTGTTTTCTGCTGAGGCTAGAGAGGCACTGGACCGCCCAGTGACAAGTGGGGAGATACTGGGAGCCATTGATTCTCTCTCAATGAGGAAGGCCCCTGGCTCCAATGGCTTTCACCACTGATTTCTATAAGTGCTATAAGGGGCGCTTTGCTCCCTGACTACCTGCTGTGTGGGAGGAGGCGTGCGTGGCCGGTAGACTTCCCCTCACACTTCTCAAGGCGATTATCTCTGTACTACTAAAGCCCGACAGACCAGCTACACAGTGTGGATCGTACCTGCCCTTCTCCCTTATAAATTGTGATGTCAAGATCTTTGCTAAGGTGCTGGCCCTTCGGCTAGCCCCTACATGACGTTTCTCATTCACCCCGATGAGGCAGAATTTATTCCAGGGCGCTCCACGGCACACAATCTACAGTGCTTCTTCGACATCCTGGCCCGGAAAAAATCCGGCGATGCAAGCAGTGGTGGCAACCTTAGACATGCAGAAGGCCTTCGACTCTGTCTCTTGGTGGTTCTTGGGGGCAGTACTGGAGAAGGGTAATCTCAGCCCCTGCTTCCTGTCTTGGGTTAAACTGCTTTACGCATCCCCTGTAGCAAGGGTTTGCACCGGGGGCCGGTACTCCACCCAATTTGAGATTGCCAGGGGAACCAGACAGGGTTGCCCCTTCTCTCCCCTGAAATGTGCGGTAGCTATCAAACTCCTGGCGGACAGGATTCCACAGAGACATGCCCATAGAGGTATAAGAGTCATGGGGGACCCAGAGATCATTTCGCTTTATGCAGATGATGCACTGCTCTATAACCGCTCCACTGAGGTGAACCTGGCACCGACCATAAATTATTTTCTCCTTTTTGGTGAACTTTCTGGGTTGAAAGTTAACTGTACAAAGTCCACACTGTTCCCACTGACAGACATCACCATAGTTCCTCCGAACCTTCTCGGGTTCATTTGGTCTCCATCTGAGATAAAGTACTTACGTGTTGTAGTCACACGTCACCGGACCTAGCTATATGACCACAATTACGGGAGTTAACACTCTTCCCTTTAGCGGAAGCTTGGCGGTTGGGCGAGACTGATGATCACAGTGGCCGGACGAGTGGAACTCCTCAAGATGGTAATACTCCCACAGCTTCTATTTAGATTCCTGAATGTCCCGCTCTGGCCGGGGACTGAATTTTTCAAGAAACTCACTCTAGTGATCAATAGCTTCATATGGTACTCTGGTGCGGTCCACTTGAAATTGGACACATTAGCCAGCCTTATGTACAGGGAAGATTTGCTGCCCCTAATCTCAAGCGACACTGGATAGCAGCCCAAGCTCTCTTTGCCACGTTTTGGTTTGATCCTGGCGGATCTCATCCTCATGTCAAACAGGAGCGCCTGGCGGCAGGGAACCGTGACATCTGTTCCTTGGTCCTCCCCTCCTCGGTCTTGAAACTGGAACCCACTGACCCTACGGGGTCACGATAACTTCATGGAACAGACTCTGGGGGCTGGTGGGCACCCCCCACCCATTCCACTGTGACCTTTCTCTCTGAAACTGTCTGCCGGAGACCCCCCCAATGGACGGATCAACGTTGCACAACTAGTCGTCAACTGGATTTGGTGACTTACGAGATGTGTACACTATGGGGTCCTTCACTGAGTTGCGTGATCTGCCCAAATCCCTGAGGTTGCGCCCCTCCAGATGGCTGCAGTATGCTGGCCTGAGCCGCAAAATCAAAGACAACTGCCAGGAATTCCCCTCACTTCCCCATGACGACTCACTATTAACTATGGTTATGGGCGGCTCCTCGATACAGAGCGGAGTGGCCAGGCTTTACAGACTTCTTCAGGAACGGGCATGCCAACCACTACACAGGCTCCGTAAAGCATGGAGTAGAGATTTGGGTACTGACATATCTGACAAGATCTGGGGATATACGTGCACCTGCACCCAGGAGGTATCCTTTAATTAAAGATTCTATTTGATCCAATTTAAAGTGCTGCATAGATACCACTACACCCCGGCTAGGATGCACCGGATGTCAGAGGAGCGGCCCCCTGAGTGCCCTAGATGCAACACCGACAATCGTGGTTATATTCACATGCTCTGGTCTTGTCCAAGAATTGCCATCTTCTGGGAGGGAGTTTGCGAACCAATGACATGCTTGTTCCATGAGTTTCCCCATATTTGCTGTGGCTATAAGAAGTTGGCAGGTCTCTGTATGTTTCTAGAAACTCGTTGTATATTGCTATTATGGTCGCACCCTGTAGCTCCCACCTTGGATCAATCGATTCATGCTGTTACTTGGGCTTCGGATATATAGGGAGCAGCGTTGGTCTACAATGCAGCCGGCCACTAGTAGGCCTAGGAACATTTGGACCATTTTTCGGACTTACTTGCATTCTTTGACTGCTTCCGAGGATGGAGGCAGCAATATTCCTCCTTCCCCTGATCCCTAACATTGACAGTACACTGTTAGCTGCCTTCTGTCTGAAGCCTCATGTTGTAAAATGTGCAAGTTCTATTTTCAGTGCCCTACATGGTCACTCTGTTGGATTCTAAGCTGTTAATAGGGGTGAATGGGGTGTATGTGTATGCTCGTCTTTCCTTGTTGTAATGTCAAGCATGTTAAATAAAAGTTTAAAACAAAAATAAAATGAGGATTCAGAAAGTATATCTATTGAGACAGTGGCAATCAGAATATAATATAGAGTGGTTTACATGCTTGATATTTCATGACAGTGATTCACCAACACTTGGCCCTTGACATCGTCATTGCAAACAAATGATGCGCTAGCACTTGATCATCTGCTGCAATCTGAATTTTAACAACTGCCCAGATGATTAGTTGTTATTATGCATGATCTAATAGTATGGACACAGATGATGGACTCCTTGCATGTTATAATAATAAGGTTCTTTTCTCTAATCATTGAGTCTAACAAAGCCTTTGTGGGTGAAACACATTGTTTGTTTTTGACATCCTGCATGATATATTGTAAACTATTTGTCATTAATTTGGTACAACGTCCTTTCGTCGCCTGCAATAGCAACACCAGGCATTTCAACGTGTATATTATAACGAAAACGTGCCCCCCCAAAATAATTTTTAAGATAATTCAATTTTCGTTAGAATGTATACGTCCTAATGCCTGGCGGTGTAATTGCAGGCGATTAAAGAACATGGAACCATTCATTCTTGTGTGCATGGGTCATTGGAGGTGCTGTCTTTTCCCGCTGAGAGAGTCTCTTTCTCTTTTGGATACCTATGTATGCTGGCTGAGTATGTTTGGAAAGGCACACTTGTTCAGCAGCATTGTGCTGGATACCTCCATATAAAATCTATACATTTTTGTTCATTCGTGGGGGTGCTTTAGACCCCCCCCCGGGAGTACTGTGAGCTGTCAAGTTAATTGCTGGGCCCCCATTCCTTTGCTGCCTGTTACAGAAACCAATGGCATTTTAGAAGTGAGAAGTGCACACAGCTAGTTGGCCTCATGGATACTTGTGCAAGGAATACAATATTGAGGGAGGAGGGTGATGTCAATATACTGGAAGGGTGCAGAAGGAGGAGACTGACACATGCATGGTTGTTGGCATACACTTTTATTTTACCAAAATAAAAGAGAAAACCTACCTCTCCCTAACTCCAAGAGGGGGTTCTCTACCTCAACTAAAATACTAAGGATTCAGTCAGAATTTCCATGTAATCAAGAGTCCATCGTCCTGTGTCAAAAACCTGTTTCTGTCCCTTACACTTGTAACTAAACTAATGAAGTATATGATCTTCTAATTCCTGAAGAATGTCTCCCTTCTTCTGGACAATGGATCACAGTTCCCAGTCTTTGGTGGGATCTTTACCTGAGGGAATGGCTCCCATCCCCAGGTCTCAATCCCTTTCCAAGGCACAAAAGGAAGTTCCAGGTTGAAATGTTAAAATGCAGTAATGCTCTCAGTTCAAACTCTAAAATGTAAAGTTTCAGTTCAAACATCAATATTCCTTATTGATCATAGTTGTTTCTTTACTGCTGGGATTGTGGAGAATGCCTCCATTCTCCCTTACTCTCAGTAGTTTCAAAATGGCAGGAAAATTACTGGCCTTTTCTCAGTCTTACTTTGCAGCTTACAACATCAGGGGGAATGTCTCACTTCCCCTGGCCTTTTCTCAGGCTTACTTTGCAGTTTATAACCCCAGGGGGAATGTCTCCCTTCCTCAGGCCTTTTCTCACACTTTTGTTCACAGTTCCCTACACCAGGAGGAATGACTCCCTTCCTCTGGCTCTTTTTACACTTTTTGTCACAGTTCACCGCACCAGGGGGAATGAATCCCTTCCCCTGGCTTTTCATACACTATTTTTCACAGTTCACAGTGTTAAACCGTAATCATAGAATACCTCCTTATTATGAATATTGGCCTAAGCCCATTCGCGTTACACAGAAAAACCACGTTTGTAATGATTCAATTTTGGTTAACTTCACCACCATTTTAGGAAACATCCGCAATTTTGATTTCAACACGTGTTCCATGTTCTAAAATGGTGGACTGTGTTTTTGACTTGCAGTCGAGCGTACTACCTTTGAGTTTTCGTTAATGTTTAGGCTGACCGAGAGCAGACTGTTTGACTAATG
Source organism: Ambystoma mexicanum (assembly GCF_040938575.1). NCBI lineage: Eukaryota > Metazoa > Chordata > Amphibia > Caudata > Ambystomatidae > Ambystoma > Ambystoma mexicanum. The sequence goes on from NC_090921.1 coordinate 353,626,976, forward strand.
CAAAGAAACCTTGTGTTTCATATGAACTGTCATTCAAGTGTTGTCTGCGCTCACAAGCCTCATCCTCGTATAAACACAGTGACAATGGAAAGCAAACTCTGGTCGTGTGTTCTGGCTGAACTGCATTGTAGCGAATCATGGAATAAGGCTCACCGTGGATCTATGAACCAACAGCATCATTGTGACTTCATGTACATGTAAACTTGTTTAATCCTTTGCATAATATTGTAACATCTGTCATATGAACCAGGCATGAACTCTAGCCAGTGAATTATTAGCTTGGAGAGAGGCTGGACAATACTGCAAAAACGGTATAAATATGTCTGTGTTTTAGATGTCTAGCTCTCACACCCCTCACTGTGTCTGCTGGTTCACACTGCGAGGTGTTGGGAGCCAGACAGCTATCTGTTTTGCTTTGTAACTGTACATTAATAAAAGATACTTGTATCTTTTCATCCCATGATTGGCGTATTTCATTTGTGGTACTTAGCCTCGACATTTCTTTGGTCTTTCAGATGGCACCCGAATAGGGAACCTCAAGATTGATGCCACCTCTTTGAAGAGAAGACGCGGCTACTGGACCGGGATCGGAGAGTGAGAAAAAAGGGGGCCCCTTTGTATGAAACGCGACACCTTGACAGTACTGCACAATCCGATCCCTGGCGGTGAGCATGCGGTCCGAGAGGGAATCTTGATGAGGGTCCTCATATCGAGGGTGGGCTGTTTTGCTGAAATCACCAACCACGAGGGTCATCCTTTGTAATCCGATCGGACCTCCTTAATCCTTTGAAATCAGGTGAGTCATGCCCCAATTCCTAAGTATCCTGATATTTGGTTGCAGTTTTGTCCTCATGAGCAAAAACGACACCCAGTAACACCAGTGATCTGATATGCCTGGGAAATTGACTGCCTGTTTCAGGGGTTTATTCCGCAGAGGCAGACAATCTTCGAAATGTGGCTGACCGGCACCACAGGAGGGGTCGCCGGCATTTACTATGTACTGTAAGTACGGCATTGGTAGTATAGTATTCAACATTATTTGGCACAGACAAACTAGACATGCTTCCGAATTTCAGTGGCCAGTTCATGGTAGTTTTGAGATTGCCTGTATATAGTATTTAGAGTCTATATTGTTAAAAGAAAGAAAAAGGCTAAGCTTGCAGCATTTGCTTGCAGCATTTGATGTAATTCAGAATTGGAAAAAGGAAGCTATCGTCATATGTCCAGCTCCGAGAAAACATTATTGTATGATCAACAGAAACAGTTGGAGTCTGTTAGAAACATGGATATGGCTTTCTAACTTGGTGTACAAAAAATATATCTGTCTAAGGATTTTCATGGCTCAGACCAACAAATTGATAAGATTTTAATGAATGTAGGACTGGTGCCACTGCACCACCTCCTTATGTACCTCTTCCTGCTGTCTTACCTCTTCCAGCTCTTGCACCTCTTCCCGTAGATGTCCCTTTTCTTCCCGGTGTCCCTCTGCCTCTAGCTGTTGCTCCTCTTCCTGTTGTTTCTCCCCCTTACCGACTATTACTGTTCCTGTGATTCCGTCTTTGGTGGCAGCGGTAGTGTCTCCACTACCTATTGTACAGGATTTGTCTACTCTCTCTTTCCCAAGCGGTTCTGCTCCGATTGTAGCAAATGAAGACACAAGTGCTGAATCAAAAATAGTGACTCTTAGTACAGTTTATAAAGATAGGAAGAGAGAATTGTACGCTTGGGCTCAGAAATGTATAGAGAAAGGTGAAGAATCAGCTGTCATAGCTACACTTTTTGATCTAGAAGAATCCCTAACAGAATGTTTTGATTGAGGGAATGGGAATACACTTGGCTGCAATGTGGAATGATTTAACAGACATGGATGTCCCACAAGGGTTAAGGGATTTGAATGTCTTAGCTTATTTAAGGGACACTGCAGAGAAAGTACATGAGCATGTTGAGAGGCTTTTTGAGTTTAAAAGGGAGTTAGATCAGTTACAGAATGATGAAACAGATGGTGATAGATTGGGCGCTCTGTATGTGCACAAACTGTTTCTTCCTTCTTGTAAGTCAATCAGTGAAGAGACGCGAATTTGCACAAGGGATACGCTTAGATGGATTTCGGATGTGTCGATATCTCCCATAGAAGTATATGATACATTTAGTCAGTATACTCCAGAAATGCAAAAGAAAGTGTTACAGGTAATGGTAGAGTACCTGCAGGATGAATGTATGAAGAAGATTTGTTGTCCCGCAGATTTCATGATTATTTATAAGAGAGCATTTGCGCCTGATACTGCTTCGACTATCTTGTCGCTCTATCTAGCTTTATTGCTTAACAAACATTCGGAGTTGTCTACTTCTCAAATGCCAATGAGAGAGGTCCCTCCGACATTTGGAAATTCCAGCCGATGCTGTAGCAGGCATACCAGCTACCACTATTGAAGCTCACTATGTTTTGGAATTTGTTCATGTTCCGATGGGAAGTGAATACTATTAGACAGTCGATTCCAGACATTAGGAAAAATCCAACAGGGTGGCATTTGTCAGTTTTCACTCTGGGTGATATAGACTTGTTCCCTGTGATCCTACCTGCTGATTTATGGAAACAGATTAGAGCTGTAGATGATCAGGCAGGGCTGGGTGACACATGGGTTAGCTTGGTACGGTTAGATGGAGAAAGGAAAGCTGGTGAGAAACCGCCACAGTGTCATGGTCATGAAGTCAGGGGCACAGGCATGCAGGGGTCGCATGCACAGGAGACCTGGGTGGACACTGTCCTGGTGCCTTTGGCGCCAGACTCATCAACAAAAGTAAACAAGAACATATATTTAAGACCAAAAAGGTTTTATTATGGACATAGCACTTCAGATGCATTAACCTTGAACATTCCATCCATTAAGCTGGATGCATTAACCTTGAACATTCCATCCATTAAGCAGCCCCAAGTGTATTCTTGGTTGTGGCTACTAATGGATTGCCTTCGCACATGCTCCCTCTCTAGGAGTGGCAGGGTGTGGCTGGTAAGCCGGCCCTAATGGGCTTTCCCACAATCTCAGCTATGAAATGATATGATATTATAGGTTATTTATAATCCGCTTAATACCCAGAGGTTTCTAAGCGCGGACCCAGGGATCGAACCTGTGGTGCTCCGTATCGTCTTGCTTCCAAGGCGAGCACGTTGTCTACTGAGCTATCCTCCCGAGACAAAATAAGCTGCTCCGATACTCAAGACAGACGTTTCGTGTTATTCTGCACTTGCAAGCAGCGTAACGCTCACCGTCGCCTGAGGCCAGATTTACCTTTGAAGATCCTGCTTCCTGGAAATCCTGCTTCCTGCCAGCATACTTACCAAGTGGGGGAAGCTGTTCTTACATGTACATCTCTTCGGCGAACCAAGTATTCATCTTTACACTTTCCGGAACGCCGATATCTTCATCTTGGCACCGCAGCACGACACGCTCCATCGTCGACAGCTGCGCCTGCAAGGAAAAACCGAAGACAAGGTTAGATATCCAAAAAACAGTCAGTTTAAGGTTGCGCTTCGTCATACTTCGCGCTTTTCCTTAAACCATCACCTACCTGCTGTCGAACATTGCGGTAGCATCCATTTTCCATCTGCCCGCATCTCACGTCTCACAGCTGCATTGAGGCTGCATTTCCATCTAAGGGAAGAAAACAGAATAGAGACATTATTGCGGACATAAATAGGAGCAACAAATAAAGACATTACACAGAATGAACAGCATCACAAGAGCTCAGGAAAGACTTACCAATCATAAGGAGAAGCATAGTCGCAGCTGGCCTGGACTAATCCTTATCAGGGATCAGTGAAGTAACTAGATCCCATTCGACGCCCCCTGCCAGAAGTAGCAGGATGGAGAGCTTATCTTCCATAATTCACAGGTGAGCTTTATGGGCCAGCGTATGCTCACAGAAACCGTACTTTGAGGTGAAGGGTTTGAGAAGTACAACAATCACAGATTGGGGCACTCACAAACTCTTATCTCCACAAAGGAGCAGTATCACCATGTACCAACACTCACAGCTTTTCTACTGAGGGAGAGTCCTGAAGGGGGTGATTCAAGTTCAAGGAAGGCTGAAACCGTGCCCCAACGCCTCCTCAGAGACCAGGTGAGCGTAACAGAAAGCGAAGCCTCTAATACTCTCTGCCTGGGCGTTATGGAAACTTCGGAAACAGATCAGTTAGCGCTTTTAGTAGGGGAATTACGGGCTGAAGTACATGCTTCAAGACAGGAAACCAATGCATTACGGAGGGATCTTATTGTAACTCGAGAAAAAAATGACCAATTGGCAAGACAAATGTTACAAGCACAAGCAGGACAGGTTCCACTGCCTGAAGTGACCCATTCTTCTCATTCTTCCACACCACAACAATCAACACCGGTTCAGGTGGTTCTTCCAGGAGCAGTGCCTCTAGCCCCTCCCGAACGCTTCATCGGCGACCCAAACAAGTTCGCTGTATTTATGAACCAATGTCGCCTTCATTTCTTGTGCAGACCAGGAACCTTTCCTAATGACCAAGCCAAAGTGGAGTTTGTACTCTCGTATTTAGGAGGTAGTGCGGCTGACTGGTCTATACCTTTGGTAAATCAAGATGACCCTTTACTCTGGAACATTGGGAATTTACAACATGAGATAGAGAAATTGTTTGCCCGTCATACTCAAGGACAAGCTCTGGACAACGAGTTGTCACTCAGACAAGGGAGTCAAGATCCATTAACCTTTATTGCAACCTTCAATAGTCTCATAGCCCAGACCAACTGGCCAGAAGAGAAGAGAACTACACTCTTTTACTGAGTGTTACGTGGAGAACTTAAGGATGTGTTGGCGCAAGTGTTGAATCCCCCCGAGAGGTGTGCGGACTACATAGACCTGACGGTGCAACTCGATCATTGGTTGCAGCATCGGAAAATGGATCGAGCTAGATCAGAGGGATGGTCAGTTTACGTATGACCTTGTGAGAACCAGACTAAACCACATGAAAAGTCTGAGCCAATGCAAATTGATGGATTACGAAGTCCCCTTACCAAAGCAGATAGGGAAAAAAGAAGACAACACCAGCTTTGCTTCTATTGTGGACTGGCAGGTCACTTCCTCCGTGACTGCCCAGTAAAACCACCCAAGAAAACAGTTGGGGCAACAAACAAAACTGATGAAGAAGAAGAACAGAACTCGGGAAACACCAAGGCCCGGCAAGTGTAGGGGTACGCTTGTCGAACATGAAAAAGGAATCTGTACAGCCCTCACATCTAGTCCTTCCAGTGCTTTTGGTGAATCACAAGCAACCATCAAAAATACATGCCTTGGAGGCATATATTGATTGTGGAGCTGTGGGTAACTACAGTGACCAAGATTTGGCTCTCTGAATAGGCCTTCCTATCTGACAGAAGCAGAAATCGGAAAACATCACTGCTGTGTGAGAAAGTCAAGCTTCTATGTCAGAACGGGCATCAAGAGGACACTATTCTTAGAGAGGCACAGATCCACCCTACTGATGAGGTCCAACCAGACCGAAAAACGTGTCTGGAGTTTCTGTTGGTACTCTTGTTCAGAGGAGAATTGCCTAGCATTTCGGTGCCGGACTGCCCCAGGACAGGACAAAGACTGATATGTTTGGTATATTTCTTCTCTGTGAAAGATAGTGAGCTAAAGATTCTGGGTAAGTCTCTCATAACCAGGACTAATGTCTGGCAGAGGAACTCCCAGGACCCCCTTGTTAATTTGCTCTGTGAATACCAGTTCATGCCCTTCGGGCTATGCAATGCCCCCGCGGCGTTCCAATTCTTTATGAATGATGTACTCCATGAACTACTGGATGTTTGCACTCTTGCTTACATTGACGACATTCTTATTTACTCAAATTCTATGGAAGAACATGTAGGCCACGTCTGGGAAGTCTTAGAGAAGCTTCGACAACACCAATTGTATGCCAAGTTGGAGAAATGTTTTTTCCATGTAACCGAGGTTGTGTTTCTCGGTTTCATGCTCACACCACAAGGCGTACATATGGATACACGAAAGGTGGATGCAATCCTCCAATCACCCTCACCAACATCCATGAAAGGAGTGCAAAGCGTGCTCGGATTCGCCAACTTTTACCGTCGGTTTATACCTGGGTTTTCACAAATTGTACATCCAATTACCTCCTTGTTAAAGAAAAATCAAAAGTTCCGTTGGTCGACAGAAGCTGAAGAAGCCTTCCAGAAGTTGAACCTAGCATTCACTAAAGCACCAGTCCTTCGACACCCACAACCAGACCTACCTTACATAGTTTAGACAGATGCTTCAAAAATAGCAATGGGAGCAGTATTGTCACAATGAAACCCTGAAACAGGACAACTACACCCCATCGCATTCTGGTCCCGAAAATTTTCAGCCCCCGAGTTGAACTACACAATCACAGATAAGGAATTACTGGCGATTAAAGCAGCATTCAAGGCCTGGAGACATTACCTTCTTGGGGCGAGACATACGGTCACTGTCATCATGGACCACCGTAACTTGCAATACTTGAAAACTGCCAAAGCACAATCCTCGCGTCAACTTTGTTGGGCTCTCTTTTTCACAGAATACGATTTTATTATCACTTATATTCTCCTCGAGTATGCAATGGGAAAGCAGACGCTCTATCACGCATGAGTGAAGAAAAAGAGGCTTTTACAGCATCTGACCCTGTGGCCATAATTCCTGAGGAAAGGATTCAAACCAGAATAGCTGCCACCACGTGTGTGGATGACCAAAGAACCAGTGTCACGATCCATGCCCCTGACCCCCTCAGGTATAAGAGCCCCCTGGCAGCAGAGGGGCTAAAGCCCTTCACATTGGCCCCAAGGACCTTAAAACTCCATCATAAACATACATGGAGTCAGTCCTGACGCCTTTGGCGCCAGGCTCATTATCAGGAATAAAGTAATACCTGTTTTGGACCTTAATCTAGCATGGAAGCCTATTACACAGCTCAGTTTTTTAGAACCAAGCCGGTCTATTTTTTTGGGTGTGGCTGGGCCTGGAACTACTTTACCTGGGCTATTTAAACCACACCCAAACAGCAGAACACGCTTCACGTTATTCTGTACTCCTGCTGCGTAACACTCACTGTGTCCAGCTCCTGCTCATCTGCTTCTCCAGCGGCCCGATCCTGAAGCCCTAGATCCGGATTCCATTAATAACCTGGGAGAACAAGAACAGCATTAGCGAGCAAGAAAACTTACCTGTGAAGTAACCGGCCTTGAATCCATCCTGCACTTCGCTTACTTCGCCCATCTCAGGAGTTTGCAAAGGTAAAGAAACAAGGACAGCATTAATAACAATTCTTACCTGGGCAAGCAGGGAGCCCTGGCAGCACCCTGCGCTTTTCTTACCTCGCCCATCTCCAGGTTTCACCTCAACCTGCAAGGGAGAACGAACAAGGTCAGCATTAACAAAGCACTTACCTGGGCCACTTACCTGGGCAATCAGCGCTTCAATCGCTCATCACTCCGGAACATCACTGCAACCTGTACAAAGAAGAGAAGAGAACACAGGTTAGCAATTAACACCAATAAACAGTGCAGCGCTCCGCGCATCAATAACTCACTGTGGTCTTCACCATCGGCACGGCAACTCCGAGATCGCAACCATCCCTGTGAAAACAAAAGAGATATTGAGACATTGTTAGGGAAAAGTGTAGTGGAGCAAGACGCCGAGAAGACAGAGAAAACGGAGTGAAAGAAAGAGACAGAATAAAGATTGAAAAGACATTATAACTCACCTGGAAGACAGGAAGCAGAGTCGGAGTCAGCGCCGGTCTGGACCCGACATAAGGGCACACAGACCAGTGAAGCAACTAGGTCCACGGAATGCCAGCACCAACCACGCGCCCCTGCACACAAACGCAGTACGGAGAGTTCAACGCACAAAAACCTAAGGTGAGCAAGAACCCCAAGGGAGGGGATTTGGACCAGAGGGAGGTGGGAGTCCACCCCTCACAGAACAGTATCTTAACCCGCCATTCTCCTGTTATAGGCGCTACCCAACATCTGGCACATAACCAAGCAGAGAGGGGTCTGGGATAGCGCTTAGACCTCCATCCAGTATTGTGTGGCACCCCCGTGGATACCAGGTGAGCGTAACAGAACACAAAGCCTCAATTAAAACATCCACCTGGGCATCATGGAAACATCAGAGACTGACCAACTAGCCCAGTTACTGGGAGAATTATGGGCCGAGGTGCACTCTGCCCGGCAGGCAAAAAACCAACGCCCTTAGGAGGGAGTTGATTGTCACTAAGGACCGCACCGATGAATTAGCCAGACAATTGCTCCAAACACAGGCTGGGCAGGCTCCGTTGCCAGGAAGTATTCCATCGGTTCCAGTAACATCCGTCAATCCAGTGCAGGTGGTCCTCCCTGGGACAGTTCCTTTGGCCCCACCGGAATTTTTTACGGGGGTCCCAAAAAAATATGCAGTATTCATGAACCAGTGCCGCCTCCATTTTCTTTGTAGACCTGGAGTCTTTCATAACGATCAGTCGCGGGTTGCCTTCATTCTGTCATATCTGAGTGGCAGTACCGCGGATTGCTCCATACCATTAGTAAGCCAGGATGACCGACTCCTGCGGGTTTTCAGGGGGTTTCAAAAGGAGATGGAGGAGCTGTTCTCCCGGCATACCTAGGGCCAAGTTCTGGATAACGAACTTCTGTCCCTCCGCCAAGGCAGCCAAGATTTGTTAACATATATCGCCGCTTTTAACAGACTTGTCATTGAAACTGGGTGGCCTGAGGAGAGACGAACAACGTTATTCCATTGATGATTACGGGGGAATTGAAAGACGTCCTAGCTCAGGTGGTAAACCCGCCAAAAGACTGTGCAGAGTTCATCAACCTAGTGGTGCATCTAGACCACAGGCTGCAAGATCGAAGGACAGATCGAGCCAGAATGGAGAATCGGGCTGTGTATGCACGCTCAAAGGAGAACAGTCCACGTTCATCAGAAAACACTTAGGAACCCATGCAAATTGGGGGGGTACGGAGCCCATTAGCCAAGACCGAAAGAGACAAAAGGAGACAACAGCAATTATGACTGTACTGCGGGAAATCAGGTCACTTCCTCAGTGAATGTCCCGTAAGACCCCCTAGGAGAACAGTTGGAGCAACAGAGAAAGAATGAGAAGAAGAGTCAGAAAACTTCCAGGCCCGGCAAACGTATAGGTCTGTTTATCGAGTGAAGGAAAAGAGCCACAGACCTCAGACCTTGCCATGCCTGTGATTTTGATCAGTCACCAACAACCGTCTCGGATGCATGCTGTGGAAGCATACATAGACAGCTGAGCCGTTGGTAACTACATAGACCAAGGCCTGGCAACAAGGATGGGGCTTCCTCTCTGTCAGAAAACGACAATTGAGAAGGTCACCAATGTCGATGGCATGGAGATAGCTTCTGGTTCTGTAACTCAATGTACAGCAGAATTGACACTTCTGTGCCAAGACGGACATCAGGATGCCATTGCCTTTGACTTTGCCCCTCAGTTCCGGATGATTCTAGGGATGCCGTGGTTGGTGTCTCACAATCCTTACATCGACTGGCGAGCCAAGAAATCCAATGAGTGTGCTCATGTGTGCTACCAAGTGGAAATGCCATCGTCTGACCCAGAGACACCTGTTGAAGATAAAGAGGCATTGGTACTAGGTGTAACAAGTACACTACCAAGCGAATACCATGATTTCCAAGATGATTTCCAATAAGAACAGTCTAATACCTTACCCCCCTCACCCGACCTCGTATCTGGTGCACAAATCCTGTGTAGTCGAATTTATGCACTCACCGAACCTGAAAATCTCCACTTGAAATCATATCTGGACCAATGCCTGGCAAACGGTTTTATCTGCCCGTACAAATCCCCGGCAGCATCGCCCCTATTCTTCGTACCCAAGAAGGAGGGGGACTTGAGAACGTGCATCGACTACCGCGCACTAAACCAGGTAACAGTTAAAAACTGCTATCCTCTACCCCTTATCCAAGAACTGCTGGACCAAGTCAAGGATGCCCAAATTTACACCAAATTGGACCTCAGGGGGGCATACCATCTTGTGCATGTAAAGAAAGGAGACAAATGGAAGACTGCCTTTCGTACTAAGTATGGGCTGTACGAATATCAGGTGATGCCCTTTGGACTTTGCAACGCTCCCGCCGCATTCCAGTACTTCATGAACAAAGTACTGCGGGAATTGATCGACATTTGTGCCCTAGTTTACATCGACGACATCCTGGTGTACTCCTCCTCTAAGCAGGACCATGTCAGGCACGTTCGCTCCGTCCTTGCAAAACTCTGATAGCACCAGCGATACGTCAAACTTCAAAAATGCTCCTTCCATGTCACCGAAGTCAAGTTCCTTGGTTTTGTCCTCATTCACAGAGGCGTCCGGATGGATATGCACAAAGTAGATGCCCTCCTTAGCTGGCCATCACCGACTTCAGTCAAAGGTGTCCAAAGTATGCTCGGCTTTGCAAACTTATATCGCTGATTCATCCAGGGTTTCTCCCAGATTGTGCACCCGATCACTTCTTTATTACGAAAAAACAACAAACTATTCCTACAAGACTGCCTTTCGTACTAATTATGGGCTGTACGAATATCAGGTGATGCCCTTTGGGCTTTGCAACGCTCCCGCCGCATTCCTGTATTTCATGAACAAAGTACTACGGGAATTTATCGATGTATGTGCCCTAGTTTATATCGACAACCTCTTGGGGTATTCCACTTCTAAGCAGGACCATGTCAGGTGGCACGTTCGCTCCGTCCTTGCAAAACTCCGATAGCACCAGCAAAAGCCAAATTTGAAAAATTCTCCTTCCATGTCACCGAAGTCAAGTTCCTTGGTTTTGTCCTCACTCCCAGAGGGGTCCGGATGGATATGCACAAAGTAGATGCCATCCTTAGCTGACCATCACCGTCTTCAGTCAAAGGTGTCCAAAGTATGCTCGGCTTTGCAAACTTTTAACGCCGTTTCAACCCGGGTTTCTCCCAGATTGTGCACCCGATCACTTCTTTATTATGAAAAAACAACAAACTGCTCCAATGGACAGAAGAGGCGGAGAAGGCCTTCCAGGAACTTAAGAAAAGATTTACCTCAGCCCTGGTGCTACAACACTCCAGCCCAGATATCCCATGTGTAGTGGAAACAGATGCTTCCAGCATGGCAATGGAGGCTGTTCTTTCTCAAAGGTATCCCGAAACAGGCCAGTTACATCCCGTGGCCTTTTGGTCATGAAAATTTACTACACCTGAACTTAACTATGCAATAACAGACAAGCAACTCCTAGCGATCAAGGTAGCCTTTAAGGCTTGGGGGCATTACCTCCTAGGCGCCAGACATACCATCACAGTAATCACTGACCCTCGCAACCTACAATGCCTCAAGACGACAAAGGCTCAATCATCCCGTCAACTCCGATGGGCTTTATTCTTCTCAGAATATGATTACATATTCACGTATCGACCTGTAGTCAAGAAAGGAAAAGCTGACGCCCTATCCCGCATTGGTATTGATGAGAACGCATATTCAACCCCAGACCCGGTGGCCATTATTCGAGGTGACAAACTACTAGGACTTACAACAACGTTATCTCTGGAGGAACTCCAAAAGGAAATTTGGCTCCTAATGAACACAGAGACTCTACAAGACTGGACCGCTCAAGGTGAACATTAGACAACAAAGAACCAACTCCTGTATTTCAGAGGGCGTTTATATCTACCGAATAAGGCACTACAAGAACAAGTCATTTCTGGTTATCATGACCCCCTGATAGAAGGACATCCAGGAATTGCCAAGACCCTACCCAAGGTGAAAAGAAATTATTGGTGGCCGACCTGGTGAAAGGACATTACGCAGTTAATTCTGTCATGTGGCGTTTGTGCACAGAATAAATCCCAGAAACAAAGATCTGCGGGCCTTCTTCAACCCATGGAAATTCCACCTGCACCTTGGCACACACTCTCCCTCGATTTCATCACGGATCTGCCTCCCTGTCAAGGGTTCCACACTATCCTATTGGTTGTTGACCTATTATCTAAAATGGCCCATTTCATTCTGCTTAAGGGTCTACCAAACGCATCCAGTCTGGCAAAGGTGTTTTTAGAGCAAATCCCCTCCGTCCTGATTTCTGACCGAGGAAGTCAATTTGTGTCTAACTTCTAGAGGAAGAGTTGTGCAATTGCCCAAATCGATATTCGTCTGTCCACTTGTCACCATCCCCAAACTGATGGTCAAACGGAGCGGACAAATCAGACACTAGAGCAATACCTACGGTGCATGTTACATCAAGTGGAAGAAAGCTGGAAGGATGTGCTGTGGATAGCCGAATATGCCTACAACAACTCTCTACACACCAGTACCGGGCAGAGTCCATTCTATACCATACATTGAAGGCACCCACGTACTTCCGAATTAGATACCCCCATGGCCTTGGAAATGCCAGCGGGGAAGACTTTACGTACGACCATCACTCAAGCCTTCAAAAAGGCAGCAGAACACTTGATCCAAGCCAAAGAAAGCGAGAAAAGATTCTCTGATCAACATGAAGAAAAGCCCCAGACTACCAAGTCAGAGATGAGGTCTGGTTGGCACCTCGGCACTTGCCCATAAGAGGAACTCGAACGTTTTGTCCCAGATATCTAGGGCCCTATACCATCAAGGCTATTATAAATCCTGTGGCAGTAAAACTAGCTTTACCACCAAATATGCAGATCCATCCCGTATTCCACGTGTCGCTCTTAAAACCTGTTCAGCCTGGAACTCTGGTCAAAACACCACCAAATCCTGTACTGGTTAACGGACAACCCGAATTTGAAGTCAAGGACATCCTAGATTCTAAACTCACTAGGTCCAAGTCATATTACTTAGTGGATTGGAAGGGATACGGCCCTCAGGACAGGACATGGGAGCCTAGCGAGCACGTCCATGCGCCACGCCTGGTAAGACGATTTCATCTGAACCATCCAACCAAACCAGGGCCAGACAGAGGAAATACCTTGGGAGGTGGCTTAGGGGAGAGTGCTGTCACGATCCATGCCCAGACCCTCTCAGGTATAACAGCCCCCTGGCAGCAGTGGGGCTAAAGCCCTTCACACTGGCCCCAAGGGCCTTAAAACTCCATGAGAAACATACATGGAGTCAGTCCTGGCACCTTTGGGGCCAGGCTCATTATCAGGAATAAAGTAAAACCAGTTTTGGACCTTAATCCAACATGAAGGCTATTACACAGCTCAGTTCTTTAGAATCAAGCCATGTGGTCTATTGTTTTGGGTGTGGCTGGGCCTGGAACTACTTGGCCTGGAACTATTTTACCTGGGCTATTTAAACCACACCCAAACAGCAGAACACGCTTCGCGTTATTCTGCACTCCTGCAGTGTAACGCTCACCGTGTCTAGCTCCTGCTCATCTGCTTCTCCGGCGGCCCAATCCTGAAGCCCTAGATCCGATTCCATTAATAACCTGGAAGAACAAGAACAGCATTAGCAAGCAAGAAAACTTACCTGTGAAGTAACCGGCCTTGAATCCATCCTGCACTTCGCTTACCTCGCCCATCTCCAGAGTTCGCAGCAACCTGCAAAGGTAAAGAAACAAAGAAAGCATTAATAACAATTCTTACCTGGGCAAGCAGCGAATCCTGGCAGCACCCTGCGCTTTTCTTAACCTCGCCCATCCCCGGGTTTCGCCGCAACCTGCAAGGGAGAAAGAACAAGGTCAGCATTAACGAAGTACTTACTTGGGCAAGCAGCGCTTCAATCGCTCATCACTCCGGAACATCAGTGCAACCTGGACAAAGAAGAGAAGAGAACACAGGTTAGCAATTAACACCAATAAACAGTGCAGAGCTCCGCGCATCAATAACTCACGATGGTCTTCGCCATCGGCGCGGCAACTCCGAGATCACAACCATCCCTGTGAAAACAAAAGGGACATTGTTAGGGAACAGCATAGTAGAGCAAGACGCCAAGAAGACAGAGAAAACAGAGGGAAAGAAAGAGACAGAATAAAGACGGAAAAGACATTATAACTCACCTGGAAGGCAGCAAGCAGAGTCAGAGTCACAGCCGGTCTGGACCCGACATAAGGGCACACGGACTACGGAATGCCCGCACCAACCACGCGCCCCTGCACAGAGACGCAGGACGGAGAGTTCAATGCACAAAAACCAGAGGTGAGCAATAACCCCAAGGGAAGGGATTTGGACTAGAGGGAGGTAGGAGTCCACCCATCACAGAACCAATATCTTAACCCTCCATTCTCCTATTATAGGCGCTACCCAATGTCTGTCACATAACCAAGCAGAGAGGGGTCCGGGATAGTGCTTAGACCTCCATCCAGTATCGTGTGGCGCCCCCGTGGATACCATGTGAGCGTAACAACCAGTTTGCAATCCCCGATGGATCAATCAACACAACAGGAATGGCTGTTAAAAGGTGACCAGTACACCAACAAAGGCAATCTACTGTATTTCCAAGGACGATTATATGTCCAAGAACAAGAACTGCAAAAGCAAATCATCACAAATTTCCACGATTTATTAGTGGAAGGACTCCCAGGAATAGCCAAAACTCAGGCTAAGGTAAGACAAAACTACGGGTGGCCAACCTGGCATAAAGACATCACCCAATTATTGAAACCTGCGGTGTCTGTGCACAACACAAGTCTCAGAAACAGAACCCCGCTGGCTTACTAAATCCCCTAACAGTACCGCCAGCACCTTGGCATACCCTGTCGATGGACTTCATCACAGATCTTCCACCCTGCAATGGATACAACATCATATTAGTCATGGATTTATTCTCCAAAATGGCCCATTTCATCCCTCTGAAGGGACTCCCAACTGCGTCAACTCTCGCTTCTGTGTTCCTAGAGCAAATTGTACGATTCCATCAATATTAGTATCTGATCGCGGAACTCAATTTGTTTCTGCCTTTTGGAGAAAGTGTTGTACGACTGCCAAAATCAATCTCCGGTTGTCCACAAGCCATCACCCTCAAACTGATGGGCAAACTGAACAAACCAACCAAACTTTAGAGCAATATCTCAGGTATATGTTGCAATAGTCTGAGGATTCTAGGAAAAATATACTCTGGATAGCTGAGTATGATTACAACAACTCAGTTCACACAAGCACAGGGCAAACTCCATTCTACACTGTGCACGGAAGACATCCGAGGACATCAGTATTTGATCCACCCGATACCCAGGAAAGGCCAGCCATAAATAACTTGCATAAAACCATCACTCGGGTTCTTAAGGAGGCAACAGAGCATCTGACCAAGGCTAAGGAAAGACAAAAACTGTTTGCTGATCGACATCGGAAGGAAGCTCCTGCCTACCAGATTGGAGAAAAGGTGTGGTTAGCATCCAAATACATTCCCCTGAAGGGGCCAAGAGCTTTCCACCCAAGATACCTGGGCCCCTATACTATAAAGTCCATAATCAATCCTGTCGCCATGAAATTGGAGTTACCATCTCACATGAAAATTCACCCCGTATTTCATGTCTCTCTCCTCAAACCAATGAAATCCAACACATGCCTTAGTTTTCCGCCAGAGTCCGAAGTAATAGATGGAGAACCAGAATATGAAGTCAAATCCATCCTGGACTCCAAGGTGGTTCGATCAAAAATGTATTACCTAATTGACTGGAAAGGTTACAGACCTCAAGACGGAACTTTGGAACCCAGTGAACACGTCCATACGCCGCATTTAATCGGACAGTTCCATCGCAATAATCCCACCAAACCAGGACCGGGAGGAGAACCTCCCTTGAGAGGGGCCTTGATGGGGAGTGCTGTCATGGTCAGGAAGTCAGGGGCACAGGCAGGCAGGGGTTGCATGCACAGGAGACCTGGGTGGACACTGTCCTGGCGCATTTGGAGCCATGCTCATGAACAAAAGTAAACAAGAACATCCATTTAAGACCAAAAAGCTTTTATTATGGACATAGCACTTCAGATGCATTAACCTTGAACATTCCTTCCATTAAGCAGGATGCATTAACCTTGAACCTTCCATCCATTAAGCAGCCCCAAGTGTATTCTTGGGTGTGGCTGCTAATGGATTGCCTTCGCACATGCTCACTCTTTAGGAGTGGCAGGGTGTGGCTGGTAAGCCGGCCCTAATGGCGTGCCCACGATCTCAGCTATATAAGCTGCCCCGATCCTTAAGACAGACGCTTCGCATTATTCTGCACTTGCAAGCAGCGTAACGCCACCGTCGCCTGAGGTCAGACTTACCTTTGAAGATCCTGCTTCCTGGACATCCTGCTTCCTGCCAGCATACTTACCAACTGGAGGAAGCTGTTCTTACCTGTACATCTCTTTGGCGGACCAAGTATTAATCTTTACATTTTCCGGAACGTTGAAATCTTCATCTTGGCACCGCAGCACTACACGCTCCATCGTCGACAGCAGCGCCTGCAAGGAAAAACAGAAGTCAAGGTTAGACATAAATAAACAGTCAGTTTAAGGTTGCGCTTCGCAATACTTCGCGATTTTCCTTAAACCATCACTTAACTGCTGTCAAACATTGCGGTAGCATCCATCTTCCATCCGGCCACGTCTCGCGTCTCACAGCTGCATTGAGGCTGGATTTCCATCTAAGGAAAGAAAACAGAAGAGAGACATTATTGCAAGTATAAATAGGCACAACATATAAAGACATTAAACAGAACAAATAGCATCACAAGAGCTCAAGAAACACTTACCAATCATAAGGAGAAGCATAGTCACAGCTGGACTGGACTAATCCTTATCAGGGATCAGTGAAGGAACTAGATCCCATTCAATGCGGCCCTGCCATAAGTAGCAGGATGGAGAGCTTATCTTCCATAATTCACAGGTGAGCTTTATGGGCCGGCGTATGCTCACAGAAACTGTACCCTGGGGATGAAGGGTTCGGAAGGCACAACAATCACAGATTGGCGCACTCACACACTCTTATCTCCACGCAGGAGCAATATCACCACGTACCACCGCTCACAGCTTTTCTACGGTGGGAGAGGCCTGAAGGGGGTGATTCAAGTTCAGGGAGGGCTGCAACCGTGCCCCAAAGCCTCCGCAGAGACCAGGTGAGCATAACACACAGGTGATACTGACTTTGCCAGACAGAATATTAACAAAATTAAAGACTCTGGTTCCCGAGAGAAGGATAGTTTGGGACAAACTCACTGCTTGTACCCAAGGGAAATCTGAACGTGCTACCAAATTTTTGAATCGGTTCGAACAAGTATTTTCAGATTTTAGCAGACAGGATTTAAGCACAGAATCAGGAAAAAGGTTGTTTGTGGATAAATCTGTGCGTGGATTGTTGCCTGATATCCAATCACAAATTATGATTTCCAAAAGTGCTTGGCAAGATAAATCACAGTCCTGCAAGTATTGCATATGGCTCAGTATTACGAAAATAGAGTCAATAGTGAGAAAGAGAGGATTGTAAAGAAAAAGGGAGACTTGAAAACCAAAGTATTGTTGCAATAGATAGTTAAAGGAACCAGAGGTGGGAGTACACAGTTTAGAGGTCTGTTTGCTCCACAAAGTAATGCGCAGTTGGGTCCTGTACACATGAAGCAATGTGCTTATTGCAGACAAGAAGGTCATTGGCGAGCACAATGCCTGATGCTTCAGCAGAGATGGAATAACACATATGGTGTCATCCGTAGACGATCCAGAGGCTGCCCCAGGGTAGGGGGTCCTGGTAGTAGCCAGTTCACTCAGAATCCACAGTCATTTTCACAGGATAATCAGCAACCTAGTATAGATAGTGGAAATATTTTTGATAATCCTTCAACTGCCTATCTTTCTGAGGATCTTAATATATATTATTCCGTTAGAACAGCCCGAAGCAGAGTCTGGAACCGATGCCTATTCCCATCGATCAGAAAGGGCCCTACGTAGAGATGAAGATGGGGAATAGGAAGCATTTATTTTTGATAGAAAGATAGAAACAGGAGCACAGAAGTGTTCCATTTATCATTTGCGGGTTCCAGATATTCCACTGCCAGGGCAGAATAACATTTCTGTAGGGTTTTCTGGCACGCCAGTGGTTAGTCCGGTTTCTCAGTCAGTACCGATTTCACTGGGGCCATTCACAGATCAATGTTCATTTCTTCTAACGACGAATTGTGGCGAGAATTTGTTGGGGTTGAATCCGTTGAAGGAATTAAATGCACTAATTCATTGTTCTTCAGATGGAGTACATTTGATGATTTTACCTCAGCAATCTTCTGCTTTGCAATTTCTGACTAGGCCTTTACCGACTGAATTGTATAAAGTTCTGGCATGATTATGGGCAGTTGACGATAATGATGTTGGCGTTTTGCAAATTGAACCTGTTAAGATTGTCTTGAAACCAGGTGTTAAGTTGCCATGTATTCCACAATATAAGATTTCAGTTGATGATGAGCAAGCTTTAAAAAGTATAGTTTCTCATTTTGTCCATCGTGAAGTAATTGAGGAAATTGCAGGAAGTTTGCGCAATAGCCCGATTTTACCGGTCTACAAGAAAGGGGATAATGCGATTCCTTTCCGTTTTATTATTGA
Organism: Ambystoma mexicanum; assembly: GCF_040938575.1. NCBI lineage: Eukaryota > Metazoa > Chordata > Amphibia > Caudata > Ambystomatidae > Ambystoma > Ambystoma mexicanum. The sequence goes on from NC_090921.1 coordinate 353,645,541, forward strand.
TTTGCGTGCTATCAATAAGATTGTTGCTCCACAATTTCCAATTGTGCCTGATGTGACCACAATATTAAAGATGATTCCAGCTTCTGCTACTCATTTCAGTGTGGTGGATCTTAAGAATGCTTTCTTCAGTATTCCCGTACATGTTGATAGTAGATATTTGTTCGCGTTCACCCTAGCAGGACGCTCATTTACATTCACTCGTGTGCCGCAAGGGTACACAGAGAGTTTGAGTATTTATAGTCGAGCTTTGAAGGAGCAGCTCGATACACTTGAGTTGCCTCCCACTTGCACATTATTGCAATATGTTGATGATCTTCTTTTGGTTGCAGACTCAGAAGTTGCTTGCATGGAGGGCACTGTGTTACTGCTTATTTATCTAGCAGAGCATGGGCATAAGGCTTCATTGAAAAAGTTTCAATATTGTCGACGGGAGGTCGCCTATTTAGATTATCACCTGTCAAAGTAGGGAAGAAGACTGACACATGAACGGATATCAAGCATCTGTAGCATGTCTGTCCCAAATACACAGAAAGAGGTCAGAGCCTTGATAGGCATGGCTTCTTACCATAGACAGTGAATCCCTAACTTCTCACTAGTGACAAAACCAATGTTGGCATTGACAAAGAAGGGCATTTCTTTGCCATTCCCGTGGAACTTGGAGCACCAGAAAGCTTTTGATCTGCTCAAGGCTGCACTGTGTTCTGCACCAGTTTTGGGCACACCAAATTATGATAAGGTCTTTGTTTTGTATGTGCATGAATGTGATGAATGTGCTTTGGCTGTGTTAACGCAGGAACATGGGGGGAAGAATAGACTGTGCGGTTATTTTTCCTCCACACTTGACCCTTTTGCATGCGCTTTACCGAGATGCTTGAGAGCTGCCGCTGCTACTGCTGCATCCGTAAAACAAAGTGAGGGTATGGTTTTAGGTCACTCTTTAACCGTGATGGTACCCAACTCCGTAGACGTTCTATTGAACAGAACGCAAATACAACATCTTACCTCTGCACGATTAACAAGATGCAAACTGATTCTATTTGCACCGCATATCCAAATTAAGAGATGTTGCGTATTAAATCCGGCTGAACTATTTCCTCTTCCGCAAAACATTGCTTGAAGTGACAACATGTCACATGACTGACTCTATACCACAGAGCAAGAAACCAAAGGCAGAGTTGATTTAAATGACACACCATTGAAAGATCCACAAGGGATCTGTTTTGCGATGGCTCCTGCTTCAAACCTCCGGATGGTACACCCACCGCTGCTTATGCCATCACTACATTAAGCACTATAGTGGAAACTAAGAGAATTTAGCATAACTCTGCACAGGCCGCAGAGATTATCGCATTGACTCGAGCTTGTGAACTTTCCGAAGGGCTTAGGGTAAACATATTTACAGATAGCCAGTATGCCTTTGGGGTGGTTCCCAACTTTGGTAGACTTTGATCAGAATGAGGTTTCTTGACCTCATACGGAACTAAGATCCAACATGGTACCTTGATAGTTCAGCTACTCTCAGCACTTGCGCTTCCTACTCAATTAGCAATTATGAAGTGCGCCGCACACTGGAAAGTTACAGATGATGTAGGGAGAAGAAATTCTTTTGCTGACAAGATAGACAAATAGACAGACTGCCACCGATTTGTATTCAGAACTGTATGCAACAAAAGGAGCCACAAATACCAGGGGTGTCACGGTATTAGTTTTATGACGGTACGATAACCTTCTTGCCAAATGACGGTATATCATGGTTATCGCGGTATAGCAAGTGGAGTTAACTAATCTTAACAAATATTTTCTAAAAAGTCATAAATTGTCAGATTTATCATCACAAACAAAACCAGACACCCAGGGCCAGAATTGGGCTTTTCAGCATAATTTCCACTGAAATGCCACCCCTTGCTTCCACCAATCACAAACACACCTGTGGAGAGGAGGAGGGTGGGGGGGAAGCCCTGCTGTGACTGGCAAAGCAAACTGAATAGCTTTTCTTAAGTGGTCATTTAGGCTTTTAGCGCCCCCACTGGCTACTGGTGAATATGAACATGTTGCCATCTTGATAACCTGCATGCCACAGATCAATGGAGGCTGATGGTAGTATACGCTTGAGTGCATACACATACACACGAACACACACACTCACTCTTTATGTTACAGCCTTTAGTTTACTTACGGGCCAAAAGGTGTCATATGTTTAGCAAACATCCATATAAACCCCAAAGCTGCCAACCCAAAGTAAACCCTTTTCCTTCTTAGCACTGTATGTATTCTTCCTATTGCTAACATATTGATTTTGTGTCAGGCACATGATTTATGGAATGGCATTAAAAACTGCTACAACTGAAACTACTTTGCAGACGGCACATCCAACAGTGAAAGGCCAAGACTGCGCAGCACTTGCTTACTGCAGCCTTTCCAAATCAGATTGAAAAGCACACTTAACAATATAAACGGTATACCGGTATAAACAATGTGACGGTTATTATTGTTCAATTAAGTGGTTCACGGTATCTTTAACGGTATACCGTTATACCGTTACATCCCTACTATATAATAGATGAAGGAATTGAGTCGATAAAAAATATTCAAGCTGATGTCACTGCAGAAGAGCTTAAGCAATGGGCTGAGGGTTCAGCAAGTTTAGATGATGAAGGTTGTTGGATAGACGATGTAAAGAAAAGATGGATGCTTATGTCACTGCTATGGTTACAATGGCTCATGGTCCTACTCACATATGTGCTAGAAAAATCTGTAAACTGCTAGAACCTGTCTGGGTAAATGTAAACATCTCTAAGACTGCTGAGCTTTTGGTCCAAATTTACATGGTATGCTTACAGCATAATATGGGAAAGGGTACATCGACACTGAGGGGTGTTAGGCAGAATCCTGTGCAGTTCCCTCAGGGAACACTACCCAAGATTAGGACTACAGGTGAGAGCAATAAATCCCCTTTGGTATCAGTCTGTACCACAAAGATTTAGTTGGTAGCTGTGGCTAAGCAGTCAGACTTATCTCAAGAGGGAGATGAGCAGTATTCAGGGTTTACACAATACGTATCACAGTACTATGGAACAAGGAAACACTGACCAAAGCTTTGTATCAAAAAGAGAATATATATTTATTTTATACACATCTAGTTCAACACATGAATCACAGTTAATAAATCAAATTAAGTTCAGTCAAGGAAAAGTATATACAACTCCCTATTCAATTGTATTCAAGTTTGCGGTAGAGTGAAAACTGAGCAAACCGGCACAGTGAAAACCAACTATAAATGGCACTCTATCAATCTAACGAAAGGGAGGGAAAGCACAAGTTAAACTGAAATATCTTCAGACACCCCCTAGCAACACTTCCCTGAAGTTTTGTGAACAGGTAATGCACAGTAACACTTTAGCAGAAAGATAAGTGCATGAAAACTGAGCAAAATGGCACTCCACAAGTTAAGACAGTAGGAAGGAAGAGGGGTTTAGAAGATGCAGGTGCATCAAGACATTTCTCAATGAAAATCAATCTAGTGAGAGCAGATCTAACAAATCAGCCAGAGTCAATAGGCCTGAGCCAGAGTCAGTGGTACAGGATAAAGAGCTTAGGAGCAAAAATGTTCTTGTAGCTGCAGTCAAGTCTTTGGTAAACGAATATTGAAAAGGTATATGCGAGGTGAAAGACAATGTTAAGAGAGAGGGCGGCCAACCCAACAAGTAGATAAAGGATTTGAAACACCTTTAGGGCTACCACGAGGAAAGGGAGGCCTGGCGGAACAATGTACCTTAAACGTAAAGAAGTGGCTCCTGCGGTGGCGGTTGTTTCTGGTAGTTCCTACAGGTTGAGGTGTCCAGCAGAGGAAGAGAGGCTCTCGTCATGGAGGAAGCTTCGAGACACTGCACTACCCATGGATGAAACCAACCGCGGTGCTGCCAAATGAAGTTTAAAAGGTACGCTCCTTTTAATTGCGGTCCGGGTCGATAGCTGCCTGGCTATCCGGTCTCCAAATGCTGGGCACTGTCGATTCGACCAAGGCAGGTCCGGGGAAGTGATGGGTGAACTGGTTGTTCCCACCAGCTCAAGGGAAGAAGGCTCTTTCGATGAAGATCTCTCGTCGTGTCGAAGATAGTGGTGAGACGATCCGGCAGGGCTTCACTGGTGGTGTAGATGCTGAAGAGGTCTGTGGCTTCTCTCCCCTTTGGTTCCGTAGTTCCAGTGGCGACGTCTTGCTCTTCCAGTCCTGAGGACCCTGCTTTTATGCAGAAAGAGACCCATTCATACAGCCTAGCTGGCACTCACACAGTGGAGTGGTCTTCTTGGCGGGAGACCATCCAGCCTATCAGGTTAGAGTGTGACCTGAGTTTCTGCGGCAACTCTGTCCAGGAGTTCTACTCCCCCTCCCAAACAACAGACCCACCCCAGACTCAGAGGCGCTAAAAGGAGGGCTTCTTGGCAGAAGCCCACGAAAAGAGCAAACAAAGGATCCCCGACCTGGGTTAGGAGTTTAGAGTAAGACATGAGAAAGAATTTAGATTAAAGTTCTGGAAAATAAACCCTACCAGAGTAAAGTTAATAATAAAATAAACCGGCGGTAGGTTAGAGGCTGTCAGTAAAAGTGGTAGCCTCGAACAATGGGAAAATTCCATAGGAAAATATTTGCGGTTGAATATTTATGGTAGTAACCACTGCCACCAGCCAGAAACTTTATAGAGCGGGACTTTAAGGTACCCCCTCGTAAATTAACCTAAGGGAAAAACTATTAACCCTTTCCAATACCTCCATAGTAAGATGGGTTGGACTGGTTAAGTTCATAAGATTTGACTAGTAAAGTCAATGGGGGCTTTACATGCCCTGGGAGACAGTAGTCAGTCCCAGGGTATGGAGTCTATGTTTGGGGGTTTCTACGACACCCCTGTTTCACTGCACGGAGGGTGCTGTGTAACACATGTGAATAAAGATGGGTGAGAGAAAATCCCATAGGCATTAAACACAAAAATAGCCTAGAACACACATAGTAAAAATGCCTAAGAGTGGGAAAAAGAGTCTCACTCTTAGCAGGTAAAAAGAAACAAACCCTTCAAATCCAGCAAAGCTAATGGGGGACTCTATAGGGAAGGGAAATTAGCCATAGAATGAGAATTCTCCCTAACAAGGGGTAGTTTTGGTCCCCCGTCTGTGCCTTTTGAAGTTATACATTTCGACTTCATTGAAATGGAGCACTGTCACAGCTATAAGTATGTCCTAGAAGTCATTTGTGCCTTTAGCAAGTGGGTTGAAGCCTTCCCTGTGAAAGATGCCACAGTAATGACAACGGCGAAAACCATGCTTAAAGGAATGGTTCGGTCCGACATTTTTTTTGGCCCTACGGGTCAGCCATGTGTTTTTAAGCCTAAGTCGCTCGATATTAGAAAAGTTTCCTATGGACCTTACCCGAGTTTTCGTCCATTAAACGCACGCGAAAACAAGCAGCAGGGCACAGCCATAGGTTTGGTTTGCCGAGAGTCATCTGGTCGGACAGTGGTCCACATTTTATCGCTGCTGTTATCCTGTAAGTATGCGCGGGATTACAGATCGATAAACGGTTTCATTCGGCCAGACATGCTGAGAGTGCCGAATTTGTAGAAAGCCATAAAGGTATCTTAAAGAACAAACTAGCTAAAGTTTGCACTAGCACTAATTTGAAATGGCCAGATGCCTTACCGGTAGTTTTAATGTCCATGCGGACAACCCCACAAACAAGAACTGGACTCTCCCCCTACGAAATAGTAATGGGGAGACCAGCCAATATTTGGAATATGCCCAAGCCCAAAAGACTGAAAGATGTGGAGCATTTGCTCCTTTCTGAATACTGTGACCAGTTAACTCTAAACTTCTATTTGATTTATCAACAGGGGCGAGAAGCCCTCCCAGTAAAATATGAGGGACCAGGTCATAATTTTCAATCAGGTGATTGGGTGCTCGATAAAACCTTTGAAAGAGCATCCTGTCTAGCACCGCATTCGGGAGGACCGTTTCAGGTCCTGTTGGCCACATAGATCGCTGTACGAGTAGCAGGTAAGAGACATTAGATCCATGCGACACACGTCAAGAAGATACCTTTTCCTCTGTCACTCGACGAAGGAGAAGAGAAGGAGTCTGTTTGTTCTGTTCCACACAAGAAGTCTGTTTCGGATGACACCAATGGTGTCTCAGAGATTCTTCCTGAGCCTGTGGGGCCTGGGGAGACTGCTGCTTTGCCTTTGAATTCTTCCTCAGATCTTTCTGCACTCTTGAGCAATCTTGCTTCTGTTTCCAACTTCCATCAGGAAGCAACAACACTCTGTTCGCAGATCACAACGTACCTGGAGTTTTGAGGTACGATCTGTGCCCACGGCACTAGACTTACAGCACAGCACTGTGGGATGTCTTAACCCACTAGTCCAAGCCCTGCAACAGTACTGTGCATTGTTGGCAGCAGAAACATCAGAATGACCACTGGAAAGCATGCTGCTCGCTCAAAACCATCCAAAAAAATAAATGCACAGTAAAAATCTGAAAAATAGGCTGCCATCTACTTTTGCCTCTGTCAGTGTTAATACAGGAGACCATTGCCAGACCCCATCCTTTGGCTGCACACAGAGCAAAATCAGTGCAAAGGAATACAGAGCTGTTCAAAAATCTGTTTTCTTGATTGTCGAAAATTGCTAAAATCATGGCTCACAAAATCACCTAAAAGATCCAACCTCTTGTTGGGTGTTCCACATTATTCTACTGCAAGAATCACATCAATACAATGTCAGCAAGAATCATATGCTATCAAGTACAATCCCCTTTTGAAAGATATTGATGTAAAGACAGCTGTCAAAAATGGGTGTAGTACCGTTGCTCACCTCTACCAGAAAGCTGGCGTTTTAAAACAATTCTTTGTAAAAATGAACAACTGAACCCAAACTGTGCCAAAGAAATACTGGCTATCAGAAGCCTAAGGGGTAGAGACAATTTAAAACTATATTCTGAAATGACTTGAAGGAAGCAATTGTTTAATGTATGTATTAAAAATGTGGGTTATGTTGTAAGAAAAGACAAATTGTAGACATTGGTTGCAGAGTTAAGAAGTTTCCCACACTGGGAACCCTTCACACCTTATCCCTAGACAAAGGAGACATTGCCTGCCCCAAGCCAAGAGATTGACAAGTTGGTGTGAAAAGGAACTGGGGAGTGGTACCCTGGACTGATGCTCTGCTGCCTGGAAACAAGACAATGGATTCTTTCAGCTGAATAGAATATGCTGATTTGGGTGTGCCTGGTCAACAGCTGCTCTAGCAGGAAGGCAGGCCATGTGACCATCTGACTCACCAAGCTTCTGTGGGTGGACCAGACTGGGAGGTGGATTTAACATTGCACCAAACATATGTTTAAGGAAAATGGTTCTAAAATATTGTACCAAGCTGACCAAAATGTCAAACATTGAGACGGTTAATATGAAAAATTCACTCACAATTCAAGACTAAGCTGGATGCCGGGTGATGTTCTGAGCCCAAACCCCGGGATTTATTAATATTGCACATACAGCGTTTATGCTAGAAACAATAGAACTTAGAGTAATATGCTCAGAGAGGGTGTGTATGCCTGTGTAAAATTTGGTTCAGAACCAATATTGGGAAATTCACCAAAAACTAAAATAAGTCGTAATTTCTGAACCCAAGCTCGTAGGAACATGGGGCTTGAACAGAGACCTGCCTTAATTCATCTGTGAGGTGTACATGTATTCTCAACAACTTGTGTATTTGGGAAATATGTTTTTGGGAAAAATGTATTTTCTAAGTAAAAGCAAAGGGGAGTTTCTTCACTAGATTGTAAAACACAGCATCACTCTTACTCATTCTGACATGCTAACCTTTCTCCAGTCAGGTCACAGGGAATCCTCTAACCTATCAAATCCTTAGGGGGTTGGGCATGTAGAATCAGTCTTCCCACCCACTTTGAAAACACATAAAAAGAGACTGCTTAGGACAGGCGAGGACACACTCATTTTTCCACTTCAACTGATTCTTGGCGCAGCACCCTACAGGAAGACTCCAGATCCAGATAATATCCAGACAGAGACTCCAGAAAGATTCAGAGACTAGACTCTAGAACCAAGCTCCAGAATCCAGAACTTTGAAGCAAAGGCCTAATTCACAAGCTGAATCCTTCTCAGCAGGCCTCGGAACTTTAGCAACCTGATTCTCATATTCAACAGCCGGGCTAAGCTGTTCTATTCTAGCCAAGAACCCTGTGCTAGGACCGAGGTCCAGACCCAGAAAGCAGCGCTGTATCCAGAACCTGTCAGACCCCGACCAGGGGCCGTGCTGTGAGCAGAACCTGTGCCTGAGACCGTCCGGTGGCGAGTGAAGTCCAAACCTGACCAGATCGGTGACGAGGCCCATTTCCCTTCCATTCCAAAACTAGGAGTGAGTATCTAGTCTAGAACTGTACAGAACCAATCTCTTAGTTTAAAGTTATCCTCTTCCATCCATTTCAACCTATCCAGAACTGCATTATAGAATCCTGTCTTCATCCTGTTGTGCCTTCTGTCATTCTGAAATCTTGACTTTATTTCTGTAAATCTACCTTCACAAAAGCATCCGTATCTCTTGAACCGCACGTCCTTTTTAACTGTCATTTTAAAGCTAAGATCCTCAGCTTTCCAACAAACCTAAAATGACATTCCAATTCCTTCTAGTTTTTCCGTAATTGCGATTTACGCACGCAGAAAAAGTTCAGAAAATTGCAATTTAGCTCAATTTCACCACATGTTAAAATAGCTGCTTCTTGCTTTCAACTGCTTAGATTCGTTTTCAACCTGGTAATCACTCATGAATCATTGCTAGTGTTGACTCTAGTAACTCTCACTTATCCTGAATATCCCTTAGTGAGTTAAAAGCATTTTAGTATATTTTCCCATCCTTTGCAGTTACATTCAAAAGCCTTTTGACCTGTGTTTTAAAATCATACCTGTTCTCTCTAAGCTTGCTGGGGGGGAATTGGAATTGAACTGCATTACTGATTGTATTCTTGAAACCTGAGTACCCTCCTTCCCATCTCTTCATACTGCATAGTGGGGGGAGTAAGTAGTCACAGGGGAAAAAGTGACCATATTATCTTTTGTTGAAATCATATCAAGTCTATTTCTGTGTTGCATTCTTTGCCATTATTGCTTTTCCTTGAATCACATAAGTATTCTCTGCTACAGTATCTTCCATATTCATACTCCTACGTGATTAAAGAGAGTGTCAATTTTGTAATATTACCCATTGTTGATTACCGTCCATATTCATAAGTGTGGTATTCAAATATTATTTTATTCATAAAAGTGTGATATATATATTGTCTAATTTTTCAAATAAATCTTTTAATTTGCAAAACAAACCTACTTCTTGGCTCAGTGAGGTCAGGGGGATTCAAAGAGAGGGGCGTTATATAAGGGTTCATCATTCAGATTTAAGAACTTTGACATAAAACTATATAAATAAGGGCTTCCATTGGGCATCCCATCCTAAGCATTGACTTAGTTGGATTGCTGGATTGAAGTAACTTACAGCACGGCTGTGCCCACAAGAAACCACTGTTGAGCTAGTCCCTTGCCACTCTCTTGCTGAAACATATGTAAGTGGCCGGGACCAGCAAAGTTATCTTCAAGCAAGATAAGCTACGTGGTCACGAGACCACCAACGGACGAACTTAAGGAGACTGACGGAGAGACTTTTTAAACGGATTTTGAGGAACAATGCCCTTCTCTAATTCTACTCATATGGAGCAAGCTATCGGTCTTGTGGCTAACAAAGACTTTGAACATCAAAAATCATGGTCCTTGAGGACTCATTGTTTTCTTGTAATAATGTTAACCGGTCTAACAGTTGTATTTGCGCTTGGGTTCTGGTATATTGAGGAGGTGCATCCACTTGAGACTTTGTTAGCAACCGAAAGTGTTCCCACTATGTCTTCACCTTTTGTGCATCTGAACACTCTACCTCCTAGGGATTCCCAACACAGACAGAGTTACCACAATAACACTCTACTGTTAATCATGAATGCGACCCATGTGATTCTAAATAGAACAAATTGCTAGATATGTTCGCATTTGCCACAGCATGGGGAAAAAGGGTTGAGCTGATATATTCATCCTCTTCCTTTGACTACTGCATGCTACACCTCACTAAAGGCACTATTCTTTGGTCGTTGGAATGACAGTATTTCTGGGAACTTCGGTGGGACTAATCTGAACGAATTCGAAAGACGTGTCCTGACATCTTTGGGATGTTCCCTGTTTGCGAATAGAAGCAAACTCAATGTTGCTTCTATTAGGACTTCCGATAGTCTTTCTAGACCTTTCCAACCGCTAATTTCTTTCAAGATGGCTCCCGTAGGCAACCAGGATGCCATGTCTCCTTCTTATATAATCAATCATAGCCCCAACTCCGTTTCCTTCTGCATACAAAGGGATGGCTCTCAGTCGATGGGTACTTTTGAGGGTTGTACCAATATTGCGAATCTGACTAGTGAGAACAGACCTCTGTTTGTAGCTGATCCCGTTTATTTTGTCTGTGGCAATGAAACTTATCTTTGGTTACCTAGAGATTGGCAGGGTACTTGTTATTTGGGTATCATGCTACCAGGGGTATATGTAGCTAGCTCCTCTGAGGTCTCTAGAGCTTGTCCATGGTGGGACGAGAATGGTGCAACTCCTTCACAGGTTATAGGTGATGTAGCGAAATCCTTTGTGCCATTTTGGGGACAGATAATGAACTCTGAGGATATTAGGAGACTGGCAAGAGTATTGGAGAGGACCATCAACAGAACCACCTAAATACTATAAAATATGACACTGGAACAAAAAGCAATCAGATTAGTGGCCCTTCAGAACAGGATGATGTTAGACATCATCCTGGCTGAGCGTGGTGGAGTATGTAAACTGGTGGGATCTGCTTGTTGTGTTTTCATACCTGACTCCTCCCCTACCATATTCAAGGAAGTCCTAAGTACGGAAGTACATGTTTCAGAGGGTAATTGGGATCTCAGTGCTTTGTTCTGGGACTTTCTACATTCATGGGGATGGAAGCTCTTTTCAGTCTTAATGGTAATCCTTGGTGTTCTATTGTTCAGCTGTTGTTGCATACAATGCCTTCCTGCCATATGTTCGATGTTAGGGGGATGTAGTGCGCAAACTGTGGGTAAAGCGAATGTTCGAGTAATGCTCTTGGCTTAGGCCAAAAGGAGGGTTTGTTAAACCGTAATTATAGAATACCTCCTTTTTATTGGAAGTATTCTATAATTGGCCGAAGCCCATTTGCGTTACACAGAAAAACCACATTTGTAATGATTCCATTTTGGTTAAATTCGTCGTACACTCTTGTTCCATGTTCTAAAATGGTGGACTGTGTTTTCGATTTCCAGTCGAGCCAAACTACCTTTGAGTTTTCGTTAATGTTTAGGCTGACCGAGAGCAGACTGTTTGACTAATGCAAAGAAACCTTGTGTTCCATATGAACTGTCATTCAAGTGTTGTCTGCGCTCACAAGCCTCATCCTCGTATAAACCCAGAGACCATGGAAAGCAAACCCTGGTTGTGTGTTCTGGCTGAACTGCATTGTAGCGATTCATGGAATAAGGCTCACCGTGGATCAAAGAACCAACAGCATCATTGTGACTTCGTGGACATGTAAACTTGTTTAATCCTTTGTATAATATTGTAACATCTGTCATATGAACCAGGCACAAATTTTAGCCAGTGAATTATTAGCTTGGAGAGAGGCTGGATGATACTGCAAAAATGGTATAAATATGTCTGTGTTTTAGATGTCCAGCTCTTTCACCCCTCACTGCCTCACTGTGTCTGCTGGTACACACTGCGAGGTGTTGGGAGACAGATAGCTATCTGTTTTGCTTTGTAACTGTACAGTAATAAAAGATACAAGTATCTTTTCATCCCGTGATTGCCGTATTTCATTTGTGGTACTAAGCCTCGATATTTCTTTGGTCTTTCAACAGCACCAGGTGGGATGACTCCCTTCCCCTCGCTTTTCTTCGTATATTCAGTATGGCAGACATGGTTCACACTCCTGCTTGGTACTGCCACGACGAAAATGTCTTATGGTATTCTCCCTTTGGAGTTGCAGGTCTCAGACCCAAGCCTTCCTCTGGTTGCTGTTTGCCAGACATGGTTCACTCTCCTGGCCAGGTGCTGCCGTGAAGAATATGAATTATGCTGATGTTCTTTTTTGGGTGCTGGTCCCAGACCCATGTTTCTCTTTGTTTTTCTTCTGACAGACTTAGCTCGCTCCTATGCCAAGTGCTGTCACAAGGAAGATGACAGGCGACGATCTTCCTTTTCGTTTCGGGGTCACAGACCCTGTTCCCTCTGCTTTCTTCTGCATAATTCTTATTTTCATTTGATATACTATTGGGACTTGCACTCTTTGCCCTGTATTGAGAAACTTTTCTTGGGTTCCTGCCCCTGTTGCCTCTGTAACTCTTTTGCGCTCCCATCAACCATTGCGGTAACACCTGTAACTTCAGGGTAGGACCTGGCAACTCCTGGTCTGTCTATGGATCGTCTCTTTCCCTCTCCGTGTACAGACCTTGCGCGCCTTCTCTGGCTCTCTGGCGTGCTGCGGCAGCTCCACAGTTGTCTGTAACTTGCAGGCGGCCCCTCTTCCTTCGACCTCGCTGTCAGACACCTGCACTCGCCTGGACCTCTGCTTTGCCAGCTTCTTGCCTGGTCCGTCACTGTAGGGCCGTGTGTGGACACCTTTCTCTCCGGGTCCTGATCATCAGCCTCTTCTTCCTGTACTGAGCCGCTGTCTCATTTTCAGTTCCTCCTGGGAGGGATTGACAATTCCTTTCTTTGTCTTTACTCGGAAGGTTCACTGAATACTAGAACGTTCACTCACGTACCTCCAAGTGCTCTTCAGTGCTCTGAACCTCCTCCTCGTCCCATTACATCTCAAGGAAGTCCTTATTAGATCATCCCTACTCTTCCCCGTCTCAGTGAATGTTGGGATTTCAATCTTACAGACATACATAGAGGTGAGTGATACAGAAGTGTGATTCATAGGGTAGCAGGATGTACAGGGTGCTATTTATTTTGTTTATTTGATTCAATTGTATTACAATTTTACAATTTTTACAAAAAATTCCAAAAATTCGAAAAGTTCATCCCTCCAATTTAAATTAGATAGTTCTTATTTCCTTTTTCACTATTAAGAGTTTAAGCATCGGCCTCTGCCGGTGTCTATTGTTGTCTTTTTGTCTCCTAAGCTCCTTTTGTGCTCCTGGACGAGGTTTGAAGAACAGAGACACCATCAGTGTCCATTCAGTTTTTTCCCCTCCCAGCAGACCTTTCCACCAGTCTTCTTCGTCAGCTGTAGTTGAGCTGTTCAATTGTTTCATTAGGTAGGTTTCTCTTGCTTGTTGGGTTCCCTTACACCTTAATAAAAGGTGTTGGGGTATTACAGTATCGGCACTTGTCTGAAGGTGACTCGCCTCTTCTTGCCAAGATCTCGTTTGTCTTTCGAAGGTTCAGTCTGATTCTGAGGAAGGTGTTGCGCAGCTGTTTATCCGGGAATCTTTTTAAGTAGCTTCTCACCTCGTTGACTCTCTTTGGGATTGTGGGGAAGTTTTTGACTGATTTATATGATGCAGCATTATCCTGAGTTGTAATCCAGTCCAGTTAGTTCAATTTTTCACTACCTTCATTGGATTTTGTATTAGAATTGCTCTAGTCAGGGCCACCTCTTCTAGCAGGTTTACACAGTATTCCGCCCATGATGCTAAGATTTTGTTTTTTCCGCTGGATAATTCGTTCTTCAAGATCTCAAAAAAAGGCGCTGCAGGGTCCATGATCACTTTCCTGAAAAGCATCAATGTATTCCTGGCCACAATCCCCTTCAGAGAGGATAGGCAAAGTTCTTGTCTGATGTGACATATAGGAACAGACGTTGGCAACCCCGGCACCTTCTTCCAAAATTGACCTTCCAGTCTGTCCCAGAACTGCCTCGGGATTTGAGGCATGTCTTCGACTCCGTACGTTATGCATGGAGCAACCTTGGCTTTAAAGAAAGACAGCACTGGAATCAAAGATAACTTTCTGTATTTCCTGTCGATCATCCGTGCTTGGCATGACAAAGTCTCTGTTTTTGCTATTAACATCTCCGGCATTGGTCTTTCTGTAATACTATTGCTTAGCGTCACTCTCAAGTAGTTAAAGCTCTTCAAATTTCGATTTTTCAGCGGAGTCGTGCGCAGAGTCAGTCTGCGTCAGTCCACTTGCCTTTTCTGTGTTGCGAGGAGCTGCAGCTACGTGTGAGACCAACTGTTTACTGTGTGTTTTGCTACGAACACCGGATTGAAGTACTGCCGCTTTAAACCTGCCGGCTGTGGGCTGAGGGCGGTGATTACTTAGCTCCACGTCAAGCGCGGAGCGCGCGCGGAGTCGTGCGCAGAGTCAGTCTGCGTCAGTCCACTTGCCTTTTCTGTGTTGCGAGGAGCTGCAGCTACGTGTGAGACCAACTGTTTACTGTGTGTTTTGCTACGAACACCGGATTGAAGTACTGCCGCTTTAAACCTGCCGGCTGTGGGCTGAGGGCGGTGATTACTTAACTCCACGTCAAGCGCGGAGCGCGCGCGGAGTCGTGCGCAGAGTCAGTCTGCGTCAGTCCGCGACCGGCTGCAGAGCGCACGATTTTTGTGATATGACTGCTCAAACCAGCCAAGGGGGCCCCCAAACAAGATATAAAACAATACAACAACGGCGGATGCAGAACCCGTGGACTGCCTTAAAAGCTGACTCTGCACCCGTGTCTTCTAAGGTAAGCTCTACTTCAAAGAGACCCGCGCCCAAAGTAACATCTGAAACTGAAACTGTAGAAACCGTAGATTTAACGGTCGATATGCACCGAATAGCTGCTCCGGTGCTTTTTGTGTCCCCCCCGTCCAACACTGTGACCCCGCTTGAGTCTACTGTGACCGTAGCAACCACCTCCCCCCTCGCTGATCCTGAGACTTTGATCATAAGCCCGTCGTGCTCAAACGAAGGAGCGAAGAGCACGGAACGGACAAAGAAAGACCGTGCCGTGACTTCTGCTGAATCTGTGAGCACCGACACACAATCCAATTATGCTCACAAAGACTCCAATGATTGTGTGCAATCCGTATTCTTGTTTGACTGTACGACTAATCAAACAGCTCCTGTGGCGGCACAAACCACGCCCAAAGCTAATGCTAAGGAAACATCGCTTGCGTCGGTGTTCGTGCCTGACAATTCTGAAGTGAGTGCTCCCCTCACGAATGAGGTCGGGCACTCAGACGTTCTCTCACAGCGACCATTACTAACCTTAACCAGACATCTATCCGCCAACTCCAAGACGAGGAAAGAAACGACGCTGCATAGTCTTCCAGGCTGCATATTGACAGAACGAGCAAAGGAATATGTGATGCCAGGAAGCACTCTGACCCCTGATGGGTTCATAAACTTTCGTGCTAATCAAAGTCAAGTAACTCATCAATCCAGTCGCAATCCTGACATTTCAGGTGTTTACTTGCACAGATCGCGTGATCCTCTTGATCGTGGTCTGATGGGGAAAAGAAATCAAACATGCCCAACATCAGGCGACAAAAGAAATACTGGTGGCACAGATGATACCACCAATACATCTCATATCAAGACGAGACTCTACACTTCTAACACGGCCTCTTTTAGTACTCCTAGAATTGTGAACCCTCGGTCAAAACCGTCACAACCTCCATTGAACATTTCTGCTACTACAGCCGAGAACACGTCGTCCTCGAGTGAGCACCAAATAGAAAACATAAGCCACTCCCATTCATCTTTGGCGGACAAAACCACTACTGACCCAAAACCAAGTCTTTCTTCAGCTGCAGCAATGCAGATTTACAACAACGTACTAGCAGCTTCTTCTGCAGCCTTGCTTCCGTTTTTGAAGATGTACGAGTCATTGCAGGAGGCCTACAAAGATCAGACATCACTGATTATATCCCTCAAGGAAAAGATGGACAAATTTGACAGTGTGACAAACTTTTTAAAATTACAACTGTCCCAAGAAGCTGAACATACGATGCGTTGGCAAGAACGCTTAAGCGACCTTGCAGCACGGCATCATTGTCAAAATGACACCTTATCTGACGGGTTACTTGAAGCTGTGAAATGGATGAGACATTCATCAACTATGATGAGTTCAAACACCGTCTCATTAAGCTCTCAAGCATCCGTACGACCAACTAAGGCCTCAACATTATCGCAAACACGACCACAAAACACAAACGATCCTGTCTTACCCTTGAAGTCAACAGCCGCAGAAACAATCTCTAATGCCGCGGTTGTCAATGGTGGAGAAAGGAACCTGGATGCGCCTTTGCCTGCACTTGATGCTGTGTCAACGCTGAGCGACCAAGCACTCTGTGCAGTCAAAAGTGCGCAACCCGAATTGCCTTTAACTTCCTTTGGAATATTCGAAGGTGTGGCGAAAGCCACAAAGACCTCCACCATTTTCGACCAAAAATCCTTGCTAACACACGGCCGACAATCAGCCGTTGGGAAGAGAATACATGTCACTAACAAACGCGCTGGCAACGCGAAGTCACAGAAATTCATTAGAAATGCTATGCCAGAGAATAGGTCAGTTCCATCTAGCCGAACAGACTTGCCAAAGTCCAGCAAAGGCAATACTGCTCACACAGACAAAGACCTTGGAGGTCATGGGTGCTGTACTGCTCCAGCGAGCAAACGACAAAGAGTGGAATCAGATTGTGAAAGCCGAATGAGTAAATCATCGGAAGAAGAAATCGATCTCTGCAATCTTTCAACCTACTCTGACGATGTTGCAACCAAAAACCCCATTTTTGTCCCTACTGTGGTGCCTGACGATGCCCATTGTGAAAACCCACACAGAACAATTCCTGAAGGGGACGATGACAGGAACCACAATAATGGGCTGCCGAACTTGAGGCCATCCTCCAACTGGCAAGCTCGGCTGAACCCCAAAAACACACGCTTCCAAGAAAAGAAGCAAGCTCGTTACATTTCCCATGCCTCCTCATCTCTAAGGAATGGCTCAAGGCCTACAATTTGTAAATTGAGACTTCAAAATTTAAATCGCGAAGATCGAGATTTGAACTTGAATCGCAATAATGTCCTGAAATTATTTGCCTGTATCCCATCTTTACGAACGATCCTGTCGGAAGACATACGAATTGTTGAATATGCAACAGAAAAATGCTGTGACCAGGTTCTATTACACATTACCTCGGTCTCAGTTCGAAATACTATTGTGAAAGCCTCAGAGGAGCTGTTAGCGTTTGGTTTCGACATGTCAGTGGAACCTACGAGCTCAAGACTTGAAAGGTCAAACACAAGTGGCTATAAAACCTCTCCGGAAATGCAAAAGCACAGAGGTGCTGAGCTACGCAGAGCCATGACCACAAAGGAGTATCCATGGTCAAATACCAAACACTCTGCCAAACTCACCAACCACAATAAAGATGTTGAGCGACGCTAGCCATTATGGCTTGGAAACAAGTGCACTCGCGAATTCATCTCTTGGAACACTCGAGGATTCGTCCACCTATTCAACAAATTTGATGTTGACTTAGAAAATGTCTTTGTCATCTGTCTGCAGGAGACCTGGTTACGTGACCCTCCGTCACGAGATGGCTTTTTGACATTATTAAACCCAGCAATTAAAAATCCAAAGGGACGACCTTCTTCAGGTTTACTAATGATGATCAAAATAAACACTAGGTGGCGCCTTGTTGAGTCTACTAATCCCAATCCTTTTGTGCAATGTGCACTGCTTCAGACAACAGATGAAAACTCAGACACAAGGAAACATTTGCTGGTCTTGAACGGATACTGGAATCCGAATAAAATCAGCACCAAAAACTTTATAAACGCTATAACATCTTGCATTGACAAATCACTAACTGCTAACAAGAACTTATCCATAATCTGTGCAGGTGATCTAAACTGCTCATGGTTTAAACACGATCTCGCCACAAAGACGTTTAAACAACTACCTTGTGATGAAGAAAAAAGTCGAGAGTTCAAGTGGAGACAGGCATTACGGAATCGAAATTGCTTTATGGTAAATGGCCAAGCTACAGGGGATCAACCCCCTCAGGCAACATGGTCATCACAGAAAGCGCAGTCAATAATTGATTACTTCTGGATATCTCAACATCTATTCGAAAATGATCTGACATTGTCAACTAAAACTATGCCAAGTAGCGATCATAAGCTTCTCAGACTGACCTGCATGGTAGAATGGTCACTCGAACAGAGATTTTATGAACCTATAATCTCTGTGAACACCGGCGGAAATCGTCTTAGAATCGACAGTCCGAAGATTGAAAAACTACGCCAGCAATTTTGTCAGGACAGTGCTCTGTCTGTAAACTATGCTCCCTTGCTTCTAGATTTTACCACATTAAAAGCTGCCAATCGTATAATGGGCGTAACTCACAAACATCTCTCGTCCTCAATCCTGACTCAAGCAAAACAGGCCATGCGACGTGACATTAGCGCCATAAAGAAATCTTGCAAGACAGCCAGCGCAACAATTGCAATCAAAGTTGCAATACGTGCGCGTCGCCAAGTATACCGCAACTGGTTGAAATCTCAGAAATTAATAATTGAGCAAGACAAAGCCGAACATCTGATGAAACATCTAATCCAGAAGAACTCACGAGAAATCTGGATAATTCTGAATACTGGCAATTCAAGACATCACCAAATACCATCTAATACGATTGATGCCGATACATGGGAACAACACTTTACTAGCATCTTCAACAAACCATCTCATGAAGAGTCAAGAATATCCATTAAAGAGCCAATATCTTGGAACTTCCAAAAAACTGCGGAAGAGATCAGAGCTGCAATACGGGCCCTAAAAAGCTCGCATGCATCAGGTCCAGATCTAATATCCAATATGATGTTGAAGAAAAATGAACAACAATGGGCTATCTTTATTGAACAACTATTCGCACGCCTGTCCAAATCAATGATGATACCTGACTCCTGGCGCGTGGCGATCATAGTGCCAATTTATAAAAAGGGCAACAGGGCTGATACAACCAACTATCGCCCGATTGCCTTGTTGGACACTATAGGAAAAATCTTCGCCTCTTTCCTACGCCAAAGGCTAACTGCATGGTCCATACAAGAGCAAATAATTGACATCCGGCAAACAGGTTTTACAAAAGGCGTAGGTGTGGAGGTAAACCTGCTGCTAATAAACATACTAAAACTTGAATGCCTAAAAGCAAAGTCGAGATTATACTTGGCATTCATCGACCTGAAGGGCGCCTTTGATAGCGTAAACCGCAGTAAACTGTGGCAAAAACTAATAAACTGGAAATGTCCGATTGAACTGGTTGCACCAATAAGAGCCTTACACACAGAAACCACCATCAAAATAAGATTGAATAATCAAGGCTTACTATCCAAGCCGATTACAACAAACTCTGGTGTGAAACAGGGATGCCCTCTAGCAGCTGAACTTTTTAAATTATTCATTTCTGACCTCCCATCATATCGTAAAGATGTTCGCTGTTTTCCACCGAAGCTGAACAACAATGAAATAGGATGTATAACCTATGCTGACGACGTGGTCTTGTTGGACCAGACACAGATAGGCCTGCAACGCCAGCTAACAAATCTTCATAATTATCTTAAAAAAAACGACCTGGAACTAAACACCGAAAAATCCAAGATTGTCATCATTGGTCAACGATGTACCAACAAACAAAAAGCCTTTGTGTGGAAAATTGACGATAATCGACTTGACGTAGTCAATTCGATTAGATACTTGGGAATAACATTCAATAACTCAGTGCACGAACATCACTGGAAGGTTGAGATGGTTAACAGAATGATTCAATATAGCATTCAAGGCCAGCTGCTGAACAAAAACTTTGGAAAATTCAGTCTAGCACCAGTCCTGACCTTTTATAATCAAAAGGTGATCCCCGCAATTACCTTTGGTTCGGAGTCTGGTTGGAACATCGACGCCTTGTATTGGCAAAAATTTGAAGGCATCTACTGGCGGCGTGTTCTGAAGCTTCCTTCATACATCTCGATGATCCACATAAGACATGAACTCTCTCTAAATTCCCTACATACCCATGTAATGTGGAAATCACTAACGGCACTACGCAAAATGAATTTGATACCTTTAGCGCCAGCATTTGAAATCTTTGCTGGGGAAAAAACTCCAGGAAGCTCGAAACTGTTAGACGAGTGGAAACTATTAATGATATCTACTTTAACGAATGCCGATCTGACCTTGCATGACCTGCTGACGAGACCACAATCCATAAAAACAAAATTTGAACAATGGTGCTGGACAAAGAATAACGAGCGACGTCTGCAGTTGAAGTCCACCTTAGATTCTGGAATCGGAGAACACAAACTAAATGTAACAAGTAGATACCTAACGCATTGTCCATCCCGTCATCACCGTGAGCAGTTTCTAAGATTACGACTAAACGCAATCAAAACAAAGGAAATGACGTGAGGTCGCCACTTTAAAGAAGCTACGGATAATCTATGTCGCTTCTGTAATAGCGAAATAGAATCCTTAGAGCATCTCATCACCAAATGCACAAAGACCACCTCAAAGAGGAATCAGCATCTGGGCGAATTTATCCCAGCAGATTGTAACACCCGAGATTGGTGGTCCTATGTAGCAGCCGGTCACAGCATAAAATTAAGCTGTGCGGTAATAGACTACATAGATGCTCTAAAGCTTGATGTCCTGTGACTGACCTCACGAAACTGAATCCTCCAGATTATCCTATGTAATACCGTGAACTGGTTTTTGGCTGGATAAATTCTGACAAATTTTGACGAATTTTTTAATGAATGTTGTTACATTGTAGCAAAAGTCTGATGCCACGTTGTTCACAATGTGGTATTTTAGGCTGACGCTTCAATAAAAAAAATAAAAAAAAACAAAAAAAAAAAAAAATTCGATTTTCTCGTTTTCCACACTGCATTTTTCTTTGCCTGCTGTTCGAGTTGCGGTTTCAAAGGACATGATCTTGGTTTTGCTTTTGTTTAGTTCTAGATGGTTATTTCTGAGGTAGGAGAGCAAGCTGTTCAGCTGTCTTTGGAGCCCTACCGCTGTCTGATCTAGTAGGATGATGTCATCCGCAAAAAGGAGTCTATGTATTTTCTCTCCTCCAAGCGATGGGGGAAAGCACCTAGTTGAGATGAACTCCTCTTCCAGATCTACTATGTAGGCGTTGTGCAGTGCTGGAGCTAGGGGGCAGCCCTGCTTTACTCCTCGGGCAGTACGAACTACCTTTGATAGAGTCCCTGCTCCTTTCAGACGAACTCTCATAGTGGTGCCTTCATAAAGGGCTCTTATTGGGGATAAGGTTTTTTCGGGACAGTTCATGCCAGTTAATTTAGCCCACAGGCGTTCTCGGCTCACCCGATCGAACGCCTGCACGAGATCGACGAAGGCCATGAATATTCTCGGCGCTCCTTGTTGAACTCTTGCTTTCAGAGAGCATAGTACAAGAATGTTCGCTGTGGTGCCGATGTTTCTGACAAACCCCGTCTGGAATTGGTCTCTATAATTGGATTCTTTTAGCCAGGTGTTCAGGCCATCCAAAGCACAAGATCCAAAGACCTTCCTGATGATGTCCAAGAGCGGCATGGGACGGTAATTTCTTGGATATTCTTTCGCTCCTTTTTAAAAGATCGGGACCACGTTTGAAGTCTTCCAGGAGGGGGGGCACAGTTTTGGTGATGTTGCAGTTCTGAAAGATCTGACCAATAAGTGGGACCCAGGTGTCAACGTTGTTCTTCAGATCTATGCTGGAGATGCCATCCGGCCTTGGCGCTCTAGAGTTTTTAAATTTGATGATTTTTGATTTAATTGAATCACAGTCACAAGGTATTTCCCAATTTGTCGGTTGAAGCCCACGGATGTTCGGTATCTGGCTCTCCTCCTTTTTGTACAGTGACTCGAAAAAATCCACCCATTTCTCTTCGCTAACGTTCTGTAGGTTAGTCTGGCAGCTTGATGTTTCGAATGAATTAGCAAACAGAATTGTTTGCTGCTTTTATTCGTAAGTATGTGCAGCATTTGTTCTGCGTCATGTTGCAGAAGGCTTGCACGATGATGTCTCTCCCAGTTTTTATACTGGCATTGAGCCAGGTGGTATTTCGTTTGCAGCTTTGTTGAGTTAGTAGTTTTTGCCATTCGTCTGATTTTTCTCAAGGACGCTGTGCTATATGAGGAGTGTCATGCAACTTTCTTCCTAGATGTACCAATCCCAGGGGGTCTATCGAGTAGTGACCTCAACTCCCTGGCCTTGTGGGAAGGGGCTCCCCCTTAGGGAGAAGTGACCACCTACCAGGATTCATCACAATACCTAATGAGAAATAAGATACACTTCTGGATATTGGGTGTGTAATCCCCAGCACTAGTCAAGTTTGTAGTGGAGAAAGCATTTAACAAGATAGCTAGCATGTGCTATGTTCATACCCACATATGTACCCTAGTTTTGTGTTGACCTATCCTGATAAAGCACTGGGGTAAATGATCATGTGATATATTTCTACTCTTCCTAAATTTTCAGCAAATGGAAGTAAATTAACCCTTTTCTCTGTGAGAATCCACAAAACCAATATTCCAATTGTAATGTGACTATTATGAAGACTTATTCGCTAATCTCGATTCCAGCTCTCCTTCCGTTCTTGACCTTTCCTCTGCCTTTGATACGGCAAATCATACTACCCTGATAAATCGGCTCTCTGATACCCTTGGCATCATGGACCTGGCTCTGGACTGGTTGTCCTCCATCCTCTTGGACTGACCTTCCCAGGTTCAACTAGGCCCATTTCTCTCCACCATCTCACTCTCCACCTGCGGTGTCCCTCAGGCCTCGATCCTAACGCCCTGGCTTTTCAATATCTACTTGTTTCCTCTGAGCCATTTGATCTCCACCTTCTCTCCTAACTTCCAGTGTCATGTGGATGACACAATGCTCTCCTTCAAACTTCCCTGCTCTCCTGTCTCCTCTTCCATCCCTCTCATTCCTGACTGCATGTCTGCTATTCAGGCATGATGCACTGCTAACGATATCTGCCTTATTGCCAGTAAGACAGAGATCCTTATCACTGGGAGCACTGCCCCGTCTTTTCCTCCCACAATCTGGCAGCCCTCCATATGCCCCCTCCGCTCAGCCTCCTGTAAGGACAAAAGCCTTGGTGTCATCCTCAACTCCTCTCTCTCCTTCTCTCCTCACATCACAGACCTTGCCAAGAAGGCTGCATCTCCTCAGAGGCATTCTCCCTTTCCTCACCTTTCCCCAGAAACTCAACGGTCCTCATTATAGGTTTGCTGGTCTGGAAACAAGGGTAACGGTAAACTCACTGGCACCTTTGTTTCCATCCAGACCAGCAAACTAGGTGTCTGCTTGTCGGAGATGCTGTGCCCTACAGGTCTGACCCTGCCAGGCACAGCAACCATGATAGGCAGTCTGGTCACGGAAGTGCCGGCCCCGTTAACAACGGGGCCGGCGCTTCCAAGTCGCCACTGCCATAGGAATCGGGACTTACATTTTACCGACGCCTGACTTCCCCGGTCGCCGGACTCAGAATCTCCCGGTGCTGCTGGGAAGTCAGGCGCCTGTAAATATGTATGAGTCCGGAGGCAACCCACCGGTTCCACCGGCAGGGATACTGCCGGACCCGTAATGAGGCCCAATGTCTCCAGAGCTGTGGTTCTCTCTAGGCTGGGCTACTGCAACAGCCTCTTCCATGGTCTGTCTAACTCCTCCCTTCCCCCCCTTCCTCCTGGCTTTTCAACCAATACCTGGCACTCCTTGCCCACCGCATCGCCACTCTCTGCCCCAGCTTTCAGTGCTATGCCGATGATACCCAGCTCATTTTCAGGCTACCCTCGGCCTCCTCCTCCCCGTCCCTCATCTCTTTCTGTTATCCAGGAGTGGTGTGCCGCCAATGACTCCTGCCTTAATGCCAGCAAGACTGAGATTCTCCTCATCGGCACATCCTCTCCCTTCTTCCCTGTAGCTCTCTGGCCGGCCTCTCTTGGCCCTCCTCCTGCTCCCAACTTTGAGGCTAAAAACCTTGGGGTCATCTTCGACTCCACACTCTCCTTCTCTCCTTACATCTCTGACGTCTCTAAGAAGTCACACTACCAACTTCACCTCCTCAGAGGTATTCTTCATTTCCTCTCCTTCCCCCAGAAGCTCACTGTCTCCAGAGCTATGGTTCTCTCTAGGCTGGACTATTGCAACAGCCTCTTTCTAAATCTGCCTACTTCTACCCTCCGCACTCTGCAACTTATCCAGAACAGAACTGCAAGACTTGTCCTTGGCCTCAAGCCCAGGGATCGTATCTCTCCAGGACTGAAATCTCTGCACTGGCTCCCAGTGGCTGCGAGGATTAAATTCAAAACCCTGTGCATCATCCACAAGGCCTTCTGAGGCCTGGGGCCTAAATACCTTCAACTCTCTCTTCCTAAATATCTTCCTTCTCGAGCACTCCACTCATCCACTTCCAACTCCCTCAGGGTCAGTTGCTTCTCCAAGCAACGAGTTTGTGGTAGATCTCTTTCTTTGACTGGGGCCTCCCTCTGGAAACAGCCTCCCTGCCTCCCTCAAACTTGAGGATAACCATCTCCCGTTCCGGAAGCACCGCAAAACCTTTCTCTTTGCTTCCGCCTTTTCTCCTCTTCTCCTATGCTGACCTCCTGGCTGTTACCAGAATTACACTGGCGACCTGGACACCCTCTGATTTCTGGACCAGGTCCCCCCCGCCAGTGTCACACACCTGCACTAACCACCTGGCTACCCCCGCACTGGGGGACTGTTTCTGTATCCCTACAGTCCCCCTACCAGCCCTTGACACATGATGTATGCACTTACCATTGCACTTGCCACTTGTTGGCCGTACTTATTATTATCATCTTTCTCATGTATTGCTCTGTCCCTGCCCCCTCTCATGCACTTGAGCGATCTGAATGACACCTGGCCTAGTAGGATCGTTGTCCGTCCTCCCTTTGTTCCCCTCCCTTGCCTCATCGCGCCTTGAAACTCTTGTGTATAGGCGCGTTATAAATGCCATATCATATCATAACATATCCAGAACAGGACTGCAAGACTTATGCTTGGCCTCAAGCCCAGGGACCAGATCTCTCAAGCCCTAAAGTCTATCGACTGGCTCCCGGCTGTTGCAAGGATCAACTTCAAAACCCTCTGCATCATCCTTTCTGAGGCCTGGAACACGGCTACGTCCGGCTATATCTCCCTAAATACCTCCGTGCTAGAGCCCTTTGGTCTTCTACCTCTAATTCTCTGCATATCAGACGGTTTTCCAAGCAGAGAGTGGGGGGGGTAGATCTCTCTCCTCCTCAGGTGCCTCCCCTTGGAATGGCCTCCCTGTCCCTCTCAGACTTGATCCGAATCTCCTTAAATTCCTGAAGCTTCTCAAGACCTTCCTTTTCTATTCTTTTCTCTTCTTTCTTCCCTCTCCTCCTCCTCTGCTAATGACCCCGTCTGCCCTTGACTGGCTGCATGGTTCCTTCAGAGTCTTACAGGGCACCAGGCCCCCCTAGTCCAGTCTACCCCTGCACTTGGTCATCTCTAACCCCTACCCATCCTGCACTGGCCCTTCCGGGCCCTTCCCATACACTAGCCTGGCTGGGCCTGCATCCTTGTAGCCCTTCCAGCCCCTTACCTCGCACTTACCCCTGCACTGTATACTTTCCTATGGTTCTGTCCATCTGGCCTCAATTGGCACTCACCTTCTCACAGGCCCTTCCGCCCTGACCAGCACTCCCCCGTCCCCTCTACCCTGCACTTCTGGTTACTACACTTGCACAATACAAATGTCACAAGGCCTAGTATGATTGTTACTGTTTGTCCTCCCTATTCCCCCACCCTCTTTTCTTGTTGCACCTCGAAACACTTGTTTATAGGCACATTATAAATAACCAACAAATAAATATTGGTCCATAATGCTCACTTTCCTTTTCTGCTCCCATACAGGGTGTCTTCAGTGGCCTGGCCGTAGGATCCATCCTTACTATGTGGTTAGCTGTAGGAGGTACAATCTATCCTCCAACGCCTGAGATTATGGGGGTGCTGCCAACCCATGCAATCCATTGCCCACAGCGCAACTCCACCAACAGCAGCATTGTGTGGGGGCCGCTGCCTGAGAAGACCCCTGATGTGCCTCTGGACAGGTAAGACGGAGAGCTTAGTAGTGGGGTCTTGTGTGGCAGAGAACCATCTGGCACTCCTTGGAGTTAGGATGGTGTGATCTCTGGTACTGCCGCTGACTCATTGTAGGAACCCCATTTTTCATAATGCCTATGACCCTAGCCATAGCCCAGTCACCCAACTGGTCTGTGGAAATATTACTGAATTCAATCTCCTGCCATGACATATAATGAATAACTTGTTTTAAAGCACATCATATCCACACAACACATGAGCTCTACACTTTCAAGCTATATTAATCAGTGTTTATCATGTGCCCATGAAGACTACATGGTTTGATTTGATTCAATTTTTTGTATTTATATTTCGCAAATTCCTGAAGGAACCTGGCAGAGAACTGCATCTAGGCACATATGGGGCCTCATTACGAGTTTGGAGGCAGCTATGCCCTTAGTAAGGGCATGGCTGCCTCCAAACTCGGGTCCGGGTTCCCTGAATGGGGAAATACCGGGCCATTCCAACCTTGGAGGGCCCGGTATTTCTCCATTCAGTGGACCCGGACCATGCCCATACCCATTTGAGCCCTCAAAGGGCTCAAATGGGAATGGGGAGCATGCTAACAACGGGCCAGTTAATGACGGGCCCGTTGTTAGCATGCTGGGCCGCTCATGGGACCCGCTAAGGACGTCTGGTAAAACCAGGCGTCCAGAGCGGGTCCCGCAAGCGGACCTCGTAATAGGGCGGTAAGGGGTTAACGGCTCTAGCACCTTTACCAGCACCATTCACCCCTTACCGCCCACCTCGTAATGAGGCCCATAGACTAATAAGTGAAATAGTAGAACTTGCCCAGAAGATTTATCTGAACACATACGTTTTCAACTGCTTCAAAAAAAGAGCTAAAGAATCGATCTGCCACAATTGTGCAGGGCGAGAGTTCCAGGCACGAGGCCCTGCCATGGGGGAAAAATATTTCTCCCCAAGCAGTAGTTCTGGAGAGAGATATTAACAGAAAGCATTGTCCCAAGGATTGAAATATGCGAGTGGAGCAATATTTTATAATTTTGTATCTCAAATAGGACGGTGCAAGCTGATACGAAAGTCAGAAATAGGCGAATTTCATGGCAGAGAAAAAATCTGACGCACCTGCGAGTTTTAGGCAACTTGAAGGCGCTGAAGTTGGTATTTTGGTATGCCAGACAGCAAGGCATTACAGTAATCGAATTTACTGTTTGTGAGAGTTCCCACCACCAAAGGTGGGTCAGTACCAGGAATAAACAGTAGAAGTGGTTTAAGAAGTTTTAGTTGCTAGTAGAATGATTTAATCATTTGATTGACTAGTAGATTGCAGCTCATACTGACTGCCAAATGCAGCCCAGATTTCTTACTGATACACTATATTTGGTCGCAGTTCCAAATAGTGGTAGACAGGGGATCAGACGTAGTAGGTTAGCCAACTTCTTTTACGTGGCAAACACAACGATCTCTGTTTTTGATTGATTCAACTGGAGTTTATTTTCCAACATCCAGGTTTGGATCTTTTCTGCACTTTTTAGAACTCCCTCCATTGAGTCCAGTGGTTGTTTTACCAGAACATAAATGTGCATGCCAGCCGCATATGGATGGTACTGCAAATTAAATTGAGCAAAAATATTAAGAAGCATGCAGATATATATATTAAATAGCAAGGGTGACAGAGAGGAGCCCTGAGGCACTCCACAAGTCACTGGTAGCGCCTCGGAAAGATAGGAGCCTGCCTTAACTTGTTGAGTGCGAGCAGACAAAAACGAAGAAAACTATTGAATGGCCTCTTCAGATATGTGAGCCACTGAGCACATTCTAGCTATAAGTATATCAAAATCCATTCCTGTCAAACGCTGCCGACAGGTCAAGCATGACAAGTATGCTGATGTCACCCTGATCGGCAGCCTCCAACAGATCATCCGAGACGGCTACCAGGGCTATCTCAGTGCTGTAACCAGGCCTAAAACCTGATTGAAAGGAATCAAAAATGTTTTTTTTCCAAGAAAGATTGTAACTCTGTAATCACCACTTTTTCAATAATTTTGGCTGGCCATAGTAGGCCTGCAATTGGAGAACAATTTGATAACACTTTCTGGTCCAAAGACGGTTTCTTTAGCAGTGGTGTGAGGTATGATTTTTTTCAGTTGTCCCGGTACATTACCTTGGGTGAGTGACATATTAACCAAGATCTGGAATGATTTACTAAGAACACCTGCATGTTTTTTTAGCCAGGTAAGCCAGAATGGGATCATAGCTGTGATTGGTGGGTTTAAGATTCGCAATCAGTTTCTCAATACTTTGTTTAGTAACTGGCGAGAAAGTAAACTTTAATTTGCTCTTTAAATTGTCAACGATCGCAGCCTCAGAAAGTGGGCGCACTGCTTGGGCATCTATATTAGATCTAATCAATTTATTCGAAAAGAATAGCTTACAATCATTAACCATCTTTTGCGATATGGGTATGCTTGCGTTAGTACAGGTAGAATTGGAGAAATGTATTACCATAAACAGAGCTTTTGGTCTATTGTTTGCAAGACTAATTAGTTTTTGGAAACATAGAGATTTGGCCAATACAATGTTATCCTTATAAATTTGTAACGCCAACTTAGCCTCAATAAGGGCAGATTCCGTTCTGGCCCTGAGACGTTTTTTCTCAGTTTTACGGTATACACTCTTAAGGGTTTTTAATTGTCCACTGCACCATGGGTTATTATGGTGATTTGCTGGTTTGACGTTTTTCAAGGGGACAGTAGCGTTGCAATTAGTCTGCAATTGTAGCATCAATTCTGTGTATAATACTGTACAGGTAGAATCAGGTTTTAATGCTGGCAGATTACATGCCAACTCAGAATCTGAGCTGCCATCAATATCCTTTTTTACAGCTGCAAAATTCTGGAGTGGGGATTACCTTAGTTCTAACTGGGGTGAAGTTAGTATCCAAAGTGAAGTGTACCAGATAATGGTCCGACCAACTGACAGGTTCATTAGTAGAATGGTATACATTTAAATCTCTAGATAAAATAGGGTCCAAGCAATGTCCATTTTTATGTAACAAGAGATCAGAAAGAAGGCAAAGATTGTGTGATTCGAGGATATATTTTAAATGTTTGCAATAAGCAAATAAGCATTATCTTGCTTTATGCACCAAGGATAATTATCCTGGGCTAGCAGAGCAACCTGGAGGTCTATAAAATAAGATTAGTTTGCATGAATTATTACTTTACTTTACTTTATAACACTTATATAGCGCAGCTATGGGGCCCGTGGGCATTATGGCGCTAACAAAAACAAAAAGTAAAAAGTGAGCCTTAAGAGGAACCCTGGAGAGAAGAGAGAGCCATCAGAAGACGGAACCAGTTAAGAGAACAGCCATGTTTTCAGATTCTTTTTAAATAACTAGGTTAGGCTGAGCTCTGAAATCTAAGGAGATGTTATTCCAGGCTGTGGGGGCTGAAAGATAGAAGGCTCCCTTTTCAGCTCTTCTGGTTCTGTTCTGGGAATGCTCAGAAGTTTCAGGTTACCTTTGGAATTTGTCCATAGTATATTGCCTCAGATAACTTGGCAGGCATATTTCCTTGGATACATTAGAAGGTGATCACCAGTAATCGATACGGCACTCGAGCTTCCACTGGGAGCCAATGCAGGCCTCACCTTGCAACAGAGACGTGATCTCGGCACTTAAGCCCTGTCACTACACGGACAGCACCATTCTAAATAACTTGAGGTCTATTCATTTCTGTTTTATTCTGGCCCGCCAAAAGACTACAACAGTAGTCAATTTTGATCCAATAATCGCACAAGCAATAGTTTCCGCGTTAGTCTGATTAATAAAATGCCTGAGATGGGATAGCAATTTTAGATTAAAAGCTGCGGCAGAAACCAAGCATCCCACATGGGCCTTCATCGAAAGCTGCTGATCTAAAACAACCCACAGGGTTTTAACCTTTTTTAAAGGTGCTAACGTGACCTCACCAAGTATGAAACTAAGATAAGGCGGGCCCATCTTCGACAGTGAGGATGACAAGCCCACAATCAGGAGCTCCGTCTTACTCTTGTTGAGTGCAAGATTGTTCCTCAGCATCCAGCCCTCTATGGACGAATACACACAATTCAGTTATCCACTGAATGAGTACCCACCACAGGGACAACACACTGGGTATTGTCCGAGTATTTGGTGAACATGATCCCCTCTTGGTCCAACAAGTCAAAGAAGGGGACCATGAATATGTTGTAAAGACAGGGGGAAATACAGGTGCCCTGTGGAACATGGAGATAGGGGGGGCTTCTGGAGATTGGGAGTAAACTGACACGTACAGGACCGTATCTGGGATGTAGTGTCGCAGTATGCAGTTTGAAATTCGGTAAGTCAAGAAAACATTTATATAGAATGGGGACTCGCCCTTCCTTGCGGTAATCCCTACTAAGCCATTTTATCTGATTGTTATCCAACACCAACATATGGAAGGAAGACCTACAGGTGGAAGTAAACAAGGGCTATGATAAAAAAGATGTCAGAGTCACTGGTTTTGATGACGTCATTTATGGTAATAGCATTTTTAGTGGCTGATCTTGCATTGATCATTGCCATTTTCAGTCTAGCGGCATTCATAGAATGCACAATAGTCACACGATGACTCAAATCAATGTCCTGACATCTGATTTTATTTAGGATGCGCAATGAAAGGGATCCATGCTGCGAGTCTCTACGAGATAACAGTGTGTCTCTAGCGTAACTTGTAAACATAGTATTCTTAAATCTGCACTACAATACCTGGTTGTTATAAGGAATCAGTAGAGTTTGTCTCAAAGCAGGAAAGAATGTAGATCACCAGGACACACCAAAGAACGGATTTCAGAGTTGAAGAAAACATTTGCGTACCTCGTACGCCACGGACCACCACAGACCGGCATGACGATGTTGCGCCGGCACACTCCCGCCTGGTAAGCAACGATATAATGGGAAGAACTACAACTCCCTTAGGAGTTGCAGTTCAATCTGTTGAAATGTGTGCCATGTTCAAGCTGCGTTTTCAGCCTTTTGTATGGCAAGTTGGGCTTGTTTAGAGATTCACATCTGAGCAGGCAAACGCTCCAATACGAGCGTAGGGTGAAAAGCAAATTCAACTTCTAAAGAGGCTTTTTAACCTTCAAACATCTCAACGTCCTAAAACACATGGCAATAACAATTATGGCAGTATTATAAAAACGAGGGAGCAGCGATTTAAAAAATAATTTCAGTTTAAATACAGATAAAATGTTCTAAAATTCAGTGGCAACTTCAGTCTATCAGCGCAGTAATGTGCACACACGCAATGAACATGGACATTGCATAGTCATTCAATTACCTTCTTTACCTCTTCTGTTGCTATGTGTGCAGTCCATGTTATTTTTTATATGGAAATGTGTACTTTGGCTGTCTATACGGTACCGGCCTCTGCATTTGGGAAGTTTGCCCTGCTGCTGTAGGTGCTGAAGATGCATGGGTGCAACCTCCTCAAAATATGGAACATTACCTTTGGTCCCATCCCAAATATTCCACCCCACTCTGTCCCCCACTAATGTTCCACTGCATGTACGTGCAGGAATGCACATAGGGACATCTGCAGCTTAAGCAGGACATCCGAAATCACATAACCAAGAGCAAAGCCTGTCCAAAAGAGCATGTATGCCCCAAGCGTTGTGACAAATGAACTGTGCACCAAACCCAGTGTACATGACATGCTCAGAAAGATTTCAATCAATATCACAAATTTGCAAACATAAATATCTGTGGCCATTCTGGAATGCTCAAAATGATATTTGATTTTATGCAA
Source organism: Ambystoma mexicanum (assembly GCF_040938575.1). Taxonomy (NCBI): domain Eukaryota; kingdom Metazoa; phylum Chordata; class Amphibia; order Caudata; family Ambystomatidae; genus Ambystoma; species Ambystoma mexicanum. The sequence continues at coordinate 353,677,601 of NC_090921.1, forward strand.
AGCAGCAATGTACTATGTGTCCCTCTACCCTTTTTCATGCGTGATTTCTTTTACTGAACGGTGAGTCATTACAAGTTTCCTGGTATCCCTGTATTTCCGGGATATTCCAGGTGACGTAAATGGCTTGAAATCCCCATTCCATGGAGTCCATAGGACTCCATGGAGGGGATTGCCAGAACTACCGGCCTCAGTAATACCAGTGGCAGTAATTCCAGCATTTATTTGACAGTGAAGTCCTGATTTACCTCCAGCAATTGGATATAGTTAAATCAGTGCACCCACCGGCAAACCTATGTTTTGACGGTGCAATGAAAGTGCCGGTGCCGGAATTACTGGCGGTTTTACAGGCACTTTTACTGCAACAGTAAAACTGTAATGACCCGCATGGTGTTGTAAGTTAGCAGTTACAAATAAGGCATAAAAGGCTTATGTCAGTCTTAACACCTAATTTTCTGCCCTCATGAGATTTTCATACATGTGTAAAACTAATGGATTCTTATAGAATCTGTTTGTGTTTAACACCTGCTAAAAGCAGGTGGATCCCATGGGAATCCATTTTAAATGTAATCTGCAAAGTGTAATTTGCAGGCAGCATAGATTTTTTTTTTCCAAAATGGAAAGCAAAAAAAAAAAAAAGAATAGAGGTAACTCTGCATCTATTTACTTTATTTTTGCCCTCTGTTTTGCAAAAATTGAAAATTGCATGAAGGGAACCCAGCAGCAGCAAGTCAATGGTCCCCTGCATCCAATTACCTCTTTCAATAAAGTGAGCCTGACTTTCTGAATTATTTATATACTGAGTATGAGATTGTTTTATTGACAGACAAAAAGTTATTCACCAACAGGGTAAGAGAGATGTATTCACGGTACGCAGACTAATTGTAAACCACACCGCCTGAGACCATGCTGAGTGACCCAAAATACATGTTTGCAGGGTGTAAAGATGTCTTATTTGGAGCATGCGGCTCTCCTTCTAGGCAGCACCAATCGGTCTTCAGACCATACCCCTTGTTAGAGCCCCCCTCAATTTCACTTCTTCTGGATTTGTTCATTTGTTAGCATATGAAACAAATTGTAAATTGTACGGCTTTTTACAGCCTTTTGTCAAACGTTGTGCTGCAAAATGCACCATTTCAACACATTGAAACACCCTTGCAATTAGCCAGTGGCCTCCTCCCCTGGAACCCCCTAGCACTACCCTTCCTGGGCTCCCACTAGCCCTTGCCCGTACACCTCTACCCCCTCTCTTCCCTCTCTACTTCACTTCTTGTCACTGCACTTGCACGTCCAAATGTCACAAGGCGTAGTAGGACCACAATTGTTTATTTACTGTTTTTTCTATTGCTTACTTACTCCCCTTGTTCCCTTCCCACGTCTGTATTGTGGCACCTGCAAACACCATTTCGTTTTCTAGGCGCCTAACAAATACTCAGTAAATGAATAAATAAAATTGTTCTCGAGGGTAATCTCCCTGCATTACTTGGGGCTCCCTCACAGCATTTTGTTACTTGCTCTAATTTGTAGATGTTAATGCCCAGCCACAAAAAATATTCATCTGCCACCTCTGAAATTGAATCGTTCACATTGCCCCCTCAGGTGCCCCTTCCCGCAGAAAAAGATGCCTCTGCCATTGGCATACTCACAATAATGTTGCTGGCTGTGCACAGTGACGGCTAGGTATTTCTGGATGTCAGGGGCCATGTTCTGAACCCCCTTCGTTCTACGCTAGGTGCAAGGTGTAATGTTGGGTTCAGTATCATACCTCTTTACTCCACCTAGTACAGTGCATGTTGTGCCCAGGCGGCAGCATGATCCTTTCATCATGCTCATTGCGCATGAACACATTCCCAGGCCAATTTAGGAGACTGTGGTGCTGCATGCGCTTCTTCAAAGAGCTTGGTTGCACCACTCAGCAGGGCTTATGGGTTCCCCTAATTTCTTGTTAGGAGACTAACATTTAGGGCCTCATTACACGGAATGCGGTGAACCATGGCGCTATTAGCGCCATGGTTCATGCCGGTAAAATTCCGGCACCGCCTTGGTGGAAAGCGGAATTACCGCCCCATTCCAAGGTTGGCGGGGCGGTAATTCCCCCTTCCACCATTGCCCTTTCCCATTCCCATTTTTGCCCCATAGGGCTCTATGGGAATGGGGAAGGCGCTAATTACGGTACCGCAAATTGCGGTACCGTAATTAGCTCCACTGGTCCCTTTGCGGGTTGGTTTTTAACGCCTGCAAAAAGCAGGCGTTAAATTCCCCAACCCGCAAAGGGACCTCGTAGTAAGGCGGTAAGGATTTACCAGTACCAGTAAAATACCGGTACCGGTAAACCCTTAACGCCTACCGTGTAATGAGGTCCTTAGACTTAAATCTTAACTGGAGTCCTGTGCTGGCCTGGCGTTAAAATTGCCATGATGATGAGACCATCCAAATCGGCTCATCTCCATTCAACATGCTGTTGCCTATATTTGACTTATGACTGCATTACTTAGTCCTTGACTACTGCAGCTGACTGTTACTTTACAAATTCAACACACAGCATGCTGTACAGGGGCATGCTGTTGCGGCAGCCTGCCTCAGTTAAAATTGATTTAGATGTTTGTGAGCGTGTTCCAGTGTCAGTAAGACACTAGATTGGGTCAGAAGCAAGCCAACCTATCTGCTGCAACAGCCAACCCAACATCAACTCATCTTTGGGTTGAAAGACAATTGTCCCAAATTCTGAACCCTAAAAGCAATGCCTGTGTCAAACACCCCTCCCACTCAGAAATGATTAAGGAAAATGATAGGGGAAAAAGAAAATGTATTGGGGCTTGTCACAAGACCATGTTCTTCTTTGCATTATGTCTTTCCTAGCAATAACTTCACGTGTTTCTCCCAGTGTCTCACTTAACACATAGCCCATAAAATGTTCACAACCCAAATGAAAGGTCAGCTAATAAAGCAAGACTGTTAGGGTCATAAAGTGCTGATGTAATTAGACCCTAACAGCTCAGCTAGATTGAAGTGCATGTAGAGTCATGCTGATGGATAATGGAAGGGGGTCATACGAAGGGATGGGCAGAGAGTAGAATATGATAAATGTTGGTGAATGTGAATGGAATAGAGGGAAGTGACTCAATGATGTGGCATGAATTGATACAAGAGTATATATGTGGAAAAAAAAGTGTACACTTCGCCTTTTGATGAACTCTCTCCAAAGCGAAGACAAGGGCTGAATGTTCAGAATACAGAACACCTCATCTCTAGAGGAGAACTGCAATAATAGGCTAGGTAATGCATTGGCCTGTGTGATGAATCCTGTAGAGTTCTCACAGAAACCCTACGTAAAGTCTCCACCCAAGTCGCCAGGGGAAGGCAGCTACCTGATCCTAACACTGGGGGTGGTATTATTTGGGAGAAGAAAGGCCTCAAGGGAATGGGAGGACTCCATTGGGTGGGATGCTGTATTTGTCTCCCTTAAAGGACAAGATGTCAGTGATTCCCGAATATGTCATAGCGTGTTGTCAGAGTGACCTTTCTTGCTCTAAAGTGATTCACCCTGGTGGTGGTGAAGCTTGTCTTAATCAGTTGTTAGACACAAAGCTCTCCCTCATAAAGTTATCCACATTTATAATGGTAAGAACTCCTGTAGTCAACAAGAGGAAGTTACATTTGAACATCAGAACATTACTATCCTAGGTTCTGATAGAGCTAGCACTCCTTCGATTTCAAGCACTGACTCCTTTTAAATGTCTTCCTGAAAACATGATTAATAGTAGAAGTGAAGTTAATTCATTTAAACGTTATATGCAGGGAGAAAAAAGCTAATTGTAACATTGGGGACTTCAAGTCCACAATGACCAAAGTACTGGGGTGAGTAAGAGGGATCTGGAGGCATTAGACTTCAAAATGCAGTCTAATGATGTTAACGACCCACACCAGAGAGGGACTAAGGAGTATAAAGGGCCCCCTCAGGTGCAGGCCATGAGTTGCAGTAGTAGTAGGAGAATCAGAGGGTGTAGTACTGTGCGTGACTCCACGTTGCATGAGCAGCCAAAATTGAGGGGCAGCAGAGACACCAGAGCCACTGCGAACTGAGAAACAGATGCTGGGTTCGAGAGGGACTCCGTCCTCAGGCAATGTATCTGCAAAGATTGTGCAGCGGGAAACGTTATTGATGAAGGCTTTCCCCCTGAAGTCCTTGTGTGCAGAGGCTGTGCGGTGGGAATTATTCATTTTGAATGCTTTTCCCAAAGTGAAGTGTGTTCCGGTGACAGGCGGGGCACCGAAGCAGTTGTGGAGTGAGGACCACTCTTTCCCTGACAGGCGCGGACGGCAGGGAGCAGGGAAAAGCAACCTACCTTGGAGTGGGAAGCAGAGAAAGCAGAAGACACGAAAGAAGCAGAGCGAGCTGGCACGTATGCAGCACCTGATGAGTTCACTAGTTGACTCTGACCCCGGAACGATCCGTGATTGCCCGTTGGCCCTTGTTACTAATTTTCAATACCAAACTAATGTTAAGAGGTGGAAGTGGAGGATTGGGTATAACTTTGCATACCAATATATTGCTTATCAGCGAAGGTGGCAGAATAAGAACTTTGAGGGCAATTGTAATTCTAAAGGTGATAAAAACCACCATTACCATAGCCAAAAGAAGGCAATTGTAAAAGATGTTTACAGTAACCAATATTGCCCCAACCCAAACAGGGCAATTAAGAATATCTGTTGTAAATTTTATTTTCAGAGACAATAATTAAGAAAGACCCAAACAAGCATTGTCCAGACACAAGAAGAGCGAGGATGATAAAAGGCCGTTGTCAACATTTGATTGATGCAAAAGTGAGAAAACAATTGTGGCAGAAGAGCTGCCTTCCTGATAGACAGTATCCAGGAGGAGAGGAGTGGATCTGCATTGCACGTGGCAATCCCAAGGGTGGAACCAGCAACATCAATTTGTTTTATATTTACCCAGCAGAAGTAGCCCATACTAAAGTTGTTGATACTGATTGTGTTGAAACTAAAATACTTTGTTGTTGTAGAAGAGCTGCCCTCGTGATAGCCAGCATTCAGGAGGAGAGGAGCATAGTCTGCAATACAGGCGGCATAAACAGCACCAATGTGGTTAATGTATTTTAAGAAGTTAAATGTTAAAAGCCAAAAGACTTTACAAAGCTGTTGTTACTGGAGTTGTTTAAAGTCAAGAGACTTTGCTAAGCTATTGCTAAGTGAACTTTAGCACAGAGGTTCTTGCAGTAAAGTTAGAAGTTGAGAGTCCTGGCAGGCGTGTATACGAGGGCAAGGGACCTTGTAGTGTTAGACCTGGCAGGTGAGTGGACCAGGTGGAATATATTAAAGTACTGTGTTGTGGTTAAAGACTATGGAGGACAAGAAGTGGAAAGGCCTCTACCTTATATTTTTGATCATTGTGGAATCATCCTGATAAACTATTTCTATTGTCAATAAGGAAGGAACTGTGAAAGTGTACTTGGTTCTGAAGAAGAAGTTTTGTTGAACATTCTGTTATCAGTGGAGAAACACACATTTGTTATTTCTGATGGAACTGTTGGAAAGACCCATTGAGAGACTTGTTGGAGCAAATAGAACATTGTTTTCCATAACTGTTTTAAAACAGAACTTTCCTTTTTTGAACTATGGATATACAATTCATGTTTTGAATTTGGGGAAGGGAACATTACCCAGGTCACAGGGTCACAGGGAAAAACAGTTATTGGGAGGATAGCTCGGGGGCAATGCGCTCTCCTTGTGTTTTTATAGCTTTTACTGGCACAGTTTCACATGTATTTGTATTTGTATTTGTATTTGTATTTTATTTATTTGTAAAGCGCAGCCAGGCCCGTGGGCATAAGGGCGCGTAAGTTAAATCTGGTTACAGTTACAATAAAAGCAGTCAACAGTGGTTACGTTACAATTACAGAAGGTACAATCATAGTGTTGCAAGTGCATACAAGTATACATAAATTACATGTGTACCGGCATCAGTGTAGCGTGCTAGGATCCGGGAGATAGGCTGTCGAGGAGTCCAAATTGTGAAGCCAACACCTCGTGTTATGTTTGAACAGGTTGAATGAGGATTCTGCACGCAGAGGCGCGGGGATAGAGTTCCATAATTTGGAAGCTTGAACAGGGAAGCTAGCTCCACCTGAGTTATGAAGTTTGAATCGCGGTATGGTCATGGTATTAGTTTGTGCTGCCCTGAGTGGTCTTGAGGAGGTGTGGGGTGTAAGTTGGCTTGTGAGGTATGCTGGGGCAAGGTTGGCCCTGACTTTGTGTATGAGGGCCAAAGATTTAAGAGCTATCCTGTGCTCGACGGGGAGCCAGCGTAGTTTACGTCTGGTCTCGGATATGTGTGCTTTTTTGGCAGTAATGGCAGTAATGGCAAGTAATGGCAGTAATGGCAAGTTCTGTATCCTATATCCTTGTGCTGATCCCCTGAGCCCATTCATTCTACAGATAGAAGGTACTTTGGCCATCAGCAAAACTCACAAGCCCTCCTTCCTTTAGTTGAAGGTTCTTGGTTCATGGGTGACTCCCAAAACCCATACTTTTTACAAGGGAAACGCTGTTTTGGTCCCTGAAATAAATCCCATAATCCATCCTTCCTACAGTAGACACATTCTGTTCCCTCTTAGACACCTTAGATGTCTGTAACTTTCTGGGAGCCTAGAAATTCACCTGAACTCATTATTTCAACAGGTAAATGTGGTACATATCCTTTCATTGAGTGAGACAATGCCCAGAATCTAACAGGTGAAATGCAGTGTTTTGTCCCTGAGACAATGGGCAGATTATATGCTGTTAAGAGGTGAAATGTAATGTTTTGGCCTGGTACAATGTCCACAATCCACCCGTTGCTACACGTATAAGGTAGGTTGTCCATGAGTAAATCTTCAAACCCCCATAAGCGACGAGTGACAATTCTCTTTCCACAGACAAATGACCAGAGTCCATCCATCTTTCGGGTGACATTCCATGGGGCTTGAGGAATCCCCTAGTTCATGCTTTCCAAAAAACAGTTTATCTAAAAGCTCATGCTTCCAAAGTGAAAGGCATTCCTCACTGAATCCATCCTTCCTGCAGGAGACAGGTCCTTCCGGGAGGATGCAACCCGGTGTTCACTCTACACTTGTTATTTGCTTTGCAACAATGACTACACAGTAATTGTGCAAAGTAATGCAGCTAAACTACTCCAACAGCCCCAATCCCAAAATGACATCTGCCAATATTGCAAACCCCCAAACATTTCAGTGGTAGTTGTGCACATGTTTGTGTGTAATATAGAAGCATGCACGGCCACTGTCCGTACTACCCCCATTTTGTACATCTACGAATATTGCCGCTCTGCCGTCTTCATTTTGTGCAGCAGGAAGCTTGCACTGCTGCTGTGCGTGCAGTGCCCATTCATTTCTGTTGTATTAGGTAGCATTCATAAAGTGCAACGCCTGCCATTAACGTGGATATTTGGCGATGCAGCATGACTCGGGTGTGGTTGTGTGTCCTGCGCCTGCTGTGGGATTAATGGATAGAGAAGTAGGTCACAAACATTTCTTATCACTTGGATTTCACTCAATTCACAAAGGAGCTTCTAATAATCCAAAGCTTTTAGTATAATGTTGAAATACGACAAATATAAAAACATTTTGAAATCATGTAGTTTTCCATGTACTCAAGCATAGTTCCAAATAGGAATTTGAAGTGGGAGTGATTTACTCCCTATTTTTTGAAGTTGCGAGTAAAAGAATTTTTTAGGGAGTTTAAAAATAATGTAATTTCTTATTCTCAACAGGGGTATTTTGATGAAAGTAAACATTTATTTTAGCTCTAAAACCAATATGTTTTTGTGATCTAAACTTTATTGCTCATAGTAATTCATATAAAATAAAACATGCATTTTACCTAAAGTCCGACTTCAGCAGTAACATTAGAGTTCCTTCTTGCGGGCCTATGTGGGTGAAAGGTGGACAGGCCAGGCTCCTTGGTGCCAGTTGTTTCCCCTTTTTTCTTAGGAGTATTTTTAATCCCTATTTCTTTTGTTGGCAGTAGTTGCCTTTTTTTACGGAGTAAATGTGTCACGTGCACCCCTTATCTGTAGGGCTATTGTTTTTTCATTTTTTTTTTTTCAAAACGACCAAACCATATGTAGGGCTGTTGTGAAGCAGACGGCATGTTTCAGGAATCGATTCCCCTTGTCAATGCAGAGACATTCTCCAACTCCAGAAGGAGACGCAGCAAGGGTTTGACTCTGTGACCTTCCCCGTGTCCGATATGTGTCTTCCTGTATGTGTGCGCAGCTAGGTGTCCAGTCTTGAGGGTGTTGTTTTGGCAATGCGTGTAGTTCACTGAGCCCAGTGGTCTGTGTTAGCTGGTTACATTCCTCAGTTGTTGTGGGTTTTCAGTGGAGATGGCCGTGCAACGGTGTTAGGCCTGGAATGTTCCCAGAAACCTGTCAGTTATTGGGGAAGCGCCTTCCGCCTCTTCCGAGTTTCACTATGGAACGAGCTGGGGTGTTGGTGATGGTGAAGAGCAAGGAATTAGTTCGATGTCTAGGTGTTCTCTGCTGTATTTGCTCTGACAGAGGTAGCCCTTCGGAGGGATTGAGTCTGTGACATTTCTCGATGTGTGTGTGTCCTGTGTTTGTTGGAGGATTGTCTTCTGCCTGTGGTGTTTTAAGTTCAGATTGTCGGAGCCCTTCAACGGTGTATGTTGCTATGATGCATTCATCTGGGAGTGGGCTTCCTATACGCAAACACTTGAACAAAGTTCTCAAATGTGACTTTTTTTGTCGGTGGGAAGCCAGTTTTGCACTCTTTTCAACGGGAGTGTGACTAGTCCATGTGGTTGGTAGTTATATTGTTTTTTTACAAGGGCGGTAGCATATGGGATCTGCATCCACTGCCCCCATTAGAGAATGTGTGTGTTCCTCCTAACCATCACAGGAGACTACTTTAATGAAACAAACACTTTAGGCGAGGTCTATCATACCATCCAGGCCTGGATGGCGCATCACACAGTCTGCGTGGATGTTGATAAGACTGAGCTGCTTTTGGTCGGCTGGCAACCCCAGTTAAATGAACTTGATGGAGCCTACAACTCCTTGGTTATTGTTGGGATTACTATCTCAGTCTCTCAGGAAGTCAAACTCCTCGGGGTCAACTTGGACTCTAATCTGTCACTAACCAAGTAAGTAAATACAATTGACTCTTTGGCAGCCTACCGAACTAATCAATGCCTTTGTTAGGCAGAATCCCGTGCAGTGCCCTTAGGGACTACTACACACGATTAAGACTACAGGTGGCAATACAAGTTTTACCTTTGGTACAAGCCCGTACTACTATGTTAAAGTGGTAGCAGTAGCGGAGCAGCCAGGCTTATCTCAAGAGTATATGAGCAGTAGCAGAGATTACACAAAGGGACCACAATTACTTTGGCTCAAGCAAACACTGACTCAAGGTTTCAGGTAAAAAAAATATAAGTACATTTATTTTTAAACCATTTGTTACTAACACAACACTTCTATTAATTCAAAAACCACACGTAAAATATACTACAACTAACCAATTCACTTTGTACAGTATTATTCGAGGTAAGTACCATGTGTTTGAATGGACCGGTGTTATGAAACAGAACACGTTACCGTGAATACAATTGCGATCACTTTTTGACAGTTCGGTCTACTAGATAAACGCGTATCCGCGGCAAGAAATGCTACCGGGGTAAAAACACACTTAGCACTCGAAGTACCCAGAGAGAGTTGGGGGCAAAAATCACAGGCAATATGTTGGTTAGGCAGTCAGAATCGAAGAACACACATAGACAGGAATTCAAGAGTCAAGGTGTCAGAGCCAAAGTCAAGTGACACCGGGTGCCTGTTGTCGAGGATCACACAGTCGGACAGTTCGAGAGTCAACGTTGCCAAGAGTACTTTGATATTGTCAATGTTTGGAAGCAAAAGTTATAAGAAGGAGGGAAAAGTAAGGACAAGCCTTAAAGTAGAGAAATAGGGATTTCACCCTAAATTCCTCAAACAGGACACAGTACCTTCCTCAAAGAACGAAGCTGGTGCCACGGCAGTTGTTCCTGTTGGTTTCCCGCAGACCCACGCTTTCCTGCAACTTCAGCATGAAGAAGGACGATGAGGGGGTCCGCACCACACAGGGATGAGGCCGGCAGCAGCGACAATGAATAAAAGGTGTGCTCCTTAAAACAGGAGAGGTTCTTCAGGTGGCTATCCGGACCACTTTAGCAGTGTGCAGCGATTTTGACCACGAAGGCGACCTCTGGCTGAAGAGATGAGCTGGTTATCCCCACCAGGGTCAAGGGAAGAAGACTTTGGCCTGGATCTCCTCTTAGTCGTTGAAGGGTAGATAGCTCAGGACTGCAGCAGGGCTTCACCGGTACGGGGTAGTTGCAGCACTTGACCTCTCCTCCACTTCTCGTCGGTTCCTTGTAGTTCCAGTGGCGACTCTCTAACTTCCAGCCCAAGAGACATGCCTTTTATGCGCAAAACCCCCATTCACACAGCCTGGCTGTCAATCACCCAGCAGGGGGGTTATCCAGCCCGGACAACCACCTTGCCCAATCATGACAAAGTGCGACTTGGGTTTACTAGGATACCCTGTGCAGGGGGTGACTACACCCCTCCCTCACATTCAGCCCACCTAGGCACCCAGGCTCCCTGAGGAGGGCTTCTAGGTAGAAGCCCGCCAAAAGACAGTGAACAAAGAAGGCAAACCTAGTTTGCCGCAAAGTAAAACACAAGAAGCAGTTTAACAAAAAGAAATGGCGAACAAACCGCAATGGAGCCAAACGAAAAAGGATTTGGTCAAGCGGGTTTAAGTTTCAGGCTAACACAATAGCCTACAATATTACCACGGTTATATAAGATAACCGCGGTAGAAATTTAGGGTAGATACCACTGCCACCAGCCATGTCTAAATGTTAAAAGAGCAAAGCAATGCTCTAGGAGGTACAGATAGTTAACTCTTCCAGCACTCCATGTAAGATGGTTTTGTACTGGATCTGTGGTTAAATTTGACTAAGTAAAGTTAATGGTAACTTTACCCTTTTCTGGGGGACGGTAGTCGTCTCAGAAATGGAGTCGGTGGGAGTCTGAACGACAACCCTGTGCCACTACACAGAAGGTGCTGTGTGACACACACAAAGAAGGGGGCTACTGAAGTGGTGTACTCCAGAGCTCACAATCACAAAAACAGGTCAAAACACATAGCAAAACACAAGTAAGAGTGGTGAAAAGCTCACACTCTTACCAAGTGGAAAGAAACAACTCCAGAGATCCAGAAAAGCTGCTGAGGGACTCACTAGGTAAGGGAAATCAGCCATGAAATGAGAATTCTCCCTAACAGCCTGTAGACCATTCCTCTCCTCACACAGCTGCATTACAATAGCAAGGGCACTTATAGAATCCAGACTTGACTATTGCAATTCCCTATTTGCCAGCACCAGTACTCAGAATATCAAAAAGCTGCAAATCATTCAAAACAATGCACTGAGAGACGCCTTGAACATCCCTAAAAAAGATGATATATCTGTGTTCAGAAGAAATGTGCACTGATTGCACATCCACGATCGCATATTGTTGAAAGCTCTAGCGATTACACAAAAGTGCATCTCTAACACTGCCCCTAAATACTTGTATCAAAGGTTTATCAAATCTCAGTCCACCAGACACACCCATTCTACCTACATGCACTGCATCACCACTCCGAGATTCAAACTTCAAAGATCCGGAGTTCTCAGCTTCCCGGTGATTGCGGCAAAGACCTGGGATGCCCTTCCAAATTCTCTAGGATCAGAACTTTCTTATTGGGGCTTCCATAAGTATCTTAAAACGTGTCTCTTTTCTCAAGATCGTGAAACAAGAGATTACTGCTAGCATGACCTGGATGTCTAGAAACTCATCTAGCAGTCAAAGGCTACCCTTTTCTATCGAAACGGCTGGTGGCAGTGGTTTTATAATGAACTACCATGATTTTCCCCGACCATGAACACTTCAGTAGCGTTGAATCGCGGGAGCCATGTTTTTCAAGATGGCGTCTGAGCCTCCTTTGTTTAAACGGATCCCGGTCTTCTTTTTTCGCCATTTCTTTTTGGAAAGGTCCTTCTAGAATTTGTCTCTGCGCGCCAAACTAGGTTTGGACCCTTTGTTTCTATGCCTTTGGTGGGCTTCAGGACTGAAGACCGCCTCTGGCGCCCGTGTTTCTGGGGTGGGCAGGAAGTGAGGGAGGTGCCTGAAACTTCCTGTGCTTAGTCTCCTAGGAGAACCAAATGCACTCTGGCATGATTGGCTGGCTGACTGTCCAGCAAGGACAGCCACCCTGGTCGGTGAGTGGTAGCTAGGCTGGAATGAATGGGAGAAAACTGTTTAAAATGCGAGTCTCTTGGACTGAAAGGCAGAGTCGACCACTGGAACGAAAGAACTGAAGACGAGCTGGAAGAGGATGCCTGCTGCAACTACTGGACCGTTGGTTTGCCCGGTGGAGCCCTGCTGCAGGCCCAAATTGCTAAGTTCACCTCGACAGAGAAGCCCTTCAAGGACGACTTCTTCCTTTGAGTTGGTAGGACCAATCAACTCGTAAGCCACCTGGACACCATTCTCTGAGCTGGTTGTATTTTCCTAAGAGTGCTGCAGGAAACCGAATAACCAGGGAGAAGGACACCAGCTTGTGCGCTTTAAGACAGCTACCAGAATCGAATATTTGCCAGTTTGCCAGCATTGTGACCAGTCACCGTGCAGTGCAGGAGCCCCCTACGTCTTCCCTCTTGTCCTCACGACAGAGGCTCAGCAACAGCGAGATCTGCAGGAACTGTCAGGAACAGAAGTCTTCAGCTGCATCTTTTTCTTCAATATAAGGTACTGTGAAAACCTGACCGAGAGAATTTACCTCTCGCTGTGAAAGTGCGTACAACTTTGGCAACTTGCAGGCCTAGTCAGCTTGTGACCAGACATATGAACCTTTCTTCCGTGAACTATTTCCGAGAACCGTGGAGAAGACTTTTCCGTTTAAATACCAGAATCGTTTTTACAAATACAAGATACTAGCCCATTGACTTTGGCCTACCTATTGCATTGAATTAACTCCTCTGATGAACTCAAACTATTTGCGCTGTTTAAGAATAACTCTGATATTCGTTTTATTAACGTATGCCTTTTTGCTCCTACTTCAACTGCTCTGAGTGCCATTTTGCTCCTCCTTGAAAGTAGTGTAAATGTTTCAGAACCGGTTAGTGTGAAGTTTTGTAGTATATTTTTGTGTGATATTGATTGCTTCCTTTTAGTGAATGTTTTCTAACAGACGGTGTAAATAAATTAAGAAGTGTTTTACCAAGAAACCTTGAATTTAAGTGTCTATCTGAATACTTGTGATTGTAGACCTCTGTGTAACATCCTTACAAGCTCACATTCGCTCTTGATATAAGCCTGGTTGCTCAGCGTGCTACCAAAAACTGTGTGGTGCAGACTTATACCAAAGATTGCTTTTGCTTACACCTGCAGTCCTAGTTGTTGTAGTGGTCCCAAACGGTACTGCTTATAACCTTTGCCTAACAATGGTGGCAGGCGGTAAGGATACATTGTATAGTTGTTACATTGAGAGTTCTGCTTTACTTTTGTTCAGATAGTAACCTTCACAAGGCTAAACACCACTAGATAAACAATGTTATCATGCCTAATATGGATAACTACAGACAGGAGGCGCAGATCATTTTAACAGTAGCTCAACTGAAGGAAATGTGTAAGGTCAAGAACCTCCCTGTTAAAGGAAAGAAAAATGAATTGGTAGAAAGATTGTGGGTCTGTTGCACCCACTCCTTCAGCAAATGTGGGAAATGTTAATGAGGATGATAATGATTCAGAGTCTAACTCTAATGTTATTGATGAGCAAGAAGAGTTAGAGGAGTCTCAGAATGTGAGCCCTTCTGCACCTCAACAAGCTCTTGGGCCTCAACCGTTAGCCACAGGGACCCTACCAGGTCCAGTACTGAGTCCAGAATTTGTCTCTCTTGAAAAAATGAGATATGAGTAAGAATTCAAAAAGCTCCAAATGCAAAATGAAAGTAAAAATCAAGAAATAAAGGTCAAAGAAATGGAAATGCATCAGGCTCTTGAAATGAAGAAATTGTCTCTTGAAAATGGTTCTATCCAAGAGACTTCTAGGTCTTCCAGTCCTAAGAGAACTTGCATGCCTAAGGAAGCTGTGAGTATGTATGAGGTGAAGCTTGGTATTTTGGATTAGTTGGCTGCTTTTGAATATAACTATGACATTCAGGGTTTCACAGGGAATCAGTTGATTCCTTGGCTTTTGTCTAGGCTCCCCCAGGTTGCAACTGATGCTGTAATGGAGGTGGGGGAACTTGAAAGATTGGAGTATGAAAATGTGAAGCTAGCTTTGATAGCTAGATTTGGGGAATCTCCTTCCCAGTAACTTAAGAGGTTTAGGACCCTCAAAAAGCATGATTGTACCCCATGGGCTACCTGGGTGTGTGAATATTTGAAGAACTTAGATGGTTGGGTAAAGGGTTACAGAGTTAACACTTTTGAAGGAATGAGAAATCTATTTTTGTTAGAATCTATTCTTGATGCCTGCTCTCCTGTGCTGAGACAGCACTTGGCTGACTCTAAGGAAATTGATCCAAAGAAGTTAGCAAAAGCAGATGACTTGTGGGTTGCCAGCAGGGCTACTCAAAAGGATTCTGGGGCAACTCAGAAGAAGGATGATGGGAAGCAGCAAAAGAAAGATGGCAAAGAGAACTCTAATACCTCCAATCCAAAAGAAGGCCCCAAACAGAAAAAGGGTAAGCCACCAGGGAAACCGAATCAGGCTAGTGAAACCTCTGGTGCTAAACCAGATGGAAGTCAGCAGAAACCCCCATTTATCAAAACATTTGGAAAATGTTATGCTTGTGGGTCTACTGACCATGTGAAAGGGGATCCCAGATGCAAGGGTAAACCTTCAGGGGTCCACACTGTCTCCTTAGCCTTTTCCCCAGAGGGAGAAGTACAAATGGCAAGTGGTAACTTTCAACTGCTGGCTGAAGACCCCATTGAAGACCATCTCTGCCAGTGTTTCGCTAGTGTCCCTGCATCTGTCGGAACAGCAGAATTTAGATGTCTACAATTCAATTCCAGATAACACAAAAGAATATTATAAGGGCAGTGTACTTGTAAATAGTCAGGAGACCCCTCTGCCATTAGAGACACTGGGGCCAGCATTACAGTGGTGGATGAATCTTTTATCAAACCTGGGGATGTTGCTAAGGCACCCTAAGGCCTCACTAAACTTGCTGGAGGCCCTGTTAAAAAGCTTCAAAGATTACCAGATCTTATCCAGTGCAACAACATGTCTGTCAAGATACCTGTTAGTGTGCAGAGTGAGGTGCCTGAGAGAGTCCTGCTGGGGAATGATTTAAATACTCTTGGAGTTGTATCAAGCACCCCCAGGCCTCCCTGCAAAAGGAAACAGGAACAAACAAGGAAGGCCAGGAAGAGTACCTTAACTGACTCTCCAGAGGATGTTACAGAAGAAATTATAATACCCAGCCCACAGGAACTACTAACTGCTATTTCTAAGAAGAAGGAGGCAAAGGGGAAACCCAAGGTCTCAAAGAGAAAGCAAGAGAGCACGCCTGTGTTTCCAACAAGGACATCCCCGAGAGAACTGTCCAAAGTCACACCTGTTACTGCTCCACCAGCTGAGGCTGAAAGTGAGGAACAACCAGGAAAGGTTGAATCAGATGCTGAGGATTCAGAGCTGGAAGAAGACCTTCCCCCTGTTGGAGATCTGGATCCTAACGACCATCCTGAGCTGCAGTCTTTACTGGCAGAAGGTGGCCCCTGTAGGGCAGACTTCAGCAGAGGTCAAAGAGAGTGTCCTACTCTTGAGGGGCTTCGCCAAAAGGCAGCTTCCCAGCTGGACGTGCAAGAACCAGGGAAGCACAGTCTGTACGGGGAAGATGGCCTCTTCTACAGTGAACCAACTGAGTCTATCCCAGGGGACTACAGAAGACTTGTAGTGCCTCTATAGATCAGATAACAGTTCCTACAATTAGCCCATGAGATTCCTTTGGCTGGTCACTTGAGTTTCAAGAAGACCAAGGAAAGGCTTTCTCTATATTTCTACTGGCCTAAGTTGGGGTCTGATGTAGATAAATTCTGTGGGAGCTGTCACACTTGTCAGACATCTGGCAAGAGTGGAGCAAAGAATGCGGCACCCTTGGTGCCTCTCCCAGTGGTGGGAGTCCCTTTTCAGAGGGTAAGAATCGACATTGTTGGTCCCTTACACCCTCCAACCTCTTCAGGCAATTGATTTATATTGGTTGTAGTAGACCATGCTACTAGGTATCCTGAAGCCATATCTATGAGTACTGTTACAGCTCAGGCTGTTGCTAAGGCCCTACTTGGTATTTTTACCATGGTAGGTTTTCCTACGGAAGTCATCTCTGACACGGGATCAAACTTTATGTCCCACTACATGCAGGACATGTAGAAAAACTGTTGAGTGACCTACAAGTTCTCCACTGCCTACCATCCCCTGATGAATGAATTGGTAGAGAGGATTAACAGAACTACAAAGAGCATGATAGGTGATTTAGAGGAACCCTAAGAAGAAAGTGGGACCTTCTACTGCCATGCCTTCTATTTGCCTATAGAGAAGTCCCTCAGGAGGGAGTTGGATTTAGTTCCTTTGAGCTTCACTGTGGTCATCCAGTTAGAGGTCTGTTGACCCTAATTAAGGTGGGGTTGGAGAGTGCTCCTTCCCCCAAGCCAGTGAGAGTCACTGACTATGTGCTTGGTCTCCGTAGGAGAATGACACACATGATGACAAACGCAGCAGATAACTTGAAAGCAGGTCAGGCTCTGGTGAAGCATTGGCATGACCAGAAGGCCAACATGGTTGAGTTTACTCAAGACCAGCAAGTTCTAGTTATGGTACCTACAAGGCAGAGGGCCTTACAGGACAACTGGATTGGACCCTTAAAGGTTGTGGGAAAACTTGGAGAGGTCAATTATCTGGTGGACTTAGACAATTCTAAGGAGGCCTCCAGGGTCTTTCACACCAACCATCTAAAAGCCTATGGACCTCATTACGAGTTTGGAGGCAGCCATGGTGCTATTAGCGCCATGGCTGCCTCCAAACCCGGGTCCGGTCTGGCAGAATGGGGACTTACCGGGACATTCCGACCTAGAAGGACCCGGTAAGTCCCCATTCCAAATGCCATTCCCCATTCCCATTGAGCCCCCATATGGCTCAATGGGAATGGGGAAGGCGCTAATAACGGGCCCGCAAATTGCGGGCCCGTTATTAGCTCCAAGGTCCCTTAACGGGTCCCGTAAAGAATGGCTGGTCAGACCAGCCGTTCCTGCTGGGACCCGCTAAGGGACCTCGGAATAGGGCGGTAAGTGTTTTCCGGCACCGGTCTACTTACCGGTGCCCATTAACCCTTACGGCACACCTCATAATGAGGCCCTATGTCTCAAGACCAGAAGTGGGAGCTTGCTTCTAGCTTCAGCTCAGAAGGAGCAGGAGAGTGAACCTCTACCTGATCTCCTCAGGGGACAACCTTTAGATGAGAAGATAGAAGGAGTTAATCTCTCTTCTAATCTGACACTCGAACAACAGGAGGAGTGCAAGTTTCTGTTAAATCTGTTTGCCTCCCTGTTTTCACTATCACCAGCATGATATTCTCACTGGTGACTGTTTACCTGTTAAAAGCAGCGGTTACAAAATGGTAGATCATGTACGAACCCACATAAAGGAAGAGGTCAACAAGATGCTTGATCTCGGGGTAATAGAGCCCTCTACAAGTCCATGGTCTAGTCCAGTTGTACTAGTGCCAAAGGCAGGATTGAAGGAGTTGATATTCTGTGTGGACTATAGAGCTCTAAATTCAGTCACACAGACTGATGCCCGTCCATTACCTAGGACAGATGAGCTAGTGGAAAAACTTGGTTCAGCCAAGTACCTCAGTACATTTGACCTAACGTCAGGCTATTGGCAAATAGCCCTGACAGACCATGCCAAAGAGAAAACTGCATTTTTGACCCCAGCAGGCCTGGGTGGAGCCCTGCTGCAGGTCTGAATCGCCAAGTTCACCTCGACAGAGAAGCCCTTCAAGGAAGACTGCTTCCTTTAAGTTGGTAGGACCAATCAACTCGTAAGCCACCTGGACACCATTCTCGGAGCTGGTTGTATTTTCCTCAGAGTGCTGCAGGACACCGAATAACCAGCGAGCAGGACACCAGCTTGTGTGCTTTAAGAGAACTACCGGAATCAAAGATTTGCCAGTTTGCCAGCTTTGTGACCAGTCCCCGTGCAGTGCAGGAGTCCCCTGACGTCCTCCCTCTTGTCCCCACGACAGAGGCTCAGGAACAGCGAGATCTGCAGGAACTGTCAGGAACAGAATTCTTCAGCTGCATCTTTTTCTTCAATGTAAGGTACTGCGAAAACCCGACCGACTGAGAGAACTTACCTCTCACTGCGAAAGTGCATACAACTTTGGCAACTTGCAGGCCGAGTCAGCTTGTGACCCGACATATGAACCTTTCCTTCCATGAACTGCTTCTGAGAACCGTGGCAAAGAATTTTCCGTTTAAATACAAGAACCATTTTTACCTATACAAGACACAAGCCCATTGACTTTGGCCTACCTAATTCATTGAATTAACTCCTCTGGTGAACTAAACTATTTGCATCGTTTAAGAGTAACTTTGATATTCGTTTTATTAACATATGCCTTTTTGCTCCTACTTCAACTGCCCTGAGTGCCATTTTGCTCATCCTTAAAAGTAGTGTAAATGTTTCAGAACCGGTTAGTGTGAAGTATTGTAGTATATTTTTGTGTGATATTGATTGCCTCCTTTTAGTGAATGTTTTCTAACTGACTGTGTAAATAAATTAAGAAGTGTTTTACCAAGAAACCATGAGTTTAAGTGTCTATCTGAATACGTGTGATTGTAGACCTCTGTGTAACATCCTCACAAGCTCACATTCTCTCTTGAGATAAGCCTGGCTGCTCAGCTCACTACCAAAAACTGTGTGGTACAGACTTATACCAAAGGTTGGTTTTGCTTACACCTGTAGTCCTAGTTGTATGTAGTGGTCCCAAAGGGTACTGCATACAAACTTTGCTTAACAGGGATGGCAGAAGTTGAGAGGGTCCCAGTTCCTATCTCCACCCCCCCTTTTTGTCAGCCTGCTGTTATGCAATATTAATTTGTCTCACACCATAGCTCCTGTAAAAGCATGTCAGACTATTTCTGCTTTTTGAATATTAAACAAAATTGAGATGGGCCACAGCACACAGCACCAAAGGGAAAGAAGTCAGCCAGTGCCCCACAAGGTCTGAAAATTGAAAGCATGAAAGTAGACACCTGGACCTAAAAAAATCAAAGCAACCCTCCAGCAGCCAGCGCTGCCAGGATTTCACTGCTGATGCAGCAGCGAGAGAGAAAACTGGCAGAGCAAAATGTATGCTGCAATGAACAAAGCGGACAGCACTCTCCAGTGCCAGCGGCGATGCACCACCGCCAGCAGTTTACTCACTAGACCACCATGGACTTAACAGTGGGGCAATGGGGGCCAAACAGACTGTACTTACCCAAGAGGATCCCATGAACATGCCCCCTGACACGAATAGCAAAACAAGTGCCTCAAGGTGTTATAATTCTTCTCCGTCAGACCAATAAAAGGGGCTGAGCTTCACCTGCTGCTTCATGGTTCTGCTAATTATGTCACATCCAGGGTGCGAAAGATAGGAATAGATTGGACAGGGAAAGCAAACCAATAGCAGGAGGAGGGGTGGCATAAAAAGAAGAACAGGAAGCAGGAAGTTGTGGCTGGTTCGGGTGAGATCAGACGAGATGAAGGTGGCAGGCCAAAAGACCAGCAGGAAGAAGGAAGGAGCAGTCGAGTGTGGAGCAAATTTCTGGAGAACTTGAGGTATTGGTTAGTGAGTGCAAGCGATACTGCGGAGTGAATGTGTGCGGCAGTGTGGCAAGTGTGATTAGGTGAGATAGTGTAGGGACTGAATGTGAAGTCTATGTGACTAAGAGGGAGGAGTGTGCCTGAGTGAGAGGTGGGAAGAGTTGTATTAGTACTGGGGAGGAGGGAATGATAGTGTGGAGAAGGAAATGGTAGTGTGGGGAGGGAATGTTAGTGTTGAGGAGGGGGTAGTAGAGTGAGTGGAGGAGGGAATAGTAGAATGCAGGAGGGAGTAGTAGAGAGGAGGAGGGAGTAGGTGCTAAAGAGGGAGGAGGAGTGACATCAAAGTGTGGAGGAGAGGCCTAGAAGATATGAGAGACTTCAGAGGGACAGTAGAGAAGAGGGAAGAAAGTAGAGGCGGGTGGAATGGGAGGAGTATAGAGGGAGAGGACTTGAGGGGGAGGAGAACGTGAGCATGACAGAAGAAAGAATGAATAAAGCAGAGTGTTTGCAAGGCACACTTCCAGACCCATTTGAACACTACAACCTTGATATAATAGTGGCAGATGGAAAGCCCATGGGGGAGGTTATTTAGATCAAGTCACATGCCTTTAGGCTGTCTATAGAGCATATTGATCCTGTTATCATACTGAGGGTGAAACAATCGGTATCTACCAACTAGGGATAGGGATGCCTGGCTAGGGACGCCTGGGCTAGGGAGGAGGTGCTTGGAGCGGAGAGAGAGTGAGGTACTGTCATAAACCCCTTGAACCGTTTCTGAGAATTGGGCATTTTGTAGCACTTGTGACAGTGTCCATTTATGTGTCACATGATCCAGTAATGTAGTATGTCATAATCCCAAGCACAAAAAGTCCATGTCCTATGTTATGCTCTCCTCCTGTGGTCTTTTTGATCAACCTTCAATGGATTTACTCTCCATAGTCATGCCACCTTGAACTCATGAATACTATAAAAAATGTGAGATCGTAGACATAAAGAACAGACTCAGATGACGTTAATCATTTTGGGGCTATCTTAACCTCATATTTGCTAATTCCTAATACAACTTGAAAGCATTTTGTTCCACCCAATAAATGTCAGTTAGGCACACACGTTTTATAATTGTTGTTTTATATAAGTCTGATACTCTTTGATGACCAATTATCTTTACTATCCTGTCTAAATGATCTTCTGGTAAGATTAAGGGGCTGATTCATGGAATTATATGTGCCGAAAAATGGGGATTTGTGCGCCATTATGCCCGCAAATCCCCATTTGTTAAACAGGGATTTGCGGGCAGAATGGCACACATCTATTCACTCTTAACGGCAAATAATTGTTTCTCTCGAGGTCTTTCACCTAAATTTTCAATAGAGCAATGTTTCAGGATACTGAAGGGAATGAGGAATAGGGGTTCATCCAGGCAGAAGAGGTAATCACCCACAAATGTATCCAGTTTCTGTTTCTCGGGTGTCTGTAATAAAAGCCCCCTTGGATTTGTATGTACTCTTTTTCCTGCACAGTTGAGAACTATCTTAGTATGACCGTATCCTCTCAAGCTATTTTGTGGCAACATTGCTTGTTGATCAAACTCATCCCAAGTACGTTGTCATGTATCGTGAAGAAATTAACCATTGGGTAAATTTTCTTTGAAAAATCTCGGGTGTAAACTATCAACATCTCAAAGAGCTACGGGCAGTTGGTTTAAAACAGATTTGTCATTCACGATTGCCCAAGATTGCCCAGTATTGTTTCCAGTTCACATCTAGAAGTGGTTTTGTGGGTATCCAAACACCTCAGTGCCCAATCCAAGTCACATCTTGAAGTCAACCTACTAGGAAGAAGCAAGCAGCCTTTTAAGTGCTTACGATCTTACATAGGCTACTGAAAGAAGAACGTCACTTCTCCAGGATAGTTAACTAATTTTTATTGAAAGGTAAGACGTACTCATGAATGAGCCCCACAGCACCAACTACTCATCCTCCTTCCAAATCTCTCACACCAACTGTCTCACTCAAAACCTCCCATTCTACCTTCCATATTCTAACTTTCCACCCATATACATAACTACACAGTACAATACTACATTACTACACACCCCC
This sequence comes from Ambystoma mexicanum, assembly GCF_040938575.1. NCBI lineage: Eukaryota > Metazoa > Chordata > Amphibia > Caudata > Ambystomatidae > Ambystoma > Ambystoma mexicanum. The sequence goes on from NC_090921.1 coordinate 353,699,640, forward strand.
CTCCCACAAACAAAATTAACCCCTGCTTTTTCCGAATGGAGGTCACACCTTGAACCCCGTTCAGAAACATTATGGATATTGATAAATAACTTTAATATATAAACAAGAAATACTTCCTCTTGGCTCTGGAAATGGAAATAAAAAGAAACTCAACAATTGAACCATAAACACCTGACCATCGAGTTCATGATATACAAAACATGACAATGGTAGAATGGCAGTCGGGGGGAATTGTGCATTCATTGTGGGTTCATATTGGCAAGAGCGAGGCATCACAGTCACGCTAACAAACTGGGACGTTATTGGTGGTTAAGACACAGAGTTTAATTCAGGGGTCCCTTAAGTGTGTCTGAAGACCATAGATTAAGCGCATTAATGGTACATTTGGTTTTGAAACTGTCCCCAAATTTCGTAAAACCGAGAAATCAAAAACATTCCTGACCAATCTATACCATCAAATGTTAAAGTAGAAGCAAGTCCTCATTGTCAAATAAGGTTGCAAGAACCCATTGCCCCTGACCACGCAGAACACCAGCTACATTGTAACTATATTCCGAATGGTTTTATGCATATTGGGGGCCAACCATTCTTTGCGTGTGTTCCCTATGAATAAGTAAAAAAACAAAGAAAGGTTTACATCATCATAGGCCCTTAAAGATGCCTCTTTTGAGGAATTCTTATTACCTCAAGACCATACGGTGATAAGAGGCTGTCTTGGTAATATCAATGTTTAACTGGATGCTATTTGTAAAACTGGCAATGGCTACAGTAAAGACTGCAGGGGAACCTATTCAATCAGCCTGATTGGGAATGCCCCCACAGTGTTAAGGAAGTTGGGCAACTAGGCTCTACTTTATAAAACCGAATCCCAAAAACTCGAATTACAAAATTACAAACCCCACTTGTTTGCATCTTGTAATTCGATTTTTGGGGATTTTGTTTTTTCCTACCGCTGGTCATGTAATGTATGTGGGGGACACTCCCAGATGCCTTGTAGCTCATAACGCCGAACTAGGGTAGGAGGGGACACCCCTGCAACCCCCGCTCCCTTTAATAGGTTTTATGGACTTCAATTTTTTATACCAGGTTGAATTCAGAGTAAACTTGCATTCAACCTTTTTTTCCAATGTTTTGGGGCGACTACACTATTTTATGTTGTTTCTGTCCACATTAAATTATTACAAGGATACCCAAGGTTCATCGACAGACCAGGACGATAACGTGGCCTTTCTTTGCTATTCAATATTAGACTTGAGAATGAATGAAGGATCTTAGACAAGGGCCTCATTACGACCCTGGCGTTAAGGGTTTAACGGCGCCGTAAAAGGTGTCGGCGCCGTTAAACCCTTAACGCCTGATTAAGAGTTCCCTTTGCGGGAGCCGACCTTAACGCCTGCTTTTAGCAGGCGTTAAAGTAGGGTGCCGCAAAGGGACCTTGGTGCTAAGTACGGTGCCGCAACTTGCGGCACCTTACTTAGCGCCTTCCCCATTCCCATTGAGCCCTATGTGGCAAAAATGGGAATGGGGAAGGACCCATGGTGAATGGGGAATTACCGCCCCGCCAACCTTGGAATGGGGTGGTAATTCCGCCATTCACCATGGCGGACCCCGGCATGGACCATGGTGCTAATAGCACCATGGTTTAGCGCCGGGGTCGTAATGAGGCCCTTTGAGTACAGATGGGCTCAAGGCATTCAAAGTCTACAGCCACAATGAATATTAGGTACAGTCTTATTTGTTCTTCACATGGCAACGTGACCTGACTGGCAGTGCTTTCGAATGGCGTTAGAGGATGACGTTCCTTCACTAGAATAATTAGTTTGTGCTCTGAAACGTTTCACGCTATAGGGAAAAATGTCTGTAAAAAGAATATTGCGTTGTAAAATCCTAAAAAACTCTGCCAATGTTTACCATTGTTCCATAATCAGAGCCTGTATATTGGGTTGCAAGGTTTGTTCTTTGTATTAAGTCAGCAGCACATGGATTGCAACACACATTTACAGATACAGAATTTTTTATACGCCACCATCAACCTTCTAAACTATATAGCAGTACCGGATGATGGAGGAAATGACTGAGGGCTCATGATCAAAAGAATGTGGAAATACGACATTCTACCCTCCAGTTTCCACCACCATTCTGAAGTGGGTGGACGTATTGTAAGGGAGATGTGCTTTCCAGCAGCAAAAGCTGCTAACATCTCCCGTTTTGGGTGAAATATGTGCTCCAGTGACATTGTGAGCATTCCTTAAAAGACTGCCACTTTTCTAATTTCAGAACATTTCTTAAACTTTCATTAAACTAGAAAGGTGGTGCTGCAGTCTAAGAAATGCTATATTTATAAAGGGAAAAGGTGTGCAGTAGAGTTTAACGGCACCTCAGAGGTGTCGTATTTTAACTCCTTTTTAGACGTGCTAAACCAGTGCTGCTGGGAGGAGTATCCCCTCCATGTGGCTGGCCTGCATTTCTGATGGTTGCTAGGGCTGTTGTCAAGCCATAAATCAGGCACATACAAAAGACGAGGCTTTCATGTCCCTGCACCACATTCTTTCTTTATCAGTATATGGTTTTTCTAAGTAAAGTGTTCCTCCTTCATGGAAGAACACTTTCTTATGTTTGTACGCACCTCAGAATCGGCCCCGTAGAGCCCGATTCTGAGCGCTTGTGCTAAATGCCACATAGTAATACGACATTCCCTCCTCCAAATCCTCCCGCCTGCATTCTGAGGGTGATGGGAAGAGTAGAGGAGCGATGTCATGCAGCAGGCAAGACAAAACATGTAAAATCTGTGCAGATGAAGCACTGCAGGGTTACCGTGGCAGAGCACCTTCATTACAGAAAGTGTTGGTGAGCTTGAAGAATCTCGGCAGCACTTTTTGTAAAGTAGACAGTTTGTAAAGAAAACATATTTCAGAAAGTCCTATAATTTAGACTGTCTGCTTACTACGTGCATAGTCTGCCATCTTTTGGTCTTTTAGTGTAATATCTTTTTAACATAGTCTGCATGCAAACTGATTTTATTACATCAAAGCTAAAGCTTTGTAAGGAATGCTGCTTCTTTTCATCAGTAACAATACCTCTTGGGTACCGTTAATTAAAGCCTCTGTAGGCTGGCGCAGAAAGGGTGCTCTAAGCATCTGAATACAGTCCTTGTCATCCCCTTACACGTGACGCGGTTGGCAAGGCTGTAGCTGTGTCGTAATTCACAGCTTTGCAGGAGTGGTGGCCATTCTCTGATTACATCATAATCCATTTCTGTCTTTTAAATGAGACACAGCGCTTTTCCATTTTAACATGCACGTCTGAATCATGCCCTGAGTGTAAGCCAAGCACCATTTGATTACTTGGAACCCTCTTATGACACATAGAACGACATGTTATTCCCTTCTTTCCACTTCCTCTTCCCCTTTACTCTCTTTCCTGTTCAGTCCTCTCAATTCGTTTTCGGTTCAACCTTAGTTTTGCCATAACAATTAAATGACATTAATCATGTTCACACCTTCCCTCACTCTATACACTCATTCTCTATGTTCTATTCCCTCCTTTAATCTTCTGCCCTCTTTTCCTTCTTCTGGTCTCCCTCTCCCCTTTCTGGCAGCCTCATTGTGGCATATTATTATACAAGTAAGACGGTTGCAGTAGGTTGTGAGCACGCGAACAGAGCTCAGATCACTACGTGACTGATCAGAGGGCGTTTAACATTGCATTATTTGAGCAGTTTAGCAGCATTACTTTTCAGAATTACTGGGCAGTCACTCTTGCAAAGCAAATGAGCAGTGGTGTACAGAGACAACATGCTTGCAGCCCCCAGTAAGGATCGAAGGACCTGTCTGCTGCTGGAAGGATGCATTCAGTTAGGACTGCCTTTCACTTTGGAATAATTCGTTTTTGAGAGCTGTTTTTTTAAAAGCATGAGTGGAGAGCATTCCTCAAGATGTTTAGAATGCTCCAGAGTCTTAAAGCAAGTGTAAAGATTGCCATAAGCCTTGTATGCCTTAATTTCACACACATTGTACAGCCCTGCGTCCTTTAAAATGTTCCCTAGTAGGTAAAACCATCTCATTCTATAAACGGGACGTCATTTCACCAAAATGCCAGGGGTAGCGGAAGTGACATCACACGACCCTTGACCCCCTGATGACATCACAGGAGGTGATGTCATTTGACCCCGCCCCGAAGTGATATCGCGGGGAGCGATGGAACACAACCTTTCACCTGTTGACAAAACAGGAAGTGACATCACATAGCATTGTACACTATGAAAAATATGGTTACGATATCACTATAATATGATGTACATTTCATACAAGAATGGATGGCCAGATGTATTGTTAAGATCAGTGTGTATAGCCCATATTACTAAATTACTGTGAATGCAAGCAGACGTCCATGACCAAATGATAATGATGTGTTATTATATAGCACTTACGCTTAAGCGCTTTATATAGAAAAAACGTACACCCAATATCACCCAACCTGTGTTGGTACTCATTTATCGACCTCAGAAGGATGAAAGACTGAGTTGAGGCATTTAAGAACAGACTAAATCAATGACTCGCCCCCCGAAGTGTGCCTGAAATAAACCTTTGATGAGTCTAGCAATTATTGTAGAGAATTCCAGAAAGACACATTATTTGGTATTCCTCTTCTTTCTTATTTAGGTTCAGTGCTGAAATTGTTAGACTTGTGGCACTCCTGTTCTTATTTTTCTTTTTTTTTTAAAAAAGGGGCCGGAACAAGAAAGCCATCCACTCGAGAAGTAAAGAGCCACATGGTGCTGGCCACAGCCCAAGAGCTTGCATTACAAAAAAAAAAAAGTTTTTTTTAAATTTATTTTTTTAAGACAGAGGTCGCAAGGGAGACTCCAGAGGTCACAAGGGAGACCCCAGAGGTCGCAGTTGCGACCTCTGGCGACCCCTAAATGACGTCCCTGTCTATAAATACATCACGTATGACTTGCTGCTTTGCATAAAATCAAAAAAAGAAATTTGGGAACATGTTTGACAAATGTGTCTGTGATAGTAATTTAAGTTGTAATCTTTGCGAGCACGTGATGTACACTGGGTTTGGTGCACGGTTCATTTTTCACAACGCTTGGGGCAAACATACTCTTTTGGACAGGCTTTGCTCTTGGTCATGTGGTGTCCTGCTTAAACTGCAGATGTTCCTGGATGCAGTCCCGCACACATTACCAGGGGACAGAGTGGGGTGGAATATTTGGGGTTGGACCAAAGGTAATGTTTCATAGTTTGAGGGGGTCAGGACACCCTTAAACTCCTTGGTAGTTGCGCCCATGTAATAAAAATACTATTTATTAATTCAAAAATAGATTTATGCAAAGCCTAGCAAAATCAATCTAGTGCTGGGATGATTTCCCACAAAATCGTATTTTCATTGGAACCCCAACTGTACTGGTACACTTTAACATCTACTTTAAGTAGTATTTGGGAAAGACAGTGAATACATGTTATTTTCATAAGCAATGATTATTGCAAGGTCCTTGGACGATTATCAGCTACTTATCAAATATCCACAATGTGTAGCCTCTACTGTAGCAATGTCAAGAAATCAGAATTGTAATACACAATACAACCGTTTTTTATTCTCTAACTAAAGGGTCCAGTGCACAATGGGGTCGGCTTTGCACTGAAGGCATCTTGGGAGGATAGCCCAGGGGGCAACGTGCTCGTCTTGGAAGCAAGACAACACCGAGCACCACAAGTTTCGATCCCTGGGTCCGCGCTTTGAAACCTCTGGGTATTAAGCGCGTTATAAATAACCCATCATATCATATCTAGATTTGATTTATGAGATAAAAGTCAGCATAGCATAATTACATCAGCAACCAATGGTACAAACGTCTTTCATGAGATATTAACAACACAGTTGTATTGCAAGTATTTGACATTGGTGGTGTTATTAGCCTAGCAGGGCATACACTTGTTTATAACCCTCTAGCTCACATGTTGCATTCTCTCCACTATGCAAGATGGCCCCCTACGATAGCTGCGGATCTGCTGAGTGAAATCTCAAGGTAGCCAACTTGGACAGGGTACTAATTGTCACACATTCAAAATATTCTCATAGTGTTATTAGATTTGTAGGCATTGGGCCTTGTAATGTCTTCTCCTCCCTTAACATTGTTATTTATTTTGCAGGCCAGCAATTGCAGATGACTTCTATGCCATTTCATACCTTCACTATGCAGCCTTTGGAACGCTAATCACTGTCATAGTGGGGATAGCGGTCAGCTATCTAACAGGTACAACCAAGACAAAGAGCTTTTCACAATTGGATAACAATGCATTCTGGATATTGTTTTGTATTGGTTAGGTATATAGCGCTCTATCCCCATTTGTGTGGCCTCAATGCGCTTTGTGTTTGTAAAGCTCTCGGTGACCACAGTCAATGTGTAGGAGGTTCTGCTTGTGTGCATTTTCACCGGTTTAGGACTTATATCTCTTTCACATTTGCTCATGATTAAACTGATAGGAAGTCATGTAAATTGGCATAAGAAATCTCAAATGTTGACAGTCTTCAAACACATCCAATTACAAAGTTAGATAAGAAATCAAAAACAAGCATTGGCAAAGCCAATAGTTTCAGTGTTTACTGCTGTCCTTTGCATTTTGCATTTATATACACCAGTGTGCAAGGAAGATCGTGCATAGTTTCATAGGAGGTTGCAAGAAGGGATGCCGGTGTGGTAGAGATTGAGTAGGGAAAGGGAAAAAGCCAATGATAGAAGTGAAGGAGTTGGAAGAAGGATGAGAGGAAAAGTAAGGGCTGCAAGCAAAGGCGAGAGCTGGAATTAGGGGATATCTTCAAGGATGCCAGGGTGAGAAGGACAGTCAGGGTGCCAATAGAGGGAGAGTGACAGCACATGGAGAGGAGGAGAGAGAGAGTGGCAGCACCTAGAGAAAGAGAAACACTAGATGAGAGAGAGGAAGAGAGAGGGAGAGAGAAAGAGAGAGAGAGAGAGAAAAAGAGAGAGAGAGAGAGAGAGAGAGAGAGAGAGGGGCATCGAATGGAGAACGAGAGAGCGTTCTGCCGCAGCCCCCACTACAATGATAATGATGTGTCATTTATATAGCGCATTAACCAAATCGCTGTACAGAGAACATATTTACATACAATTACCTCCCAACCGAAGTTGATACTCATTTATCAACCCCAGAAAGATAAAAGGCTGAGGAGGCTTTGCCAGTAGTCAAGCCTGCGACCTACAGAGCACTCTCAGAACGTAGAAGCAAGCACTCAACCCACTGAGCTATTTTACCAGCTATTAATGAATCTGTGGTGCACTGAATAGCTGGTGAGACTATATATCTTGTTACTAGACAAGAGGCCAAATTCTAAAGGGTTAACAGGGTATTGCCCTTAGTAGGTTACGTTCACACAATAAGTAGGCAACACACATCTGTGTTATAAGCTATTAGCAGTCAAATGAGACCCAGGAGAGGTCCAGTTGGCAAAGCCAAAACCTGTGGTAGGGACAACAGTTTAAGCTAATATCTAGCTAAAATAGAAACAAGGCTGTGGCAGAAGACAGAAGGATAGAACAAAGAAGACTCTATCCCTGCCTAATGTGCACTCTCAACTAGGTTGCGGTGTTATAACGCCTGTCTAATAGTGACAGAATAAGAGTCAAATTACCAACTTCTATAGTATGTAAAATATTCAGCCTTGTAAGTCCTATACCACACTCTTCCAGATATATTTAAATTGGAAGAGACTGCACGTAAAAGAAAAAGCGCACCAGGGAAGGTAAAGAGGATATGTATTCCTTTTTAAACACTTGTGTGGCATCTAATGGGGTAAACAATCCTTTAATAACCCATAGATTGTCACACTGACCCTGGATTGCTAGGGTTAAAATGACACAAATAAATTACATCAATACGTGTCATTCATCTATGCAATCAGAGACTGTTAGAACACCCCTTCATCTTTCAATCATAGTGTGTAACTCTCAATCTCCTCGATATGTAACATTCATGGCATCTGTACCCAGAATATAGGATAGAGCATTCTACATGCTAGGTATTAATTCAAATGGTCTTTGGTAAATGGAGATAATTCATTTACAAGTATCAAAAATGCACTCACCCTGTATTTGCTTCCCTTTAGAGTCGAAAAAAGGATATGCCTAAAATGGGGGCACAACTTGACTGACCAGTCCCCATGCTGTTGATCTGTGGGTGAATGCTGAATTATAAGAATGTTTAGGGCACTAGATTGCAATTGTGCCGCTGTCCACCACAAAACTGATCTTAGTACCAATGGTGAGTTGGTACTTCTAATGGATTTTGGCAGGTATGGAAGAAAACAACAAGAAGCAAAAGGTGGCTTACTCCTGAAAGGGGCGAGTTCTCTATATTCAATTGGACGCCTTCACGTTAAAGCAGGTGAAAACATTGTTGTTATTCCAATCCCAATAAGTCCCCAAAAAACTTACTAGCATGCACCTTCCTAGGTGTGTAGTATATTCCAGCTAATGCGCCCAATGTGAGCGCGACCACAGCCGCGTTGCGCTCGCTGGTTTTTAAAAAAGAAAGGCGAGGTTTCATTTCCGTAACATGTGACATGACATGCTCGAGCATGTCACGTGGGCGCTTCTCGTTGTACGCACGATCGGCCTGGGAGTCAGGCAGACTACACGGGACCAGGTCAGGCTAGGGAGGTTCATTCCCCTGTCACGTGACATGCCGTGGCATGCCACGTGTACACATCTGTGTGTACAGACCGTCGGCCCGAAAGTCAGGCAGAACTGCTGGGACTCAGTCAGGCACAGCACACTTTGACACACCGGCAGTAATGTCAACAGGGCACACTCGAATTCGAGGTGCCAATCTTAGGTGAAAAATCAACAATAGGCAACCAGTGTATGTTACTGTCTGTTGGATAGCTATATTAATTTTATCACATAACAGCTCGAAAACAGGGACGGCTCATTACGACCTAATCAGAAATGAAAATATAATCATGTATGATGTGTCTCTTAATGGCCCACTATTTACAAGTAAAAGAAGAGAGGATGGTTTGGATCACTGGTAGTGCTTATCTGTCTATATCATGTGAATTATGTAGCATTCATATAGGATCAGAAGGTACCTTTAACCATTACTCAATCAAACACAAATAGCCCCTGGAGATGCTTGATTTATAGGGCCAGGGGATGGCTTAGGTGGTCATGGCCAAGGAATGCCAGGATATACTTTCATTCAAACTAACCTTGTCAGTGTTCAAGCGGAACACCCATTTTTGTTCACGTTTCAAGAGGAGGTGGCTCATGTCCCCTCCTCCTCTTGGGCATTTGACTTTTTCTTTGATTGTCCACTCGATTTCAGTGGCCTGGTGGTTCAGCCTGGTAAAGTGATCAACCATTGGTGCATTTTCCCAGTGAGTCCTAATGCATAATAAGTGCTCTTGAATACGTTTCTTAATTGGCCTTGTAGCCATGCCAATATATCTTTTATCACAGGGGCACTTTATCATATAAATTAAATTGGATGTGTTACAGTTAGTCAAAGCAATTTGTTTCCACGGTGTATTAAGGCCTAGGTCTAACGTTTTGGTGCGTTTGGTAAGTGTGCACACATTACACTGACCACATGGTGTATGTCCCTGTGGAGCTGTATTATTCCACAAGGTTGTCTGCCCGGTGGCCTCCAATGCTGGTGTATACGAATGTATCAGAGTGTCCCTCAAAATGTTTATTTTTTTCATGGCGAACCGTGGTAGTGGCAAAGTAACTGGCCCTACATTAAGTATTGGCCACAATTTGATGATTTCCCTTTTGATAAGGTTAATTTTGTTTGAATAACTAAAGACTGCTGTAATGTTTTTTTCTCCAACTGGTCGTATTTTTTGTTGCAAGGTTATATCCCGGGGGATATTTCTTGCTCGTTTCCTTGTTTCCAGTTTTCTTGGGATATCCACGTTCTAATAGGCAGTCTGTGAGTCCATGTGCCTGTGAATCGTACTCCTGTGTGGTTGAACAATTACACCTATATCGTAAAAACTGGCCAAAAGGTACATTTTCGCGAAGACTCCTCGGATGGAAGCTGGTGTAGTCTAATAGGGAGTCCCGATCAGTAGGTTTTTGAAAGACAGTGGTGACCAGATAGCCAGATTTCGGTGTAATTTCTACATCAAGAAAATTAATGATTTCTTTTGAAATGCAATGTGTGAATTTGAGATATCTATCTCTTGAGTTGAGCCACGTCAGGAATTCTTTGAATCTTAGTTCTGTTCCTGTAAAGATGGTCAGAACATCGTCGATATACCGCGTCCATAAGGTGACCTGTGTCCTGAAAGGATTGGATGGCTGGTATATATAAGTCTCCTCGAATTCAGCAACATATAGATTTGCCAGATACGGGGCAAAAGTAGCACCCATAGCGGTGCCTGAGCATTGTTCATTGAAAGACTCTTTATAGAGAAAGAAATTCTTAGTAAGTGCAAGCTCCGCTAGTTGTACTATGAGCCCAATAGGAACCTCTGGGGGAGTCACTAGGTCTCTAAGAACCTTTTCCACTAACTCAAGAGTTGCTGCCTGAGGGATGTTGGTATAAAGAGCTTCTATGTTCAACGTTACCAAGAATTGAGTGGTTGGATCAAATGTCACACCCTGGAGCGTATCCAGAATACTCATGGTATCCTTGGTGTATGATCGCATTTTAGGAATTAGTGGCCTTAAGAAGAAGTCTACAAATTGGGAGAGTGGTTCCAAGATGGAATCGATCCCCTTGTGTATCTTAGGTAGTGCGTAAAACACTGGAATTTTTGGAAATTTAGGAGTAAGGAAGGACGCTTCTTTGGTGCTAATATGGCCTTCGCATGCTGCTTCTTCCACAATGTTCGTGATGGTTACTCGGAGACTCTCTGTAGGGTCCCCTGTTAGAATTTTGTAATGCTCACCATTTCCCAAAAGTGATGTAACCATGAGATCGTAATCCACCAAGTTCATTACAACCGTTGCAACGTCCTTGTCTGCCTGTTTAATTATAATGGCCTTGTTGTTGCTTAACTCGCGCAAGGCATTGTGTTCTCGCATGGTGATATTGTGGAAGGTACTTTTTTCTTGATTTTCAATCTCTTCCATTTTTTTCTCTATGGCCTTCTCATGGGATTCCGCTGAGGCATTCGGTGGCTAGAAGGTCGATCTAGGGTGTAATCCCGTAACATCTGTCTCTCTGTCATCAGTGGGTGCCGAGTCTAACATGCCAAAGTGTTGTCTGAGTCTAATATTTCGCATTAGCCTAGCAAATTCAATACGTGTTTGGAAATCATCATGTACTGCAGTGGGGACGAAACTCAGTCCTTTTTGTAAGACTTGTTATTCCACACTTGTCAAGACGTGTGCCGAGAGGTTGATTACTAGTAGTTCTCGGGCTGTTGGAGTCCCCTCCCTCTGCTCCTCATCACTATGGGGGAGCCAAGGTCTTGTCCTCTCCCTCTGCCTCCTCTTTGGCCTGGGTATAAAAAAGCCTTTCTATTTGCATTCTGGCCTCTTTGATTTTGGTTGCCCTGAAACTGGACCCTCCTATCGCTTGATTGATCGCAATTGTGTGAAGAGCTTCGCTTATGAGTACCAACTCCAGAGGTGCCAGGTCTGCTCTCTTCATCTGAGCTACCACTGGAGAAGGTCCATTGTGCTGGTGTATTCCACTTTTTGTTCTTATTGTTGTTTTGTCTAGGATGTCTTTTTTTAATTTCAGATTTCTTTTGTTTAAATTGAATTCTTTTAAATCTTTAATCAAAATGTCAAGGTCTTCTAATTTTTTCTTAAAGTTCTCAAGGACTTCTGATGATGCAAGTAAGTCGATTTTAGATTCGATTTCTGTCATCAGTTTGATTGAGACCGTTTTGGCTGTATTAATTATTAGAATTAGCCAGTCTCTTGTACATTTGTTGGCTATGAAACTCCAATCCCTACGGAATTGGATCTGGTCTAAGAAGATTCTCGGTTCAATTCGGATGATAAGACCATCTGGTGTTTGTGCACGCAGATATTCGGTCATAATAAGACCATGAAGCTCTGTTCTAATCAGCTTCTTTTTAAGGCCTTTGAGTTCATTCCAGGAGACGTTATTAACCGTTAATTTGAGTACCGAAGCCTCCCCTATCAAGGAGTGGGCTGCTAGAATGGATTCCACTAGATCTTCTGCAAATGCGAGGAAATTTGACTCCGTCATCATGTTAATACTGACATCCGCCATTTGGATGTATCAAACGGGGACTCGTCAGTTCTATTGGAGCTTGGTGTTGTGCTCAAAAGTGTAGTAGAGGGCAATGCTTTAAGGGAAGAGAGAGGATAGAAGAAGAGAGGTGTAAGTTACAAGTCAATATTGTATTGAAAATGTGTTATGATTACACAGAACAAGAGTCAAACTCAAATCAACATACCCAATGTATTTAAGGGCAGGAGAAGCCCACGGCTGTCGCCGTTAGAAAGGTTGTTACTGGAGAAGAGGGCACATTCTACAAGGTTAACAAGGTTAACAGGGTATTGCACTTAGTAGATTACGTTCACACATCTGTGTTATAAGCTATTAGCAGCCAAATGAGACCCAGGAAAGGTCCAGTTGGCAAAGCCAAAACCTGTGGTAGGGACAACAGTTTAAGCTAATATCTAGCTAAAATAGAAACAAGGCTGTGGCAGAAGACAGAAGAATAGAACAAAGAAGACACTATCCCTGCCTAATGTGCACTCTCAACTAGGTTGCGGTGTTACAACGCCTGTCTAATAGTGACAGAATAAGAGTCAAATTACCAACTTCTATAGAATGTAAAACAGTCAGCCTTGTAAGTCCTATACCACTCTCTTCCAGATATATTTAAATTGGAAGAGAATGAAAGTAAAAGAAAAAGGGCACCAGGGAAGGTAAAGAGGATATATATTCCTATTTAAACACTCGTGTGGCATCTAATGGGGTAAACAATCCTTTAATAACCCATATATTGTCACGCTGACCCTGGATTGCTAGGGTTAAAATGACACAAATACAAGGGAAAAGGATAGGTTCCTTTCCCTAAAACACAAAGACAAAACAGTCACCACTTCCCATCCAGAACTCATTTTTACTAAGGGGGAGTAGGACAATGTAAAAAGGTTTGCTCAAGCTATCAAAAATAGGCTAATTGGCGCCTTTTTAGATGTAGCAAACACCGCCGACCGGTTTCAGTGGCATAACTTTGATAAAGCCACATTCATCAGGACAGTCTAAGCTTCCTCAAAGCTGGTATATTTCGTAATTTCGGAAACCAGTTTATGAGAAACAAAAATACGGTAGATGGAGTTGTACTTTACCACCTTGCGGTAAGTGTCATAGGACTGTAACAGTCTGGGAGGGAGCCTGTGGGATCAAAACAAAGTAAACCACAGTCACTAAACGGCTGCTAAGTTCCATGCATTAGATTATGAATCGACACATCAATATGTGTCATTCATCTATGCAATCAGAGACTGTTAGAACACCCCTTCATCTTTCAATGATAGGGCCTCATCACGACTTGGCCGGTAACGGTAACGCTATTAGCGCGGGCGGTATTAGCCCTACCGCTGAACTCCCCGGCGCTAATAGCGCCGGATCACGAGTTTGGCGGTAATGTAAATCCCCATTCCCCACTGAGCCCATTCGGGAATGCCCCATTCCCCATTGGGCTCAATGGGGAATCTTCGCGCTAATACCGCGGGCGGATTTCCCGCCGGCGGTAATAGTACGAATTTTCGGCGGATTTCCCCCCAGCTCAGAGCTGGGGTGAAATCCGCCAAAGCCCTTATTCGGCAGACCCTTAAATCCGGCAATAGCGCTACCGCCGGATTTAAGGGTTACCGCCGAAGTCGTGATGAGGCCCATAGTGTGTAACTCTCAATCTCCTCGATATGTAACATTCATGGCATCTGTACCCAGAATATAGGATACAGCATTCTACATGCTAGGTATTAATTCAAATGGTCTTTGGTAAATGGAGATAATTCATTTACAAGTATCAAAAATGCACTCACCCTGTATTTGCTTCCCTTTAGAGTCGAAAAAAGGATATGCCTCAGACTATATATCTGCCTGTCAAATTCAGTGATATGGGATTGAGGGAGGGCCAATGCAACAATCATGCAATTCTATGTGGCAGCGTTAGGAGCAGCAGCGGGTGCCATTTGGTCCCTAAAGTCATTAAATCTGCCCCATTGTTAGGGCGCCTTTTTTATATAGTGTGAATGTGATCACTTATAAGGACACTAATGTGTACAGTTAAGTCAGAGTGAGATTATATTTTAGCCAGGACTACACTCTTTGGATAAACAGTTAAGTCTAGTTCAGATGCTAGTCATTGATGAGAGAGGAAAGGTAGTCCCAGCTGAATATATTTTTTTCATTTTATTGTTAATTTATAATGCCCTTAATACCGGCGATTGGTTTTTAGGCGCGGGATCGGGATTCGAACCTTGTGTTGCCCGTTAGCTTTCCTTCCACCCCCATTCATTTTGATGGCCCAATTGAGAAACTGTAGCACCCTTTATGTGTAACATATGATGAAACATCCTATATGCTGATATAAAAGTAAAGGATTTTGGTAAGAAAAAGAAAAAACAGAATGGCTGTGTAAATAGGGTACCATTAGAATGTGTTAGGGCCTGAACTACAAAGTGGTTTGAAGCTCCACTTTCCCATTTAAAAACGCTTTTGTTAATCAGGCCCTACGTTGCAGCTATGCTAAAGTCATACAGTATTAACAGCTAAAATCACAGTGGATAAAAACTGCCAGAACTCGTTTAGTATAGAGGCCTTTAATGCACACGTCAAAAGACAAAAAGGACCCAGTTAATATAGACTGAGAAATAAATGTGAGCGACACTAGTTATAGCCTGTGAGTTTTGTGTAAACCATGACCTCATAAGGGATTATTTCCCAGGCACAGCGCAGGGACTAACTAAAACCCTATATGATATACCCCTAGTGGTCTAGTGATCCATGGAGAGTCTGCACTGAGATAACAGTTTATCATTCAAAACTCTGTTCTATCTAGAAGAC
The DNA here is from genome assembly GCF_040938575.1 of Ambystoma mexicanum. Lineage (NCBI taxonomy): Eukaryota > Metazoa > Chordata > Amphibia > Caudata > Ambystomatidae > Ambystoma > Ambystoma mexicanum. Next base: position 353,714,678 of record NC_090921.1, read on the forward strand.
CTTAAAAAATATCCTGTTTCAAATGTATGGCCCAATACATCTGTACAGAATCCCCCACTCAGATGAGCCCTACTAACAGCAGCTTTTCCAGGCATCACAGATAGAAACTGAATGGTTGAAATGACCTGGTATTGTGGGTCGAAACGAAAGTAAGAAACCCATCATGAAACGAAGCTTGGAAATTGAGGGGAACTAGTAGAGAAATAATATTATAGATTCTGGTAATTTCCAATGTAAATACAAATTGTGGCAGTAAAGAAAACCACAACAATGGCCATTTACACCAAGCAGATCCAAATGAACGATCTAATGGATAAGACTAACTAAAAGGTAGTCACTGTGTGACCACAGTGAGTAAGACACCATTGTGATCACCTGCCCAACTAGGCAGAATATGATGAGCAGATTTTTTAAAAGGAAAATCCTGGACTGGCAACCAACATATAAGTGGCACTGGAATCGGCAGTGGCTATCGTGATTACACTTAAGTGGAAGGGGGGTGAAAGTGGAGTCTCATTCCCTGAGATTTGGTTATGACTGTATGTTCAAAGCAGAGGCACTTTTCCTGAATTGCTGATTCAGGCCTTTTCATGAAAACATTTTCAACCCGGTCACTGTGGCTTAATTGGGTATTGCAAGCTGCTATTAACTACAATGGTGAGGGTTCGAACCTACCATCCTGGCAGAGAGGTTGCGTAAATATTAATAAACATTTGCCACCGTATAAAATTTATAATGAATTGGTAAGGGAGCATTGTGTTTGAAGATTTATAGAATCTCATTCACAGCTGGGATTCTGCCAGTCATCACCCTACCTCTCCTCTAAACTGAGCCTCAGAAGCGATTAGCAGAGTGTGGCTCTGTGTGTGCAATGAAGTGAATCAGTTGAAAGGAGTGTTGTGTTCATACTCCCTACACTTGACATTTAAAAACATAATTGGATAGTTAATTTCAACATTCATTCTAAAGGCCCACAAGTCCCTGCTGCCGACATGTTATGTATTCTTGCTTTTCATGACCATACCATACTATACCCCACTAGGGCCGGTGGAAAAGTAGCAGAAAGGGGGCTTTGAGCTGCAGATGGGACTGTCCCCTTCTTTGCTAATTAGCACCCGTTGTTCTCTTCATTGGGGTTTCACCCTCAGCCAACTCCATGTGAGCCCAGAGGCTACAAAGCAGCGTACCTTCCACTCCTCTTCTGCACCTTCACAGTACATGTTCACCCACACCCAGCACCCATAACCTGTTTCTTTGTTTTTTCAACTAAGGGAGTGAGAACGTAAACCATGCCACCTCTTTGAACTGCACTTAAGGCACACCTTCTCCAACACTGCATACCCACCCCAGGCTCAGCTCTCTTCGGGAACCTGGACACAACCTCACTATGAACTTACAATACCAAGAGCCTGCTTCCTCCATGCATTGGGGAGAACACAGCACTGAAAATGACCCTGGAAATGTAGCCACCCTGGACACTCTGAAAGGAGCCACATCACTGACATTACATTTGTTCAATCAGGTACTACTTACTTCAGAAAATACGAGAGACAAAACACCCACAAGAAAGTACATGGACATTTTCAGAGACTTATTGGAACAAAACATATCTATAACAGTAAGCAGTTTATTTTTTAATACACTTTGAATACAAATCTGTCACATAACTTAAAAGCACTAGTATACATTGTTTTAATTCCAAAAACAATTTCAATAACCTTTTAGAAACAATAACATGTAGTGACCGCCATTTTGGAAGTAAAAATGGCAGCCAAATTCAGCACTCAATACAAATGCAGGGAAAGAGTGTAAAAGCGGTGTGGTTTTGGTGGAGATGGGTGGGAATGGGTGGAAAATCATATAGATTTGACTTAGAAATGTCTGCTAAATCGGTGGATACATAACTAAACACAAAAAGCCTATGTATCCATCCTCTTATGTCATCTTCATTGAAAAGCATTACAGACCCCCATTCAGAGCTCCTCTTTGAAGCTCTTCCATTAAAGCTCTTATTTTAATGATAATAGTTTTGGCTTGAAGGTAGTGCTTTCTGTGCCACTAATGACTCACAGACTGCAGACACATGTACAAAAAAGTAGGAGTTTGGGATTGAGGAATAATGGGCAGCAGAGACCAACTATCTCTAGGCCTCTCAAACAACATTCCCAGACAATTATCCATCACAATACTAACTCCAGATGAAGTTAAATGAACATGATTTCAAAATAACAAGATGCCTCAGGAAACACCCTCTTTAACTGAGTGCCAAGCTTTCCCCCACTAACTCCTGCCTATTGCTGAATCCTGTAAGATAACTCATTGAATAAATATCAAGCTGCATAGATCCCCACGCATCATGTCATGTGCTCTGCGAGTCCCATGTTTGGTTCCCATGCCAACTAAGCTTATAATTTTTTCACAATCAAAGTGAGTGTCATTGAGTTGGAATGTAATCACAAATAGCCCCTCAAAAAGAGAATGATGGTTACGATGAAAGCCCACTGCTAAAGTGTGAGATCTAGGTCTATACCAAGAGCAGCACCCCATATTAATGTAGCCATATAAACCGAGGGAGCAGTCATTAGTGCAGTTTAATGACCCCTATCTTGGGCCATAAATTTGGGAGGGGTATTAATCCCAGTTGCTAACGACTACTCCTGAGGTCCATAAGGCTAATAATATGCAGTGGTAATTACAATATAGGTTTTTAAGTTGTTGTGGTGAAGTAACACGTGTTAGGTTAATAGTGAGTAAAATAAATACACAAAACATGTTATTAAATTAAATATGGTTTTACTTTGTAATAATTAAATAAAAAGGTTGTCTTCATGAGGTAAGGATTGTAATTTCAAACTAAAACAGTTTTAGCATGAGCTTGAAATACGCGCATAATTTCTCTTTGATATGATATGATATGGTATGGCATTTATAACGTGCCTATACACAAGTGTTTCAAGCTGCCAAAAGCAAAAGCATTGTTCCATGTTTTCGCTACAATTCAGGGCGTTAAATTGGATGTTCGTTGTCACGTTCAATGAATAGTGAAAAAAGAGTGCCTTACTGTAAGAACTCTTCCTAGAAATTCCATTGCTGTTTCTTGAATGCAGAGAAATCCTTTGTTGTTTGCCTGTCTTCTTCTAAAGTCAGGATATCTGAAATCCATTCAATGTCAGTGGTTACTGACTGTATTCCAAGTATTTTGATTGGCTGGGAGGAGGTTAAAATATTCTGACTATATGTGCTAATCTAGAATTAAACCTCAGGATTTCTATCCCTGTAAAAAAGGGAAATACAGGTTTACAAAAACAAGGTATTTGTTAAAGCTACTGTGCACCTATCTATGAGTCACATGCTCTTTCGATCTGTTCTGGTAGTGCTGTCACTTAACTACATATGGAAACGTGCTGTATTCATGCATAAACTAATCTGAGCCAGGAGCTGTCTAATATTCTTTAGAATATTGACAATTGCTGCTTAGATAACCACTCTAATAATTATCTCAGGTCTTCCTGTAAGTTGTAGCTGCCTGCTGCTTTATAAAACAATTCAAAAATAAAATAAGATCCTTACCTATAAACAATTAAACTCTCGAGCTTTTGGAATGCCAATGTTTAAGATTTCTTGCGTTATTTAACACTAAACATAAAATAAAAACAACATTGTTAAAATCTTAGCTAACCCTTTTGATTGTGTTTTATTGTTAATGTGTTAACATGGGAATAGTGTTTTTGTTTTGTTTATAAATAGCTATTATATGTGCTTTGTTTGTCCCTCACATCCCAATATAAATGGTTTGGTGTGAAATTGTAAGTTGTAATTTTATTGCAACAGCACCACAGCACTCACTAATGGTCTTGTTGGTGCTGGGAAGAATGATAAAGACAAGAAAGGGGTATATACATTTCGATAAGAAAGCACGACAAGTCAAGAATAAAGCCTAGCCAGAAATACTGACCCAATATTGTGCACATTGAGCACCAGAGGGCATCTGCTAAAGTGTAGGGAGTTTTAGGAGAAATAACAAAGGGACAACAACCCCTCCTGGATGCCAATCTTGCAGGCAGATGGAAAGGCTGCAAACCAACTGCACAATTAAAAATCCATCAGGCAGCCCTAAGGCCACAAGGAACTTTACTGATGGAAGGGAGTGCAGCGTTCATTGGAACTACCATCTGGAGGAGGGCAGACACCCCAGACTATTACCCAACCCATCAGTTCCACAAGGGCACCCCACAGGTGCAGCTGTGGGGAAGTACCAGACTCAGGTCACAGGCAATGTCTTTCGATGGCTCTGGTCCCATCCACAATGCTCCTCTGGGCCGCCCTAACTTCATTTCTATGCATCAACACTGTGTCGTCTGTCATTCACCGCCCCTTAGCCCTTAGATCAGCAGCACAGGTCTGCAGAGCAACACCCAACACCCAACGCCCACACCCTACAGCTGCACACATTCCGAGAGGCTCCAGTCACTGGACGGGTCTAATGACTGGGCCTGCTGGAAACACCAGTGACAAAAGCAGAAGTAGCATCCAAGGGCACCATCCTCTGTCCTTAGTCCAGCAATCCCTGCAATAATTGTAGAAACTGTTAAACAGATCAGCAGGCATAGTGGAGGTACACATGGAGAACCATGACTCCTACTGCAACCGCTACCATGACACCTGGATTGGATTCTTCCTCCTCCTCGTTCTGGAACCAAGCTTCCCAGCTGAATGAGGAGCCGGGTGATCAGGTAAGCAATAACTTTTATTGAAAACTCTTACATAGAGCCAGCAGTCATGGTCATCCTCCTTCACCTGTCCGGTCTTACTGTAACCAGCCTAAATCTGTATTTCAACCATCCCTGTCACACCAATATCTAAAATGCAAATCCCCTACCTCCCACCAAATAACAGAATATCAACAAAACCCACAATCCCCAACCTTGAATCCGGCATAAACTGTGAATCAATCCACGTGATCATCTGAACTACCATTTCTTATGAAACACTTCATAGAAAGGACAACAAAAGCCAGAGGTTGCAATCCTAAAATAACACAAAAACAAAAATGATGTATGTGCAGCATACACTAAAACCCAATAACATTTCTATTAAAGCAAAGCCAACATTTAGATAATACATTTTACACTTCATAGACTTAGCTCATGAAAAGCCCTTTGACCATACCAGGGGGTATGCTGACTCTCTTACTCACTCCACCAATTAGTTTATATTCCCCATGATCACTTTGTTCCTCACCTACTATACTACCACTCGTACCATTCATTCATCATTTACTCAGTATTCAACCATACCCTCCATTCCTTATCCTTCTCATCTTCCTTGTGTGGGAAACTTTCACCACTCTACCTGCTCAACCTATCAAAATTCCATATTGGGTCATCCTCAACCCTATCTGCATTAGCAAACACTTCCTTTATCTTCATAGGAGCAGTAAATGTTGATCCTCCCTTATGTGGCACAACTTCCTTTTTGAATCTCACCAATCTCCTAGGTGAACATATAACTTGACCTTAATACTGCATATTTGTTTTTGTTTTTATTTCACATTTCTTTTTTATTTCGGTTGTATTACTGTCACAAAGACATCTTAAAATGTACTTTATAACAACTCCACAGAAAACGTTACCCTTCCTCTTAACTTCCCAAATGTTACCACAACAGCACTCTAGTGCTTACATGGTTATTCATAATATGCAGACAAACAAGGTTCATTGACTACATGATTCAGTGTTTGTTCTCTCCATCACATTAGCCTAGGCAAGACAGATAACTTTTTTTTAGGTCTTCCTCTAAAGCACTCTGCTCTCTAGCGGATTGTTTGCACCCTCACCTATGGATTGACACACCCTCACTTTCTAATCAGCGGCCCCCATTCCTCCTGGAACAACCCAATTTGGTCATTAACCAATGCCATCAGTTTTTCCATTGAACAAAATGGCCCTAAGCTTATGTTCCCAATCAGATCTCAGAGTCACCAGGGCCATCCACCTGTGGGCCAGTGACACGCTCCCCACTTTAAACATAGCTTCCCACATCCTTGGCAATCTGTATTCCTCCATACCGGCTGGGGTGACTCCTCAATAACATCTGGAGTTGTTCCATTCTAAATTATTCAGCAGTTAGCTCCTTAATCCAGCTAAGTAGTTCTCTTCAAAGATCAGTATCTTGGGGCAGTACCAGCACATGTTGAACCTAAATCCTATTTGTCCACAAGCCCTGGGACACAATGAGGATGCTCCATGGTACATTTTAGAGAGCTTAAGAAGCCCTCTGTGCCAGCCATGCAGCATGTTGAAGTTGTGCTCCATAATCGCTGTAAACAAGTTGTCATGGAAGATTACTTTATATATTTTCTGCCATGTCTCCTCTGAGATTTCCTCTCCTAACAAGTTCACCCAACGTTGTTTAAAGTTTTGTCTTTTTCCAACTTCGGTCGTGATTAGGTCTTTATAGAGTTTGGATACCTCTATACACCTTTTATAGTTACTGAGGACACTATGACTTCTTCAAAGGGCGTCAAATCTCTTGCTTCATCCATGTTGGGTCTGTTAGAGATCCTTTAAGATGTGAATATTCAAAAATAGAGATAGTCTCATTATCCAGGACCTCCCGAACTGCCTCTTAGTCTAGAAAAACCCCTTAATGAAATAACTGGCCTGCCCTTTCTAAACCTCTGTCTGACCACTTTAGGGAACTTCGGAAGCCATGTTGAGAGATATCGATTGGGAGACCCCATATGAAGTCATCGGTGACGGCCACATTGCTAATAACTCATTGTCTCTATTTTTCATCAGTAGCAAACACAACCGTAAAGGTAGGGTGCTTTCTAAGTCTTTTAGGAATTGATTTCGGTTGAGACCACAGACGATCTCTGACTTTTTTGGGATGTGTTTCCATGTCTTCAAGGTAAGTCCAATAAGTCCCAGATCATCCCTCATATGTTCCAGAAGAACCCTCAGTTGGATTGCCTTGTTATATAAGTGGAAATCAGGGGAACCAAACCCTCCCCATTGCCTGGGAAGAGTAAGCATGGATTTCTTTATTCTGGGTTGTTTATTTTGCCAAACAAATTTACTGAGAGCTGCCTGGAGTTGCCCGAACTAGCTATCCGGAAGAATAGTAGGTAGGGCAGTGAATACGTACAGGAGACATGGAAAGATGTTAATTTTTATAGATGTCATATGTCTGTATCATGAGAGGACTAGTGTGGGCCAGCGCGTGAGGTCTTGGTTTATGTTCTTGAGCATGGGAGCGTAGTTTGCGGTGACTATTCTGGAAAGATCCCTGGGTAATCGAATTCCCAAATATGTGATTTATGATTTTCCACCCTCATGCCATTGAAGATAGGCCTCAGGTCCAAACCGGAACCGTTCACCCGGATCTGCATCACAACGGATTTGGCAACATTTATCTTGAACCCCGAAAAACACCCAAATTAGGAGATTTGTCACAAGAATTTCGGGAGCAAAGATTATACATCAACTAAATAGCCCAAAATGTTGTCCACAAAGAGGGAGAGCTTGAAATCCACATCTCCATGTTTTATTCCTTTTATTCCCTTGTTCGCACGTACGACTATTGCCAGGGGCTCCATTGTCAATGTATATAACATTAGTGAGAGGTGGCAGCCCTGCATAGTCCCTTTTGATAAGCTAAATGAGGCCAATAGCGTCCCATTGACCTGGACACTCGCCTTCAGTGAGCTGTATAGAGCTGCTATACATTCATGAAATATTCAATCCAAATCCCATTTTCTCCAGAACCGTAGTCATATATTGCCTTTCCACCCTGTCAAAGGCTTTTGTGAAGTCTACCGAGATCAGGGCTGCGTCCATGTCAGAATTCTGAGCATAATGCATTCAATCCATCGTTTTTCTGATGTTGTCCGACACCTTTCAACCACTTATAAAGCCCACTTTTTCCCCATGAATCAGGAATGGGAGGCTCCTTCAAATATATTCCCCAGTTGTTTTGTCATAATTTTCACATCAGTATTTTATATGGAAATGGGCCTATAAGTAGCACACAAAGTGGGATTCTTGTCCTCCTTCTGAATGACAACTATAATGGCAACTATTATGGTAACCACCATAGTTTCCAGTTAGGTTACCTCCTGTCAAATTCTTAACAAGGTGAGGAGCTAAAAATGAGCAATACATCTTATAAAACCGAATTGAGAATCCGTCATCTCCAGGTGTAGTGCCTCCCTTTCACGGTTTATATCACCTCTTCCGACGTTATCGGCTCATCTAAAGTTGAGGCATTCTCCTGGGAAAGGTCAGGGATCGGCGCCTAGTTATGAGAGGAGAACCAAGGAGCCTAGTTATGAGAGTACGATCCCCCTTATACTGTGATTAGTATAGGAGTATATAATACTTCATAAATTCCCTCCCTATGTTGTCCAGGTCATAGACTGTTGTGCCATCGGCCATCCGCAAGCCTGCCACCATTTTTGATTTATGTTGCTCCTTTAATCTCTATGCCAAGATCCTATCTGCTTTGTCCCCCTTTTCATTCTACTTTTGTTTTAGAAACAGGACTTTCTTTTTCGGTGTCCTGGACTAAGGAGCCTTGAGTTGCACCTTATATTGTTTACATTTGTTGTCCCCACCATGTGTCAAGTGTCTATTCTGAGCCCCACCTGGTTTGACCACTTGAATGTGTGCCCGCCGAACAGTTTCTGGATGTACTCTCTCACTTTTTTTCTGTGCACCTGTCCGTATGAGGACCCCCCGATGTTGATGGAGAGGAGGTTCCAGTGTCTGGGGACAAAAAGAAGGCCTGTCTTCTGGTTCCTTCTTTCCTGCACGGATGGAGTTCCAGTCTTCACATGTTCTTACTTCTGGTGGATCGTAGGATTCCTGAAATGCTGGGTTTCTCAGAAATGTAGCTTCGAGATTTCGTGGTGACAGCCTTGTAGATGATGCAGCAGGATTTAAAGATGATTCATGCCAGCAGTGGCAGCCAGTGCAGTTCGATGTGGGTCGGGGTTATGTGGTCGAATTTGCAGAGTCCTTCCTGAAGGGCCTTTTCACCATCCCGGTGTGAAAGGACCAACGTTTGAACAGCAGATCTGAAGTTGTTTTCTAAAATGAATGGTTTAATTTTCGAAAATCTTGGTACCAATCTGTTTGTGTCTTCTGTCCATGTGTTGCTTGAATGAGAGGTGTCTGTCAAAGTAGAACCAAAGGGACTTGGCATAGGTGGCTAGCCAGGCATCAAAGCCCTCGAGGTTCATAGCAGAGAGTCAGGTCTGGATCTCAGGGTGTTCAGTGTTACTGGTCAACAGTAGGAATTCAGTCTGGGTGGGGTTGAGCTTCAGGTAAGCCATCTACATCTAAGACTGGATCAATGTGAGGCATGCCTTGAACTTGTGGATGTCTACAATGGAGGGTAGCTTGAATTAGAGCGGTGTTTCAACTAGTGCATATGTATGTTGTTTGGAGCCAGGGGGGTTCCCAGCAGTTCCATGTAAACATTAAAGATGACGATGGAGAGGATGGGTCCTTGTGGGTCTCCAACAGTGATGGGTAGAGTTGCTGATCTGCAGGAATGCATTTGAACAAATTGGTGGTGGTTAGCTCAAAGGACTTAAACCAGAAGATGATTGTTGTATCGTGCCTTCCCCCATGCCTTGCTCTCTGTCTGTGTGAGTGGCTGCCTTGAGAGGTTGCTTGAGTACGTGTGATGTCATGATACAATGTTTGGTGTGTATGTGGAATGTTAGTGTTTGATTAAAAGTTCCATATGAGCAGTTAAGAGGAAGTAGCCTCGGTCGTGGGAGCCAGAGGGCTCTATTCCCTAATCTATGCTCCCATCCCTTATGAATCTATACTTGATGTCATCTGCTTACTTTCCTGCTTAATAAATGTACTTACTGAAACTACCTGCTGCCTCCAAGAAACCTTCCTTACAACACTGGTGATGAGCTGGCTCTGAGTCCACAGGAGGACTGAAGTCGAGTAGCAGTAGATAACCTGGAGTGACTATTATTCCAAGTAAGGATAAGGGAGAGGTGCCACTGCTGGGGAGTGTGCAGTGCAGGAGCTGTGAACAAGGAGTAGAGGGAGGCCACCTGCCCCCAAGGGAGAAGTACCCCAAAACCCAGGGCCTTAAAGTAGAGCCAGGAGAAGAGGACTATTATCCTCCTTCACTCTATGGCAGGAGGAGGGAGGATAGTCAAGGTGCTATGAATGAGAGTGAGAACTGGGCACACATTTGGTGCATTAAGTATTTTGGCAGCTGCCTTGTCTGGAAAAGGATGATCTCAGCACTGTCAGATTAGAGAGAGTGAAAGGAGTCTGGGCTGGGGTCTAGTGCTGTGCCAGGGTCAAGACGGTGTTGGAGTCTGGGGTTGCACCAGGGTAAGGACTGTGCTTGTCATGTTGGACAGTACAGGGTAGTAGCTCAGGAGTGTAGCGGGACCGGGAAGCGGAGAGGGAAGTGACGTGGAAGGGAGGGACAGAGTGTATTGAAGTAAGACAGAATAAAAACTTGTTGAACTGTTCCTCCGGCTCTGTGCTTTATTGCATGCGCAGTGTGGCAGGTGGCCCGATGATCCAAGAAGCCCAACAAGGCGAGACCATAACACTGCCGACGAGGGAGTTGACCACGCAACCTCATTGGTGGGGGTAGCAGTGTGGAGAAGACATTTTTGGAGGTGGAGGAGCCCGTCCGTCAGTGCGGCGCGGCTCCAATGTTTGATCTGGATGAGCCTAGCACGTCAAATGATTCACCTGGTGCCACAGCGGTGAGTGGGGTGTTATTGCAAGGAGCTGGGCTCCATAAGTGCAGTGCTTGTGCCTTCAGAAGGCAGCCGCCAATCACGTTTTCACTTCCAATCAGTGCTCGTGCCTGTCCAGGCGGCCGCAGGAGGCTCTATGAAACCCAGTGGGTACCAGACCATGCTGGTGGTGGATTGAATCACAGGAGGAGTGGAGGCCAACATGCATTTACAGGCCAGAAAAGGGATTCAAGGAGGCATAGAGTTCTGGGCGGAGAGTTAAGGCCGGAGGACAGGGAGTAAGAGAGCAGGATAGCCCACACAACGTCATCATTTCTGATCCAGACATCCCAGCCACTCTCCCATTTTCTTCTCCAGCACATGGCTCTCACAGGGCGCAGGAGTCGCTGGCTGTCCAGCTGCCAGGAATCATTGACATTGATGACACCAGTAACATGGGACCAAGATGGTCAAGGTGGATCAGGGACTTTGACCTGTACATAGGGGCCACAGGGCCCATGTAAGATGCCCAGCAGCATTGCCTATTGAAGCCGTTGGTGGGGTCTGCCATGAGAGACATCATTGATGATTTTCCCTCAGACTCTATTGGCACCATTGAAGACTTGAAAGAGGCACAAACTGTAGAAGGAAGCCAGACCACAGAGTGAGCCATTCAGTAACAAATGCAGATATGAATATCCTCACGAAAGAGTATGCCCAGCGATCAGGCAGAAATGCTCTGCGTGTGGGAAGGAAGGACACTTAAAATTAGTATGCCGCATAGCTCGAGAGATGGGGAAGGAAGGTGGACATGGAACGTTTAGCAGATACAGAGTGAAAGGCAGCACAACGGCGACACAAGCATCTCAAATGGCTGCCCAAATAAAAAGCAGACACAGAGAAGAAGGGAAATGGGAACAAGAGTCGGGTGATGAAAAGCAAAGGAGAGAGAAAAGGAGATACCAAGTCCTCGCAACACAACCGGAACGTCGCACGAGAAGGCCCCGACTACTGTTAGGAATTCCTTATCTTCATGGTCCTTGTGGCAAATCTGGCGCAGGAGACATCCCTATGGTTTGTCCACTCACTCAACATGGTGTAAAATGGGTCATAATTTGCTTTGCAAAGCTGACCCTCTAGATGTTCCACACAATGGCAGCACTGAGCCTGCCTCGGAAAGAGATGCTTACAGTCATGCAAAGACTTCATAGGAAGAGAACATGGTGAGATCAGCGTGTTTTTTAATTTCTTACAAGCCTTAAAGCTAGCTTCTTCTGCATTCTGCGAGCCCTCTTGAGCCTTCCCTCCATTTCCTTGTTCCCTTCTCCCATTCTCATTTCCTCCTCCCGATTGCTATTCCTTCGGGGCTTGCTGGCCCCCGTTCTCCTCCATGGCTTTCCTTCTGCTCGTCTCCCCACCCCCCTTTTCTTGTTTGGTTGCCCAGGTTCAGCTGCCTGCGGCCGCCATCAGCCTCTTTTGCTCCTTTCCGCTGCTAATCTCCTTGGCTTCCCTGTGCAACATCCCGCGCCCTTCACACTCAGCCTGCTACAGTCTGCTCTCACTACTTCCACGGCATCGGCTGCTCTCTGCTCTCCAACCGCTACCGGCAGCATACTGCCTCTGCTTTTTTGGTGCTTCAAGCTCACAGAGTTTCTCCCGTCTCTTCTGTGTTCCACTGGCGGGGAATTGGGAAATGGATACAACTCACCCTGGACCGTAAACCTTTAATTCCTATGGCGCTTCTCATCTTGGGGGACCAGATCTGCTGCACTGGGTTTTTCCCTTTCAAGGGTTTTTCTCCCAGATTCTTGGGCTTGGCCCAAGCGGTTTCTCCTGAGCTCTTCTTATCTTATCTGAACTCTGGGGAGGCTTCTGGGCCTTATAACACATACTTCATTCTCCACTCAAAACTTCCAAGAAGAGCAGGCAAGTTCTTTTGTTTTTCACATAGCCTGCAATATCTTTCGTGCCAGAGTGGCCAGTGATTGTCTGGACGTAACAACTACACCCATCAAGGGTGGACATATACCCCTGCGGGGCCAAATCACCACTAAGATGCCTTGGACAATTTGACGCAACATGTTGCTACAAGACCCAAGAAATGACCATTCCCGTCCACGTCATCTGCACTTCAACAGAATGTGGGTGCATTTTAAGATTCAGAACAGCTGTGAACATGGGGCTGATCAATGTACTATACAAACTAATGGTCCACAAATACACAAAAACAGTGGATAAAAGCCCGCTATATCCAAGCGTATTCAAAGGTATTGGGAGACTCTGCAACCGACTGATCAAATTATACATCGACGAAGAAATCCCGCCAGTGGTGTAGCACTACAGAGGCATCCCAATAAAAATGCAACGCCAAGTGCAAGCGGAGCTTCACAAACTGCTCAAGCAGGATATAATTGAGCCAGCCTTGGGACCAAAACATGGGTATCCCTCATAGTAACCGTGCCAAAGAAAGTCTCCAACACTATTCGCTAATGCGTGGACATGAGGGGACCCAACCTAGCCATCGAAAGGGAGAGATATCTTGATTGCCGCATCACAGATATGATTCATTTGTTAAATGGGGCGAAGGAATTTTTAAAACTTGATCTACAAAAAGGCTACCACCAAGTAGTTTTGAGTCCCAAAAGTTGGTACATCACAACGTTCCTAACCAATGTACGATTCTACCGGTATAAGAGACTAAGCTTTTACGTATCATCAGCAGCCAGAATATTCCAAGCTGCGATCCATAATATTATAAAGCACATCCCAAACTGTATCAACTACAGTGATGATATCTTAGTTTTAGGCACAGATGTGGAAAAAAATGATGAGACCCTGTCCAGGTTATGCACAACACTGGAGACAACGGACCCAGAAAAGGTCACTGCGTTGAATGAAACACTGCCACCCTCGAACATCTCGGATCTTAGATCATTCTTGGGACTTGCAAGCTACTGCAGGTGTTATATACAAGAGTTTGCCACCATCAGTGAGCCACTTTGCGCACTCACCAAGAGCCACACACTGTTCACGTGGACACCAGAGTTCTAATGAGCATTCACAGACATCAGAAATCGCTTTGCACAAGTGTAAAATATGGCATATTTTGACGCAGACAGGGAGTCCAAACTAACAGTCGATGTGAGCCTGGTAGGGCTAGGTGCAATATTAGCCCATAAAGACAAAGATAACACAACCCAGAGGAACATCGTAGCCTATGCCAGTCGAAGCCTATACAAATCTGAGCAAGCCTACTCACAGGCCGAGATGGAGAGCCTGGCCGTAGTTTGGGCCTCCAAACACTTTCATTTGTTTTTTATATGATAAACCATTTAAGATAGTCACAGGCCACCAGGCTTTAATATTCCTGTGCGGAAACCCTCAAGCGAAGATGCCACCCCAAAATGAAGGCTAAGGTTGCAAGACTACGTCTTTGACATCGTCCACAGGCCTTGGAAAGGACGAGAACTCTGCAGACTTCCTGTCAAGACATCCGAGACCAGGAGATGTGCCTGAAGCATCAATAGCAGACATATACATCAGGTGCCTTGTTTAACAAACTATCCCACAAGGTGTTGATCCCACAAGCCTCTCCCAGGAAGTAGACGCTGATCCGGCCTGTCAAATTGTCATCGAAGGAATTTGGTCAGGCAGATGGAGGAAGGCGAAAGAAAGGGGTCGTTTGGAAACAGAAGAGGTGTGGAAAGAGGTTGAGAGCATAGCACAAGTGAAGGAAGAAATAGCTCTGTCTGAAGAGAACCTACTACTTAAGGGAAACAAACTGGTCATACCTGCTCGATTGAGAAAATGGTTCCTGGACATCGCCCACGAAGGTCACCGAGGGATCATCTCTACGAAGAGACTATTAAGACAAAAAGTGTCGTTCCCCAAACTCGACTCAATGGTGGAAGAGTGGCTGCTGGAATTCCCTGCATGCCTCTGCATCACACCCAACAGGCAACCTGAACCATTAAACATGTCAGAGCTTCCTACAGGCATCTGGGAGGTAGTAGCAGCTGATTTCTTTGGGACCATTGAGGGTGGGAAATATGTGCTTGCCATAATAGACAAATATTCGCGATTTCCTGAGGCGCAAATAGTATCATCCACCGCAGCTCATTATGTCATCCCAGTGCTGGACTGCAATTTCATGGCATATGGCATTCCCCAACAGGTCAAGACGGATAACGGACACCCCTTTACAAGCCAGGACTTCAAAACATTTGGGAAATACATTGGTTTCCGACATTGACAAATAACACCACTGTGGTCTCAGGCGAATGGGATGATCAAACGCTTTATGGGAAATCTAAAAAGAGCTCTCCAAACTGCAAACATCAAAGGGCAACTATATGAAATGATGTTACACCAAATGCTGCGGGACTATCGAAACACCCTGCATGGATCTACAGTTAAATTCCCTGAAGAGGTGATGTTTGTAAGAAGCAAGGGGAGAGCAGTCAATACAAGGATGATGAAGTCATGCAAGAGAAGGACACACAGGTCAAGGAGACAATGAACAACTATGCAGATTGCAGATGGCAAGAGAGGAGCCCAGGATTGCTCCCTAAGAGTGGGGAGTGTAGTTATTGTGAAACAACCGCAGACCAGAAAGCACATAGCTGCATTTCACTAGTCAAAGCCAGTGCTGGAAATGGAAAATATGTATGGGGGAACCACCACTTCTTAGGAGGGGCGGGCCTTAGGGAAGGAGGGGGCTGGGCCAAGGGGTGTGGCCCCTGGCCAGCTTGTGCATCACAGTATGCCTATATAGAATTCAGTCCTGGATTAGCATAAAAGCAAAGAGCATTATGGGAACAACATAAT
The DNA here is from genome assembly GCF_040938575.1 of Ambystoma mexicanum. Taxonomy (NCBI): domain Eukaryota; kingdom Metazoa; phylum Chordata; class Amphibia; order Caudata; family Ambystomatidae; genus Ambystoma; species Ambystoma mexicanum. Next base: position 353,730,234 of record NC_090921.1, read on the forward strand.
GTGCACAATGTTAAGCATGTTTTATAATGATTCATTAAGAAAACCTTTTAAGCGAATAATAGACTCTTCTGTTTTGATTGGTCACAATAATCACCCTAATAAAGAGATGTTTGTAAAATGCAGGACATATATATCAGTTTAAACAGTTGCTGAACTGTATGTGAGGCTTTGGCAGTTTCTGCAGGCAGGCTACAGTACTGTGGCAATAAGCCACGAGGTGGCGGGCCAATAACGCCCCAGGTAATGCCCCCGGGGCGAGTTATAACGGGGCCTCAGGGTGGTATTGGCCCGCCACCAAGTGGCTTATTGCCCATTAGACCGGGGTACTAATTGCTTTTTTTCTGTTCCAAAACACGTTTCGGAACAGAAAGAACAAAACAAAAAAAACGGCAAAAAATGGCCGCCGCCATGGAAAGGGAAAATTTACTCCGTTTTCCCTTTCCATGGCGGCCATCAGGAGCAGACGCGCTGGGAACAGAAGTGTTCCCAGTGCGTTCGCTTCCAAGACCAGAATAAAAAAGAAGGTACGTGGGGTCGGGAGGGCAGTAGGGAGGGGATGGGGAGGAAGAACATTTTTTAAAAAACGTACCGCGGTCTCTGGCGGGGGACGATGGAAGCCTCCCGCCGTGTGGAGGCTTGGAGCGGGGATGGCCCCGCTCCGAGTCTCCACACGGCTGGAGGTTTCCATTGTCCCCCACCAGAGACCGCGGGATAGAAGGTAAGTGGGGTGGGGAGGCATGAGGGAGGAAAGGCTGGGGGAAAAAAAAAATCTTACCTGCGTCCCCGGCGGGGGACGAAGGATGCCTCCAGCCATGGGGAGGCTCGGAGCGGGGATTGCCCCGTTTCGAGCCTCCTCATTGGCTGAGGGGCTGCCACGCCCCTCGCCGAGAACAGAGTAGCCGGCACGCACGGCATGGATGGGAATACCGTGTGGTATGGCTCGCAAATGAGCCAATCACCACACAGTATTCCTGTTCAGCCTCAATCTAGAAAGGAGGCACAAGACACAACGAGCGACGTCAAGACCCATCAGACTTATTGAAGAGATTGAATAGCAACGGTATGCAAATGTTTAATTTGGGGGGGCGTATGTCATGTTGGAAAGTACAGGTCTAGTAGCTCAAGAGGGGTCAGGACCCGCGAGGGGAGTGACATGGTAGGGATGGACAAAGTGTATTGAAGTAAGACGGAATAAAGATGTGTTGAACTGTTCCTCCGACTCCGCGCTTTATTGCATGTGGAAGGTGGCCCGATGACCCAAGGGGCCCGACAAGGCGAGACCATAACAGTGGCAGTGCAGGGCAAGGGCTGTGGTGAGAGGTCATGGTGTACTACCTTCCAACATTAGAATACATTTCACGCACCTTGAGGATGTCCCCAGCACTGGACAGAGTTGCTGCTACTTCCAGAATTTCTAGTGTCCCCCAGTCACGGTTTGGCTGATCTGGGGGTTGGTTGGTGCAAAGCGATTGGTGGCACTGTCATCCGTTACGGGCTCTCTTCTGTGCTTCAAGGCAGAATGGTGACATCACAGCGTTGGTGTACATGATGGTGGAGTAGAGAACGTAGAAGCTGGTCATCGCAGCAGTTTGTTTTGAAAAGTTCACCATCAAACGCTTTTCAGCGCCATGACGCGCACGTGCCTTCGGAAGGAGGCATGGAAGGCAGAATAACAACAGACACACTGCGTCACGGTTTTGCAGCATGTGGGAATAATGATTTAGCCTCACATCGCAGCATGGTTTAGAATTACAGACAGGTAAAGAACTACTACTTTCACCTCACATTGCAGGAAAGTTTGAGAAAAAGTGTTTATACCAGTGTTTACACACAGGTACTGTTTCGTGCAGAGGGTCGAAGTGATGGGAGGGACCCTTCTGTGACTTCTTGTCTGTCAAGCTGAGGAATGCATAAAGTGTCCTGTAGTTAAAGTGTGTTTGTCTGGGGGCTGCTGACTGCTGTTTTTATGTCGGCATGTGTGCGTTTATGATCCAGTAGGTGAAAGCAAAACCATCATTGGCTGTAAAGATAATCCATGTTCTGTACGACTGATGCTCTTTGGAGATTGTGCAGGATTTCCTTGAATTAATCTGTTCTCACAGTGTGCAGTAGGGTGTGGCAAACATTACATTCAGAGATGTGTCTCAGGAGGCATTTCAGGAGTTAACTGGACAATACGTTATATTCCGCAAGGAGGCAGGATTGGGCATTTGCTGTTTAACTGTGTGTGATGATGTATTCACTGCATAGGATGTTGTGTTTAACTACAGCGTAGGAGTAGTGTAAGAGTTGTACGTTACTTGGTTTTACCTGTTTAGCTTAACCTTTTGAGGAATTGCAGGTGCGTCTAACTCTTAGCTTAGTACGGAGACATCTATATACTACATGCTACTAACAACCTATCTATGCTACTAAGAATGCTTTGCTGTACACTACATGCTCCTACGAACGGGCGCAGTTCTTACTGTTTAACCGCTTATGTAAGGGAATATAGAGTGGTGTGATACGCCTGGATTGATTGGCATTGATACGTTTAGGTTAACTTCTTGAGGATTTTCAGCCGTACGCTGCAAAGACTGTACGCCGCATGGACCTCCTGTACTGTATTTATAGCGATTTTAGTTTATCTATTCTAGTTAACTTATTTGTTCACTGATTTGCTGTTTAGGGCTAGGCAAAATGTTTAATTCAGACAGCATGTTTGATGAGAGTGGGATAGCCAAAGTAGTGGCACTGATCAATGAGGAGTTTCTTACCATTTGTTTATGAGTTGGTGAGTGTTTTGAAGAGCCATGTGATCACATGCATAATTAGCTTGCAAGCAACCATTTAAAATTACTTTGGGGGCGCCCACCTTTTATTCTGACTTGGAGTTTTGGTTGAATGGAGTTTTGCCACATCACTGGAGTTTTGATGTGCATCGGGACGTGTGTTTAACTTGTTCCTGAGGGAGGCTGCCTGTTCACCTTACTGTTGGATGTGCCGGGTGTGACGAGGCTCAAGCATATGTTGGAGGTAATGTATGACCTTTCAGGAGGTGCTTTGTGAGCCCCATCTGTACTGTTGTGTTTAATCTTGTGTTTAGCATCCATCTCCTCTTTTACCCTCAACATAGTCCTCGTTGGAGTGTTAGAGAGCCGATTTGGGTGGTTTTTGTGGCAACCTGTCATCGCGGCCAGCTGCTTTGGTTCCCAGTGGTGCTTTCTGAGATTTTTAGGTGGTTCCCAAATTGTCTGGCCAGTTTTTTTGGGTTGGTGGTTGTGAAGAATGTTTTTTGGAATGGGGATTTGCCTGCTGTGTTGCCTGCTCGTGTGTGTGTGTGTTGGACGGTGTTGCACGGTAGTTAGTGTCTGTGATTGTGACTTGTAGGTGTGGGCCCTGTTCCAGGTTGTTGTTTGCTGTGTGGTGCTTTTCTGGAGTTTGTGGTTGTCACTTGGATGCTATATTTACAGATGTGCCGGCATGTTCGTGTGCCAGCGCAAAGTGGGGCTCTTCTTGTGCTGAGGTGTGGAAGGGCTGAGGTTTGCCGGTGGCAGTGGCAAAGAGGAGGTGCAAAGTGTCTTTGACAGTTTACAGACGTAGTTAGTTGCCCAAGGAGGGCTGGAATGGGCTCACCCAGGCTACCTCATCTCAACTGCCTGGGCTGAACTTATAATGAAACACTAACATTCCACAAACACACCACACATTCCACCATGACATCACACATACTCAAGCAAGGCAGCCAATCATACGGACAGAGAGCAAGGCACATGGAAAGTCACGATACAACACACCTCCTTTCCTTACAAGTGTAGACAAAGCACAACACACACACAAATACAGCACAGATCATCTCACTGATCCCCCTTCTTGTGATGCAGAATATCGGTGAGTGTCTGGTGGTCTACTGGGTTCAAAGCTGTTGAGAGGTCAATGAGAACCAGGATGCAAGGATGACCATCACCAATAATGAAAAAGGCATTGTCCATTACCTTGATGCTTCCCAGACGTTTCAATGCTGCATCTGGATCTGAAGCCAGATTGGTAGATCTGAAGGTGGTTGTTGACTTCCATGTGTTTGAGGTGTTGTGTGGCTACTGTGTTTTCAATGATCTTACCTGAGAAGGAAACATGGTAATGGAGCAATAGTTGCTGAGGTTGTTGGTCCCAGTGTTGGTTTCTTGAGTAGCAGAAGGATTTGTCCAGTATTGAGAGTCCAGGGGAAGGTGTGTTGAGTGAGGAAGGTGATGATGATTGTCAGTTAATGGATGAGTGCTTTTGTCAGAAGGGTCCTGAGGGAGGATGTTGTCCTAGTACAATGTGGCCTTGAGGGATGCTAGGATGGAGTGTGGTTGTGTGGTTTTCCATAGTGAATGTCTTTAAAATTGTCCAGGTAGTGGTGATTTTGCAAGATGTGAGTTTTAGTGTGCTGTCAGTTGTGGCGTTGGTGTCTCCTACTGGTGGAACATGCTGAACTTGTTGATGAAGGAAATGTTGACGGAAGTGGATTATTTTGATGGACTGCGATACGGGTGTAGGGTTGATGCAATGCTTGATGGCTTTGTACAGGGCTTTGCTTTCAGTCTAGTGCTTGCCTACAATATTTTGGTAGAAGTTGGCCTTGGCAGTAGTGATCAGTTGTCTATTGTAGCATAAAGTTTCTTAAGCAGTAACCATCCGAAGACAAGAAAAGACTTGGTGAAAATCCTGCAGCCCATCGGACCTGCAGGAATTTCACTGGGCCTCATTACGACCCAGGCGGTAAGTTACCGCCTGGGCCGTGACTTTACCACCATGGCGTAAACTACGTTTACGCCATGGTGGTTGGCGGACTTACCGCCCCATTCCGACCTTGGCGGGGCGGTAAGTCCCCAATCCCCATTTACCCTTCCCCATTCCCATTTTTGCCCCATAGGGCATAATGGGAGTGGGGAAGGCGTTAATTACGCCACCGTAAATTACGGTGGCGTAATTAACTCAATGGTCCCTTAGCGCCATGGATTTTAACACCCGCTAAAAGCGGGTGTTAAAACCTCCATGGCGCTAAGGGACCTCGTAATCAGGCGGTAAGGGTCGGCGCTGTTAACGCTGCCGTTAACCCCTTACCGCCTGGGTCGTAATGAGGCCCACTGTCTTTTCCTGTCTTCTGATGATCCTTTTGTTGAAGTTGCATTTGTGAGTATTCTTGAGTATGCCATTGCAGAATATTTAGGATTGGGGGTGCATTGTTTCACTGGAGTATGGGGGTTGATGTGGGGGGGGTGACTAATGTTAAAGGGGATTGGTTAATTAGACTAATTAGGCACAAAGAAAATCTTCAAGCCGGGCACCCACCTAAAAGGCCTTGCACGCAATAGCACCCTTAGCGGAATAAGCCTCATATATAGAAACACCCGTGCTGTCAGAGCAATGACCAAAAAGTCCCATCTAGTTAAAAGTCAGAAAGAAAACAGGGCAATGAGTTTTCCGGAAAGATAGGAATAACTGGTCTGTACACTTTCTCAGTGAAGCTGTTGGGTTCTCTTTGAGGCATTCCACCAGTCAAAGTTTTATATGCTTAGAAATCTTGAAACGAACTCCATCTGAAGTAAATGATCTAACCATCAGATCCAAAGGCCTCCCATGTGATACCTTATGAAAAAAGATACCAGGCTAGTTGGACTGAAATCTCGTACAATGGCAGTTTCGAGGGACTACAGTTCCCTTTCAAAAATCGAACCAAATTCACATGTCATAGATTAGAATACCTAGCGTCTGAAGGGTTGAGAAAACGTACCCCTTTCAGCAATCTACATAAAAAAAGTGAAACCCTGGAGGGTGGTCATCCATCAATCAATGGAAAGAAGAAATGGCTGAGTGGTACAGATTGACGGTATGCTATGAGTCCGAAAGACAAGAAAGGCAGAAAATCTATGCCTGCACTACATCTATGTGATGTGGATCTATAGTCGCCTCACCACACCATCGAACCCAGCTTTTCCAGGCACACTGATATGACTTAATGGCGCTTGTATCCCTAGACTGCTTGTTGAGGTCCAAATCCTCTGACAAAAGGCCTTTGTTACCCATCCATCAATGCAAACCTCTAAGCTAAATGTGAAAAGGAACTTGGTGAAACCCAGGGATGAGGGTCTGCCTCATCATTCAGAAGAAACTCCCTGCACATTGCTAGAGCCTTTAGAGTATCTGTGCCCATCACCTTTAGTGCTGGTAAGACTGAGGAATTTAGAATGTTCCCCAGGCCCACCATTGAGGATTCACAGTGGCCAGTTTCCCTTGTTAATTCCATCAGGATCCCTGAATGAGTTTGCACTTCTCCCTTCAACAAGTCAAACACATTCACTAAAGGGTTCAGAATGAAAAACAGGGCTGATATGGTAGAGTCGTTCATGCTTGGTTCACTTCGAAAGAGGCCTGACCCCTGGGGCCCTGGCGCTTTTTGGACATTCTGTTGTAAATTAGATGTGAATAGGGAAGACTGCATCATGTCCAATTTTCTATCCAGAGGCCTCAGCGTCTCTGACTGCAATGCACCTTCCATTTCTGACTCAATTGCAGGCAGAGGAGTGACACAGCCAAAAAAGAGGGAGGGTTTCAGGTCTCCTGTACTTCGAGATCTCCTCTTTAGGAAGGCGTATTTGATTTTCTTTTTGATGTCAGTCGTGGTCATTGTATATCCCAATTCCGGTGGGAGCAATTGGGCGAGGTTCAAGTCTCCCCTCGGGGTTACTCCCTCAGCTTGGTCCACTTGGCTGCATTCATGGGCATGAATTTGAGCTCTTACCGTGACTTCCCGGTCTATCAGTGTCACCTGCGAAGTCAATGGAGGTTGGAGGTTGGAGTTCAACCGGGTTTTCACCCTGGGACTCCATCGTAGGTCCTTCCCACTCAGGCACTCTCAAGTCATCAGGGAGAGACCAGCTGCGAAGATAATAGGTTGTCGGCATCATTAAATCTTTGTCACGATCTTGAAAGAGAGACCAGTCCAGCACCTGTGATCAAAATCACGAGGCAATGAGGATACATAAGACGAAGATTGAGGATTCTAGAATTGTGATACATAAGACGAAGATTGAGGATTCTAGAATTATTTTTGTTTTTTTGTTTATTTGCCTTAGATTACAAGTTACGAGGGAAAACCTTCTCAAAACCCATTGCGCGTGTGGGGCCAGTCCTGCCAGCAGCAATCCACAAATGAATAGATACAACGAGGTCAATATGCACCTGAAAGAAGCAAATAGTTACTCACCAGGGCGGGCAGATCTTCTTATGTGCAAAAGCCACCCTTGTTAATTCCTTAATGTAGCTGGAAGTCACACGAAAGGGTAAGTCCTCACTTGGATGGATCACTCCCCAGTGCATTAGCTGCTGATCAGAGCCTCCTGGCCACGGCGCACAGTAACACAGCAACACACTCTGAGCACACTCTGCGATCGCTCCACAATGGGTGTGCTGTTAAATGGAACAAGGCTTCCAGGTTTCCCAGGCTGCAGCAATAGAAGTGGGCAAAAGACTCCCACACAGCTCGCTGCAACACACTCTGAGCCCATCACCTTTATCAACAGGAACCATGACTGAGCCTTGCAATAGGCGGTTAGAAATACCAATGAATAGTGATGTTTCCAAGCATGAAGGAGCATCGGTGAAATCATTCAAAAAGAGGGGAATGTATAGTGAAGCCCTCTACCCCATATCTGAAAAAACATAACTGTGGCTATTGCAAAAGTGTCTGGCTGCCGACTGAAGTAACTGGGGAGTTGGATGTTTAAGTGAAATGCAGAAATATGGGTCTGAAAGGGATCCGAGGGCACCTCTGGGCACAAACAAAATGTCTTGTGCAGTTTCCAATCTCTAGCATCTTATGAGTTGCAAGAGCATCAGTCCACTACCAAATTGTTGGTCCGTTGCAAATATTCTGCCTCAACCCTAATGTGATAGCTCTGGCAAAATTTCCAAATGCTCACCTCCAAATCTGAAAAGCATTTTGACCTTGTGCATGCCCCATTGCAAGTTAATATACCTTAGCATGGTCTCATTGTCCACAAGATGGCTTACCACACATTGAGAATATGTATTTTTTTTAACTTTGGACAGCAAAGGACCTGAAAAGAATCTTTAACCACTTTATGTGTCAAAGAGATTCTTGTTGAAACCATCGACCTCCAGTCAAAACTGAACCACAACTTGCCCCTAACCTTTAAGTCTGGTTTCTGAGTCTAAGCAGAGATTGAGTAAGGAAACATAAATAGCTCTGCCTTTTAAGGTCTCCACATTCCTTAATCACTAACACTGCTCTTCTGTTTCCTCCCGGGAGAGAAACTCAGCTTGTGTAGTCCAAATACTTTGTGACATGCCCTTATCTTTAACCTCTGCATTGCCCTGTGGTGAAGGGGGCTGGGAAACAGCCAGTATGGAAGAGGAAAGGAGATCTATGCTCCATACCAGGTGTCTTAAGGAAACCTCCGGTTTGACAATGGCCTCCTTCAGTTTCTGTTTTATCTGTACCACCTTGCACCTGGGAAGATGTAAAGTGGACATCCAAAGCCCAGAAATTGCATGCTCTTAGAAGGGACTACCCCTTTTTTCTCCAGGCTGATACTGAATCCCTGATTCTGCAAAAGGGAGGTTGTAAGGTTTAGCCGATTCTGAATAAAAGATCGTGATTGGCCATCAAACATATATATTCTTGATAAATTATCATCTGTACCCCTCTTGGCCTGAGAAGGGCTGCTATTGGATCCATGAGTTTGCTGAGGTACCTTGTGGCTCATGCATGGCCTTAAGGGTATGGAGGAGAAATGGTACTTCACTCCCTGCCACTAAAACTAAAATAACCTCCTGTGGGAGGTATGGATGGGAACCATCAGGTAAGCTTCTTTCAGATCTCATCTGACCAACCACTCTCCTTTCCTCTGAGTCTCTCAATACAGAAATATATCTCCATCTTGAAGTGTCTGTAAAGAATGAAGCAGTTGATATCCTGAGATTGCTAACGAGTCCAAAAGCATTGTCCTTGCACACTGTTCCTTCAGCCAATGAAGATTAAAATGCTTGTTTTTCCCTTTGAGAAGGAGCTGCTCTGTGGGGTTTTCTTTACCCATCATATCTTTTGGACCATTTGCTGAAGAGGTCTTTGTGACTTAGAATTTTAATGCATTGTTCCATCCCTGCATAGTATTTACAGTTTGCCCAATAAAATGCATCTGTGTGCCATATAAGCACCCTAGACGGTAGCGGTTTGCGGTATAAGTCAACATAACATAACATAAAGAGTTTGAAAATGAATACAAGTTATTCTAGCAGACCTTTCTGTAGTTCCATGGTTGTAACTATTTTCACATTATAATAAAACCAATAAAATGTTAGGAGCAAAAAAAAAAGTCATGCCATTTTAAATATTTTCAGTCCTGGAATGTGAGTAGCCAATAAATCTATCATCGGCTTCTTAATCTGGGAGAAGTGTCTGGATAAATGGAGTCTGTATGAGTGATGTTACTTATGTTAGGTTTTTATACTGCTACAGTGAAGTAGTATAACAGCACCGTAGGGTGTCTGCGAAGAGGTGTATCTAGAACCAACATGCCATATTGCGGCAGATCCATCTTTAAAAATGACATGTCCTTGGCTTAACTCAACAAGCTGCCTTTCCTTTTAGGAATCTTTTAAAGTTTTGTCCTTTTTTGTGAAGATTCTTCTTCAATGTTGTATTATTTAGTTTGCTTTTTGCCAAAAATGTTTGGCATGTTTACATAGGAAAATACAATCCACGTGATTGTGATGATGCTATCAAGCAAGCTTCTTCCTTCTCAATGGCAGCATTCCGCAAAGACACAAAAATGCTTGATTACATAATGCATAAGGTGTGACTCAAATTGCAAATCATACAATTATGGAAACCACATACATCATTAACAAATTATTGTTTGGTGTCTCATGTAAAATTTGTCATGTTCTGTTTTAATTGAAGGCTTTATAAAAAAATAAAAAGTCAACTCTGCTGAGCTGCAGTGATGGATTATATGTGCTCTGAAGCTTAAGATCAATCAAGCAAGCATCAGTTTCTTTTTAAATCGCTGACACTGACTTGTATTAACGCTTGCATACGACACTCATTACTGCTGTCTAACAATCTGAACATTGTGTTGGGAGCCCAGGTCCTACCAAGAGGGACACGATTGCTCCGGGGCTGCTCTGGTGGGACCTTTTGAAGCACAAGGAGCCTTTGCAGCCAGCAGAGAAGAACAAACCATTAGATGAGAGCCACGACTTGGTGAGTGGACTTGTAATTTGGAATAATATGGAAAACTTGCATGCCACCTCTCATCAAAGGGGCTCCCATTTGTTTAATGCTCACCTCCTTTAAAAAGGATACAGATTTGTTGTTATTGGAAGCTTAATAATACAACAGCAAGTGATTTTCTTGCAGCAAATTATAAAGACTGTACATTGTGTTCACATATAATCCTGCTCTATTTGTGTCACAATAATTATGGTGCAGCCCTGCCTTTGCTATCTATGGTAACAAGTACATAGTGACTCAGGAAAGAGTTAATGTAAAATATTTAAAATAATGTGAATGTTTGTTATTCGCAAATTTCCAATCTATTCAATCGTCGCCCAAGGACAAGTGCTCTCAACCCTCTGTCAATAGAGAACTTCATCATCTCATCTTGATTATTCAATGTGACAACTTTTTCACTCATCCCCCTGTTTGATAGCAGTACCCTGTACCCAGAAACCCAGGTGCTCTCTTTAGTAGTTTAGTATGAAAATGAACCCACCTGAAGTGGCATCCCCTCACATCCGATCGAAAGTTACAAAAATCCACAATGTAATGTAAAGATATCAAGCAATAAATAATTTACAAAATGAAGTTAGAACATCCCTCCAAGTCTACTTTTTTAAACAAGTCAAATACAAATGGTTTTTAAATAACACATAGAAATGTCATTCATAATCTATAGGTATATAGGATGTGAAATACAATATAAAGAAGAGAAAACGTATACATTCTCTGCGGCGAGGTAGAAAACCGTTTACATCAGGAGTCTACAAGTCATATCCTCAAACGCCACATCCACTCCCCGTTTTTAAAACTATCCACATATTATAAATATAAATGCAGTTGACCTGATTCACAAAGATTTTCACAGTAGCAAATCAGGAGGCACTTGATTCGCAAAGTCTGAACTATAGGAAATTCAGAGCTGCCTGTAGAATCTCAGAGAACTCTTGAGTAAACTATGTGAATCATATTCACACTTAAGCATCTGAATTGCTCTAGGAAGCTCCACCTTTGATCCAGTTGTTGACTTTTTGAATAAGGTATAAAGTAGCAGGAGCAAATCTTGGATGCTCAGGACACTTTTGTAAAGGAGGGCCCAAATTGAGAATAGCATAAAAGATAATACTCAATAATGGAGTGCTCAACATGCACAGAAAAAACTGCTTTATTCAAAGCACAGATTCTCGGCCGTGATAGTATACAAGTAGCGCTTAGTATTACAATGAGTGTTAGCTGCTTTTTATATCAAAAACACGTCATCAATGATGTCCTACTTCAATATTAATTACAAAACCTATGAGTATTTTGGATTGGTTAGTATCCCAAGCTACATGTAGACTACATAGGTGTTAGTTCCATCATTGGCTAAAACATATCTGATGGCCCCTCCTGGTTCCAGCCTATTACAGATACAAGCTTGATTACATCATCACATCTTTGCTTGATTTGCTGCCTCTGATCATTATAGATGGTGTGACAAGAGAGATTTCAATTGGTTGGCCATTTACCCACCCACCTTGGACACTTGGTTAAGAGGTCAAGTTATGCAGTAGACATATGGTGGGAGGAGATAAGTTCATGGTCTGAAATAATGCCAATTAAAAGTACTCCCCATCATTCCCAGGCCATGTGCCCTATTTGCTCCTTTCTACTTGGCCTTGTGTATCATCTTGTGTCTGTGTGTATGCTAGGGAGTTCGGCAGCTGTCTTATGTGTTCTTGTCCCATAATGAATAACCAGTGTTCTTCATGTCTTGATCACGTGTTAGAGAAGGATTTTCTTCCTATTTACTGAGTTTTTAGCTATGGAGTCTTTTGGAATACTACTCTCATGCACCTGGGCATCAATGGCTGTCTGTGCTCCTATTCATTCAATTAACTTGGAAGGCTGTTGCTTTGCATCCTAGGATCTGTTATCTCATCCCTGTGTTCTGCACACCCACTATTCCCTTCCTTGCGTCTGACCTTGACGCATGATACGAACTACTGTCTGGGTCGCTTCAGAGCTTCTAAAATGAATGTGTTTTTATGTATTTAGCATCTCATCTGAGACCTTGCTAACTTCTAGGCCTGCTGCAGCCTCTGTGCTGAAAAAATGGTTATACTCCTGCGCTCTCGACTCCATATTGGCATCCTATATTCAAGCCGTGTCATGTGCATTCACCTTGTGTATCTCCCATGTGTTGGTTTCCCTCCCTCTATATGCTGCATTTTACCTACCTGTAATTTCATCTGCCCTACCAGTATATTGAGTCCCTCTCTTGGTATTCCGGAATCCTCCTGCCTTCTATGCTATATACAGTGCACTACTTGTGCTTTCTGCTATTTCACTGTGATCCCTATTAGTGTCGCACACCAATGAATTCTTTATGGCAGCAGAGTAAACATTGATTGTTAAAAACATTGTTTCTTGGAATCTGTCTTAGTTTGTCTCATCTTTTACCCCTAGAATCATGGGGCGGTATGGCTGCCTCAGCTGGTAACTTCTCGCACCTGTATAGTAATGGTGAGTAGTATTGGCTGGAGTCGGTTATCTGATTTATCTGATTAGGGGCTGTAGATGATACCTGCATATTCATCTGCCCCATTACACTTTCTAATCTGCTCTGGTGCACAGTTTTGTGTACCAAGCCCGGTGAGACCAAATAGGAGCTAGTTACCTAGTCAGCGGTTATTTTGAAAAGCTAGTGTGGTTGGGGCTCTCAAGGACTGAACTTGGATACCACTGTTTCACATAGAGCTCTGAGGTTCCTCTACCATCATATGTAGACAGTGTCTTGACAGCTGGTTGTTGGCCAGTCCCTATCCCAAGAGTTTGTGAGAGGACGGGATCTAAAGGTGCTTTCTAGGACTGTACAAGACATCTACTTAGAACTAAACTAGAGAAGGAGTAACTTCCAGTTCCCTGTCTGTAGCCAGCCTGAACAATAACCAGTGTGTGATCCTATCCCATTTATTGGCAAAGACCTGTGAATTACCCTAAGATTGCCATGTTATGCAAGACCGCAAAATGTTCACTGTTAAGCTACAAGCAAATCAAATTAAATGTATGATGTAAAGTGTTGAATCCCCCACTTAAGGGGTAACACAACATTGCACAAGATAAAGCTCTAAAATGCAATAATATTAAAACTGGTAACTCATTTTTGAAAAAAGGTTTCATGGAAAAACATGGGAGAAAGTAGGTGCACCTGAGAAGGTACAGCTTCCAGCGTGAGATAAGCCACCATTGACACAGAGGGGTGCAGCCATGTATGTGCCATTGGTTGTGTGTAGTGACTCTCTGACACATCAGTCAATCCTGCGGATATAGTGCTCCAACTCCCTGAAAAGCTGCAAAACTTTTAATGGCCAATTTAGACTACAGTGAAGATCGGGCATATCTCAAACATTGGCTAATGAACACGGCAAACAAATTGTACTTTCACAGGGAGATATGTTTACTCAATGTGGGCAGCATATAATGAAACGCCAATCAACATTCCTAAGCACCATCTTGAGTTGACATTGTCTATCCGACACAATTACTTCTAGATGATATGCAGAAGTGTGTATTATTAAGGTTTCCTAATTCTATATTTCAATAGCTCTAGGGTGTACCTGAGTACATGTACACTAGAGCTTTTTGTGGCATAGGTGAATTGTCAAGCAGGGTTCTAATACCAAGCAAGGAGTCATTCTTAGTTGGGAAAGGATACATCACCTTAATAGAAAAAGAATTGGAACAGCAGAAAATGGCCGGCAATTAATGAGTTACTGTCCGACAGCAGCATTCCAGGGCTGACATGGAGTAACAGGCAGGGACTGGTACAATGATGGAAAGAGAAAAGCGAATGAGGTGAAGAAATACATCAAATGGACAAGCCAAACTCAGGAGCATGCAACATCAGACAATGGGCCTCATTACGACCCTGGCGGAAAGTGACTGACCGGACCGCAACAGCGTAAATAGCGTTTCCGCCATTGCACGAAGGAGCAAAGTGCGGCTAATTACGACCCATCGGGCACGAGCATTACGCCATGGCGGAATCCGAAAGGCTGCGATGGCGGAAATGACCCCAAAACGGCCCTTACCGCCGCCGTACGCTGCACTAGGTGCAATACCGCCACCCATCTTAGCGGTCACCGTAATGAGCGGTCACCGTAACGAGCGGGCACCGCAAATTACGGGCACCGTAAATATACGGAAACGGAAGTAAAAGCATGTGGCCGGAACGGGAAACAGCACGCCGCACAACTATAAAATCCGAATCCCAACACAACCATTAAAAATCCGACCCTGACACACATCCCAACCCGTTAGCAACCCCAGTTAAAAAAATAAATATGGGAAAGGTAGCCAAGAAAGCGTGTGATCGCAAGCGGCAGGTCCACTTCTCCCGAGAGGAACTGACCGTGCTCACCGAGACCCTCCAGGAAAATGCCGCCGTCGTCTTCTCCAGTCAAATGACCAGGACGGCCCTTGCCAACAAGAAGGCCATATGGGCCCTGGTGGCACAGCGCGTAAGTGCGGTGGGGACAACACCCCGCACGCCACAGCAATGTCGCAAGCGGTGGGACGACCTGCGGATCCGCGTACGCAGCATACTTTCTGCGAACAGGAACATCGCCACAGCTACCGGGGGGGGTTCAGAGTCGCCCATCAAGTTGACCCCCTGGGAGGATATCTGCGCCTCCACCATAGGAATGGAGAGCATAGAGGGAGTCGGAGGGATGGAGAAAGGAGTGCCGACATCCGGAGAATCAGGTAGGTTGGCCAAGAGAAACAATGCGAAATCCACAAAACACGAACATGTGCAGTACCCTGTGACCCCATAGTGCAATACATACTTTGCCCTGACAGCGCCCTCTAAAAGTCAGAATGAATAAACAAATCAATCAAGATGCCATAAACAACCCCTACATGTGCAGCATGCACCCCCTAACTGCAGGCAGCCAAATGAATGCATCCTCAATCCACACGAAAATGAGACCACCTCCAAGGCCCAGTCCCAAATCAGCCTCATGTACCACCCCAATGCATTTGATACGTTGCCATTCCAAATCCGACAGACCCATAACTAACGCTCGCCCCTCTTTACTCCACCACAGGGTCCGATACCAACGACGAGCTGCAGGACACCCCTACCAGCACGCCTGCAAAGAGGGCCAGGACCAACGTCCCAAGAGCCTCCACCTCAGGTGCAAGGATCAAGACACGGCAGCAGCAGGAATCAAGTGGCAGCACACTGGAGGGGACTGCAACAGGCACCCCAGCAGCCAGCAAGTCCACAACCCCAGCACCACAGGTCCCCCCAAAGAACGTATCTGATGGCACTGCCTCTGGTGCTAGCAGCACCATAGGTGACACAGCTGTCATGCCAGCATGCTCCGACACGGAAAACAGTGCTGGCGACGTAGGTACCATCCATGACCTTTCCCAATCCCCCTGCATGTTCCATCCCCTACACCATGACGAAACCACGCAGGGGCACCCTGAAGACGACGACTGGCCAACCCCCACAAGTCCTGTGCCAAGGCAACATGTGTTGAGCAGCCCCCCTGTCACACCACCGCAAATGTCCATGGCCCAGCAGAGGCAACAGTCCCTCGACCTGCTGATCGAGCAACAGCAGGAAGTGTCCACGCTACTCAAGGACCATGCAAATGAATGCGGGGGTTCCAGGGCAGCCATGGAAACATCCACCGAGACACTCAGGGCACAAATAGAGAAAAGTAGTGAGAGCCTCAGGGGAGAAATGGAGAGAAGCACCGAGAGCCTGAGAGCACAAATGGAGAAAAGCACCGAGAGCCTGAGAGCACAAATGGAGAAAAGCACAGAGAGCCTGAGAGCACAAATGGAGAAAAGCACCGAGAGCCTGAGGGGGGAACTGCATGCGACGTCCAAAGACGTTTGTGCTGAACTTGCTGCTGTGCGCCGTGTGCTCTCGGAGCTCTCACAAACCCTCAGAGACATGCATGGACGCGAGCAGGCCGAGACATCATCCGTGGCAAGTTCCGTCCAGGGCAGCCCCCAACGCAGATCTGGCAGGAACCTGCGCTCCACGGGCAGGGGTGCCCCTGATACCCGTAGAGGGGGCTTGCAATAGCGTCTACCCACGGACAGCATGCATATTTGGACACTGGTGTTGGGGGGGGAGGTAGTCGGGTGGAGGGGGTGTGTTGGGCTTCACTGGGTGGCGGGTCCATAGGGTGTATAAATCAAATCACATTAACAATACAGCACCTCATTATCATCCAATGACATGTGTGGACATTGATATTTGCGTACGAGGCCTTCATAGGCGTACAGTCCACAATGTGCCTGTACTACACACACACAGTGCCACAGGTCCCCTTTCCGTGTAATAGGCACCATGCGTGGTTGCTAGAAGCATGCATCTATGATGCTCTGTCGGATTGCACGTGCATCCTGTGCCTCATGGACTCCTTGAGGTGCCTCCACATCCCCACCCTCATCATCATCATCATCTTCAGGTGCATGCAGTACAGCGTCAGGGGGCATGGGCACATTCCTACGTATGCACATGTTGTGCAGCATGACACATGCCATGACCATCTTAGAAACCTTCTCATGGCTGTACATGAGTGCCCCGCCAGACCTGCTGAGGCTGCGGAAACGAGCCTTCAGTAGGCCGAATGCCTGTTCAATGACCACACGGGTACGTGAGTGGGCATGGTTGTAGTCCTCCTCATGCTCGTTCTGTGGGTTCCGGATTGGTGTAAGGAGCCATCTCTTCAGTGGATACCCGGCATCACCTGTATGAGACGAATAAAGGGTGTCAGTGGAATGATAGTGCTAAGTAGCCCCCCCCCCCCTCCTGCAAGGTCATTGACGCATCAAATGGGCCACGATGTCATGCATGGAATGAGACTCACCGAGTAGCCAGGATCTGTGCCCTGCGTGTCGCTCCATGTAGCGTGGTATTCTTGTGTTCCTCAGGACCATAGAATCATGGGTAGATCCTGGAAACCTGGCACAACAATGCGTAAAGATCTTGTTGGAGTCACACACCATTTGCACATTGATTGAATGAAATTGTTTCCGGTTGCGGTACTGGACCTCCATGGCATGTGGGACAACCAATTCAACATGGGTGCAGTCGATGGCACCAATGCAACCCGGGATGCCGCCAAGTGCATGGAATCCCACTTTTGCGTTGGTAATCTCCTGGTACGTGCGTGGTAGTGTGATGTGGTCGTCGGCGTGCTTCAGGAGGGCATCGTGCACTTGGAAGAGTGTCCGTGAGAACAGTGGCTGTGAAATGCCATGCAACTGTCCCACTGTGTGCTGGTAGGTGCCTGTGGCCAGGAAGTGGAGTACAGACACCACCTTCAGTAGGGGTGGGATGGCGGTTGGGCTATCTATCATGCTCACGAGGTCAGCATGTGTCATGTCCACAATGGCGATTATGGTGTCCCGGTCCAAACGGTAGAGGGTGTGGATCTGCTCAGCAGTGAGGTTGAACGGATCAGCTCGGAGGCGTGGGATTGCGGGCCGCCTGCGTGGTGGTAGTGGCAGTGCTTGTGGGCCTTGCTGACCCTGCCTTGCCCTCCTCCTCCTCCTTCTCCTCCGTCTCCCCTGTGCGCCCGGTTGTTGTACCTGTTGTTGTTCGTCGTCTTCTTGTAGTTGTAGCACTTGCAGTGCTATCTGGTCCCCCAGGCCCAACATCGCTAGTCCTGCCGGTAGCATTTTGGAGTGGGAGTGGTTGTGGGAGGGGTTTGGGTCTGCTATATATGTGCTGTCGGCCTGTATGGCCTCCACCTGTGCTGATTGAATGGATCTGTGGCAGATGCAATCCCTTCTGGCCGAGCACGTCCCGCACGTAAGGCTGCATTTGGCCGCATGGCATCTTGGGATTGGAATCATGTATCAAATCCCGATGGCAGTGTGATGTACTTTGACTGATTTTCATGCTATGCTCCCATTGTTACACATGATATAATTGCAGCCGCTTACATACCTGTGAAGAGTCAGTGGTATGTAGGGCTCGATCGATGGCCGACCCTCATGCAGCACAGTAACGTACTTCACCGACGGGCGTGGCGTCCCATTTGTGATTGCAGCCAGTTAGCATTATGACACACAGCCGCACTACATTGATGTAATTGTGAATGCAAGCGTTCACAGAAGCCTTTTCGACGTAATGTTGCAAGTGAGGAATTCGAAGGCCAGCATTTTTGGTTTTGAAGTAGCGGCGAGGATACGCCCACAGGTCTGGGTGGAAATGTAACGTTCTATTGTAGAATGTCCTTGGGACATGGCCCATAACGAGCAAGCAATGAATGATATGAATTGAATGGGATGCGCAATAGCGTAGTGGACGATAAGGCAGGACGTTCCCAAATCCATCTTGCTTCACAACACTACAGATCCGGCCAGGAGCACAGTGGTTTTTGCAGACTGCATTACGCACAGACGCGATGGAAGTTTCACATATTATGTGAGTGAATATTCATGCGTTTTCATTGCGGGATGAGGGAATGATGAATGGATGCATGGACAGATGATTCCATTTAGGGTCTGCCATGTACATGGGTTTTTTGAATCACTCCCCTTCCCCTGCGCTATGTGATGCAAGGCTGCCATAGTGGGATTTACGTCTATCTGCCCTTGTCGGATCCTCCCTGTCTCGACGCGCCTTCATACACTTGTGTCTAGGCACGTTACTAATCCCATGTCATGGGTTCTATCTTGACGGACGCATGCACAGTAACCGACGTTGCCAATGGTGTATTTACCTCGATTGATTTCGTTATGAATCGATACTGATTTAGGGGTGTGTATATTCCTTTGGAGTGGGCTAGCATGCATGTGGGTGTGGATTTGGTGTGTTGAATGAAGATTGTAATGCATCATGAGTCCCGTAATGCAATCGGTTAATTTGTGTTTCATTTGGGTGACAGGTGTATCTCCTGCCCTATTGCAGATGCCATCTCTACGCCACTCCTCCAGATGGGTTTTACTCTCGACACCTGCAGCTTCGGGTGAATCAGTGGAGCACCATTACGATCTTATGGGACGATCGCCAATGGGCCACATGCCCTTACGCTGTACGGGTGGCTAGGTGCAACATTTCGGCCTTTCAGCTCGACTAGTGCCTGCCTCATGGGACGGACCTGCGGTTCTTGCCGCTTCCATGTTGCCTTTTGGAACGTTGATGAAGGCCCTGTGTGCCATGATGGTACAGGGCGTCACACAAGTGGAAGCTGGTCAATTATTGCAGATGCAGCCCTCGGTGATGATGGATGTTTTGGTGTTATTTTGCAAATTGCTGTGGGGCCTTTGTCATTTGGATGTGCATTTAAATTGTATTCCGATATTTGTCGTGTTGCGTTATTCTTTGCAGGTGATGTGGCGATTTTCGATTTGTGGCGGTATGTATTGCGAGATGATCTGCATTGTGTTCCGCCTTCTGAGTTGAGTTGTGTGGTACAGTACTGGCCGCGTTTGCCTACGTAGCACAGTATGGTCACGGATAGGGGCTGCCATTGTGACTGTTTACATGATGTGCTGTTCAGGGGCGGGGGATTGGCTTTTGGCCGACTGGTGCCTGTCAGCCAGGTCGATTGGTGGAATGATGGGATGTTCAGAATGTGGCTGGTCACAGGTGCCTGTGTTTGCGTGCGTTTGTTGGAGGGGGACTGGGGTCATGTCCATTGGAATAGCTTCTGTATTCATGCCATCTGTGCCCTGCAGCTCCCATCGGCCCCTCTTGGGATGAGCCTGGCTGCTCAGTCACTCTGCCAACTTGTGTGGTACATGCTTCTGCTGATGGTTGGTTTGTTTACTGGCAAGAGTACAGGGCTGGTGCAATCCCCCTCAGGATGCTGTTTTGGATGTTGCCTTGCGCTGGTGGCAAGCGATGGGGGACTACTGTTGTTTTGTGTCATGTGTTCTTGATTTTCATTTTGATGTATTGTACCTTCACATTCCTGTGCTGCATCAGTACGGCTATGGTGACATGCCGTACATGGATGCCCACTCACGGGGCGCTTTGAGCCCCTGCATGCATTTCTACGTTGGCATGCATGGGTGAATTGTAGATTTCACTGGTTGCATAGTGTGAGTACATTGCGCCTGCCAGGAGTTGTGCAATGTGGCCAGGGAGTGGAGTACAGGCACTCAGTGGGCCATTTACGGTTGGTTCACGATGCCGTATTTCTCGCCATGGCGGAATGGTACTTTACGACGTGCTTGATGGCGTTCAGTACATGTCCGCTAGGGTCAGAATTCGCGTACCGTTGCGCCATGGCGGTGATTCCGGTTTTGCAAGGCGCGCGTGCGCGTACTTGGTGCAGTTAGCGTTGCCGTTCACTGCGGTGTCGCTAATGGCATCGTACTTTACGGTGACGGGTCATGATCGCAACGAGCGGTGTTCGATGGCGGTATTGCATTTCCGCCATCATTTTTCCATTTCCGCCAGGGTCGTAATGAGGCCCAATAGCAGGAATTTAAAGGGGTGATGCTGGCAGCTAGAATGTGAAGTAACAGGAACCAGTTGGAGGCTTACACCCAATGGTACGTATTAGATTTGCCTTGGTAACAAGGGGGTACTCTTTCCAGCAGAACCACATACAACATAAAGAAAGAGTATTCTTGTTGCTACTGGCTGCTCCTACAAACTATTACAAAATTACAAATCACAATAGAAAACTGTTCAGTGTTTTATTTATGTTTCTTGCATCGAGGATGCTGATACCCCATTGAATGAGTGCACTGGTGAAAATCGTTCAGTACATTATGTAAGATAACTGCAGTATGTACATGCCTGCTTGTTAATGTGTATCTTTTGTGGCCCTGTGTCCTCATAACAGTTAAAAAAGCTTATATGTCCGTGTTCCTATGTTTTCTGCTCTAATCGTGCATCTTGTGTCTCTGTGGCAAGTAGGTAGAACGTTGTCTCTTCATATACAAAAAATAAACAAGCATTGAAAAATACAGCAGTTTTGGCTTTTGTGTAAACATGAGACGGGCATTTGCCAAGCACTACCATAACCTAGAAAAAAGAGGTAAAATGCAGGAAAATTATGTCAGTGCCTGATAAATGCCTATCTAATACCTTCACACAAGCCAAAGCTGTTGGCTTTGCAAGTGCATGTTTTTAATAGGACGTCGGTGCAAGGGACCGATTTAAGGACACACATATTGCTTAGAAATCAAGTGGCTGAAGGCACACTTGTTTAAGATATTTTTATACCCCGAATGCTTATTTGCAGCTGCAATTAAGCCTTAGGAATCCAAAGATTGCTGAGAAATAGCACTGGCAGGCCCTAGGCACCACAAAGTTGATGTGACTGTTCGATAGGGCTAGGTCAAAACACAGTAGGATGTGTTTTGGGTGGTGAGAAGCAGGAAGTGGGTGGGGAGAGGGACTGATGGCCCATGGCCATAGGGACTACCATGGCCATGGGCAGCCAACGATTAGTTAAAAACCAACGCCCAGAGGCTGTGTCCAAGTCAATTCAAAAAGTACTTTGTTTTGGTAGGATACCATAAAAGCAAGCAAACACTAAATAAAATCCATAAAAGGCACTTTGAAAATATACAAAGAAGAAGAATTAATAAAACATTAAAAAGAACGTTAATCAATAAGTTTGGTTGGTCTCCTTGGGCAGGCTCTGGCGCAGAAATGAGACACAGCAAACATCACATCCGGGAGGAGAGAAATCCTGCCCAGAGCTTCAGCACTTGCCAATGTGCATACTCCATGATTCTTAAAGGCACAAACATAGGTGCCCCAAACTAATTCTGGAGTACCCCGGACAAATAAACAAGAAATGTTGGAGAGATTCAGAAATGCCTTCACAAAAAGGGAAACAAACATTTTTTGTTTTATATCAAGCATTTGTGAGGCTGTAAGGATGTTGAATCATAATTTCAAATATAAAGTGTGTGCAAATGGTGATTTAACATCCATCAAATAGCTCTTGCGGTACCACATGGTTTTATTCGCCAAGCATTCCCACCCAGCTGCCAAGGATAAACAATCGGTGGTCTGTTTTTAGCACACCATTTCTTGGAAGGCAGCCTTGATTGTACTGACGCTTCTCCCTGGGATAAGCCTCGGGTCATACCAAAGATGCCCCAGATTCAGGGGTATCAGAGTGCACCTGATATAGGCTAGCCAAGGAAGGTTATTAGCATCTTGATAACTTTTCAGATCTACAAGGGCTTCACGATAGCACCCACGCTCTAGTTTGCACGAGATCTTTATCCAATATAGCAATGGTTTAAGAGCTGTTAATTCACCAATGATAATCAATCCCAATTACAAATGCACAAGAAGGTTAGGCGTGTTTACAGGGAGCATGAGCAGCTTCTTGAGAAAAGTGTTTTCTGTGATGGGTATGTAGGTATTTCTGCTATGGCCACAGAACTCTGCACCATTAACTGCTGCCCCAACCGCCTGTGATCTGTAGATTTGCACAGCAGGGTTGACTACATTATTACTGAATCTGTTGGTGAAGCTCAAAATGGGAGTGTAAGGTTGGCTTTTTCACATGTTTGCCCCATTTGCTATTATTGGACAATCGAAAACCCAGATAGTCAAGTGTTGCGACTTCATCAACCACACTGCCCTTTATATGAATGTTTAGAAATGTATGTTTTCTCATCCGTTTCCCGCACCGCATAACTTTAGTTTTGCTCGTGTTCACCATTAGGTCCTTCTCTTCGCAAAATGTACCTAGCTGCCCTGTAAATCTTTTTAGGCTGCTGAGGGTTTGAGAGACGAGAACAGCGTCATCAGAAAACAACAATATGGGTATTTTCTCCCCTTCTAGCCTTGGTGAATCAGCAAAATCTATTGCTAGATAGATTACAACGTCATTAAAATAGAGGGAGAAGAGAGTGTGGGCCAACACACAGCCCTGCCTCATTTCCTTCTCTACCAGGAACTGTCTAGTACTCTCTCCACTTCACCTGAAACAAAAAGAAGAGGTATTCTCAGAGTACAGCGACAGAATGGCACCAAGCAAAGAGATAGGGATGTTCTTTTTGAATAGCAACCTCCATATCTCAGAGCGAGGAATGCCACCAAATGTTGTCTTAAGATCTACAAAGAGTAGATACAGCATACAGGAGCCCAAGACCACATATGTCTCCATCAGAACACTAAAGGCCTGTTCTGTAGTGTTGACTCCTCTCCTAAAGCCATCCTGCAAGTTGCTAATACAATTGGATTCATCTACCCATTGCTCCAATCTTCTAAGAACTAATTTACCAAAGATCTTCCCTAAGGCATCAAGGATAGGGCAATAATTCCCAGGGTCATCCCTTCCCCCTTCTTCATATAGGAACCATCTCGGCCTGGCACCAGGATACGGGAACCCTATTGATCCTACTAAATTGATTGCACTCAAGCTGCAAGTAGTGGACCCACGCCCTCTGTTCCAGCTTGTAGACATGTATTGGAATCTTGTCGGGTAAAGGGGCCTTCCCCCACATTGCGATGCTATGGCATTAGCTACTTCTTTAAGGGCGAATGCTAGTTCTCTTAATTAATTCGAGAGGATGGTCGGGAATTTTCTGTGCTGTGTGTCTCTCCTCACCTCCCTTCCCCCTCGTGTCACATCCCATCTCCCTCCTATCTGTACTCCAGTCCAATAGTGGCAGCATACAGGGGCGCTAAAGCACCACCAAATAGACAAAACTGAAAGCCCTGCACATCATTTTCTATTAAGAGTTTGTCATTTTTGCAACATAATAACTTAGAGACGTTCCTACCAACATCAGGAACTTTCTTTGCTTATATTTATAATTGATTAATCTGGTTTAACAAACAACTTCCTGTAAATCATCCAACCACACACTTAATGTGAGCATCATAGATCAGGGGTTTATGGGTGAAGAAGGGGGTAAACAAACATTGGCAAAACAAACAGTTTTGGCTTTTGTGTAGGCATGGGAAAGGCAGCAATAGCTGGAAAATGGTGTGATTACCTGGGTATATGATAGGCATTTTCCAGCCAGTTCTAGTACCAATGCACAAGCCAAAACTGTTGGCTTTGTCAATGCTTCTTTTTAACAGGACTTCAGTGCAACAACAAAGATGACGGAAGGTACACTTGAGACATTTTTATCACACTAGTATCACATTCAAAACTGCACTTAATCCGTTACCTCTCAGCAGACTGCGGAGAAATACCACTGGCAGGCTAAAGTTTGATGTTACTGCATGCTGGAGCTAACTCAAAGACATCCTAGGTGGATGTGTTTTGGCGGCATGGGGCTTGTAGTGGGAGGGGATGGTCAATTGTACACATAGCTCCTGGACCTTTACTTTCTTATGCCTTCCTGTGCATCTTATCTATCCCTCGCACACATCCCAACTATCTGCACGACATTGCTTCTCCCCGTCCCTACTGAATGTTCCATCATACTCCTCTTTTTCCTCTCTAACAGGCAAAGTGCTTTAAAGCCATAAACTGAGGCGGGAGGCGCTGTACAAATGCAAGATAGCATAACTTAGAGATGAGCATGACCATGGGCAGTCAATGGGTGAGTAAATAACCAAACACCTACATGCTTTGTGTCCCTCCTCATATGCCGTTTCTCCCCAGCTGCACTTTAATTCAATAGTTTCGGCTTATAAGCGCCACCTAATAGCCAAAACTAAACAGACATGACCTCGTGTACTTATATTGGATAAAAGCTCGGACAGTTTTTGTGTCATTGGAAACTAGCTCTAGTAGATTTCCTGTAGTGCTTAGCAGTGAATTAGGAGGGGCTCTGTCTCCACAATACTATTCGAACTGCAAAAGCAAAACTGCCAGACCAGTAAGGCTCCCGACAGAGCAGGCAAAGCACTGTGTGCTTAGCTTAAAAACTATAACCAGACTGATTGTTCGTTCAGTGAGTTTCAACCTATAAAACTATAGAGCAGCATGCGAGGTGCGGTTCCCGGGCACAACACCTTAAAAGAAGTGTTTACTTTGCACAATATAATAATAATTTCGCATTTATATAGCGCTAGAAACCATCAGGTATCTGAGCACTGTTTATTATTACCCACGGTGTGTGGTGCTCATTTATCGACCTCGGAAGGATGAAAGGCTGAGTTTGGCCCTGCCGGGATTCGAACCTGAGTCAGCAAGCGCTACACAGATATCAAAGCAAACGCTTTACTCACTGGGCTATCGGACCACATAACTATAAATATGTTGACAAAGCAGATAATATGAATGAGCCTAGTTGGCTAAGAGTAAAGTGGCAGATTATTTTCAAGCACTGGGTCCTAGGGATTTGCTCAATGCGATAATAAACGTTCCCTGGTGGGTGGCTGTGATTTTACACACACTAGAGAACTATGTAGAGGCTCAAGACTCTGCATCCCTTCACTTCACTCAGATTACCAGCAGGTATAGTGGCCAGTGGGTTAGGACGAGTGGGGCACTGTATAATGGCCGGTCTAAGGGCAGACAGATGTATAGTGGAGGTGGTCTAAAGGCTTCTGAACAGAACATTGAAAGAAGACTGACTGTAGCAACACAAAAGTTGGGATTAAAACTCTTTTTAAGGAGTGAAAAAGTGAAGTCCCATCCCCAATGGGCATAAACATAAGTCTTAATTGTAAAAGGAAATGTTTTTGGGATACATATTGCTTTGCACCTACTTAGTCATGCACATTAAAAGTTACATGTTTGCCTCTTTAGATCAGGCAAATAGAGTTTCTTCCTGTAGCTCTGCGAATACTACTGGTCCATACATTTTCATGGAGCTGTTTAGATGAAAGCGGGGGGACAGGCACCTATGTGTCTGTTTCAGAATTTATGGTGGGAGTATTTTTACTCCCTATTTTTTGTTCTGGGGAATATTTGCATGTTTTTAAGGAGTAAAGTTGCTAATACACCCATTATCTGTAACACTGGCTGATGCTGCTTCTCTTTTTTAAATATTTGTTTATATAGTCCAAAAACAGCACATAGGCATAATAGCGCCTAAACAGGACTAACAACAAGCAATATAAAAGGACCAATCATAATGGGGGTAATGATAGGGTCCTTCTAGTCTAAGCAAACATAACTACATAAGGTGGCAAAAATACAAACAGCAACAAAATCATACCAGAACCTAAAAGCGTATTAAGCATACTTAGGGCCTCATTACACGGATGGCGGTAGGGATTTAACGTTACCGGTAATGTATTACCGGTAACGTTAAATCCCCATGTGGATCACGACCCGGCACACCGCTATTAGCGGCACCGCTAATTACGGTGCCACTAATAGCGGGCAGTCCGCGTGCGCGCGACCCTCCATCCCGTTAATTACACCATGCCGCTATTACCACAGCATCACAAGGCCAGTGCACATGCTAATAGCGGCATGGTAAATCCCCCCAAACCCCTTACCGCCATGGTGCAAATACCGGCATCGCGGACCACCCGTTAAGGGAAATGAGCAGTGTTCCCACCTGCCACAGGTGCACCAAATCAGCACAGGTGAAGGCAATGGAGACTGTGGCAGCTCAAAAGGAGCACACCACACCCCTTCCCACACCCCTCCCCACACCAAGATGGTTCCAATACTGGCAGCATTACATGGCCTGGAGGACCTCATTGCAGCGCAGCTGCTACAACAACAGGCAGCACAAAGGAGACGCAGGAGGAGGAGGAGGAGGGCAAGACAGGCACAGCAGGCACCACAACGCCACCTAATCATACCACAGAGGCACCCACCAATACCCAGGATCAGAGCCAGTCCATTCAACCTGACCCCTGAGCAGATACACACCCTGTACCGTCTGGACAGGGCTACCATCACCAGCATCGTGGACATGATCCACGACGACTTTGTGAGCCTCATAGACGTCAGAACTGCCATCCCTTCGCTACTGAAGGTGGTGAGTGTGCTCCACTTCCTGGCCACAGGCACCTATCAGCATACAGTGGGACAGATGCATGGCATCTCACAACCAGTATTCTCACGCACACTGAACCAGGTACTCGATGCACTCCTGAAGCATGCACCTGAACACATATCCATGCCACAGACTGCCCAGGAGATTGCAAACACAAAAGTTGGCTTCTATTCACTGGCAGGCATTCCAAGTTGCATCGGGGCCATCGACTGTACCCATGTGGAATTGGTGGTCCCACATCACAATGAAGTAGTGTACCGAAACAGGAAGCAATTCCACTCTATCAATGTCCAAATGGTATGTGACGCCAACAAGATAATCACACATTGCTGTGCCAGATTCCCAGGATCAACACATGACTCCATGGTTCTGCGGAACTCAACTATCCCACGCTACATGGAGCGACACACCGGACAACGTTCGTGGCTACTTGGTGAGTAGCAGGGCAAGCACATGGCTGCGTGATTTGGGGGGGGGGAGATACATACTCCAACTGGGTGTGAATGGGGGGAATGGGGGGGGGGGATACATACTCCAACTGGGTGTGAAGGGGGGGGGGAGATACATACTCCAACTGGGTGTTGACTGGCGTCCGTAGGGGAAATGGACATACAGATGTACGCCAATGTCCTTCAGGGAAGGCCACGGTGTACTTGAGAGGAACCCACATGCAATTCGAAGGTGCAGAACATTGAGAACAATGCAGGTTGCAAAATATCACACATCCATCCACATTGCACATCATGCCACGCCACATATTACACAAACCTGCAACATGGTGTCAAGACCGTAATACAGAATCAGTGCAGCACAACATCAATCCAGCAACGCGCCCTTGAATGCATGCAAAGGGATCACCCCTAGACATAGCACTGAACCACACACCTATGGCACCACTGAAGTGATGCTTCACAGCATGGCAACATCGGTGTCAGGATGTCAGTACACTAGCAGTTTGTTACCTAATTTGTATGGGCCAGGGACACCTAAGACCTGGCCTCACCCAGGACATGTCAATTACTGTTGGAGGCATGAATGTGGCATTTCTACTTGCAGGGTCGACCTCCCCCTTGCACGTTGCTGTCACTCAGACCATCTGCATGAATGCTGTCAATTTAGTACTTGAATCACAATGCAATGTCAATTTGTGTGATGTGAACAGGCCGATCTTGAGGTGAACAGTAACAGGACCCCGTTCATTCCCCCATACAGGTGATGCGGGCTATCCCCTGAAGCCCTGGCTCCTCACACCTGTACGGAACCCACAGAACAGGCACGAGGAGGAATACAATCGTGCACATACCCGTACCCGCATCGTGATCGAGCAGACTTTTGGACTATTGAAGTCACGTTTCAGGTGTGCATTAGCAGGTCTGGTGGTGCTCTCCTGTATGGACATGAGAAGGTGTCCAAGATCACCATGGCATGTGTCATGCTGCACAATATGTGTATCAGACGGAATGTGCCACTGCCCCCTGACGTAGAAATAGAAGTACCTGATGAGGATGATGATGGTGATGAGGACGGAGGTGAAGGGGATGCAGGTGTTGCAAGAAGGGATGGCCAGGAGGGACGTGCTATGAGATGGCATCTGATCCACCAAATATTCTGAGGAACATGTTTCCGTACTGTCACATGGATATGGGGGGTAATGCACTGGTGTATGTTTTGAAGCACGGAATGGACCCTGTTGCCAATAAAGTACACACACACAATGAAGATGTCCAAGCCTGTGTTTTGTTCAGAAACCAGTGTATTGAGTGACATGAAGGTGTAGTAGTGCAACCCCAAAAACATCCCACCACCCTTCCCCCCCCAACAGACCCATAACACCCTTCCCACCCCCCCCCACAACATCCCAACACCCTTCCCCCCCCAACAGACCCATAGCACCCTTCCCCCCCCAACATACCCATAACACCCTTCCCACCACCCCCCACAACAGTCCCTCATGTCTCTGCCATTTCTGCCATGGCCAATGCACACCGGGGTATCCCCATTAGCCCCCTAATTGCAATTGTCCTTGGAAGGGTCTTGAGGGTTGCCAGACGTGCGCCTGGTGGTTCTCATCGAGTGCCTGAGGGGGCTTGTTTGAGTCGACCCGGAAGTCGAGGATGGGGCAGACTGGCCTTGTGGGTGAAAGTGGCGGTCCATTGTGTCTGCCATGCGGACAAGCACCTCCCTAAGACTTGCAATTTCATTGCATATCCTGTCCGTGTTGGCGTCCATGCGCTCAGTGGAGTGCCTCGCCGTCTGGACTATCTTCTCGGTGAGATTTGCTGCCTCAGCGACATGCTGCCCAACCAGCACGGTCAGCTCCTGTTGGCGCTGCCGGATGGCGGTGAATTGCTGATCAGTGCCGGGTCACCGTGCATTTGGATGCCATGCCCACAGATGGCTCCAATGCAACTGGTGATGGTAGCATGGGTGACATTATTGCAGGTTTGGTGTCCTCGTAAGTCCCATCAGAACCAGGGGTCTTGGATGCCATGGGCTCTGGGCTTCCTGGGGGGCGTGGGGTGTGCATCTCCATTTGCTGGAGTAGGATGTCCTCTGGATCGGACTGGGGGCCAGTGGCGGCTGCCTCACCAGCAGAGCTTGCCGCAGCTGATGGTGGGCCCTGGGTGTCGGGCATTGTTGCCAGTGGGTTTGCCTCCGGTGGTGGGCCCACAGTTGGTGGTGCAGCTACTGCTGCCCTGGCAGTGGCACTGTGACGTAGGCTGCCACTCTTCCTCGATGTTGCAGGGGTTTCCTCCGGCTCCTGTGGCCTTGGCCTCTTTGATGTAGGTGGTGCCTTTGATGCATCAGCAGCATCCTCCCCATCTGTATGTGAGCCTGTCAGGGACGAGAAGGGGGATGGCATTGGTTGCGTTTCAATATACTCAATGTAAATCACAGGGTTCATGCAGTTGTGGACATTGGGACTTAGCAGTTATGGATGCAGGTGATGTGCCAGTTCAGTGCCTCATCCATGCATGTTTGAGTTTGGGACTTGTCTCTGGTGATGTGTGCATGTGTGTGTGTTTGGGTCTGACACTGACATGGTGATGGATGGGTGCATGTGTGGATGTGTGTCCATGCATGAGTGGGGTCTGGGCTCACATATGGGGGTGACTGTGCATTCACACCGCATCCTGTCATGTGTACACTCACCTGCATCAGAAGTGGTAGCCACGCCGACCTCCATGCTGCCCACTCCCTCAATGCTCTCGGTGGCAATCATGTTGGCGCATGTCTCCTCCCATTCCTTCAGGTGTATTGGGGAGCCATCTCCGCCAGCAGTGGCAATGCGGTGGTTCTCCGCCAGGATGCCCCTCACCCGCAGCCTGGGGTCGTCCCACCTCTTCCTGCATTCACGCACAGTGCGCGTGCTGGTGCCCACAGCACTGACTTTGACCGCCACCTCCTCCCAGATGGCTTTCTTCTTGAGCAAGGTGGCACGGCGCATAATATTTGCAAAGACGACCTCTGCATGCTCTGCAAGGGTCTGCGTCAACATGACCAGTTCCTCGTTTGTGTACTTTTCCTTCCGCTGCCTGTCACATGTTTTCTTCAGGGCCTTGGGCATGATGCAGGTGTCACGGTCGATTTCACACAGCTCACTACTCCAATATGGTCCAGGGGGCAGAGGATGGCAATGGATTGTGTTTTTAAAGATGGCCGCCGTGCTCTTTCCCGTTCCGGTGCGATGACGGTATTTCCGCTTCCGCTATTTAACGGTCGATGCTAATAGCGGTCACCGCTAATAGCGGTCATCGCTAATAGCGGTGACCGCAAATAGCATGTACAGTGAGGGCGGAGGTGCTATCAGCACTTTGGGCGGGCACGGTAAGGTGCTTTTGCGCCATGGCGGTAGGGTCATTTACCGGCATGGCCCTATGCACGTGTCCGCTTACTCGTAATGGTGCGCTATTGGCGGTCTCCTGTGAGGGTGGACACGCTAATAGCGCCATGCCGGTAAATCCCGTTTTTTAGCGCCTACCGTGTAATGAGGAACCAAATCCAATCTAGTCTACTGGCAGTCTTAAATTCGAAGCAGCCTTAGGCAAGTATTGACAAATGCTAAGGAACAGTGGCAAGTTACTGGTCCCACATCCCACAAGGACACAGTTCCGATTCTTCTGGGCACACCAACCATCAACCTCAAGCCTCCAAAGGATCTTCTAATCAGAACGTCTGACAACCCCCGGGCCAGTTCTTTGGTGAAGTCATGCCAATATTTTATTGCGCAAGGCCTCTCTGGGTTCTTTTTCACGTGGCTTCTCAATGTTAGTGATGATAACATTCCTGTGATCCATAACAAAATCTTTTGTATTCTTGTCCAAAATAACAGGCATTTGAGACTTTATTACTCATATGCTTCAATAGGTGGCTGGATTAGTTCTGACATTCACAGGTCGAAGAGGGCAAGCATGATTCTATTTAGGTTTGTATAGATCAGTAGGAGGAGTAATATTAGAAACCTGAGATTGATCATTGGCTACAGGAGTTAAGAGAGCTGTCACTGCTTTCAGGTGAAGTACTACTTCAGGGACTAAACAAACAGAGATTTTCTATGTAGTTTGTGAGTATTGATCTGTTTTCTCAAGTTGAAAATCTGTCTGACAGAAGCTTTCCACTTTCACCGGGTGCTGTTGCACCGACGCCAAAGTTTGAAAATCCGTTTGACAGGATTTATCTTTTTTAGTCAAGTGATATTCCTCCACACATTTATCCAGCAGTTTCACCCATGTATCAAAATCAAAGATGGAGTTACCTAAATGTAGCTCCTTAGATATATTGGCCTTAACTTTCAACAATTTTTCTGTAGTGATATACACCTGTGTACTTCCATCAAAATCCAGCTGGGATGTAAGAGGTATCGGCGACTCATTGTTACTTTCAGGGTGTTATTCAGGAGTAAAAGGCCCTGGAACAACCACATTATATGCTTGGCAAATTAATTCTGGAAACTCACTTGTTTCAGAGAGCATTTCGGTTCTCTCCCTTCTATGTGACCTGAGTTGCAAAATTTCAGATAGGTGATCCCTATCATGGGTTGGACACCTGGCCACAGGAATGGGTGGTAAAGCCACTGTACTATGCACTAGTTCTATCGGAACAACTGAATCAGTTATCAGATAAGTCGAGGGCTGAATTTCTTGTCATAGGCATGTTGTACCCTAAAGGACGTATATTTTCTTTAGATAACTTGCGTTAATAGGGCATCACGCTCTGTTGCTCAAAGAAAGAGATACCAACACATTAATTCTGCCACCATTCGGATTGCGTGTCTCACCTGATCAGAGTCACGCAAGCGCCCAGGGCGTTGAGCCAGAAGTGAACGGCACGGCACCAACAAATAGAACACAGCGCCAGCACCCTGACACACCAAACGCTGCAGCTTCATCCTTTAGAGCTGGTTCCCCACCCTGCAGTGTGAGAACAAGATAGAGGAAAGGACCCAACGATCAGACTGGAAACATCAAGCCGCACTGCAACCAGACTTGCAGCCACTTCCGACAAAGACGTAGCTTTTAACTGTTCCATGATTGCCTGCCAGGTTAAAGAAGAGAAGTGTAGAGAAGCAACCAAGGGGCAGGTGTGTAGTCCATCGGCATTGGTGGGCAAAACTGACAGACAGTGGTGGCTGGTGAATTTTCAAAGCGGACTGGCATGAGAGAGCAAGTACAACAATGGGTTTTGGGTGTACTCCACACCAAAAACTTTTTGAATAATGATAAAATGGTGCATTTTACAGTTCTATTTTCAGAAAAAGTTTGGTAAAAAAGGCATACAATTTACAATTGTTTATGCTTCGTAACATATGAAAAATTAAGGCTAAATAACCAAAAATACACAGGATCACTTTCTAACCAGATTTCATGCTGGCAGTGTTAAAAAAAACATGAGGCCGGCCTCAACAGTATATGGTAGCATTGCTCTGTAAAAACACTTTAGTCAGTGCTGAATATATGTCAATATTGCCACTGAAAAAATGCAGTTCCATGCTGCCTGTGCCAAAAAGATGTCACTGTAGAATCATGTTAATGTTATCTGTGCCCAATATATGGCAGTGGTAGGTCACTATAAAAACACATTCATGGTGATTGTGTCCAGCGTATACTATCATGCCACTCTGAAGCTACATATTCATGCAAGCTGTGGCTAATATATGCCAGTATTGTCACTGTCAAAATGGTTTCATGCAGGCTGTTCCAACATATGCTAGCACTATGCCATTGAAAAGCACACCTCTATGCTGATTGTGGACAATACACGATACCCTAGCATTGTAAAAATGCATTTCATGTCCGTTGTGCCCAACCTGTGCCAAAATCATGCCAGTGTAATGCACATTTCCATACCGGTTGTGCCCAATGCATGCCATTGAAAAATACATTTTCATGCTGGCTGTGCTCACAATATGACAGCAGCTTTCCACAGTAAAAATACAGCATCATGTTGGCTGTGCCCAAATTATGCCAGCAGTGTCACTATGCAAATTGGTTGTGCACATTATATGCCAATATTTCTATAGTAAAACTATGCCCATGCTGGCAATACTCAATGCATGTCAACTACTGTAAAACACATTATTATTCTGGATGTTCCCAATCGAATGCCACTGTGATTACATTTGAATTCTGGCTTTGCCCAATACATCTGGTATTGCCTTATAAAACAAGTTGTCATGCAGGGTATGCCAGAATTGTCCTTATATTAGATTGTTATGTAACCAATTTCCAAAATATGTCAACTTCCACATGCAGAATTTATATAATATATGCCATGATGCCGTTATAAAACACATTTTCATTGTTCTTCATCCACACCAAGTCCAGACATACACACACACACACACACACACACATGCACACACATAGACACACACACATTGTATTGATCATCACCCCATGGCCATGCTTAAATAGGAAATAGAGACGGACGTTGATTGACACTTCCCTTCGCTGAGTCTAGTATCCACATGGCTGATAGAAGGATATGAGGACATCTTCGTAATGTATGCCTTCATGCCTCATATGGACCGTGCTCCCTTGCTTTGCTTAGTGGCACTGCAGACTTCCATGTTGGACAGCAACCCACAGCAGGGCCTCTGTCGCTGCAGGCAACAGGTGATCATTCTCTGTTATGCACAGCACACTTTATGTAGAATGATGTGCATTACAGAGAGTATTGAGTTACAGCCAAAGCAAAAAGGAGGGACTGCACAGAAATGCCCACCATGCAGCATCCATCACATCTGACATGTTATGTTATGTTATGTTATTTTGCATTTATATACATAGACATGACAAATTGTTCATCACATTGTAGAGAAGGAGCCAAGTACCCCCACATCAAGCATCACTCCCATGTTGCCTATATGCTGGGAACCAGAATGTGAAATACGTGCCGTGCCAGTAAAGGTCCCAATACCAAGGAGAATCCCGGAGGCAAGGTTCCCATTGAGAAAACCATACCTGCATACACGACAATATGATGGCCATTCGAATAAAATCCGAGAAGAAGTAGGAAAAATGAGTGAAAAGGAAGATTGGTGACATCACATAAAGCAAGCCTGACGCACCCAGAAGAGATGCAGAGACAAGAGAATATAGACATTCCATAGGGATTAAGAAAGTATCGAAGATAAGCTACATTTCGGGATTAAAATGAAGATCTTTATGCTGCAGAGACTATGAAGATATCAAGTTATTTTACACATCTACAGATGCAAAGAAACGCAAGCAGACTAAGTATTCTTGAGGCTAGCTATGGAGTGAATAGATTGCGGCATGCGCCAAACATATATGTATAGGTGTGAATGAACTATGGATGATTCCACTCTGCATTTTAGCAGAGCTTGACCAGAAAAAGGAAGGCTTTTCCAGTGTGTCGCAGTTGAAAAAGCAATTGAATTACAGAGGTGAATCAAAAAAAGGGCGAAGCTGGAGCAGCCGCAAGAAGTCAAATCCACTCTGGGCCAGAATGATCAGACAGTAGTTACAACCATGTGAAAAACAAACTCCTGTTCAGAGGATGGGCACGAAAACCCTGAAGACGTCAGAGGTTCATTAAATAATAGTATTTTAAATGCACCAGTGCTCTAAAAACATGGTCTTCAGTCACGTGGATGGATGAGAACAGATACTTGTGACGTGCTACACTGATGCAGGGAGACAGAGGGCCTCATTAGGACCCAGGCGGATTTCGTGGTGCTAAATGCACCGCGAAGCATGGCGGAAAGCCGCCGATAGCGCCATGGGGGTTGGCGGATTTACCGCCCCATTCCGACCTTGGCGGGGCGGTAAATCCCCAATCCCCATTCTGCCCTTCCCCATTCCCATTTTTGCCCCATAGGGTATAATGGGAGTGGGGAAGGAGTTAATTACGCCACCGTAAAATACGGTGGCGTAATTAACAACGAGGTCCCGTAGCGCCATGGTTTTCTCCGCCTGGTAAAACCAGGCGGAAAAGGCCGCCATGGCGCTACGGGAACTCGTAGTATGGCGGAGAGGTACGCCATGCACTACGCTGGCATAAAACCCTCTCCGCCAGGGTCCTAATGAGGCCCAGAGTATGCTATACTCCCTCTTATTCTCAGGCACGAAGAACAAACTCAAGGCCAGTCTTCAAAGGGCTAATTGACTGGCAGACAGCAGAGTGATGATGGATAGCGGACTAATTGGTGGGAAGCTATGGTCAAGACCAACTCCCAGCACCTGGGATGCTAGCCTGCGTGCTGCTGGTGTATGTGGAAAAGTACTGATGGATGTAAGGGTGCCAACCAATTATAGAGGGCAACGTAGTAAAGAGCTGTATAGTTTGTGTAACTGATCGGACGTCGTGTGTTTGATGACATTCATAGTGACCAGTATGAGGGAAGGGCTTAGTTGCCCCACCTAATGTTAGAGACCCTATCACTCTCTTAGACGAGTATGGAACGTATACTTAGATGTTCCCTTAAGCCTATCACTTTCTCCAATACGTTTTAAAAGTTTGCCATGTATGATGACATCAGCAATGACAAGGTTTTGCTATATAACATGCGTTTTATGGAAACTTGCTGAGTGAGAAGATCGGCAGAATTGTCGATGTTCATTGTAACTCCCTGTTTTAGACAATTGAAAATAAAACAGCTTTGATTTGCCAACTTCCTGAGCTAGTCTGATTATTCTGATTATTGATGTTTGAGTAACTTCTGCATCCCCACCCATATGAAAGCAGTGCTACCTCGTCTTAAAAGGCTAGGCCGATAACCCCAGTTCACATGGTAGCGGAGAGGATGGTTAAAGAACCGTCGACCTAGTAAGCTTTGGGGTCCCAGAAATATCGGACGTCTTCCGCCATTTAGCTGAAAGGACGTGAAGCTCCCTGTGGATAGTGGCAGTTAGTATAAAGAATCTTGCAAGTGCAAGTAGGAAGGGTCCCTTGGTTTCAAACGGAATCTCCTCCCAATTTCTACAGGAAAGTGAGTGGACTGAAGGCTGAAGCGGCTGGCTGAAGAGGCGACGATCCTGACAGTCGGAAGTTGAAAACGCGAATGGTGAGTAGAACTGAGTGAGGTGACAAAATGCAAATGGGCAGTGAGTGGGAAAATAAGTAACGGAGGGTTGGTTGGGTAATTACCTCGAGACGATGAGCGTCGAGTTATTAAGTGAATAGCTCGAGATGATGAGCGTCGAGTTATTAAGTAATTGACTTGAGACGAGGATCGTCAAGCAATTGAGATATATAGGCGAAGAGCGACCTAAGTAAGCCCGGAATCCTGCGTCATAGGGGCGTCGGAAGGGGTCCTATCCAGATTCCCGAAACTGGATGACGTAGACTACGGACGATTTAAAGATTGACTAACTGGAATGACTTACACTCCGTTGGAGTATTTTTTTAGAGGCAAGGATAGTCACAAGGAGCATAGACTGAGATATATGTAGGCCGGTCAAGTCTGTCAGTTTGTCTGTTTGTTTTATGTGTTGAATAATGTATATGTGGTGAAGAAATAGTACAAATTTAAGAAACATGGAACAAAGGCACAGAGATTTGAAAATTATTTATTTATTTATTCAATTGAACTGATGCTGTTTAGTGAATAAGTAGATTGAAATAGAACGTGGCATAAGAGGTTTTGAGCTGCGACGATTGGTGCATGCTCATATTGGTTTATTTTTCTGAAATGTATTTATAAAGTGTAAAACATAACAGTGAGTACTGACAGTCAAGTGTGACGAGTCAAAATGGAGGATATTACTTTGCTTATACATCTATGCAAGCAGTTGCCAAAACACGTACCTAAGCTTAAGGAGTACAGTGCGGAATGGTTTAAGGGCACAGCAGATAAGATGTTCATGCCATGGCCACAAGGGGGATCATTAGCAAAAGCAGTTTTGGAACACATGACGACATACTTCCACGCAGCATACACGGGAAAGACATTAGAAAAGAGGCTATCAAGCTTAGAGCTCTGGAAAATGTACCAGGAGGAAAGGGAAGATCCACCTCCTGAAGACTGGATGCCTAACCAGTACAAAGAGGGGTCTGAGGAGCATTCTGTTCCCCCGCCTCGCCTGAAATAAATGGCGATAGTACGAAGGATGACAGAGTGTACCCATTAAGAGAGCTTAAGGCAGCAATAGGGCACAGCAATCTGGCATATGAGTCACCTGCGCATAGCAGCAACGAAAGTCCAGAAAAGACTCCAGAAAGGGATGTGATCTCTAAAGTCTTATGGGACAGGAGAGAAGTGATCAACCAAGTCCCTAGAAATAGGGTGGGAGATAAGGAGATGGAAAGGAGACAAAGATAAACCTGATGAGGTAGCGCTTATACAGAACAAATGAATTTTGCTCAAACTTGGTGGAAAAGTTGAGGAAGTAAGTCAAAAGAGAAGATCAGGATCAGCAAGATAAAAAAGATAGAACAAGAGGGAAGATTAAAAGAAGACGAGGCTAAAGAAAGGATAGACAAAGACAGGAACAGCTGTATCAATATGAGCAGCTAAAAAAGCAGGAAAGGGCAGAGGAGCAAAGAAAATATGGTAATAGACAGAATGTAATTGAAGAACGAGACAAGCTACAAAGGAAAAGAGGAAGAGAATAAATGAAGAGATAAAAGAATGCAAAGATGCAGAGATGAAGAGATACGTAGGGCAAACGAGAGAAGAGAGGTGAAAAGACAGGAAGAGGAAAGGGTAAGAGAAGAAGCAAGTAAACAAAGAGAACTTGACGAAGAAATAGAACGAAAGAGAAGGCAAAGGGCACGCAACATTGATCGCATAGAGAAATAGTTAATGGAGCCTAGTCTAGTAGTAGCATGGAAGGACATAGAACAATTCTTCCTGACACATGAGCCAATGCCAGGTCCGCCTAGAGCAAATCTAGAGAATGAGTTTGACATGAGAAGTATTGGTGACAAAATCGATAAGGTCTATCATGATATGAGGACCAAGAAAGAATGGAAAGCAAAGGGAAAAAACTATCAACTTGAAAGTACGCAGTTGCAAGGCAAAGAGGGAAGCTTATGCAATCTCAAGCATAAAGGGCTGTCTCTGGACAGGCTAACTCTGAATATAGACGAGAAGGAGGGAAGTCACACAAGTTGGGGACAGGATATGTCAGACAAGGACAGAGAACCCTTCTGTGGGGAGGAGGGCGCTAGTGCATGTGGTCCTGAGGAGTGTTCTCTGACGAAGAGAGAAGTAAGATAGTCAGATCTAGACCTGCCAAAATCTCGGACGTCAGAATCTGGTGCGGCTAGTTCGAACCAAATGGCGATCTCATGGTGAGAGGGGGGACTCGCCACCTTATGTGAGCAGGCTAAGGTCACTACCGGGAAGGAAGTGGTGCTGAACCATTGTCCCTGCTATGGACAGGCAGACGATGTGGGATAAATGTGAATTTGGGATCTCACAGTTTCCTTTGTTAGAGAATGGATGGGCCAGACCACAGTATATATTGTGGCCACAGATGGATAAGGATAATTTAAGGTATAAACTCCCTAGTTTAACTTCCGGCGCTGGGAAATGGATACATGAATTAGAGAAAATGACAGGAGGAAACACGTTAGCTATAGGAGACATTAAAGGTCCATTAGCCACTATCATTGGGGAGAGAGCTGATGCCATTTGGTCGATGGCCGGCTACTCAAGTGTCACTGCGCAGAACACTGCTCATGATGGAGCACCGTTTAATAACTGTAGAGCGGCAGTCTGAAAAGTGCTTAGAGTGCAATATCCAGATATGTCAGATATGGGAGCTATAATGGCATAAAAAATGCAAGAAGGGGAGGATCCTCTTATTTACATTCAGAATTTCCAGGAGGAATGGAGTTTGGAAACGAGGGAACCGTGGGGGAAATCTATACCTGTTCTCTATCATATATAATGTCAAGGGCTGCCAGACCTAGTGCAGAAGCAGTTTAAGAGATTGGTGGGTATGGAGGAAAAACCATGGTCCAGAAATACAGCTGACCATTGTGCATTATTGCAGATTGCTGCAGAAGAAAAATCGAAGGAAAGATGATGTAAGAAAAGTTGAAGAAGCAAAGTTAGTGCAGAAAAAATTGTCAATATACGCCATAGATGTTGACTAGTAGTGAAGGGCCAGGATTGCAGCAAGCCGTAGGTATGCCACATGTGAATAACCAAAGGCAACTTGACCAAGTTAACAATGGATTCATACCAAGCGGCAGGGGAGGTTTTCAAGGAAGGGGCTTCCAGAACAATCAAGGAGGCTTCCAGAATAATCAGGGAAATGTGCAGAATAATCAGAATGGGTTTCAAGACCTGCAGAATGACAACCAAGGCATGCAGGGAGGGCAATTTAGGAGACCTCCTCCTGTATGTTGGACATGTGGAATGACACGGCACGTAGCACGAACATGTGGGAGCAAAGGATTTGTGCAGAATGGGCAATTCTCAAGAGGGGTGACCATTTATCTGACTGCATATAGCCAACAAAGTAGGGATGGGTTTGCCCAAAATCAGACAGTGCAGCAAGCACCAGCTCTGAGAATACAGCAGACTTTGCAACCACAGCAGACACCAGTGAATCCACCACAAGGGCAGTCCCAGCACGCACACATGCAAATACAGCAGGGCCCAAACATGGGACAGTTAATGACTCATAGGATAGGGGGTGTCACCGTCGAGGGAGAGAATTCATTCACGGGCATGGGAATAAGCATGTACCCACAATAGGACATCTCACTGGGTGACTTGATCTGTTCAGTGCTATCTGTGACTCCCAATCCTCAAGAGGAACTGATGGTTGACGTCAGTATAGGAGGCAAATCTTTTTCTTTTTCGGTAGACATGGGTGCAACACGCTCATGTATACGAGAGGGGAAATTTACGTTATCGGGAAATGCCATAAATGCTCAAGGTTTCACAGGAGCTACAAGTAGAGTTCCTTTTACTGAGAGATTACCAGTCTCTATAGGAGAATGTGATATGTCTGTGCCATTATTGCATACAAAGGAGACGCCAGTTAACATACTTGATCGAGATTTAATGACAAAGTTAAACATGACGATTTTGTTTACTGATGAAGGCATAGTGTGTTCAACACCAGGAATGCATTATTTAAATGTTAATGAATTTATCATGGCATTTACAGGGTGAATGGCCATACGAGGGGTACCGTTAGAACCAGAGGTCTTTCACTATAAGGTATGCATTTTGTTAACATGGTGACCTGGTTTAGTGGATAAGACTATGAGAATACCTGATGAGTTATTATTCAGACCAAGGATACCTATGGATGAAGAGGGGGGACGAGACTTTCCCTTAGAATTACAAGCAGCTATAGTGCGAGGAGAATTAGCTATGCTTGATGTGGTTGATGATGAAGACAGACGATGGAGCACAGTGCTTGCCATTGGAGAGGGGTACAGATTGACTGACGTCACTGATGTGGATATGTTTGGAGACCACCCATCACATGACAAAGTAGTATTTGAAATGAGTATCACTTATTGGATTAGGGCAATAAAATGCAAGCGTTCCCCAGAAAAGTATGTTAGTACGGCAGCGTCCCAAATTTTTTGATGAGGACAAGGCGAAAGTGCCAGTTTCATTATGGACTATAGGCCCTTATGACGTAGGCCTATTAAAGGGGGCTGGAGATGTCAAGATTAAACCAAAGCCAGGAGCAATTTTGCCTTGAGCACGGCAGTATCCCATGTCTCGAGAAGCAGACAAGGGTATTTTTAAGACGATATCCGCCATGGTGGATCAATGCATCTTAGTGACATCAGAGTCACCATGCAATACCGCAGTTTATCTTATCAAGAAATCGAAGGGGGGGTCTTGGTGTTTAATTCAAGATATGCACCCAATTAATCAGATTGTAGAGGCCGAGTTTCCTCTAGTTCCTAATCCAGCGACGATTTTATGTAGTATCCCAGTTAAGGTGCAATATTTCACTGTGATTGACTTGAAAAATGCATTTTTCTCAGTCCCGTTGCATAAAGATTCTCAAGATCTGACGTCATTTACGTTCAGACAGACTAAGTTAAAAAGCACAAGATTACCCCAGGGGTACTGTGAGTCTCCATCAATTTTCAATAGAGTCCTGCAGATGGACTTAAGCAATTTTGATTTGTCAGGTGTTGTGTTGCAATAAGTGGATGACATTTTAGTCTGCAGCACATCAGAGGAAGAGTGCAGACGTGATTCAGTTCAGCTAATGATTCTTCTAGCAGAGAAAGGATATAAAGTAAACAAGGAGAAATTGTAGTATTGCCAAGAAGAGGTGTTATACATAGGTCAGTCTATTTTGCATGAAGGAAAGAAAGTTACACCAGAAAGGGCTGAGGCCATTTTGAAAATGGCAAAGCCACACACGATAAAGCACATGCAAAGATTTTTGGGACTATGCAATTATGTTAGAGCATGGGTATTTGATTATAGTTCATATGTAAGACCCTTGTTACAGGTTCTGAAAAAGGCAGAGGCAATCCAGGAAAAGATTATCTGGACTGAGGAAATGGAGAAAGCATTTTACAAATTGAAAAAGGCCATTTGCACAGCTCCAGTCTTAAGGATTCCCAATTATGCGGAGGAATTTGTTTTGTTTTCGCACACAAATGGCAAGTCATGACATTTATTTTGATGTATTTGTAGCATGCGCCGGGCCCATAGGCATCAGGGCGCGAAGACTTGACAGCAGATACATAGTTATGCAAAAGACATGAGCTTGGGTCACGCTCAAACAGTTACAAGTTCATACAATGATGTGTCCATTAGGATCAGAGTGTTACAAAGTCAAGATGAGCAAGAGCAAGTTATCATGGCAACAACATAAGTTAAACAAGACTTTTTATATAAATTACAATAGATTAGTAGAGCCAAAGAGCTAAACAAGCGACAAGTAACTATGGGGCGCTTACTGGATTCAAGGACTAGGTCAAATATGAGCAAAGAGCCAAGATTTCGTTTTCTGTTTGAAAGAATTAAATGAAGCCTCAGATCTGATGGTAGTGGGGAGAGAGTCCTCACGCAGAGAACCACGTGGGGGTACAAGCCTCTAGCATTTTACAGTGGGATTCTGGATCCAGTAATGAGGGGTCACTTCCCTTGCGAACAATCTTTAGCAGCCGCCGCGTTCACCATTGCGAAAGCTGCCAGCATAGTAATGTGGTGTTCCATGAGGTTATTTGTTGAGCATGCTTTGTTTGCCATTTTGGAGAAACCTAAAGGTACTTTGACGTCTCAAGGAGCTTCTGCCTATGAAGTGGTCATATCGAATCCAGCAATTAAAATAGTCAGATGTAAAATTGTGAACTCTGCCATGTTTGTAGCAGAACCACTGGCAGAAGACGAGCATGCACATGATTTCTCGAATTATGAAGAATTCTATGACGAAATCCCAAGGGTGAAGGAAAATGCTTTAGCAGCTGGGGAATTTCTCTTTATTGACGATTGTTTGAAAATCGATCAAAATGATGGGCCAAGATATTCAGGTGCCACTGTGGAAAAACACAGGGCCAATGGGGAGTTTGATAAGTGGACGACTACCATCTCACTTTTCAGCACAGGGTGCAGAATTAGTGGCACTGATTGTCGGGCTCGAGACAAACGCAGACCAGAAAGTAACAGTGTACAGTGGCTCTGCATATGTGATGTCTACGGTACACACACGCCTAGCACATTGGAAAAGGAGGGGCTACCTCCAAGCCGATGGCACCCCATTGCAACTTATAGCCTTTTTGGACAGACTTATTAGCACACTACAGCTCCCAGTAGCCATCGTGGTCGTCAAGTGCGCTGCTCACACTAAGAGAGAAGACTTTATATCACGCGGAAATCAAGCCGCAGACAAAGAAGCCAAACGAGTTGCATGTTCAGTAGAAATAATGAGCTTTGATACGCCTGATGTGAATGAAAGAATGGTGGTGATGATATGATATGATATGATATTTATTTATATCGCGTTCATACACAGGTGTTTCAGAGCGCGACCAGGCAAAGGGAAGGGAACAGTGGAGAGAACAAACAAGACGATCTTACTAGGCCCAGTGACATGGAGAACGTGCAAATGCATGGGGAAGGGAAAAGGGGGAAGTGCATGGGAGTGGGGAGAAATTGGAAAGTGCAGAGCATAAGAGAGGACAAGATAAATAATAAGTAAATGTGATCAGAAACAGTGGTAGTGCAGTCTGTGCGGGCCAAGTGCAAGGTTAGTCAAATAAGCAGTATCTGATCAGTGCAGACAAAGAGTGGAGGGGCCTGTATGGGTACAGAAACAGGCCCAGTGCAAGGGGTGGCCAGGGGGCAGTGCAGGAGGATGACAGGGTGAGCAGGTACCTAGGCCCGAAGGGCAGACAGTGGCCAGGTGCAGCATTGCTGAGAGAGAAAGCAGATCAGCAGGGGAGAAGAGGGGGAAAGGCAGAGGCGAAGAGGAAGGTCTTGAGGAGCTCCCAGAACCGTAGTGAATGATGAGTGTGAATGACAGTTTTTTTTTTTTACTTTTATTTATTCAGCTTGGTAGTACAGGTACAGGCAAGATACACACAGGGCACATACAATCAAAGCAAATAGCAGGCAGTACAGATAAGTAGAGCGAATGAAAAAAATCAGTTTATACACATGGGGCATACATACAAGGTGGATGCAGGGCTAAGGAGGAGGCAATTCAGTAGATAGGAGGGGAGTGGCGAGGGGGTGAATGACAGTTTTAACAGTTTGTCTAACACTCAATTGATGGAGATTCAAGGGGAAGCACCACAGGATGAGAAAGATCTGTGGACATGGAGGGGGTGTCATTTATCCCCTTATGAAGCATTGTGGCGACAGGAAAACACTGGTAAACCTCTGATGCCTGTAGCCTTATTAAGGGTTGCGTTGAAACAGCTACACTACCTGCGCATGTCACTAGAGAAAGCCTTGCAGCAGCTATTGCGGAGGACTGGTTTGTGCCTAACTTGTTAGAACACGTTGCATTTCATGTAGTAAACTGCATTGTACGTCAAAGATTTACTGCTGGGCACACACTGCGTACAGTTAGAGGATTTATCCCACAACCTAATGCTCCTTTTCAGCCTTTACACATCGACTATG
This sequence comes from Ambystoma mexicanum, assembly GCF_040938575.1. Taxonomy (NCBI): domain Eukaryota; kingdom Metazoa; phylum Chordata; class Amphibia; order Caudata; family Ambystomatidae; genus Ambystoma; species Ambystoma mexicanum. Next base: position 353,774,903 of record NC_090921.1, read on the forward strand.
TCGATATGCTGCAGATCTGTAATGGATACAGATACATGATAGTGGTATTATGTCCCTTTTCAAGGTGGATTGAAGCTGGCCCTTTTACACATCCAGATTCCACCTGTTCAGTGAAATATGAAAGGAAGATCAGATAATGGCCCACATTTTGCAAACAAAGTCTTTGAGCAAATTAGCTTGTTGTTTAGTATAAAGCACAAGTTCTCTTTGGCTTATCACCCGTAAGATAATGGTATATGCAAAAGACTAAACGGCCTGTTAAAGGAAAGGATAGCTAAATTGAAGCTTACATTGAAAAAAGGATGGTTACATTGCCTGCCCCTTGCATTATATGCATTAAGGAATCAGCCAAGCTCTGACCATCATCCCACACCCCATGAAATAGTGACAGGGAGGCGAATGAGGACACCCCTCACTCCTCCATCAAGAACTAGAAGTGATGCCCAGATGACAGCAGAATTGTTAGTAAATTAGTTATATGCCTACTTAACATGTATGACTACAGGTATCTCTGTCATTTCAGAACAACCCAAGCGGACGGGGTGTCAGGCTCAGAACACAGTTGAAGACCATACAGCAACCAGACAAACCAAACTATTACTGCCTAAGATCTTTTCAGGAGATCAGGTGTTGATCAGGAACTTTGTCCGCAAGTGGCATGAACCGCGCGTTCATGCCCCTTTCGTTGTGAAGGATTTTACACCATCAGCAGTAAAACTTTTGGGACGACGAGCGTGGATATTCCTCAGCGACGTGAAGGTCTACTTCAGAGAGTCCTCCTCACCCCCACCCCAATCAGAAGCAAGCATCAGAGAAGAAGTTCAGCATATGCAGACTAGATCGATGAGGCGGAAGAAGGATGCACAGACTGTCCAATAGACATATAAGGAGTACATTGGACTGTGGTTCTTTTGGGACACTCTTTTAAATAGCTAAACAAGGAGTGAAAAAAAAGTTATTTGTTCTTGAGCCTCAGGAGTTGCTAACATTGGACTGAGACTGAGACACATTTAAGTCTTGATCGAGAAGGAAAGGATGCCAGATCTGGAATTTCTTTTCGACGACTGGAAGAGGGAACAGTTCCCCGATTCCTTTCTCACAGAGTTTCTCTTTGGAGGCACCCATGGTAGTGCCTGATGGCCACATTCACCAGATCGTTCTCACTGTTTTTCTCTTCATGCTTCGTGCATTCCCTGCGCTTGTGGGGAGAACTGTTAGTGTTCATCTGTTTCTGCAGATCCTAAAAATTGTCCAATCATGAAGAGATTGCTTGCAGCGAAAATAGAGCAAGTTCTTCAGCTTCCTGAGTACAGTTTGAAAACACAAATGCCCCTATCTGAGTACAATGCTAATAGACTAGTTGGAATGGTATTTTATTTCCTGATTGAAGAACATCCTCATCTTGTTGGAAGGCAAACTGACATTCGCACTTTCCTGATCGATCCAAGAAATCTAGTGGCACTCAATCAATTGCTACGTGACATCAGAGAGCAAATACATGTATTTTATGAGAGAATATAGAGACCATCCTGAATGAGGCTTTCGAGGGAAGACATTCAGAACTTACTGTCTTTGGTCTTTTATTACTTACTGGAAACGCATCATAATTTCATCTGGCGAAAAGGACAACTCTTTTGTGTACATCAGGAATCCTGTTCATCGTCCTGAAATCGGACAGCTGTTTGAAGACCTTGTGGAGCAGATCCAGATGCTACCAGAGTATTTTATGATGTTGCCCGGATAAGGATTGATTTTTCCTTCCTTAAAAAAGATTGAGAAGGGGCAACATCAACAGTAATAATAACGTCTTTAACAACGAGAAGGGAGTCATAAAAATGTGGGTTCCAAAGAAGCATTTCTTCAGAAAAAGCTGTCTAGATGTGAAGGATGATGGGAGAATGGTCGATGAATGACCCAGAGGGGGGTATAGAGAAGGAGCCAAGTACCCCCACCTCAAGCATCGCTCCCATTTTGCCTATATGCTGGGAACCTAGAATGTGAAATACCTGCAGTGCCAGTAAAGATACCAATATCAAAGAGAATCCTGGAGGCAAGGTTACCATTGAGAAAACCATACCTGCATACACAACAATATGATGGCCATTTGAATTAAATCCCAGAAGAAGTAAGAAAAATGAGCAAAAGGGAAGATTGGTGACGTCACATGAAGCAAGGCTGACACACACAGATGGAGAGACAAGAGAATATAGACATTCTATAGGCATTAAGAAAGTATCGAAGTTAAGCAACATTTCCGGATCGAAATGAAGATGTTTATGCTACAGAGACGATGAAGATATCAAGTTATTTTACATGTGTACAGATGCAAAGAAACGCAAGCAGATAAAGTATTCCTGAGGCTAGGTATGTAGTGAATAGATTGGGGAATGCGCCAAACATATATGTATAGGAGTGAATGAACTATGGATGATTCCACTATGCATTTTAGCAGAGCTGGACCAGAAAAAGGAAGGCTTTTCCAGTGTGTCAGAGTTGAAAAAGCTATTGAATTACAGAGGAGAATCAAAAGAAGGGCAAAGCTGGACCAGCCCCAAGAAGTCAAGGCCACTCTGGGCCGGAATGATCAGACAGTAGTTACAACCATGTAAAAGAACAAACTCCTGTTCAGAGGACTGGCACAAAACACTGAAGACATCAGAGGTTCATTAAATAATAGTATTTTAAATATACCAGAGCTCTAAAAACATGGTCTTCAGTCACGTGGATAGATGAGAACAGATACTCATGATGTGCTACGCCGACACAGGGAAACAGAGTATGCTATACTCCCTCTTATTCTCAGGCACAAATCACAAATTTAAGGCCAATATTCAAAGGGCTAATTGACTGGCAGACAGCAGAGCGATGATGGATAGTGAGCTAATTGGTGGGAAGCTATGGTCAAGACCAACCCACCAGCACATGGGATGCCAGCCTGCCACATAGTAAAGAGCCCTATAGTTTGTGTAACCAATTGGACGTCATGTATTTGATGATGTTCATAGTGACCAGTATGAGGGAAGGGCTTAGATGCCCCACCTTTTGTTAGAGACCCTATCACTCTCTTAGACGAGTATGGAACGTATACCTAGATGTTCCCTTAAGCTTATCACTTTCTCCAATATGCTTTTGAAGTTTGCCACATAGGATGACGTCAGCAATGATGAGGGTTTGCTATATAACATGCTTTTTTTATGGAAACTTGCTGAGCGAGAAGATGGAAAGAATTGTCGATGTTCGTTGTAACTCCCTGTTTTAGATAATTGAAAATAAAACAGCTATGATTTGGCAACTTCCTGAGTTAGTCTGATTATTGATGTTTGAGTAACTTCTGCATCCTTCTTCTTCTTCTTAATTATCAGATGCGTGGGCGAACCCACGCAGGCGCTTCCCCATCCTAAAGGATGATGTGCACCAGACCCACCAATCAGAATTTAGCTCACATAAACTCACAACTCTTCCCACCTCCCAGTTTGCCTCACAAAATCCAACATCACACTGTTCCTTCTCCTGCCTCTCATCTCAAAGTATTGCTACCTCGTCTTAAACCCCTGTTCAACATTAATGTATGTATGTGTAGTCCTGCCACCAGCCGGAGACCATGTGTGTGTCCAAGTCAGCAAAATCTTGTTTTTTCGGCTTGTAGTGGTCTGGCCTGGCCAGCTGATGCATTGAAGGCAGCATCCCATGCTGCACAGTGAAGTTAAATATTTTAGCCAACACAAAAGAGCCTAAGTCATGGGCAGACCAATATGCCACTGACAGCCTGGCAGTTTGAGACAGAAACCTAGTTTCATAACTCTTAAATTATTTCTATCCACACCACACACCACTATCAGAGCCACAGAAATAGAAGTCCTTTTCACCCATTGCTAAAATTGCTCTGTCACCAAGTAATTTATTAATGTAACTCCTAAAAGGTTTGCTCAGAACTAGAAGATGTAAAAAGGCACAGAGCAAAGGATAGGGTAAAAAATATAAGGAACCGATGATTTATAATTGTATGTATTTATTTTTTACTGTTGATTTATATAGTGTTAACTGCAAGACAAGTTCCTTTGTGGTGCACCAAGAAGGGATGGTAGGGATTGGGTGACAATTAATGATCATTCACAGGTCTTGGTACACTCAGATTAGGGTAAAATCAACGTAAGCATGTAGGGAGAGGTGGTAGTACCAACAGCAGAGAAAGAGCTATAGAACGAATGCACCGGAGGTAAAAATCAAATTCAGGCAAGGACAAAAACAATGCCTGTATTATTACTCCATCTTGCCGTGCAATGTAAACAGCTTAGAATGAAGTACACATGGTTGACGACTTGAACTCAATGTGTTTCTCCAGGGGAGCCAGAAAAGAGCCATCGGGCAGGTTTGATATGGTCACATATTTTTAGGTTGCCATCTTTGTTTTGCATGTTTTAAGGTGTCGAGAAAATGATTGTGTAGGCCCAGGTACAGGCCACAGTATGTACACACAATAGCCTGTACCTGGGATATTGTATTAGTCAAGTCTAGCTAGAACCATAGCCCTAGTGACATCTACTTTGTGGTGCATGTTTATAAATAGCAAGATCTGTTTTACCAGTTGGAAGTCACAAGCTTTTGACAGCTCGCGGATCTGCCTGTTAAACAAAATATTTCCTTAAAAGAAGTTTTATGCTTCAGAGAGGGGACAAGGTGGTACATCCTGGGAGCAAGGCCACGTGGAGTTGAGTGAAGTGGTAATGCCCATGCTCTGAAGAACAGGAGCTGAAGTGGGAATGCCCTGAAGAACAGGAGCTCCGTTTTTGATGCTTTCGAGGAGATGAGGTTGCCAATTGTCCAGTCTTCGATAGGGACTATGGATTCTGTGATGACTTGCAAAGACCAGAATGGGTTATGCAGCTTCGAGGCTGTAATGCTTACTACTGTTCTTCACATGCAGCAGGGCACAACATTTGCACTCGCCACTGGCTAGTGGTATTTGACTTTTGGTGAGTAAGAAATGGTGTGCTCTGTATAGAACTGAGGTGGCGAGTGACTATTTGCTGGATGACTGGCTAGAAGCTTCCAACTAATATTTGTTTCTCCTGCATACAGTACTGGTGGAAATATCGGCAATTGTAATGGTTTACAATTCAGCATACCCGGGCTGACAAAAAACTGAGTATGCCCTCCTGATACTTCAATTTCAGATCTGCAGCGTGAACACCGATTTCTGAAGCTGTCTTTTATCTCAGTGAACTATGCATCCTCCAAGCATGTAGATGCAGATAACTACCCATGAGCTGGTCAAGTGGCACAGCGAGTAGAGCGCTCGCTATGACATCCGTGCAGAGCCTGCTAACGCAGGTTCGAATCCCGGCGGGGCCAAACTCAGCCTTTCATCCTTCCGAGGTCGATAAGTGAGCACCACACACTGTGGGTAATAATAAGCAGCGCTCAGGTACCTGAGGGTTCGTAGCACTATATAAATGCACAATTATTATTATTATCTATTTACGAAAGCCAGTGTAGGCGGGAGGTGCTCTAGAAAGGGTCATAAGTGCTCCAGTTAAATTAATAACACGTGATTGATTTGTTTGACCTCTGATCGGGCTGCCTTCTGATAGACAGGGGAGGGTAGTGGATAGTGATCACATGTATCGAGACAGCCCTAAATCAGCCGTGGGCCAACTCTGGATGCAGGCCAGCAGACCATTAAGAGTGCTCAGCTTAATGTCAATCCAGCCTGATCGCTCAGTGCACATCCAACAAAAAGGGGTGTCCTTCCAGGTTGGGGTACAGGGGCACCCATTATGACATCTCAGTTTGTTTCATGTCCTCCCATTATGACATCTCAGTTTGTTTCATACGTGTGTGTACATGGAAACGTAAAAGCATATAAAACTGTATGCAAAGCCAGTTCCCAGGTGTGACAGCAACTTCTGGTGCAAGGACAGCTCAAGAACTGGAACATTTTACCTGCAAAAGAAAATACATTGGACATTGGGATTAGCTGGCTACAAAAGAACCACAGGAATGTATAAGGAACCTGAGCTGAAGGTCATTGATATGCAGAAAATCACAACCAGTTTGAATAACCCAGATCTGGTAAAAACACATGTGCTAGTCATGTGTATAATCATGTGTGTTTATGTAGGGGCCTGAGCAATGGTTATATAGGTACACACCAAATGACATACCCGAGAATGACCAAATGACATACCAGAGAAGGACCAAATGACAAACTAGAGAATGACAGAATGTGCTTGCAAAATGTGGGCAGGCATTCTGGGCTTTCAGAGTCATACATGTGAATTGGGGCAAATGGTGGCATTTGTGGGCCGTCCATGTTAAACATGTGCACATTCCCATGGTGTGACTTTATGGACTGCTCAGCCACTGGTGCCGATTCCACCTGTAAGGAACTGCTAACATGGTTATGGTCAATGAATCTCTGTACTAGCACTTCAGAATGGCCAGGTACTGATATAGTGGCATCTGAACAGATCAGTGGAAGACTGGAAAAATAATTCTCTTTCATTTTTCTTCATTACGCCCACAGAGTGTACTACCTAGTCGGTAAATCAATTCCTTGGGGAAAGGGGACGGGGTGGAGGGGCTGTTGGCTGCCATTGGTGTAAGATGCCCACATAACTAAGTAGCCCCAGAATGAGGTGCAAGTTATGTTATTTTGCATTTGTATAGAGCCTTATGTACCATTTGTATGAGCTCAAGGCGCTGGTAGGTTGAACGCCCTCAGGAACCGCAGTTCAAGTCAGTTGAGAGAGAGAGTCGTAAAGTACGTGGGCGCTCCAGGTATGTGTGCGGCCAGTGTGGTTGTTGCATGATAGCTGCTTCTTAGCGGTAGGTGTGGTGCTGAGGAGATCAGTTGAATGTGTTCAGTCTGGAGGGTTGACAACCAGACTGAGTTATGTCTGCGTTAGGCCTGAGGAGACGCCTAAGCTAGCTGGTGTGTGCTAGCTAGCTGTGTTTTATTGGGATGATGGGTGGTTTGATGGGTCATGTTAGTATGAGAACAGCTTTACCGAATGTGTCATAGTACTGCTGTGTTCTAGTTGAATGGTGGTGTATAGGAGAGAGTAAGCGTAGCAGTGTGATATTGTGGTAATCAGTGAAGCGTATGCAATCAGGCACAGTCTACCTACTAAATTTAACTTTTAACACGGTGACACTATTAGGGTATTTTCAATGTTGTTGGTGATACTATCTTAATTCAAATCTAATACAGTGACTCTAATAGGGGATGCTTCTAGGTTGAACTTTAACACAGTGACGCTATTGGTGCACACTCAATGATGTTGGGAATACTGTCTAGGTTCAACATTAACACAGAGATGCTACAAGTATGCGCTTTCTAAGTTCAGCTTTAACACAGTGACGCTAATAGGGCACACTTTCTAAGTTCAACTTTAACACAGTGACATTATTAGGGCACACTTCTAGGTTCAACTTTAACACAGTGACGCTATTAGGTACACTTTCTAGAATCAGCTTTAAGATAATGACACTATTAGGGCACAGACATTGATGTTGGGAATATCTTCTAGATTTAACATTGACAAGGTGACGCTAATTAGGGTACGCTTTCTAAGTTCAACTTTAAGACAGCAACTCTATTAGGACACACTTTCTAAGTTCAACTTTAACACAGCGACTCTACTAGGGCGCACTTTCTAAGTTCAAATTTAACACAGCAACGCTATTCGGTAGGCTTTCTAAGTTCAACTTTAACACAGTGCCACTATTAGCATGTAACACTTTTGGCACAGAAACAAATAATGAGTTCTCTTGCGCCATTGGAATGCCTCCATCCCTAGGATGCGTGGTTGCTCTTCAGGGAGCAACACGGTTGCCTAAAATGGCTGACACCCCTTGACGCATTAATGCATGCCCTGGAGAAGAACAGCTGCAGGACCACAGCTGCAAAAGAGAGGACTAGACCAAAGCCGAGAACTTCTAGGAAGCCAGGCATGCTTTGCCTTGCCGTCTAGAAGGGAGTTGAGAGCAACGAGGGATGAGGGATGAGACATGAGACAAGCCGGTGTGGCTTGTCTTTCCCTGGCCTCCCTGCTTGGGGCCTGGCAGCAAGGATAGTTTCTGGCACCTTTAAAGTTGGAGGAGATAGCGGCCTCTATCCTGAAGCTCTGGGGAGTTTGGTAACTCTGGACTGTGTTCCAGCCAGAATAAGTAGTGCGCAGTATGGTGTACGAAGGGGTCACCAAGCAACATGTAATTAAGATTCATTAATAGAATGCCCACCCCAGCCATCTTGTAATGTAGAATGGAAGTATGCATGAGCAACACTGGATGAATCCCTCAGCAGAATTCATCCACTGTTAATGTCATCCACCACTCTCATTAAACGAGGCAAGAATAACTTAAGGCCACTGCTTTATGGCTCAGGAACAGCCCCCTAGCAAAAAATCCTGGCATAACGACAAAAATTTGAGACATATATGGGACAGTGTGCACACATTGTCCATTTACTTGCATCATAAAGAGATACATTACAAAATAATATAAAGATGGTTCCTAAACCTGAAAATCTAAAACATTGTGATCACTCAGTGGCCTGTATTGGTGGGGTTGTGGTGATGTCAGGTTGTTGCCCCACATATGATGGAATAGCCCCAAACTAGAAACATACTGTACATTTATCTTCAATACAATTGCAAAGCATGCAGGCAAATAAAAGATCCTGTGGTGTCTCTGTTAGATGGATCTGTGGAATCTGTCTACCCTATGGCTTGTAATTCTGGAGACCTGATTACTAAATATTTATTGTTATTGTCAGCTAAATTATTGATAGCGAGCGGATGGAAGTCAGAAGGATTCTCTGATCTGATCATTGGTTTTCTTAACTGTGGTCCCTTCTAACTCATCATTTATTATGAAGAATGATTTGCCCAATTAACCTCTTTACTACTCCCAACAGTTATATGAGACACTCCGAGAACAGTATCTTTGCTGTTCTCCTATCATCTGTGGGGAGCATGGGGGAGGAGTTTCTGAGGTGGCAAGAGGAGAGAATAAGCAAATTGATTGCTTAATGATATTATTTTTCTTACTAGGGGGTATTGTTAAAGAGTTAATAAACAATGTCAAACAAAAAAGCAAAGATTCCTGACCAAATCCCTCTTTATGGCTTTAACTCCTTTAGGGGGATTACAGGGTAAATATCTAGAAATACAGTCCATGGCAAATCCCTTCTGAGGTAAAGGGCAGAGCCTGGAATCCATAGCCTAATGAGGTGCAATGGACTAGCGACAAGCATATATTTTCATATATTGTAAATTCAAAAACGTTTGTGAGAGTCATAAAAAAGCAACAAACACAATACCCCAAAGAACTGATACAAAAGACAATTTAAGAGGAACTGAAATATGCTTTTGTCTGTTTAAGTCAAACCTAAAGAAAGTAAGGAAACTATAATCAAATAGCTGACCCTGGAGTACACCAACCCATCTCTCACTAACTCTCGCTCTCTCTCTGCCTCACGCCATGTCTCTCTATCTCCATGTCCCTGCGCATCACGCTGGGGGTGCATTGTTCTTATGAGAAGGTGAGGGGACATATATAGGCTCTGCAGGAGGTGCTGGGGTGCTGAAACACCTTGGAATTGACATGGGAGTCGGGCTGCAGCGTCTACAACAGTTTTTGTTATTTTCTATTTATTGTTAATTATTTAAGTGTGTTTCTATGTGTGTGCATAGAATACAACATCTACAGGTTTACGGCATTACCAACCAATCAGAATGCAAAGTTAAACTTTGCCTTGGTGCTCACAGAAGAAACAAATCATGGGTTTGAATCTGAGCACAGCCCTTTGCAAGAATGATGGCCCTTTTCGGAGATAGCATGGTACGTATTCTAGGCAAAATAAGCTATTTAAAAGAGGAGTTTTGTAATTGCATTAACATTGTACACTTTCTCTTTTCCAGTTTTTATTGAAGTCATAATATCATTTTGGCACTTGTCTTACTGAGAAAATCAAGATTATAAAAAAACACAATGATCATATACATTATTGTCGGTTCGAAGATTTTGGACCACTCTGCAGCCTGGTGTTAGCTATTATTGTTCTTTGGGTTTAGTAGGCATAAAAAACAGATGTAAAGACTTGTACCAAAACTGCCACAAGTAATTGGTTGTACGGGAGCAAAACACCAACGTTTTGTCAGCTTGTGTGTAAACCTTCAGTGTTTGGCTCCAAGGGAATCTTCCATGCTTGCGTTAAATAATTCTGCATATATATATTTATTTAAAGAACTGTGTGGAATTTAACCACAATTTACCCTTATTTGATTATTAAATGGTGTGCATTTGTGTGCACTGAAGTATTCCGCATGCATGTGGCACAATACAAAAACCCAGAAAAAATAATAGTGACATTTTTACAAAGGTTTCAGAGAAATTCTGCATTAGGCAGTATTCTAACAGCTAAATGAATCGCTTATTGCTTTATTAAGTTGGATTCCTGGACTTGTCTACAAAGCTACTGTAAAATCAGAACCTTGGGAAATGGAAAAACTCTGTGTACCTGCTGTTATACAGTAACCTTTATGCAGTATTTGTAATGACTTAAGCGTGCCCTCTTTCTTCCATGTAAGAAAGGATGACACCTCAAGTTCTTCCAAGTAAGTAGGCAGCTTTATTAAAGGTTCCAGTCATGATGATCACTTCCAGGGATGAGCACAGCTCCACTCTTGGCCAGCTCTCCGTCTCACCTCTCCAATCGCCCACTTCAGCATTTTCTCTCATACACTGGTACCATGGAAACCTAGTTGTTGTCTTGTGGAATGCAATGATGCAGGGTCTAGGCACTGCCGTCGTGGGAGGCCTGGGAAGCTCCAAGTGTATGTTTGTTTATTTAGATGTTTTACATGTATGAAGGAAACAAACAGAAACAGATGTATCATTAGCAACACGGGCTGGGAAGACAGCCAATCAGAGTGCTTGGATCGTGGGCTGAATCCCACAATCCAAGCCAGCGTTCCAAGCAACCTGGAGGCTGTTCTCACCTGCACCGCCACCTTCCATCTCGACGGTGGACATCTTAGGTAAGTATTTTGTTTGAATGAACGGGACACTGGGAGCTAGGTAGGACAAGAACATTGATCCCAGGCTCTGAGGGGCACTGTGACCTGGGTGTATGAAGTTCATTCTCATTGTCTTAATAGGATTACGTTCCAACTAGATGTGTATGTCTTCTCGACTGTGCCAAATAACGTTTGTCAATGTCAGCATAACAAAATTACAGATGGACTCAAGTCTACGCCCAAACTGATCTTCAAAGATTCTACAATAATAATAATAATAATAATAATAATAATAATAGTAATAATTAGAATAATAATTAAAACGATCTGACCTTTCTGTCAGTAATTGGTGCTACTATCACACAGTAGCAGCACAATGATCATGTGAACATTCATTTTGAAATGTGTGCTCTGACTCATAACAATTCTACCTCTCTTTTGCTGCAGGACTCTGATACTTCAAACCCAAAGAGCAAACTCTCCAGTGAGTCAACATTCCTGGTCAAGAACATGAAGGAGTACGAGGAAGTTGACCTATTACACGTTGAGGAGATATATGAAAATGTGCCAACCAATGGGGGTCCCATAGCACATGCAGTCAGCTTCAACATGCAGAAGGAATCAGAGGTGTAGGGACAGGAGGTGTTTCTTCGATGATACACGGTTCCATATCCTAGAAAAAGATAAAGACCTTTGAGTGGTAGTCTTGAAAAGCACTGGATGGGAAGAATGTTAACCAAAGCACAAGTGAGAGAGCTGTTGTGCAGAATGTCATGTCTTTAGATCTCAGAAGGGCAATGATAGCTACCTGCAAAGTATGTTTCTTCTGGAAGAGTAACTGTGACATGCCATTTCCTCTGAAACGTGCTTTCTGATACAAATTTATTCCTTTGTGAAAGACATTTTCTAAAAGTTTGTGCATTTTGCATTCCTTTTTTTTAGTACAAAGTTACTGCCATAATATGACAAACTGATACTCTGCTCATCACAGATGCACACATGCTTAGAACCTGGAGAATCCTAGACTGGATCCCAACTGGGATCCTAGACTGGATCCCAACAGTTCTACTCCAAATGCTAGTAAGCACACTGGAGCAGCCATGCCCATGCTCAATTTCGCCCCTTTTAATGCCCGCTCCTTACCAGCCCATGCGCTAGACATCCATTACCACCTCACTACAAATGACCTTGACACTTTCGCCATCACGGAAACCTGGCTCCACCCAGCTTGATATGATATGATATGATATGATATGGCATTTGTAACGCGCCTATACACAAGTGTTTCAAGGCGCTTCTGCTCCTGCCCTCTCTTTGGCAATCCCTGCAGGCTAAATTATCCTCAGGAACGACAGATACAACGCCAGAGGCGGGGGAGTCACCATTATTGCCAAAGGCCACCTTTTCATAAGGCCTCTCAACACCACCATTAAGAAATTTGACCATCTATCAATATAGCTGGAGACCACCCCTACCACCACAATCACAATCTACCTTATTTACAGCCCACTTGGCCCCACCCTGACCTTAAAAGGAGACCTTCTACACCTAGTAGGTGACAATATCAAACTCATATCAAGAGTCATCCTCCTTGGTGATCTAAAGCTGGGCTTAAATGACCCTGTAAACCTCCAAGCTGTCTCCTTGGCCGAATCACTGATTGCCCTTCGGTTCAACCACTGCATCAACACCCGCACCCATGCCAAAGACTGCACCTTGGATTGGGACGCAGACCACTGCCCCACTACTATCAAATCCAACGCTCACTGTCCCTGGTCTGACCAACACGTCATCACCTTCGCCGTCCCTCTACGACGATACCACTTACACCAACTATGGTATGTAGCTCTTGAAAACTGACTAAGGAGTGCATCCAACCCTCTTGATCTACTCAAACAAGAGCACTACTGCTCTCAAGATCCCAATATCTTAGCAGAAATCTACACTGCAACCTTAACAACAGCAGTTGACACCACTGCCCCCCCCCCCTGCAGCACCTAAAAAAGCAAAAACCGGCAGGAAACCCCAACTCCTGGTGCACCCCTGACCTCCTTGATCTCTGAGCAAATAAAAGCTAGTGGAAATCTTGTGGAAAAAAAGCCCTCCAACTCCCTAAGGTCAGCTTTCACAAAGGCGGCCTAACTATACAAACTAGCCATCATTCACAGCAAAGCGTCTACCTTCAATGCCAGAATCACCAACGCAAAATCTGACACGCAATAACTTTTCAGCATCCTCAAGGAACTAGAAACTCCAAGCACCCCTCCCTCTCCCAATCATGAAAGACAAAGAATGGTGTACCACTAAAGAAAATGTATGGAAAGCCTTATTCCCATTCATCACAGCCTTCATTAATGCCTCCTTCGAAGCATGTTCATTCCCATTTTGCCTTAAGGAAGCTTGGGTTCTACTCCTGCTAAAAAAACTTCCCTGGACCCTGCTCTCCCCAACAATTAGCCCATCACCACAGACCTTTCCTTCTAAAAATCCTGGATAGAGCAGCCCATGTCCAAATTCAGCTCTACCTTGAATCCTATCATATCGTAGGAGTCCGACAGTCAAGACTTTACCCAGGCCATGGCACGGAATCAGCACTCTTCGGCCTCAAAAACCAGATTGACGAGATCTGGGATGAAGGAAAATATGCCCTGCTTCTCCTTCTGGACCTGTCCACAGCCTTTGAGCTAGTGGACTACAGACTACTTTGCCACCATCTGGCCACCTCAGCATCATTCCCACCGGAAGCTACGACCTGGATCTCCTCCTTCTTAGAAGGAAGAGGTATGAGGGTCTTTGCCGACAATGCAAACTCCCCTACAGTCCCAATTGAATGTGGCGTTCCACAAGGGTTGTGTGTCTCACCCACGCTTTAAATTATATTTACTAAACCACTCTTCAACCTCCTGGATTCCCTCAGCATAGCCTACACCAACTATGCCGACGATACGCAAATTCTCTTGCCACTATCTGGGAACTATTCCAACAACTGTGACACCCTGAATTCAGCCTATGCGACTATCCACACTTGGATGGCAAAGCATGGCTTTGTCTAAATGACGAGAAGACAGAGCTCCTTCTCGTCGTCCCTCAACGGTGTTAAAAAAGCTTGAACCACGGTACTCTTCATTCAACATCGATGGTACTCAGATTACTGTCTCCCCGGCAGTAAAAACCCTGGGTGTTTACCTTGACGCTACCCTATCACTGACCCACCAAGTGAATATGATCTCCTCCTCAGCAGCTCACACAACCAAACTGATAAACGTTGCCAGACCTTTTCCTATTACCTGATAGCTGTCTAACAATTGCACAAACAGTGGTAGGCACCAGGCTAGACTACTACAATACTCTCTTTGCCGGCACATCTGCACAGAACATCCAGAAACTTCAGACAATCCAAAACAATGCTCTTTGAGCGGCTTTAAACATTCCCCAAAGGGAACACATCTCGGCTACCCGAAGAGCTGTTCATCGGCACCCAATCCAAGAAAGGGTCATGTTCAAGACTCTCTCTATCAGCCACAGATGTATCTCCAGATCTGCCCTGCCCTATCTATCCCGAAGTCCCTCTCGTCTAGGCCCACCATAACACCTTACTCCCATTGGCTGGTCCAGCCTAGATTGAAACGCCCCAAAGCAGGAGGTTCCAGTTTTCCATCCATTGCAGCCAAATATTGGAACTCCCTACCACAAGCCCTGAGAGCGGAAGAGTCCTACTGGGCCTTCCAAAGAGCTCTCAAAACCTTACTGTTTATAATGGAAAACCTGATCCCCCCCTGTTTATACCACCACAATCAATACTTGCGTCTGCATGCTGCTAACGACCACCGGGGAAAAGAGGAGCGATGGTGCTGTGATTCGTAGGAACTATACAGTGCGCTGAAGCACTTCAGTGCTATGTTTATGCTATAAAAGTCAAATTAAATAATTACTGATTGTTATGGTGTGATGTTGATGACGACTCCATGATCTTGGGGCACATGGTCCTTTGGCTTTTAAGAATCCATAATGGATGGATGGGATGGTGCATTATTTTTCTTAAAAACCGGAGAGGTGTACACACACGCACGCTCTCTGCTCTCTCTCTCCCCCCACCCCTTCGATGAGATCCATCCTGCATTTGAAAATATGCATCAACTCACTTTGAGTCGACTGATCTCCAATAATCCTGATATCTTCATACAGCAAATTCTGATCTGCTCTTGTCAAAATGGCAAGCATTCTCAGAGATGATACTCCTGCCATGCGCCACTAAGCAAGGGTTTTATCCTGCTAGAGGCACAGGCATTTCCTGGTGCCTAGAAAAAAAGGAAATGTCTGACACACACCCTTAAGTAAAGATTTGCTGTGCTCTTGCAACCATTGACTGGTACCTCAGGGTAGTAAAACAGGCTGGATGGGGCGGAAAATGAAAACATGAGCGGACACATTGTGTCTACCTAGATGCCAACCAATCATGGCGTCTTAATCCATTGCCAAAATCCTGGAAAAACAAGATCACTAGGCCCACCGTGACCCATCTGGAGTCACCTGGACCAGTAAGCAATAGGAAACCATTTTTCGGGACTTAGAGATTCCTAACATTTAAGCAACCTTTGATACTTTAGATTGGAATGCAATTCTGTTCTTTAATGCCTACCAACATGTCAGGTTTTCAGTGTTACCACTAAATGAGTTCCTATTTGTATGCATTGTATTCAGATTTTGATGATAGCTATCCTGAGAAGCAGAGGTGTCTGCAGCTCTGTAGGATCAGAGATGTGCTCTCCTGCTTTAGATCAAGGGATCCTTTCCGAAAAATAAGGTAACACATGTCAATAAAACAGTTCTGTTCATTGCTGACCAATAGAAACACCCAGCAAACCCCTTAACAGTTCACAGCACTTGACGATCGCATTTCCTGTGGGATCCCTCATATCCCCTTTATCCGCTGTAATGTATTGTGATAACAAGTTTTCTTGGGCCTCACTGCATGTGAACCACTGCAACATGTGCTCAGACATCTCAACCCCATTCGCCATCCCTTGGCCAGCGATACTCAAATATCCGGAGAATTCAGGTTAGCGTCTGAAAGACTAAGTGCTCATCCGAGGGCCAATGTTCCAGTTCCACAAGTGGCAGATGTGTAAGAAAAGCTGATCAACAGCGAGCCCGAAGTGTGAGACATAAAACACAACTGAAAACAGGGTATAATAACAAGACAATTTCACTTTCATAACACAGAAAGGTAAAGATACTCAGTCAAACCTCGACCATTTAGTGTCTCAATAACTGGTGTCTTACAACTGCCCTAAACGTATTGTACTGCTGGCCAACCTCCACCGCTTGCGCAAGAAAGTGAGAAGACTAATAGGTACCATACAATATTATTGCAAATTGGTGTCCCGAGACACACATAGGTATTGGAGGGAAGGGGGCACACAAATAGTATGATGCAGCTGGAGTAGTGAAAGGGGCAACAAGAATTGATGGTGACAGCCCGGTCTTTAATAGGCTGGACTGATGGCTTGAAGAGGAAGGCTTAAAGCAGCTTTAGGAGGCACAAGCTCCTGGGAAATAGATCACCAAAGAATTTTAAACAATAAGATTATACAGTACACACAAGCACAACAGCTAAGATCTATGACACCCAGAGGGAGAGCTTTGGCGTTCAACTGGGAATTGTTACGACTATTCACTGTATCGTTCCTATGGATTACAGCATCAGCATTCCCATCTCTCTCTCTGCATGGTCATGGGTATCATCGATAGAAGTCAATATGCAACGTGATGATCAGGAATACATGTGTTTATTCTGTGTCATGCCAGATTTGTCCTGTATAAAGCAAGAATATAATGCTGTAGGTGTTACCGTTGCCCAATGTATTAGTACTCAATGTTTGGAACTATGAAGGGATGAGTCGGCCCACTGTGATTTAATCTTGTGACTGCAAATTACACACAAATGTCTAAGGTGAGCGCATTACTCGCTGAACTGTCTTATGGGCAAAAAGATCCTCTCAGGTTTAGATGGATGGTAAAAAAGTCATTATTTTCAGCAGGTCGGCTAGATGAAAGGGAAGCTGTAGACAACCATCCTAATTATACAATTAGGGCCTCATTACACGGTAGGCGGAGAGCCATGGCGCTATTAGCGCCATGGCTCATGCCGGTAAAATACCGGCACCGCCTTGGTGGAAAGGGGATTTACCGCCCCATTCCAAGGTTGGAGGGGCGGTAAATCCCCCTTCCACCATTGCCCTTCCCCATTCCCATTTCTGCCCCATAGGGCTCTATGGGAATGGGGAAGGCTCTAATTACGGCACCGCAATTTTGCGGTGCCGTAATTAGCTCCGAGGTCCCTTTGCGGGTTGGATTTTAATGCCTGCAAAAAGCAGGCGTTAAATCCCCCAACCCGCAAAGGGACCTCGTAGTAAGGCGGTAAGGATTTACCGGTACCGGTATTTTCCCGTACCGGTAAATCCTTACCGCCATCCGTGTAATGAGGCCCTTAGACTCCAAACTGGCTGGGAATAAAGTGGCTTAAGCATTACAAAACATAAATGAAAAAAATGTACTTCAAGTAGATGTAAAACTGAAAAGCAAACAAATGTAACTTTGTATGCCACCGGAAACCTTGCATAGTGATGACTTACTGTACAGAATTGTAAAATAAATTAAAATAAAAAAAAGATATGAAATTATGATATTGGTGCATTTCTGAGGTAGACCATCAAAGCTCATGTAGATATGTTTCAATGTTGCACTTCTACAATGTGATATTGGAAGCACTGCATCTGTGAGCGCAGTCTAATGATGGAATGTCCCCTATAACACTTCTTAAATGCTTGTGAATGATACGTGGCTTTTACATAAATTCAGGATGTGGGGGCCTGCATTGGATTGTTCTAGCGCCTTCATTGCGTAATGAGACATACTTCTTTGTAGCTGCAGGCTGGATGATACAAAAGGACCATCATATTTGATGTTTAGTTTATTGTGAGAGGGCTATTAGGTCACCCCTCCCTAATATGCTGGTGCTAACACACAGCCTCATCATGAGCTGGGTGGTATTCTGGCAGTAAATTCACTAGAATACCACCCAATGCAATTACTGTTACCGCCGGATTACAAGTGGCAGTGGCGTTGTAAAGTCATAGGACTCCATGGGGCATATTTGGCAGAATTACTGCAGCGCTAATAAAGCCATGGTAATTCCCCTGAAAATGGGCAGAACGTCACGGATTTACCTCCAGCTCATAGCTGGAGGTGAATCCTTCCACTTTCCACCCAACTCATAGTTGGGCTGCGCGTTAATATGCACCACCCAACTCGTAATAAGGCACTGGGCACCCTATCTATGGAATAAGATAGATCACAGATCAGAATGACCCCCTCCATCCTACACTTTTGGAAGGACCTAAAGACCCTACTCCTAAAAGTAAAAGAAATCTAGTGTGACAAATCCTTAGATGTCGTCACTTCTCCACCAAGGCGGAGCCCCTTCACATGAGACAGGGAGGTGAGGCCTATATCCGATAGTCCCACAGGGGTGGTACTCTGTGGGAGGATTTTATGGGGAGAGAATCCCCCTCTTGGGACCAAGGAGGACATCTCGGGGGAACGTGGTACAACACCCCTCACCATCCACCCACTTCCCTTACCTTTCTCAGTCCATGACACCCACCTTACCATCCCTCATTTCCATACCACCGACTTCCATATACGTATGCAAGACTGAATACCCTACAGTTACTGATACAAGCAAGAGTAAGGATGACTTATTGAAGATCCCCTTGACAGGTACTCAGACAAGGAGGTGCAGAACAATGAAGAGTCCTTCTAAGAATTTGAATGAGTATTCCAGCTGTCATCACTCATTCAACATAAAGAGAGAGGAAGGACTTACCTTTTTGTCAGACCCTCCCAGGAGGATCTGCGTCTGGAACACATGCGAAGTCCCTATGCGATTTGCCTAGTCAGACCAAGGAACCAAAAGAGTGGAGGTTCGAGTATAAGCAATAATCGGACCAAGACGTGCAACAGGCCCAGAGAGAAGCGCTGCAGAGCCACTACAGATGCTGCGGAAGCGGCACAAGAACGCGAGAAGCTGAACAAGAC
The DNA here is from genome assembly GCF_040938575.1 of Ambystoma mexicanum. NCBI lineage: Eukaryota > Metazoa > Chordata > Amphibia > Caudata > Ambystomatidae > Ambystoma > Ambystoma mexicanum. The sequence goes on from NC_090921.1 coordinate 353,794,027, forward strand.
ATCCAAGAAGCATGCGACTGATGGAGAAGAACTGGCAGAGTCCCAGAAGGTACATGGGCTGTCAGGATCGAGAAAAGGGACAAGTGAAACCTCAAACCCTGTGTCTGGAACCTAGATATACGCAAGGGGAATATCATAAGCAATTGGCCATATGATAGTACCTGGCAGCAGAGTGAACCAGGTCTGCCCAGATGAAGCCCTAAAGAACCCTGGTCTGGGACCAACGCCAACAGGTTACATATGAGAAAGGCCAGGGGAAGGGAGAAATTCCCGATATTGTGAACTGTGATAAAAAGCCTGAGAACGGCAAGGGGAAGGGAAACATTCCATCTGACGCTGTGAACTGTAACAGCAAAGCCAAGAAATACCAGGGGGAGGGGGTAATTCCCCCTGGTGTTGTGAACTGTAAAAGTAAGGCCAAGAAAGGAAAGGGGAAGGGAGTCATTCTCCCTGGTGTTGTGAACTGTGAAACCAAAGCCAACAAAGACCATGGGAAAGGAGCCATTCACCCTGCTATTGTGAACTGTGTAAGTAAAGCCAAGAAAGGCCAGGGGAAGGGTATCCAGTGATAATGTCACTGTGAAGGTGGACACCACATGGCGACATTTCCCTAACAATGCACCCTACAGCCAATCAAACACTTTCCCCAAATATTATAGGATTGGTGGTAATCATATATAATGATATCCCTCCTAGAATATTTGTGGAAAGAATTTTAGGGGTACCCTGGTGTTGTGAACTGTGAAACTAAAGCCAAGAAAGGCCAGGGGATGGAAGTCATTGACCCTGGTGTTGTGAATACGTGAAACCAAGTAAAAGTGAGTCCTGGGGAAGGGAGCCATTGCCCTGGATTTTGTGTGGGTAAAACACTGAGAGCCAGACACCAGGAGAATGGAGCCATTGTCCTGATAACTGAACTCATAAGAAGGATCAAACTAGTGATCCAGGGGAAAGGAGTCATTCCCCTGGAGGGACAAAATAATGAACCTTTTATTCAAAGTCAGCAATCCTACTGAAGTTAGGGCAAGGGAGTCATTCTCCCTGCCGAAAGACTTGCAAACCGAATTTTACTGTCCGGATCAGGAGTTGGGAGTCATTCTCTGAGACCAAGAACATTGGTACAACTTAAGTTTAGATATAAGTGTAAGGGACAGAAATAGGGAGGTTTGACACACTTTTTTTTAGTTGCAACGACATCCTGACATATTTAAACACATATACATTAGCACTTTTAGTTGAGGCAGCAAAACCCCTCATAGATATAGGGAAAGGAAGGTTTTCTCTTTATTTTGATCTTAAATAAAACTCTAAATGGCGAAAGTTTTGAAGGGGTTAGAGACTGGGAATTTTGACAGGTTAGGTATTACAAGATTAAAGGAGATTCCCAGGATAACACATTAGTTAAGCAGTGAAGCATGGATTTCCGATAACTCTTTAATTTACACAGTTTACCACTTTCTTTTCCAGTTCTTACCATTAACTAAAATAATCCCATTTTAGAGATTTGACTTGGAAAGTACACAAATCACATAAACTAACATGACCATTTTTAAAAACCAAATGATATAGAAGCGTCTTATGCAATATGGGAATTATTCTAGCTTCATTGTCTCCATCATCATGGCTAGTAAATAAGTGCCAGAATACTAATTGATGTGATCTTAAAATAATTCATATGGTTTTCTCTTTTGTATTTTAAACCTTTAAATATGTCAAAAAGACAGGCTTGTGAAATTGTTATTTATTAACGTGCAGAAAACCTTTAAATTGTTCAAAAAAAGCAAACCATTTTTTGTGTCAAATGAGTAGACCTTTAAAAAATGCTTGCCAGAGGCCTGCGATATCTGGTCCGCTCTCTTGTCTCTAAAGCCCCTTCCACTCCAATGACCTACATAAAAAGAAATCAGGAAATCGACTACACAATGTCACCAGCATGTGAGAAGGTAAACCGTATCACAGAAAATAGCAGGATATTGCCAGTGTAATAAAATGATTTATTCAGGATCACTGTATCATCTGCTGTCAACGCCAGGATACAAGCATGATTGCTTTGGCTCAACAGTCTTGAATTAAAATACTTAAACAACTCTTGTGATGACACTTGATGCTCATCATTGGAGGTGACTGCAGTTTTACAACAAACCAGATACTATGCTATGATAATTTGTATAGCAACCACTATCTGGTGTAGGTACATTCCTGATAATGGTATCTGTTGTGTTACAAAAGAAAGTACATATGCATGCAGGTTTATCAACTTCAGATATAGCAAAGGCTGAGTGGACCTTCCTGGAATTTGGTATTGTAACCTTGCACATGAACACAGTGATCTGAGCAGAATGTACTTGTCTACAACAGATAGCTAATCGGTTTAGCCTCTCAGCAGCATGCCATAAAATATCCTGATGTTTGGTATTTAAGTTAGGTAAACGATGGGAAATTACTTCTTTAAATAGGTCAGCCTTGTGTGGGCCCCCTTCCCAGTTGGTGCCCGGGAAAAGTGCCCCGTTTGCACTCCCATAAAAACGTCTCTGGGTAAGGGACAAGTGAGTGTGGTTGCAGCAGAGACGTCTCTAAAATGTTATTACTTGCATCAGTGATCTTTTTTTGCAGAGATGGAAAGAAAGACGTGCCCCAGGAACACATGGGTGATAGCGCCGCCATTTTGTGCATATGAGCTACTAAACTAGTGCAGTGACTATGCCATCATGACTACTGTACCAGCGATATACCGGCCATTGCAATTCACTGTTTTATGTACCATACCAAATGCTGTGCTTTCAAAAATAACACTGTACTCAATTGAAATATTGCCCTAAAATATTAGTGTAACAGATTAATATCTTTCCAAAACACTTAGCCATTAAACAATGCTTCTCAGAATATTGAGCATAAATTATACGGGTAGTATAGCTCACTGGAAAAGCGGCCGTGTTGGAAGCAAGACGACACAGAGAAACACAGGTTCGAATTCCGGGTCAGTGTTTAGAAAGCTCTTCAGTATTAATCGCCTAATAAAATAACAAGTATAATTATAAAACAAAGATGTGCACTATGTATTGTGCATAGAATATAGCTTACAATAGATAAAAGTATTCATTCAATCTTTGTAGAGCTCGTTAGAATCCACAAATAAAACTATGCAAAATATGTAGAAAGGCATACTTTGGTTCTGTGTCATGTTCGCGTACTGGATATTTGCTGGCTGCCCTGGATTTTAGCAAGAACATTTGTTCTTTAAATGCCCTAACCCCTTTTGCCAAGAACAGGGGTGCTAACCAGCATGCTATGTGCCAAAGGGGCAAGATTTCATGTTGGTCACAACAGTCTTCAAATGTAATGTGCACCTGCACTCTTATTTTTTTATTTTATTGTTCATTTTTAACGCGCTTAATACCAACGAGCGTCCAAGACAAACGCATTGCCACTGGCAGGCTTGAACTAGAACCCACCAAAACTAGCAAAATAATCTATCAGAGGCAAAGCTTTGCATAAAGATATCCAACACGACGGACAATCTCATTCTAACATGATTGAAAGTCAAATCTTTCCTTGGATTCAGACAGAATACATCAAACGGATCTAGTCCAAGGTAGTCAAACGTCCAGGCACTGAATCATATGTTATTTGTAGTGCTACAGAACCTGGGGTGGTCCTTGGCTCGTTCAAACCCAAACACATGAGAGTTGCCTTAACACATGAGAGCTACAGCATAGAAACAACCCTCACCAACTTAAGGAGGTCTGAGATGGTTTCTTGATATCACTGAGACTTTGGGTTCAACCACAATCTTTCTGTGGAAAACAGCCCTCTTCAACTTAAAAAGATCTGAGAATCCTTCTGATATCATTCAGTTTTTTGGTTCACCCATAACCTTCCCATTAAAATAACCCTCTGCAATTTAAGGCAATCGTAGATGGCCTCCAGATATCATCCAGTCTTTGAGTTCACCCACTCTCTTTCCTAAAGACCAAGGGCCTGATTCACAAAGCGTTTTCATATGGGATTACGCCATTACACAATACTTCTGTGAATCAGGCCCCAAGTAGTTTGGTTCTATGTTCTTTAATTGGCTGCTTTTTTTTTCTATCAGTATTTTACAAACATTTTTCACTAGTAAACCTATAAAAAAATGCATTTATTCATTTGGGGGCCAGGCTCCACCCCCACACCCTGGTCCCCTATTGTTTTTTTACTATTCCCTACACCTCCCCAACCCTTCATATGCCTTTTCCCACCCCCTATATTTTTCGATGGGCTTTTTCAGCAAAACATTTTTGGTACAAAACCCATCAAAGAAATTGCAGCCGATTAAAGAACAGTATACAAGTATTTGATATTCATCTCATCAGTGATTAGATTACTTCTAGTTTTTGCTTGGACCAAAGGAAAATTAGTGCTCATCATTATGATCTGCTCCAAAAAATGGCAGCGGTATCACGGTATGTTATATTATAGCATGAGGCTTGTATACAGTGTCAAGTTACCATTGTAGTATTCTCAGAGGGTCTGGGTCCATAAATGAGCACATTTCACCTTTGCCAGTGGCATCCAAACCTTACTAGGTGGAAGAAAAAGGAGCAAAGCAAGTTAAGTGGGAGGGGGGAGGGGAGGGTGCCCCAGACAGAAGGGTGGGCGGTATACCGTGAAGGGTGCTTTTTGTGATAGCAGGGGTGGATGTTGATTATAATGCAGAAAAGAAGGTATCCCTAAAGTGTTTTTGACCAATTGGACTGTGTTTAAAGTCAGGAAACTGGCACAGAAGAACAAGTTACTTACCCCTGGTCACCGTTCTTTCGATTGAACGTTCCTCCCATGAATTACTCATCTTTGATACATGATATCCAGCTTCAACTGCTTCAGAAATAGTTTTTGGCAGAGGGCGCTGTGCATTGATGCAGTCGACTCGATGTCCCTCGAGGGCCTGCGTCTCGAGGATGATGTCATCGAATGCACATATAGCACGTGCAGCGCTGTTGACTTCAGTACTGTTTTTCTTACAGTAGAAACTCCCCGCATGACCACGGGTTTGACCGTACTCATCTTTGAAGGAGTGAAAGCTGTAATAGCATGGGAAATTCTACTGTGGGGTAGGTTGGGAGGGCGATGAGGAATACGTGGGAGGAACATCCAGTCGAAAGAACGTTACAAGGGGTAAGTAACTTGTTCTTCGAATGGATTGTGTCCTGCCACATATTCCTCGTCTTTGATAGACTCCCAAAGCAGTATTTAATTTGGTGGGGGAGTAAGAATTTTAGTTTTCAACGGTTTTCATGGACCGAATGGAGAACAGCTTTCCAAAGCTTCCATCCTGACCGAGGGAAGACTCAAGGCAGTAATGTTTTGTGAACATGTGAATAGTAGACCACGTTGCTGCCTATTTTTGAGCAGTAGACCCTTTTGCAGGACTGTAGAGGTAGCCATGGTTTATAGAGATAATATCGAAATACATAATGTCGAAAGTCAAAATGTCGAAAATATGTCGAAAAAAAAAATCTAATGTCTTTTTTTTCTTTGTTTTTTGTTCGAAATGGGGGGATCCCTCCCCCCCAAAACCCTTTTTTAATTTTTTTTTCTGTTTTATCCTTTTCTTGCGGAACCCAAAAAATACATGTAAATAAAAAAAGAAAGCATTCAAAAAAGAAATTCGACATTATTTTTTCAACATTTTTGTAACTCGACATTATGTTTTTGACATTATAACTGCACACCGGTAGCCATGCCCCTGGTGGAATGGGCCCTTAATCCTCCCGGAGGATCCTTGCCCACCAGTCTGTAGCATTCCAAAATTGACAGAATGATCCACCTGGATAAGGTCTGCTTTGTCACAGCCTAACCTACTTTATGACCTGTATAGCCTATAAAAAGCTGATCGTCAATATGTAGTTTTGATAGTCTAGATATGTAAAAGCTCAGAGCCGTGCGTGGATCCAATCAGTGTAATCTCTCCTCTTCTTGCCAGGATGAAGTGGAGGATAGAAAGTGGGTAAAACAATGGTATGCCCTAATTGAAAATCAGATATGATTTTGTTAAAAATGATGGTTTAACCCATGGAACAACCCTATCTTTATGGAGGATAATAAAGGGTGGCTTGGATGACAGTGCCTGCAATTCACTCACTCTACAGGCTGACTTTAATGCTACCAAGAGAATGGTTTTAAATGTTAACAACCTTAATGGACATGAATGTAAAGGTTCAAAGGGTGCACACATTAGAAATGTTAGTACCAGATTAAGGTCCCAAACTGGAACCTGGAAAGGAGATAGAGGGAACACATTGGTCAGCCCCTTTAGAAAGTGTGTCACCAGTGGAATTTTGAAATATGAACATTCTTTTGACAAGCGCTCAAAAATGGATAGCGCCAACAAATAACCCTTAATAGTTCGATCCTGGAGCCCATGATTGGCTAAGGATAGTAGAAAGGATAATACCTCCAGTGTTTTGCACAGAAAAGGGTCTAGATTATTGTCTTTGCACCATTTGCAGAATTTGTTCCAAAGGCAACAGTACAAGGACTTTGTGCTGCCCTCCTGGCTGAAAACAAAATCTCCATAACCTTCATCTGGGAGGTCCCAAAAGTTGTATCTCAGCCTCTCAGAAACCATGCGTGAAGGCTGAATGTCTTGACCTCTGGATGGAGAACCCGACCCTCCTCTCATGAGAGAAGGTCCTCTTTTTGTGGAGACGTATTGGAGGGCAGATGGACATGTCCAGAAGGTCCGGGTACCACGTCCTCCTGGCCCAACTTGGGGTAATTGGGATCATGTGTTTCCCAAACTTTCTCAACCTCCTGATCACGTGATGAATGACGGGGACTGGAGGAAACGCGTACAGGAGTGGAAACTTCCAGTCCACTACGAACGCATCTCCTAGAGCTCATCTCTGAGGAAATTCCCTGGAGCAGTACAGTTTCGGCTGACACTGTGTTAGGAAAGATTTCATATTGTAGGTAATTTTCCTTCCATGTGGCAACCCCCAAACTTTTGGCTGTTGTTTTACACCCTGAACTAGACCTTGCCAGAGAAGCGCAGCCTTCCGCCGCACTCCTCTGGGCTTTCGCTCCATTCTCACAGAGAAACTGACATGCCCTTAAGACAGTCAGTACCGGGAAACGTTGTTTTGCGTAGTTCTTTTCTCATGTTGCAGCTTTCGCACAACATGGCACAAAGGGCACTGTAAGTGCCATGCACTCTTGGGTCTCTAGTCATTCTACAGGCCCTAGAAACTCTCGATGGATTTATAACGAACTGTGCAAGTATGTCACAGACGGGACTGGTGGCAGCGATCGTTTCTTTGTGTTTTGAACTCCCTTTTGCCCTGTTAATCACGCTTCTCACGTTTGGCCAAAATGGGTGGCCTGGCTTCCAAAATGGCCAGACCACGAGGTTCTTTGTCCTGTCCGCTGACCGTCTTGCCCCTTCACCTTCCCCAGGTCGAGCCGACCCGGGGCCATCCTTATTTGGGCATGTACTTTCCTGCGAAACACAGATGCTTTTGCGGCTTCTACAGGCCTGTTGTGAGCCTCCAGGATGTGGGCTGGGATGTCTGGTCCCAATACACATCCTGGGTGCCAGAGAGTCTAGTGTGTCTTGAATGCCTGGGACCACCGTGGTCCGTGATAGGTCCACGTATGGCGTGAGTGTTTTGTGAGCAGATCTCCCATTGGGCCCTCTCCGTTTTGGCGCGACGGGAACCCTGGATAAGAGGAGGCTGGAAACACCACTGCCATGTCGATCTCCTGAGTTCTCACGAACAAAGGATAAAGGAGCCAAGTATCCTGCAACTAAGAAGCTGAGTCGAGGAATCGCTGGTGACCCGCTGAAGGTTTGGCACCCTGCACCGCTGTCGTCCTGTGAGACCCATGTAACTCTGATCGAACCAGAAGGCCTATACTGGCGCTTCGACCGTTTAGAATAGTGGGAACAACTTTTCTCTGCATCTTCACCAACACCTGTACGTAAGCCTTCGGAAGCGTCCCTGGGCCATCCAGCGGACTGACCAGCCTACACCGGAAGCTTGCTCTGTTACCACCGTCTGGCTGCTGCTGAAATCCGAACCCTCGACACTCTCACACGCTTCGTACACTTGGCATTCCCAGATCTGAAGTGAGAAGTGTACATTGGGCCTGGAATACAAGCGGCTGCCGAGTTGCCCTGCTGAGGTAACCATCTGTAAGTGTTCGCTGCGTTTGGGACACCCTCGACCCTGACTTCTGCGCCGCGGAATCTACACAGCGCCGAGACGTCCCTCTGATCGCATCTGAACCTGCCAGCGAAGAAACTAACTCGGGGAAGCCTGGTGAGTAGTCAATACCCTGAACAGGTCTCCCTCCTGCAGAAGCCTGTGGCTTTCCCCCGCTGTTGAAAAGCAGCACCCCTTTCTCCGTACTCGCGTCCTGCTTCTGCCCACAAGTGGAAGCTGTGCTTGAGTAGCAGAGGTCTGTCCGCCATCGTTTGTTCACCTCTCTGAACTGCCTGATTTCCCCGAAGAGACACTCCTTGGCCCGTTGACACCCGCGTATGCAGGTACTTTTGAGCACAAGGCTCCACTTATCGTAGGGCTCGGACTTCCTTCTAGTTAGGTGGCCTCTGATGTCGAACTGGGTCTAACGATTACTTGCACTGCCTGTTTTCCTCCCCATCTAGGTGGTCTACATATTTCGTGCTTATACCTCTTTAGACCCCTCGGTCTTGTATATATATTGTATTGATTGTGATGTGTCGGTTTACTTGAGTTTTATCGTGATTCTTTACTATGGTCGATGTTACAAAGGCCTTGTAATAAATGTGTCTATATTTTTAATATAACACCTGCCTGGAGTAATTTGTAAGCGTCCTTGCTTTGTGTGCTCATTGCGGGCTTTTCAGTCACCCTCACCCCTCTTGAGACCTAGTCTTGATAGCTGCCATCGCTACCCTGATTGGTCTGGCTTGTCCAAAGGTTACCCTGTTCCAAGAAACTAGGCTGGCCTTCTGAACCTCTGCCCCTCCAGGACAGAGTTCAGAAATCCATCTTAACACACTGGTTGCAAACAGATCCACTTGAGGGGTTCCCCAAAGGGTGAAGATCATTTGAAGGACTTCCTTAGATAGTGCCCACTTGTGGGACACTGTTCTCTACCTGCTCAGAGCGTCCACCACTGTGTTCTCTTCTCCGGCTAGGTGAACTGCCATTAGCGAGATTCCTCCTTGAATTTCCCAATACCAGAGCTGCATTTCCTCTCTGCACAGTGGTAGTGACCCTACACCTCCTCTCTTGTTGAGGTAGTACACAACCACTTTGTTGTCTGTTATTATCAGGACATGCTTTTCCCGTACAGAGGGCAGAAAGGCCTTCAGCGTTAGCCTGATTGCCCTCAGCTCCAAATGATTGATGTGTAGTTTGGACTCCGATGGAGACCAAGGACTGCTGACTGTCAGATCGTTGGTGTGGGCTCCCCACACCATGAGTGAGTGAGGCATCCGTCACTACTGTTATCTATAGCCATGATTACCAATAGGGTTCTCCCTTCAGAATGTTGTCCTTGCAGATCCACCACAGGAGATGCCACGCGACCCTGCTTGGAACCTGAAGTAGGTCTGACATGTTTCCTGAGAACTGGGACCATTGTGTTCAGAGGGCCCATTGAAGGGATCTCATTCTCAGCATCAGAAAAAGGCAGGATGCCATGATGCCGAGCAACCTCAAAAATGTGTAGGTAGGGAAACGCAGCACACTCTGAAGCTTGGAGACATCTGCAAAATGTCTAGACCCCTCATCTCATGTGGTGAGCTCTTTCCCAAGGTTGTATCCAGTACACCCCAATGAATTGGAGCTTTTGAGAAGGTGCCATATGAGACTTCTTGTAATTGAGTGAGAAGCCCAATCTGTGTAGAGAGTTGCAGGTCATGCTGAGATGATGCAGGACTTGTTCGTGAGAACGCGCCCTGATCAGCCAATAGTCCAGGTAAGGGTAGACGTGAATCCTCTCCTTCTGAAACTCGCTGCCACCAATGCCATCAATTTGGCGAAGGTTAGCGCGAATGGCAGAAATCGTAACTGATAATGAGAACCAACAAAAGCGAACCTCAGGTATTTTCTGTACTTGAGATGGATAGGCACATGAAAATAAGCACCCTGAAGGTACAATGACACCATCCAATCCTAGTGTTGGTGGGCCTGAAGGATCTGAGAGAGTGTGACCATCTTCAACTTGTCCTTCCTGAGGAACTTGTTCAAATATCTCAAGTCCAAGATGGGTCTCAGTCCTCCGTCCTTCTTGGGTATTAGGACATATGGAGAATACCATCCCTTGTTCCTCTCTGCTCCAGACAATGATTCAATAACGCCTTTCTCTAACGGGTCAAAACTTCCTGCACAAGGAGCAGATCGGGAATCCTCAAAGAGTGGTTCTGCGGTAGATGGTTCTGAGGTCTCTGAATGAAAGGAAGGCAGTAACCGTGGGCTATGGTTTCCATATCCCAAGCATCGAAGTAATGTCTTGAGATTCTTGCAGATGCTAAGACAGTCTGCCTCCCACTGGTGATTTGTGACTCAAGACCTCAGAGATGTTTTGAAGTGGCTGATGCAGTGGCTTATGGTAAAGATGGCCCTCCTTGAGCGGTCTTTGCCCCTCTCCCTCGTCCACCACAAGGGAATCTTCTTTGGCCTCTGTGACTAGCCATTCCTATCGTCCTTCTAACTGAGGAGTAGTAGCAAAAAGATCTACCCCTCTAAGGCTGTCCGCTAGAGCGAAAGGGCTGAGGTTGCCTAATAGCGGCACCTAAAGATTTGGCTGCCGCATTTGCGGTCTGCAACTTCTCAAGGCTTTCATCAGCCTTGTTGCCAAAAAGGTGAGACCCGTCAAAAGGCTTGTTAAATTGTCTGGATTGCACATCTGGCGCAAATCCCGACTTCCTCAACCACGCAAATCTGCGTACTACGTGGTAGTAGCCATGGCTCTGCTGTCAGCAGAGGCCAGACCCGACTGAAGAGACTCACACATGGCTTCTTTTCCATCTCTAACAATAGCCAAGAACCTGTCACTTTCTTCCCCCTCAGGAATGTGCTCTGCCGCCATGGAAATGCAGTCCCATATTGTGATTTAGAATTTTGCAAGGGCACATGTGGAGTTGACTGATTTTAGAGCCATACTCCCTGCAGAAAATACTTTTCTTTCACATCCATCTCCTATCTTGTCATCCCTATCAGGAGAGATAGTAGGATAAGCTGCCTGTTTGGAATTTTCAGTAGCTGCCTGTACCAACAGACTCTCTGGAGTAGGTAGCCGGGGTCACTACTGGAAGGGCGGTATTTTTTAGTCAAGTTTTTATTCACTGCCAGATTAGTTTCTGAAGTCTCCCAATTTGCTGCCACCCTTTTTTGGAGAGCAACATAAAATGGTAATATCGGATCCATCTGTGGACCCTTATCAAGGATGTCCATCAGATCATCCTGTTCAAATGAGAGGGTAGGCCTACTCCACCCCATATAGTCTACCACTTTAGACATGATAGTGCAATTGGTTTAGATGGCACAGTTGGCGTAGACTGAACCACTGCCATTGATGACACAGTTGTCATTGATGGCGCGGCTGGTGTCGAATGCAAAGCTGGAATCGATGGCGCTGCTGGCGCTGACTGTGTCACCGATGTCGAGGCCTTAGCTGGCGTTGATGGTGCAGCTGGCATGGATGGTGTCGATGACCTCAGCTAATGCTTGTGTTTGCGGCTCGAAGGTTCGATTTGTGGCCTTGACGCCTCCTGGCCTTAATCCTGGGCTCGAGGGCATGCAGGATTTGGCTTGATTTTCGGCTTCTTTGTAAGGTGCGGTAGGAGCATGGCTTGCTGTGGGTTTTTGTCTTTGAAATATTTTCAGCATTTCAGATCTAAATGCTTCCCATTCGGCAGGTGTGGAGCTTTTCATGGGACAAGATACCCTCTCAGGAGAGGTGTCCGACGACAAAGTCAAAGAAAGCGACCTGTGGTGCCTCTTTCTTGACTTCCTAGATGATGATGAGGAATGGTGGGAGCCACTCCTCGTTCTTGATCTTTTAACCTTCTTCCTTCGGGGCGAGTCACCTCTTGGCTCGGGAAACAAATGTATTTTCGACTGGGTAGATGGGGGTTTTTGGGGGTTTTTACCTACCACCAATTTCCTCTTTCGCTCCTTCAAAGGCCTTCCGGTCATTGACTGGCACTTGGAGCAGGCCAAGGCTTTATTCTCCACCCCGAGACACCACCTGTTAGGCAGAATCATATGCAGTACCCTTTGGGAACACCACACACACTTAAGACTACAAGTGTAAGTATAGTTTCACCTTTGGTACAAGCCTGTACTACACAGTAAAAGTGGTAGCGATGGCTGAGCAGCCAGACTTATCTCAAGAGTAAAGCGAGCAGTATAAGAAGTTACACAAAGGACAGCAATTACTATGGTTCAAACAAAGACTGATTCAAGGTTTCTGAGTAAATGAATATACATTTATTTACACCATCAGTTATAAAACAGTTCACTATCATAAAGCAGCAGAATATCACAGTCTTAATACACTACAACAACACTCAATCAATTCTGGACAAGTTAAGCTCAAAATGAAGTGTGAGCAAAATGGCACTCCAGCAATTTAAAATGGAGAAAAGACAAGGTTATCAAAAATCAACAACACCAACAAGTCATAGGCAGGGCAATCTAGAAAAGGCTACTACAACTAGGATTCAAGTCAATAGGTCTGGTAGTTAGCGGTTAAGTCTTTGACAAGAGTTCAAAACGAAGTTGGTTAGAGGAAAAGTTATTTAAAGGAGAAGAGAAGGACAATCCTTCAGAGAGGCAAAATATTTCAAGCACTTTCACCACGGTCAGACGGAACGAACAACCAAATTTGCTCAGTACCTTAAAAGAACAAGAATGCTGTAGCTGAGGCAGTTGTTCCTGGCAGTTCTTGCAGGCTCACGGTTCCTAAAGCTTCCGTCCTGGTGACTAGAAGGAGGACGGCTGGAGGGTCCTGCACTGCCCAGAGATGAAGCCAGCAACGGAGGTGCGCTCCTTAAACCCCAAAATGGTTATCTTCCCACTGGCTATCCGATCTACTGCAGCGATACACAGTAAATTCGACCAAGATGAGGACTAGTGTCTGGCGTTTGGCGAGCTGGTTGTTCCCACCAGGCTCAAGGGAAGAAGATTATTTGCAGATCTCCTCTGTCGTCGAAGTTTCAGGCAATTCTGACCTGCAGCAGGGCTTCACCGGGTTTCCAGTAGTTGCAGCAGTTGTCTTCCTTCAGCTTATCATTGGTTCTCTCGTTCCAGTGGTGACTCTGTCTTCCAGTCCCAGAGACTGGCTTTTTATCCCCCATTCACACAGCTTGGCTGGCAATCACACAGCAGGGTGGCTGTCCTGGCAGGGCAGCCACCTAGCCAATCAAACAAGAGTGTGACTTGGGTCTCCAAGGAGACCCGGTGCAGGGGGCCTCAAACCACTACCTCACATCCTGTCCACCCAGACACTCGGGTGCTTAAGGAGGGCTTCTGTGCCCAATAATGTAGCAAAAGAGCTGGAGGGCTCTAAGGTAGAGGGATTTTAGCACTTGTGTGAGAAATCTCCCTAACACCATCGACAAACTCGGTGTGTGTCGGTTAACAGCATTTTTGAATCACAATCTCAACCCTTCTTGAACCCGGTCTTTGGGGTAGTCGGTGTCGATGAAGAGGACATTATCTAAGAACTAAGGAAGTGCCCCATAGTTTCTCAAAGCAATAGCTTACTCAGATAAACAGAACTGAAACCAATGGGCACTGTGCATGCTATATATTGCTTCGATGACATCATCCTCGAGACAGAGGCCCTCGAGGGACATCGAGTCGACTGCATCGCAGCACAGCGCCCTCTGTCGAAATTCTTTTCTGAAGCAGCTGAAATTGGATCTCATATATCAAAGATGAGGAATACATGGGAAAAGACAATCCATTCGAATATAATGTTTGGATGCATGAGAGGCTTGTGATGCGATGGGCAAAAGTCATCAAGTTGGCGGCTTATTTCTCCATGAATGCATTTACATTTTAACACTGTGCGAACTCCAATGAATGTGGACTTGTCAAGTATCGTCTGTCTAAAAAGGTGAATGATAGTGGAGAGCAAAGGTTACAGAGGGATACGCACTGTCAAACTGGCTACATTGAATACTGGAGGGAACCTATTGCTTGTTCTTTTGCTGCTATCATTTATTTTAATTCACAGAATGACATTACAGACCTAAATGATAGAATAAGCTGCTGGATTAATCAAAGTATAGTTGTCCCTGGGACACAATTCAAATAACCCCGGACGGTATCATTGTAAAGTCAAGAACAGGCTGTGTGAAAGGCAAATGTGGACAGAGACAAACAGGCTGAGTGGAAAGGCCTCCGGCAGAAGTCCTTCTGTAAACAGTGATAGTCTGGCCCCCATTTATCAAGAATATTCTAGTGATGTGAGCATGTGTTTGGTTTAGGGCAGTCAGGCTCTGAGTCCTTAAGCAACGCCTAGGTGTCATTGTTAGCCTGTGCCCATTAAATGTTTAGTACCTCGCTGAAAAGTATTAAGATGACCTTGTTAGTACAGCATCCCTTCTGAGACAATTCAGTACTGTCCCAATAAAGGTATAGCATCCATGCTCACACGTGCTCCGATTGCCATCTTGAATGTTTGTAGCTCTTCTGACAATTGCCAGTACAGTACCTTGAAGCTGTAGGTGTTATTGATTGCTATATAAACACAATAAATTACACTTAAGTACATCCACAATTAAAGTGTACAGGTCCTGCTGAAAACTGCCATTTGCATCTAATTGAAATTACTGATGTTCCTTTAAGATGTGGAAGACACCTGGTAACAGGTACAAAAAAAAGGAAAAACTGTTGCAATGTTTAGCATATACTTTAACAATTTTCATAAACCTTTAAATTAGGATATGTAGTACAATTTCAGATTAATAAATTATGCCATTATTAAAAGCATGTTGAAAATGTTGGAATGAGGGCCTATGTTGGAGTAGCTGACATTTAAAGCAACAACGTTCAGGTTACACACGTGACACCAATGATAACACCAATGATATTATCAACATAATTAAAACCACTAAAAGCTCTATAACACCGCGGCTACACACTATTGTAAAGAACTCCAGTATGTGGGCAATTGCCTTACAGAGACTTTTACTAGCCATTGACATCTCTAGCAGGCAGCCTACCAAAGAGTTGGAGGGACAGCATAAGAATTCAGGGTATTTAAGAGAGGCCCTCGTGCCGCTCCGCTGAACTATAGAAGTTTGGCTATGTTAGATGCTCCTGCCAAAATTCTTGATCGTATTATGCTCATGCAATTGAATACTTGGGTGGAAGAAAATCATATTATCCCTTTCTGACTGTATTGAGAAATCTTGGCAGACTACACATCAGAGTATATATGTCGCCTACATTGATTTTAGTTCTGATACTGTGAGAAGGGAGGTTCTGTGGCGGAATAGTACCAGGATTGTTAAAAATGTGTGTAACTTTATACAAGAACACTAATGATAAAAGTCAGGATCTCTCAATCCGGCCTTCCATTGGCTGCCATTCCTAGATATGTGGGATTAAAACAAAGATGCATCTTGGCTCTTTTATTGTTTAACTTGTACTCTCGGATCTCTATGTGGGTCTAACCAGTACCCTCTGGACAACGAATGACTCAGCTACAGTTGTTAGCATATGTATTCTTAGATTGTATGGCCAAGGGCCTGCAACAACAACTTAATTTACTTATTAAACAGCAATACAATTTTGATTGGAATTTAAATAATACTTAATTGGAAATAATATTTATTAGTAACCTGGCGAGAGCGAAGCAGAATGCAACAAGCTGGCCGCCTTGGAAAGGGAAAACGGACTCTGTTTTCCCTTTCCATGGCGGCGGGCATTTTTTTTTCTCCCGAAACGCTGCAGCGCCGTAACGCAGCAGCGTTTCGGGACAAAAATAAAACGCTTTTAGTGCCTCCTTACCTATGGGCCCCGGGGCATTACCTGGGACGGTAATGCCCCCGACACTCGGGTTCTATTGCTTAAATAGTAAAGATTCCATGTTTTTGGGTTCTAACTATATAGTTCTGTTACGCACGATATGTGATGCACAGGGTTGCTGTGAGCGCCTTAATGTTGGTCCCTTACCTGTCAACTAGGTATCTTTTAAATGGGCTATTAAAAAAGAAATCGCTGTGTATGACTTGAACAAATCATAGTAGATTCATCCAGTAAAAGCCTAAGTGGCAAGTTTAAATGTAATCTGCATAAGCAAAGTGTGACACCACACTATTTGAAAGAATTCCCTGATATTAAGGTTGCAGGTGAATACCTAAGAATGACATTTCATTTAGCAGAAACCCACACAATTATAGGGGCTATGAGAAATCTAGCTTGAAGTGATCATACCTGTCGATTACATGGATCCTCTGAGGTAGAACCTCTTACAAATCTTATTGTAGGCTGTGAGAGCTTACACTACATACATAGAAGAAATGCTCTGGCCTATGGAAGTTTGCAAATTAGACTGGCCCATAAGGAAGCTGCTTGGGAGACTTGTATCTGGGCAATTATGTCTCTGATCTATCACTTGACAGAATTCTGGTGCTTTAAGGACATTCTTGATATTCTTTGCAACTGAATGTATTATTTCTTCTGGTTGATGTTTTTGTATGTGTACAAAGCTTTTATTGGCTGCAATATACATTTAAAAACAGTAGAGTTTTCAACAATCACATTAAACTTCTGAGCTATTTCATCAGGATTGCATCTTCGGACATGCAGGTTAAACTTAGAACTCTATTGCAAGCAAATGTACTTACTGAACTACATTTTGCAACAGGCCAGTGCTTATGGAAGGCACAGTGTTGGGGTTGTGCTAATGACAGCCAAGGCATATCCAACTTTTGTATGATTCTGCCTCAGCCATATGGGCATCTGTTAGCTTCATCCTCCATGGAAATCATGACACTTAAAAACAGCCAGATATCTCAGAAATGCATTAGGATGGGGAGTAGCGTCAGTGATTTCTAAGACCAGGGAGAGGGAGTATGTGATTGCAATTCCCGAGCGACTGCTACAAATTAGAGCCATTTCGTTTTTTTAATTAGAAAATAGTGAATTGAGAAATCCTAAAAAAAATACTTAATTTCTCAACAAACGCTTTCGGAATATCTCTTACTACGTTTAAATCAGTCAATAGCAAACCACTTCTTTGCAAATTAACGGATTTTGTTTAGTTAAAAAAAAAGATGAAATAAAAAATGTTTCTTGCTTTTATCAGTTTAAGAGATTAAACATAAATTAACGTTGCCCAGTTTATCTCGTCCTACAGATCTTGGATAAGATCACCAATAAGTGTCGGCACTGTGCTATTAAGTATATATGATGAGGGCTCTGCTGAAATGTTCAGATACTGCCTTAACAAAATGTCAGTAAGTACTGCAGCCAGATCTTGATACAGTGCCCTTAAAAGTACAGCAACGTTTTATCCTTCAAAGTACAGCAACTCTTCGAAGTAGTGTGTGGAATGACTCATGACAGCAGATCTGATGAAAAGGGAAGGAACTATCCTTTAAAAAAAAGTATGGTATGTAGGGTTACGGGTGGCTTTATGAACTGCATTGGTCACCCATGGACATTATGGTTCCATAGATGGCATGTATTGTAGGAATAGGAAGCAATGTTTAACCTTAACCAAGCTCTCTATGCAATGCAAAAGGGAGAGTGTTCCACAGCTTTATTGCCTGGCATGCAAGGAACCCTCTCCACACACACCCACCACTGTCATTTTCGGTACAACTATCTCTCTGTCCTCATTGGATTTTAGTGGACAGGTTTATGTACACAATTTCAATTTGTTAGAAAGAGGAATCAGATTTCAGTGTTGAACACTTTTGAAGACCAAGCACATAATCTGGACTGGATCCATTTTACGACTGAGCCCTAAAAGCCTAGGATATGGAGTCTGTTATGCACAGTTTGGTGGTTAACTGTGTCAAACTCTGCTGACAGATCCAATAGGGTCTGGGCACAGGTTCCACTTTGTCGATATTCTCCCTCAGACCAGACAGCAATGGTGATTAATTCAGTGCTCCAAAGCAGTACAAAGCCAAATTGGGCCTAATTCAGCAATCAGGTGTTATTCTTTCAAGCACTTTAGATTGAAAAGGGAGCAGTAACATGGGCAGACAGATCTGTGGGGTCAAGGAATGGTTTTCTTAAGAAGAGGTTTGACCACCAAGCATTTCCAGCTTCAGGGGGGAATTCCTGAGGATGATGAAGCAGTTTAAAAATGTAATATTAATATATTCACTTAGTGGAAGCGAGGATATGCGTAATATCATGTCTGACTAAATTGGTTAACGATTCAAAGTCGCCTAAGCAGCTATGACACACTGAGTGTCATTGGGCTGTGAGGGCCTTTGTTACCATTTGCAAAACTTTAATTGTTTCTGATTTTCTCAATTTTGTGTGTCAAATGATGCTCCAGAAGTGATTGCGTTGGGGCAATACAAGTTATATCTGGTCCCATGCAGTTTGAGTTGACTGCTGTGGCTATCTTCCTGGATATATTAGGACCTGATTCAATATTGTGTCCACAGTACAATATTTGGTGTTGCCTGAACTCCCGATATTCATCCTTATCATGTCACCACCGCCTTTCTAGTTTCCTAACATTAGTTTTTAAAGGTTTGAGTTCCGACATGACCAATTATTTCTTTCCATTTTGTTTGTGGATTAGGCATACAGAGTGGTGCCAATTTGTCAATAATTCCTGCGGTGAGGGTTTCTAGTTCTTTCAACAACTCATTATGATTTTGAGAAAGCCTGTATTGGATTATTTAAAAATTCGGTTTCATGAGTGGGAAGGTGTGGGACAGGGGACAGAGGCCTCCCCTTCTTTATGTGAGTAGGAGGAATTGAGAAAGGTATGCCAAAATGGTCAGTCCATGAAAAGGGAATTGAAGTGTATTTATGGGATTTATAAAGTGCGACCCGAGCTGGAAAGCAACAGCGTGCTTTTCATATGGAACCATCGAGGGGGTTGCAGGTCGGGCACAGGAGTAGCAGAGGTAATATGAATGAGTAAAGGGGACATAGGGTTCTGGAGGGGGATAGGTAGAGGTAATTGAAGCTACTGGCGAGATGATCTTTGAAGAGTAGGGTCTTCAAATCCTTCCTGATATGTAATTCTACTAATTAGAACCCGGGAAGAGTGGTGGAGCTAATCAGCTTGCACGGTTTATGGGCTAAAATTTTACTGATCACAGCCGGCTCTCAGACTTCCTCCATCTCTGCTTCTGCTGGGAAGTGCTGTGTAGGCTATTTATAAGAATATCATCACTTTTGAGAAAAGCTAGTGTTGTCGCTTTTATAATTTAACTGCCCGATCTACTGGTACATTTAATAAAGTGAGTCTGGAACTGCCATACATCAGGGGTATAGTATAATGTTGCAGAGACCCTGCACCAATCTTCAGCCACAAAGCACTGCCCATAAACCTATTTGTATTTGTATTTCTTTATATCACGCGCCGCACCCTAAGGTAACTGGGCCCTTGACAGACTTGGAGTTACAAACATGGTAAGGCAGTATACATACATACATGGTAAGGCAGTATACATACATACATGGTAAGGCAGTATACATTTACGATATATATTGGCGTATAAATATAGTTACAGAAGGGACCCTGGTTACAAATGGATCAATTAACAGGCAACGGTTATACAGCAGCTTAAATAAACAGAGGTCAGGTAGATGCAGTTCAGCAGGCAGTGGAATTGGCATTTTGGAGTGAGGGTTTGTTACTCAACCAATCTTTTGTTTTAGCTCTGAACGTGAGGAAGGAGGGTTCTTGTCTGAGGGTAATGGGTAAGGAGTTCCATCGTTTGGTGGCTTGGACTGGGAAACTGGCTCCTCCAGCAGTTGCCTGAGGAATCCTCACTCTCCCTCCATTCTAGAGTCTGGTGCCCTGATGGTTCTATCCCTCCCACATGTTGATGCTGGGGTTATATGTTGAAGCTGGATGCATAAATTTCCCTTGCCCCATGTCCCTCTTAATCCTTAAATTTAACCAGCATTCTCTTAATGCATGAGTTACTGTTCCTTACGACACCACCAGCGCTATCTCACTCTGCGTGCAATCACCTGACGCTATCTCACCATGAACACGTCCCTCAGTTCTGCTTTGGAGACACCCTCTTCTCTGGCCAAGGGCATTTTTGGCACATGCTCTTTCATCCTGAGCTCACTTGCATTTTGTCCTTTCTCGCTCTCAACCGCACTGCACACTCTCCACCTTGCTCTTCCTGTTTTTCCACCATTTTTAGTACTGACTGTCCATTTCACCACTGCGGAGAAACCTAGGTGTTTTATGCCTCCTGGTCACATCTTCTCTGCAGAAGAGTAAAGTTCTCTTCTGTTTCGCCTGTGATGACTTGGTGAACATCATTGTTGAGGTATCCCTCAATATCCTTAAAGGCAATGTGCCCCTATCCTCCAAAATGTTACAGACTTTGAAATAGAAAAGAGAGGTAATCAAGAAGCTTTACAGGTAGTCTGCTGGGTTAAGCTATTTATTTCACTTCTCAATGGTCTTCTAACAAACCGTTAATATTGCGTGCAGAATATCAGAACTTGGTCCCCAAACAACAGCTGGAAAATCTACACTGTTCAACCTCTGAAGATGATCATGACATTCATAGAACAACTATGCACCGTTTAGATGCTGAGATAACAGCTGTCCTCAATCATCAGTATGTGGATGAACGTGAGAAGCTGACTCTTTACAACGATGTCTTACAGGAGTATCTGCCCTACGTACGTTAGTGTGCCCATATAAGAACTACCCTGACTCTTATCAACCCTGAGACTGAAAATCCCCCTACAACTCCTCCACAATCACCGCCTACAGACATTGATGCAAATGCTTGTGAGGTGCTGGACCATATCCATCCCCATTATGAAAAGAATGCTGAACTACTGCTGTCCAAGTTGTGGGTGCTAACGATTTGTGGTTTCATGCACTCACAAAGGAGAGTTTGTGTACAGAGAACAGACTACACACACATCTAATCTCTTTGATTTAGTGTGGGACTTGACAGAGAGCCATGCCTTACCAAGACAGAGGCCCCCTAGAGGTTGGGATTTATTTATGAAGGCTGCTGCTGAACTCAATATGCCTTCCACAGTGGTGGGTAATGCCACTAACA
The DNA here is from genome assembly GCF_040938575.1 of Ambystoma mexicanum. Lineage (NCBI taxonomy): Eukaryota > Metazoa > Chordata > Amphibia > Caudata > Ambystomatidae > Ambystoma > Ambystoma mexicanum. The sequence continues at coordinate 353,815,259 of NC_090921.1, forward strand.
GTGTGAACACTTGGACAATTTAAAACTGGACTTGCTTTCTCTGCATACTCCAACATAAGCACCTGTTGACTGATGTCTGGGAATCTACAATTGACTGTTCTATCCTGAAATGTCTCGATAGGAAGATGACTAGTGTTCTGCCACCTGTGAACACAAAATACCTTTTAAAAATGTCCGGCTGGTTACCTTATCATGCAGATCGCTATATATGAGTGCAAGTAAATATGTTTGTATAATAAAGAATGAACATTGTCTTAAAGTTTAAACGATAAACAGCATTTAATTAAAAGAAAATCTACACTTCACCGTTCTATCCTCAAATGCTTCCCCTGGAAGATCGCCATAGTGTCCTAAGACCTATAAAGAAAGAATACTTCACATTAACAGCTGGATAGCGATGTGATGCAGATGTCTGTATTTGTGTGCAATAAAGAAAGATCTTCATTGACTTCTGCAATAAAAAGAAGTGTTTTCATCATGTATCCTGATTTGTATATGTATGATAAAATATTGTTAAATCTGTAAAGATGTTTGTTGAGTTAGAATAAACAAAATGATCACCGCCTATGACCTCTCCCATTTTAAATACGATCATATTAGGTGTCATAGCACCTGTTGGTGTGTAATAAATATCCTTGGTTTAAATAGTTTTCACCATGTATCCTAATTTGTATATGTACATTCAATTTGTTTATCAAGTTGGAATAAACAAAATAATCACCACGTATGATCTCTCACATTTAAAAAATGTAATATATTGTGTGTAATACAGAATGATTAAACTAGATTCCTGCGTACATTCTGAAACTACTCTGATCGAATTAGGCATTTAAATGTGCACCCCTTGAATATATCCTGCACCATATGTATATAAAACATGTTTAATTAATATTTCGATGTAAAAGTGATTGTCTCCATGTGATGAAGTATGATGGTTGCTCATGGTTTCAAAATGTGCTGTGTTTTCGTTATGCATCTGCCCTAGTACATAAAAGTAGTAGCAAAAAGTACCTGTTCTCCGAACAGGTTCTGTGGCCATCATGGCAACACTCATAAATTGTTGAACATCAATGATCCTGTAGGCCGCTGTTCTGATTCGCTTATTGCTTGATGTGCTTTGCACTCTAAAGTAAACTGCACTGAGAATGGGCATGTGTGGCTGGCTGACATATCACAGAGCAGACGTTGTGGGCAGGTGAGAATGGTGTGCTGCTGCATACTGGGACCTACTGTGCTCCCTCCCCACCTGTTGCCTCACCCTGGCATGGTGAAGTTCATTGTGGTGCATTGCAGTGCTAATGTCCCAGACACTGTGCATTCTAGGGTTGAGGACCGGTCCTTCTACAACCACATTGATGTTTCACCGATTTCAGGCAACCGTCTCATGTGTGAAGGTGCTGAAATCTAGAGAAAAGGATGGGGTGCCTAAATGTTATGTAGCCAGTAATGTCTAGAAGGTCCTAACAGGTGACTATGCAAAATTTGGTGTAGATTGATGCAACAGTGAGGAATTGTACAAGGAACAACGTTTCCCAAATCCACAAACACATTTCTTTTTTGTAAAACTTGGCAAGAAAAATACCCTTTAAAAAAAACAGCAAGACTTTGAGAAATATGAACACAGAATGACGTGTAGATTTAAATTTGAATCTCTAATGCAGCACCTAAAATGAACTGAACTATTTAACCTGTGCTACATAGTATCATTCACATCACCAGCACCTCAATTAACCTCATATTTACCAAAATCTGTTGGCGATATTCCCGACTCAACTTGGCAGTGAAATCTTCCCCAGCCTTTCTGCCTGTCTTGCATAGGGACAACCCAGATGAGGATTCTTGAAACTGCAGTTTTTCTAAGGATCGACAACACAGGAGAGACAGCTTCAGTTTTAGTCAGCCTTTGCCCAGCAGACAGTCAGCTTGTAAGCACCGGACTCAGTCTGCTCAGCAACCAGCACTTCTGCATCCTTCGTCCGTCAATGCCCGAAGAGGAATGCTTGTCTACTCTGCGTGAAAACCCTTTTTTATCACACCCCTGTCAATCACGAGCACCTCCCCTTGTCCAGACCTACCAACATCATGTGATTTTTCTCATTTTGCTAACTGCATTGCTGAAAGAGAAAATATTTTAATTTTTCTGTTGTGCTTCCTGCTACAATACAAAGCCATGTTTTTAGCAGAACAGATTTTCACTCTTAAGTCCAGCAATGAGCTTCACGCCCTTGGCCCTAGCTAAAGTTCAAACCCTCGCTAAAATGTACATGCTAAAATGCTGAGTCTAAATGTTAAAATGCAGAGCCCATACTCCTACACTCCCTCCATTTTTCACTGGGATATAACCCCAAATCACTACAGGAAAAACAAATATATCATAATCCCAATAAACCACATCTTAATAGTCAAAAATAAATAATATGCTCCAAGGATCCGGCGTTGACGGGGAAAACAATGATTTTTCTAGAGTAAAAAGAAAAGACAACTTAAGTATCAAACCTTTTACTTTTTCTTTCTCACTGGGATATCTGAAATCAAATTTAATTATGCACACAAATGCAGATTATACTAAATAACATGCCACACAGCCAATGATTAACTGACAACAACATGAATTAAGCACACTAATATCACATGGTATTTTTCAAATAACAGTCTCAAACAGAACACACTTTTCTCGTATTTGTTTACTTGTATTTTTGTTCACTAACTTGATTTATATATATATTTTTACCTCTTTAAGTCTCCTTTTGACATCTACGCACTTTTTACACCTATCCACCAGCAATGGCAATCCCATTTAATAGGTAAACGCTTGACTTTTTCACTCCCTAGTAGTCTTAACTCGCTCTAGTCTATTCACATCTTGTTTCAGGTGAAAGGGCTTAATTTGCTCAACATGGACAAACTGTTCCACTGTTATTTCTCCTTCCTCTCCAGCAATTCTGTAAACCACAGGTGAAACCGTATCTACACTTCAATATGGCCCTTGCCATGCTGCAAGGAATTTCGGGTTTTCCCCTTCCCAAAATTAAACTTGTACAGCAGGGGCCTCATTATGAGTCCGGCGGTAACCGTGGCAGAAATTCTGTCAGGTTACCGCCAGACTCATATTACCATTCCGCCTCTGTGATTACCGGAATCATCTGGGCATTACAACCCCGGTGACCCGGTAATTCCGGAGGCGGAATTCGGTAAATCCCCATGGCGAAGTGGTAACACTGGCCCCATGCTGTAATGGTGCCGGTGTTTCCATGTCCACCTGCAGGCGGGTGGTGTTAAACCAGCCAGGTCAGACCTGGTGGGAGTGACACCTCCCGCCTGCAGGACTCTTAATCAGCCAGTCTGGAAAGAACGGTGGTGGCGGATTTACCACTACCGTTCTTTCCGGACCGGCTGACTCGTAATGAAGCCCCTGGTCCCCTATTTCATATTCTCTGACAGATGCCATCCTGTCATAATATGTCTTTGCACCATCAGCAGCCTTTTCCAAATTTTGCTGCGCAAATGAAAATGCATATTGCAAGTGAAATAAGAGGGTTTGGCTTTTTGTACAGCTGGTCTACTGGGCGACTCGTAAATCAGCAGAAATATCTTGATCCTATGTTCAATTTATAAAGAAAGAAATTGACAAGGTTGTGGTGAGTCCATGTATGGGAAGCTGTCACAGTTCCTCGGAGTGCAATGGTATAAAGCCTAAACCGTTAATTAATGGCTAAAAAAAGGAGAGACACCAGGACTCTGCGCCAGTAAGTCAAAATTAAGTGAACTTTATTCTGTGTATGTGCCCTTAAACGATAACACATGTTTCAGCTCTGCTGAGCCTTTTTCAAATCTGGGCTCTTGTTCAAAACTGAATTAACAACTTGTAGTAAAAGTGTGCTGTTAACAAAGAATTTTAAGGTAAGTATCAAATTAACCATGTTTACATCCCCAATGCCCAGAGTTTTAAAACATTGTGAAACAGAAATAAATAACAATTATAGTCATATAGATTTTAACATTCAGTATGTCATACATTTACAGTTATATTGACAGAAAATTAGGGTTAGAATTGGGGAGGATTAGATGGGAAATGAGAAAATACATACATAGTGAAATCATCATATCGGGAGGGAGAAAGTGGGAGGACAAGAAACAAAAGAAAAACAAGAGAAAGAAATATCCCGTTAGCAAGTCTTTACACCATCTTGTCATTGATGAGAATCATATGAGTTACTGCTAATTAGGTGCTGGGTGACTTACCCAATAAGAAATGGTGTCTTTTTACTTGTTTGAATTGGTTATATTCCTTTAAATGGGATTAATACCACATTTAAGTCCTGTGAATGTTACATTGACAATTGGCCTATTAATCCCTGTGCTGCTATTTAGTAAGTGAGTTTGCTTGCACTATCAGTTTACTGTGTTTTTCAAGTACTAATTACTTAATATCAACCTGTATTGTAACTCCATATAACAGGTCGATTCTAGGTAATTGCTGCGTTAATACATGTTTAGGATTACTTAACTTCTATGTATCTATATGTACCCTCCTAGAAAGGGTAATGTGTATTAGTGAGAGCTTCATAGTATATTATTTCGAGCGAGCATCAATCCATAGTTTTTTTGGTTTAGATTGAGCCACAAAGTGTATAATACTCATTGACACAGTTTAAAGTTTATACATTATGACTGCTACCCTGCTTGTCAGTGCCTGCGCTTACCATAATGGCGAAAAATCACTTGCGTCGGCTCGAATCAGTAATGCAGATGCTGCCATTTTGGAACTCTTTGTTTAAACGCACCCTTTCCTTTTGCGTCCAATCAGCTTGCTTGCTTAGCTTAGCAGTATTCATTTAGTACTGTCATTATACTGTATTGTTGTGCCGAGATTCTTGGATGAAAAAAACATTCTTATGGGCGGACTTGCACATGTTGTCGTATATGTTTCTTATAAATTGAACGGCTAGTTACATGCAGTCACGGTAACTGCTGTCATTATGAGGCTCAATGTTGTAACGTTACTATGGCAACGTACCATGAAGATCTTTTTAAATGGAAAGCAGTGTTACTCAATTCTGAAATATACTGGATAATACATGTAGTGTCGATCCTCTGTCGAGTGTTGTTTTAATAAACCGTATATTCTCAGTGTTATTACATCAGAACCCCATTTGATCATAATGAGGAGTTTAGGTACCGGGGTAGAGTATACTGTTATACCTTAGTAATGAGCTATTGTACTTGTAATGATAAATCCAATTGATTCTAAAGTATAAATCACTGCTAGGTATCTTACATAAATATAAAAAGGTACCTACTGGTATACACGTATCTATGGAGTATTGGCCAATTAGTGCATGCAAATAGTTAAGAAACCAGAATACACATGTAAGTTCTTGGTGCCATAAATTCCCCTATAGTGATCACAAAGGTTTCTAAAGGTGTATCATCCTAAAGTTTCCAAATGAGTCTAATGTTTTACCAAATTAAATCTTGCTTAGATGAAACATAGAAATATATACATACATAAACAACATATTTTTACTAGATATCATTCTGTCCAGAATATTATTGCGTTTAAACAGTGCACCTACAGGAACGATGCCATCTCATTATCGGTATTAAGGCCTGTTACTGTTGAGTTTAGGTAACAGATCATTCTTGCCTCCGCCTGGCGTAAGGCTTTGGTCCTATCACCGCCCCTTTTGGACAAGGTCACCTGTTGGAGACCAATACATTAGATTTTTGATTTGTCATCCATTTGATGGTTGTTCTGCCAATACAGAGCCAAAGGTAAGGAAGGGTCTTGGCTCCCTATCTTCATCATGTGTTCACAAATCCTTGTTCTAAGCTCCCTTTTTGTGCTGCCAATGTAAACTTTCTTACATACACAGAGAATACCGTAAACAACATACTTCATTTTACAGTTAATTCCTTGTTTAATCTTAATAGTTTTGCCGTTAATATCCTTAAATTCTTTTGTTCCTTCAATTGCAAATTTGCACATGGAACAAAAACCACATTTTCTGAAACCAGTATCCTTTGTACTTAAACCATGTGATTTGCTTAGTTTCCTTAACATCTGGAAATAATAAGGGGCTGGTTAAGGTTCTTAGGGTATTAGCTCTTTTGTAAATCATTGAAGGTTTTTCGCCCACAAATCTGGTTATATCTGGTCCCATGCAGTTTGAGTTGACTGCTGTGGCTATCTTCCTGGATATATTAGGACCTGATTCAATATTGTGTCCACAGTACAATATTTGGTGTTGCCTGAACTCCCGATATTCATCCTTATCATGTCACCACCGCCTTTCTAGTTTCCTAACATTAGTTTTTAAAGGTTTGAGTTCCGACATGACCAATTATTTCTTTCCATTTTGTTTGTGGATTAGGCATACAGAGTGGTGCCAATTTGTCAATAATTCCTGCGGTGAGGGTTTCTAGTTCTTTCAACAACTCATTATGATTTTGAGAAAGCCTGTATTGGATTATTTAAAAATTCGGTTTCATGAGTGGGAAGGTGTGGGACAGGGGACAGAGGCCTCCCCTTCTTTATGTGAGTAGGAGGAATTGAGAAAGGTATGCCAAAATGGTCAGTCCATGAAAAGGGAATTGAAGTGTATTTATGGGATTTATAAAGTGCGACCCGAGCTGGAAAGCAACAGCGTGCTTTTCATATGGAACCATCGAGGGGGTTGCAGGTCGGGCACAGGAGTAGCAGAGGTAATATGAATGAGTAAAGGGGACATAGGGTTCTGGAGGGGGATAGGTAGAGGTAATTGAAGCTACTGGCGAGATGATCTTTGAAGAGTAGGGTCTTCAAATCCTTCCTGATATGTAATTCTGCTAATTAGAACCCGGGAAGAGTGGTGGAGCTAATCAGCTTGCACGGTTTATGGGCTAAAATTTTACTGATCACAGCCGGCTCTCAGACTTCCTCCATCTCTGCTTCTGCTGGGAAGTGCTGTGTAGGCTATTTATAAGAATATCATCACTTTTGAGAAAAGCTAGTGTTGTCGCTTTTATAATTTAACTGCCCGATCTACTGGTACATTTAATAAAGTGAGTCTGGAACTGCCATACATCAGGGGTATAGTATAATGTTGCAGAGACCCTGCACCAATCTTCAGCCACAAAGCACTGCCCATAAACCTATTTGTATTTGTATTTCTTTATATCACGCGCCGCACCCTAAGGTAACTGGGCCCTTGACAGACTTGGAGTTACAAACATGGTAAGGCAGTATACATACATACATGGTAAGGCAGTATACATACATACATGGTAAGGCAGTATACATTTACGATATATATTGGCGTATAAATATAGTTACAGAAGGGACCCTGGTTACAAATGGATCAATTAACAGGCAACGGTTATACAGCAGCTTAAATAAACAGAGGTCAGGTAGATGCAGTTCAGCAGGCAGTGGAATTGGCATTTTGGAGTGAGGGTTTGTTACTCAACCAATCTTTTGTTTTAGCTCTGAACGTGAGGAAGGAGGGTTCTTGTCTGAGGGTAATGGGTAAGGAGTTCCATCGTTTGGTGGCTTGGACTGGGAAACTGGCTCCTCCAGCAGTTGCCTGAGGAATCCTCACTCTCCCTCCATTCTAGAGTCTGGTGCCCTGATGGTTCTATCCCTCTCACATGTTGATGCTGGGGTTATATGTTGAAGCTGGATGCATAAATTTCCCTTGCCCCATGTCCCTCTTAATCCTTAAATTTAACCAGCATTCTCTTAATGCATGAGTTACTGTTCCTTACGACACCACCAGCGCTATCTCACTCTGCGTGCAATCACCTGACGCTATCTCACCATGAACACGTCCCTCAGTTCTGCTTTGGAGACACCCTCTTCTCTGGCCAAGGGCATTTTTGGCACATGCTCTTTCATCCTGAGCTCACTTGCATTTTGTCCTTTCTCGCTCTCAACCGCACTGCACACTCTCCACCTTGCTCTTCCTGTTTTTCCACCATTTTTAGTACTGACTGTCCATTTCACCACTGCGGAGAAACCTAGGTGTTTTATGCCTCCTGGTCACATCTTCTCTGCAGAAGAGTAAAGTTCTCTTCTGTTTCGCCTGTGATGACTTGGTGAACATCATTGTTGAGGTATCCCTCAATATCCTTAAAGGCAATGTGCCCCTATCCTCCAAAATGTTACAGACTTTGAAATAGAAAAGAGAGGTAATCAAGAAGCTTTACAGGTAGTCTGCTGGGTTAAGCTATTTATTTCACTTCTCAATGGTCTTCTAACAAACCGTTAATATTGCGTGCAGAATATCAGAACTTGGTCCCCAAACAACAGCTGGAAAATCTACACTGTTCAACCTCTGAAGATGATCATGACATTCATAGAACAACTATGCACCGTTTAGATGCTGAGATAACAGCTGTCCTCAATCATCAGTATGTGGATGAACGTGAGAAGCTGACTCTTTACAACGATGTCTTACAGGAGTATCTGCCCTACGTACGTTAGTGTGCCCATATACGAACTACCCTGACTCTTATCAACCCTGAGACTGAAAATCCCCCTACAACTCCTCCACAATCACCGCCTACAGACATTGATGCAAATGCTTGTGAGGTGCTGGACCATATCCATCCCCATTATGAAAAGAATGCTGAACTACTGCTGTCCAAGTTGTGGGTGCTAACGATTTGTGGTTTCATGCACTCACAAAGGAGAGTTTGTGTACAGAGAACAGACTACACACACATCTAATCTCTTTGATTTAGTGTGGGACTTGACAGAGAGCCATGCCTTACCAAGACAGAGGCCCCCTAGAGGTTGGGATTTATTTATGAAGGCTGCTGCTGAACTCAATATGCCTTCCACAGTGGTGGGTAATGCCACTAACAGTGTGAACACTTGGACAATTTAAAACTGGACTTGCTTTCTCTGCATACTCCAACATAAGCACCTGTTGACCGATGTCTGGGAATCTACAATTGACTGTTCTATCCTGAAATGTCTCGATAGGAAGATGACTAGTGTTCTGCCACCTGTGAACACAAAATACCTTTTAAAAATGTCCGGCTGGTTACCTTATCATGCAGATCGCTATATATGAGTGCAAGTAAATATGTTTGTATAATAAAGAATGAACATTGTCTTAAAGTTTAAACGATAAACAGCATTTAATTAAAAGAAAATCTACACTTCACCGTTCTATCCTCAAATGCTTCCCCTGGAAGATCGCCATAGTGTCCTAAGACCTATAAAGAAAGAATACTTCACATTAACAGCTGGATAGCGATGTGATGCAGATGTCTGTATTTGTGTGCAATAAAGAAAGATCTTCATTGACTTCTGCAATAAAAAGAAGTGTTTTCATCATGTATCCTGATTTGTATATGTATGATAAAATATTGTTAAATCTGTAAAGATGTTTGTTGAGTTAGAATAAACAAAATGATCACCGCCTATGACCTCTCCCATTTTAAATACGATCATATTAGGTGTCATAGCACCTGTTGGTGTGTAATAAATATCCTTGGTTTAAATAGTTTTCACCATGTATCCTAATTTGTATATGTACATTCAATTTGTTTATCAAGTTGGAATAAACAAAATAATCACCACGTATGATCTCTCACATTTAAAAAATGTAATATATTGTGTGTAATACAGAATGATTAAACTAGATTCCTGCGTACATTCTGAAACTACTCTGATCGAATTAGGCATTTAAATGTGCACCCCTTGAATATATCCTGCACCATATGTATATAAAACATGTTTAATTAATATTTCGATGTAAAAGTGATTGTCTCCATGTGATGAAGTATGATGGTTGCTCATGGTTTCAAAATGTGCTGTGTTTTCGTTATGCATCTGCCCTAGTACATAAAAGTAGTAGCAAAAAGTACCTGTTCTCCGAACAGGTTCTGTGGCCATCATGGCAACACTCATAAATTGTTGAACATCAATGATCCTGTAGGCCGCTGTTCTGATTCGCTTATTGCTTGATGTGCTTTGCACTCTAAAGTAAACTGCACTGAGAATGGGCATGTGTGGCTGGCTGACATATCACAGAGCAGACGTTGTGGGCAGGTGAGAATGGTGTGCTGCTGCATACTGGGACCTACTGTGCTCCCTCCCCACCTGTTGCCTCACCCTGGCATGGTGAAGTTCATTGTGGTGCATTGCAGTGCTAATGTCCCAGACACTGTGCATTCTAGGGTTGAGGACCGGTCCTTCTACAACCACATTGATGTTTCACCGATTTCAGGCAACCGTCTCATGTGTGAAGGTGCTGAAATCTAGAGAAAAGGATGGGGTGCCTAAATGTTATGTAGCCAGTAATGTCTAGAAGGTCCTAACAGGTGACTATGCAAAATTTGGTGTAGATTGATGCAACAGTGAGGAATTGTACAAGGAACAACGTTTCCCAAATCCACAAACACATTTCTTTTTTGTAAAACTTGGCAAGAAAAATACCCTTTAAAAAAAACAGCAAGACTTTGAGAAATATGAACACAGAATGACGTGTAGATTTAAATTTGAATCTCTAATGCAGCACCTAAAATGAACTGAACTATTTAACCTGTGCTACATAGTATCATTCACATCACCAGCACCTCAATTAACCTCATATTTACCAAAATCTGTTGGCGATATTCCCGACTCAACTTGGCAGTGAAATCTTCCCCAGCCTTTCTGCCTGTCTTGCATAGGGACAACCCAGATGAGGATTCTTGAAACTGCAGTTTTTCTAAGGATCGACAACACAGGAGAGACAGCTTCAGTTTTAGTCAGCCTTTGCCCAGCAGACAGTCAGCTTGTAAGCACCGGACTCAGTCTGCTCAGCAACCAGCACTTCTGCATCCTTCGTCCGTCAATGCCCGAAGAGGAATGCTTGTCTACTCTGCGTGAAAACCCTTTTTTATCACACCCCTGTCAATCACGAGCACCTCCCCTTGTCCAGACCTACCAACATCATGTGATTTTTCTCATTTTGCTAACTGCATTGCTGAAAGAGAAAATATTTTAATTTTTCTGTTGTGCTTCCTGCTACAATACAAAGCCATGTTTTTAGCAGAACAGATTTTCACTCTTAAGTCCAGCAATGAGCTTCACGCCCTTGGCCCTAGCTAAAGTTCAAACCCTCGCTAAAATGTACATGCTAAAATGCTGAGTCTAAATGTTAAAATGCAGAGCCCATACTCCTACACTCCCTCCATTTTTCACTGGGATATAACCCCAAATCACTACAGGAAAAACAAATATATCATAATCCCAATAAACCACATCTTAATAGTCAAAAATAAATAATATGCTCCAAGGATCCGGCGTTGACGGGGAAAACAATGATTTTTCTAGAGTAAAAAGAAAAGACAACTTAAGTATCAAACCTTTTACTTTTTCTTTCTCACTGGGATATCTGAAATCAAATTTAATTATGCACACAAATGCAGATTATACTAAATAACATGCCACACAGCCAATGATTAACTGACAACAACATGAATTAAGCACACTAATATCACATGGTATTTTTCAAATAACAGTCTCAAACAGAACACACTTTTCTCGTATTTGTTTACTTGTATTTTTGTTCACTAACTTGATTTATATATATATTTTTACCTCTTTAAGTCTCCTTTTGACATCTACGCACTTTTTACACCTATCCACCAGCAATGGCAATCCCATTTAATAGGTAAACGCTTGACTTTTTCACTCCCTAGTAGTCTTAACTCGCTCTAGTCTATTCACATCTTGTTTCAGGTGAAAGGGCTTAATTTGCTCAACATGGACAAACTGTTCCACTGTTATTTCTCCTTCCTCTCCAGCAATTCTGTAAACCACAGGTGAAACCGTATCTACACTTCAATATGGCCCTTGCCATGCTGCAAGGAATTTCGGGTTTTCCCCTTCCCAAAATTAAACTTGTACAGCAGGGGCCTCATTATGAGTCCGGCGGTAACCGTGGCAGAAATTCTGTCAGGTTACCGCCAGACTCATATTACCATTCCGCCTCTGTGATTACCGGAATCATCTGGGCATTACAACCCCAGTGACCCGGTAATTCCGGAGGCGGAATTCGGTAAATCCCCATGGCGAAGTGGTAACACTGGCCCCATGCTGTAATGGTGCCGGTGTTTCCATGTCCACCTGCAGGCGGGTGGTGTTAAACCAGCCAGGTCAGACCTGGTGGGAGTGACACCTCCCGCCTGCAGGACTCTTAATCAGCCAGTCTGGAAAGAACGGTGGTGGCGGATTTACCACTACCGTTCTTTCCGGACCGGCTGACTCGTAATGAAGCCCCTGGTCCCCTATTTCATATTCTCTGACAGATGCCATCCTGTCATAATATGTCTTTGCACCATCAGCAGCCTTTTCCAAATTTTGCTGCGCAAATGAAAATGCATATTGCAAGTGAAATAAGAGGGTTTGGCTTTTTGTACAGCTGGTCTACTGGGCGACTCGTAAATCAGCAGAAATATCTTGATCCTATGTTCAATTTATAAAGAAAGAAATTGACAAGGTTGTGGTGAGTCCATGTATGGGAAGCTGTCACAGTTCCTCGGAGTGCAATGGTATAAAGCCTAAACCGTTAATTAATGGCTAAAAAAAGGAGAGACACCAGGACTCTGCGCCAGTAAGTCAAAATTAAGTGAACTTTATTCTGTGTATGTGCCCTTAAACGATAACACATGTTTCAGCTCTGCTGAGCCTTTTTCAAATCTGGGCTCTTGTTCAAAACTGAATTAACAACTTGTAGTAAAAGTGTGCTGTTAACAAAGAATTTTAAGGTAAGTATCAAATTAACCATGTTTACATCCCCAATGCCCAGAGTTTTAAAACATTGTGAAACAGAAATAAATAACAATTATAGTCATATAGATTTTAACATTCAGTATGTCATACATTTACAGTTATATTGACAGAAAATTAGGGTTAGAATTGGGGAGGATTAGATGGGAAATGAGAAAATACATACATAGTGAAATCATCATATCGGGAGGGAGAAAGTGGGAGGACAAGAAACAAAAGAAAAACAAGAGAAAGAAATATCCCGTTAGCAAGTCTTTACACCATCTTGTCATTGATGAGAATCATATGAGTTACTGCTAATTAGGTGCTGGGTGACTTACCCAATAAGAAATGGTGTCTTTTTACTTGTTTGAATTGGTTATATTCCTTTAAATGGGATTAATACCACATTTAAGTCCTGTGAATGTTACATTGACAATTGGCCTATTAATCCCTGTGCTGCTATTTAGTAAGTGAGTTTGCTTGCACTATCAGTTTACTGTGTTTTTCAAGTACTAATTACTTAATATCAACCTGTATTGTAACTCCATATAACAGGTCGATTCTAGGTAATTGCTGCGTTAATACATGTTTAGGATTACTTAACTTCTATGTATCTATATGTACCCTCCTAGAAAGGGTAATGTGTATTAGTGAGAGCTTCATAGTATATTATTTCGAGCGAGCATCAATCCATAGTTTTTTTGGTTTAGATTGAGCCACAGAGTGTATAATACTCATTGACACAGTTTAAAGTTTATACATTATGACTGCTACCCTGCTTGTCAGTGCCTGCGCTTACCATAATGGCGAAAAATCACTTGCGTCGGCTCGAATCAGTAATGCAGATGCTGCCATTTTGGAACTCTTTGTTTAAACGCACCCTTTCCTTTTGCGTCCAATCAGCTTGCTTGCTTAGCTTAGCAGTATTCATTTAGTACTGTCATTATACTGTATTGTTGTGCCGAGATTCTTGGATGAAAAAAACATTCTTATGGGCGGACTTGCACATGTTGTCGTATATGTTTCTTATAAATTGAACGGCTAGTTACATGCAGTCACGGTAACTGCTGTCATTATGAGGCTCAATGTTGTAACGTTACTATGGCAACGTACCATGAAGATCTTTTTAAATGGAAAGCAGTGTTACTCAATTCTGAAATATACTGGATAATACATGTAGTGTCGATCCTCTGTCGAGTGTTGTTTTAATAAACCGTATATTCTCAGTGTTATTACATCAGAACCCCATTTGATCATAATGAGGAGTTTAGGTACCGGGGTAGAGTATACTGTTATACCTTAGTAATGAGCTATTGTACTTGTAATGATAAATCCAATTGATTCTAAAGTATAAATCACTGCTAGGTATCTTACATAAATATAAAAAGGTACCTACTGGTATACACGTATCTATGGAGTATTGGCCAATTAGTGCATGCAAATAGTTAAGAAACCAGAATACACATGTAAGTTCTTGGTGCCATAAATTCCCCTATAGTGATCACAAAGGTTTCTAAAGGTGTATCATCCTAAAGTTTCCAAATGAGTCTAATGTTTTACCAAATTAAATCTTGCTTAGATGAAACATAGAAATATATACATACATAAACAACATATTTTTACTAGATATCATTCTGTCCAGAATATTATTGCGTTTAAACAGTGCACCTACAGGAACGATGCCATCTCATTATCGGTATTAAGGCCTGTTACTGTTGAGTTTAGGTAACAGATCATTCTTGCCTCCGCCTGGCGTAAGGCTTTGGTCCTATCACCGCCCCTTTTGGACAAGGTCACCTGTTGGAGACCAATACATTAGATTTTTGATTTGTCATCCATTTGATGGTTGTTCTGCCAATACAGAGCCAAAGGTAAGGAAGGGTCTTGGCTCCCTATCTTCATCATGTGTTCACAAATCCTTGTTCTAAGCTCCCTTTTGTGCTGCCAATGTAAACTTTCTTACATACACAGAGAATACCGTAAACAACATACTTCATTTTACAGTTAATTCCTTGTTTAATCTTAATAGTTTTGCCGTTAATATCCTTACATTCTTTTGTTCCTTCAATTGCAAATTTGCACATGGAACAAAAACCACATTTTCTGAAACCAGTATCCTTTGTACTTAAACCATGTGATTTGCTTAGTTTCCTTAACATCTGGAAATAATAAGGGGCTGGTTAAGGTTCTTAGGGTATTAGCTCTTTTGTAAATCATTGAAGGTTTTTCGCCCACAAATCTGGTTATATGTTAATCTAGTTTCAGTAGATGCCAATGCTCCTGCATTGCTTTTGTGATTCTGTCGTGATGCTTACTGTATTGAGGTATGACCTTGACTTCCATTAATGTTTCATCTGTTGTTTTATTCCCCTCTTCTCTCTTTTGTTAGGTGTCCATTTCTTTAAAATACTTAGTTTTCTCGAATGCCTTTTTAACACAAGTCAGTGGGTATTCTCTGTTCTTGAAGCGATCTTTCAAAAGTATGCACTCCTGTTCAAATTCATCTTGCTTGTGGCAATTCCGCCTAGCTCGAATGTACTCTTCCAGTGGTATATTCTGAATAGAGTTAACCTAAGTTTTCTTTCGAAATGTCCAGGTTTCTAAATGGCAATCAACAGCATGGATGGCAATATCTAAAAAGTTGATTAGGTTGGCATTGCATTCTCCTGTAAATTCTATATCAAAGATGTTGTGGTTCAATCTATTCATGAATTATATTAAAAGTTATTCTGTTCCTTCCCACATCAGGAGAATATCGTCTATGTATCTTTTCCACAAAGGATCTTGATAAACCACTTGATCTTCTAGCATGCCCATAAAGAGATTCGCAAGGGCTGGGGCATATTTCGACCCCATTGCTCTCCCCTTCATTTGTTGATATGGCCATGTGATTTTAAGCCTAAGTCGGTCGATCGTAGAAACATTTCCTATGGACCTTACCTGAGTTTTCGTCTACTAAACACACGCGAAAGCAAGCAGCAGGGCGCCGCCATTTTGTGATAATCTTATCACTTGCCCCATCGTGCTGGGTGACCTGCTTTTGCGGCACTAAATCATATCCCCCGCCACTGAGCCTGTTATCAACAAAGCATTCATATTCCCCACCTCTCTCCATGACGTTACTGGGCTGCCTAGCCAAACACGCCCAGTCGTCTTCTACGCAATTTCACACAGATCCCGGAAACCAACACAGATCATCTCACAACACAGCGCGCTACAATTCGGAATATGAAACTGTAGTTTAAAATCAAACAGCAAGATTGTACATTTGGTAAAGTACATTTATTTGTCATTAAATGTTTAGAGAATATTCAGCAATTGCCATATTAAATCGGAATTGCAATTTTTTTCTTTGCTCTAGATCCGCAAATCCGCTAAAGTTTATCCTGAGTCACACACTGTTCCTCTATGGTACACAGAGTGTTGGTTTTCGTTAAAAGAAGCACTTTGGTTGCCCTGTGAATCGCAAGGCTGTTCCATCAACTAAGCCCTGGGCCACCGTAAAGGTTGATATGTTGCTTCTAGCCGCTAGTACTGCGTAAGGGCATATGGGCCCTTGGCGATCGTCCCATAAAATAGTCAAGGTAGTGCAATTGTTTACAAGAAGCTGCAGCTGGCGATTGAAGAAACCGTCAGCCGGTGTCTGGAATAGGTGGCAGTCGCAGTACGGTAGGATGTACCTGTTTTGAAAACATAAAAATTGAAATTAGTCTCACCAGCCGATCTTTATTACTATTATTCATTTTATTTATTAGGGCCGAGGTAAAACTATTTGCTTGCGAAAATAGTGCAATGGAGTATGTTCGACTCTAAAAGCAATGCAAAAACTGACGAAAGAAATCGAGGATAACACACAATGTAATGATTTATTAGCGTTGAACCACTGAAAAACGACTGTTTCTCTACATGCATGTCGAATGGGGACATGCATGCCCATGTGCCCGGTAGAAAGACGATCCCACAAATGTTTTACTTGCTCTTCATTGTAATATGCCACACAGAATGAACAAGTACAACTTAACCTGGCTTTAACGGTACGCTATTGGTATTATATTCCGGTATAAAATCGTCTAAAGAGTTACTTACATTATATTTGCCATTTCCATTGTCTCTGCGTAATGCAGTCCGTAAATCCCACTCTGTTTGTGCCAACGATTTTTCATATACTGAACTAACATGAAACTCGGTCTAGTTTCAGATTTTTCAGCCTTATCGTCTCTTACGTTATTGCACCCTTTCCTTCAAATGAAGTCCTTTAGGCATGGTCCCTGTCTCTCAAGGTAAAAAAACAATAGAACCTTATACTGCCAGTGCGAGTCATATGGCTCTCCAACCCGCGAGCAAAAAATCAAAGCTGGTGACCTTCATCCTGAATGAGCATACATTCCTACTTTGCAACATCCCGTGTAAAGCCATCCATGAGAACTTGAATTTTGGACTCCATCTTTGGCCTCACTGTGCTAATGCGAACTGGCTTCTCTCCCATCTGCAAGGCCTCGCTTGGCGCGTTCCAAGGCCCCCAAGTTTGTCCTCGTTGTCCGCAAACTTTGCAGCCCCAGAGAACCATAACTATGGAGACATTGACTTTTTGGGGGAAGGTGAGGAAAAGTATAAAGTACCTGAGGAGTTGAGCTGAAAGTGATATTTATTGTTTGTTTGTTTTATTATTTGTAATGCGCAAGCCTCCCCTCAGGTAACAGTGTGCAGCATTTACATGAGATTGCTAAGCTTAGTTACAACAACAAAAATATATACATACACATATTGAAAAGGTCAGCGATATTAGGTGAATAGAGAGAGAAGTCAAAGATGACACCCAGGTTGTTCGCCACTCAGGATGGTGAAGGCAGTGGTTAGGGTTAGCATACTTTATATCTACACTGTACAATAACATTTTTTTCAAAAAGACAATCAGATTATAACCGGGATTTGTACTTGTCAACGAGCTCTGCTTTGGGTGGACATGGCACAGTGGCAATGTTTGGTGGCAATGTATCTGTGCTGTGCACAGAATCGCTCAAAATTCCATGTGTGTGCATCTCTAGTACATAAACAACAAGGCCTTTAACAAAGTCGAATTCCATTTCCTCATATACTGGTTTGACCACCCATGTTTTACTTCTTTTTTTAAAGGCCGTAGTGTAGCGAAGCATCGTTACATTTCCCGTAGTCCTAGATTTTTCACGGCACACATTCTCGTTATGTGCCAAGACCGCTAGTAGAGTCCTATGTTTCATGCCCTGTATGCCGAAATGCAATCACTTTGGCCTGTACGTTAGGCGCTTATTGTGGAACACCTACAAACCTCCTGTGTGACAGAATTCTGTCAGTCCCCTCAAATCTCTTGATAGAGTTTTATCAAACACAATCTTCTCAATTACTTTGTGTGTAGGTGAAGACAGAATCAACCACTTCTTCTTCCGTGCCTCCTCTGGTGACAAAGGGCCATGTTCACATTGGTGGAAATGTTGGTTTTCTGTCCAGCGGTGAACGTTGGTACAGTGGTGCATTAGTGACCGCCATTTCTCAAGTAGAATTTCCACTGACCCTTCAGAAGTTTTGGAGCTCCACCAAAGATGGTTGCTGAAAGACTGGGACCACTGTGAAATACTTTCCAAACCTTTTTTTTTCCCTGCAGCCGAGATTTTCTTATTGATTGATTTAGCGAGATGCCATACGTCAAATTGATGTTTAATATGTGGGAACTGCTCTCTCATTGTTTTGGCTATTGAAACGTGTCTGTCCGTGGCTATGAGGTCGGTGTGCATTCCCCTTGATTGTAGATATTCCAATATTTTTATAAAGCCTAGTTTCTCCATGGCCACTGAGGATTTACATTGGGACACCTGCACAATCACCGAACTCACAATTTTCTTACTATCCATGTCCTGAAAGTGGTAGGTGCAGTACTTGGCTGAAAATCCAGGGCTGTCGCACTGTCCATCGCTGCCTAGCCTGAACCGTTTGCCTTTGAATGTACTTTCTAGAGACAATTGTTCAATTTTCCAAGCATCACTAATGGCCGGAAATAGATAATCATGTTGGAATTTGTAGTACTGCGTTTTAGAAATGAAATGGAGTCACACAAACTGAAAGAAAGGCTCTAACTTTCTAAAACTAGACCCACTAAAAAGTGAGGCAGCTGCACACAGTAGATTGCCTGCTGGCAGTTTCCCCAGCATCGGTTGTTCAGACCATGAGAACGTATGATGTAATGTACAGGTGGCATGTATTTTGACGTTACTGCCTTGTGTTTGACGAGTCACATTCATCAATGGCTTCCCACATACTTGCCCTCTAACTGAATGCCCACATTTCAGCATACTTATAATATCCATCAAACAACTGGCGAATACTATGTATTTGCCCTCTTTCATTAGACTGCCATCCTGCATCACAATTGTTTCAGACTGTACCGTTGTGGACATATTACCCGAATTGAAACTAATATCAGTGATATCATGTTCTGGTGCGTCGGTGAATAGTGCTGCTGGTTCATTCTCTGTCATTTCAACATCTGTTACTTGAACATTGATGGGAGAACACAACAATGTCGACAGCTTTTTGGGTGCCATTTCTTTGGTGGGTGTAGATTGTGTGAATTGACATGCGACTACTTCAGAGCTATCTTCAATACATTCAGTATCATCTTCTTGTGGTGGTGCAGTCGCACTGTAGCAATGGTCCAATAAAACTTTGCTTGATTCTCCGGACACATTCAATTCATGTTCTGGCCATTGGACAAATGCATCGCGAGCCTGAACACGCCACGCCTCAATTAATAGTTCCTCCATAGTGTAAATGGTTTGGCAAGTAACATCTCTCATTTGTTTCACTGTCTGTGTATGTATAGTTCGTACACCCACGGGCAACTAGAGGACAGATTGGAAAAGGGATGTTCAGTTTAAACCCAAGATGCAGCATTGTACAATTCACAGAAAAAAAACATGATATAGTCCCCAGCACAAAACAATTTCTAAAAATATGAACTGTTTGAAACTAACCTTATTTTTGTTTCTTGTCTTTGCAACTTTCTTGACTCGAACTTCAAGACCTGCACGCTGTCGCTCCAATTCGTATCCGCATGTCTCCCCTTGCTCTTGCGCTGCAACGACTATAATTTCTGGATCCGCATAGACAGCACGGAATGATGCTCCATCGACTCCCTGACACATAGTACTTTCATTACTATGGATCACAATATTGAAAACATAAAACACACTTGAGGACGGCCACACAGGTACATCTCAATAGCTAAACACGAATGAAACATTGTGTAGAACAATCAAACGACAAGTATTCGAGCTCTGATGATCTGGTTTGATGGAACTGTCAGTATCCATACCTCTGGCTACGCATAGACTGCCATGAATGATTTTATTGGAGAGGACGCTTCAGCAACTCCCTGAAACACAGTACTTGTGTTAGTATGGTTTTCAATATTGTAAACATAACACACACTTGGGGTCGACGGCACAGGAACATATCAATAGATAACCACAAATGATCCATTGTCTAAAAGAATCAATGGCTATCTAAATATGATCCGATTTTCTCGACTTATTTCTCCGATTTATTTACATCTGCATCAACTACAAGGGATGTTGTGATTGTAGAGGAATCTCCGTCGTCTCCCTGAAACACAGTACTTGTGTTAATAAGGAAGAAAGCATAGCAAATGGAATCACGTTATATGATCTCGCTCGATGGAACTGTCAGTATCCATACCTCGTGATGCTGAAGAATATCTAGGGATGTTGTAAATGTAGTGCGCACTTCCAAAAGCTGTTGCACCAAATCATATATGCATGCTCCCGCTTCAACTTCGTCTGGAAGCACTTGATTGTCAGGTTCCCCATCAAGGGGTTGACGCTCCATCTACTGCATGAAACATAGTACTTGCATTAGTAAGGATTACAATATTGAAAACATAACACACACTTGGGGTCGACGACACAGGTACATATCAATGGCGAATGAAACATTGTGCAGAACAATCAAACGACAAGTACACAAGATCCGATGATCTTGTTCGATGGAACTGTCAGTATCCATAACTCGTGCTGCTGAAGAACATCTAGGGATGTCGTCAATGTGGTGGATGCTTCAGCAACTCACTGAAACACAATACTTGCTTTAATATGGATAACAATAATTATAACTGAAAACAAACACTAGGGGGCGATAACTAAGGTGTATATCAATTGGAAAGCACTAACCAAATATTCGGTAAAATAATTACACGATACATAAAAACTATTACTTGATATGCATAAAACAAGTCTGTGGAGGAATACCTAAGTAAGATTACCTGATACGCGCTAGAAGTGGTTGATAACTGCAGGCCCGACACGGATGGAGAATCTTGTTGCTTCATATTCAGTGGATAGTCAAGAAGTTGTAAAGGTAAATTATTGTTTGATAGTGAAATGCCAATATTAAAAAGTGCTGTGTAAGGCGAAAGAATACTTGAGAATAATGCTATTGAAAATGCGCAATATAGCACAGTTCCCTGTGCCCATCAATAGATTTCCTTTGAGGGTTATAAAATCGAAAAATAATTTATTGCTAAATGTCATTATTCAAAAAGCTATACACTCATATCAATAGCGAAAGTATTACAAGGGACACAACACCTAAAACATCAATTAATCCATTTGGCTACCTACACACTACCGCAAGGCCTAAAGCTCAATCCGGACACTTGACTCACCAGTGGCGGAATGTGGACGAATAGAGTGGGAATTGCGTTTGCAAGCACTTTTCGTGTCGTTTGCCGTTTATTCTTCTTTGTTACCCAGGATGTGGCATACATGTTCGAGGGAAAGTGCCGGCTGCAGATGTGATATCGATCACCCCTCTTGTCCTCAAAGACTTTTTGGACTCTACTTTCAAGCTCTGACGGTGCATATCCGCAATATCGGACCCATTCTCTTATCCAATATACAGTCTTAGGGAATACATGCATTGTAGTGCCTTCAGATTTATCATGGGTCTTTGAAGGGCAATCGCTAATCGAACAGACAGGCATTGTTGACAATTATGAAAAGTAAACATTATTATAAATTCTTGATGAATAAAAATGTGATAAAAAAGTAAATGAACCATACAATTTTCAATGCAAGGTTTGTTTTGGTCGCCGGAACTATACCAGTTCATCATGTGCGGCTTAGTATTTTCAAAACTTTCACAAATTAATAAATGATGTGACTAAACTCTGAACATGTGACTCGGCCCTCGTCCCTTGGATGTACTGTCTTGAACGAAAAGGAAACATGCTTATATTATAGACAAGACCTGCGACGGATGCAATTCAATGACAATTGACACAGATGAAAATAAATAGATCTATTGATAGCATAACAATTGAAACTCAAGTCAATAGCAATGAGACCAATGAACATAGAACTATTGAGTACTCTACTCGCAAATAGATAGAAATTTAAAAATGAACGAAATATGACTGTGATACATGGCCTTACCTTGACCAACAACAGTTAGATTCAGCAAGCCAAGTAGTTTGTGGCAGGAGAACAGGTAGATGGCCACAGGTAGCACACTGACGTGTTTGTTCGAAGAGGTCACAGAAGTTCACAGATAGCACGATGATGACCAGATTAGCATCGATCTCAGTGGTTCTCAGTGGTTCTCAGGTAGTACGCTGAGGAGTAGACTTGCAAAGCACAAAGATGTTCTCATGAGACATATCAAGTGGTTTATAAAGTATTAGAAACAGGGCTGTGTTTGTGAATGAATGACGTGTATATGTCGTGGTATTATGTGGATTGCAGGGGGGCAGCCAGGACATAATTTTCAAGTGAGACCTTCTCCCAATATTTGTCTATTTCTTTTTTAGAGATTCTCTCCAATCGTATGAATTTAGTGCGTAGATCCTCCTGTCTTTTCCCCAAATTGGAAAAGGCATGTGTCATGTCCCCTTTTTTGGTAAAGAGGTTTTTTGTTGCTTCTTCACGATACTTGAGGTATGCTGCCATTGCAGTGCTTATCTGTAGAGAGTCAGCCTAAATGCCTAGCTGTAATTACAGAAAAATAAGAGGGTTTGGCTTTTTGTACAGCTGTTCTACTGGACGACTCATAAATCAGCAGAAATATCTTGATCCTATGTTCAATTTATAAAGAAAGACATTGACCAGGTTGTGGTGTCACAGTTCCTTTGAGTGCAACTGTATGAATCCTAAACAGTTAATTAATGGCTAAAAAAAGGATAGACTCCAGGACTCTGCGCCAGTAAGTCAAATTAAGTGAACTTTCTTCCATGCATGTGCCCGATTCTGAGCGGTATCGGATGGTCACTGAGAATCTTTCTGAGTATTTAGATTGAATACTCAAACCAAGACCGAACCTTTTGAAATCATATTTACAGGACTCTACTAGCGTTATATGCATATTACAATAATTTCAGTGGCAAGACTCTTTCACCCTGGCCACCCTGGACGTCAAATCTTTATATACATCAATCCAACATAAATGGGCAATAGCCACAATTGACTACAATTTCAGGAACGATTCTGCCTCATATTTTAAACAGATACAATTGTTGAAGGAGATGTTACAACTGACATTAGAATCCAACATATTTACTTTTGATAACTGCATATATCAACAAATGAAGGGGTAGCAATGGGGACGAAATATGCCCCAGCCTTGCCAATCTCTTCATGGGCATGCTAGAAGATCAAGTGGTTTGTCAAGATCCAGACTAGGGTACCAGAATAAAATTGTGGAAAAGATACTTAGACGATATTCTCCTGATATGGGAAGGAACAAAAGAACTTTTTCGAGAATTCATAAATAGATTGAACCACAACATCTTTGATATAGAATTTACAGGAGAGTGCAATGCCAACCTAATCAACTTTTTAGATCTTACCATCCATGCTGTTGATTGCCATTTAGAAACCTGGACATTTCGAAAGAAAACTGAGGTTAACTCAATTTTACATGCCAAGAACTGTCATTATCGAACAACTATTCAGAATATACCACTGGAAGAGTACATTCGAGCTAGGCGGAATTGCCACAAGCAAGATAAATTTGAACAGGAGTGCAAACTTTTGAAAGATCGCTTCAAGAACAGAGGATACCCACTGATTTGTGTTAAAAAGGCATTCAAGAAAACTACATATTTGAAACAAATGGACACCCTACAAAAGAGAGAAGAGGGGAATAAAACAACAGATGAAAAATTAATGGAAGTCAAGTTCATAACTCAATGCAGTAAGGATCACGACAGAATCAAAAAAGCATTGCAGGAGCATTGGCATCTACTGAAACTAGATTAACATATAACCAAATTTGTAGGCGAAAAACCTTCAATGATTTACAAAAGAGCTAATACCCTAGGAACCTTAATCAGCCCATCATTATTTCCAGATGTTAAGGAAACTAAGTGAATCACATGGTTAAGTACAAAGGATACTGGTTTCAGAAAATGTGGTTTTTGTTCCAGGTGCAAATTTGCAATAGAAGGAACAAAAGAATGTAAGGATATTAATGCGAAAACTATTAAGATTAATCAAGGAATTAACTGTAAAATGAAGTATGTTGTTTACGGTATTCTCTGTGCATGTAAGAAAGTTTACATTGGAAGCACAAAAAGGAGCTTAGAACAAGGATTTGCGAACACATGACAAAGATAGGGAGCCAAGACCCTTCCTTACCTTTGGCTCTGCGTTGGCAGAACATCCATCAAATGGATGTCAAATCAAAAATCAAATGTATTGGTCTCCAACAGGTGACCTTTCTCCAAAAGGGGCGGTGACAGGACCAAAGCCTTACGCCAGGCAGAGGCAAGACTTATCTGTTACCCAAACTCAACGGTAACAGGCCGTAATACCGATAATGTGATGGCATCGTTCCTGTAGGTGCACTTTTTAAACGCAATAATATATAGGACAGAATGATATCTAGTAAAACTATGTTGTTTATGTATGTATATATTTCTATGTTTCATCTAAGCAAGATTTAATTTGGTAAAACATTAGACTTATTTGGCAACTTTAGGATGATACACCTTTAGAAACTTTTGTGAACACTATAGGGGAATTTATGGCACCAAGAGCTTACATGTGTATTCTGGTTTTTTAACTATTTGCGTGAACTAATTGGCCAATACTCCATAAATACGTGTATACCAGTAGGTAACTTTTTAATATATATGTGAGATACTGTCACGATCCATGCCCCTGACCCCCTCAGGTATAACAGCCCGCTGGCAGCAGTGGGGCTAACACCCTTCACACCAGCCCCAAGGGCCTTAAAACTCCATCAGAAACATACATGGAGTCATTCCTGGCGCATTTGGCACGTGGCTCATTATCAGGAATAAAGCAATACCAGTTTTGGACCTTAATCCAACATGGAGGCCTATTACACAGCTCAGATCTTTAGAACCAAGCCATGCGGTCTAGTGTTTTGGGTGTGGCTGGGACTGGAACTACTTGGCCTGGAACTACTTTACGTAGGCTATTTAAACCACACCCAAACAGCAGAACACGCTTTGCGTTATTCTGCACTCCTGCAGCGTAACACTCACCGTGTCCAGCTCCTGCTCATCTGCTTCTCCGGTGACCCGATTCTGAAGCCCTAGATCTGGATTCCATTAATAACCTGGAAGAATAAGAACAGCATTAGCGAGCAAGAACACTTACCTGTGAAGTAACCGGCCTTGAATCCATCCTGCGCTTCGCTTACCTCGCCCATCTCCTGAGTTCGCCACAACCTGCAAAGGTAAAGAAACAAGGACAGCATTAATAACAATTCTTTCCTGGGCAAGCAGCGAGTCCTGGCAGCACCCTGCGCTTCTCTTACCTCGCCCATCTCCGGGTTTCACCGCAACCTGCAAGGGAGACGGAACAAGGTCAGCATTACAAAGCACTTACCCGGGCAAGCAGCGCTACGATCGCTCATCACTCCGGAACATCTCCGCAACCTGTACAAAGAACTCAATAACTCACTGTGGTCTTCGCCATCAGCACAGCAACGCTGAGATGGCAACCATCCCTGTGAAAACAAAAAGAGACATTGTTAGGGAACAGCTTAGTGGAGCAAGACGCAGAGAAGACAGAGAAAACGGAGGGAAAGAAAGAGACAGAATAAAGACGGAAAAAACATTATAACTCACCGGGAGGACAGCAAGCAGAGTCGGAGTCACAGCCGGTCTGGACCCAACATAAGGGCACAAGGACCAGTGAAGCAACTAGGTCCACGGAACGCCCGCACCAACCACGCATCCATGCACAGAGACACAGGACGGAGAGTTCAACGCACAAAAACCTAAGGTGAGCAATAACCCCAAGGGAGGGGATTTGGACCAGAGAGAGTTGGGAGTCCACCCATCACAGAACCAGTATCTTAACCCTCCATTCTTCTGTGTTAGGCGCTACCCAACATCTGGCACATAACCAAGAGAGGGATCCCGGATAGTGCTAAGACCTCCATCCAGTATCGTGTGGCGCCCCCTTTGATACCAGGTGAGTGTAACAGATACATAGCAGTGATTTATACTTCAGAATCGATTGGATTGATCATTACAAGTAAAATAGCTCATTACTAAGGTATAACAGTGTACTCTACCCCCAGTACCTAAACTCCTCATTATGATCAAATGGGGGTCTGATGTATTAACACTGAGAATGTAGGGTTTATTAAAACAATACTAGACAGAGGATCGACCCAACATGTTTTATTCAGTAGATTTCAGAATTGAGTAACACTGCTTTCCATTTAAAAAGATCTTCATGGTACGTTGCAACATTACAACATTGAGCCTCATAATGACGGCTGTTACCGTGACTGCGTGAAACTAGTCGTTCAACTTATAAGATACATACACGCCAACATGTGCGAGTCCGCCCATAAGAAAGGTTTTTTCATCTAAGAATCTCGGCACAACAATACAGTATAATGACAGTACTACACGAATACAAGCTGATTGGACGCAAAAGGAATGGGCGCGGTCAGCATGCAATGATGCCGCATTGCCATGGATACCCTTTTAAAGAAAGAGTTCCAAAATGGCGGCATCTGCATGACTGATTCGAGCCGACGCAAGTGATTTTTCGCCATTACGGTAAGCGCAGGCACTGACAATCAGGTTAGCAGTCATAACGTATAAACTTTAACCTGTTTCTATGAGTAATATACACTTTGTGGCTCAATCGAATCCAAAAAAATTATGGTTTGATACTTGCTCGAAATGATATACTATGAAGTTCTCACTAATACACATTACCCTTTCTAGGAGGGTACATATAGATATATAAGATACATTGAAGTTAAGTAATCCTAAACATGCATTAACGCAGCAATTACCTAGAATCGACCTGTTATATGGAGTTACAATACAGGTTGATATTAAGTAATTAGTACTTGAAAAACACAGTAAACTAATAGCGCAAGCAAACTGACTTACTAAATAGCAGCACAGGCATTAATAGGGAAGTTGTCAATGTTTCATTCACAGGAATTAAATGTGGGATTAATCCCATTTAAAGGAATAGACCCAATTCAAACGAGTGAAAAGACGCCATTTTTTATTGGGTAAGTCACCCAGCACCTAATTAGCAGTAACTCATATGATTCTCATCAATGACAAGATGGTGTAAAGACTTGCTAACGGGATATTTCTTTCTCCGGTTTTTCTTTTGTTTCTTGTCCTCCCACTTTCTCCCTCCCGATATGATGATTTGAATATGTATGTATTTTCTCATTTCCCATCTAATCCTTCCCAATTCCAACCCTTATTTTCTGTCAATATACCTGTAAATGTATGACATACTGAATGTTAAAACTATATGACTATAATTGTTATTTATTTCTGTTTCACAATGGTTGACAACTCTGGGCATTGGGGATGTCAACATGGTTAATTTGATACTTACCTTAAAATTCTTTGTTAAAAGCACACTCTTACTACAAGTTGTTAATTCAGTTTTGAACAAGAGCCCAGATTTGAAAAAGGCTCAGCAGAGCTGAAACACGTGTTCACATTTAAGGGCACATGCACAGAATAAAGTTCACTTAATTTTGACTTACTGGCGCAGTGTCCTGAAGTCTCTCCTTTTATTAGCATATTGCAAGTGCTTTCTCAATTCTTCCACATATTCCATGAATTGTGGACGCATTGATAAGCACCTGCTCATTTTTTCTGTAAAGTAAGTGTTGTGGCAGCACCATTTTCCTTTCTGTCAATATTTCATGGGGACTGAGATTTGTTGATTTAGAGGGCGTCAACCTGATAGCCATTGGTACCAAAAGAAGCCGCAAATCCGATCTGGTACACGGTTCCACTCCTCCTGAAGAGGACGACCGGTAAGAAATGTGTAGCTTCCTCTTCACACCCAAAATGTGCCATATTTTTGTCATCAATGACATTTGTGATGTCATCTTTGATGTCATGGTTGTTAGTCTTAGCAGTGCACAGTGGTGGCGCAAGTTATGGTTGCTTAGCTCACTGGTGAATTTCCGAGGTTTTCCGGTTTTACTTGTAACCATGACGTCCCCTTTAAAAAAGTTTTTTCATAGAATTTCATAGGTTTTCTCTTAGTGAAACTTAACCAAAATGTCCCTTTAACGAAGTTTTTCAGTGAATTTTACAGGTTTTTATTAGAAACCTTAGACATGACGTCCCTTTAACCAAGGTTTTTCAGTGAATTTCATGGGTTTTTACCAGTGCATGCTAATTTGCTACAACTTATTGATACCATACATACCCCAATATAGCAACATTTTTGTCCAATTTCCAAAATTTCACCTGCCATTTCCCACCTACTAGCATTATTTTTAACACTTCTGTAAGCATTTTACATTTTACACTGTTTTTGCATCCTTCGATGTTCGTGAACATCTGACGTCATCGCGGACCATCCGGACAGTGTCACATGATCATGTGCTCGCGCTCGGCATGATAACGTGTTCACGAATGCATCTGCAATTCGCAATCGGGTCTGTGCTTCGCGAACAGTTCAGAACCTCAATTGCTACTGTTCTAGGAACTTTCAATCTCAAAATGTTCCCCTTCCTACATGTATTCTTACTTATTATCCATTAACAATCTAGTACTCAGCAAATACCTGGAGGAATATTAGCAAAGCTGTTATTTATCTAAAAAATAGCATCACCTATTGCCATCCCTCCCCTACAAGAGCCACCACCACCACCGCTGGAGGACCTACACAACAAAAAAAGCACAGTACTTCAAAAGACAACGAAGAACACCAAGAAGATGAGGTAGAGGAAGTGCCTACCTCTGGCACCCAGAGAGAATCATGGGTGTGGCAGTTCTTTACCACTATTGGCAATGTACCAAAGGCTAAAGCTATCAAATTGAAATGCACTGAGTGCAACGTTGTACTCAGTCGAGGACTTCCTGGAGAGTACTCCTACGGGACAACCTTCATGCGCCACCACACCCACTCCAACCACTGTAATGCTCTCAGAAAGGCTGTTCTTTTCTTAACAAGTAGTAGGCTGTCTTCCTCCACCTCATCTTCCTCAACCAGTACTGTAACCATAGAGCCTACTTCTGGGGGGCACAACATCCCACCAACTAACTTGCAAGCAATTAAAGAGGCTGTTGATCCATATCTTTCGAAGACAACAAACAATCCTCTTTATATACTGCAACACACCACTCTGCTTTTGAAGCTGTAATCAAGGAGTATGAGAAACATTGCCCCCTACCTTAGATGTAACACATGTGTGAGATCTTCCACTGTCCACCTGCCCCTGCATATTAGTGCTTGGTGCCTCTTCCCTCATTTCCCTCCCCACCTTATGTTCTAACCTCTCCCCTCTCCTGCAAAAATCGAAAAAAAACTAAAAACGTTTTAGAACAAAAAAAAAGAAGAAGTAGGTGCCAGCATTATCGAACATTAGTACTTTGCATAGTCCCCATTGGGGAAATACTTCTCTTATTAGGAACAATCAAATAACAGAAAGTATTGCAGCATTCTGCCATGTCGGCAAAATCAATTCGTAGTTCACGGAATGGCCTGCTGGGGCGAGGAAAGCTGTTTTTGGCCCATTTTGTATGTCTGACAGATCACTCAATTACAAATTAATACATTTAAAAAAAACTCCTGTAGGTTAGAAGCGTACCAATCCTCCTGTATGTATGCAGCAATGTGTTGTTTTGACAGGTGAGAGGGGTGTTGCAGCTGCTTGAATGTTTCCATCACCAACTCTTGGGGCATCACCACCTTACCTGTGGTACCCTGCCTCCATATGATATCTTTGGCGG
Organism: Ambystoma mexicanum; assembly: GCF_040938575.1. NCBI lineage: Eukaryota > Metazoa > Chordata > Amphibia > Caudata > Ambystomatidae > Ambystoma > Ambystoma mexicanum. The sequence goes on from NC_090921.1 coordinate 353,845,273, forward strand.
ATTGTGCACACCCGGTTCACACCCTCGTTTCTGCCAGAGAAGCTTTTTGGCCTGTAGTGTTTGAACCTGCAGCTCAATTATTTGAGTAACTGATAATGATGTGTATGGAACTTGCAATTGTAACTGCAGACTCGCTATCTCTGGGTATTCTGTAATGTTTGGTACTGGGAGATAAGCTGCTATCTTTGCTGCCTCGTCTACTACATTGGTCTCTAGAGAAATTGTATCTCTGTTATTCGTATGAGCGGCGCATTTGACCAGTGCTACTAGAGTGGGCTGCAACAGGGTATAAAATATTCTGCTGAGCAGTGCAGCATGTTGCACTGGGGACCCGTCTTCTCATATGGTAACTCGGCAGCCCTGGGACACTCTAGTGCCTCTATAAAAGCAATGAGCTCAGCACCTTGTGCTGAGTAATGCAGGGGTAGTCTCTGTTGTGCTAGTACTTCATATTTCCCATCTACTAACTGGACCACTGCTGCCCCTGTGTGCCTTTTGCCCTTTTTCTGGTTAATAGTCGCAAACCTGTCAACAAAGAACACTTCTCTGTCATCAAGAGCACAATCTTGCGCTATTGGGATGTCATCATCGAATCCTTTGTAAGTGGCACAGTCGTGTATTTTATCAGCGTCAGTCATTGGTCCTGTCTGGAAAGTAGCTGGGTTAACTGTTTTACATTGAATGGTGCAAATGGAAGGGCAGGAAAATATGGCCTTGTAGGCCGATGCTCTTTGTGTGGTCAGGGTGGTTTTGGACATGTCTAATATGACAAATATGGCATGCTTTACTTATAGTATTATTGAACATCCCATCATGATAGTGGCAGACTTTTCTATTCCAAAGGCTGCTGCAGCTAGAGCTTGTGCGACAGAAACTGTCCCTACATTACTGAGTCCAATATGACACTGTAACACGCCAAAGGCTTGTGGCCCTTTGTGCTTTTCTGTGTCAGGACTGCCGTCATCACCTGAACAGTTGAGTGTGAACAGAGATAGAAGTCATGTGTATAATCAGGTGTCACTAATACCGAGGCAGTGGCAATGACATCCTTCAGTTCTTCAATAATAGTGAGCATTTCCTCCGTCCATCTGAGCGTGCTTTTTGTATTTCGAGCATCTTTGAGTGCCTGGAGTAATGGTTGTGTGTATGTTGTGTAATCAAATATCCATGCCCAGCTATAATTACACAACCCCAGGAACTTCTGTATGCCCTTAACTGTCACTGGTTGGGGTATGCTGCGTACAGCCGCTGCACGCTCTGCGTTTATTTTCTTGCCATTAACCAAAATGAATTGGCCGAGATATAATACTTCCTGTTGGATGTACTGCAGATTTGCCCTTTCACTTTATACATTTTGTCAGCCAGTAATTTTAACAGGGTGATGGAATCGCTGTTTCACTGTTGTTCATTGGCACAACACACTAACAAGTCATCCACACACTGAATGATAGTGCTTGGCACGTATTTGTTCCCCAAATCTGTATGTATCACTCTATTAAAAATACTGGGGGACTCACAGTACCCTTGGGTAAGCCGTGTGTGCTGGAGTTGCCTCCCGTCATGTGGAAACGCTGTGAGGTATTGGGAGTCAGAATGCAATAGAAAAGAGAAGAATGCATTTTTCAAATCAATGACAGTAAAGTGAGTTGCTGCAGTGGGTATATTGCATATTAGTACCCGGCGAGAGTCAAGCAGAATGCAACACGCATTCTGGTTGGCTCTCGCCGGGTCATTACCCGGCCGAGAATCCTTTGATTCTGGGCCGGTATTACAGCCGCCTTGTCCTCGGCAGGGGGCGTAGCAGCCCCTCAGCCAATGTGGAGGCTCGAAGTGGGGCCATCCCGCTTCGTTCTTCCCCACGGCTGAGAGGCTGTCTTCACCCCCGCCGGGGACATGGGTAAGGCTTTTTTTTCCCTTTCCTCCATCCTCCCTCCTACTGCCCTCCCCACCCCACTTACCTTCTTGCTTCTTCGTCCCAATGGGGGACGATGGCAACCTCCAGCCATATGGAGACTCAGAGCGGGCCATCCCCCCGTGCCTCCACACGGCTGGAGGCTTCCATCATCCCCCGCCGGGGATGCAGGTACGTTTTTCTTTTTTTACTTTTTTCTTCCCCTCCTACCCCCCTAACCCCACTTACCTTCTGCTCCTTTTTAGGGGAGCGGACACGCTGGGTCACTTCTGATCCCAGTGCGTCCACTCCCGATGGCCGCCATGGAAAGGGAAAATTGACTCAGTTTTCCCTTTCCCGGCTGCCATTTTCTTGGTGTTTTTTTTGTTTTGTTTCTGTCGCGAAACGCTGCAGTGTTTCGGGACAGTAAAAAATTCTTTTAGTGGCCCAGTCACGCAGATATTGTGGGCCGTGTCACTAATAGCAACACTCCTCGCGGGGCAGAGGCATTACCGACTCAGGTAATGCCCTGGGGCCTTCGGTAAAGGCACTCACATCGCTCGGGCCTATAACTATGGGCACTGGAGCATTACCTGAGTCGGTAATGCACCCCCCCACTCGGGGCATATTGCTTAATTATTGTTACAGGGTTGGGCCCAACCAGGAACTATATCATTCAGAGGGCATAAATCCTGATTCATCCTCCAGCAAGACACCTTTTATTTTTAGATAGAGTATATGGCTGTGTTGCAGAGTGAGTTAGATGTACAATAATACCTTGGAGTAAGCGTGCTGTTATGGTGTCATTTATTCTCTCTTCTGCTTCTTTGGACAGGGGGTACAGCTTTACTCTTGGCAATACTGCTCCTGGTTTAAGGGTAATCTGTACTGGTGCGATACTACGCAAGAGCCCTACGTCATGGGGGCTTGTTGTCCACAAATTGTCAGGTACCTGTGCTAAATCATCTTGGGCAAAGAATGGGATGGGTTCTGCTATGAGCATGGGACATGGCGATATTGTATCATGATCTCAAATGAGATGCAAACTGCAAGGATAATCTCTCCCTCATCATCCTTGTCCTCAAACAAATTGCTGTCACCTCCTTAAATGTTGGGTTGGGTCTATGCACAACACTGTGCCCCACTCTCCTCTGTCTGTATCCGTCCCTAGCAGGACAACTTTCTCCTTTGAAACCAAAACTCCTTCTAGATCTACCATAATGATGGCCCCTGCAACATGTTCTTGGGGCTGAGCTGGCCTGAATAAGAATTCAGATGGTACTCTCCAGTACCGATCGGCCATGTGGGGCACTGCATTCACCAACACTGTAACACTATAGATAAACAGATGGGGTGAACTGGTATCCCTCCGGCTGCTGTGTCACTCCCCAGTGGAGTATGACCAGCATTGCCCTTACATGGCACATTCCTGGGGAGGGAACACACCACTCCGTTCTCAGTGAACAAGATAGTCATGTTCAGCTTGCTGAGCACGTCTCATCCTAACAGGTAGACAGGGGACGTTGTTGAGAACAACAACGGGGCCCGTACTACCCTGTACCCAACCTTGATGGTCAACTATTCTGTAAATGTAACAATTGTACTGCCCTAGAAAAGTCCTGTGTGTCCATAACCTGCCTGACAGAGGGAAATGCCCCTCGCTTATACGAAATTTTGTTGCACTGCATCTACCATGAAAATGTAGGGTTTGTTTCCTCTCTCCACGTCCACCAAGGGTTCCTCTTCTGGGTTGGCAGTGACTGCTAGGACTGGGCACACTAAGATTCTTTGTGGGCTGTCCTAATCTGGGTAAGTGTTTATCCCCTGGAAGATGAAAGGGTTTCTCACCACTACACAAGCTCCTTGGTAGTGTGTAACTGTGCCATGAGGCAATGCATTGCTGCTGGGCACTTGAGGCATTTGCTGCTGCGCAGGATGTGCTGCATATGCTGGTGGGCCGCTGGGTGCGGATGCTTGTAACTGTAGAAACTGTGGAGGGGGAGCAGGCAGTGCTGTGGGTGGTGGCATACTGTATGGGACTGCAGGGGGTACAGGGGCATAAGGATGTGGTTATGGGGCTGGTGCTCCTTACGCATAGGGAGGCATCTGTTGGTTATATGCAGGCGCTGGCCTGATCCTTCATTTCCGCAAGAAATGTCCCATTCTCCTGCATGTCTAACACTGCCCCATGTTTCCCCCTGTCTGGACCACTCCTCTGAATCCAACACTGCCTCTGTGGGCTGTCCTAATCTGGGTAAGTGTTTATCCCCGGGAAGAGGAAAGGGGTTCTACCCACTACACTAGCTCCTTGTGTGTAACTGTGCCATGAGGCAATGCATTGTTGTTTGACACTTGAGGTGTTTGCTGCTGCGGAGGATGTGATGCATATACTGGTGGGCCGCTGGGTGCTGGTGCTTGCAACTGCAGAAACTGTGGAGGGGGAGCAGGCAGGGCTGTGGACTGTGGCACACAGTACAGAGATGCAGGGGGTACAGGGGAATAAGGATGTGGGTACGGGGCTGGTGCTCCTTGCACATAGGGGGGCTTCTGTTGGTTAAATGCATGCACTGGCCTGCTCCTGCATTTCCACGAGAATTGTCCCATCCTCCCGCATGTCTAACACTGCCCCATGTTTCCCCCTGTCTGGACCAATCCTCTGAATCCTCCCCTTCAACCTCTGGACCCTCAAAAAACCACCTTTCTCCTGTGGATGTCCTCCTAGGGGCCATCCCTGATATTGTGGTTGAAACTCACTGTTTCAATTGCAGCCACTTGCCAATGTATGTCCTTGTTGCATGTCTGCCGGGAGTGTCCAGTGTTCCATCTGCGCATCTTGCAGCCCTGCTACTACTACCGGTTTACTGACATTTTTGCTAACTTCTGCACTTGTATCGCTTCCTCTGTTTGTGCTCTCTGTGCCATTTCCTTTTCCTTCTCTTTCAACCGTTTGCAATGATGTACAATTATGGACTATCTCAGCATACCGTTTTGCGTCAATCCCCACTGCCTTGTTGTGTGCCTTGTGCACTTCCTTAGGGAGCCCTTTTTTAACCACAAAATAGAAAAATTGGATCGGTCAATCCCATGACTTGCCCATTTCTGACTTCAACATCGCTTAAGTCTGTAAAATATACTGAGCGGGATCCTCATCATCCCACATTGTGCATTGCATTATTGACTGGAAGACCGGTGTGTTCTGGTAGGTAGGTTGCAGCACCGCCTACACTTGGGTCCTGATGTAATTGAAATGAGCATCGTCATGGCTGTCATCCCCTAATACCAATTATCATCTGCTTGATCCCCTAGTAGTGCAACAACTTTTCAAATCACCCACTGTCCAAGTTATCCCTGCGTCTTCTTTTCAAACACGTAAATCCATTTCCCCGCCCCATGTCTACGGGACGGCAGCACCTTTATCAAATTATTCTTGTCCCTGTGTGGCCATGGTGCATATTGAGACTTCCCTGGCACTTTGTGCAATAATGGAAACTGTGCCCCACTGTCTTTTCCACCTTCTTTTCCCTCCATCTGCTTTCCCTTGACCACTGCCATGTGCCCATACCAGTTCCACAACTTGGGCCCCCACATGCTCTCCACATGTGATGACACCACAGGTGAAGCTTTGTCCTCCTCCAAATGGCCCACCATATCCCATTGCTCCTGCCCTGGTCCTCTACCCCCCAGCTCATCTTAAGACTGCAGCATCCCATAACCCAAGCTTCCAGTCCACTGTCTCTCATCTCCTTGATCTTCTGTGCACATCCCTGATTGAGGTCCTTTCAATACTGCCCTCCATTCATCCACCCAAACAGGTGCTTTCTCTCTGTTCCTCTATCCATTCTCAACCATGCCAGTTCCTCATGTGTCCTCCTCAATGCATCTTCCAACTCCTTTTGTGGCTTCCGATCTTGGCCCCCCTGTTCTTGCTCATGAGCGGCTGCAGAGGCTGTGGGATTCGGGAGATTCTGATAGTGGGCCTGTGAGGATAGAGGGGGAGGACCAGTGGGGGCCAAGGGGACATAGATTGGGTTTGTGTACCCTGATGCTGTGCGTGTGGGGTAACATCCTACTGGGCGCTGCTGCGTTTATCGTGGCGGCAGTACTGATGGCACAGCGACTGATGGGTCGGGGGATTCCTGGATGGAAGGGACAGTGAACATGGTACGGGTAAGGGTACATGACAAATGTGAATTAGCTATTGTCTTCATCAGACCAGGTGGAACATCTTCTAAATCCTTTATCATCTTCCATAGTTGCAACACTTCCTTTTGGTTCTTCAACTTCTTCCCCTTATACTTTGCTGCTAAGAATGTGTACATATGGCGTAGAACATCAGTCAGACCCCAGCGTCCCATAACACTGTTTTTGGCCAAGGCTTAAAGATACCACCCCTTGGTTTGGCCACCCACTCACATTGATATTTCATGATCTTCTCCTTATACAATGGTAGGGCTGCACAAATATACTCTGGTGGGGCTACACGCTACATTTTAGCCACCCCTGTCAATGTGCTATATATTATCCATACTTATTCAGTTTACGATCCAGCGATACCTTGTCGTCCCATTGCCCACCCCTTCCCGTTTCTAATACTCCACCGTCCCCTTTGAGGCACTCCACACACCCACACCTTACTCTTTTCTCAGACCAATATATTGCACAATCCCTTGTACACTCTACACCCACCGTCACTCCATTCTGCGTCAATAATTCTGCACAATAAACCTGGACCCCACTTCAGTCCACACCAATACAAAAGCAACTTCACAGAAAACACCAAAATAATATTTCTCCAGCATTGGATTCTTCATGGATTCACATTCTGTGAATATTTCCCGTCGTCAGGCTGGGAAACCTCTGTAACTTTAATTTAGCGTTTTCCTATGGAAAACTACGACACTGCAGTGTCCTATCACCGTTCTTTTTGGGTGCCGTAGGCTACAACAATATGACATCTGATATAAATAGCCCAGCCCCCGCGGCTTCCCTTCAGATTTCAACCATTTCCAAACTGTTGGGATCACCTCGTGTTTCTCTTCGTGGTTTGCACATACTTTTTCATATCCGGCCAGAATGGCATCTGTGGGCCAGAAAAAAATTGCTTTTTAGGCATTGTGCTACCTGCGGCCTATAGATGGTGTTCGAGGCGGATGGTCATGCGGATTGTCTCTACTGTCTATACCCCCATCATTTGGCGGATGTCTGCGAGATAAGACAAGGGTTTTCGCAGAAGACTTTGAAGGAACGCAACCGCTGGCTCATCTGTTGGCTGAACGAGGGCACTTACCCGACTTCGGAGGTAGGTTCAGCCTGGGGGAGCCAGTCTTCAGTGACGGCGGGGAAGGCCCCTGCACACCGGCAGGTGCCATCGGCGGAACCCCCGCTAAGAAGCAGCGGACGGAGTTGTCATCGTCAGAGGTGGGGAGAGGTAGCATGTCCTCTACGTCCAGGTCACATCATTCGAAGGGGGCGAGTGGCTCCTCGCTGCCCAAGTCAGATCGGCCGGACAAGTCAAAGGTGCCGGATTGATAGGCTCGAGAAGTCAAAGGAGTTGGACAGAGGACAAGCAAAGCCGAGGGAGTCTTCCTCCTCGAAGCACTCATTGTCTAAAGACCATCATAGATCTTTGTCCAGCCGAGACTCGTCGAAGCACTGTTCTGGCTCTTCTTCCAAGAAGTCTGCTTCACTGCAGAAGTCCAAGCCTGTGGAGGCCTCAGTTCCGAAAACGAGTGTCTCGTCGACGGATGTTCCCTCGTCGATGCTGGCGGTATAATCTGCTCTTCTGTCGTCGACGGTGGTGTCATCGGCCCCGTCCATGGCTGTTACTGACAGTGGCCCGCTGTTGTTGTTGTCGGAGCAGATGGATTTGGAGGGCGTGTTGCCGACGGGAGGACCGTGGCAATCTGCGGGTTTTGGGCCCATGCTTCCAGTGGACATTCTGCAACAGGAACCGGCTGTATACTCTGTTTCCTCGGGATTGGAGTAGGAACAGGAGCCAATTTTCGATCCATCGGCTCTGGGTCTGCAGGGTGCACGCCCATCTACGTCGAGTGGGGTGGGGGCTGGGCTGCACCTTTACCCTTTGGTGAATCAACAGTCCCTGCTATCCCTGCAGGTGTTGAATACACTCCAGTCGCTGTTGGGGCAACTGGATGCAAGGCTTCCGCCTCCGCCGAGCCTGGTGGCTCTGGTGATTGAGAGCATGCCTGGTGAGACCTCTAGGAGGTTGCCTCCGGTGCAATTGCCATTGCCGTTACCGGTTGGGTTGGACCATGCCAGAAGTCATCCTGAAGAAGGGGAGTTACGAGATTCGGATCAGAAGAGTGCTCCGCATGATACCCTGTCGACAGTGTCTTCGTCGCCAACGAGGGACGATACATGGGGTACGGATCCTGAGGTGGAACAGCCTAGTAGCCCGGCTCAACCATCTCTGCCGAATGATGTAGGAGCTTTCCATGCCATGATGGCGAAGACATGTCAGGAGTTTGGCCTGGCTCCTGAAGAAGAATGAAAAGACTGCTTTCTTTTCGACCATATGGGAAAGCAACGGAAGGCGCTCTTCTCGTTTCCGATTCCGGACCACGTGTGGCAGGAGGGTCTGCGCACTATGCGCCACCCGTTTTCTGAACCTGTGGTGAAGGGGCATCTAGAAAAGACGTTCAAGGCTCCCAAACGACCCCCAAATGTCTCGTGACGCAGCACAGACACGAGTCAGTGGTGTCGGCGGCAGCGAGCCGTAAGGCCAGAAGCCAACACAAATGTGTTACGCCCCCGGACAGTGAAGCCAGGAAGCAGGACTCATTTGGGAAGAAGGTCCTGACTGTGGGGGCTACCACGGTAAAAGCTGCAAATTCCTTGGCTATTATGGCCAGGTATGACAGGGAGATGTGGCACAGGCTGGCCCCGATACTTGATCATCTCCCGGAGCAACACCGCAAGGAGGCAATTCTGCTGGTTCGGGACGGGAGGAGGCCTCAAATCACCGCATCAACATTGCAGTGGACCTGGTGGAGTCGGGTTTTTAGCAAATCAATAATGGGGTTGTGCTTCAGCGGCAGGCTTGGCTGAAATGCACAGATTTTTTCCCGGAAGTCCAATATAAGGTTGTGGATATGCCCTGTGAGGGTGAACACTTGTTCGGGGAAAAGATCAACGAGGCCCTGAAGGGCATTAAAGAGGACACTGAGATGGCAGAATCTTTAGGTTCCCTGCAGAGTGGGCATCCTTTTTTTCATTTGGGGCCTTTCGTGGAGCCTCTGGTAATGCCGGTTTGCCACTTCTCCAGAGGTTATGGACACTCCAGCTATTTGTCTCAAAGCTACAGGCGCTCCTTCCAGTCGGCTCAAAAGAGCAGAGACTTTCAAGCACAGAGTAAGAAGGGTGCACACGCCCCGGCTGCTAAAGGGAGGCAGTCAAAATCTCAACAATGACTGCCATATGGGCAATCTGCTGGGGGGCAGGGTGGCTAACCACGTCGACCAGTGGCAACTTATCACGTCAGACCGATGGGTGCTGGATACAGTACGTCTCGGCCACTCACTGGATTTTAGGCATCCTCCAGTCCCCATTCCGCCCGTGTATGTGGCGCAAGCGCATCTTCCTGTCTTGCAGCAGGAGGTGGTCCTCTTGCTAGTGAAAGGGGCAATAGAACCAGTTCCGGTCACAGAACGGGGCCACAGGGTGTACTCCTGGTACTTTGTCGTAAAAAAGCCCAATGGCAAGTGGAGGCCTATCCTAGATCTTCGGCAGCTAAACAGGAATCTGCAACGCCTGAAGTTGAAGATGCTCACATTTCAGGATGTCATCCGCTCTGTGCAACCGGGAGAGTTTGTGGCATTGTTAGATCTGCAAGACGCCTACTTTCACATCCCGATGAGGCAAAAACAGTGCAAGTGCCTGCGGTTTGTGGTCGGGGAAGATCATTACCAGTTCTGTGTCCTCCCGTTTGGACTGAAGTCATCTCCCAGGACATTCACAAAGTGACTGGCTCTGGTGGCTGCCTTCCTCCGCAGGGAAGGCCATCATGTGTACCCCTACCTGGACGATTGGTTGGTAAGGGGGCTGTCACCGGAACAGACATTGGAGTCTCTCATGACGATCATGGACCTGTTGCAATGGCTGGGATTTGCCGTCAACTTCGAAAAATCCTATCTGATGGCGTCCAGGGAGTTGGTGTTTCTGGAGGCTCAGTTTCTTACCCAGGACAATCTGGTGAAACCTTCCAGCGAAAGAGAGATGAAGTTGCGATCCAAGGCCAGCAAGTGGGGCCATGGTACGGTGGTCTCAGTCCAAAGTTACATGTTGCTGTTGGGAGCCATGGCATCATGCATTCTGCTCATTCCAAATTGCCGCCTGTTCATGAGACCAATGCAGGAATTCCTTGCAGACGGGTGGTTACAGAGTCGAGGGTTGTAGTCAGGAAAAGTGGTCATTGCCTGGGGGCTGGTGGAAGCCCTTTGATGGTGGACTTGCACAGACAATCTTGGTCGGGCATGTCCCTGCTGGAACCAGAGTTTCGGTTCACGATTGTGGCAGACGCTTCCCAGGTATGGGGTCTATGGACTTGGGAGAAGACAGGGTTGCATATCAACATGCTAGAGTTGAGAGCGGTGCACTGGGCTCTGAAGTTGTTTCTACCTCGCATTCAAGGAACTGTGGTGCGGGTGTTGACAGACAATACCACCACAATGTTCTATTTGAGGAAGCAGGGCATCACGCATTCTCGGATCCTGTCAAAGAAGGCTCAGGAGGTCTGGCATTGGTCCCTGGCTCAGGGGATCCATATTGTAGCTTTCCATCTTCAGAGGTTTCAGAATGTTCAGGCCGACGCGCTCAGCAGAGACACCAGTCAGCTGCATGAGTGGCGGCAGAAGGAGGAGTAGGTTGCAAAAATCTTCTGAAAATGGGGGTCTCCCCCGCTGGAGTTGTTTGCCACGCAGGAAAACAAGCAGTGTCTGGGGTTTTCCAGCAGAGTGGCTCATCCGGAGTTTATGGGGGACGCATTTTCATTCCCGTGGATGGGCCTCTTTGTGTATACGTTTCCTTCGTTTCTACTGATTTGGAGAACGAGTCAGTGGGTGCGCAAGTGTCAGTGCACAGTGATCTCCTTCATCTGGCTGTGGTGGAGCTGTTTCATCTCCAGGATCTCCTGTAGCAGGACGAAGTCAGAGTGTGGCATCACGATCCAGCATCTCTCAGCCTGGCTGCGTGGCTCCTGACCACGCCGAGTTCGGTCATCTAGGTATTTCACAGGAGTGTCGGTGGATCCTGGCGGCGGCATGGGCCCCTTCAACCAATGTATCGTATGGTCGTAAATGGGCAAGGTTGTGTGCCTGGTGTCAGAAGTGCAGCCATTGGACGTCTTTCTGGCCCAGATTCTCCTGTACTTGTTACAACTTGCACAAGGGGGCCTGGCTTTTTTTCATCAATCAAGGTTGATTTGGCAGTGATTTCTAGGTTCACAAGACAGCTACATGCTACTCCCCTCTTTAGTGATCAGTTGGTTAAGCACTTTTTAAAAGGACTGTTTCGGACATTTCCCCCGGCGATGAGGTTTGCACCGTTGTGGAGCCTCAATGTGGTTCTCTCTGCTCTGATGAAGCCGCCATTTGACCCCATGTCTAGGCTTCCTTGAAGGTTCTCTCATGGAAAGTCGCATGTCTGGTTGCGATCACATCGGCCAGAAGGGTGTCAGAATTGCAGGCACTGGTCGTTGACCCGCCGTATCTGAGGTTTATGAGGGACAAGGTTCTCCTAGCTACAAAACCGCACTTTATCCTGAAAGTGCCGTCGCATTTCACAAGCTTGCTTCCATTGCCTTACACGCGTTCTTTGCTAATGCGACCACGCCAGCAGAAAAGGCCCTGCATTCTCTGGACGTTAAAAGATCATTGAAGTTTTATTTGAACTGTACTCAGGGTTTACGGAGGTCGAAGCAGCTGTTTGTGACATTTGATTCCTCCAACAAGGGGCTATCCATCCCCAAGCAGGGACTTTCCCGTTGGGTCTCCTCTACAATTTCATTCTGTCACGCGAAAGCTGCCAAGCCTTTGAGGGCCACTCCTAAGGCTCATTCTACATGAGGCACTACTGTATGGGGCAACAACATGTGGAAGATGTACATGTGGGGCGGGCAGTCCTCCAATGCCTGTTTCAGTAAAGTAGGCCCTGCAGCTTCAGGGGATGTTCTGTTGTTTTGCCTTACTGTTGGTTTGTCGTCATGCCTGTGGTTGCATGTCATTTGTGGGGTTCATTGTTATGTCTTAAGGCATGGGGTGTGGTTTGCCTGTCATGCCCCTTCAAGTTGTCATGCTGCTATATAATCTATTCTCAGCATGTGAATCCATGAAAGATCCAATGCTGGAGAAGTGAGTAGTTTCTTACCTGTAACTCCATTTCTTGGGCGTTGGTGTCTTTCATGGATTCACATGCGCCCACCAGCCGCCCCTGCAGACAAACCTTTGTTAGGGTTTCCTCTGTTTGGAGGTTAAAATCTGAAGGAAAGCCACAGGGGCCTGGCTATTTATATCAGATGTCCTATTCAATAGCCTACGGCACCCGAAAAGAACGCTGATAGGACACTGAAGTGTCGTTTTCCACAGGAAAACGCTAAGTTAAAGTCACCAAGGTTTCCCAGCCTGACGACGGGAAATATTCACAGCATGTGAGTCCATGAAAGATACCAACGCTGGAGAAATGGACTTACAGGTAAGAAATTACTCCCTTTTCATTCCCACGCCCTCTCTATATCAGACAGGGAGATCGTAGGCCCACTCAATATGCAGAGCCTTTACCCTTAATTCTCTTTTCCTCTTAGTTATACAGTGCTGTCTTCTTCCTACAATCGGGAAGGATCCCAATACTCCTTTATCCTCTTTACTCTATATAGGAATAAAAAATATGTCATAAAACAAACTGCCACGTAGTCTTCCTAGTTAACACTCAAAGGGCCTCATTACACGGTAGGTGGTAAGGGTATACCGGTAAGGGTACCAGTACCGGTAAACCCTTACCACCTTACTACGAGGTCCCTTTGCGGGACCCGACCTTAACGGCTGGTGTAGACCAGCTGTTAAAGTTGGGACCCGCAAAGGGACCTTGGTGCTAATTACGGTTCCGCAATTTGCGGTACCGTAATAGGCTCCTTTCCCATTCCCATTGAGCCCTATGGGGCAAAAATGGGAACGGGGAAGGGCCATGGAGAAAGGGGGAATTACCACCCGCCAACCTTTGAATTGGGTGGTAATTCCCCTTTTCTCCATGGTGGTACCAGTATGGTACCGGCGGCAACCATGGTGCTAATAGCACCATGGTTTACCGCATTCCGTGTAATGAGGCCCAAAGTAATTTTCGTTTGCCCAGTGCCTTCGTTTAATTGGTGCTCAACGCAATAGGCTCTTGTTCCTCTCCCCCTCCTTCCTGTGTTGCTCCTCTGCCCTCCTCCCCTCCCGTGATCCACCTGCTATTTGGCCTGTGGCTTCTTGGATCACACGGAACTTGAGCATTATTTTATGCCCGGCAGCCGAGCTCCGTGAGAAGCATTTGGACACGGGACCAGGGTGAGTGAGCATTGGGAGCACCAGCACTGAGTTTTTCGTTTAAAATAAAGTAATTTTCGTTTGCCCAATGCCTTTGTTTAATTAATGCTTGATGCACTCTGCACTTGTTCCTCTTCCCCACCTTTAAGCATTGCTCCTCTGCCCTCTTCCCTTTCCCGTCCTGCACCTGCTGATTGGCCAGTGGCCTGCATCACACGGAACTCGAGCATTGTTGTATGCCCTGCAACCAGCATCTGTGAGAGACATTTGGACACGGGACAAGGGTGAGTGAGCATTGGGAGCACCAGCGCTCCATTTTCCATTTACAATGAATTAATTTTTGTTTGCCCAGTGTCTTTGTTTAACTAGTCCTCAACGCACTCAGCACTTGTTCCTCTCTCACTCCTTGCCACGTTATTCCTAGGCCTGCTTCCCCTCCCGCCCTCATCTGCTGATTGGCCCATGTGCCTCCACCTGACCTCAAACACCTTCATCTTCAACACTCGTTGGGCAGCCCCCTGCCCAAGCCGCCCTCAGCTAAGGACCATGAGGCAAAGGACAACTCCAGTGTTAGCAGCTCCAGCTGGTGTATGCTGGTGTTCACCAGAGAAGCAGGAAGCTAGCAGTCGTCAACCTGCTGCGACAAATAGGAAAGTTGAATCTGGATGTTCTAAATTGCTAATGTATTTAAAACAAGTCTTTTTTTCCCCTTTTTAGGAAAGCTGAATCTGTGTGTTTCTTCATTACTGTTGTGTTTAAAACTAGGCTCTTCTTCCCTTTTTTAGGAAAGTCGAATCTGGGTGTTTCTACATTGCTGCTGTGTTTAAAATGTGTCCTTTTTTCCCTTTTTAGGAAAGTTGAATCTGGGGGTTTTACATTGTGGTAACTGTGGTAATGTTAACGTGTCTCTTTAGGCTCTCTCTAGGTCGCCACCCTGTGGGCATCCCTTGTACTGCTGAGTCTTCCTGTCTGCTCCTTCTGTGTGTTTCCTACTGTGTGACCCCTCCACCCAGTGGATCCCATTAGGCTCTCTCCCACTCTCTAGGTTGTGGGATGTTTTTACCCATGCATACAAGCCCTACCATAAAACTGTGCAGTACTGGCATGGAAAACATCATGATGGCCAGAACTCCCCAGAGAGTGCACAGGGAAAACATGAAGAATAGGCTGCCACCCATTTTTGCCTATGTTGTGAGCACAGGAGGGCACTGCCTAAAACCACCATTGGGCTACACACACATTAGCCTGAAACCATTGGGAATGGCAATGCTGATTGCCAAAAAAGCAACTCAGAACTGTGGGGAATTCATTTTCTTAATCCCAAAAATGGTTGCATTACCAGTACTCACCACTATCAGAAAGCCGGCGTTTTAAAACCACCAGACTTTTGTGTAAAACTGAACAAATGAAACAAAACCAGACCAAGGAAAGACTTGCTAAGAGGTGGATACAATGTAAAACTATATTCTGAAATGACTTGAAGGAAGTAATTATTTAATGTATATGTAAAAATTGTAAGTGATTTAAACTGGGAACAAAAAGTGACATTTAGCTGAAACTTGGCTTAATGAAACTGGATTCTGCCTGACAACTACCCTCGACAGGAGTTGAAACCTGCTCAGCCACTCTTCCCCTTGCCAAAAGGAGTTGTCACCTCTCTGATTAGATTAGGGGTGGAGCAGCTGGGGACTACAGGGAGTTGAACAAAGGCCTGTCCTGGACTCAGGCAAATGTTATATTGGGGGCGTCGTAAAATAGCTTCCTCTTGGGAGAAACTGGGAGGCAGCTGTGCCTCTGTGAACAAGCTGGCTTAGGGGAAGTGGATAAACCAGTTTTTCCACCCTGTGATGGGGGAAGCCACACCCCTTTTTGACCAGGGCATAATTTTAAAAAGATAGATAACTCATAGTGCGGACTTGTCAGAATTACATTAGTAATATCATTATTTTTGTGATTTTTCTGTGAACATTTTGAGAGGCGTTAGGACCATGTGGTTTATTCTGGGGGGTTGCTAGCGGAAAATAGGGTCTCACTCCAAATGTATGCATGTTAAAAATCTGACACTTTATCATCTGTAACCCATATCCCTGGTGCACATTTGTGTAAAATCTGGAAAGGTTTAGAGGTCGTTATCTGGATGAAAAGGGGAGAATTCTGTCATCAGTGGACACAACATCGTACAAAGACAGGGATCGGATGGTTTGGTGCTACAGAAAATATGTTAACTGGACCTATAATATTAGAAAAATGCTACATAGATAAATATGTATTTGGGTCAGAAATAGATTTGTGTGCAATCTGACAAGGGGAGGTTCCTCTGACCATAAAACCTACAGCATCACTCTGACTCACATTTCCTTCCCCCAATCAAGGGAGAGAGGAGGAATTGGCCAATGATAGTAGAGAGGGGCAGGCTTAGCTAGGCCCAGGCACACACCCATTTTCAAAACACATAAAAAGAGACTGCTGGGACAGGTAGAGACATTCAATTCCATTTGCTGCGGAGCATGCTGACCGACGACTTCACATCCAGAGATCCAGACTTCAAATCCATCAATCTCCAGAACCTGTAGCAGAAATTAACTCCAGAATTTTTAGCAGAGAGGCCTGAATCCACCAGCTGAATCCTCTTCAGCAGGCCTCAAAACTAACCAAACTATTCAACAGCCGGGCGAGCTGATTGAAGTTTTGCTGAGAATTTTTGCAAGAACCTGTAGCAGTACACAGAAAGCAGTGTTACATCCAGAATCCAGAGAGGCTAGACCAGTAGAGCAGAGCTGACCCAGATCGCTGTGAGCAGAACCGGTGCCTGATTGACCCGCCGAGCAGACAGAACCGCAGCCAGACGTGTTGACCAGATCCGTGACGAGGCCTAGTTCAAATTTATATTATGAGTACCTAGCAGAACTGTGCAGAACCAATCTCTTAGTTATAATAATCTAATCCAAACTATTTTAACCTAAGTAGAACTGCCTCCTAGAAATCGTGTCATCTGTCATTTTTAAAGCTGCACAACTGTCACCTGTCATTTTGAGTTTTACTTTAAATCTGAAAATCTACCTTTATTAAATCGTCCGTATCTCTTGAACCGTTTGGGCTAGGAACGAAATCTAGGCTTTCCAACGAACCTAGAACCGACTTCCTACTCCTTATACTTATTCCGCAATCACGATTTACGCACTCGCGAAATTTACCGCGATTTGCGATTTTGGCTCAATTCCTCCACTTGTCAAAATAGCAGCTCCATTCTTTCTTTTGTTAAAATCTGTTTGCAACTTGGTAATAACTCATAGAGCATTGCTAAAGTGAGCCTGAACTAATACCAACACGCATCTCCCACTCACCCTGAATCTCTAGAGGGAATTAAAATCAGTTGGCACATTTTCCCATCCATTGCCATCACATTTAAAAAGCATTTTGGGCCTGTGTTTCAAACTCCTACCTGTTTCCTCTAAGCTTGCTGGGGGGGAACTGAATTTCGTATTGTATTTGATTGCATTCCTGAGAACTGTGTGCTCCTCTTTCCATTTCCTTCCATTTCTTACATTGCATAGGGGAGGGGGGTGAATTGTCAGAGAAAAAGTGATTATCTTATCTTTTGCTAAAATCATAACAAGTTATTTCTGTACTGCATTTTATTCCACCTTGCGTTTCCTTGAATCATATAAAGCATTCTTTCCCACCTTGTTCTTCTGTTCCTATTCATAGTTACCTCTTGCTGATTACTGCTCATATTCACAAGTGTAATATCCATTATCAATTTATTTATAGGAGTGTGATATATATTTTGTTTAAATTTTCAAATAAACCTTTTAATTTGCAAAACAAACCTACTTCTTGGCTCAGTGGGATCAGGGGGATTCTAAGAGGGGGGTGTTATACAAGGGTTGTCATCCAGAGTACTGAATTGGACATAAAAATACATCAATAAGGGTTTTCCTCAGCATCCCAGACTAGTCATTGACTTAGCTGTAGTGTTGATTGAATATCGCTTACAAGGTCCCACACCCCTCAAGGGGTCCCGTTGTACTGTTGTAGTCACTTGTTTCTCTGCCTGCTTCCCTTTTGTGTCTCCCCTTGGCTTATGACCCCTCTCCACCTCCATGCCCCCACAAAAGCCTCCTGCAGTGTGTGGCGCTGGGCTGTGCATCCCTCTCTCCCTTCTCTCGCACCCTTCTCCTCCCACCTTCCTCCTTTATGGTGCTCTCCGTTTCTCCCATATTTTCTAACTGCTGCTCTATCTCCTATCCTATCCCTTTTACGAAGTCAGGAAGGAAGAAGTTCAAGAGGGGAATCCTGGTTGCCAACCCTGGTCTCCCTATCGCTGATACCTACATCAGTGCTTCCTCCAGACAGATTCTCACTGACATCCTCTTTGTCGTTCCCTTACCAGACCTCATATGGTCTTGTCTCTCTCTCCTATCTCCTCCTCACCCATTAATGGTGGCATCTGGTTAGAGGTAATCTTGGCCTTCTTACATTCCTCTAAGAACATCATTAATGTCTATGTGAATGGCACCATCTTGGTCCACGGCCCTCAGCCCAATCTCCTCCTTTTGGAGAGGCATCTCCTGCATCTTATCAACATCCTACCTTCTCCCGCTACTCCTACTAGAACCTCTCTGGCCCCTCTGCCACCCCTTTCCTCTGCCTCCTCTTTGGCACCTTCCTCCTGCTCGCTGACTACCTTGCCACCACCTGCCATCACCTCCACCCACTCTCGGGCACCTCTACCACTTCCGCCGGGTGTACCTCAAGCATGTACCCCTCCCTGGAAGTCTTTCAAATGTGGCAACCTGCTCCATGTCGCCACTGTCAACTCTCGCTCCACTTTAAAACACTCCTCTGACATCTGCCACCACCTCGAAAAGCTTGACCTTAATGTCCTTGTTCTTACTGAGACATGGTTCACGGCCAGCTCTGTCACGAGTTGTAACACACTCCTCTCTGATGGCTACAAGATCCTCTCTGTGCCCAGAACCAACAGGCACGTAGGAGGAGTAGCTCTGATCTTTCACAAGTGTGTCCATGCGACTGTCATTCCTATGCAGGCCTACTCCTCCTTTGAATGCCTGATCTGCAGGATTTTTATCTCTCCTGGCCTCTCTCTGACTGTGACCACCCTCTATAGGTCACCTGGCCAGGCTGCCCTCTTCCTCTCAGGGTGGGCTGACCCCTCCACATCTCTCCTTGTCTCTACCTCTCAACTTCTCCTCAGAGACCTCAACATCAACCAGGGTTCTTCTGATCCCTCCACAGGGCTCTTCCAGAGCCTCTGTGATTCTCTCTCTCTCTCCATTCTACCCTCTGGGCCGACACATACTGCCGGTCACACCTTGGAAGTTCTCATCTCCTCAGACATCCCTCTTTCTAACCCTCTCACTACTCCTCTCTTTTGGACTGAACACTTTCTTCTTTCCTGTCACTTGACACTCTCTGTCCCCCAGGCAAAGCCCACCCCAGCACTGCCACCTACCTTCTCAGTCATTCGGTCCATGAAGTGTATGTCAGTTGATGCCTTTGCCTCCACCTTCTCTGCTCCTCCTACTTATGTGGCTAACTCACACCCTGACATAGCCCTCACTAATCGGCATCTTGCCATTTCCCACACGCTGGACATCCTTGCCCCTGCCAGGAGAATCCGTCTAAAGCCTACCTCAAAGTGCAACCCTTGGTGTGACTCCGACCTTGCTGCCCTGAAATGCAATTGAAGGGTGGCTGACAGGAAGTAGAGGGATTCGGGTGCATCCTCTGACAAACGGGCCTGCCGCCTGCTCCAAAGGCAATACAGACTCTCTGTCCTGTCCAAGAAAAGAGTCCACATCCAAGCCTGTGTCTCTGCGGCTTCCAACAAAGCGGCCAAACTCTTTAAAATCTGCAAGGTGCTGGCCAATCCTTCTGCAGTCTCCACCTCTCCTGCTCCCTCCCAGGCCTTCTGTACAGCCCTGGCTTTTCTACTTCGCTACTAAAACTCAGGACATTCTGTCCTCACTCTCCACTTCCTCTCCCTCAACTGCTCTCGGCACTCCTCTGGCAGCCTCTCCCTCTTCTCCTCCTTTCTCTCTGAAAACACCTTATGATGTTTCTAGACAAGTCCAATCTAAGAAAGTGTTGCCTAAATGGGTGCTCCCCTGCTTCTCCAGAACCATCAATGACCACATTGACACCCTCGCTTCAGCCTGGGCCGATTTTTGGGATCACTCTTTCACCACTGGTGCTTTCCCTTCCCTCCCTCAAGCACTCCCTTGTGCACCCCCTCCTTAAAAAACCTTCTGCCAATCCTACCTGCCCGGCTAACTATCTCCTTGCCTCTACCTCTCAACTTCTCCTCCTTGGAGACCAAAGGCGGAGCAAGGGTGTCGATGTGGTCCTTGATTCTTCTGGAGGAGCAGGGGAGCACCTACTTGGATTATACTTTCATAGATCGAACTTGTCTAGAAATGTTGTCCTATTCTACCTGTCAAGAGTCTACCTGTCCGATCACTATCACTCCTTTCCTGGGCACACGTTTGGAAAAGATGGCCATCTCCCAGCTTACTCTCCACACTGAAACAGTTGGCTGTCACCATGATCACCAATCGGGCTTCAGAGAAGTTAGAGGCATGGAAACTGCTCTCCTGAGCACCCATGAAGATCTGCTCTCCAATCTCAACACCAGCACCCCTTCTGTCCTCATCTTCCTTGACCTCTCCTCAGCTTTCGACATGGTCAATCACACTATCCTGATCAACTGAGTGCGTGAGAACCTTGGTATCACAGATCAGGCCCTGGAGTGGCTGACCTCTTTCCTCCTGCACGGACCCTCCCAGGTCCAACTTGGGTCATTTCTCTCCACCACCTCTATCTCCACATGTGGTGTTCCACAGGGCTCTAACCTCTCACCTGGCACTTCAATCTCTATGTGGACCCTCTGGCCCACCTAATCTCCACGTTCTGCTCTAACCTTCAGTGGTATGCAGATGACACGCAGCTCTCTTTCCGGCTCCCTACAGCCTACTCTCCTCTTTCGCACATTCCAGACTGTCTATCCGCAATTCAGGACTGGTGCGCCTCCAACGATCTCTGCCTTATCGCCAGTAAGACAGAGATCCTTCTCATCGGAACCCCCTACTCCCACTTTCCCTCTCTCATTCTGGCCACACTCCATGGGCCCTCTTCCTTCGCCTTCCTGTGAGGCAAAACTCCTCGACTCCACCCTCTCCGTCTCTCCTCACACCAAAGATCTTTCCAAGAAGGCCTGCTACCAGCTGTACCTCCTCAGAGGTACTCTTCCTATTCTCACTTTCCCCCAGAAGCTCATTGTCTCCAGAGTCCTGGTTCTCTCTAGGTTGGACTACTGTAACATCCTTTTTCTCAATCGGCCTTCCTCTACTCTCCGCCCTCTGCAAAATATCCAGAACAGGACTGCAAGACTCAGGAGTGTTGCCAGGTCTGGAAAAGACCCGGGGCTAAGCTAGTGTCTGAACTGTCGGGACTGGGGGATAGCTAGCCTTTTGGTTGTAGCTCCTGAGATTCTATCCGGGGCTACAACCAAAAGACCAGGGGCTATAGCTCCCTTAGCCCCCCCCCTAGCAATGCCTCTGGCAAGACTTATCCTTGGCCTCAATCCCAGGGACCATATCTCGCCAGCCTTGAAAGCTCTCCACTGGTGCCCGGTGGCTGCAAGGATCAAGTTCAAGACCCTCTGCAGCTTTTGGTGACTGGGCCCGCACTACATTCAACACTCTCTTCCTAAATACCTTCCTTCTTAAGCCCTTCGCTCTGCTGCCTCCAACTCTCTTGGGGTCAGACGCTTCTCCAGGCAGAGAGTAGAGGGCAGATCACTTTCCTCTGCAGGTGCCTCCTCCCAGAACGGTCTCCCTGCCCCTCTCAAACTTGAGCCGGACCATGTGAAGTTCCGGAAGCAGCTAAAAACCTTCATTTTCTACTCTGCTTTTCCCTCCTCTGTTGTCCTGCCTGTCTGCTCTACCGACTGGTTGCTTGGTTACCCTCTGAGGCTCACTGTGTACCTGGCTCCTATTGACCAGTCCAACCCCACTGCCACCAGGCCAGCCGTGCACTAGGGACTGTATCTGTAACCTCTACAGTCCCCGGCCTCCTTGCACTTACTCAGAGTTGAGCTGTCCTGGCTGCACTTATTCAGAGCAATGCTGCCCTGGTTGCACTGACCCCCATCCCGATTTCACTTCCTATGCCCCCTCCCCTGCACTTTGCATTCCACACTTGCACGATCTGAATGACACAAGGCCTTGTAAGAATGTTTGTCTTGTACTCCCTCCGTAGCCTCCCTTGTCTTGTAGCGCCTAGAAACATGTGTACAGGTGCATTATAAATGACTTATCATACCATATCATATCACATGTCAGTCGCTGCTCTCCTCCGTATCCATCAACAGTCACACTTTTCCACTCCCCACCCATGTTGTTTTCTCCCACAAAAGGTGCAATTACACTAAATTCCTCTGTCATGGGATCCCATCAATGGCATGCACAATCCGAGATTGGTGCCCCGCTCCAAAGAGCAGACAGGAATTCTGGTAGCATGGCTCCTGTAACCCTCTCCAGTTTGTGCACAAAGGGACTGGTCACTGCAGGTGGCCGTGGCACCTCCGGATGTGCGGTCAGGAATCCTCCATCCCTGCAGAGGCTACAACATCAATGTCGGGTTCACCAATTTTGGGAAGCAGTCCACCAGACAACAATACACAATAAAAACAGTTCTCTGAGGAAAAAGGCTTGATGCACCTCTTTCAACAATAACCAGGTTTATTTGATATACAAAAAGGAAAAGGGTGCCAGATGGTGCCTCAGATCCAACTGCCATCGAGCGCAGCAAACAGGACATTTTAAAGTATATTGTCATCACTGATGATTCATGCAGTATACAGTATTCATTACCCACCCTCATTGGCCACCACTTATGTACATACTACCAGTCCCCTATAATACATTGACCGATTGGCTGCCTCCCATCTATTCCAGCCCCCCAACACGTGGGCTGTTGCTCTGCCACCTTGGGTTCTTTGTACATAATTGGCGGGCATTTAGGAATGTTACACTCCATGATATGATATATGATATGGCATTTATAACGCACCAATACACAGTGTTTCAAGGTGGATGTGGGCCGAATCACGTGTTGTGCACCTGGTAGTTGACATGAGCTCAGTGGTTACTCTTGAGGTCAAAATGGCCTCTTGCAATAAAGAAACAGGTATCCCAGACATGCGGGTCACCCCGGTGCACACCTAGATTTGTTGGCATCACCCCTTGCACCTCAAAGTACAAATCCGCATTCATATAATGGTGTTGGCTCATGTGTTTCAAATGAAACCTGTCATTTACAGGTCCCTCAAACGGTCTCTGTCTCATTTCTGAATGAGTTGCCCAAACCAGTATGTTATTTTATTTTAAGTATTACAATAGACCGGGAATGGTCTTGCATTCGCAAATAAACATTCTACAGTAAAAGGCTCATACCAGCTGCCTCATAGCCGACAACCTTTCAGAGTTGCAGTTTAACTCTTTAGATGGGGAAACACTTGTGGAAGGGGTGGCCTAGTGGGACCTACCCATTAAGTTTAATTGGGTTGGCAGAATATTTTGGGGAATGTAGCAGCAATTCAGGAATTCCACAAGATTCAGATATTGGTCAGGCGGTACATGTTTTTGTATTGTGTATGGATGGATAAGTTGTATGTTTTGTTGTAAAATAATGCATAAGCTTCTTTAGAAGCATTTGTTGAAATACATTTACTCATTTGCTAGCTGTTATTACCTGTCGATGGGGAATAAATGCAAATATTGTTGAGCCAATTGGGAGCAGTAGAGGAGTGCTGATAATGCATACTATCCTCACACACAAGAGTATGGTATAGATCACCAAGTGAGTGTTTCTTTTTTTACATGTGGACAGGGCATGTGGGTGGAGTTCTAAGCACATTTGTGTGGAGCATTGAGCAACTATGGGCGTGACCGCATGACGTAAATCTTAATGTTTTTGAATTTTAAACACTGAAAGGTATGTGAGGGACCTATATTTAGTTTGTGTGACAGCTCGGGCCACTGAAAACTGAGGTGAGGCAGCGAGGGACCCAGATTTAATTTGTATGGCAGCCGCGGTCAGTGGAGTAACTTTGCTGAAAATGTTGGGGGGGACATGACATCTGAAGAAAAGGTGCCCCAGCCAAACGAATGGGGACAAAATGGCGTGCCGTGAAAGTTGGGGGGACAGACACCCCTTTCCCCCCCTGAAATTACGCCCATCGCCGCGGTCACCAAAACCCCAGGTGAGGCCGCGAGAGACCCAGATTGAATTTGTGTGGCAGCCTGTGTCAATTTAAGTCTTTCACAGGAGGTTGGCCCAGGTCAGGCCTAGACTGCCTCTAATGAATGGCGGAAACTTTGATGGTGTGCCTGGCCTATCGTTATTGAGCATCTTTTGGGTGGAGGTGCTGCCGGCTGTGTACCTGACTACAACATCTCTATTTAAACAGTTATTTAGTTAAGCGACAAAACAAACACAAATCAGTGGCGTACATAAAGTTGTGCTTGTTTTTTGTCCCGTGAATATTCATGCGACTATAATAATATTGATACACCTGCTGCATGCTAGTTTGTATCAGTCTGAGAGATTTTAAGGTGAGAAAGTCAGGATGTGTGGCGCGCGCACCACACCGCATATTGTTCAGGAGCACTGCATGCGTCCTCACAATGCGAAGGCCCGGCCCTGCCCCTTTCCTTGCACGAGCTCCCCTGACCCTTGCCAGCATCATCCTTGCTGCTTCAGCTCAAATCAGTCAACATACCTGGAGAACTCAGATGCAGGTGATGGAAGTTCGGTATGTACATGTGCAGGAGGCGTAGCCAGGGCTGTCGAACAAGTGGGGCCTGAAGTGAATGTAGTTGGGCACACGACAGTGACATTAACATCTCTAAATGCCCACGCAGCGCTGCTGAGAGGGAATTTACAGATTCTGAGTGAACCTTGACCACTAAGGCCCCACCAACACGGAATGTGAGCTTTGTGTATTGCTGAAATACGCATTTGTTGAACAAAGGGAGAGAGAGAGATAGGTGGGCGGGCAGCGGCCTGTGCATGAGGTTCAATGTGGGAAGTTAGAACCCAGAGATCAAAACAATGGCTAGAAAAAAACGTCTTTATAAAGGAGCATACGAAAATGGAGGCGTCCATTATGCGGGTGACGAGCATAGGGCAGAGGAGGGATACAAAGGGATACAGTAACATACATATTAGGGAAGAAGCAAAGGGAGGCGAGTGAAAAGAGAGGAGAGAGAGAGACTGCCATGACACAGAGGAAATCTGAGGATAATAAGGTGATATGAAACGAGAGAAAAGAACGAGATTGTGAGAGAAAGTAATGAGGGGGGAACAGTTACAGAGCGTGGGGAAAGGCCAGCAGCAAGGGGGTGCTGGAAGTGCTAACCAAAGGAAACCAAACACTGCAGGTGAGAGTTAAAGGGGAGCTCAGAAAAATAAATATAATGTTACATCAACGAGGGAGACAGAAAGACTAGATGTGGAGGGTGAGAGGGAGAGTGTTATGTGCAGACAGGGAACTGGAGAGAGCCCGCGCCTAAGAGGTGAAGGAACACTTTATTGTTGCCCCGCTCATCATGAAACAAAAAACATTGGAGCTCAATTGTGTCAAAATTGCAATTTGGCGGTGGAATGCCATTTCGTATTGGCATACACGTAGGCAGCAACCTGCTGCCAAATTTTTGTCATTTGCATGGCGGAGTGCAAAAGTGTAGGGCAAAAGGTGGTGTTCAATTGTGTACGCCGCCTTTTCCCCTGAATTTATGCACTCTGCTGTGCAAAGTGAGTAAATGCTGCCTTTCATGCTCGCATGCCTTTACTTTTAAATGTGAGCACCGCTTGCCATACGGGCATGGTAAGCAGCGCTCACAATTACAATTAGCAGGGTTTCATTGTAACTCTAAAAGCTGCTGCCTTGCAAACATGGCTGGTAGGGTTTACAAAGGTCCCCAGATCTACAGCATTTGCATCAGCATGAAAATCCATGCCGGCAGAAATGCTGAGCATTTGTATGGTGGCGAGGAAGGAGGTGGTTGAAATACAAATGATTGAAAATGTGATGTGGCGTGAATAGAAAGCTTTAAAGACTTTCTCAAGGCTTTCCATTCGTGTTATGCCACTATAGAAAATCGTCTCTTGATAAATGCTATCGCCAGATCTCTCAGGTTTCCCACACACATATGTAGGAATGTGTTAGGGAGAATTCTCAGAAATGTGCTAATTTCCCTTACCTTTTCAGACCCCCAGCAACTTTGCTAGATTTCTAGGATTTTCATTTTTACCTGGGAAGAGTGTGAGCCTTTTTTCCCACTCTCTCATGTATTTTGATGTGTGTTTCACTTTTGTGTTCTTTGGATATGGAGTCTTAGACAACTCCAGGGGAATCATCTTTTTCTTGTATGTCACACAGCACCTTCAGTGCAGTGGCACAGGGATGTCTTTCAGAATTCCCAGGGTTTAAATACCTTCTCTGGGACTGACTACTGTCTCCCAGTGCATGTAAAGTTAAATTGACTTTGCTAGTCTTTTTAAATTCATAGACCCAGCACAATCTTCCTATAGAGTGCTGGAGGGGTTGCCTAGCATCCTCTATGTCTAAGCACTCATGTAACAGTAACATGTTACCCTTTCCTCTTGAAATGGCTGGTGGCTGTGGTTTTAGAACAAACTACCATGATTTTTCCCAACCATGAACACCAGTAACTAAAAATCGGGTCAGCCATGTTTTTCAATATGACACCGCAGACCCCTCTGTAAAAACAGACTCCGGTCATCCTTTTTTGCAGTATCTTTTAGCCAAGGTCCTTCTAGTGTTTGTCTCTGTGCACCAAACCAGGTTTGGTCCCTTTGTTCGTTGGCCTTTGGCAGGCTTCAGTGCTGAAGCCTTCCTCTGGCGCCTGAGTGTCTTGGGTGGACAGGATGTGAGGGAGGTACCCAAAACTCCCTGTGCTTAATCTCCTAGGAGACCTGAATGCACTCTGGCGTGATTGGCTGGCTGACTGTCCGGCTAGGCAGGAATGAATGGAGAAAGCTGTTTAAAAGCAGGTCTCTGGGATTTGGAAGGCAGAGTCGACCACGGGAATGAAAGAACCGAAGACAAGCTGAAGGAAGATGACTGCTGCAACTCCTGGACTGTTGGTTTGCCGGTGAAGCCCTGCTGCAGGTACAAATTGCCTGAAACTCCCTCGACAGAGAAGCCCTTCAAGGACGACTTCTTCCCTTGAACTGGTGGGAACAACCAACTCGCAAGCCTCCTGGAAACCGTCTCAATACTGGTCGAATTTTCTTCAGTGTGCTGTTGAAAACCGGATAGCCAGTGAGAAGGATACCAGTTTGTGGACTTTAAGGCACACATAGCTTAAAAGCTAAGCTTGTGGCTTCTTCCCTGGCCATACAGGAACCTCCCGACGTCCTCCTTCTTTTTCCGACGACTGAAGCTCAGGAACAGCGAAGGCTGCAGTAACTGCCAGGAACAACTGCCTCAGCTACAGCTTTTCTTCATCCATAAGGTACTGTGCAAAAGTGGTGTGGAAAACCTTTCTACCACAGTGAAAGTTTGTGAAACTTTCCCAACTTTGGAGTCTTGTTCACTCCTAATCTGACATATAACTCTTTTTCATGCAAACTACCTCAAAGAACATTGGCAAAGACTTAACTGTTTACTACCAGAACTGTGCTATCCTATCCAAGACACTGAACCATTGACTTTTGCCCAGGCCTATTGAATTGAATTGCCTCTTGTACCGAACTGAAACTATTTGCCGAGCCTCTGAAAGTAATTGTGCTTTGATTCTTATAAACTTGCCTTTCTACCCCTTTTGAAAGTTACTGAAGTGCCATTTTGCTCCAACTTCAGGGGAGCCTAACTTGTTCAGAAACCTATTAGTTGTGTACTGTAGTGTATTATAGTGTGATATTGAGATGCTTCTTACTAGTGGAATATTTTCTAACTAAATGTGTAAATAAATGTATATTTTACGCTCACCTGATATCCCCGGGGAAGTCTGGAAGGCTCTGAGATCTGGAACCCTGGATGCGTAGTTGCCCAGTGCTGAATAATGAATATTAGTTATTTGAAGGGTGAGCTATCCGTCCTGCGTTTCTTGTGCAGGGGCGCTTGACATTTGTTGGCGAGCTGCCCGAGTTGCTTCGCTGGTGCAGTTCGTGTTCCTTGGGCCGAGGCCTGCTGTGACCCCGAATCTGCTGGTAGGCAGGTAGGTTTGTTAATTGTAAGTTCTGTTTATGGTGGGAATTCGTTAATGTCTTTATCTTCTTCTTTTCAGGTGCAAAGGTCTTGATGCTGGCGTGCCGGATGGAGAGGCACGTTTTCTAGGTAAGAGAAATCGTGAAGCGCAGCGCCTTTATTGTCTTTTAAAGCTAACCTGTGTTTTCTTCTTCTTCTCCTCACAGGCCGCTGTGGTGCTGCGAGTTGATGAGAGCGTGATGAAAAACAGACCCATGGAATCCGTTAAGGTAAGTACAGCGATGTGCGGTTGTTTAATATTGAAAGCGAACCTGAATATGTCTCTTTTCCTTTGCAGATGTTGCTGTGGTTCTCCGGGTGGAAACGTGGCGTAGCGGGATGGAATTCAGGTAAGACTGATGGAATTCAATGTTTTGGAAGCGCTTTCTAATATTGTTTTTCCCTTTCTCGTTATTGCAGGTCGCAATGTTCGAACAGCAGCTGTAGTAGTGGTTCACCGGACGTCCTTAAACTGGTACTCACAGGTGAGTGATGTTTCTTATTCTCTCGGTTTCCACAGATTGCAGCCCAGTTGTGATGCTGAGTGCTGGATGGAGCTTTCTCAGGTAAGACAGAATAATCTTGTTCTTGTTCATGCAGGATTACAGGAAGATGCTGAAGACCAGGAGCTGGACACGGTGAGCATCACGCTGCGGGTTGCAGAATAACTCGAAGCGTGTTCTGCAGTCAGGGTGTGGTTTATATAGCCCAGGTAAAGTAGTACCAGGGGAAGTAGTTCCAGGCCTGCCACACCCAAAACACTAGACCCCATGGCTTGGTTCTTAGAACTAGACTGTGCGGGTGCTTCCATGTTGGCTTTAAAGCCCATGTACATAAATAGGACCTAGTTTGAACAGCCCTTCCTTCCTACATATGAGCCTGGTGTCAAAGGCGCCAGGACTGGATCCAAGAGCCCTTTTGCAGTGGTTTTAAGGCCCTCAGGGTTCTGGTGGGAGCTTGCTTGTGGCACAACTTGTGCCCCCTCACAGTGGTCATGACGGCACTCCCCCCAAGGCCCCTCTCATGGTATCCTTCCTGTCCGGTCCGGGTTTGGTGGGGTTATCCAGGTGAAACATCTTAATCAGACGTGGTGCGTGAATATGTTCACTTGGTTCCCAAGTTCTGTCTTGAGGCCCATACCCTTTCCAGTCCACTAAATAGTATAGCATAGATCTGGTACATTTCAAATCCAGGATGTTTTTAACTTCAAATGCAGGCTCTCCATCAACTAGCACAGGTTTTGGTGGTGTTAAGACTCAGGTTCCTGGTTGTACAGGTTTTCCAAGTGACACATGGAACACCGGATGAATTTTCATGCCTGGTGGTAAGGCTAACTTTACGGCCACCAAACTTATCACCGATTTGATAGTATAGGGTCCTAGATATCTCAAGGTCCGGGTAACTTTTATGGGTACATGTTTTGATGACAACCAGACTTCATCTCCAACTTGGTAATCGGGAGCTTTCTTTCGATGCCGGTCCGAGAATTCTTTTTGTCTGTCTTTGGCTTGCAGTAAATGTTCATTTGCCCTTTTGAAGGCTTGGGTTATGCTTGTGTGTAGAGTCTTTACCGCTGGCATTTCCAAGGCCATGGGTGAGTCTAGTTCAGAGGTACGTTGATGTCTTCCGTATATTGTGTCTAACAGGCTTTGTCCCGTGATGGTGTGTATGGAGTTATTGTATGCGTATTCCGCTATCCATAACAAGTCTTTCCAATTCTCTTCCACTTGATGCAGCATGCAATGTAGATACTGTTCTAATGTCTGGTTTGTTCTTTCTGTTTGTCCATCCGTTTTGGGGTGGTGGCTAGTGGATAATCGAACTTCGATTTGTGCCATGGAACAATATTTCCTCCAGGAGTTGGATACAAATTGGCTTCCATGATCTGAGATTAGGACTGAGGGGAAACCATGCAGTTTTATAAGCTGTTCATGAAATGCTTTCGACAGACCGGTAGCATTAGGAAGTCCTTTGAACGGAATGAAATGTTCCATTTTAGAGAACAGTTCTGCAACCACCAGAATGGTATTGAAACCTTGACAGGGACGTACATCTGTAATAAAATCAAGAGAAAGAGTATGCCAGGGAACTGGTGGAATATCCAGTGGTTGTATGAGGCAAGCTGGTTTCTGTTTTTGTGATTTATTCTGTGCACATAGCCCACAAGATAAAACAAATCGAGCAATGTCCTTACGCCAGGCTGGCCACCAAGAATTCTGTTTAACCTTGGCTACAGTCTTAGCAATTCCTGGATGGCCTTCGATCAGGGAATCATGATAACCAGACATGACCAATTCTTGCAGATCTTTACTTGATAGATATACAGGCCGATTCATGTAATTCCTCACAAAAGTGTCGCACGCGGCTGGCGCCCAGCGTGCCCGTGCGAATGTCTGCGTCAGCCGCGTGCGATAAAATCAATTTCCGCGCACAGCGTATTCATAGATTCTCGCCTCCAAAAGCAGACGTGGCGCAGAGTGGCGCAGCGACCCTGCAGCAGTGCCAGTTACGCCCCCAAGAACGCCCTCGCGCAAGGAAAAGCCATCAAGATCGCAAAACCATTTCAAAGGGCTGCGCCAACCCTGTACCAGTTTACCGGACTGGCAAACAGCAAACGCAAAGCGGGGAACGTGTATTACGGGTTTCGGGAACACGCGTGTGCGAGAAGTTTCACACGCGATCTGGCCTGGGGGAGTGTGTGCGTGTATCACAGAGGTGCGCGAGAAGTTTCACACGCGAACGGGCTGGGTGCGTGTATTTCAGGGGTGCGCGAGAAGTTCCACATGCGATTGGCCTGAGCGCGTGTATTTCAGGGGTGCGCAAGAAGTTCCACACGCGATTGGGCTGGGCGCATGTATTTCAGGGGTGCGCGTGAAGTTCCACACGCGATCTGGCCTGGGGGAGCGTGTGCGTGTATTTCAGAGGTGCGCGAGAAGTATCACACGCGAACGGGCTGAGTGCGTGTATTTCAGGGGTGCGCGAGAAGTTCCACACGCGATTGGGCTGGGTGCGTGTATTTCAGGGGTGCGCGTGAAGTTCCACACACGATTGGCCTGGGCGCGTGTATTTCAGGGGTGCGCGAGAAGTTCCACACGCGATTGGGCTGGGCGCGTGTATTTCAGGGGTGCGCGTGAAGTTCCACACACGATTGGCCTGGGCCCGTGTATTTCACGGGTGTGCGAGAAGTTCCACACGCGATTGGGCTGGGCGCGTGTATTTCAGGGGTGCGCGTGAAGTTCCACACGCGATCTGGCCTGGGGGAGCGTGTGCGTGTATTTCAGAGGTGCGCGAGAAGTATCACATGCGAACGGGCTGAGTGCGTGTATTTCAGGGGTGCGCGAGAAGTTCCACACGCGATTGGGCTGGGCGCGTGTATTTCAGGGGTGCGCGTGAAGTTCCACACACGATTGGCCTGGGCGCGTGTATTTCAGGGGTGCGCGAGAAGTTCCACACGCGATTGGGCTGGGCGCGTGTATTTCAGGGGTGCGCGTGAAGTTCCACATGCGATTTCAGCAGGGTAAGTGTATTTCAGGGGTGCGTGAGAATTTTCACATGCGATTTCAGCAGGGTACGTGTATTTCAGGGGTGCCGGGGAGTCCTACATGTGATTTGGCAGGGTGGGTCCTCCCAGGTGTTCCCTGTACACCCTCCACGGCCCCTGCAGGCAGCCCACACCATAGGGGACTACCCTGCATCCCTGGTCATGTCCCGCAGGCAGCCGACCCAACATGGCCATGCCCCCCAGCAAAGGCACATGTCTCCTTGCACTAATGATCACCAACTCATGTCCCCTTGCACCTCCACCCCCAGCATTGCGGGGCACCTGCCAGCAGCCCCCCACTCATGTCCCACTCATGTCCCCCTACACCCCCACTCCCCAGCATTGTGGGGCACCGGCCAGCAGGCCCCCACTCATGTCCCACTCATGTCCCCCTGCACCCCCAACCCCAAGCATTGCGGGGCACCTGCCAGCAGGCCCCCACTCATGTCCCACTCATGTCCCCCTGCACCCCCACCCCCCAGCATTGCGGAGCACCTGCCAGCAGGCCCCCACTCATGTTCCACTCATGTCCCCCTGTACCTCCACCCCCCAGCATTGCGGGGCACCTGCCAGCAGGCCCCCACTCATGTCCAACTCATGTCTTCCATCACCCCCACCCCCCAGCACTGTGGTGCACCCTCCACCAGGCCCCAACTCATGTTCCCCTGCACCCCCAGCACTGTGGTGCACCCTCCACCAGGCCCCAACTCATGTTCCCCTGCACCCCCACCCCCCAGCACTGTGGTGCACCCTCCACCAGGCCCAACTCATGTTCCCCTGCACCCCCACCCCCCAGCACTGTGGTGCACCCTCCACCAGGCCCCAACTCATGTTCCACAGCCAACATGGCATCACAATCTAGATTCCTGGTCCCTATGGTCAGCCTCCAAATGCAAAACACCCACCCGAGCATTGCATCCACCCACATAGAAATGGCAAAAACATGATAGAACACCAATTGCAAGTTTGGAAACGAACACATGTCCCTCACATACACCCAATGGGTGTCAGTGAATCTCAAAACCCATATCATGATATGCATGAAACCAATGAGATGATACTACACATTGAAGTTTGATCCCCACGGCAGCTGCGGCCTGGGACGCGGCACCGGACTCCTCACTCCCCGACGAGATCACAACCTGGGAGGGGAGCCGGGCGTTGCGTCTCCGGCTGGCGGTGGGAACCCCGCCGCTGTGCTCCACAGCACCTTCTCCGCCCTCTTCATCAGTTAACGCTGCAGACAGGGAGAAATAAAACACAGGCATCAGGGCACTGTACAATGGACACATACACACATGACAGTTGTACATGAGTGACATTGGCAAACCTCAGACATGCCATCACAATCCCCAACACACATGTCATTTCAACTCGCACACATGAGCCATACCACAGCCATATCGCAACTGCCAGCACCATCCATACACATACAACAGCATGAGCAGGCAAAGCTGAGCCAGACATCACATGCAACACAGGAAGTGCACTACACATGTACACACACCACCACACTTGCATGCATGTGTACACCTCTGCCAAGTGTCGCAGTGTTCAGATGGGCATCCATGTCACATCTGCCAATCAGGCTTCCACATCCCGCTGTCACATGCATCCATGTTGCATCACTGTTGCACCCTTGTCAAATACACACAAATGCACATGCACACAGTGCTGATACATGCAGCTGAAAACAACATACATGCGTGACATCACAAACATGACTACTTACATACACATTCATCCAAACATGTGTGCCCACACAACTGCATTTGGCATGCAAGCCTACACACACAAGCACCATCCATGTCTCACACATTACAGCCCTCGCATGTGTTAGCCTCACGGCCCTGTACACCCCCACCCATACTCGACCCCATACAAACAGATGTGCAACCTGCACACTACTGAAACATCACCACACGCACAGCTCACAATCATGATGCATGTACACTTACCGCTCGACTCCAGACGGGTCTGCCTCTCAAGGACCTGGACGTGGAGCACTGGGGATATGCGTTCCAGGACCCTCATCTGATCTTCCGACAAGTGGCCCCGGCGCCCCTTAGCATCCGCTGCCTTCAAGAGGCGCCGGGCCTTGTTCAGGGTCCTGGACCTGAAGTCCTCCCAGCGCTTCTTGACGTGTTGGAAGTCGCGGACTGCCACCCCCGCCGAGTTGATGGCAGTCACGATGTCTGTCCAGATCTGAGTCCGTCCTTCCTTGTCGGCGCGGGAACTTCCGAAGAGGGCATCATACTGCCCCAGGACTTGCTCCACCAGGACACCAACTTCCCTGGCACTGAAGCTGGTGCCCCTCTGCCTCTCTGGCCGGGGGTTGTCAGTGGTGCCAGATGTTGCAGTGCCCGACATGACAACCCCAGAGGCAGGAGTGGGTGGGCAACTGGGTCCTGGGGCTGGGCTGTGGAGCGATGGAATCCCAGTCGGGAGTCTTCGGTTCCAGCAGGGGTG
Organism: Ambystoma mexicanum; assembly: GCF_040938575.1. Lineage (NCBI taxonomy): Eukaryota > Metazoa > Chordata > Amphibia > Caudata > Ambystomatidae > Ambystoma > Ambystoma mexicanum. Next base: position 353,879,013 of record NC_090921.1, read on the forward strand.
GTCACAGCAACAGCACCCCTGGCTGATGTGCAGGCAGCAAATGGCAGGGCACGTGGGCAGCAGGCAGTCAGGCAGCAGCAGATGGCAGGTGGGAGCATGCTCGGGGCTCTGGGGGGCAGTAATTCGGCCTTCTGGGCAGGAGCGTGGTCTTCCGTGTGCTTACGCGTGGCCAGCTTGATACGGAGTGATTTGGCACGTGAAAATTCTGCACGTCAGCGTGTAATTCGAGGAAAGGCCCTTAGCGCGTAAGCGCGTCTGCACGCATACGCGATTTCATTGGACCAAAGGCCCTTAGTGCGTAAGCGCGTCTGTGACGTATCGCGCACCCCTGAAATACACGCGCACAGGCCAATCGCGTGTGGAACTTCTCGCGCACCTCTGAACTACACGCGCCCAGGCCAATCGCGTGTGGAACTTCTCACGCACCCCTGAAATACACGCACACGCTCCCCCAGGCCCGATCACGTGTGGAGCTTCTCACGCACCCCTGAAATACACGCGCCCAGGCCAATCGCGTGTGGAACTTCTCGCGCACCCCTGAAATACACACGCCCAGGCCAATCGCATGTGGAACTTCTCGCGCACCCCTGAAATACACGCACACAGGCCAATCGCATGTGAAACTTCTCGCGCACCTCTGAAATACCCGCCCCCAGGCCAATTGCGTGTGGAACTTCTCGTGCACCCCTGAAATACAGGCGCCCAGGCCTATCGCGTGTGAAACTTCTGGCGCACCTCTGAAATACACGCACACGCTCCCCCAGGCCCGATCGCGTGTGGAACTTCTCGCGCACCCCTGAAATACACGCGCCCAGGCCAATCGCGTGTGGAACTTCTCGCGCACCTCTGAAATAAACGCACACGCTCCCCCAGGCCTGATCGCGTGCGGAACTTCTCGCGCGTGTAGGACTTTGGCGCACATTTTTTTCCTGCGCAGGGACGCTACCGCCTGCTTTCGTGTGGCGGACATGTATGGGCCTGTGCGCGTCTTTGGCCGTGTGCTCTTTTTCCCTATTCCATTCCATGAATACGTGTTGGAGGCGAGCGTGTGGGCGTTTCGCGCACTTGCCTCCTGTACTTCCCCCGTGACGCCCACATTTTAACGAGTTGTTCCCCATTCTGCGTGTAACGCCCCGTGTTACGCCTACTTTTGTTATGTGCGCCGCGCTATGTGCGAATTCGCTGTGGCCTTATCGCATGGCGTTCGATGACCTGTGCGCCAGCTTGCGCCAGTGTGCGCCGCGCACTTTTTCAGAGCACATCCCACATTTTGCGCGTGTACAGACTTCCATGAATAGATGTGCGCTGTTTTCTATGCGATAATCGCACTTGCACTGCGATTTTCGCTATTTCACTGCGAATCGCACGTTTTCGCAAGCGTGCGCCATTTTTTCAGCGCACATTCATTCCATGAATCGGCCATATAGTCGTTCCCTGAAGTAGGGCAATCCATCCAGAACCGTGTGATATTCATTTTGGGAATTCCATTTCTGCAAGATCTCGGGGTTCATTAAGGTTTGTATCTTATCTTGAAGTTCACTCAGAGTCAATGTGGTGGTGAGTCCCAGTAGTTTATCACTTGGGATGATGGCAATAGGGTCAAGGGTACTGTTTGTTTTCTCTTCAACACCCATACGAGACAAGGCATCGGCCTTCCCATTCTGAACCCCCGGTTGGTATGTTCTTACGTAATCGTATTCTGCGTTTCTTGTGCAGGGGCACTTGACATTTGTTGGCGAGCTGCCCGAGTTGCTTTACTGGTGCAGTTCGCCTTCCTTGGGCACAGGCCTACTGTGACCCCGAATCTGCTGGTAGGCAGGTAGGTTTGTTAATTGTAAGTCTTTGCTCTGTTTATGCTGGGAATTCGTTAATGTCTTTATCTCCTTCTTTTCAGGTGCGAAGGTCTTGATGCTGGCGTGCCGGATGGAGAGGCACGTTTTCTAGGTAAGAGAAAGCGCGAAGCGCAGCACCTTTATTGTCTTTTAAAGCTAACCTGTGTTTTCTTCTTCTTCTCCTCACAGGCCGCTGTGGTGCTGCGAGTGGATGAGAGCGCGATGAAAAACAGGCCCCCGGAATCCGTTAAGGTAAGTACAGTGATGTGCGGTTGTTTAATACTGAAAGCGAACCTGAATATGTCTCTTTTCCTTTGCAGATGTTGCTGTGGTGCTCCGGATGGAAGCATGGCGTAGCACGATGGAATTCAGGTAAGACTGATAGAATTCGATGATTTGGAAGCGCACGTTCTAATATTGGTTTTCCCTTTCTTGTTATTGCAGGTCGCAATGTTCAAACAGCAGCTGTGGTAGCGGTTCACCGGAAGTCCTTAAGCTAGTACTCACAGGTGAGTGATGTTTCTTCTTCTCTTGGTTTCCACAGATTGCAGCCCAGTTGAGATGCAGAGTGCTGGATGGTGTTTTCTCTGGGAAAACAGAATAATCTTGTTCTTGTTCTTGCAGGATTACAGGAAGATGCTGAAGACCAGGGGCTGGACACGGTGAGCGTCATGCTGCGGCTTGCAGTATAACTCAAAGCGTGTTCTGCAGTCAGGGTGTGGTTTATATAGCCCAAGTAAAGTACTACCAGGGAAAGTAGCTCCAGGGCTGCCACACCCAAAACACTAGATCGCATGGCTTGGTTCTTAGAACTAGACTGTGTGGGTGCTTCCATGTTGGATTTAAAGGCACATGTACGTAAATGGGACCTAGTTTGAACAGCCCTTCCTTCCTACATATGAGCCTGGTGCCAAAGGCGCAAGGACTGACTCCAGAAGCCCTTTTGCAGTGGTTTTAAGGCCCTCTGGGTTCTGGTGGGAGCCTGCTTGTGGCACAACTTGTGCCCCCTCACAGTGGTCATAACTGTATATTATTTTACCAAGAAACCTTGAGTAAGTGTTTGTTTGAACTACTGTGATTGCAAGTCCTTTGTGTAACATCTTGTACTGCTCACATCCCTCTTGAGATAAGTCTGGCTGCTCAGCCACTGCTACCACATAAACTTTGTAGTGCAGGCTTGTACCAAAGGTGAGATTGTGCTTACACCCAGAGTCTTAATTGTGTTTAGTGTTCCCAAAGGTTACTGCATGTAATTCTGCCTAACACTGGTGGCAAGTGGTGAGGATAAAGTATGGTTATTACACTGAGAGTGCTGCTCTAACCTTTGTTCAATTAACCCTGACAAGGCTAAGCACCACTAGAAAAGTAATTGTTTTATCATGCCTGATATGGATAGCTACAGACAGGAGAGCAGGTGAGGTGTCCTTAGGGGCCCGGTATAAATCCTGCAGCCGATGCTATTGACTTAATTTGTTTTTAATACTGTTTTTAAGGGTTTAAAAGTGCTAATCAGTGCGGCTGAGGAACGTTGTTTTACTTACATCTGATTGTGCTTCAAGTCATTGATACTTAGCTTTCTGTGCCGGCGAGTGTATTTCCCTGCAGTCCTCTTTCTGTCTCTGTGAGGCTAAGCTTCCCCGGCTCCCACGTGATATCCACTAGTCATTTATGTGCCAGTGCTCACGTCCTCCAGCGGGTGGGCCCACCGGGCGTGTCGTCAGCACGCCGAAGGCGCGCATAAGGCAAGCCCATCTGTGCCTGTCCGTGCACGGACCGAGCACACTAAACGAGATAATAATAATCTCAAAACAGGTGTACTACAAAGAGCACGGGATACCATCCACACTCTGCTTATCTATTTGGTGCCATCTGACACATCAAGGCCAGTAGGATTCCTACCTCACACTCAGATTCCTACTACTACAACTACCACCTCACCCAGCCTCAAGTGTGGTATGCTGAATACTTGCTCCCTGGTGGCTCACGCTGCGCACTGCCATGTTCTGGTGTCTACTCACCAGTTCTACGGAAACCTGGCTTCAGGAATCCTCGTGCCCTTCGGTGGTCCAGGCTCTCCCCCCGGGCTACAGTCTGATTCATGCTGACCGTACTGCAGCTCATCCTGGCGGAGGGAACGTCATTATGTATAAAGATATCTACACTGCTTGCTGTACCCTACCTACCCATTCTTTGAGGATGAAGTGCCTCTTTGCGCATTTGACCATCTCCCATCAACCCACCCAGACCATCCTGGTAGTATATAGACCTCCAGGCGCAGATGCTAATTTTTGCACTACTTTCCCTGAATTTATATCGGAACTCATGACAGAATATCCTAATCTTTGGGTTGCTGGCGACTTTAATCTGTCTCCTAACACCTTTAATCCTAATCAGGCTTAGTCGTTCTTGGCATCTATGGACGATTTGGGGCACCCGCAACTGATTAGCAAACCCACTCACCAACTGGGCAACACCCTTGACTTTATATGTGCCCCTGCTTCTTCTGTTGAAATGTCTTCGCCCTATCCGCTTGTTTGGTCAGACCATTTTCTTATTCAATTTGCTCTTCCGTACCTCCCCCTCAAGTCCTTAGTCCCTAAACCTCCCGCTCTTTAGCGTGATTGGCAGAAAACATCTCAATCTGAGCTAGTTACAGCTATGCATGAACGCCTCTCCTCTGTTAGTTCTCCTACTCTTATCACAATTGAAAATGCCTTTTTGGAAGTGGCCGATATTGTGGCCTGCTGAAATTGTCCAAAAGTGTTAAGCACAGGTCAGAACCCTTGTTCTCTGACAAACTCAAATTAAAAAAGCTTGCCTGTAGACAAGCAGAAAGGAATTGGAGGCTATGCTACTCCTCTATAGCTAAGCTCAACTTTTGCAACCTGTTGACTAATTATCATCAGACTATTGCCCTGGCTAAAAAGACCTTCTTTGGAGCTAAGCAGCCATAAATAAACCTAAGGCTCTCTTTGAATTGGTAAACTCTCTTTCTGCCACTAATAAAATGTACTCTGCTATCATTCCGTCTCAAGTCTTGTGTGACTCTCTTGCAACTTTTTTCTCTTCTAAAATAGAATGCATATGTGCAGATATTGCTAAAGTGGCTTCTGCTACTACTGCTTGTCAGCGTCCTCCTCGGCTGACGGCCCATACAGCATTTTGGTCGTCTTTTCCTGTATTCTCTAACTCTGAGATACTTAAAGCGATTCATGGCCTTAAATCTTCCTCTCCAGCAAATGCCATCCCTCTTGCTCTGATTAAAGATACTGAGCCCGAGCTACTTGCTTATATCTCGGCTGCCATAAATAACTCATTCCAAACTGGTGTAATCCCCAGCCAATTTAAACATGTGTTGGTGCTTTCTCTGCTGAAGAAACCCACGCTTGATCCCAAGGTTATGGCTAACTTTAGGCCTATATCTCTGCTTCCGTTTAATATGAAGCTGCTTGAGTCTTTGGTCTCCCCTCTTCTCTCCTCGTTCTTGGAATCGTCTGGATTCTTTGACCCCTTTCAGTCTGGCTTTCGCCCTGGTAGGGGTACAGAGTCTGCACTTAACTCTGTCATGGACGACCTTGCCCGGTTAGTCGACCAGGGTGGGGTAGGAGCAGTATTATTATTGGATTTATCCGCTGCGTTTGACACTGTACTACTGTAGACCACCCCCTCTTCTGGCCCGGCTGTCTGATGCAGGCATCTCGGGTCAGGTCCTCGACTGGTTTCAAGCTTTTCTGACTGATCGGACTGAGTCAGTGTCTTTGGCTCCTTTTTGCTCCCTCCCGGGACTGCTTTTCTGTGGCATCCCTCAGGGTCTGCACTCTCCCCTATCCTTTTCAACCTGTACATTCGCCCTCTCCTGCTTCTTTTATTGGCACATGGGTTCAGATACTACCCCTATGCTGATGATACGCAGATCCTGGTTCGGCTTGACCTCACGAGGGCTAACACTGCGGCCTGGCTACGAAGTTGCCTGGAAGATTTTGGCGCCTGGATGGTGATTAATTGGCTGAAGCTCAATGGTTCTAAAACGGAGGTTCTGGTGGTGGGCACCTCTAGCCCCCACTCTTTTTGGACCTACGAGTTCTGGCCTACCTCACTAGGCACGTGCCCTACACCTGCGACCTCAGTTAAAAATCTAGGTGTTCTGTTCTCATCCTCTCTTTCCATGGCACCCCAGGTGGCGTCTGTCTGTAAATTTGGGCACTTTAAATTACGGATTTTACGTAAGGTGCTCCCCTTCATTCCAGCAAAACATCGGGCTCCTATGGTGGCGGCCCTGGTTCTGAGCACCACAGACTACTGTAATTCTCTATACCTGGGCCAGCCTAGCTACCGCACTAAGTGCCTTCAACTGCTTCAAAACTCTGCAGCTCGGGTGGCGATTCGCCCTCTTCCCCATGCTCACATGACTCCGCTACTCAAGCAACTTCATTGGCTCCCGATTGAGAAGCGCATCCTTTTTAAATCCATGTGCCTAGTACACTGCGCTTTCTACAATCAAGGTGCTGAATACTTACAGGAAAAACTCTCCCGCTATGTGCCATCCCGATCTTTACGCTCCCAGTCGGCTTTACTGATCGCGGTCCCGCGAGTTAGGCTGTCCAGGATTGGCGATCGCACCTTCACTGTAATGGCTGTCTTATCCTGGACAGACTTCCCTTCGATCTGTGTGCCAGCGAAAACCATCTGGTCTTCAGCCGTAACCTGAATTTCCATTTGTTCTAGTACTTTCTGCAGCACCTTACTGCCAAGATGCCTCCGGGTGAATGTTGCGCTTTAGAAATTCATTTAACATAACATGACATAACATAACAGACCCTAGTCATTTTAACAGTTGATCAACTAAGAGAAATGTGTAAAGCTAGGAGCCCAAAAGTTATAGGCAAAAATAATGAATTAATAGAAAAGTTGTTGGAGTTTCAAAGTCTGAGAAGTTGGTCTGCTATACCTACTCCTACAGCAAATGTGGAAAATGATAATGTTTCAGAGTCCAACTCAAATGTTATTGATGAGTTAGAAGTGACAGAAGAGTCTCAAGATGTAGGCCCTATTGTACCTCTACCTGCTCTTAGGCCTCAACCTTTAACCACAGGGGCCCTACCAGGTCCAGTACTAAATCCAGAGGTTGTCTCTCTTGAGAAGATGAGACTTGAGTTAGAATTCAAAAGTATCCAAGCCCAAACTGAAAGTAAACATCAAGAACTTAAACTAAGGGAAATAGAATTACAACATGCTCTTGAAATGAAGAAATTGTCTCTTGAGAATGGTTCTCTCCCAGAGTCTTCTAGGTCTTCCAGTCCTAAGCGGCCTTGCATGCCCAAAGATGCAGTAAGTATGTATGAGGTTAAGCTTGATAATTTGGATTGGTTGGCAACCTTTTAATATAACCATGGGATTCAGGAAATTATAGGGAATCAGCTGATTCATTGGCTTTTGTCTAGGCTACCCCCAGTTGAATCTGATGTTGTAAGGGAAATGGGAACAATAGACAGGTTGGTGTATGAAAGTGTGAAACTAGCTTTAATAGTTAGGTTTGGGAAAACTCCTTCCCAGTATCTTAAGAGGTTTAGAACCCTCAAAAAGGATGATGGTACCCCTTGGGCTACCTGGATCTGTGAATGTTTGAAAAACTTAGATGGTTGTGTTAAGGGTTAGAGAGTTCACACTTATGAAGGTATAAGAAATCTGTTTATGTTGAAGTTTATCTATGATTCCTGCTCTCCTGAGCTGAGACAGCACTTGGCTGACTCTAAGGAAATTGATCCAAAGAAGTAAGCAGGGGCTGCTGACTTGTGGGTTGCCAACGGGCTACTCACAGGGATTCTGGGGGCACCTCAGAAGAATGGAGGAGGGAAAGAAAGATAAAGAGAATTCCAACAACTCAAATCCAAAAGAGGGCCACAAACATAAGAAGGGTAAGCCCCCGCGGAAACCGAATCAGGCTAGTGAAATCTCTGGTGCTAAACCAGAGGGAGGGCAGACCAAACCCCCTTTCATAAAGACATTTGGTAAATGTTATGCTTGTGGATCAACTGACCATGTGAAAGGGGATCCCCAGATGTAAGGATAAACCTTCTGGGATCCACATTATCTCCTTAGCCTTCACCCTAGAGGAAGAAGTACAAATGACAAGTGGAAACTTTCACCTACTGGCTGAGGAACCCATGAAAGTCTCAGCCAGTGTTTCTTTAGTGTCCCTGGGTCTGTGGGAACAACAGAACTTAGACGTCTATAATTCCATCCCAGACAATACAAAAGAGTATTACTAAGACAGTGTTCTTGTGAATGATCAGGAGACCCCTGCCATCAGAGACACTGGGGCCAGCATTACTGTAGTGGATGAATCTTTTTTCAAGGTAGAGAATGTTGCTAAGGCACCCAGATACCTCACTAAACCTGCTGTAGGCCCTGTCCAAATGCTTGCACAGTTACATGCTCTCATCCAGTGCAATGACATGACTGTCAAGATACCTGTTAGTGCATAGGGAAGTACCTGGGAGAGTCATGTTGGGGAATGACTCTTGGAGTTGTATCAAGCACCTCCCGGCCTCCCAGCAAAAGGAAACAAGGGCAGACAAGGAAGTCCAGACAGAGTACCTTTAGAGGCTCTCAGGGGGAAATTATAAAGGAAACTATAACCCCCAGTCCACAGGACTTACTGACTGCCATTTCTAAGAAAAAGGTGGAAAAGGAGAAACCTAAAACCTCAAGGAAGAAACCAGCCAGCACTCCTGTGCTACCTACCAGGACATCCCCGAGATGACTGTCCAAAGTCACACCTGTGACTCCTCCACCAGCTGAGGCTGAGTGTGAGAAACAACCTAGTATGTCTGAATCAGCTACTGAGGAATCAGAGCTGGAAGAAGACATTGCCCACGTTGGCGATCTGGATCCTGCAGACCATCCTGAGCTGCCGTCTTTACTGGCAGAAGGTGGACCCTGTAGGGCAGACATCAGCAGAGGTCAAAGAGAGTGTCCTACTCTTGAAGGTCTTCACCAACAGGCAGCTTCCCAGCTGGAAGAACTGTGGAGTGACTTACAAGTTTTCAACTGCCTACCATCCACAGACAAATGGTTTGGTAGAAAGGTTTAACCGTACAATGAAGAGCATGATAATTGCTCTAGAAGAACCCCTTAGGAGAAAGTGGGACCTTCTACTGCCATGCCTTCCATTCGCTTAGAAAGAAGTCCTTGAGGAGGGAGATGGATTTAGTCCCTTTCAGCTTCTCTATGGTAATCCAGATAGAGGTCCCTTAGCCCTAATTAAGGAGGGGTTGGAGAGTTCTCCTTCCCCCGAGCTTATCACTGACTATGTGATAGGTCTCCGAAGGAGAATGTCACACATGATGGCAGAAGCATCAGATAACGTTAAAGCAGGTCAGGCTCTGGTGAAGCATTGGCATGACCAGAAGGCCAACATGGTTGAGTTTATTCAAGACTAGCAAGTTTTAGTTATAGTACCTACAAGGCAAAGAGCCTTACAGGAAAAGTGGATAGGACCCTTCAAGCTTGTGGGAAAACTTGGAGAGGTCAACTATCTGGTGGACTTAGGCAATCCTAAGGAGGCTCCCAGAGTCTTCCTCACCAACCACCTAAAAGCTTATGCCTCAAGACCAGAAGTAGGAGCTTTGCTTCTAGCTTCAGCTAAAGAGGAAGAGGAGAGTGAACCTCTACCTGACCTACTCAGAAGACAGCCTTTACATGAGAAGATAGAAGGAGTTCATCTCTCTTCTAATCTGACACTAGAACAACAGGAGGTGTGCAGGTTTCTGTTAAATCAGTTTGCCACCCTGTTTTCACTATCACCAGGCTTTACCCCATGGGGCCAGCATGATATTCTCACTGGTGACTGTTTAGCTGTCAAAAGCAGAGGTTACAGGATGTCAAATCATGTAAGAACACACATAAAGGAAGAGGTCAACAAGATGCTGGATCTCGGGGTAATAGAACCCTCTACCAGTCCATGGTCTAGTCCAGTTGTACTAGTGCCAAAGGCAGGATCCAAGGAGTTGATATTCTGTGTGGACTATAGAGCTCTTAATGCAGTCACAAAGACTGATACCCATCCTTTACCCAGGACAAATTAACTGGTGAACAAACTTGGTTCAGCCAAGTACCTCAATACATTTGATCTCACTTCAGGCTATTGGCAAATAGCACTGACAGACCATGCCAAGGAGAAAACTGCATTCTCCAGCCCAGCAGGCCTCTACCAGTTTAAGGTAATACATTTGGACTAAAAAATGCACCTGCAACATTCCAAAGGTTGGTTAATCAAGTTCTGAATGAGATGGAGGACTTCTGCATGGCATACTTGGATGACATTGCAGTGTTCAGCCCTACTTGGAAAGAACATGTTGATCACTTAGGATATGTTTTGCAGGCTCTTGAGCAGGCCCATCTGACCATAAAGGCAAGTAAGTGTCAAATTGGTCAGAGTAAAGTGTTCTACCTTGGACGTGAGGTAGGAGGAGGTGAAATCAGGCCATTGCCTCCTAGTAAGGTACAAGCTGTACAAACCTGGGCCACTCCTACTACTCAAACCCAAGTGAGAGCCTTCCCAGGCCTCACCGGTTACAATAGGAACTTCATAGAGAACTATGGGACCATAGTATTTCCCTTGAATGTGATCTCCTCACCCAAATTTCCCAAAAAGGTCAGGTGGAATGAGGAGTGCACTCAAGCATTTGAAGGACTTAAGAAAGCCCTTTGTCAAGCTCCAGTCCTAAGAGCTCCTGACTACAACCAAACCTTGATTGTGCAAGCAGATGCTTCCAATGCAGGTATAGGTATAATTCTGAGTCAGCTGGACGAGAAAAGTAGGGAGTACCCCATTTGCTTCATCAGCAGGAAGCTGAAGGAACCTGAAACAAGGTGGGCAACCATTGAAAGAGAATGTTTTGCTATTGTGTGGTCACTGAAAACGTTTAGGCCATACTTGTATGGATCTTCTTTTGTGATTCAGACTGACCACCAACCCTTGAGATGGTCGATGCAAATGAAAGGGGAAACCCTAAACTACTGAGATGGTCAATCAGCCTGCAAGAGTTAGATTTTTCAATTGAACACATGTCTGGGTGTCACCACCAAAATGCTGATGGTCTCCCCAGGATGTTTGACCAACTGGAGTAAGGAGATTCATCCAGGAGTGGATTAAATCCTCCTGTCCCTTAGTCTGGGGGGGACAAGTGTTAGGGAGAATTCTCAGAAATGTGCTAATTTCCCTAACCTTTTGAGACCCCCAGCAACTTTGCTCGATTTCTAGGATTTTAATTTTTACCCGGAAAGAGTGTGAGCCTTTTTTTCCCACTCTTTCGTGTATTTTGATGAGTGTTTTACTTTTATGTTCTTTGGATATGGAGTTTTAGACAACTTCATAGGCATCATCTTTTTCTTGTGTGTCACACAGCACCTTCAGTGCATTTGCACAGGGATGTCTTTCAGACTTCCCAAGGTTTAAATACCTTCTCTGGGACTGAATAATGTCTCCCAGTGCATGTAAAATTAAATTGACTTTGCTAGTCCTTTTAAATTCATAGACCCTGCACAAACTATCTTCCTATAGAGTGCTGGAGGGGTTGCCTAGCATCCCCTATGTCTAAAACTCATGTTACAGTCACCTGTTACCCTTTCCTCTTGAAATCGCTGGTGGCAGTGGTTTTAGAACAAACTACCATGATTTTTCCCGACCGCGAACACCGGTAGCTAAAAATCGGGTCAGCCATGTTTTTCAATATGGCGCCCCAGACCCCTCTGTAAAAACAGACTCCGGTCATCCTTTTTTGCCGTTTCTTTTAGGAAAGGTCCTTCTAGTGTTTGTCTCTGCGCGCCAAACCAGGTTCGATCCCTTTGTTCGTTGGCCTTCGTTGGCCTTTGGTGGGCTTCAGTGCTGAAGCCCTCCTCTGGCGCCTGAGTGTCTGGGGTGGACAGGATGTGAGGGAGGTGCCAGAAGCTTCTTGTGCTTAGTCTCCTAGGAGACCTGAATCCACTCTGGCGTGATTGGCTGGCTCATTGTCCAGCAAGGACAGCCACCATGCTGGCTGAGTGACAGCTAGGCTGTAATGAATGGGAGAAAACCGTTTAAAAGCAGGTTTCTGGGACTTGGAAGGCAGAGTCGACCACTGGAACGAAAGAACCGAAGACGAGCTATTGGAAGACGACCGCTGCAACTCCTGGACCGTTGGTTTGCCCGGTGAAGCCCGCGGTGAAGCCCTGCTGCAGGTCCGAATTGCCTGAAACTCCCTCGACAGAGAAGCCCTTCTCTTCCCTTGAGCTGGTGGGAACAATCAACTCGCAAGCCACCTGGAAACCGTCCCCATACTGGTCAAATTTTCTTCAGAGTGCTGTTGAAAACCAGATGGCCAGTGAGAAGGATACCAGTTTGTCGACTTTAAGGCACTCACACCTTAAAACTGATGTTTAGCCAAGCTTGTGGCCTCTTCCCTGGGCAGTGCAGGAGCCTCCCGACGTCCTCCATCTTGTCCCCATGACTGAAGGTCAGGAACAGCGAGATCTGCAGGAACTGCCAAGAACAACTGCCTCATCTACAGCTTTTCTTCATCCATAAGGTACTCTGCAAATGCAGTGTGGAAATCCTTTCTGCCGGGTGGAAGTTTGTGAAACTTTCCCAACTTTGAAGTCTTGTTCACTCCTAATCCAACATATAACTCTTTTTCGTGCAACCTACTTCTAAGAAAATTGGCAAAGACTTAACCGCTTACTACCAGAACGGTGCTATCCTATCCAAGACACTGAACCATTGACTTTGGACCAAGCCTATTGAATTGAATTGCCTCTTGTACTGAACTGAATCTATTTGCCCTGCCTCTGAAAGTAATTGTGTTTTGATTCTTATAAACTTGCCTTTCTACTCCTTTTGAAAGTTACTGTAGTGCTATTTTGCTCCCACTTCATGGGAGCATAACTTGTTCAGAATCGTATTGGTTGTGTACTGTAGTGTATTATAGTGTGATATTGAGCTGTTTCTATGATGCTGGAAATGCATCAGAGGGACAGAGCCTCCACCTTGTCCTTTACTGCCTTTTATCGTGTGTTCTGACATGTTTTCCGCGCATGAGTTCATTTGGGACTCCTGGCGGTGCAGCTCTCTCTTTTGGTTTTGGTGAACAGACCCATGGGATACCCTTATGGCACCCATGGGTAGGGGTACAACACTGTGCCCCTAGTGTATGTTTTTGGGCACCTGTGTGTGGCCCACAGAGCAGGGTACGGGCTGGTGGCAGCTCCGTGCTGAATTGACTGGTGCCCTGAGCGTCCTCCATTTGGGAAGTCCGGGCCCTGACATTGGAATCGGTAGACTCCTGATGGAAACAAGATGGCCCCCGTGGCCTCTTGCCTTCCATAGCCTGTTACCTTAATCTTCCCGAAGTCCCGGGAAGCCCTGACTCTGTCCCTTCCCGTTGACTGGCTGTTGGGTTGAAGTTCCATGTATGGTAGTGTGGGGAAGTGCTGACCAAACTGGCTGGAGTCTACCCAACGACCCTATGTTGTGGGTGCACCTCTGGGTGGGACCTAGGTGAATGGAGTGTGTGACGAATACGCATTCTGTGTGGTGGATGTCTAGTATCTGGTGTTTGACACAATGACTGAGACAGCCCTGCCCGAAACTGGTATGAATGCAGTGTGGAGTGTTAAATGGCTGGGTACTTGTCCCAATACACATAACTTGTTGTGAGTGTCTGGAGAGAAGTGAATGGCCTGAATGCACTATGTACCTGATTGGCTGCCTGCCTGCATGAATGCCCTTCTGACCGATTGATTGCCTGAGTATGACCCAGCAGAATAAACGGGAGACCAACTAGTATATCAGGGGGGCTCTCACTGCTAGAATTCGTATTCAGAAGCTGAAGTCCACCATGACAAGTAACTGGAGTAAACCTGAAGCTTAACCCTGAATCCCAGCTGGACGACAAGAATTGCTGTTGCTCTCCTTCACAATCAGAAAGCTGCTGTGTTATGTTATGTTATTTAGCACTTATATAGCGCCTTATATACCATTGGTATGGTCTGAAGGCGCTGGTAGGTTGAACGCCCTTGGGAACCGAAGTTCAGGTCAGTAGAGAGAGTAGGGAGAGTCAACGGCGCGTGTGCGCACCGGGTATGTGTGCAGCTGGTGCGGTTTTCATTAAATAGCTGCTTCTTAGCGGTAGGTGTGGTGGTTGAGATCAGGGGTATGTGTTCGTTCTGGCAGGATTTATCCAGACCGACTGTGGCTGCGTTAGGCCTGAGGAGAACACCTGGCTGGGGGGTGTTTAACCAGCAGTGTTTACTTAGAGTGATGGGGAGTGAGTGGGAGGTGTTGGTATGAGAACAGTTATACCGAATGGTGTCATAGTATCTCTGTGTTCTAGTTGAGTGATGGTGTAAAGAAGAGAGTAAGCGTGGGGTGTGATATGATGGGTTACATGATGGGTTATATGCTTTTCATACCTTCTATGAACCTTTATTCATTCCATGCGTCTCCATCAGTGCTACACACTCCGGTCTGCTCGACGTACTCATGCATTCCAGTCCACCCGCGCGCTCCTGACAACCCTGTCTGCGCCTGTACTTCGCATTCACCCACCGTGCGCAGTCATCCGCTCCCCGCATTCACCCATTCCCAGCACTCACCAGCTCTCTGCACTCACGAGCTCCGCACACTCATCCGCTCTATGCGCTCATGTTTTCCATGCATTCAACATTAGTATGCACTCATCAGTCCCTTAGAGTCATTTGTTAGTATGCAGTAATACTGTTCTATAAATTAATTTGCTCTCTAACCTCATCCGCTCTCTAACCTCATCCGCTCTCTAACCTCATCCACTCTCTAACCTCATTCGCTCTATGGCCTCATCCGCTCTCTGGCCTCATCCGCTCTATGGCCTCATCCACCCTATGGCCTCATCCGCTCTCTGATCTCCCCCACTCTACACGCTCCGCCACTCTACACGCTCCCTCACTCTACACGCTCCCTCACTCTATACGCGCCCCCACTCTACAGGCTCCCCCCTCTACATGCTCCCCCACTCTACACGCTCCGCCACTCTGCACGCTCTCCAAGGACTGACCCAGAGAGGATCTGGTAAGGCGCCCTCTTCCCAGGCTACGAGTGACCATCGTGCACCAGCTGATCTTTGCCAAAGCTCCCTGGTAGACAGACCTTCGACAGGCTGACGACCCGAGACGGGGACTGCCGCGGAAACCCAAGGAGAAGCGCCCGGACTGTTGTCCGCCACTTTGGTCGACTGCCGTCGCCGACCGGAGCGGCCATGCTCCCGTTTGCCTAAGAACTTCATTTGATACAAGGACGCTCTCATCCGCATCACCGCTGTCTTATCTTGCTGGAGCAGGCCTGACCGTCGTCGCACCGAGGACCATCCACCGGTGGGTTTCCCGCCACCCGAAGACCACAGAGACGCCAACGACTTGACGCCCTTGCTGGGCCACAGTTCTTCAAACTCTTTGCGGTCCAGAAATCTCAACACCGAGGTGCCCCGCACACCTCTTCCTTGCAGGACGTTTACGCTTCCCCGTCAACGAGCACCGCTAGGAACGAAGCTGCCACTTCACTGCCATAGTTTACCCTGTTCTCCGTCAGACATTTTACGACCTGTGGCTCCTGCCTTAAAGGGAGGACACTCAAGAAGGGCCGTCGATTCCCCGATGAGGAACGCTACAACGCCAGGTACTTTGGGGTTGCAGACTATTGGGAAGTCTCTTGTGAACATTATATGGACTGGGCTTGTATGTTTATTCTACAGGTTACCCAGGTGGGGGGATCTCCAAACAGAACTGTGTTTAACGGTAGTGACCAGTATTTCTGCCAATTGTTCTCACCAACTGCTTTCCTCTTACCTCTATGGTTGGTTCCCTTTACAAACTGATTTGTGTGCCATTTTACCGTACAGTTGATGCACTTTAAAGAGATCTAATAGTAATTGTGGTACCACGTAGAACTGTATATTTGCCATTATAGATAACCGAGTACAAAGTGAGTTATCGTGATATTGTACATAACCTTGAATATTAATTATATAAAGTCTTTGTTTTAAGGACATTCCTTTGTGGGCGCTTGGGGACTACACTGTACTTAAGAAGCAGCCTGAATCACCTCCTGGGAAGCTAGGCCTTGATTGCTCGACCACGTACCAATAATAGAGAATCTTGGCTGGGGTCCTCTGTGCCTCTCCTATACCATATAGAGAGCAGAAGTACAGACACCCCCCTCCAGTCTTTACACTGGTGGCAGTTGTGGGATGCTTATGGTTTTAAGAATCAGTGTATAACCGTGCCACTTACGAAGGATATCTGCACTTTGTTAAATTGAGGTTTAGTTGTGTGCAAGATGACTGCATTACAAGCAATTGAATCTATTGCAAATGGTAAATTGACTCAGATGAGCTTAGAGGCTCTCCAGAGTGCTTGTGAAGCCAGGGAGTTAGACTTTGTGGATAAGTGTAGGGCTGAGCTGATAGCTGCCCTGGTGGACTACCAGACTGATTGTGAAGCTCTTGAAGGGGGGGGAATGCAACCAATGATGACTCTACCCTGAGGGTTGTCGCCAAATCTGATTATGGGAATGCCACCATTCCTGCTGCCTCTGTTCAAAACCTCAGGAATTCCTTGGAGTTTGAGTTATTAAGGATGACACTGGCCTTTGAATATCACAAGTCGGAAATAGATGCTGAGCTTAAGAAAGAGGAGTTGGCACAGCAAGTGGAGCTCAAGAATCGGGATCTTAAACTCAAAGATAGAGATCTTGAACTCAAAGATAAGGACCTTGAACTCAAGAACCGGGACACTGAATGTCAGCGAATCCAGTTAGAGAATGCTTGAGTGGAGACTTCAGCTGAACCAGTTGAGAGTGTCAGGTTCCCAGCAACCAAGTTTATGAAAGATTTGGTTGGTGTGTATGCGGAGGGTTCTGATATCCTCCAATGGATTGAAGTGTTTGAAATGGCGTGTGCAATTCATGATTTTGATAAGAGAGATTAGGCTAAGTGTTTGTTAAGCAGAGTGCTTCAGACTGGGTATGACTGCATTCTGAAACTGAGTGTGGAAGCAAGGGGTCAGTATGAGTGCATGAAGTCTGCTTTAATTGCCAAGTTTGGCAAGACACCAACCCAATACCTTAAACGGTTCAGGGATTTTAAGAAACAAGAGAATGTGTCTTGGATTGACTGGGTGAGTGCTGCGCACATGAACATGATGGGGTGGATTGATGGTTACAAAGTGAAAATGTTTGTTGAATTGTCTCACCTTTTGTTTTTTGAGCCTTTTACGGAAGCCTGTTCACCAGAGCTGCGTCAGTATGTTGATGACTAGAACATTTTGGACCCCTTTAAGCTGGCTAGGTTGGCTGACAAGTGGGTCTCCCACCGGGTGTCCCCTAAGGATTCCAGTGGGAAGGACACGGACAAAGAAAAGGGGACCTCTCAGAAAGCTGAGGAGTCCCAGAAGCAATCACAGTCAGGGAAACCAAAACCTTCCTTTCTTAAGACCCAAAAACCTAGTGGGGATATGTCTGTTGTGGGTGGGAGTAAGAGTAGTGGTCCGCCTGCTGCAAAGCAGGGTCTCAGTGGTTCCAGTACCGTACCCCGCACTCCCGGCACTTGTTGGGATTGTGGGGCTCTGGATCACCGAAGGGATGACCCCAAGTGTAAGAGTAAGGCACTTGGAGTCCAGGCTGTCAGCCTGACCTACCCCTACTCCGTACCTGATGTGGAGGCCAATGTCCTCCCCTCCTCTACTGGGATCACCTTCAGTGCTCCTGTAGAGATTTTCTTAGTGTCCCTTGGGGCCTGGGACCAGTACGCAGAGTACTGGCGACTATCCCTTAGAACACTCATAGGCTTTTGAGAAGTGTCCTATTGAATGGCCAGCCTTCTACTGGTTTGAGAGACAATGGGGCTGTTACGCTCACCTGATTCCCACGGGGGCGTCGATCTGGACTGGCCTGCTGTTGATTCCACCAGAGTAACACGTAGAGCCGAGATGACAGACTGGACAGACCCACTTAGCTTCGTTTGTTGGACTCGTATGAATATCTTTCTGCAATGGAGAAAGGGAATTAACCTCCCGTAATCTGAGCGTTAACCCACCTTCCCACTCCCCTTGTCTGCCCACAGAACACTAGAAAAAGAGGAAATGGAGTCAAAAGGCTACCCTGACCCAAGACGGGAAAGGAGGTCACAACATTTGCAGCGAAGCTAGGTAATGGCTAGCTTATTAAGACAAACACCATTAAAGACGGCGAGAGTATCAAGAAAAAACAAGTTTATTTAACACTAACACGATAAACATATTTTCAGAAAATCAGACATATTTTCAAAAAGGGTGCTATTGCATTCAGGATGTGCAACCGTGAGCACATAAATATCTGCTATTTCGTGGGTTAGTAGGCAGAGTGAAAACTTAGTACATGTATTGCTTGGAATCACAATACGATCGTTTTGTCGACACAGAGACTGGTGTTTCTGGTTCGGTGTATTCATTGGTGTTGTTGCAGTGGCTGTACCAGGTGGAGCCGCGCTGCTTGGATGTACCGAACGGTCTTCAGGACTTATACGTTGTGGTTGGAGTCATGATGGTGAAGTGTGTCCATCGTGGTCGGATAATTATACGTCTGGGTTGAGGTCCAAATTAATTGGCAGGCATCTGCGGTAACGTCAGATGTCAGGAGCTTATTTGTTCCCACAATGCACCTCGTCCCCGGGCGCTCCTGTCCCCTCCTCTCCAGGAGCGCCCGGGGACGAGGTGCATTGTGGGAACAAATAAGCTCCTGACATCTGACGTTACCGCGGATGCCTGCCAATTAATTTGGACCTCAACCCAGACGTATAATTATCCAACCACGATGGACACA
This sequence comes from Ambystoma mexicanum, assembly GCF_040938575.1. Taxonomy (NCBI): domain Eukaryota; kingdom Metazoa; phylum Chordata; class Amphibia; order Caudata; family Ambystomatidae; genus Ambystoma; species Ambystoma mexicanum. Next base: position 353,897,712 of record NC_090921.1, read on the forward strand.
CTTCACCATCATGACTCCAACCACAACGTATATGTCCTGAAGACCGTTCGGTACATCCAAGCAGCGTGGCTCCACCTGGTACAGCCACTGCAACAACACCAATGAATACACCGAACCAGAAACACCAGTCTTTGTGTCGACAAAACGATCGTATTGTGATTCCAAGCAATACATGTACTAAGTTTTCACTCTGCCTACTAACCCACGAAATAGCAGATATTCATGTGCTCACGGTTGCACATCCTGAATGCAATAGCACCCTTTTTGAAAATATGTCTCGTTTTCTGAAAATATGTTTATCGTGTTAGTGTTAAATAAACTTGTTTTTTCTTGATACTCTCGCCGTCTTTAATGGTGTTTGTCTTAATAAGCTAGCCATTACCTAGCTTCGCTGCAAATGTTGTGACCTCCTTTCCCGTCTTGGGTCAGGGTAGCCTTTTGACTCCATTTCCTCTTTTTCTAGTGTTCTGTGGGCAGACAAGGGGAGTGGGAAGGTGGGTTAACGCTCAGATTACGGGAGGTTAATTCCCTTTCTCCATTGCAGAAAGATATTCATACGAGTCCAACAAACGAAGCTAAGTGGGTCTGTCCAGTCTGTCATCTCGGCTCTACGTGTTACTCTGGTGGAATCAACAGCAGGCCAGTCCAGATCGACGCCCCCGTGGGAATCAGGTGAGCGTAACAGCCCCATTGTCTCTCAAACCAGTAGAAGGCTGGCCATTCAATAGGACACTTCTCAAAAGCCTATGAGTGTTCTAAGGGATAGTCGCCAGTACTCTGCGTACTGGTCCCAGGCCCCAAGGGACACTAAGAAAATCTCTACAGGAGCACTGAAGGTGATCCCAGTAGAGGAGGGGAGGACATTGGCCTCCACATCAGGTACGGAGTAGGGGTAGGTCAGGCTGACAGCCTGGACTCCAAGTGCCTTACTCTTACACTTGGGGTCATCCCTTCGGTGATCCAGAGCCCCACAATCCCAACAAGTGCCGGGAGTGCGGGGTACGCCGTCTTTAATGGTGTTTGTCTTAATAAGCTAGCCATTACCTAGCTTCGCTGCAAATGTTGTGACCTCCTTTCCCGTCTTGGGTCAGGGTAGCCTTTTGACTCCATTTCCTCTTTTTCTAGTATACCCACCCTCAGGAGTCAGGCCCCCTTCACAAAAAAGAGGGTTCCGCCCAATTTTTCTCTCATGCCCACAGAACACTCCTGAAGTTTCCTCTTAATCTCACCTGAAGATTTGGAAAGATGAGCTCTCCATCCTGCGTCGAGCGCAGGGGCGCATAGACGACCAGTTACTTTACTGGCATGGAGGAATTGGTGAGTTCAAACGTCTGATCTTCACTCTGCCAGATTCCTTGCAGGTTGCAGATTTAAACCACCAGAAGAGTTCCAAGTGGCAATTGGTAAGATCCTGGTAAGTCTATTGTGGTTCTCCCCTTTGGGGCCGGGGTACAGCGATGATGCAGAATAAACTGCGCCACCCGAAATGAGGTGAGTACCCCCCTGTGGTAAATCAGGTAAGTCTTTGGGGTTAGGTTGTATTGTCCTTGTTTTTTCCCCTTAGGGGCCGGGGTGCGGCAGTGATGCAGAATTGACTACGCCGACCCGAGATGAGGTGAGTACCCCCCTGTGGTAAATCAGGTAAGTCTTTGGGGGTGGTTTGTATTGCCCTTGCTCACCTATCTGTTCTTGTCTCCCCCAGGTGTTGAAGAATGGCCTGGAGATGCTGGATTTGCGATGGAGTAAAGGAATGCAGCCCCAGTTGGTGAGTTCAGCGCGGCTCTGCGAGGTGCGTGGCAATGCACCTGAGAAGGCTTCTCTCTTCCAGATCGACGATGTGCTGGATCAAGGATTGAGGTAAGGGTTTTGTTCTAACATCTTCTCCTTCTCCTTTTCTTGTTCCAGGTGTTCCAGGGCTGAAGCGGGCGTGGCTGAAGACTGGAGCTGCTGAAGATACGGTGAGCGTTACACTGCAGCAAGCAGAATAACGCAAAGCACGTGTGGCTGTCTGGGTGTGGCTTAAATAGCCTTGGAAGAAGTCCCAGGTAAGTATTCTTCCACAGCCCCACCCGAGAGGAAAGGAGTCCCTGAGGTAAAGTAGTCCCTTTAAGCCTCATTTGGCTTGTGGCTTCGTGCAGCATGGTCTGCATCAGGTAGGTATGCAGCATGGTCTGCAACAGGTAAGATTTCTGTAATGAGCCTGGCGCCCATGGCGCCAGGACTGACTTTATTCTTAAGAGCCTGGCGCCATAGGCGCCAGGACTGTAGCCAAAGAGCCCCTAACTGGGGTTTTTGGGCATGCTTCAAGTGGCATGATGCCTGCTTCCGGGGTTGCTGGGCCTGGTCTCGCTTTCCGGGGGCAGGCATCGTGACAGGGGCAAGCATGACAGTGGTGGACAGGACCCTGCTCAAGCCAGACGGCTATGTAGGTGCTGCTCTGAGAACCACCAGGTTAGCTGGTGGGCCTCCCAAATTTTCGCCTGTAGCCTTTGTCAACATTACGATTGGAGACAAGACAGAGAAGCTTCCGGTCCTGCTTCAGGACAACATGCCTGCGAACATTTTGTTAGGAAACTATTTGGTCGAGTTGGGGATGATCACGGATGGTCTACCCATGGCTGCTGTGGCAGTCAACCGATCGCAGGTCACACAGGATCCGGCTGCGAGTCCGGTATCCTTGCCGATGGGGAAACCCAAGGCACGAAGGACACGGAAGAGTAAGAAGGCCACCTCTGTGGAGGGAGCCCCTGCTCTCCCTGCTGTTCCGACAGCACCCATTGGGATCCAGGCTCCGGACGGGCTGGGTCCAGTGGTGAATCCCGTCTCAACTCCTGTGGGAGAAGAGCCAGAAGACTTTCCTGTGGGAGAGGTATTCAACCCGGAGGACCACCACTGAGTGTCTGGAGAGAAGTGAATGGCCTGAATGCACTATGTACCTGATTGGCTGCCTGCCTGCATGAATGCCCTTCTGACCGATTAATTGTCTGAGTATGACCCAGCATAATGAATGGGAGACCAACTAGTATATCTGGGGGCCTCTCACTGCTAGAATTCGTGTTCAGAAGCTGAAGTCCACTACGTCGAGTAGCTGGAGTAAACCTGAAGATTAACGTTGAAGCCCTGCTGGAAGAGAAGAATTACTGTTGCTCTCCTTCACAATCTGAAAGCTGCTGTGTCTCCAAGGACTGATCTAGAGATGACCGGGTAAGGCGCCCTCTTCCAGAGCTACGAGGGACCATCGTGCACCAGCTGATCTTTGCCAAAGCTCCCTGATAGACAGACCTTCGTCAGGCTGCCGACCCGAGACGGGGACTGCCGCGGAATCCCAAGGAGAAGTGCCCAGACTGTTGTCCGCCACTGTCGACGACCGCGTCGCCAACCGGAGCCGCCGTGCTCCCGTTTGCCTAAGAACTTCATTTGATCCAAGGACGCTCTTGTTCGCATCGCCGCCGTCTTATCCTGCTGGAGAAGGCCTGACCGTTGACGCGCCGAGGAGCATCCACTGGTGGGATTCCCGCCACCCGAAGACCACAGAGACCCAGACGACTCAACGCCCTTGCTGGGCCACAGTTCTTCAAACTCTTTGCGGTCCAGAACTATGGACACTGTGGTGCCCCGCACGCCTCTTCCTTGCAGGACGTTTACGCTTCCCCGTCAACGAGCACCGCTAGGAACGAAGCTGCCACTTCACTGCCATAGTTCACCCTGTTCTCCGTCAGACGTTCGACGACCCGTGGCTCCTGCCTTAAAGGGAGGACACTCAAGAAGGGCCGTCGATTCCCCGATGAGGAACGCTACAACGCCAGGTACTTTGGGGTTGCAGAACTATTGGGAATGCTCTTGTGAACAATATATGGACTGGGCTTGTATCTTTATTCTACAGGTTACCCAGGTGGGGGGATCTCCAAACATAACGGTAGTGACCAGTATTTCTGCCAACTGTTCTCACCAACTGCTTTCCTCTTACCTCTATGGTTGGTTCCCTTTACGAACTGATTTGTGTGCCATTTTACCGAACAGTTGATGCACTTAAAAGAGATCTAATAGTAATTGTGGTACCGCTAGGAACGAAGCTGCCACTTCACTGCCATAGTTCACCCTGTTCTCCGTCAGACGTTCGACGACCCGTGGCTCCTGCCTTAAAGGGAGGACACTCAAGAAGGGCCGTCGATTCCCCGATGAGGAACGCTACAAAGCCAGGTACTTTGGGGTTGCAGAACTATTGGGAATGCTCTTGTGAACAATATATGGACTGGGCTTGTATCTTTATTCTACAGGTTACCCAGGTGGGGGGATCTCCAAACATAACGGTAGTGACCAGTATTTCTGCCAACTGTTCTCACCAACTGCTTTCCTCTTACCTCTATGGTTGGTTCCCTATACGAACTGATTTGTGTGCCATTTTACCGAACAGTTGATGCACTTAAAAGAGATCTAATAGTAATTGTAGTACCGCATAGAGCTGTATATTTGCCATTATAGATAACCGAGTACAAAGTGAGTTATGGTGATATTGTTCATAACCTTGAATAGTAATTATATAAAGTCTGTGTTTTAACCGATACAGTGTGCGGACATTCCTTTGTGGGTTCTTGGGGACTACACTGTACTTAAGAACCAGCCTGCATCACCTCCTGAGAAGCTAGGCCTTGATTGCTCGACCACGTACCAATAATAGAGAATCTTGGCTGGGGTCCTCTGCCATATAGAGAGCAGAAGTGCAGACACCCCCCTCCAGTCTTTACAGGTTCTTACTAGTGGAATGTTTTCTAACTAAATCTGTAAATTCATGAATATTATTTTACCAAGAAACCTTGAGTAAGTGTTTGTTTGAACTACTGTGATTGCAAGTCCTTTGTGTAACATTGTGTACTGCTCACATCCCTCTTGAGATAGGTCTGGCTGCTCAGCCACTTCTACCACATAAACTTTGTGGTGAAGGCTTGTACCAAAGGTGAGATTCTGCTTAAATCTGTAGTCTTAATTGTGTGTAGTGTTCCCAAAGGGTACTGCATGTAATTCTGCCGAACAGAATGATATCCATTTCTAGGTTATTTTTGAATTCTGGAACTTGTGTTTTCCTACATTTTAAAGGGGAAAGAAAAAACAACAATTCCCAGAAACCAAAGGGGAAAAAAAGGAATCAGTGACCTTTTCACACAGGAAACATGAGAGCTCTGGACAGTCAGGCAGGTACTTCAAATGTTTTGACATACGCAGACCCACTAAATCTCTACTTCCAACCTGCTCTAAAACAAACCATGGTTACCTGAATTGATAATGCTCATTAAACATCCCCATTAGTCTTAGGGTACAAGAGTACCGGGATAATGCTCAGTAAGTTACCTTCCTATCCGTGGTTATTAGGATAATGCTCTGCAATTGTCCCTCCTAGCCTTAGGGTACCTGGATAATGTCCAGTACAATCAGTTACAGTTAAACACTGCCCAACATGCCCTAGGGTACCAAGATACTGCTTAGTAAGTGCCAAGCCACAGAGTAACTTAAATTATTAATCTTTAATAACACACTTAATACCAAAGACCAGTCCCTAAGCGCGGGACTGGGATTCAAACCTGTGTTGCTCTGTGTTGTCTTGCTTCTAAGACAAATGCATTGCCCCTGAGCTACCCTCCCAAACCAACATACAAATAATGCTCAGTCAGTGTTCCTTCAAGCCCTAGAGTACCTGGATGATAATTCTCAGTAAGTGTTCCTTCTAGGTTTAAGGTACGTAGTACTGCACTAGCAAATAAAAGCACATTCATCCTTTCCCTTAAGGCTGATGTTTTGGCTTAATTCCTGGTTATTTACCATAGTGCTGTGCTCTGATGTTTTTAAGGTTCTCCCTCTGAGTAATATTCCATCTAGGGTGATATATGCCATTGTCTTATTTCGCATCACTAAGCAATCCCATTCCCATGGGACTAAAGGAAAGTGAATGTATGTCAATACAATGTTTGATAACAATCACATGCTTGCATTATGTCTTAACACTGCTGTTCTATTGCTGCTTCCCTGTCTCCATTCTCTCAGTATGTTGCACTGCATTGAGCGTGGCACACAAAAAGGTCTGGGAGCCCCTCTACCGAGAACAAACTCGGCCAATTAACTTGTTCTATGTGATGGTGCCCACACACGATTGTCAACAACCACATTTTATCTCACTGTACCTTTCACAAAGGAGAAATACTATTTGCATATCAGTCTGGTCCCCTCACTTGGGCAGTCGAGGACCGAAATGCTAGGCAATTCTTTTTTTAACAAAAGCTCCAACAGTAACCCCAGACACACAGTGCTGACATTGGGCCAGAACTGGCAAAATATTTCTCCCGGGTCTGGGATCCGTCTCCCCAATCCAGGGAACTCCATGTGCACTATATGTTTATTTTAGGAGCTGCAGTGCGCAGTTTAAACTTTGCTGCAGGGGCTGGGATTTGAACCGGGGTCACTCGGTTCGAGACACTTCCCCAGAAAACCACTTGAGGGTCTTAGTAGGAGGCTGTGGAATTCCTTGTTTATATTGCATGCTATAGGATATACTAATGTACATTTTGTCTAGCTTTAAAAGGGGTGCACCTTTTATAATTCTATGATAACATAAGGAGCTAAACTATTTCCAAGATGTTCATGATTCTTTTTTTGAGGGACTGAGATGCAAATATTTATGGGGGATGAGTAAAATGTCCCACCCTCTGCCAACACAAATGGATATTTCTTCTCTGTGAAGGCTGCAGTGAGCTAAAACGTGGTCGTAGAAGAAATTCCACTCAGGAAGAAACACGTGTCTGGGGTTGCTGATGCTACCCATGTTCAGAGGAGAATTGCCTCACCTTTCAGTGCTGGACTGACCTTGTGGGTGGGACCAGACTGATGTGCAAATGGATATTTATTCTTTGTGAAGAGTGCAGTGATATATAACATGGTTGTAGACCCTACTGAGCGGAAGGAATTCCATAGACAGGGTATTTGAAGCAAGTTCATTCTCAGTAGAGGGGCTCCCACACTCTTGTTTAAATTGCTACATTGATCGTGAGTCCAGTCCAAGCCACGTATATTAGGCAGATGACACGATGCAGCTCCGAAAGGTAAGTTGACAGCGGAGACCTGGCAGGTTTGCACTCAGGCGTGGCTATGTCACCCGCCGTAACATTTCGTCATTTGCATGGCAGAGTGCAAATTTGCAGGGCAAAAAGTGGCGTACATGCCTGTACAATGCCTTTTGCCCTGCACTTTTGCATTCCGCTGTGCAAAGTGAGAAAACACTGCCTGGCATTCCTGCATGCCAGCCAGCATTTACTTTAAATTGTGAAAGCTGCTTACCATGCACGCACAGTTGCAGTTAAATGCTGCCCAACATGCTCACGTCTGACGGCGTATAATTTTACTCATGAACGTTACTTGTCATGCGTGCATGGTAAGTAGTTTATATAGTTACAATTAAACAATGCCCGACATGCAAGAATGTCGGGCAACGTTTAATTAGAACACAAGTGGTGTTTCTTCCCATCCTCTCTGACGTACAAAGGATTGAAATTGTGGCGTGGCATGAATAAAAGGCATAAAAGCAAACAATGGAAAATGAGCTCTTATTATTATTATTATTATTATTATTATTATTATTATTGTATTTATTGAGGGCAGACCTAGCTTCGAGAAGCAACGGAGCACTTTAGAGATGTAAACAACAATCCAGATAAACACCAGAGTTATCAACAAAACAGCAGGGGCGTAGGATACAGAAGGGGCACAGGGGAGGGGTACAGCCGTACAGGGTAATGGGGAAGAGGATGGGCAGACAGCATCTAGTGACCCAGGTGGCGTGGGGGACGACGTGATGACCTAGTTTTTGAGGAGGCGAGACAACTTGAAGAGGTGCTTCTTGAGTTATTTTCTGAATTGTAGGAGTATGGGGATGAGTCTGATGCTGACGGAGGAGTTTCATAGTCTTGGGGTGCAGGCAGAAAAGGCATGCAATCGGGTCCTTTCCTTTTTGCAGCGGTGGATTTCAAGGCTGCATGTTTCTTGGCTTCTGGTGGTGCACTGTCTATCGGAGATGCAGAGTTTTTCGGCGAGGTAACTGGGTGACTTGAGGTCGACTGCACAAGGGAGCAGTATCTATATGACTATAAGATGTTATGTGACATTCCGTTTGGTCCCTCCCACTCCCGAATGGATATGTCCCCTCCAGTTGATTATTATACTCAATTGCACTGAGCTTCCAGTACAAAAGCTTTAGGGAGCAGCAACAGCAGTGAGCCAAAGCAGGAAGCGGTATAAGAGGATTTCATGAAGAATGGTAAGAATCAGAAGCAGGGTGGAGACTGATGACTGAGGGCAGGTGTTGGACAAGAGAACATCTGGAAGGTGATATGACAAATAGGATTCAAACATGAGGCAAGAACAAGAAGGCGTGCCTCCCCGGCCAGACTTCATTGTGAAGGGATGCAGTAACGCCATGCTGATGGGAACAGCCTGCACACATTGTGACAATGGAGGCCTCCGTTATTGATCCAATATCGAGGGTGAATCATGCTGGTTCACATTTGATGATGGCAGCAGGCTCCTGGAAGGAGGCCATAAGATGAGCCAGTGAGCGCAGCTGCAACAGACCAGCACATTCAGGGTATGAAGGCAGTGGGAATGCTGCTCTTATATTGAGGTGGGAGAGTCAGGCAGGGCTTGCAAGCCAGAGCTTTGTGCCTGGCCCTAGATTCCACTCAACCTAAGGCCCAAGTCAAGATCCTCTGAGACAAGCCTGGTCACTGCAGCCTACCCCTCACCGAGATTATATACTATTAACCATGTTATGTTATGTTAAGTGGATTTATAATGTGCACTGCTACCATTTGCATGGTTTCCAGGCACTCACATGGCTCTGTAAGAAAGTGGGTTGGGTAGGTTAGCGAGAGAAGGGGGTTATGATAGAGCTTGTGCTCTTCTGTTAGTACTTGCAGAACGAGGAGAAACTGTCATCTGTGCATGTCAGCTTTCTGAGTGGGTTTTGGATTGTACACACTGGGGTTTTTGTGTCCGGTGGAGCAACCTCAAGTACCTGGCTTGTTTCCTTGCAGCAGTTTGTTTTTTTGGTGGATGTGTGAGTTGTGTGTTTTGTGTGTTGTATGGATGGCCTGTTCGGTCATGTGAGGTAATGTGTGGGGTATACAGGAGAGGAGCTAGTAGCAGGGAGATTATTGGTTAGTACAGTGTGCTTGTTTTATTGTTGTTCCATGATCCGTACTGTCCCTTGATTGTCTTGGGTTCGCAGTGATAGTTGTGGGATGCACCCGTTTCTATGCTTGTCTCAGTGAGTTGAATAGCCAGGTTTTCAGTCATTTTCTGAAGGTAAGGTGATCTTCTGTCAGTTTTATTTCCTTCAGGATTGATTTCTATAGATTGGCTATTAGATGGGAGAATGCAGTTCCTCTGAATTTACCTTTTCCATAGTGTTTCCATCTATTTGGAAGTCATTTTTTGATCATAGGTCTCTTCTTGGTTGGTAGCGGTTGATTTTGGCTTTCAGGAATTTGGTCCTTTGTCCATGTAGTGATTTGTGGGCAATGCAGAGGGCTTTGAAGTTAAGGTGTTTTTAATGGCTGCCAGTGTAGGCTTCCCAGGGCTGGTGTGATGTGGTCTCTTCTGTTTAGTTTCAGCAGTATCTTTTCCGCAGTAGTTTGGATGCGTTGGAGTTTTTTGGTGAGATGTTCTGGCATTCCAAGGTAGAGGCTGTTCGCGTATTCAATTCTTGATAATACTAAGGAGACGATTTCAAGTGTTCTGTGTGGAAAGGAGCGTTAGGGGAGGATTCCTCTAATTAGCTGCAGGAGGTAAATGCATTTCTTAGATCTTGCGTTGAATTGTGGTTCTAGTGAGAGTTTATTGTCCATGAGTATTCCCACGTTTTTTATCACAGCAGACGGTTGGGTTTCCATGCTTCGTAGCCAGTTCATTTGTGTGTCGTGTTGTTCACTGGGGGATCATTATTTCTGTTTTGGTCGGGTTTAATGTGAGATTGTTCATTGTTGTCCAGGGTTATATTTCCGTGAAGCATTTGTTGAGGGTGTTGTTTGGGTCTTGGGTTGGGGTTATCTTAAAGATGAGCTGAGTATCAGCTGCGCAGTTGTACGCGGTCATTCCGTGGGTTCAAATGAGTTTCATTAGGGTGGACATATGTCCTTTGAAGAGGAGTAGGGAGAGGCTAGAACCTAGAGATGTGTTTGGTGTTAGATATAAAAGGCGGTAGGTAAGTTCTTTCAGTTCAGTTTGTGAGGAAAGATTTTAACCATTGTAGAGCCGAGTCTTTTACGCCTCATTCCTACAGTCTCTGGATTAGTGTTGTGCGTCTGACTGTGTCAAAGGTGGCTGACATGTCGAATAATATGAGGGCCGATCAGGTGCTGTTGTCTGCATTTATTATTAGGACATCCCAAATGGAGGGAAATGGTGATTGAATTACGTCTCATGGGTCTGAAACTGACTGGGAGTGATGAAAAGCTTACTTAGTCCGGGGGCGGTCCTAATGGCAGCAGTTAGAGGGCTGCACAGTTCCCTTCTTGCATGCCTGTGAACAAGAATGAATGTAAGCAGGAGTCACAGTGCCACCTGCCGGCCTCATTGAATTACTTTTTCCCACCCACACCTTGGGACTACTCTACATATAACAGTGGACCTGGCAGGGGGTTGCTGCATGAACCTCACAAACTCACCCAAGGTGCTTTCATGTGAACATGATGAAAGCATGCTGCTTTTTTTCTGCCCAGAACAACTCTAAATTTCTACCTGTGAACCTTGGCCTTGAGGCTGGCTCGGACTGGCCAGTAGGGTAATAGCGCAATGCCCTGAATGGCCGACCCCAAATGTTAGTGTGGGCTGTTGTTTTTGGTGAATGTGGGCCAGTTTTTGAGCAATGGTGGACCATTTTGATGAATTCTTTCACTCTGCAGGTAGTAGTTTTGATCAGGGATGTCAATTCACTAAAATGTCAGGGGTAGTGGAAGTGACATCACTTACTTGACCCTAGTGCCGTCAGTTGCCATTTAGCCCTTCCGAGTCACCCTGTGTAAGGTATATTTCACTTTTGAGCTGGGCTACTCTACCCCCTCAAGAAATAAGTACAAACCTTGATTGTGCCCGTTGTCCTTCCTTAACTCCCTCTTTCTCTCAGTCCACTATACTTGCATATGAATTGTACTAATGAAATTTTGATTCAGTGAAATGTGTCAACTCTCCACATTCAGCATGCCACCACGCTCAGCGCTCAGCACTCAGCACTGGGTGTGCACGAGTATAAGCACAGGCACAGTGATAATGAAACGGCAGTTTCTGCCTTAGGCAAAATTACATTCTGCAGTATCCTGCCTCGAATCCAGTTATTATGGGTAAAATACAACCATATTTGAATCCATTTCCATTGTTGATATTTATTCCTAAAGTTTTAATGGACGTTAAATTAAAATATTTAATGGATTCCTATGAAATGTGTATCTTTTGTATATGTCTTTCTCTGATACATTACGTAAATGGTTGATGATGTTGTTGATTACTGGACTAGTGACCAGTGATTTCAGTTTACAAACATATCTAAAGCTGGTTTACTAACCTGCCTTACTCTGATAGGGATTATTAAACAAAATGAAAGCAGGTGTATTACCCAACTGCAATGGCATTAACCAGCTGAGTTAGCATTGCTTGTGTCGCTATGACCAGCATTTTACACAAATCTCTCTTTTGCAAGCATTTAGACCAATGGGATACACACACACCTCTGCAGCATGTACATTAAAATGTTCTGCTACTTTTATTGGCCCCTATGACTAGTGGGTTACCATAATTTCTCCTCTCTGTCATATGCACATAAACACACTAAGCTATCTAACTGGGTTTGGATCCAGTGTACTGCCAAGATCTTTGCACCAGATGTTTTCACTTATTCTCCTCATCCGCTCCAAAAGTTTAATTAAAGCTCTACGTGTGCCAGAAATAAGATTGTCATTGTGTACCTGTCCTCGCCCAGTTTAATTATCAGTGACTCACATCCCCCCACTGTTAGACCATAAACCAGTATCATTTACTGAGAATGTTTCAATATTTTTGCAAAGCTGTATGAACACAACAATGGATTATTTCATTCCTAACTGGGCAAAGAATACATTTAATTGAAAAGACTTCTATGCATATGCAAATCCATGGACGGGGCCCTGCAGAATATACATCCCCCAGGGAAGGACAGCAGCTCTGCTGCAAGGCCTAGTGATCCAACATTCACCTCTGTGCACAGCACCTGGTACTGCCAATTGGACGCTTGTAGTGTGTGACCCCTTCAGACAGACCTGATTTTACCTGTTGCATGCTTTTTGATTTGAAGTTGCATTCTCCCATTTAAAGTACAGGTCTACAAGCCTCAGCATGCAATGTAGAATCCCAGTACTGCCTCCGGGTGTTACACATGACACTGGGCCACTTGGCAGCTATAAGGTAATGTATGTGGGGGAATGGCTGCCAACCTACAACATTCACAAACACCTTAAAACCCAGGCCAGCATGAGGCAGGGAATTAAGATGAGGACAAAGAAAGTGCATTGTTGCTGAAATATCAAGACAAGACGCTTTGTGCACCTTGTGAACAGCTAATATGTCGCCAGACACTAAGAATTGTTATTGTAGCACTTTGCTAAAGGAGACCTGCTAATTTAAGATGTTTACCCACATCACACTCGTAGGGCAGGGTTTAATGGCTAGGGAACATAGTTTTTCATTAGAAGCTGAGGAGCAGCCTGCCATTTGACATGCACGTTTAATAATTAAGGGGTTTCTTTGTTTTGATAAACACCATGAAGTGCCTCACTAGGGGACTGGCTGAATAGATGATCAGAGGGGATGCTATAGAAGCCTTGATCTTATAAGTCAATTTTCATTGGTTTGTTTTCTTTGCTTGATTTTACTCTGTACCATAATGCTGGTCTTTTTCTTATTCATACATTCAAATAAGGTACTCACAGTTTGTTCTTTTGATGCAATGAATTTGTGTTTCTTTTCCTTTTCAGGCGTGTCTTCATTTCCTTTTCAGGTGTAGCAAGTTAATTGACTTTAGTGTCTCTAAGGATTCTGGTACTTGTATTTTTCGCTTTTAATTTCTCTTGCAGGTGACTGGAAACAACTCCCTCCGTAACACACATTTTACTCCCGATAGGGGGAGGGGGAAAGCCATGATTGTGGCTCGCCATTGTAAGGCATGGTCGCCCTGGTGCTGCAGCCTTTTGAGCCCGGGACTCCTGGAACATAATGGTTAAGAATTAGTAATAAGGCGCACACTCTGTTGCCAGTCAAGTTTTCCTGCATTGACTTCTCCTCCAAACGCACGTTTTCATGATTCCATCAATCTTCAGGGAGGCTGTGTTTCTTTTCCTTTTCAAGCGTGTCTTCATTTGCTTTTCAGGTGTAGCAAGTTAATTGACTTTAGTGTCTCTAAGGATTCTGGTACTTGTATTTTTCGCATTTAATTTCTCTTGCAGGTGACTGGAAACAACTCCCTCCGTAACACACATTTTACTCCCGATAGGGGGAGGGGGAAAGCCATGATTGTGGCTCGCCATTGTAAGGCATGGTCGCCCTGGTGCTGCAGCCTTTTGAGCCCGGGACTCCTGGAAAATAATGGTTAAGAATTAGTAATAAGGCACGCACTCTGTTGCCAGTCAAGTTTTCCTGCATTGACTTCTCCCCCAAACGCACGTTTTCATGACTCCATCAATCTTCAGGGAGGCTGTGTTTCTTTTCCTTTTCAGGCGTGTCTTCATTTGCTTTTCAGGTGTAGCAAGTTAATTGACTTTAGTGTCTCTAAGTATTCTGGTACTTGTATTTTTCGCATTTAATTTCTCTTGCAGGTGACTGGAAACAACTCCCTCCATAGCACAAATTTTACTCCCGATAGGGGGAGGGGGAAAGCCATGATTGTGGCTCTCCATTGTAAGGCATGGTCGCCCTGGTGCTGCAGCAGGAGAAAATAAGATTCATAACAGGGTACAATCATCAAGCCAATAATGTTAAACTAATCATGAAAAAACATTGGAATGTGCTCCTGACAGATCCTGTCTTAAAAAGGTGTTAGATGAAGTTCCTAATGTGACATACCGTAAAGCGCCTACCCTTAAGAATATATTGTCACCGAGCATGGTAGTTACAGAAGCCACCAAGTCAGGCCACTTTATGAAACAGGATCTGGGAGGTTTTTCGTAAATGCGCGAATTGCAAAATGTGTAGTTTTGTATCTAAAACTCCATTTGTTAGCTCTAATGGTCTGTCATGGAAATACAAACACAAAATGACATGCTTGACTAAATTTGCAGTATATGCTATTACTTGTACCTGTGGTCTTCATTATATTGGATCGACTATAGGAATGCTCAAGCTTAGGATCCTCCAACATTACAGAGCTATTAAGAATGGAGATGTAACCAACCCTTACGACAGGACACTTTATAGAGAAACATGGTGGTAATGTGACAGAAATGTCATTTGTTGGTCTTGCTCATGTCCCCCAACACAAGAGATTGGGAAACAGAGAACTGAAACTCAGACAATTAGAGGCATCTCTAATATGCAAATGTGATACCCTAAGACCCAATGGAGTCAACATTGATACAGAGATGTTTGTATTTCTCCAATAGATCTGATCTATGTCTATGAATGTGTACGAAACAAAGCATTTTTATATCCCATTGATGTTGTCTCTTTAACATGAAGGAATGGTTTATTTTTATGTGCAGTAAAGACTATAGGTGGTTAATATTGAATTTCAACTCAGGGTTGATTGCACTATCACTTTATTATTCAACATTATGTTGAAATTTATAAACCTGAAGCATTTGCACTTTGTTTAGTTTTGCGGTTCTCTTGCTGTTCGCTCTAAGGTACCATCAATCATATTTTGTCTGTATCAACATGCACTAGTCATGTTATGGATCCATGTCTGCTGTGGTGAATATATGTATCTTGGATAAACAGGATTAACTATCCATATGGAAATGCACCTTACAGGTAAAGGCTATAATAGTGGAAATTATTCCAAGCATGTCATAGCATTGTGCTAAAGACTGAATTAAAACAGATATAGTCTTTCTCCACTAGAGGGCACTGTGTCCTGCATATATAATGGAGAGCTATGGTTCTTAATGGGGTTTGTTGCCGTGCCGTGTTTAGCTTGTAGTACAATACTACAAACCCAGGGACGTAATGGATAGACTCTCATCAAGGTTGATGAGGTCTACCCATGTCACAGAAAGGTGCACTGGCGCAATTTAACACAAGAAAATGTGCATGAAATACAAAGATTTTAATTAAGGAAATGCAGCACGGTGCGAAGAGCTCACTTCCCCAATGCTCTCATGTCATGCTGGCATTTAATTTATGGCCAGCGTACTGTGTTCATAGTGAACACAATGACAAGTTAGTCATTCCATCATGGCGGCCCGCTTTATGTGGTTTTCAATGTGGTATTACGCGATCACATGATTGAACATGATGAGAAGGGGAAGGAGCTGATAGCTCAAGTTGCTTTCCTTATGTTTTAAATTGGTTGTGTTTTCACGGATGTGGAGTTTGATCAGCCTGAGGAATCTTGGTATATCCAGGCAGAACGCGTGGTGATTTTCCACCCTGGTGGGTGAGTGTTGTTTAACCTGTATGTCGTAGGGAGGCTTTTGATTTATACCTACCCTATACTGCATATTTGCACTGTTGGTTGTTTGTTTTTACAATTAATAAGAACAAAGTATTTTTGTAAGAAGGTGGTTTAGTCTTGAGTGCTGGGAACATTTGTGGCATGTTTTGTGGGTTGTTTTTGTAGTGCTACAACCCTCTATTTACATGTGTTTTATATATATGTATATATTCACTACAAAAAAAACGTTGTTGAGGGGACGTTATGGTTAAGTTGCCCTACTAAAAACCTGTGTACTTCATTAAAAAAAAAAATTCTACCTCCCCATTATGGGTCAAATTAAAACCAAAAAACCCCTGAAATTCGCCAGTTATGGTAAACTAAGCCCCCATACATGCCATCACCACTGTGTACTGCTAACACTAACACCCAGAACATGAAAGATGGCATCACAAATGTTATTGATGGCATCACTGACAACATCACATGTTTAGCCCCTTTGTTTTCGTTCCCTGCCACATATATATATATGTACATTCAGTACAAACACTTTGTTAAAGGGATGTTACACTTCACAGTGAAACCAAAAAACACTGCACATTCCCCCATTATGGTAAGCTCAGCAACCATAACTGACAGCATCTACGTCCATTGCTAAGACTAACACCCAGGACATCAAATATGACATCACAAATATCATTGATGACATCCCTGATCAGGATTGTGACCCCTCACCTTATTTTCAGATCGGAAGCCACAATCACTTCCCCCACCGCCCGGGATCGTAGCCAGGGCTCTCCACCCTTCGGCAAATGAGTTTCCTGAATGCACATCCAATCAAGTTGTGCCCTCTTAAATTCCCAAAGTACCATTGATCGTTTTCTTGGTGAGTTGAGGCCCCGCACATTGAGGGAGCTGATGACCATTTCACTAGAGCCAGACATAGCTCCATAGTTGGAGCATCGCATATCTTTTCCCTCCCCCAGGACAGTTCCATCGTCGCACCCTTGTTACCAGGACCCATGTTACATAAACACCCTCCTGAAGCTGAGCACTCTGAACATCACACGAAGCAATCCCCCTTAACTCCCTGTCCCCCCCCCCTGGCTTCCAGGTATGTGTTTGTCACAGGACAGTAGTATGGTTCCAGGTTTGCGCTGGGATCAGTTTACACTCCAAACGTGGGCCAGATTCAGTTCATGGAAGGGAATTTGGTGTTGTCAGGGGAGGCTTTAACATGGTGTTAGACCCAATAAGGGACCACAAGAGAATGGGAGAGCAACTGCCGGCAAAGGTTAATGTGGGAGATTCAGAATGCTTTAAACAAGTAAATGAGGTCTTGTGTGATTCCCTAACACCCCTACTGGAAGGTGATAGGCCGTACACCTTTTTCTCTGCAGTACATGACTCCTTCTCCCAGATAGACTTGATACTGGTGGACCCGGCCATGAAGGTGCAAGTCTTGGTTTCCCAGGTCACCCCAATCCCATGGTCAGACCATGTTATGGTGATAGTAAGAGTGGAGTGATCGACAGTGGGCCCTCGGGGGAGCTCGAGGTGCAATGACTTCCTATTAAATGATAAGGAAGTGCAACAAGAGCTACTGGTGGGAATCAAGGAATTCTTCCTCTTCAATGACAATGGGGAGGTGGGGATCCAATCAGTCTATGAGGGCTTTAAGGCTACCATGCAGGGGGTCCTGATGAGGATAGGTTTGAAGAAGAAAAAGGAGAGAGGAGAGAAGAAGGACATGCTCCGTCGGAAAATAGCAAAGCTACAGCTGTGGGGTACCCAGTAGAAGTACATATCACTGATGGAAGCGAAGGATCTCCGGCGTTATAACACACAATTCAAGGCCATTTTGATCCAGGACACAGAAAAAAAATGCCTGTTTCTGAAACAGAAGTATCATGAGAAAGGGAATAGGGCGGATAAGATCTTAGCATGGAGGCTGAGGGAAGAGAGGAAGTGGAGAAAAATCAGAATAATACAAACTGAGGAGGGAGGGTCTGTCTACGACTCGAGAAGCATTGGAAATTAATTTTCAAAGTCAAGTCTACAGTAATCTCTATGCCTCAGAATGAGTAGGGATGAGGCACAGATAGATGCATTTTTGAAAGGATTGCCCCTACCGGGACAGCCCAAAGAAATTGTGGAGAACCTCGAACGCCCCATAAAAGAAGCCCTGCTGGCCATCAGGGGAATGAAATCACGGTCGGCACCAGGAAGGATGGCTTCACAATGAAGTTTTACAAATTATTTAGGTTACTGTTGGGCCCGCATCTGGTGAAGGTGTTCAATGCATGCCTGCAAGGGGAGGCCCTACCACACACGATGTTGCTCGCAAGAATTGTAACAATACCCAATGAGGGGAACGATCCCACCAGGTGCTCTTCCTAATGACCAATCTGTATCCTAAACGGGGATGTAAAGATCCTTGGAAAAGTCTTTGGAACAAGATTGAAAGTATGATTACCACTAGTACATGAAGACCAGGTGGCCTTTATACGATGGAGACAAGGGTCGGACAACATCCGGAAAACAATGAACCTGATCCACAGGGCCCAAATGAAGGGCCAGGATGCCTGCCTGGTATCGCTGGACCCAGAGAAGGCCTTCGACAGGGTTCAATGGCCCTTCATGATGAAGGTCCTGACGAGAATGGGGCTGGGGACAAACTTTCTAAGATGAGTGGTAGAACTATACAATAAACCTAGGGCCAGGGTTCGGGTCTACAAGGGGTCTCATGGATACTTTCATGCTAACAAGAGGCACAAGACTGGGATGACCCCTCTCTCATTACTTTACGCCCTAGCGATGGAGCCACTGGCAATTGCAATTCAGACAAATGGGAAAATTAAGGGTATAGTAGGGGGGTGAGATTGAGGGCAAACTCTCGCGCTTTGTAGATTATATATTGGCCTACCTCACTAATATACAGCACTACCTCCCGGCACTCATGACTCAGATCTCAGAGTATGGCTGCCTCTCAGGGCTCAAGATCAACATAGGGAAATCCTGTATATTGCCTATACTCGAGCAGAGCCCCCTCACTGATTCGGAAAGGAGATACCAGGGCATGAGGGTTGACAGAAAAAGTATAAAATACCTGGGCATTCAGCTGACCAGGGACCTAAATGAGATCGTTGCAGCCAATTATGACCCCCTCCGAGCACAACTGAAAGCTGACTTGAAGCGATGGGACCCCCTCATACTGACCTGGTATGGTAGAATGACTTCAATAAAGATGAATGTGCTCCCTAGGCTGCTGTATCTGTTTGCAGCTAACCCGAGGCAGCTTCCAGAGAGGTTCTTCCTAGAAGTCACAGGGGAATTCTGAAGATTATATGGAGAAATAATACACGTAGGGTTAAAATGGCCACCATGACATTCCCACGGAATAAGGGGGGATTTGGGTTTCCTGATATCCACCTGTACTATAAGGCAGCCCAACATAGGGTGAAGCTCGAACACATGAGGGACGACCTGCAGAGCTATTGGACTTACCTGGAAGACTTGGTGGCACACCCGTTGAAGGTGCGGGACTACTTTTGGTCCCCGATCAGCTCCATTCTGTAACGGCTGCGATTCAACTCCAATCTGGCTTGAATCCAATTGCACTGCGGCTCTTACAACATGGCCTTCGCATATGCCCTCTGTGTGGGGGGCCCCATTTGATTTTGGACACCAGGGTCTGTCCCTCTCACAGAAATGGTCTGATATGGGCCTGGAACGGGTAGGACAGCTATTTAAGGAAGAGGTATGACTAGACTTGGTAACCATCCGGGAGATCTTGGGCAGAGCCTCGATTTCAGTGTTCGAATATCTCTGCATCTAGGGTATATTAACGGACCCAGAGTGGGGAAGATCAGTAGGGAGAGAGTTAACGGCAATGGAAAAGGTAATTGACCTATTCACCACGAGAAAAGGTATCCTATCCAAGCTATATAAAACTATGAATGGGACGTGTCTACAATGGAGACAAACATTCCAGAGATACTGGGTAGACTTGGTTGGTGAAGAGATCTCTGAGGATGACTGGGCACAAATTTATAAAATTGCATTTCAGGGTGGCCTGTTCATCTCCATGATAGCGCATAACTTAGAAATGTTGATGGGATGACACAGGGATCCCTTGAAGTTGTCTAGGATGTTTGTGGGATTCTCCTCCATGTACCACAGTGGTTGTGGACAGCGAGGGTCCCTTGCCCATATGTGGTGGTGGTGTCCCAAGGTGCAAGTGTTTTGGAAGGAGGTGCCAAGCTGGCTGGAAGAGATCACAGCAATTCAGTTGTGCCTAGACCAATTGTAGATTCTTTTGGGGATCCCACAGAATGACAGGGACAAATACAGGCTCCCCAAGATGTGGGAAGCACTGTTGCAAGCAGGGCGTTTGGACGTAGCCCAGTGCTGGAAAAATGAAACAATGTCGTCAAAAGAAAAATAGGAAGGGGAAAGCACACAATATGATAATAATGGAGAGGCTGACGGTAGCAGTGAACAATGGGATGAGTGAGTTTCTAGTAGAGTGGAGTGCTTGTTGCTCAAGGGGGTACTGGATGAAAGGAATCTTGGGGGTTGAGTAAGCACATAAGTGGAATAGAAATCAGGGAAGAGAGAGGAGAAGCCGAGAGGGAGCCGTAAAAGGTAGTACACAGACCCAATGAGGATGGAACCTCTGAGACAGTGACGAAGGGGAAACAGCACCACTGAATGAGTTTCATTGAGAGAGGGTGGAGGGAGGGGAAGGCTTAGGGGTAGAATGAGTGGGGGTATTGGTTGGGGGAAGGACAAGACTTCTGATAAGTGATGGCATCTTTGATGTCATGGGTGTTAGTCCTTGCAGTGCACACTGGTGGCACAAGTTATGGTTGCTTAGCTTACCATAACTGTCGAATGTCTTTTTTTTTTAGTTTTACCTGTAGCCATAACGTCCCTGTAACAAT
The DNA here is from genome assembly GCF_040938575.1 of Ambystoma mexicanum. NCBI lineage: Eukaryota > Metazoa > Chordata > Amphibia > Caudata > Ambystomatidae > Ambystoma > Ambystoma mexicanum. Next base: position 353,918,313 of record NC_090921.1, read on the forward strand.
GTTTTTCCATTGAATTTCATAGGTTTTTGCTAGTGCAACTTAACCATAACATCCCTTTAACAATGTTTTTGTTAGTGAATATATATATAATTTTATTGGCATTTAATATGAGAACAAGACATATACAAAATTATGATTTCAATAACAAACTACAATACTTATCAGAAGTTTTGGACTCCCCCAACCAATACCCCCACTCATTCTACCCCTAATTCTCCCCCTCCCTCTGCCCCCACCCATTACCCCCCTCTCAATCAAACTGATTCAGTGGTGCTGTTTCCCTGTAAAAACGTTTTTCCATTGAATTTCATAGGTTTTTGCTAGTGCAACTTAACCATAGCATCCCTTTAACAGTGTTTTTGTTAGTGAATTTCATAGGTTTATACTAGGGCACTGTAAGCAGAACGTTCCTTTAGCATAGCGTTTTCTGTAAAGAGGATAGGTATTTGGTATGGCAGTATAACCATAACGTCCCGTTAACAACGGGTTGTTACTGATTCCTTGACTGCCCTCATAATAAACACGTGGAAAGGCAAATTGTCTGGTGTATGTATCCATTTGTGCTACCCCTTACTTTTCCGAATACTGTTGGTGTATCGTAGCAATTACAGATGTACATAGCAAATGTTGTTTAGTGTGTCAGTAGGCTCTCTTTTTGTATTAACAGTGCATGATAAATCTGTGCTGCACACTACTGGCCAAGATGACTACAGATGACCAATATGGACGTTTCCTCGGGAGACTGCACCTGGTTGGCATATGTGCAATCGCACTGCAAGTATCCATAGGACTCATTAGTGACCGCATGTCCGCATCTTCAAATGCACTTTTAAGTAGTTGTGGAAGCGCAGTGTTTCCGTTCCACACCTAGACCCATGCATAGGTCATCCACTGTATGCTGGTAACATCGCCCCTGTTGCCAGCCCTACGGATTCATGCAGTAGGCTACTGCTTTAAAAGAACTGCTGCTGACTTTGTGGGTGACTCTGGAAACTTAGTCTAAAGGAGTGGCTAAAGCACTCTTCACTGTATAGCAGCCACTGCTAAACAAGGAACAGCAACCTGCAGTGTCACGTGGGCGTGTTAAATGTCGCCTTACTTTGCTTTATCTTCTGCTTGCCTTTGCATGACCTGTGAAATAGATACATTTTGTCTGCACTGAGCAGTGTGACGGAAAGTATCAAGAGGTCGCCTGCTGGTCGTACAGTTGAATAAAACATGTAACTGCAAGTGGGACAGTTTGTAGTAAGTCTGCTGAATGGCAAAGCTGGTGTACCTTCCTCATGCACATACTAGGGCATGTAAAGGCAAGTAACGAAACAGCAGAATATGCAAAGCACAAACTATCTTAGTGGTGGTTACAAAAGTGTTGTACCTGCATGGGTCGCACACAATAAATGGCTTCCAGTTACATGTAATGAAGCTCTGTTTTGCGTTGTTGTAAACATTCTTGTATTCCACAATGTATGTATGCCCGTGATTGCTACCCCTAACACTAATGGCGTACCATAAACTGTTTGTACTGCATGCCACAACAACTGAAATGAAAGCACATGGGACCAGTGGGCGGGATATCGCCCATCCAACAATTACGTAGGGTACTTTCATGTACAGCATTTGCCACATCTGCTGCAGACAACAAGAGGGGCACTCCTGTAGGGCAGCGGAGCTGTAAAACAACCTTTGCAAACCATATGTCACGCTACAGACCCGTACCCGGCAAAGGGCATTGTATTGTGCACATACAGCAACGCACTACTGTACAGAGGAAAGGTCCTTGGAAGGGCGTGGGAACGGTCCTTACAGGAGCATTACAATAACTGCCACCTATGTAGGTGAGGGCCACCCAATAATTTCCGTCCCCCGGCACGTCGCCAATAGTATCCATACACGTGCTGATCCTTTTGTACCTGACCTTTCCTGCCGTTCCACCTGTGGCATATGTGAGAAGTGTGAGAACACCATAATAAATGAAAATGAACTGGGAAAGGAAAAAAGGTAAATAAAGAAAGCACCTTTCGCAGATCAAAAACTGAATTGGCACTGCACGCATGCAGGGCGGCAGGCGTGACAGTGTGGTAAACACTTTAGTTCATTCGGTTAGAAAGGGGGTCGCTGTACAAAGAGGTTTGTTTATGTGTTGCAGAGCATTTTCAAGAGAGTCAGTTCGAAACACGTACTACAAAAAAAAATTGCTTCTTTCAAGAAGTGCACCAAGCCCATTTAGATGGGGTGTGCAGAAATCGGGATGGCAGGCATAGCAAGATGAACGTTATAGCTAGGGAAAAGTATTTGTGCTGTCAAACGTCATATTCCCATGGGCAAAGCATGCCATAGTCACATGTCAAACAAAGGCAAAAATACACTTCTTTGCAATGTACCGCGCTGTCTGCATTCAGAGGCCAAATAGGAAATGACGCTGCAACATCGGTGGCTGCATAATTTGATAGAAACTTATGCAAGACATCGGAAACAAATGCATGAACTGGGCAAGAGCCTCTTTCATTGCAAACGGCTCTGAAACTCGTGTAACATGTTGTGCAATTTTCCCTCTACAATGAACAACAATAATGTCGGCATGATTGCGTGTCACCAAAGAGTCACACAGAGAAACCAAAATCAGGCACTTCATTGTAGCTACTCCATAGCACTACACATGCACATTATAGGTTGCAAAATGATTAGCCACTGTACAGTGTTTTCCATTCACTTTCAGTCAATGTATGTCCGAATCCCCTAAAACCTGCATGCTGTGCCTCGTGAGACACACAGCCATAACCGCACCCTGTGCATTTCTGTCGACAAATACACTGTGTAGCACAGTCTGTCCGTACACACCACACCCACAAACTTTATTGCCCAATCCCATAGCCTCTGCAGGCCATTTTCTATGGCCGTCATCTTCAAAAGGGGCGTATGTAGCATGTGCCACCCTGCAACTATCGCAATATTTACAGACTTTTCGTGCTGTGCGCACGCAGGAGTGGGGGAATAACTTTCAACCAGGGGAGCGGAGCATCCTTAGTTGTGGTGGCTCTTAAAAGTGCCTTTTGGGAGCGTTTATTAAAGTTTTTTTAAAGGTGCTTCTCTAGAAACACTTTTTTGGGATTTTCATACGTAAATGTATGTTTTCAACATCAGCTCACAATCTTACAATAGGGTCTTCAGTGCATTTTGTAGATTGTGAAACAACATTTCATTGCCACTGTGTGACAAAGACATGCTATTTGCCTTGAAAAGGTGTATTTATCACGAACCGATGTTCTCATTCTCACAGGAGAACATCCCAGCAGCACTCATGAAGTCACACCCCTTCCGACCTCTGGCTGGCGACAGGAATCATTGGAATACTTCCACACTAATTCTCGGGGGTCTACATGAGAAAATCACCTTGGCAGTAGGAAAGACGCCCTGCACTGCTTTCATCTTCAGTTGTCTAAACACATGGGAACAAGGCATGTAACCCAAAAAGAAGTCTCCAAAGTGCACGATAACAAAATGTACAGTTGTCGAAGAGGCCACGCGTCAACATTCTACAAGCAGTCTGCCGAAACAGCAAGATTCGACACGATACCACAAAGCGTCCACTCCCTCCAAACTGAAATGGCCAGACAAGTCTTCTTGGAGGGCATACACACACAGACCTTCCACAAGCCATCACCCACAATGAAAACTGTGCGTCTTGCCATGTTTGCCAGCCGCAGTACACAAAGTAATGGAAAAAGTGAATGCCACCCTTTCCTGTGATGCACTCCCAGAGCACATGATTGGCCAAAGGCCATAGTGCCATTCCCATTGGCCGCCATGGTAAGAACGGCAACATGTGCCATGTGCCTTTCCCCAATGACCGAGAGGGCCTGCGCCTTGGGGAAGCAGGAGGACTTCTTTTTCCTATTGGCACGCTTTCCTGTGATGCACACCCTGAGCACCACCTAATAGGACAATCGCTAATGTCACATTTCCATAGGCCAGCATGGTGCGAAGTGCCGAATGTGGCAAGTGCGGCTCTGCAAGTACGGCAAGGGCTAGGCCCGAGTGAAGCAGGAGTCCCTCTTCCTATTGCCGCACACCCTAGGCATCTGATTGGACAATCCTCACAGTTTCATTTTCGTGGCCGCCAACCGCAAAATCCCCGGATGTGGCTTTCGTGCTGCGTGCGGGCGTGGGGGAATAACTTGCAGCCAGGATATGGGGACTTCGTGGTAAGGGGCAACTCTTAAAAGAGCCTGTTGTTTTTTTTTGTTTAGATGCTTCTACAGAAATACTTTTTCAGTTTTTATTAGCTTTTGTGTTTTCTTGTGCTCACAATAGTACAGTAAACTGTTCACTGCATCCTGTAGATGAGCAAACAAAACTGCATCTCCAATGGATGCCAACAAAATGCCATTTTCTTGGAAAAACTCAGCATTTCCACAACTAATGAGGTCATTGTTGCAGAAGAACATTCTACAAGCGGACAAAAAAGTAGACATGCTTCTGTTGATGAGACACCTTCCTGCGTCTCGCTCGGAATAACATCCATGAGCAGGGAGCCATACTCTTTCTGGTATTATAGATGAGAAAAGCACCTTGGCCATGGGAAAAACCGTCCTCATGACATCCAGCAATCCTCAGTCTGCGTAACAAATCTAAGCAAGCCAGGTAACCCATATGGATGCCGCCGTAATGGATGACGATAACACTACTGGAAAACTGGCGAGGTCTTTGCAAAGTACATGCATATCGGCGAAATTGCACTCATACACAGAGTTCCACAATGCGTCCACTCCTTCCAAACCAAAATTGCCATCGAAGTGTCTTTGCAGGGCATAGTTGTGCAGATCTATGACAAAGAGATCACCTACAGTCAACACAATGGCCCTCATTCCAACCCAGGTGGTAAGTTCCCTACTTTACCACCATGGTGTAAACTCTGTTTACACCATGGTGGATGGCGGATTTACCGCCCCATTCCAAGGTGAGTGGGGCGGTAAATCCCCAATCCCCATTTACCCTTCCCCATTCCCATTTTTGCCCCATAGGGCATAATGGGAGTGGGGAAGGCACTAATTACGGCACCGTAAATTACTGTGCCGTAATTAGCGCCAAGGACGCTTAGCGCCTTGGTAATTAACGCCTGCTAAAAGCAGGCGTTAAAGTGGAAATCAGGTGTTAAGGGTTAACGGCGCCGACGGCGCCGTTAAACCCTTAACGCCTGGGTTGGAATGAGGGCCAATGCGTTTTGCCATGTCATCCACCCTCAGTACGCAGAGTATAATGTACAACAGTTTCACCTTCCCTTCCTGTTAACCACACCCACACTACCTGATTGGCTAATCCCCACACTGCCATGGCAATTGGGCAAGGTGGTCTAAAGGGCAGATTTTGGCACGTGTGCCTCCCAAAGTAGCACGAGGGCCACAACCCTGTAAAGCTGGAGTAGTCCTTCTTCTCTGCAGCTCTACTTCATTGGGTTACGCGTAAATAGGTACACACACATCCACCAATGGCATTGAAGCCGCCATCATCCAACACTGTCACTCCTGTACAACACTTGAAATGTGCCGTTACACATTTACAGTACAAATGTTGTGCTATTCCAAAGCACGTCCACTACAAAGTTCAATGAAAGTATGCATGATTTCTCCATCCGCGTACATCCACATAGCCACCCAGGATGTGGCACGTGTAATCCTGAAAGTACTGCATAATCCACTACCTTTTTGTGATAGTGAGTGGGGTAATTGGGGGGTCGGGCAATATTAAACTTGGTAGGGGATGCAGTCTTCCAGCATACAGGTATAACGTTATTTTTTGTTACTTATTTTTGACATGCGTGATGCAAGTTTTTTTGTATTTTTTCTTTATATGCGGTACTGTTTGCCTCTCCTAACATTTTTATCACATTCTGCTGGTCAATGCTTCTTGCACAGTGTAAAAGAAAACGGCATTGCAATGGCGCTCAAATTAATGCCATTTCTACGGAACCACTGTATATTTTGCGACCTCATGATCTCATAGTGGGTGGAGAACATGCCAGCAGTCTGCATAAACTCACGCATAATTCTGTTTATAGCACACCTTCAGACCTCTGGCTAGGGACAAATTACATCGTCATGGACCCATACTTTTCTTGGCCATATGCATGAGAAAAGGACCTTGGCAGTAGGAAAAATATGCATCACTACGGTCAGCAACATCTTCAGGTGACGGATTAATCGTCCACACGACATGTAACCCAAATGTAGACTTCCACAGTGCAGTACGACAAAGTCAACATTTGTGACATACGCCACATATCTGAACAGGCGAACCATCCCGCCGAAACTGCAGTCACCCTGACAGGCCCAGAAAGCGAGCACTCCTTCCAATCCAAAATTACCAGCAACGCCTCTTTGCACACAACTCCTGTGAAGATGGCGCACAAAGGAATCACCGATGATAAGCACTGTGCGTCTCTCCATCCCGACCACCCTCACGACACAGTATTGGGACTAAATGGTACCGCCTCTTCCTGTCAAACACGCCCTAAACTCCTATTGGCCTATTTCTAACAATTCCATTTGTCTTTCCACCCTGATCATAATGGCAGGACGTGCACATGCGCTTTCCCATCTACAATGAGGGCCATGGCCCAGTAAAGCTCACACAATACTTCTTCCCATTGCACTTTTTGCAGCACTACCCCATTGTGTGCTGTCAAATTTACAAACACGCATGCAGCAAACACATACAAAACCTCTGCATTGCACACTGTCATTTCTATACACCACTCCATATTTACCGTTAAACACTCTCAGTACACGTTATGTTTGATTGCAAATCCCCTCCACCAGAAACGTCTGCTAAATAATGCACGATTGCAGCATCCACAAAGATCCTAAAATGCACCCATTGCAGCCCTTTCCACGCCCGCCAAATCACTATACATCCAAGCAAGCAGCCATGTGGGCACCTAACATTATGTACAAATGTAACATATGTAGCAGCACTTCTACCCAACTCCCACACACCATAAAACACCCATTCACAAAAAAGTGTCTCACTTAGTAGAATCCACAAACATACCACAGCCTGCACCACCCCTACGCACTGATATTCACAAAGTATTTTGTCATTGGCAACCTATGAACAACAGCTACATAACATTGGGCCTGCTCCAATAAATCTGCACATAGCAGAGTGACCAACCACATATAAGATGCACTTCAATCATACCCACTTTCATACTCACATTACGTGCACACTGCATCCTATGGCCACACTACACAACTTCTCACTGCACCATGTCCTGCCACACACCACATACTGTAGCATGTTGCAACTATCACCACAACCATGGAATGCACAATACACGTTTTGCAACTCATTTGTGGTGCTGTAGCACATCCACAATGTGCTCCACACCCATTCTTCAAAGATCAGAACCCAGTGCCTCATGCACTGTCAAACCTGCATTGCTCCAGTGGATATGCTCCTTACAGACATTCCCTGCACTGTAATGCAACCATGCATGTCAGCATGTCACCAACTACCACTATACACATACACACCACTGTCACCAGCACTCCTAGCCAACCTCCACACCATAATGTATATGCACAGCGTTACATGCAACAGTTACCATAATGTATAAACATTACACTGTCTCCAGCGCCCCTACGCCCTTTCATTCACGTACTATTGTCTTACCCACTTCCACTCAGAAAGTATTGTGTCACTGCCAACTTAACCACAAAATGTTTATAAAATTGCCCATACTGCAAGCATTGTGCCCACAGCACACTATCCAAGCACATATAAGCTGCCCTTCAAGCATACCCTCTACCATACTGACAGTATGCAAACACTGCACCCAGTGCCCACACTGTGTGATTTTTCACTGCAGCCTCTCCAAACAACCTATCCCCCACATAGGTCGGGCAGTGAGTTTTTTTTTTAATCTCAACATCTACACATGTGGGTGTTGAGGTGCACCCTGTACCTCCCCCTCTTGGGTGCCCCCACCCTCTGGGTCATATGTGGCCATATTTGTTTTTCTTTTTCTTTTTGTTTCCTGCAAGTATTTTTTTTTCTTTCTATTGTGCATTTATTTGACAGTGATGTGCTTTGTGGCATTTGAAGGCATCCACTGTGTGTTCCAGCAGAGCCCATTCAGGCGTGTCTCGTGTATGTGTTTTGCTTGGGGTCCTGACACATATGCTACTCCTACTTCCCCATTCCATGGGCTCGCAAGGATGGCTCGGTGTGACAGCATCTCACACAGGGGAATTGGGCTTCCATCATATCTGTGGCCAGCCTGCAGTCCTTGTGTGTACACCCCTAGTGGGTATTCCGGATGGCTTCTCCAATGCATGTCTGTACTTCATTTTGGTGAGTATTCTGTTGACTGTGCATTTCATCATGTTGCTTACGATTTTTTTATGAATTGACTGCCTATGTTCATGAACTTCCTGCTGTAGGCGGTACCATACCCCCTTTGGCTGTGTAACACACACTGATGGTGGGAGGGGTCCATGTGCTGACAATGTTGCATTGGGACACTTGGCCTACAGTGATTTTGATATGCCACATGAACGCTGCACGCTGAGTTATCCTTGTCACCACGTGTTTCAACTACCCCCATTTCCTTGCTTCTCCTGCTTTGGCCATCTTGCAGCCCTGCCTGGTGTTTTGTTGTGCTATTGGAAATATGGCCGCATTGCTTTTGACTTGACTGTCATGTTCGTGGCCTGGACCTGCTCCCCCACTCCCATGGGTTGCACTTGGCCCTTGTGACAATCCGGCCAACCAGGAGGCCGGAACCTGCCACCACTACCAAAGGCCCACAATGGAGGCTCTGTCTACCCCTGTCCACCACCCTTCTGGATCCCTTGATTGTCACCTTGTCTCCCCTGCCCCCCACCTGTCTCCACCTGCCCCCTTCCAGTCTCCCCCTGTCTCACTTGCCGCCCGCCAGTCTCCACCTGCCCCCTGCCAGTCTCCCTCTGTCTCCCCCCTTCACCATTACGCCCCCTCCCCCTCTGCACTGTCTTCTTTCCCTCTGCCCCTTGTGTGTGTTTTCTTTCTCCCTCTCCCCGTTCCTGCCTTTACACCTTGGCCCCCTCCTCCCTTCTCTCCTCCCTCTCCCTCTACACCACCTTCTCCCCTCCTCCTTGTCTTCTGTCTGTCTTTTTCTGGCACTACCCCAATTACCGTCAGGCATGGTGATACGTAGCCGCTTCTTCTTTGCAGACACTTCCCCCTCTGCCTCCATTCATCCACCCCCCTTTTTGAGTTTTATTTTGGCACTTACTTTTATCATCAGTCCTTCCACCACTGATTACAGGTTGTCTGTTCCCCCTTTCCCTTCTGTGTTTCTTCTCCCCCTCCCCAGCACTATCTTGACTATTCATCGACCTTCCATAGTTTGTCACTTGTTTTGTTACTCTCCTCACCTCTTCCCTCCTCTTCCCTCACCCCCCTCCTTATGTGACTCCTGCACTGCAACTATTGCCGTCCGGCATAGCAATGATGATGCTAGTTTCGTTTTCCCACATTCCCTCTCTAGACTCTCCCTTATTGTTCCAAGCACTTGTACTATGTACTTTGATTTGATAGTTCATTTTCACATTCTGGACTGTTTGAAGGACTTGTAGGAATGCACTGTTATTCTCCCTTGTTCCCTCCCTCCTTGAGGCGCTTTGATGCACTTTGTGGGTAGGCCATATAAGAATTTTTAATGAATCAGTGATTGCTCACTGTCTGCCATTGTCTATGTGGGGTACTCTGTACATGATATCTTCTGCTGGTCAATGGCTGATCCTATGTTGGGTTTTATTTTGAGGTGTCAGGGGATTGGTGTGGTTTAACACACAGGGGGTCCTTGAGTGCAATGCTCACATGTGGTGTGTACAGGACACTGAGGCTCACTTCATTTCACATGCATGTATTCGATGCATGTCCCTACTGACACAAACCCTTAGGCAACGCCCCCCACACCAACTACGGTGACACCATGCACACACGTGCACCCAGATTGCCTTCTAAGGCATGCTGTGTCCCTACAATCCATGTTCACTTCCGATTCATTGATCTTGTGCATGTATGAGAGGGTACTATTTGGTTGATTATACTTATTTTTCCTGATGCTCAAGGGGTTTCCCCAACGCAATGCACACTCACTGTGCTGTCTGGTGAGCGGTGTGTTGCAGTGGACACACACACAGCACACAGTGTTTGTAATGCCAATTTGCTATTGTCCAATGTATTCTGACTTTTGTTGCTTGCACCACTGGTGGCATGCATTTGTGCCACCGTTTTCAGGGTGTGAGGTATTGGTCAGTCATTTCTTCAGATTCCATGTCAGGTGTAATTGTCTGGTGCTTGTTTACATTTCTCACGTGGCACTTCATGTCTATTGTGTCATGTGTTGTGCATATGGTTTGATGTTTTGCCGTTGCATACCATGGTATGGTGTGGCAGATGGAGGTCATGGGGGTTGGGAGGGTTTGGGTGGCATACCAGTACTTTAATGCCCTGTTTTGCAGGGGGGGGTGTGCACCTTGCATGTGTTCCTTTTGGTCACATTGGATTGGTTGTGTTTAAGTAGCTAGGGATGCATAAAATGTGGCACGTCCATGGACACATTCTCAGGGTGGTAAGGTTGTGACAGTTAACTGTCCCTTTCTCATCATTGATTGTAACCTGGTATGTGCCAGGCCTGTGTGCACTCCGCAGGGGTTGGAGTTTAGGTGAAAAATGTGGCCACAAGCTGGGTACAGACTGCCTCGCGACATGCCCTTTCCCCTCCCATGCGCAGCGGCCTTGCATGTGGTTGGGGATGTAGGGGTACCACCATGTCCACCGGTACACCCCACCGTGTTGCAACTTTGTGCAGGACACATGCTGCCACAATGATCCAGCACAATACTGAGGGTGCATATAGTAGCTGTCCGCCAGAGCGGTCAAGGGAGCAGAAGCGTGACTTGAGTACTCCTAATGTGCACTCCACTATGGCCCTGGTTGCAATAAGGGCTGCGTTGTATCTTATCTGGGGTGGTGTGGTGGGGTTTCGTATTGGCCTCATCATGTAGGTGTTCAGAGGGTAGGCACTGTCCCCTGGTAAGGTGATAATGGTTGTCATTAGTTGGGCGTGTTTATTTGTCTGTGTGTGACATGCATGCATGTGCACAGGCATTTGTACTCACCTATGAGCCATGTGTCGCCATGGTTCCCAGCTTCCAGGGCCCGGTCAGGGTGGACATTCTGTATATGAAACTGTCATGGGTGGACCCTGGATAGTTTGCATAGACAGAGGTGATGATTCCCTTGGCATCGCATACAACCTGCACGTTGATGGAATGCCAGTGCTTGCGTTTGCAGTAGATGTTTTCAGTGGCTCTAGGTGGACGTAGGGCCACATGGGTGCAATCTATGGCATCGAGTACTTTGGGGAAGTGTGCCACCCTGTAGAAGTCCTGGACCACGGCCTGCCTTTCTGCAGGTGTTCTGGGCATGTATATGTGCCTGCGGACTGAGGGGCTTGCAGTGATTATTGCCAACACCTGGTGTAGGCAACGTGACTGCGTGGGCTGTGTGACGCCCCCCACTATGGCAGTTGTCCACTGAAATGACCCAGTGGCCAAAAAATGCAGTACATTGAGCACCTTCTCCAAGGGGCTCAATGCTTGGGAGCACAGGGTGGGTGATGTGAGTTCATCCTCCCACTCAGTGACCAGCTCTAGGATGATACGAGGTGGAAACCTATACCTGCCATAGACCTGGTCAGCAGACATCCCAAAAAGACTGGTCCTGTGGAAAGAAATGCGGGGCCTGGCTATTCTCCTCCTCCTGCGATGTCCCATGATCACTGCTGCGAGGAATGGGACATTCATCGTAGCTGTATATGCTTGTTTGTTGTTTGCGCACACTTTTATGCTGCGCGTGGGCGCTTCCGCTTGCTTTCGTGTGGCGGACATATTTGTGCGTGTGCGTGTGTTTTGACGTGCACGGGTTTTCCCTATTCGATTCCATGAATATGTGTTGTTCACTAGCGTGTGGGTGTTGCGTGTGTTTCCCAGCGGTACTTCCCACGTTACGCCTACATTTCCACGTGTTGTTCCCCATTCCCTGTGTTCTGCCCCTTTTTTAGGTGTGTGCGCGAAAAGTTGTGCGCTTTCCCCATTCCTGTCGCGCACGCATTTGGAAAATCGCAGTGACGTGTAAGGTAAGCGCGGATTTGGCGCACATCCCAGGAAAAACACGCGCAGGGCCTTCCATGAATCACACGTGTGCGAATCGCATGCATGCGCTAGCTTTTTCACGCTACGCCAGCTTGCGCCACAAATTTCAGCGCACATTTATTCCATGAATTACCCTCATGGTGTTTTCTACTTCTGTCATGGCTAATTCTGCCTCATTTGCTATTAGTGGCTGTCCAAGAGGTTCTTGGCTTCCTGTTACAGAAGGCTGACTATTGTCGGGAGTGACCACTTCTAGTTGGGCCTTCTTCGTGTTGCTGGTCATTATGCAACATTGTTTGGTACTTTGTAAAGTCTACGTCTGTTATAGTGCTTTCATTTGCTTTAAAAGCATCTTCATAGGAGTCATATGTATCCAGTAACTCTTCTTCTTTTCTCCATGGTTTAAGATGTTGTAGCAGGGACTTGTTGTACAGGAGGGCAGAGCGACCTCTGACGGGCCCATGGGATCAGAGCTCACCCTTGAGTACTTTAAGACAAGATAGCTGCACCTTGAGGTGGATGGGGTGCGGGATTCTCTTACTCCAACACCAAGCAATAAGGACAACTCAATGGTTTGGCTAAAGGAAGTCCGTTTAATGACAAGTACAAAAAACGGGGAAACATTAGGAAATCATCAGTGATGCGATCGCCCGTCTCGCTTCAACTCCCAAATTCTTCATTCAGACAGCAGTAGTTATAGTAAATTCTCATCATCATTGACGTGTAACACTCAAAAGTTTGTCATGCAATTCTATTGGTTAAAAAGAAAACTTAAGTATCGATGCTATATCTGTATATGGTAAAAGAGTGTGAGGATTGGATAACTCTTATCGGGTGGGCTTCTACGCCCATCCCTCTACATCACTCGTGCTAGACGTCACTACAAGTACGACGTCTTATTGGTTCTACTAACTATAGGTCCCTAGATTATTTGGTCCATTGTGATTGGGTCAGTTACACCCCCAAGCATAAATCTCCACTTTAATTAGCAGCATGCAGAATGTTCACCCAGATGCGGTGTGCCCCACGATTCACCTTGCCTCCCTTCCATCAATCAGTACTTTAGGGCTATGTGTCGATTAGCTGGCTGAGGTTGGCCTCGAAACTGTAGCTTCTTATCAGGAAAAGTTATGGCATCCTCTGGTTTTGGGTGACATCAGACATGGGTACCTCTTTGCGCATGGCTGGTCACGTGTCAGTACACCGTGAATCTGCTTCATTTTCCTTCTATTTGCGTATTTGATTCTCTCTTCGGCCTTGCCACCTGCCTGGGCCTCCTTATCTCGACCTTCACAGGCAGGCTGCTATGCTCTGAAGTTTCATTTCTTCGAAGTTGTTGCTCTCCTCCCTTCCATTGGTTGACCTCGAATTCCCTGGCATGACCTGCTTCTTACTAAGTTTCGATTCCGTTCTTTCGTCTGGCTTTGTGCTGGTATATGAATCCTGGCCTGTTTGACCACTATCATCCTGGGCTTAATGTTGCTTTTGTAAAATGGATTTGCACTTGTATAATGTGCTTCTTTGAGGTAGATATATAGTTGGCGCTTGCCGCTCTGTTCTTCTACTAAGCATAGCAAGCCGCACTGTTTTCTTAGCTTCTTGCGTTACAATCCTATATACAGGCGTTAACTAGTTGCATGTTTTCATCCTACTTTCTGGTTACGTTTCTTTATATTTCAACCTCGTTTTTTCTTCCAAGTCCATTACATCATTATTCTGTACATTTCGTCTTTTCGTGTCATCTTTTGATTGCGGTTCATTTGTCTGTATGTTCGTCTGGCCCTTGTGTCGTCACCATTCACCTTCGATTAAGGCCCTTTGGATCTCTTCTGGGACAGTTTGAAAGTAGTCTTCATGTCATGTCAGCTGTTGGTACAGTTGTCTCAATGGGTACCGTGCTGCCCATGGTTGTCTGGTTATTGGCACTTCAACAGGTATTGCTCTTCTGATGGGCACCGGGCAGAGCCCTAGTGCTGCTCTCTGTTGGTTTATTTGCTCCTCATACGTCACATATCTCAGTGAGTATGTTCCTGGTGCTTCAATATGGGTGGCTGGAGTGCAGGTGATATCTGGGACCTCCTCTACATTCGCCCCTCTGGTCGGTTCATCGACCACTTCTGCTTCCTCCTTTGTATTCACCTTACTTGGTTCTTCTGTATTCATTTCTTCTTCATCTTCAGGGTTTGTACATGATGGTGTGAAGGAGTGTCTCTTTGGGGTCCACATTTTTATGACTCCTTTCAAACCTCCTGCTGTTTTTACATGTTCGTCTTTGTTCCAGGTCATTAGCTGGCATTGTCCATTTGGGCTGCAATAGATCCATTTTCCTTTGTACTTTCTTTGTTTCCTGGGACAAACACATTTTGTTCCTTCTGGTGCATATTCGCTGGCCTTCACAAAGTCTCTTATTTATTCATCAGTCAGGTCTCTGGGCTTCCATCCTGGTTTGACATCGACCATGATCTTCATCCTTATGGCTTTCTTTGCAGTTTTCTGGCATTGTGAGATGATTATCTTCATAACACAAAATCCTAATAGTATCATCAGTAGCAGGGCTCCCAGGAACTTGAATATGTCTGCCATCCATTGTGGGACCCGCTAGAATAGTGTTCCAAAACAGCTGTCATCATCAACTGCGTCGGTTTCGTTGATCATCTGGTTCTGTAGCTTTGTTAGCATCTCTATGGCTTCTGCCAAGGTTCCATGTTCTTCGTCATGAGAAGGTATAAATGTGCAACATGATTCTCCGATTTTTGCACAACTCCTCCATCCATCGATGTGATCATGTCAAGCACATATCTTTTCTGTAGAGTCATCAATCGGATTGCTCTTAGTTCTTCTTTAATCGCGTTGAATCCTTTTATGGTGGTGTTGATGGTCTTCAATAACTCCCATCTGGTTATCTGCAACCATTTAGTATTTACTACAACTTGGATTCTTGGCATGAAGATCGTTGTAAACACCGATGAGGTGAGGCTGAAAAGCCTGTGTTCATACGGGATTGCATGGAATGCCTCTTCTGATTTAGCAGAAAAGTAATTTTCTCTCTTCATTCGGAATACCAGCTCCTCAGATCTCCTTTTCCTCATGTGGGCATCTGCTTTCGGGAAACTGTCAATATTCAGGTCACTTTTCGGGATCACTAGGGCAGTCTTATGTATGCTTTGGATCCACACGCCCAGTAATGATCCATAATTACTGCGGTTCCGTGAGTCATTCCTGGACCTTCAAAGATTCGTCCGCAGTTCTGATTCTCTCCCATCTTCCTCATGCCATTGTTCCTGAAGCACAATTTTGGGCTTTCCAGTGGCACTATCTGCAAGGATCCTCCTCTGTCTTCGACCTATGTTAGTAATTTTGGAAGTTTTGGCCATAAAGGTTTGCACAGTCTTTGTGAGTTTTCTATTGCTTCCTTGCAGGCTCCAAGGACCATCCAAGCTTGGCAGATTACCGCTCCTTCTTCCCATCCGTTTGGGGAAACCACTGTTCGCCAAATCTGCATTTGGCCTCTGCTTTTCCAAATTTGAGCCTCTTCTGGGGTTTTTCCCAGGACATTCAGTCTCGGGTTCATTTTGCATCTTATTTCTGTTCCTTTAACTTCAGGCTTTTCATAACTGATCACATGATTCCTAGTATGAGCTCTATTTCTTATCTTAATGTCCTGGACGTAGCCATCTTCATCGGGGTAATCCGTTTCAGTTGCCCATATCAATGAGGCGTTTCTCCCCATAAACTGTCCTCTGGTGTTGCACATTGCTACATGTGAAAGACAGTGTGCCCTCGGGACATCAATTTCCACAGCATCGAAGATCTTGGATTTTCCTATGCTGTACGGTACAAGTGCACAAATGAAGCATTCTCCTTCTGATCCTCTTCCCCCGACTTCTTTCATGTGCTGGTACCAAATGTTGTTTCTTAGATGTGCTGTGCTGTCCCGGTAGTCGTTCAGTTCACTGTTATCTTCATGCAGGCTTCTCTTGATCCTTAGTGTCTTTCTGTAGTTTGCTATAGCTGCATCCCTAAATGCATCTGTGTGACTTTTCCTTGCTGGGGGTCTCTCGGGCATGCTAGTCGATGGAGCAGGTTTCTTTATCTGCATTAATGTGGTAGGTGGAGGTTTTGCAATTCTCTCCTTCTCTTCTTTCGTTGGCCTTTCTCTTGATTCCTTTTGGTCTCTTTCATTATTTTCTGGGACTGATTGTTCGGTAGACAGTCTCATGCTGTCTGGTGCCTTCGCTTGAGGTTCTGTGGCCATTGACACTTGCCCTGGTTCGTGTGCATTCAGTGGGCCTCATTACGAGGTAGGAGGTAGCCATGGTGCTGTTAGCACCATGGCTACCCCCTTACCGCATTCCGGGTCCGGGTTCTCAAAATTCCAACCTTGGAGGACCCGATAAGTCCCCATTCCGAGAACCATAGGGCTCAATAGGAATGGGGATGGAGCTAAAAACGGCGGGCCTGTTATTAGC
Organism: Ambystoma mexicanum; assembly: GCF_040938575.1. NCBI lineage: Eukaryota > Metazoa > Chordata > Amphibia > Caudata > Ambystomatidae > Ambystoma > Ambystoma mexicanum. Next base: position 353,934,985 of record NC_090921.1, read on the forward strand.
TCCCTGGTCCCTTAGCAGCTCCCGCTAAGGGTGCCTGGTAAAACCAGGTGCCCATAGCGGGACCCGCTAAGGGACCTCGGAATCGGGCGGTAAGGGTTTACCGGAACCGGTCTCCTTACCGGTGCCCACCTCGTAATGAGGCCCAGTGTGTGGGTGTGTGTAGTTGTCAGTGCTGTTTTCATTCATTCCGTGCTGACCCTGTCTCCAGCTTTTCTCTTCTTTCATTACCTCAAGTGTGTATGTGTCACTGCCAACTATATTCATTCTCAGGTCATTTACCTTACCATCAGATTTTCTCGGGTCTGGAATAACTATATAGTGTCTGGGTGCTTTTGTAGGACTCATTCGTACACCATCAGGTGGGTGCACTGAAAAAATGCAGTTCTGATCGTAAATGACAGCAAAATAATGATAAACATAATGCATAAATACATGATGGTACAGTAAGTGAGGCGGCAGCATTTTCTCCCAGAGAAGGAAGAGTACCCCTCTGCTTGTGGGAGAAAGATCTCGATCATTTATTCAATGTCAATGTTATTGGATTCCACCGATTCAATATTTTCTTGAACAGCTTGTATTATAAAGTGCCTGGTGCTTCACAAGTGTCCCCCCTCTTGCGGGTGACAATTGTTTCTTAATACAGGATACAGTTCCTTTGCAAGACTATGGAAAAATAGATTACACTAACGCTTTGGTGAGTCACTTTTACTGTGCATGCTCAAAGTATGTAAGTTCCCAGTCCACCCCCCGAATCTGCTTCAGTCCTGAGTCACTGTGAAGAAATGGGAAAAATGGCAATCAAACAATAAAAGGTGAAGTTCTTGTCTCTGCTCCCTAGATCTGTCCCTCGGCGGAATGATGACATGTTTTACTCTGCTTCCTCGATCTGTCCCTTGGCCGAATGATTCACTGGAATCTCTTCAGATAATCTCTCTGAAAGTTGGACAGCTCCACTTGCAGCATGATACCATGGAGGAGCATTCCCATCTGTGCGACGTTAGCTGGATCTCTGATGAATGTGAGGACGTCAACCTCGATAGGTCTCCCCACCATTTCGGGAAAGTCAGTGACTAGTTGAAAGAGGACTTTATGTGCCAGTCGGCTGTCTTCAGGTGACAGGGACATTTGTCCTGCCTTGCTGGGTTCAGGGTTAAAGGCCCTTCCCATGACGTGAGCAGTCCTTGCACTTTCCTGATGTGTGGAGTGCGATTAAGTAACTGAGTTTGTTCCACAGCTGGCTCAAATGTTCAGAGTTTGCTGGATCCCAAATAAACGTGAGAGTGTCTGTGGTTCTCCCGACAATAGCTGGGCACTCCTCTATGATGCGAAAGAAAAGCGTATTGACGAGTTCATCTATTATCGCCTGTGGTGGAAGCATTTGTGTCCTTTACGCTGTACTCAGGCAGTACAATGAAGGCTTCCGCGATGACAGTAAGTAGTTGCCAGATTACTTTCTTGTTGGCAGGATCTTGGATAAAGTCTGTGACACTGGTGACCCTCCCTACCAGCGACGGACATGATACCAATACTAAATTGAAGTAGTTGAGCACATCCTTTGTGATGTTTCTGCTGGGAGACACCATAAGTGCTGCCAAACAAAGTCTTGATTTTTGATGATTCAGGATATGTTTTGCTCTTAAAGTAAAAGTCCTTGATCACTGTCTGTTAGAGTCTTGTTTCTCAACAATGCTTGAGTGTGGTTTGATTTACAAGTTTGTGTCAACAAAACGTGTTGTGGCTTAAATGCACAATTTTCTTCTTCACCCTGCAACTAGGATGCACAGAGAGTCCGTTTATGTCCTTATCCCCTTTTGCTTAGAGGAAATGTCCAGTTTAAGCCAAAACTGGCACAAGGGGTTCTTTGTCTTGACTTTGCTGCTCATGCGTCCTTCTTCCTCATCATGGATCTCGTCTACACGTGCTGAGGTTCTTCCCCGTTGTCTGTGGGTTCTTTGTGGTGGGGTGCAGTTAGAGGGCTTTCTCCAAAATAGGGCTTAATGTCATTGAGAAAAATCCATGCTTTCCTGCCCTGCAGTTTCACAGCTGAAGGAGTGCAGTCCTCCTTGATGAAAGGACCATTGAATCTTGGTTCGTCCCACTTTTTCCTCGTACGGTTTTTCACCAACACAGCATCTCCAGGGAAGATGAGTGGAACACGTAGACCTTGAACTGCATCTGTTTCAGTGTCTCCTGCCGTGTTTTGTGCTGTGCTGCACCTTTTTTCGTCGTTGCTGCAGTTGGTCTGAAATTACAGTAAGGCTGGATGTCATGCAGTTCAGGTGTTTCTGCATTTCGGATCCCAGGACCTCTCTGCTTGGCTGAGCATCACATCTAGCTCTGTCTCGAGGGGCTAGGGGAGTATTCATTCACCTTCCTGTGACTATCTCGTGCAGCGTAAGATGATGGTCGGAGCGTGGTTGGTTCCGTAGAGCATATAATGCCAGTGGAAGGCAGTGCAACCATCCCCTTTTTAGAGTAAGCTTCAACTTGGCTATCCTTTCCTTTAACAAGCCGTTGAGCCTCTAACAAATACCATTACCTTCCAGATGATACGCCGACGAGAACTTGTGCTTTATACCAAGCAACAAGCTAATCTGTTCAAAGACTGCATTTACAAAATGAGCCCCATTGTCTGATCTCATCACTTCACACACCCCCCATCTAGGGAACACTTCCCTCACTAGGAATTTGGCTGCACAGGTAGAGTCTGGGTGTGTACATGGACCTGCTTCTATCCATCTAGAGAATGGACACACCACTACAATTAAGTATCTGTACCCGTTACACACTTGAATCATGTCGACATAGGCAATATGTAAGTGCTGAAAAGGCCAATTTGGCCTGGGGATGACTCCTCTCACTACTTTTAATGTGTGCCAAGTGGTGAATTGCTGGCAGATTATGCAGTTCACCATAAAGAATGCAACATGCTCTGCTAAATTCGGTATAAACCAGTCTTCCGCGAGCATTGCTACTAGGTTTTCTTTTGACATGTGTAATGGGTAATGCGATTGCTCCAATGCTATTTTTATTAGGGCTACAGGCATTACTGGTTTACCAGTGCTGATTTGCCTCCACAATCCGTCAGAGTGGTTTAAAGAACACTGTCAACGTTTCCATAGGTTCTTCTCGTCCTGTGGTGCCTCACCTTGAAGCTCCATTAGTTGCGTCTGCCCCAGATTACTATATGCTTCTATTGTGGTACGTGCCACCATCATTCTCTCATGGGTACATGCCACTTCCACTTCCATGATCGTCTCACTTTTGGAGGCCATACGCTTGGCTTCCCGTGTGTGCTGCGTGGTTTCCACATGACACGAAATCTGTCCCTTTGGTGTGGGCAGCGCATTTCACGACCGCTAGGCCCACTGGGAGCTGTAGTGCCTTGATCAGCCTGTCCAATAAGGTTGCATGCTGCACTGGCGTGCCGTCTGCTCGGAGGTAGCCCCTCCTTTTCCAGCACACTAGTCCTGCATGCACTGTGGACGTCACGTAGGCGGAGTCACTGTACACCGTAACTTCTTGGTCTGTGTGATTCTCAATGGCGAGTATCAACGCCAATAATTCGGCAGCCTGCGCTGAATAATGAGAAGGTATTCGTGCACTGACGAGTACTCAAAATTCTCTGTTTGCTATGTGTTTCATTACGGCAACACCTGTATATCTTTGTCCGTCTTCTTGGTCGATTCTCGAAGATCCATCAATAAAAACGATCTCTCCTCCCACCAGGGCATTTTCTTTCACCCTGGGGATTTCATCATAGAATTCTTCATAGTTTGCACAGTCACGTATAGGCTCTCCTTCAGTGACTGGCTCAGCTATGAATGTAGCTGGGTTCACTGTTTTACATCAAGCTATTTGATCAATGGATTAGATATAATCACTTCAGAGGCAGAACCCTATGGCAGCAATAGGGTGATGGAATATTGAGCATCGAAATAAAAAACTTCCCCCTCGTTTTAGAAGACTGTCCTGATGAAAGTGGTTACACCAAAACTACACCACTGAAACCGGTAGACGGTGGTTGTCACATGGTGGAGAACCAAAATATGCTCTACCTTTACCATGACCAACCTGTTTTATGTCTTTTCATGAGGTTCCACGCCCCTTCCTACTATTCAAACACTCTATAGGAATGGTCAACGTGGCCCACATGTTTGTCTTCATGTTTTGTCTTCACTTGAAACTGGCTCATCCCCACCAGGGGGTATTTGCTGGAATAACCAGCTTGGATTACAGCAATACAACAACACTGTGTTGAGCCATTTTCTTTATAATTGTCTCCATAATTGTATTTGTCTTGACCTGTCTATGGGATAGTAAAAGTGAAATGTACCCACAATAGACAGCTCAGATTTGTACTTATCTATTTGGATCTCTAGACGTAAACTTTACTTTTATGCCTCTTTTTTCTGCTTACTATATTTTTTCCTCTGTGAGGACCTACAGTGACCAAGGGCATGAAGGAGTCTAACAACCTTCATGTTGTTGTTGTTTTTCAAAAATGAATTCTCTTTTGACTTCTTTTACTGTCCCCCCCTATTTGTAAGCGGCACATCAGCGCTTCCTAGGAAAAGGGTTTTCTCCTAAACCTTAGGGTTAGGACAGGTTCAAACAGCTTTTCCCTTTTCTATCCTACTGTCTTCCGATTGACCCTGTACCTCCTTGGCCACTGCATTCTAGTGGTCTTTTTGCCCTATACCTAATGGGTTTCTCCCACTGCCTAATCGTAATGACATACAGTTGTGTGTTGCCCTCTTTTGTGATACAATATTAGTCTGTTAAGGCTTCACCCTGCTTACTGCACCTTGAGTGCCCTTCTGTTTATAGCGCTCTGAAACACTTCTGTACGAGCGCGATAGAAATAAAATATCAATCAATCAATCAATCTAAAATGGCGAATAATGAGTGCTTGACGTATAATGTCATAGAACATCCCATTACATTGGTTGTTGCTTTCTCTATGGTGAACTCTGCGGCAGCTAAACTTTGTTCGCATGGGAAGTGGCCTCTCACTACTGGGTCCAGGTTCCCACTGTAATATGCCAGGGGCTTGTACCCCAACGAGGTTCTTTGAGCGAGAACTGCCGTCATAACGCTGCCATCTGTGTGCAAAAACAGGTAGAATTCCTCTGCATAATTAGGAATCCCGAGAACTGGAGCCGTACCAATTGCTCTCTTGAGTTCTGTAAACCCCTTTTCCATCGCTTCAAACCATTCGATCTTTTCCTTTGTCATCTGGGCCTTCTTTAGGGCCTGGAGTAAGGGCTTGGCATATGAGCTGTAATCGAAAACCCATGCTCTAACATAGTTACATACGCCTAGAAAGCTCTGCATTTGCGTTATCATGTGTGGCTTAGCCGTGTTCAGTATGGCTTCAGCCCTTTCTGGGGTCACCTTCTTGCCTTCTTGTGAGATCAGCTGTCCTATGTATAGCTCCTCCTATTGACAATATTGTAGTTTTTCTTTGTCAAATTTATAACCTTTCTCAGCCAGTATAGTCAATAGCTGAACAGAATCGCGCCTGCATTGCTCCTCTGTAGTGCTGCATATTAAGATGTCATCCACATACTGCAAGACAACACTTTCTACTGCAATATTTCTCAGGTCCATCTGTAGGACTCGGTTGAAGATGGATGGGGAATCACAGTACCCCTGTGGCAACCTCGTGCTTTTCAGACGCATTTGTCTGAAAGTGAATGACGTCAGATCTTGTGAGTCACAGTGCAACGGGATTGTGAAAAAAACATTTTTCAAGTCAATCACTGTGAAATATTTTGCCTCAATGGGTATATTACATAGGATTGTAGATGGGTTAGGGACTAGAGGGAACTCGACCACAACAATATTGTTTAATGCTCTTAAATCTTGAATCAAATGCCAAGACCCTCCCTTTGATTTCTGGACAGGATAAATCACCATATTACATGGTGACTCTGACGTCACCAAGATGCCCTGGTCCATCATGGCCGAAACTGTCTTTGCGATCCCTTCGTCCGCCTCTCTGGACATGGGATATTGTCGCGCTCTCTGCAAAATTGCTCCTGTTTTCAGTTTAATTTTCATTTCTCCCACCCCCTTCAGGAGGCCTATGTCATATGGGCCTGTAGTCGATACCGAGACAGGCACCTGTCGTTATCAAAGTATTCCAGACGTATCAGTGCCAACATCATTCTCTTAGGCACTTCTCTTTTGATCATTTTTACCCAAAATACGAGACTCACTTCCACCCTTGTCTCTTCTGAGTCTGGTTGTTCTTCAAACAGATCGTCATCAGTGACGTCAGTCACTCGATACCCTTCTTCGATGGCGATAATCGCACACCATTGTCTGCCTTCATCGTCGTAGCCTTCGACCAATGCTACTTTCCTTTGCACGGCTAAAGCATGTATCATTAAGGGAAATACTTGTCCCTCCTCTTCATGCATCGGTATTCTGGGTCTGAATAAGAACTCAACAGGGGTTCTCATGATTTTATCTGCGAGGCCTGGTAATCCTACAATAAGCACACGCATGCCATATGCAAAAACTGCTGGCTCTAAAGGTATAGCTCTCATGGCTATGTGTCCTGAGTTTGCCCTGATCATTTCGCAAACGTTCAAATAATGCATTCCTGGAGTGGAGCATACTATGCCGTCCTCCGTGAACAAGATCGTCATGTTCAATTTTGTCATTAAGTCTCGACCCAAAATGTTTACTGGGGTCTGACGTGAATATAATAAAGGTACATTCATTTTGCAATCTCCTACGGAGACTGGGAGTGCGTCTGTAAAGGGAACTCGACTGTGAGCTCCGGTAAAACTCTGAGTATCTATGGCCTCGCGGACAAGGAAAACTTGTCTTCTTGTATGCACAAGCGTGTTGCACCCGTGTCAACTAAGAAGGAATATTCTTTACCCCCTATGACGACATTCACCCTAGGTTCCCTATTAGGGTCTGGTGTCACTGATAGGATAGGGCACATCAGGGTTCCCAGTGAGCTGTCCTAGTTCATGTATAAGTTCGGTCCACGGTACACTTGTGGATTCCCTCCATTCTCTGGGTTGCCTCCCCTTTCGGAGTTTGTACCCTGAGACATTTGCGGCGGTGCCTGTTCAAATTGCCCTTGTGGCAAATTCCCCATGTTCGGGGGTTGAACCCCTTGTTGCGCACCCTGCTGCACACCTGGTGCTTGCGGCTCCACTGTGTGATTCTGTGCACCGCCCTGTTGTAAGATTGCAGGTGGATTTGCCATGCCTGCTCCCATTCCTTGGCCATTTTGCCATGCGCCTTGACTTCTGCATGTGCGCGCTAAGTGGCCCGTCATTCCGCACAGCCAACATACTGGCGGTGGTCGGATTATGTGTCTGTTTGACATATCTGGCCTGCCCATTTGCACGTTTTGAAAGCCTCCTTGATTGCCTTGGAACCCTCCTTGATTACTCTGCCATCCTCTTCCTCTAAATCCTCTTCCCCTTGGGTACTGTCCAACGTTACCTCGGTTATTCTGCTGTCGGTAAGCCACCTGTTGTAAGTTCTGTTCAGATGGGCTTGTTAGCATGGCTCCTTCAAGAGCATACTTTGATAATTTCTTTTGTACCAGCTTCGCTTCCTCACCCTTTCGTGTTACCTCCTTTTTCTGATTCTTTTCTTGCAACAATCTACAGTAATGTGCGATAGTTAACTGTATTTTTGCCCAAGGTTTAGCCTCAACCCCTACCAATTTCTTGAGCTGTTTCTGCACTGGTTCTGGCAACCCTTGGCACAATATGTGGTAAAACACTGGCATAGAATTCATCCAAGTTTCATGCGTTTCAAGCGCCCACGCGTCTTGGAAATTCTGGATATAAATCAACGGATTCTCTGACTCCTTCATTTTTCGAGTCATTATAGCTCCCATATTGGAAATGTCCGGGTACAACACTCGTAGCGCTTTCCTTACTGCTGCTCTGCAATTATTAAATGGTGCTCCATCGTGTGCAGTGTTAATTATGGTTACACCAGGGTAACCTGCCCGTGTCCACACATCGTCTTCTCTCTCACCAAGTATGGCGATCAGGAGACCTTTAATGTCCCCTATAGCCCTGTCATTTTTTCTAACTCGTGTATCCACTTCCCGGCTCCCGATGTCAGTATTGGGAGTTTGTTTTTCAGGTTTTCATGATCCATGTGTGGCCATGGAATATATTGTGGTCTTGTTCCCCCCTTTTCTAGTAGTGGAAATTAGAATGCGCAGCCTTCTTTCTCTTCTCCCATAGTTCTCCTGTCTATCGCTGGGGTAACATTCCTGCATTGCCGTCTGCTTGGCAATGTTCTCAACCTGTCTACATAGGCGGGTGCTGATGCCTCCCTCTGACCATGGGATGTTCCTTCATGCTGGTCAGATTGCTCGGCAGACTCTGATGTCCTCGGTGCGGACTCGCTAGCATCTGACCATCTTACCCCTTTGTCTCTTGGGAGCTGCTTTTCACGCTATCTCCCATCTTTATTTGTTTCGCAATCCGTTTCCTCTCCAGAGTCGGACATTGATTGTTCCTAATTCACGCAACTCCTTGTGTCATCATCGTTTTTACTGATTTGTAGTCTGTCCAGGGACAGTCTCCTGCTCCTACTACTTCGAGTGACATCCTCAGTGTCATACAGCTGAGTGCTTTCCAAGCGTTCGTCTTCCCTTTCCCTTTGGGACATTTGTTCTAGCCCCATTTCATCATATATTTTATAGATCGTTTCCCCAATGCTTCTGGTGTCGAAGTCATCTTCAATATTTGCCCCAATCGTGCCTGGTACTGAGTCGTACACAGGAAAGAATTCTTCAATGTCTTCCCATTCTACAAAAGGATTGGGTTTTTTAACTTCCTGCTCCAGATATTCGAGATCGCGTGCCCTCTGTCTATGCTTAAATTCGATATCATCATCAAATTCTTTGCGCTTCCTCGCCTCTTCTCTGACCTTATCTTCTTCCATTCTCCTTTCATTTCTACGTTCATCTGCCCTTCGAACTTCCTCATCTTTTCGTCTCTTTATCCTTTTTTCACGTACCCTTTGCTCTTCTTCCAACCTTAGCTGTTTCTGTCTGTACTGGTCATAGGCTGCTTTCTGTTTGCGATCGAGCTGCTTTTCCTACTCCTCGTGAAATAGCTGTTCTCGCCTTAGCCTATATTTTCTTGTTATCCTTTCGTCCCTTAACACCTTTTCCTTCTCCTTCTCCCTCTCTGTGCCTCATCTGACTTTTCTTTAGGTCTCACATCATCACTTCCTTTTCCATCGAGTTTCAACAATATCTGTCCTCCCATCCATTCGCCTGTTGCAAATGCTATCTCATCAGTTCTGCTTTCACCTTCTTTCCATTTCTTTCCCTCTCTTTCTTTATCGAGAGATGCACTAATCAGTGCCTGGTCCTTCCTCTCATCATCGCATCTCTCCTTGTCCCTCGGGACTGCGTAGGCAAGATTCTTATCCTGATCCTTCCTTTTATTTACATCACTACTGTACGTAGGTGACTCATATGCAGGGTTGCTGTACCCTGTAACTGCTTTAAGCTCCCTTAACGGTTCAGGCTTACTTCCCTCGGTTTCTCTTTCAGGCGGGGCAGGTGGCGCGGTAGACGTCTCACCCCCCTCTGTGCATACATTTAGTATCCAGTCTGCCAGTGGCTCTTCCTCCTTCGACTGTTCGAACATTTTCCAAAGTTCTAGAACAGCAAGGTTTTTTTCTAGTTTCTTGCCTGTATATGTGGCATGCAAGTAAGTCATCATATGCTGTAAGACGGCTTTAGATAAAGACCCATTTTGTGGCCACGGCATAAACATCTTGTGGGTGGTACCCTTAACCCACTCAGTGCTGTATTTCTTAAGCTTGGGTGCATGTTTCAGCAGTTGTTTACATAAGTGTGCTAATGGAGTAATGTCTTCCATGCTTAAATCTGTTTCTAACAATACTTTCATGCAACTTCATCACTCCCAACAATATGAGCGAGCACCAAATACTGCAAGCTCCAATACAATATTTTCCTGCCAGAATTTTGTATCACCAATTTACTTCAAGAACATCAATTCATGTGTGATTCCCTCTTGACTATAGAATCGCATAAAAACCTTACTTAATTTCAAACAACAAGGAGACAAATTTCCTTACATGTGACATACGACAGAACACGTACAACAGAAATTTGACAGACTAGACAGACACCAGCTGGACACAAATATCTCTGCCTCTAAATTGTACCCCGACATGGAGTTTAAACAAACCCCTTTTATGATGTCTTTAAACGTAGTAATAGCCTAGTTGTCCCCTATTATGTGGGATCTGAGTTCATGTTTCTTCTGACCGCTATATTAAAGCGCAGGAATAAGGCGTATCCTCTCTCTTTATCTCAGGTGTCTGCCCCGGGATTCTCTCTTTTCTCAGGTGTCTGCCCCGGTATTCTCTCTCTTCATTCAATTATTCTCGAGTCATTATCCCCTTATATATATATATATATATACAGTCTTCTCTACTTCTGACTATTTTCTTTCTCCACCTCCCTCCTGTTACCTTTTCCCTTACTTGTTCTAATGCCTATGACATTTGCCAAAGCATTACATTTTTTGTTTCACTCACCGCTCGCATAGTTCCTCTCTGGATCCTCGGGATCACTGCCTCCGTTACCGCCGCCTTTAGTCTTTCGCCTGTTCCGCTGCCCGTAGGAATGGAAGGGTTTATGTTTTTAAAAACGGGTCCCTTCAGACCCACTGCAGATTTGGATAAATTTAAACTATCATTGTCCACGGGAAGCTTCACAGTCTACTCGGCCAAAGGGCGAAGGACTCGTGAAATTGCCGAAGACCTAGAGTTACTTTGTGTCGACGGTCAATAGGTGTCTTATTTTAATCAATAATCAATAATTGATGGTCGCAACCATCCTCTCCGCTACCAGGAGGGCAGAGCGACCTCTGACGGGCCCATGGGATCAGAGCTCACCCTCGAGTACTTTAAGACAAAATATCTGCACCTTGAGGTGGATGGGGTGCGGGATTCTCTTACTCCAACACCAAGCAATAAGGACAACTCAATGGTTTGGCAAAGGGAAGTCTGTTTAATGACAAGTACAAAAAACAGGGAAACATTAGGAAATCATCAGTGATGCGATTGCCCGTCTTTCTTCAACTCCCGAATTCTTCATTCAGACAGCAGTAGTTATAGTAAATTCTCATCATCATTGACGTGTAACACTAAAATGTTTGTCATGCAATTCTATTGGTTAAAAAGAAAACTTAAGTATCGGTGCTATATCTGTATACGGTAACAGAGTGGGAGGATTGGATAACTCTTATCGGGTGGGCGTCTACGCCCATCCCTCTACATCACTCGTGCTAGATGTCACTACAAGTACGACCTCTCATTGGTTCTACTAACTATAGGACCCTAGATTATTTGGTCCATTGTGATTGGGTCAGTTACACCCCAAGCATAAATCTCCACTTTAATTAGCAACATGCAGAATGTTCACACATATGCGGTGTGCCCCACGATTCACCCTGCCTTCCTTCCATCAATCAGTACTTTAGGGCTATGTGTCAATTAGTTGGCTGAGGTTGGCCTCGAAACTGTAGCTTTTTATCGGGAAAAGTTATGGCATCCTCTGGTTTTGGGTGACATCAGACGTTGGTACCTCTTCGCGCTTGGCTGGTCACGTATTAGTACACCGTGAATCTGCTTCATTTTCCTTCTATTTGCGTATTTGATTCTCCCTTTGGCCTTGCCACCTGCCTGGGCCTCCTTATCTCGACCTTCACGGGCAGGCTGCTATGCTCTGAAGTTTCTTTTCTTCGATGTTGCCGCTCTCCACCTTTCCGTAGGTTGACCTCGAATTCCCAGGCATGACCTGCTTCTTACTAAGTTTCGATTCCGCTCTTTCGTCTGGCTTTGTGGTGGTATATGAATCCTGGCCTGTTTGACCACTATCATCCTGAGCTTAATTCTGCTTTTGTAAAATGGATTTGCACTTGTATAATGTGCTTCTTTGAGGTAGATATATAGTTGATGCTTGCTGCTCTATTCTTCTACTAAGCATAGCAAGCCGCACTGTTTTCTTAGCTTCTTGCGTTACAAGCCTATATACAGGCGTTAGCTAGTTGCATGTTTTCATCCTACTTACTGGTTACGTTTCTTTATATTTCAACCTCGTTTCTTCTTCCAAGTCCATTACATCATTATTCTATACATTTCGTCTTTGCGTGTCATCTTTTGATTGTCGGTTTGTTCGACTGTATGTTCATCCGGCCCTTGTGTCATAACCATTCGCCTTCGATTAAGGCCCTTTGGATCTCTTCTGGGACAGTTTGAGAGTAGTCTTCATGTCATGTCAGCTGTTGGTACGGTTGTCTCAATGGGTACCGTGCTGCCCATGGTTGTCTGGTTATTGGCACTTCAACAGGTATTGCTCTTCCGATGGGCACTGGGCAGAGCCCTAGTGCTGCTCTCTGTTGGTTTATTTGCTCCTCATACGTCACATATCTCGGTGAGTATGTTCCTGGTGCTTCAATATGGGTGGCTGGAGTGCAGGTGATATCTGGGACCTCCTCTACAATGTAATACAGTTCTTTATGTTGAGGAGTTTTTAATGACAATTTGATATGATTAATTAAGCTGCGATTGGTAAGTTTCACTAAGCTGCCTTCACAATTTACAACTCTGTATCTACCTTTCTTTTCATCTGGTTTAATATTATTTTCGTATGTGAAGTTTTGGGCTTCGTGGTAGAGACACATGGTTTCCAAAGTGGTACTCCTGTTTGGGTAGTATGTGTCTAGTAAATAGTTTTTCAAAATGTCTTGGCTGTTGGGATTATTTTTGGCTATTGTTTCTATGTCCTCATATGATTTTAGAACTCTTTTTCTAGATTTAGCAGGACCAAGACTTAGCCATACTATATTGTCAGAATTTCCATACAAGGCAGTACCGGTTAAACAGTCTGCAGCTTCATAGCAGCCACATTCTCTCTGAGAGAGCATTTTTATGCCTAAGCTGTTCAATTTCTGTGATAGTGTTTTGTCAGATGATATGTCATCCCAGAGGTCCTGAATCTCTGTTTTCTCTGCTTTGGTTAAGTAGGTTGTAACATATCGTGCAACTGCAGTGGAATTGTGTGCAATGTACTGCACATCTATGTTTGCATTCCGTAGCAGGGCAATGATAGCATTGTAATCATTGATGTATTTTGATTCTTCTGTTCTTTTTATGTAATATGTGTTCTTAGGTGATTTACTTTTGACACTTTGGGCCTCATTACACGGACAGCGGTAACCATGGCGCTATTAGCGCCATGGTTGCCGTCGGTATTTTACCGAGTCCGCCTTGGTGAATGGGGGAATTACCGCCCCATTCCAAGGTTGGCAGGTGGTAATTCCCCATTCACCAAGGCCCTTCCCCATTCCCATTTGAGCCCCCATAGGGCTCAATGGGAATGGGGAAGGAGTAAATAACGGTACCGCTATTAACGGTACCGTTCTTTGCCCTGAAGTCCTTCAGCGGGTCCCTTCCTTAACGTGTGGTCTGGCCACACGTTAAGGACGGAACCCGCTGAGGGACCTCGTAGTATGGCGCTAAGGGATTACCGGAACCGGTGCCCTTACCGGTGCCGGTAATCCCTTAGCGCCATCCGTGTAATGAGGCCCTATGTCTGACTAAAGACATTAAGTTGTTTACTTGACCTGTTATCGAAAGCATGGAGCAAATACCGACATCGCGGGCCACCCGTAAACGGCCATGTGCAGTGTTCCCAACTGCCACAGGTGCACACAATCAGCACAGGTGGAGGAAATATAGACTGGGCCAGAACAAAAGGAGCACACCCCACCCCTTCCCACACCCAGTCACACGCCAAAATGATTCCCATACTACTAGCAATGTTGGGGCCGGAGGACATGATTGCAGTGGAACTCCAGCTACAACAACAACAACAACAGGCAGCACAGAGGAGACGCAGGAGGGGGATGAGGGTTAGGCAGACCCAGCATGCCCCACCAGTTCAGCCAGTGGTACCACGCAGGCAGCCCCCAATCCCTTGCATCAGAGCCAGTCCATACAACCTAACCCCTGAGCAGATCCACACCCTGTACCGTCTGGACCGGGACACCATCACCACCATTGTGGACATGATACATGACGACATTGTCAGCCTGATTGAAATACGCACCGCCATCCCACCCCTACTGAAGGTAGTGTCTGTGCTCCACTTCCTGGCCACAGGTACCTACCAGCATACAGTGGGGCGCATGCATGGCATATCACAACCATTATTCTCACGTACGCTGAACCAAGTGCTTGATGCCCTCCTGAAGCACACAGGCAACCACATTTTCTTACCATGGACAGCCCAGGAGATCTCAAACACCAAAGTTGGTTTCCATTGACTGGCTGGCATCCCTGGTTGCATTGGCGCACTCGACTGCACCCATGTGGAATTGGTGGTCCCACATGCCATGGAGGTAGCGTACCGCAACCGTAAGTTATACCACTCCATCAACGTGCAAATGGTATGTGACTCAAACAAGATCATCACACATTGTTGTGCCCGATTCCCCGGATCAACCCATGATTCAATGGTCATGCGGAACTCCACGATACCACGCTACATGGAGTGACATGCAGGGCAGAGATCCTGGCTTCTCGGTTAGTTGCATGTTAGGCTCATAGAAATGCGATGTGGGTAGGTCATTAGGGAAGAGATGCATACTTCACCTGGCTGAGATGGGGGGGGGAGATGCGTACTTCACCTGGCTGCGAGTGCCTGAGAAAATGGACCATGCTCATACCCCAAAGCAGGCCAGACCGGACCTGACACCTGATCACATAATGCAAGATGTCAGCTGCCCTACCATGTAAATGATGCAGTGTTACAACCATTCCATAGCCATCAACATGTGCACTGTACTCAATCAGACCGTAACCCCCGCAACACAATGCAGCTACAGGCAATTAGTATGGCCATTACACAGCACCAAATACCATCAACAGAAAGGACAGTCCTCCATTACTGCGTACAAAGGACTCACATGAGGGCCAAATACATTAATACACCACTACACTGACACAGAGGTCCAACAAAACTGCATGTCACCATTTGTTGTGCATAGTGAGATCATCATGTGGCTTCCATCAATGGTGACAGGATGAAAGCATACAAATGACTGCACATCAGCCAGATCATGGGAACAACCGGCGTGGACTAACACAGTGCATGAGCACTCATGAGGAATAGGACACCCCTGCGCCCACTAGACGATGGCACGCACACCTGTCCATAAGAGGAATACACACATAGCAGTCACATCGTGTGTCTCCATTCATGCATGGACATGTGGTTGCAATCAGGAAATAAATGCATGCTATGGTGTCATTGATGCAGGTCCCATATGATGTGATGACTTACACATATACATTGTTGCCCACATGCAGGTGATGCAGGCTATCCCTTGAAGAGGTGGCTCCTTACCCCAGTCCGTAACCCACAAAACAGGCACGAGTAGGACTACAATCATGCACATACACGTACCCTTGTGGTGATTGAGCAGACATTTGGCCTCTTGAAGGCACGATTTCGCTGCCTCAGCAGGTGTGGTGGGGCACTCCTGTACGGCCATGAGAAGGTGGCCAAGATCGTCATGGCATGTGTCCTGCTACATAATATGTGCATCAGACAGAATGTGCCTCTGCCCCCTGATGCTGAACTACAACCACCTGACGATGAGGATGAGGAGGGTGGAGATGGGGCTGCACTTCAGGGAGGCAGCGATGCACAGGAGGGACGTGCCATGCGTCAGACTCTGATCAACCAATGTTTCTAGAACACATGGACGGGGAATGTGACATGGAGGTGGCACTCAGGGCACTGGGTGTGTCAGGGACATGGACACTGTAGACTGTTCACCAATAAAGCACACGTACACAATAAGCAATGTCTGCACATGTGAATTATGATTTCCCAACAGGTGTATAAGTGAAATATAACAAAGTGCACAAGCCCTCCACCCCACACACCCTCTCCCCCCTCCCCCCTCAACTCCCCCACACGCCCTACCCCCCTTAACTCCCCCACACGCCCTCTCCCCCTCCCCACTCAACTCCCCCACACACCCTCTCCCCCTCTCCCCTCAACTCCCCCATACACCCTCTTCCCCCTCCCCCCTTGACTTCCCCACACATGGTGTGCACTGGCATGCACCATTAGTCCACATGGGACCAGTATGCCTGGCTTTACCTACATCCCTCCCCTTCTTCCAGCACCAGGTGTACCCCTGTCTGATCTGCGCAGGATCCAGCCAGACCTACGCACGGGGCTGGTCCTAGTTGAGCTTGTATTGGAAGATGTCCCAGGTTGTTCTGGCAACTGTGGCGGACGCATGGCCTGCATTGCTGACACCATTTTGGAGAGGACCTGCCGCACTGCTGATAATTTGCCGCAAATGTCCTTCGAGGTGGTCTCAATTGCTGTTTTCAGGGATGCAGCACATTCCCTAATGTCATCCCTTGCCCGGCCACATTCCCTGATATGCTGTGTCAACAGCCCTGTCAGCTCCTCCTGGCGCTTCTGAATAGCCCTGATCCCATCTTGGCTGGTTGGAACAGTGGTGGATGTGTGAGGGGTTTCCAACATGGTTTGTTCCTCATGCACAGTTGGCGTGGGGCTGAAACTGCCAGGCCATGAATCCCCAGGAGACAGCCCGTGCATGCTGCAGTTGTGCAAGCTGCATGGGGACAGTTGTGGTGAATGCAGGGGGTCTGTGGCAGTTGTTGCGTCATGCGGCTGAACATCTGCCTCATCGTCCGACACGGCTGCTGTGGCAGCTGTCTCCCCCACTGTGCTGCTGACAGCCGATGCAGTGCCTTCTGCCACTGGCTCCTGGGTGCTGGTGGCTGGTGTGGGTGCTGTTGTGGGGGGCCATAGTGCACATTGGTTCTTTGGCCTCTGGGGTTTTCTTGCCCTTCCGCAGTGGTGCAGGTTGGTCTCTACCCCTTGAAGTCGAGGGGCGGTGTTCTCCCTCCTTGCCCCTGGCCTTCTTTTGTGGTGTGGCATCATCTTCCCTAGTGTCCTCGTCACCACTGTCTGAATGCATGCCTGCGGGGGACCAATAGAGGGAGAGGATTAGTGATGGGTCTACAGGCATCAGGCATGCAAAGGGGTGGCTGCATTCATATGGAATGGCAGTTGATTGACATTGGGGGAGTGACATACAGGTTGCTTGGCGTTTGGGTGGGTGATGCATAGAAGCGTCTGGGTTGAAACACACATGGGGTGCATTATGCATGTGGACAAGATGATGCTGTGCACTGCCTGTAGGCAGTCTTGTACATATGTGTCTGGTGGACCCTGCTCTACATCATTTCACCTGTCAGTTCAGGTGGACATCATCGTGTTGGTATTAGAATTGTTTCATTTGGGACACCTACCTGCATCAGTCGATGACGGGGCTCCTCGCTCCATGTCCCCCACTCCCTCAATTGCCTCCGTCCCTATGGTGCTGGCGCAGACCTCCTCCCATGGTTGCTACTTGATGGGGGAGTCCTCACCTCCGCCTGTCGCCATCCCCAGGTTGTGGTTGGCAGAGAGGATGCTCCGCACGCATAAACGCAGATCGTCTCAGTGCTTACGGACATATTTAGGAGTGCTTTCGGCATGGTGAGATGCAGCAGGTAGTGGTGGAGGTGTGGTAGAGTTCTGGGGGTCAGATGGCTCCTGGTTGTGGTGGATGGCAATAGATTGTGTTTTTAAAGATGGCCGTCGTGCTCTTTCCCGTTCCTGTGCGATGAGGCTACTTCCGGTTCCGCTTATTAGCGGTGACTGCTAATAGCGGTCACCGCTATTAGAGGTGACTGCTATTAGTGGTCACCGCTAATGCCAATGGCTTGGATGCCGGTGGAGCTATTTGCACTTCGTACTATGACGGAAAGGGAGATTTTTTACCCTTTTACAGCATGGTGGTGGGGTTTTTACCGGCATGGCGCAATCATACTATTACGAGTATGCGGGCAATGGCTTGTGCCCGCATACTCGTAATAGGCCGCTTTTAATGGTCTATTGCCAGCATGGACACGGCAGTTGGTCCATGCCGGTAATGACCGGTACTTACCGCCCAACTCGTAATGACCCCCTATGTGTTGTTTGTGAAGGGATTTCACAAGTGACATATTTTTGGATGAACTGCAAAACAGTGGCATCACTGTCCTGACCAAATTTAGGAGCATCTTTAATCCATAATAGCATGCGGATGTGTGGTGGTCCTCTGGCTTGGTATTCTTTTCTCCAAAAGAAGTGTTGAACTTCTCCGAGGGGAGGAACAGTCTTATTACAAATAAAGTGAAGCATAGCAATGAAGCGATGATGGATATATATCTTGATACATTTACAGGATCTAGAGAGCAGAGTTCTCCTGGTGTTTTTATATCTATGTTTATTTTGTATTTGTTTGCTATGCGTAGGAAATCATGTAAATCTTCCCATGCATATTCTGCACAACTTAATGTAACAAACCAAGTGTGTGGACCAAGGTTTCTCATCATACAGTGTACATCTCTGTGACATCCAAAACAGTATTCTTTTGTACCACACATGTTTGCTAAAAGATTTGTAATACTTTACTGTAAAACCTCATCTTTTTCTTGCACTTTTTGTAATAATTGCACAGCTGACATATTTTGAAAATGGGTACCTGATTTTAATGTGTGTGCAACTCCCTAGCACAGAGTTGCTTGTTCACTTTCAATGAGAAGGTGGAATATGTATTCCACGTTTGTCTGAATCTGGGGTTGTCAGAATACATTTGTAAAGAGCAATATTCTGATGCTGTTATCTGTGTGGGTCTATCATCGTACCTTCCTCCTTTTTCAGTATGAAAGAGTAGAGGAAAGGCCTCTGCTTCTATACTTTTTTCCCATATGCTGATTGGAGATCCTTTGGCTTGTCACATTTGGTACGTTTCCAGTGCATCATCTATAATGTCTTTAGAGTGTAAAGGATGAATTGTATAATGGTCTAAAATATTGGATTCTGTAGCAGGATTTAGAAGTTGAAATTGACCAGTTTCTGGTGAGTCTTGAATTATTTCAATGGTTTTTCTCAGGTTTTCTTCAATATTAATTTCTTTGTAGTATTCATTGTTGTTTTTTAGATATTGCAGGGCTTGTCTAACATTATGTAAGTCCACGGGTTGTTGCCAATTTTTTTTGTCTTTTGTAGGTACGCCATTTACTAAGACAATTAAAGATTGATCCATTGGCCCTTGCACTCCTAGAGTGTGTACATTTTCTTTGAGATCTAATGTAAATATAATACTTTGCCACAAATGCCTTTCACTAATTCAGAGGGAGGTAATCATGCTGTTTTTGGTTGAAGGCGTATTATTGCTTGAAATGGGTGCAATGTTTGAATTATGATGCTCTCATATACATTTCTTCTCTGTGAAAACAACAGTGAGCTAAAGACTTGGTTGAGACGCTCCCAGGGGCCATCCACCCGAGAACAAGTCAATGGGCTGTGTTTGTGCTGGTAAAGGGTTTCCCAGACCCCCCCCTCTGTTTTGCATACCAGGGGAATCCATACGTGGACCCCTTGCTCACTGCTCTTAGAGAGGCACAGCTTCACGTCACTGATGATGCCCAACTAGGCTGAAACACGTTTATGGGTTTGCTGTGGTACTCTTGTTCAGAGGAGAATTGCCTGGCATTTTGGTGCTGGACTGCCCCTGGGCAGGACAAAGACTGATATGCGGGGAAATGTCTTCTCTGTGAAAAGAACAGTGAGCTAAAGACTTGTTTGAGACTCTCCCAGGGGCCATCCATCCAAGAACAAGTCAATGGGCTGTGTTCATGCTGGTATAGAGTTTCCCAGACCCCCCTCTGTTTCTCATATAAATTTAGTTGTTGCAGGGGTTTTGGTAGTGGGAATAATTCCCAGTTATTTGTGATAGCACGTGAAGGTGTTTGGTTGTTGTCAGGTTCTGCAGTGCAGTAATTGCAAAGTATTAAGGGGTCAGTAATTTCGTATTTGTTTTATGCTATAAGGTAGAGAGCTAATTGGAACTATTTGGAATCTTCATTGTCTTCTATTTTGTACGTTATGTCTACAGTTTTTGTGCTACTTTTATAAAAAGTCCTGCGGCAACATACACACACATGGTTTGGTACTTCAGCAGAGGTACTTTTAAACTTTAGTATTTCTTTTTTGTATATGTTTAATAGAAGGTTGCTATTTGTACAGTAGTTGCTAATTTGTTGTAAAGCTATTCTATTTTGTAAGTGGCTTTCACTTCCAAAATATATTCTCTGGATATGCTCTATTTCTTCGAGTACTTGTTTGGCTGTACCATGTAGAAGATTGTTATTTAAATTGGTTAGTGCTAAAGCAGGACTTTTTGCATAGTACATTTTATGGACCAGATTTCTTATAGTTGAATGATGTGTTGATATCATTTTGATGTGATAGAAGGTGCTTTTGCAAATATGTCCTGAAATGCAGGCTAATGAATGTCCTTGTAGTCCTGTGTATTTGCGCACTGGACAGACATCCATATTTTGTAGTAGTTTCATTTTGAATTTGTCTTTGCTTTTTACATACTGATTGAGCAACTGGCGTAAAGACTTGAAAGATTAGATTTTTTGGTAATGTTACACATTGATGTGCACGGCCATTTATATACTGTAGGTTTTAGTTCAGTAGAATGGAGAGGTGATACTGAGTTTTCTGGGGATATTTTTGTGAGCAGACTTTCTTGATCCATAATGGTGTTATTACATTTTTCATACCCTCGTCCACTGCTATGTATGACAATTAGGTTTGTTTGCTTTTGTTTATATGCTTCTTCATTAAAATATGGTTCTGTGCTCGTGGTGTGACTCCATTCACCTCCACAGATGTTTAATAAGTTATTTTTGTTGATATTCCGTTTATTGAGAAGTCTTTTTTGTAGTTTAGTAGTTATTTTATTAATAAATAACTTCCTTTTGAGAAGGATTGCACTGTCTATGAGAGCTTCTAGGATTAATTTTCTACGGTAGGTTTTAAGGGTTGGGCATGATTTCTCTCCTGTTTTTATAAGGTTCTGAAGGACTCTGTGGCAGAACTTTTTTAGTAAAATATATTTTTTTGGTATGGTTACTTGCCACTACATCAAGATTCATAGGTGCAGCGTTAGCAGTAGTGGTAGCTGAAGTCTTGGTTCAGGCAGTGATGAAAATCCTTCCAAATGCCAAGGTTATTTTTTCTGGTTTAATACCTAGGGCAATATGGAACAATAGTTCTGTTTTTTGTCCTCAGCAAAATATTGCTAGGTGTGCAATTAACTGAGGCATGTTTGCTTTCATGCTTAGAGCTGGTATGTTCTTTTGTAATAATAACAACATTGATTCTGGCAATGTTGTTTATGTTAAAGAAGATGGCATGTCTTTATCTTTCTGAGAAACAGAGGGGGGTCTGTATTTATCTTTTATGGGAAATGCCATTCTGTTTAAGGGTTGCTTTGGAGAAGCTAATGTCAAGATTTTTTGGAGGAAAATAAGAAAATATATATATATAAATAAATAAAAGGTGTTTCTGAAGCATCTGCAAAAAAAACAAAAAAAGGCTCTTTTCAGAGGCCACCTCAAAGGGAAATGGGGCACACTATCTACATTTTCATTCCCCACGCTCATATTTTTCGATTTGTCCACAGACAGGGCGTATTATATACAGGGAATTTGGGGTTGAGAGGCATGCAAATGAGACTGAGCAGAGCAAAGGATTGGTCAATAAGGTTTACTGGGTGTGTTGTGTAAGGAGAGAGTTTGTCAGAAAGTCTTTTTCCTGAGAGGAGAGCAGATGGCTATGGCTGTGTGTTTCAGGAAGCAGATTGTTTTGATTGTGGGAGATTCATGGATAAATTGGTTGGAGGTGCATGCAAATCGCTGTGGAGTGGCTGCACATCTTGGATTCTGTCATGTGGAAGTGCACTGGCATGGAGTGCGTGGAAAGAATTGGCTGGATTTGGTACCTCTCTGTGCTACTTTGGTGACACAGCATCATCCAGACATTATTTTTATTCATTGCGGAGGGAACAGTTTAGGACATATGTCTGGGATCTCTTTGCAATTTGCAATGAAAGAAGGACTTGGGAAAGTCATGGACATGTATCCGAACTCCAGAGTAATTTTTTCCCGTATTGTGCAGACACAAATGTGGCTGCGTTCTTTTTCATTTGGTCCACAAATGGAGAAAGCAAGGCCCAATGTTAACAAGGCTGCATGTGCCTTTTTGAGAGATGTTGGTATGTCCTCTTTTCAGAATGAAAACATTCTGTTTCGTAGTATACACATTTTTCGCAGAGATGGAGTACATCTTACTTATGCCAGCAATCATATTTTTCTGCGAAATATACAAAATGCATTGCGACCTTTTTTGAATTACAGCAATCCATTTTGTAGTAGGTGTTGACCATTTGAAGTTTTCGAAACACAAAAAAACACTACAAAAAGGCTCTTTTCAGAGCCACCACTTCCTCCCAGAGAAAAGTGCAATGGTTCTGATTGGGCAGCTCCCCTAAATTTTAGATGTCACGGATTATCCGCGGACTTCTAAAAAATGCACAGGGCCCTGCACTATTTATTTGCCACTTCTATTTTTAAACTGTGAAAGGTGGCTCTGAAAAGAGCCTTTTTTTGTTTTTTGTCTTTAATTTTTTTTGGGTTTTTTAAACACACAAGGAAAGTAGGGGAAGGAGGGTAAGGAAGGGACACCAACCATGGGGATAAGAAAGGGAAGGTGGAGAGAGGAAGATGTAGGGTGGGCCTTACTTAGGTAGGTAGAAGTTCTTCTTATGCTCCTTGACCGCAGTCTCGAAAGCACTCTGAAGGTTCACCCCCCTGCAGAGTACTAGGTCGCAGTACATGCACAATATTGTATACCTCAAAGGTAAGGGTCAACACCATCATGAATGGCCTGTGAGGCAGCTGGAGGGATGCACTGTCCCACAAGAGTGTCTCTTGTGGTGGCAGGAGCAGAAACGGATGATGTTGTAGAGGAACTCAACCTACTACATTTATCACAAGGTACAACCTTACGAATAGCCCCATCGTGAAACAACTTTAGGTGTCGCTTCATTGATGTCGTACCAAAGCTATACGAACCAGACTTTCCACGACTCAGCACCATCTTGCACTGAGTGCAGATCACCTTGTTTGCACAAGCTTTTGGCACTCCATCAAGAGTGGTAAATAACCGCCACACTCAAGACTCACGACGAGTGCTGGTAGTAGGGATTTCCACTTCCTCACCCTCTTCATCCTCTTCATCCATTTCCTCTGCATCCTCATGCCTGTTCCCCTCTGCAGGCCCTTAGGGACATGGTGGTAGAGGGGGTGGGGGGTCTGATGCCGAGGCAGTAGCAGCAGAAGCAATTTGGGATACCATCTGGAAGGTTAATAACAAACAACCAGGAACCAAGAACAGCAACCTGCACAATTTTCCTGTTGTAAATCTTGGAAATCCAAAAGCAGAATGAGGAGCAGCTCTGGAGTGTGGCCTTTTATAGGGGTGCTGGTGCGCGCTTCGCGGACAGCCGCGCTGTCCATAGATAGATCGAACACCAAAAAAGGTCTCAAAAAGTTCCAAAAAGTATGTAGATTGGCAGGGACATTGTCTGGGACATGTGCAATGGTGAACTTTTACTGTAAAATACCTTGTATTGCTCAAAAAATCACTTTTTAAATGTTCGGGGCCCGGACAGTGTCTGCAAATAAGGACACATGCTCAGCGTGGGTGAGGTCACATAATGACGTTGCGTACACGTTCGCGAATGGGACGGCTGTCTGTAGGACACCAAATGTGTGAGGATGGGTGTGGCAGCGCGTGGGTGTTCTAAGGACAGTATTCGGGTCCCCGAACTAATTAAAAGTGCGACACACATGCGGCAGACAGTTACGGACAGGCATGATGTTGGTAGAACCCAAGGGTGTGGTGCGCATGTGCACCGGTGTTCTGCGAACAGTGTTGAAGTCCTTGAATAAAATAAATGTGCGTCAAAACATTGCGGACAGGCAGACGGGATATATGTTCTACGGATATATTCATTCTGGTTTCAGACATTACAAACTGGGGGGGCGTTCTTAGGACACCCTAATTTTAATACCGACATGCGGACCGATTTGGAGTCCTGCGGACACCCACATTTAAGTACGAACAATACGAACAGGTATAGTGTCCTTCGGACACCCCCATTTTGGTTAATTGCAGACAGGCGGACAGCTTGTGTGTTCTAAGGACACCTTCATTTTAATTACGAAGAGTATGAACAGGTATAGTGTCCTTAGGACACCCCCATTTTGGTTAATTGCGGACAGGCTGACATCTTCTGTGTTCTAAGGACACCTCCATTTTAATTACGAACAGTACCAACAGGTATAGTGTCCTTAGGACACCCCCATTTTGGATTATTGCGGACATGCAGACATTTTGTGTGTTCTAAGAACGCCTCCATTTTAATTACGAACATTACCAACAGGTATAGTGTCCTTAGGACACCTCCATTTTGGTTGATTGCAGACAAAACAGACACCCGCACTGTTCGCGGACACCCAACTGCCTTTTTCAACAACAAAAAAAGACACAAGCATATACTAAGAACACTCTTAAAATTGTATTATTGTATAACAGTAACATAATTACAAAAGAGAGGAGGGAAGCAGAAACTTAAACAAATACAGGGGAATTAGGAGTTTGGACATGATGTATGGGAGGGGAGGAAGGGATGGAAGTCTCATCGTAACATTTTTCTTGCTGGGGAGGGTTTGGGGATAGTTGGCTGGGACATGGAGAGGGGCAACAGGTACATGTGGGACAGTGATATTTAATGTTTTCTTTAATGTGGACAACAACAAACTGTTTTAGAAGATTGTCATTTTTCAATAACATACCCATTTTTAGTTCAATTTGTTTCACAGGATCTTCTAATGTCTCTCTTGGTATATTATATTTTATTTATTTATTTATTTATTTGTGTATGGTTTGTTTAAACCTTTACAAAAGAAAATGACATAGTAATAGAAAAAGCACAATAAATATTACACAAATAGACATTTTTAAAATCAACGATATTGCATTATCATCTGATTTTCTAAAATCTTAATTTCATAAAATACAGGTTTATCCTTTCATAGTATAACATTTCATGAGAGTGCACAAAAATTCTTTAAAAAAGCCATAATTCTAATTTTCAAGACCGTAGAATTATTATGTCGAATCTGAAACCATAACAAGTCCCTGTCTACATAATGCGGATGTCTTATAAATTGCTAAAAATATCTTATTCGTTCTTTCAGTAAAGCTGGGCATAACAAAATAAGGTGCAACAGAGTTTCTTCTACCCCTTCTTTTTTACAATATTTACACCAGCTCCATTCATCTTTTAACATCTTCCATCTTTTTAAAACATAGTTGGTTTTAAGAACATCAAAACGAAATCGCATAAAAGTATTTCTAAAATTTCTTGATGGGTATTTTTCCAAATAAAACTCCAATCGGGGTTTAAGTTTCCAACATGAATAAGCTTGATTTGCAGTTTCCGATTGCGCTACTGCATCAAGAGTCTGTTGCCAGTCATTGCATTTCAAAATCTATTTTACTTTTAGCTGATTATTTGCTAGCAACTCAAGTGATATACCTGCAATCTCTAGTATTTCTGTAATATCTTCTTTCAATTTTGTGCAAAAAACATTTGTTGCATCCTTCCCAGCTAGCGTATATAGTGAATTGGAGTTGGTCAGTGAACATTTTCTCCATAATAATATTTTCTTCCAAACAATAATGGATCTCAGCGACTGTAAGCCAAATTCATATCTAATTACATCAATTGATATGCTCTTAGGAATGAAGTATAAAACCCCTTTCCAAATTACACTTTCTAGTTTTTTCATCAATTCAGTATTTTCCAGTTCATAGAACTCTAGACCATATACCAATTTAGGAATACATGACATGGTGTAAAACTGTTTTAACGGTGTAGCTGTAAATCTCCCAAATTTTGCATCACATTTACGCATCTGTCTTAGAATCTTTTCAGCTTTACTTCTTAACTGTCTTTTCACAGTCGCCATAGAGCCGTTACCTGTAAAATTATATCCTAAGTAATTGAAGGACTTTTGACAGGTGATTTTTTTTCCTTGACAAGACCAAGATGCCCGCAAATGATTTTTACCAGTCTTACCCAGACACGTAATAGTTGTTTTATCCGCATTGATCTTTAACTGAATACTAGAGATAAACAGTACAAAAGCATTTATGAGTCTCTGCAATCCAACCTTAGTGCAATCCAAAAGTAAAAAATCATAAGCATAAGCTAGCCATTCTATAGTGACACCACCTAATTTGGGTGCTATCAGACCCTTACCTTTCATCTCATTGCCAGCTCTGAACACATAAAGGTTGAATAAAGTGGCCGCTAGTTTACACCCCTGTCTCAAACCATTCGGAATTACTTGTTCAGAAGATAACTTTCCTTCAGAATTGAGTCTAATTTTGATTTTAGTGTTAGAGTATAGCTCTATAATCATTTCAAGGAGATGTGCTGGAATGGATAGATCTCTTAACATTTCCCATAACGTGTATCGATCCACCAGGTCGAATGCTTTAGAGAGGTCCATCGCCACCACAAAAATTGTGGCACCTTGTGTTTTGAGAACCTTAGATTGTAAACTTTTCAAGACCAAACCACCACAGTCAGTGCCCAGTTTTTTCCTGAAACCAATTTGTTTGATATCAAGGACATAACACCTGATAATCCAATCGTATATTTATTGTCTGTATGGTCTGTTAAAAAATAAAATGTGTGAAGTACACATAAAGTAATGGTTATTAAATGGCTTATATAGAGGAATGTTGTGTCTACCATTTGTATCACTGTCTTCACTCATTTCATCTCGTGGGAAATTTTCTTCCAGCCATTCCAAAGTACTGGACATTTCTGTGTTAAAAATGTTTGGTGTTACTGTTGTGTAGGTATGCTCTTGCTTTTTGCTGTGCTGTTTCTGTGAGGTAATTCAGTTGGAGGCATTTTTTTGTTGTTGGTATATTCCATTATATTGCAAATGCTATTTCAGTGGATGGTTGGTGTCTTACATATACAGTTTCCACTGCTTATTTATTATTAAATGTAATGTATTTATGTGGTGCTTTTTGAACATGTTCAGTGTTTTTATTGTATGATACAATAATGTAAGATACCTCCTGAGTTTTTGCATAGTGTTGATGGTGACCGCGTCCGTCCGCGGACATGCGCACGGTCCGCGGTCATCAAAATCACTAGCAGGGGTAGGAGGTTCAGTATTTTCTATGGTATATGTATGTAAGCTAAGGGAATCCTAGTAAACATTTATCAAATTTATATTATCTATATCTATATTCAGTGAGAAGTCTTTGTTAAAGGGGTATTGTGGTTAGGTTGAGCTACCAAAAACCTATGAAATTCAGTAAAAAAACTTAGTTAAAGAGACATTATTGTTAAGTTTTCCTACTAAAACCCTATAAAATTTAGTAAAGAAAACTTTGTTAAAGGGACGTTATGGTTAATTTGCGCTACAAAAAACCTATGAAATTCAGTGAAAGCAACTTTGTTAAAGGGACATTATGGTTCCAAGTAAAACCGAAAACCCCCAGAAATTCCCCAGTTATGGTAACCTAAGCAACCATAACTCGCGCCACCACCGTGCACTGCTAAGACTAACACCCAGGACATCAAAAATGACATCACAAATGTCATTGATGACCTCACTGATGACATCACATGTCTGGTTCACTCTTTTTTCCTTTACTGACATATATAAGCCAGTAACAGTCAGGAACTAAAATTTCAAAAAGTACTATATTAGTAGACTACTTCAAATATGTTCTCACAGTAATTCACTTAGGGTCCACTCACAGTATATGAAACATATACATAGGGGAAAACACAGACTTGAAAAGCAGGGCGATCATTTCTGTGTATGAAGGTAATCAGTTAGGTTATGAAGATTGTCTGGTAATACTGCTTTTTTTTTGTTTACTTCATTCTCCCTGTATATGCTCATATTTGTAGTGTGTTGTTGTGTGTTTGTGTTTAGTTTGCAATAATGTAATTATGTAGTAAGTGGGTTTTATTAGGTACTTATTAAATGTTTCACAGTATGCAAAACTCTAATAAGAAAGTATTTATCATTTTACTATTCAACATGGCAAGATTATTATGCTGCACACAATGCCTACGTTTCTACATGAGTAGCTTTGTACACTGGAAAGAACTTCATAATAGAATGCTATTTGTATCAATGCATTGCTTAATGCACTATGTAACTCATGACATTTATTCCAATGATCCTTGACACTTTTTTATCAACATTACAATAAGAATACCTTGTGCAGACTTTTCATGAAAAGTAAATGCACATGTGATGTCATCAGTGATGTCCTTGGTGTTAGTCTTAGCAGGGCATGGTGGTGGCACGAGTTATGGTTGCTTAGGTTACCATAACTGGCGAATTTCTGGAGTTTTTCGGTTTTACTTGGAACCATAATGTCCCTTTAACAAAGTTTTTTTACTGAATATATATATGTATATATCTCAATGTTAATGATAGTCTTCAGCCTATATCAATTTTGAAAATATTTTGATATATATCACCCAGCCCTAAAACAGAACATTCTTGAGTTACAATGGCATAACAGTGAACTCAGAACGGAATGCCTGTCCGTGGTGGAGATTACAGACCTCTATTTTGCAGGATCGGTCAGACCGATCTGCCAGTACCAGGCAGTGAAGTACAAGGTACTCATGAAATGGGCTGCGCCTAGACAGTTGATTAGTTAGTTGGCCCGAGGGTTGCAGTGTGCATCTGTCTTCATGACTGAGTTGAGCCCCGATATTCTACAAAAAAGTGGACTGCGGTCATCCCGCTACTAGACGTTCTAGGGACCAGTGCCCCCAGGGTAACCCAGGGGCTGCAGGAAGGCTCAATATCCTACAAAGCCAACATAATTGAGACCTCCACCTTGATGGCATATATGACTGTGTCCAACATCGGGTGAATCCTACTATTCTCTGGCTTACTGGCTCTGGTGTCAATGTAATGGATACACCAACGGACCTTCCAAGGAGTCCATGAGAACAGACCTGTGGGCAGGTCCTGCAACTGCTGGCATCCTCGCCTTTGCTGTTCAAAGAGGTCTGGGGAGAGTTGAGCTCCCTCAAGAGACCCGTTGGTTGGCTCTGCATGTAACAAGTAGGGGAGGGGAACAGTCTCCTCCTCCGTCTAGTCATCCATGACCAGAGTCCTCACCAAGCTATCCCAGCTGTAATGGGGTTTTAGCCGGTTGACGTGAAAGACCCGATACTTCTGCGTCAGGGTCTTAGTATCAATGAGGAAGTTAACCTTGCTGATCTTTACATCTCTTTGGTGGTCATTGAACAGACCACCTGAATTGCACGGAAGGGGACCCTGACCATTTGCACGTACATGCAAACTCTTCTTTTCCATGCAAATGTTGTCATTTCCAAAGCAGAGCAGAAAAGTGAAGAGCAGAACAGATTTTACTCTGTCCTTTTCCAATCGGCTTTGGAAAAAAATATAAATGCTGCCTGCAAGTACCGCTTTACAGGCAGCATTTATAATGCATTCCTATGGAATCCACTTGCTTTAAGCATGTGTAAAGGTCAGGCATAATCCATATGAATCCTTAGGTTTTGTGCCTGCATGAAAATACACGTAGATAGAAAACTGTAGTGCAATCTGAAGGCGGAGCCGGAGAGCAGCACAGAAACGTATACACAGTTCGGTGACCCCACTCCACCTTGAAGTTGATTGAAAATCTGGATAATTAAAGAGAAGCATAACGAGCATACAGCTTGCTTTTACATTGCATTTTAATGATATGTGGCACTATAAAATGACTCCCAATGACATGCAGGCTGAATTTCTTCAGAGGACATTGTCATTAAGAAGGGCTGATTTGATTATTATTGGTGACCTTCACATGCAGTTGGATGATTCTTAACATAAGATTAATCAGGCATCACTTTCACAAACTCCTAAATCCATAACATGGTGTGGCTTTTTAAATTTGTCTGTAACAAAGATTTCTATTTTTGTGGCGGAGCTGGGAGATTCAGTTGACATAATTCCTGTGACATCAAGGGTTGCTAGACTGCTCTCTACTGCTGGGACTGTGCTTTAAGTTGTGCTTGTACTAATCACCTTACTGTGGTTTAATTTCTTATGGGTATAACATGGTATACTTTGAGACTGCAGACACTGTTTGCTTTGCAGTGTGCTTCAGCTGCTCACTCACACTTTCAATCACATGTTCAGGGCTACGCGTAGCACCATTATCATCCCTATCCCTGGTGTGAGCTATCATACTTTGTAACCTTTTTCAGTACTTTACTAGGTCCTGTAGTTCCCTAGAGGGTCACTATGATCATTGCAGAAAGGTGATGCTGATGAGAAAACGTTGCGTTGGCCTTTTCCTTGATTTCATTTCCAACCTTCATCCGAATAAAGTTCCTTGTCTGCCACCACTGTTAGATTTGTTTTTCTTCAGTGCATGCTCCTCCTGGGACTGTAGCACGCCACATAACATTGCCTCAATCGCTGCAACGCCAGGAACTACAAGCATTTTCTTCACAATTCAATCGGGTGCGTTCTTGGGCTCAGACCTTTCACCCTGTTCACTAAAAGGTTATTTTTATTTTGTGCTATTACGCAGAGGTGTTGCTAGGTCTTGGAAAGATCTGGGGCTACTCTAATGTCAGAATTTTCGGGACTCGATGCTAGCTAGCATTTTGGTTGTAGCCCCTGAGCTTCTATCCGGGGCTAGAACCAAAGGACCCAGGGCTATAGCCCCTTCAGCCCCCCTAGCAACGCCTCTGCTATTAGGGGTTGCTTGCAACACCTATAATCCTAAACGATTGCTTTAGAGTACAGATAGGGAGAAACGGCATATGAGGAGGGACACACAGCTTCTAGGTGTTGTTTGGCAAAAACAAAGAGGTGATGGCTGGAAGGTTTAGAATGAATCTTAACCTCTGGCATTGCTCTGGGCAAATCCTCCAGACCATTGTTCTTCTCCTGCCAAGCCATTACCTAGGGGAAAGACCACATGCAAATCAGGCTGGGTCCCACCCCAAAAGGGGCAGTCAAGCACGAACTGCTAGGTCACATCCCTTCTGCATGAGACCACCAGCATCGCCAGACATGTTTCAGCCTTGTTGGGCCTCATCCGTGAAGAGTAGCTTGGGTCTCTAGGCCCGGCAGGCACAGGACCCAAGTATGAGCATACCCGTCCCACTGGGGTGACAAAGCAAAAACAAAGAGATGATGGCAGGAAGGTTTAGCATGACATCATAGCCTCTGCCATTGCTCTGGGCAACCCTCCAGACCATCGTTCTTTGCCTGCCAAGCCATTACAGAAGGGGAAAGACATTCTGGCCACTAAATGACTGCATTGGGCCATGCTAATCTCTATGGCCATTCCAATGATTCCTGCCCAGCACCGGCCAAAAAACCTCCTCATGGGAACTCTTTGAGTTCGTTTTAATCAATCCTTAGGGGTGCCTGCCCTTGTTTTTTCAAAGCAGTCTTCTGAGAGTTAATGACTTAATTGGAGTTGTAAACCGGCTACTGGTGTAATACAAATGTCTTACCAGGCCTGCCATCAGTCGCTAGATGTATAAGCACTCTGAGTGTCCTTCACTGAAGTCCTTTTAAAAACATGCATTGGCAAAGCCATCAGTTTTGCATTGTGTATAAGTGTTAGGCATTTGCCAGGCACTGCTATTAGATTCCCAGGTATTTACACTATTTTGCACCAGCTACCATCAATGGCCAGTTAATATCTCTAAAACAGTGCCTGGCAAGTGGCTTTCTAATGCCTACACAACATCCCAAACAGTTTGCCTTGCCAATGCTTGTTTGTAATGAGTTTTCTGCGTAGATGTCACACAACAGCGTAGAGCAGTAGCCAGTGTGGAGAGCCAGGCCATGGCCAGGAAGATTCAAACGCACGGCTGAGCACAACTGCATCAATTAAGAATGTTTTTTTTGGTAAATTAGGCTTTCGTTTTCCCTCCTTAGGCTCTGTGTTCTTTTTTTAATTTTTAAGCAGGCAGGGCATGGTAGGGAAAAATGCTGGGGTGTTGCTAGGTCTGGAAAATATCTGGCGGAAGGCCGAGATGAAAACCTATGTGAGGTTGTCTGAAGTCTGCCTACGCTCCAGGTTTAGACAGGAGACTCCGGGTTTTAATGTTCTTCTCTGGGTATCTGGGGGAAAAGCATGACAACTCTGGGATTCCAGCACAGTGATAGGCAGCAATGCATGGCTGACAACTGACTCGAGACTCACTGGTGTGAAGTGCTCGAGTGTGCCACAAAGGCCACCTTCCTAATTGATGGAATCCTCTCATATTGTTCTAGCTGAAGCTCTCAGTTTGGGTAATTACTTTTAAAATTAACATTTCAAGAGCCCATAGCAGCTCTGTATGGCAGGGCAGGGGATTAGGAGACAAAAGCAGTGGGTGAACACCTGTACATTTAAAAGGCAAGTGTGAAAGGCATGAAACACTTGTCACTGCTGAATATGTATGTAATCAACTCCTGTGACAAGCACCAGATTTAGTTCTACATGTTGTTTCTGACTTAAAAGACAGCAATCCTTCATTGTAAATTAGGTGGGGGAAATACTGCAGAGTTGGTTTTCAAAGGAAACCTTATAACATACACAAATGGGCTTAACTATGAATAGCTACTGAATTCAATTTTTGTACTTACTGCAAGGCAGGCCACCAGACAACCAGACTCAATACAAACAATCCTCTGAGAAAAAAGGCTTGTTGCACCTCTTGCAAGGATAACAAGGTTTATTTGATATACAAAAAGGAAAAACGTGTCAGAGGGTGCCTCAGAACACAGCTGCCATGGAGTGCACTGGTTAGTTCAAAGCAAACAGGATATATTAAAGTACATTGTCGTCACTCATGGCACATCCAGTATATACTATCTGTCCGCCTACAGTACCTTGACCAATTGGCTGCCTCCAATCCATTTCAGGCCCGACACGTGGGTTTTTGCTCTGCCACCTTGGGTTCTGCGTAGATGATTGGCGGGCGTTTGGGAATGTTACCCTCCCTGTGGGCTGAGACACGTGATGTGCACCTGGTAGTTGACACAAGCTCAGTGGATACTTTTGAGTTCAAATTGGCCTTCTGGAATAAAGAAATGTTTCTCATGTCCCCAGTCATGTGGGCACCCACCCCATGCCTCCCTGAAGTGCACCTAGATTTGTTGGCATCACCCTCTGCACCTCATAGTACAAATCACAGAACATCTTGCTCTGTGCTCCCCCTTGGCAGCTGCCCCTCCCTGAAGCTTCACTTGGGCTTCTCCAGAACCACACTAACCAGACAAATGTGAGGGATTTAGGAGTTCTGTTTGTTGGCATCTGGAAGTTCAAATAGGTTGCCCATTATCCTGGGGGCGCACATGCCCTAAATTCGGGTTGGGTTGTTTTGGCAGCTCAGGACCTCTGTCCCTACTCCCTTGGGTTTGTCCTTCGGGACAGGTGCTGCCCTCCCCGTGCCCGGCCATTAACATTCCTTTCTGTTTGCACAGGCCTGCAAAATGATACAATTAGGTTCTATCTGTCATGCCTGAAGTCCTCCTTGTCTAGCTCTCTTGCTGGGAAATGGGATGGGAAAGTGCTTCGGGACTTGTTGCCATGATGCGCTGCGGCTGCCACCGCAGCCTGTGGCAGACTAGGCCCCACTTTAATGTGGCGGTGCTTGAATATTTCTCACAGCAGGAATTGGGGCTAGATGTTACATTATTACTCCTTGTCTCTTCATAACTCTCTTCTACGAACACACACACACACATACCCTGTATCTGGGCCTACTTAAAGAGCCATACTTCACTCCACAAATGCCCTCCACATTACCTGTGTTTGGCATGCTTTCACTTCTGTGTGCACATAATATATTTTCCTCAATCAAAATCGCTTCAGGGGATGTGGGAGCTGGAGATGCATCCCAACATTTCCCCCTTTAGTTAATCCAACATAAACTAACTCAGCTGCCTCTTGAGCCCTACACATACCCTCCTTGGGCACCCAGACCCTATACACATGGCGTGATCTTTCCCCTGCTTGGGCATATTGCTCCGGAGTACATGTGTTCTGTATAATTCTCTAGGTTTGGTGGGGGTGTGATCAAAGTCTCTGAAGGTTCTATAGGGCTTTCAATTCTCACCATGAAAGTTTTTTTTGGGTTTGTCTGTTTGAGCATGCCCATCTTTTGCACAAGGAGGTGCCATAATTGCCCCTATCTTGACCATCATCGTCGCAATGTTTGGGAGTGGCTTTATGCAGCACCGGAGTATCATTTGGCACATGCAGAACATCACCACCAGGATACAGACCAATATCTTCACCACTACTCCGAGCCATGTAGGCGCCCATGAGAACATTGTGTTGAACCAATCTTCATCTTCAACTCTGGCTTCACTTTCCATCCCTGCCTTTAGTTTGTGCAGAGCCCCTATGATGTGCGACAGGGACCCAGTTTCAGTATCATTTGGGGGAACTTATGTGCAACATGACAATCCTATATTTCTGCACATGCCCCCTTCCATGTCCATCAGCAGGTCCAACAAGAATGGATTCTGAAGGGTCATCAACCGGATTTCATGTATTTCGCTCTTGATTGTGTTTAATCTTTGCTCTGCATCGTTCACCAACTGGATCATTTCCCACCTGATGATTATGAGCCATTTTTGGCAATATTTGTCTGGAATTTTTTTCAACAGTTTGGAGGAGTAATCAGATAGATAGTCTGATTGACTCTTCTGTCTTCTCAGTGAGCACTTCTTCCTCCTTGCTTGCAGGAGCTGCGATGGGGATTGCTCCAACTGGGTTGTGACAGATTTTGGTGCTACGTTTAAGAGAGCTTCAGGAACCACGAGGATGGCTGAATGCAACGTATCAAGTGAACATGTCCCTCTCCATGATGATGGGAGATGCAGGTACGCTTTCTGGCCCAATACACAATAGATGTCCATAAGCGCTGTCTTGTTCCATTTGCTATTGGTTCCCACTATTACAGTTTCATGTCCTTGAAAACAGGACTCGTTTTCCTCTGCCGCCTTCACCTTCACCATTGTTTCATTTAATTTCAATTCATGTCATTTTCAGGACATTTGTGGCCCATACAGAGTCACATTTATAGTTGACTGGCATCTGTTTGGTACAAACAACACACATTTTTATGTTTAGCAGTGGGCGCAGCTTATTTTCTGGGTCTTTTTTCATTTTTGACACACTTTTATTCGTCTTTGTCCATCTATACAACGAGTATTTCGTGCCCCTGGAACAAGCTGCAAACCCAGCACAGTGCTAAATGAATCAAATAGTGGGCATCCAGAGGTGGCATCAATTGAGGTACTAACATTTTGGGTCCTTCGAAAGCGTGGGGTATCAGAGAGTAGACATAGCAGCTCCCATTCGCCCTCTGATTCAACACTGGGTGCATGTGACTGTAGCACACGCTACTAAATTCTGGATGGTGCACATCAGACATTGTATAAAATACAACCCCTTTATATTGGTCATAGTCCCTCTCTTCATCCAACCCCCTTTTCCCTCAATGTTTCTATTGTCATGTGACTGTGTCAATTACCTGTGTTAGCTGTACGTTTATGGGTCAGAGAGACCATCAGTACAGTTTATACCCTACCCAAAGAGATCATCTTCATTTTCTCTACACCCACTATATGATCCCCCCACCCCCTGTATATGTCTCAACTATATAGCCTGGCTGAGTGTATAAATGCTGAAACCTAACATAAGGCCAAGACACATATATATCAATATGTTGATCACTTGATGAATATGATGAGAAGTCTGT
Source organism: Ambystoma mexicanum (assembly GCF_040938575.1). Lineage (NCBI taxonomy): Eukaryota > Metazoa > Chordata > Amphibia > Caudata > Ambystomatidae > Ambystoma > Ambystoma mexicanum. Next base: position 353,970,891 of record NC_090921.1, read on the forward strand.
ACAGAGCGAGAAGTATAAGTCAATATTGCATTTTGTAAAGTGCTCCTTATATTTACAATTGCAGCAATGATTGATTGTCTGAGATCATTTAGTGAACATTGTAAGAGTAGAAATCCATGAATGCTGATGGTGTCATTGTTGATGCTGGATGAGATGATTTAGCTGTGGTGAAGTAATATTGCCGACAACAAATATAATAGAAAAGAATAACATTCGAGTGGAGGAAAGTGGACAAGTTCCATGAAAAGCAATCAATGGAAAACAAGAGTCTGTTGTAGGTGCATAGTAAAGGAAACAATAATGATGTCAATCCATTTTGACTGCAGATTCAGATGGAAGATGTGCTGTATGGGAGGACCGCTGGACATCCGAGAGTTGCTCCCAATACCGCAGTTCCTTCAGTTTTACCGCAAATGGAGTGGCATAGACGATGGTGAATGGGCTGTTTCACCTTAGTTCACTCCACCTGTGGTCGAAATTCCTAATATACAACAGGTCGCTGAGACTTAGCTGAATTGGGTGGCAAGCTCACATATTCTGGTGCAGCAGAGTTTTCTTCTTCTGGTCACCATGGTGCTGTTGATAGATAATCTTTATTGATTACTTAAGGTCAGACAAATACATTTTGAATTCATCACCCAGAATGGACACAGCCCTGTGAGCATCAGAAGCACTTCACTTGGGCAAATGTGTTGTATGTATCTGCTGCACCGTCACTATTTCATGAGGAGAGAGATGATGGTCCTTGCAGGGTTGTGTCCACATACTGCAAAGAGCCAGGGGCAAACAATGGATCCAGTTTAATTAAGGGTGACACATATCTTCGAAGCTTAGCCTTTAGAAGTCTGTTGAACCACTTGACAAAGCCATTGGCTTGAGGGTGGCAGGTGAAGCACAACCTGTGTTGTATGCCTAAAAGAGCTATGATTTCTTTACATAGCTCAATAAAGAAGTGGGTGCCATTATTGGACCTTAGTACTTTGCATACTCACCATCAGAGAATCACTTCTCTTACTAGAAATGTATCCGCTGATATAGCATCCGGATGTGCACAAAGTCCAGTCACAACCCAATGGGAGAAGGGGCAAACTACAATAATCAAATGACAGAAAGTATTGCACCATTCTCCCATGGCAGCAAAATCAATGTCTAGTTCACGAAATGGCCCTCTGGGGAGAGGAAAGGCGCCTCACAGCATCCACAGTGTTTGCCCCGTATTGTATGTCTGGCAGATCACACAATAAGAAATTAACACATTTAAAAACTCATGTAGGTTGGACAAGTACCAATCCTCCTGTAAGTCTGCAGCAATGTGATGTTTTGCCATGTGGGAGGGGTGGTGCAGCTGCTCAAATTCTTCCTTCACCAACTCTTGGGGCATGACCACTTTACCTGTGGTACCCTGCCTCCATATGAGATCTGTGAGGGATTGTTCACACCCTCTTTTCTGCCAGAGAAGTTTTTGTGGTGCTTGACCCTGCAGCGTAATTATTTGAGTAACTGGTAATAATGTGTATGGAATTTGCAATTGTAACTGCAGACTCACTATCTCAGGGGTATTCAGTAATGTCTGGTACTGGGAAATAAGCTCCTATCATTTCTACCTGGTCTACTGCATCATTCCCAAGAGAAATTGTGATTGTGTTGTTTGTATGAGCGGCGCATACAAACAACAGACCAGAGCTACTAGAGTGGGCCGTGACAATGTATCAATTAATCTGTCTAGCAGGGCAGCATGTTGCAATGGGGACCCGTCTTCTCGTTTAAATCCTCACCTTTTACATTATGACAGCCCTGAGTGTACAGTGGTAGTGACATAGCCCGAATAGGTGTAAATAGTAACTCTGCAGCCCTGGGACTCTCTAGTGCCTCTACCAAAGCAATGAGTTCAGCCGCTTGTGCTGAGTAATGCATGGGTCGTCTCTTTTGCACTAGTACTTCATATTCCCCAACTACTAACCGGAAGACTGGTGCCCCAGTGTGCCTTTTGCCTGTTCCCTGGTTAATAGCTGCTGACTCGTCAACAAAGAACACTTCTATGTCATCACTGGCACAATCTCATGCTTTTGGGATGTCATCGTCAAGTCCTTTGTAAGTGGCGCAGTCGTGTACTTTATCAGTGTCAGTGATTGGCTCTCTCAGGAAAGTCGCTGGGTTAACTGTTTTACACTGAATGATGTGAATGGAAGGGCAGGACAATATGACCCCGTAGGCCACTGCTCTTTGTGTGGTCCGGGTGGTTTTGCACATTTCTATGAGGATACATACAGCATACTCTACATATAGTATTATTGAGCATCCCATCATGATAGTGGCAGACTTTTCTATGGCAAAGACTGCTGCAGCTAGAACTTTTCACACAGGAATGGTCCCTACATTACTGAGTCCAACATGCCAATGTAACACGCCAACGGCTTGTGGCCCTTGATGCTTTTTTGTGTCAGGACTGCCGTCATCACCTGAATGGTTGAGTGTGAAAAGTGATAGAAGTCTCATGTATAAACAGGTGTCGCTAAAACAGAGGCCATGATAATGACATGCTTCAGTTCTTTCAAAATAGTGAGCATTTCCTCCATCCATCTGATGGTGCTCTTTGTATTTTGTGCATCTTTGAGTGCCTGCAGTAATGGTTTTGTGTATGTTGTGTAATCAAAAATCCAAGCCCAGCAATAATTACCCAACCCCGGGAACGTCTGTATGTCCTTATTTGTCACTGGTTGGGATGTGCTGCTTACTGCTGCTGCACATTCTGGGTTTATTTTCTTGCCATTAACTGAAATTAGTTGGCCGAGATATAATACTTCCTGGTGAAAGTACTGCAGATTTACCCTTTCACTTTATACCCTTTGTCAGCCAGTAATTATAACAGGGTGATGCAATCGCCCCTGCACTGTTGTTCATTGGCACTACACACCAACAAGTCATCCACACACTGAATGATAGTGTGCGGCACATATATGCTCCCCAAATCTCCATGTAACACTCTATGAAAAATATTGGGGGACTCACAGTACCCTTGGTGAAGCCTTGTGTGTTGGAAAGGCCTCCCGCCACGTGTACATGCTGTTGGGGTATTGCGAAAGGATGCAATAGAACAAAGAAGAATGTATTTTTTTCAAATCAATGGGCCTCATTCCGAGTACGGCGCTAACCAATGGCGCTATTAACGCCTTGGTTGACGCCGTACCCGGACCGGCAGCGCCTTGGTGGATGGCGGAATCACCGCCCCATTTCAAGGTTGGCGGGGTGGTAATTCCCCATTCACCAAGGCTCTTCCCCATTCCCAAATGAGCCCCCATAGGGCTCAATGGGAATGGGGAAGATGCAAATAACGGTGACCGTTCATTACGGTCACCGTTATTGGCTTGGAGGCCCCTTTGCGCCCTCGACTTTAACACCTGCTCAAAGCAGGCGTTAAGGGCAAGGGCGCAGAGGGAACCCGGAGTATGGCGGTAAGGGATTACCGCCACCGGTCTCGTTACCGGTGGCCGCTATCCCTTACCGCCATACTCGGAATGAGGCCCAAATGACAGTAATGTGAGTCACTGCAGTGGGTATAATGCATATTATTGTTGCAGGGTTGGGGCCAACCAGGAATTATAGCCTTCAGAGGGCATAAATCCTGAATCATCATCCAGCAAGACGCCTTTGATTTTTAGATAGGGTATATGGCTGTGTTGCCGAGAAAGTTAGATGGTACAATAATGCCTTGGCGGACTAGTGTTGTGATGGTGTCCTTTATTCTCTCTTCTACTTCTTTGGACAGGAGGTACTACATTACTCTGGGCAAAACTGCTCCTAGTTTAAAGGTAATCTGCACTGGTATGACACTCTGTAAGAGCCCTACGTCATGGGGGTTTGTTGTCCACAAATTGTCAGGTACCTGTGCTAAATCATCTAGGGCAAAGGATGGGATGCTTTTTGCTACACGCATGGGACATGGCGATATTGTATCATGGTCTAAAATGAGATGAAAACTGCCAGGATAATCTCCCCTTCATCATCCTTGTCCTTAAACAAATTGCTGTCACTTCCATTTATTGTTGGGTTGGGTCTATGCGCAACACTGTGCACCACTCTCCTCTGTGCGCAACACTGTGCACCACTCTCCTCTGTCTGTATGTGTCCCTATCATGACAACTTTCTCCTTTGACGCCAGCACTCCTTCTAGATCTAACATAATGATGGCCACTGCAACATGTTCTTGGGGCTGAGCTGGCCTGAATAAGAATCCAGATGGTACTCTCCAGCACTGATTGGCCATGTGGGACACTGCATTCAACAACACTGCAACCATCCAAATAAACTGATGGGGTACACTGGTATCCCTCTGGCTGCTGTCTCACTTCCCAGTGGATGTATGATCAGCATTGCCCTTACGTGGCACTTTCCTGGGGTGGAACACACCACTCCTTTCTCAGTGAACAAGATAGTCATTTTCAGCTTGTCTCATCCTAACAGGTTGACAGGGGATGTTGTTGAGAACAACAATGGGGCCCGTACGACCCTGTCCCCAGCTTTGATGATCAACTCTTCTGTAAATGGAACCAATTTTACTGGCCTAGAGAAGCGCTGTTTGTCCATAACCTCACCTGACAGGTGGGAAATGCCCCTTGCAGATACAAGATTTTGATGCACTCTGTCTACCATGAATATGAAGGGTTTGTTTCCTATCGCCACGTCCACCAAGGGTTCCTCTTCTGGGATGGCAATGACTGACAGGACTGGGCACACTCAGATTCTCTGTGGGCTGCCCTAACCTGGGTAAGTGTTAATCCCCTCGAAGATGAAAGGGTTTCTCCCCACTACACTAGCTCCTTCGTAGTGTGTAACTGTGCCATAAGGCAATGCATTGCTGTTGGGCACTTAAGGTGTTTGCTGCTTCGCGGGATGTGCTGCATATGCTGGTGGGCCTCTGGGTGCGGGTGCTTACAACTGCGGAAACTGCAGAGTGGGAGCAGGCAGGGCTGTTGGTGGCAGTACATCATACAGGGCTGCAGGGGGAACAGGGGCATAAGGATGTGGGTACGGGGCTGATTCTCCTTGCTCATAGAGCGGTGTCTGTTGGTTATATGCAGGCACTGGCCAGCTCCTATATTTCTGCGAGAAATCTCCCATCCTCCTGCGTGTCCAACACTGCCTCGGTGGGCTGTCCTAATATAGTTAAGTGTTTATCCCAGGGAAGATTAAAGGGTTTCTCCCCACTAAACTAGCTCCTTGGTAGTGTGTAACTGTGCCATGAGGCAATGCAATGCTGTTGGGCACTTGAGGTGTTTTCTGCTGCGCGGGATGTGCTGCATATCTGAGCTGTCTAGGACTGAGAGCCTTGGCTGACTTCAAGGATTGTAGGTTGCAGTGATCAGTATATATCGTAATGGTGTGGCGGGCCCCCATGAGGTAGTGACGCCACTTGTCGAAAGCTGCTTTAATGGCTAACAATTCTTTGTATGATATGACGTAGTTTTTTTCGGTGGGTGACAACATCCGGGAGTAGTAGGTGACCGGATGTAGCTGTCCGTTGTTGTCGCGCTGGGCGCAGATTGCTCCAATAGCATAGCTAGAAGCATCAGTCTCTATGATGTATGGCTTGGTGGGTCTGGATGTTGTAGGACCGGTGCAGTTACGAATGCTTCTTTCAGCTCCTGAAAACCAGCTTCTGCCTTGGCATCCCTTTGGAACGGAACTCCTTTTCGCAATAGTCGTGTGATGGGTTGTACTTTTTTAGCGTAGCCGTCTATAAAACGGCAGTAGAAATTGAAAACCCCCAATACGGTTTGGACGTCTTTCACCAAAACTGGGGAGGGCTAGTCCAGAATAGTTTGTACTTTTTTCTTGTCCATTGTAACCCCCTGGGGGGATAGGATGAATCCCAAGAACTCTACAGTGGTTTGGTGGAACTCACATTTCTCGAGCTTTGCATATAGTTGGTGTTCTCGTAGTCTCTGTTATACAGCTTTTTCATGGCCTCTGTGTTCTTATGCATTGCGCAAGTAAATCAAGATATCAGCGATGTACACAATGGCGAACATGTCCAAATACCCATGCAATACCTGGTCGAGAAAGTTCTGGAATGCTGCTGGGGCGTTACAACGCCCGAAGGTCATGACCTGGTATTCGTACAGGCCAAATTTTGTCCGGAAGGCCGTCTTCCATTCATCGCCCTGTCTCATGCGTACTAGGTGGTATGCCCCACATAGATCTAACTTCGTATAGATGGTAGACCCTCGCACCTGGTCCAACAACACGGGAATCAATGGCAGTGGGTAACGATTATTTATTGTGATTCGATTGATTGCCCGGTAATCGATGCAGGTCCTTAGGTCCCCCGTCTTCTTGGGTATGAAAAACAAGGGGGAGGAGACAGGGGATGTGGAATGCCGGATCAAGCCATTCGCCAAATTAGTTTCGATATATTCTTTTAAATGCTTGTTCTCTGCTTCTGTGAGCACGTATATCCGACTACAAGGTAGTACTGCGCCAGCCTCCAAGTCTATGCGGCAATCAAATGTTTTATGCAGGGGTAGGGTCTCAGCTGCCGCTTTGCTAAAAATATCCCGATACTCTTTGTACTGGGTAGTTCCACTTCCGTACTCCCTCCAAAGAAGTGAGGAATACACCTTGACGTTCTGCAATTTGCATGGCAGTAAGCTGAGTCAAACTGTAGTACGCCCGTGGCCCAATCCACGGTTGGAGAATCTCAGCTATGTTAAGCCCGAAATAAATCTGTATTGCGGAGCAGCTATAACATCGAAGTTGATGGTTTCCTGATGCTTCTTTCCGCATTCCAAGTACAGGGGCTGTGTTTGCTGCGTGATGGGCCCAGAAACCAATGGTGAGCCATCTAGCGATTTGACTTCCTCCGGCTGCCCCTTGGTACTCAATGGAAGCCCTAGTCTTCGAGCTACTTGTTCGTCAACAAAATTATCAGTGGCTCCTGAGTCCACCATAAGTGACACCGGTATGCGCCTTGCTTGCCAGGTCAGATGGCCTGCAAGCATTACATGGACTGCCTGGGTATGGTGTATATTCGCTAGTATCTTTGGGGTATCTTTAGCCTCGCTCGCCCTCAGCCCCCTCATGGACGAGCTGTCGCGTTTCCCGAAGGCCCTCCTTTAGCTGGTTTATTAGGACATTCTCGCACGAAGTGGCCTGTTTTACCACAGTAAAGGCATAATTTGTCCCTCCTTCTCCTGTCTTTCTCTTCCTTGGTTAATGGTCCTCGAACGGTTCCGATCTGCACTGGTTCATCAGTTCCTTTTTCGGGCACCTTGGTGATTCTTTGTTGATCTAGCCTTACTATTGGTTTGTTTTCCCATCTGAGTTGATCCTGACGGCGCTCATTCTGCCACTGATCCAGCCTAAGAGCTAGGTCAATCATCGTAGAATAGGTATCTGGTTATGGGTCAACCTGCGCTACCAGATCCTTGAGGTCCTCCCTCAGACCTTGATAGAACAGGGACATTCTCTTTTCTTGAGGCAAATCGGTTTCCATGGCAAGCCGATTGAAAGCAGTTACGTAGGATATCAAGTCTTTACTCCCTTGTCTGAGAGCCAAGAGCTCCCGGTCCTTAATCAGCGTCGCTGCCCTGCGATTGAATATTTTACTGAACTCTTCAAGAAACATGTCCCAACTATACAGCAAGGCATCATCCTTGCAGACCAAAGACGTAGCCCATGAAGCCGCGTCTCCAGTGAGATAAGATATTATGAATGCCGTACGAGACTGGGCTGTTCAGAAGACTGTGGGCTTAGACAAGAAATGCAACTGGCACTGCATGATGAACTGATTAAAGTTTTGTGGGTCCCCATGATACCTCTCCGGGGCTGCGAGGGGCAGAGGTGGTTCTGTGGAGACTTGCACTTGCACAGGCGTGGGTGCGGGTTGTCTGGGCAAGGGCATTGCCTGAGCCTGATTCTGGATGGTCAGTGTGTGGACTTGGCCTGCCAGGTTCTGATAGTCCTGCCTGGTTGCTGCCAACTCAGCCTTCAATTCCTGGAGGAGGGTTACTACATCCGCCATTGTTGTGCTGCCTGGACGCCCGAAAATACATGGGCTCGCAATTCTGTCAGGTCCTTAGTCCTCTTGACTGGGTCAGAGGCAGCACAAACACCTACCTCCCAATTGGGTCTTGGCACCTGGGATATTACTACCACAGGCCACCGCAACCCTCTGGGGGGAGAGGGTTAGGGTCCGTTGAATGGATAGGTAGAGGTAGTTCAGGGTGACCGGAAAGAGGTTTAGGGAAGTGCAATGGATGGGTAGGAGGAATTTAGGGAAACATGCTCCTCTGCTCCTGTCCGGCTCCAGTGGACAGTTACTCCTCCCTTGCACTCTCACTCCACAATCATTCTATGTGCCCAAAGGTTGGGGACCTTTGTACTGGAGCCCCTAACCAGCAAATGCTTTAGCAGTTATATATATCACACCTGGTTATAAATATATATCACACCTGGTTACATACTGCCACCTTGGGAGGACACTGTCTAGCACTAGCACCCATCCCACATTACTCCATGTAGGCAAGTCCCTGCATTTTCAGAGTTACAGATTCCCCACATTACCCCATGTGAGGATAGAAAAACAGTACACACATAGTATGCAAATACACTTAGCATGGTTTCTGTGTGAGTTCTAGGTCCTCTGGGTCTTTTCGTGTTGGTGGGCCGACGCGCCGTCACTCAGGTTCATTTGAAGCTGAAATGAGCAAGGTAAAGTCAGTACATGCGCGCGTAGGTGTTGTTCCTAAGAACGTTCCCTGAGGGGTTTAAGGTGTAAGTTACTGGTGCGGTTACTTCACTGCCTTTTAATTAAACAGAACTCTGGGAGCAGTTAGGCATGCATATCATGCAGGGGTTAACATGTGTTGCTCGGTCGTGCCTCCCATGGTATTCGTGGCTCTGGGCTGTTAATGGTTAAAGTTCCCTCAAGGCGCGTAGCGCGTCTCCCTTCCAGCGGATTCCCCCAAGGCACATAGTGCATTTCCCTTCCAGCGGAGAAATCAGCTGTTCACAATATGAATAGGCTGCTACTTATCTTTGTTTTGTACACGGGGCTTGGGGTGTGGATGCAGGCAGGCTGGTGCCCTGCATAGGCGTGCCCCCAGGAGCTCGCGGAATAAACGTCTTCATTCTACGGTAGTCAGGATTGCGAGCGGCGCTTACTGGGTGCGGCTCACGCATGCGCACTCGAGCGGGTGTGGCTCTCTTCTCCACAGCAGGCTTGTGCAGCACACGGCCTGCTGGGTAATGTAGTTTCCGGGCGGTTCTCCATCCCTGGGCCTTGGTCCTGCAATAAGGGTGGAGAACACGCCTGGAAAACCTGGCAGGATGATTTAGGGCTTTTCCCACTCCCCCAATGGTTCTTGCAGGGGCTAATACTCTCCCCACTGCCCCTCCAACTTCCCCAATCGCCCTAGCCCTGAAATATATACACAACCAAACACCGAAATACCTCTGCAATAAATTCAAACTGAACACCTCAGCAAGACAAACTAGATCGTCCTTATCCAACTTCCTTATCATACCTAGGTTCAAGTTGCAAAAAGCAGGAGGTAGAAGCTTCCCAGTCCTCGCAGCTAAAACATAGAATGCTCTCCCTCCCAACATAAGACTAGAACCTTCATTCCACAAATTCCAGGAAAGAAGCCAAAACCTGGCTCACTCTGAATGAAAACTAACCCGCCTACGACCGGTCCCTGCACATATCCAACTCTCTTGTGAATACTCGCTCTTCCATCTGGCGCTACTGTGTAACTATTCTGTGTCTTTATAAACTGCCTGTAAATTGTATAAACTGTGTGAATGAATATGCCTGTAACTGCAAATAATATATCTTTATATGTAACTAAGAAATTTGCCCAGTTGCCTCAGGGCTCTGTGCACTATATAAATAAATCCAATATAATGACAATTGTCCAGGATCTTACTCATACACTGTTACAAATGGGCAGGCTTCAAATTATTATATTTTCTACTTAAGACTTTTTCTTGTTTATTAAACATTTTCTTACGCGGGTGGCTCATTTGCACCTTAAAAAGGACCTTAAAATGGTCCGATCAAATACAAGGGATTGTTTTCACCTCCTGCACTACCAAATTCTGTGCCACCACTCAGTCCAGCTGGTTACCCTTTGCTGTCCTGGGTGCTTGGTTTGTGACTTTGCAGTATATGTTATTCAAAGTTTTTTCCAAAATCAGTGCCTCCTTATCTGCCGGATTCACGTGCCATCTATTAAAATCCCCCACCAACAGAGTTGCGGTGTTAGAGGACCTCAGAGTATTTAGATGCAAAGTGAGCTCATTGGTAAAATCAGTAGTCAATGAACGGGATCTATAAACCACTATGATATTTATGCAAACATGATTGGTGGGGGTGAATTTCAAATGGATGACTTCACAACCCACACACGTAATAATCGCTGGGAACAGATGGATATGATCCCGTGCTATCACCGTCATCCCACCTCCTGCCCCAATTTCTCTGTTCTTATTATACATTTTATACCATGCAGGTACCGCAACCATGCGTACCGGGCCGATTGGATCTAGAAGCCAGGTCTCTGTTAAGAATAAAATATCTAAATCTTCCTCAGCAATGAAGTAATGCACGTCTTGGGCGTGTTTACATAGTGAGCGTGTATTCAGTAAACAGGCTTTCCATACAGTCACCTCTTCCCCCTTAGTGTCCATATTAGCTTGTACGGCTGGTCTGCAGCATACAGGATCTTGTTCCTCAGGGACCAGAGTTATTACTGGCAAAGGAGCTATGGGAGCTAAGGGGACAGATATTAGTGGTGTTACAACTCTGGACTCCAGTTATTCTCCAGCTACAGGAATAGCCTCTAAGACTTCCAATAAGCCCATATCATATCAATTTATTTACCTAGATACGTGTAGGAGGTCTGGTCTGCCTCCTGCCACCCGTCGTCAACCTTCAATAACTGTCCCCGATGCGCCGGCGTTGATGCGCCTGTCGGGTTAATTTGACGGTTGGAGAACTACAAAGTTCGTGGAACTTGTAGTTCTTTTACTGCTATGAGGCGCGTGTGGGCCTTCAAGAACTGCGAGTGAATTTATGAGCTACACTGCAGTATGGCTACACAGCAACGCATGTTCACCATGCAAATTATTAAAATTATTAAAATGTGACCATGCAGCAGACTCAACACTTTTACCAAAAACAATGATGTTCAATATTAAATATTAAAACACACAATAAAATGCTAAAATCACATCCACAAACTGCATACAACACCTAAAATTACCTGGAAAGGACGTACTAGTGGAACTTAAATACTTTCTCCTGCCGGGTTAAAGTGACGCAGCAGAACTACAAAGTTCTTGGAACTTGTAGTTCTTTTACTGCTACGAAGCACGTGTGGGCCTTCAAGAACTGTGATTGAGCTTATGAGCTACACCACAGTATGGATACACAGCAACGCGTGTTCACGATGCAAATTATTAAAATTATTAAAATTTGACAATGCAGCAGACTTAACACTTTTACCAAAAACAATGATGTGCAATATTAAAATACAGATGTGGCTTCCGATCTATGCCCCCCATTCTTGCTCATGAGCGGCTGCAGAGGCTATGGGATTCAGGAGATTCTGAGAGTGGGCCTGCAAGGACAGAAGGGGAGGAGCATTGGGGGGCAAGGGGACATAGATGGGGTCTGCGTACACTGATGCTGCACGTTTGGGTTAACATCCTACTGGGGGCTGCTGGGTTTTGTTGTGTCGGCTGTACTGTTGGCGCAGTGACTGATGGGTTGGAGGATTCCTGGATGGAAGTGAACATGGTACGGGTCATGGCACATGACAGAGGCGACGCAGCCATTGTCTTCATCTGGGCAGGTGGAACATCTTCTAAATCCTTTATCATTTTTCATATTTCCATCACTTCCTTTTGGTTTTGGTTCTTCAACTTCTTCCCCTTATACTTTGCTCCTAAGAATGTGTACATGTAGCCTAGAACATCCTACAGACCGTAGCGTCCCGTAACCCTGTTTTTTGGCCAAGGCTTATACATACCACCCCTTGTTCGGCCACCCACTCACAATGATATTTCATGATCTTCTCCTTATTCAATGGTAGGGCTGCACAAATATACTCTAGTGGGTTTGCCGGCTACTTTTTAGTCACCCCTGTGGATGTATTATATACTATCTTTACTTATTCATGTTCCGATCTACCTTGTCGTCCCATTGCCCACCCCTTCATGTTTCTAATACCCCACTGGTCCCCTTTGTGACACTCTACACATCCACACCTCACTCTTTTCTCAGACCAATATATTACATACTCCCTCATACACTCTACACACACCTTCACTCCATTCTGCATCAGTAATTCTGTACAATAAACCTGGGCCCCACCTCAGTCCACACCAATACAATAGAAACGTCACAAAAAACAGCAAAATACTACTGTTTATTCCCATGCCCCCTTTATATGAGACGGGGGATCCCAGGACCCCTCAATAAACAGAGCCTCTACCCTTATTTCTCTTTTCGTCTTCTTCCCCCGATTGGGAAGGATCCCATTATTCCTTTATTCTCTTTACTACATATAGTAATACAAAAGAAGTCATAAAACACATTTCCACGTAGTCTTCCTACTCAACACTCAAAGTCATTTTTGTTTGCTGAGTGCCTTTGTTTAATTAGTGCTCGACACACTCAGCACTTGTTCCTCACCTTCCCACATTGCTCCTCTTCTCTCCTCCCCTCCTGTCCTCTACCTGCTGATTGGGCTGTGGCTTCCTGCATCACACAAAACTTGAGCATTGTTGTATGCCCTGCAGCCGAGCTCTGTTAGAGGCATTTGGACACGGGACAAGGGTGAGTGGGCATTGGGAGCACCAGCGCTCTGTTTTTCGTTTAAAATAAAGTAATTTTCTTTTGCCCAGTGCCTTTGTTTGATTAGTACTCGATGCACTCGGCACTTGTTCGCCCCCTTCCTTCATTGTTCTCTGCCCGTCCTTCCCTCCTGCCCTCCACCTGCTGATTGGCTCGTGGCCTCCTGCATCACATAGACCTCGAGCATTGTTGTATGCCCTGCAGCTGGGCTCCGTGAGAGGCATTCGTACACGGGACAAGGGTGAGTGAGCATTAGGAGCACAAACACTCAGTTTTTCACTAAAAATAAAGTAATTTTCGTTTGCTCAGTGCCTTTGTTTAACTAGTGCTCTACGCACTCTGCACTTGATCCTCTTCTCCTCCTTCCCAGGTTGCTCCTCTAACCACCTCCCCTACTATCCTCCCCCTGATGATTGGCCTCTGTGCCTCACCACTGACCTCAAACGCCTTCATCCACAACACTTGTTGTGCAGCCCCGCTGCCCGGGCAGCACTCAGCTAAGGACCCCGAGGCAAAGAACAGCTCCAGTGTTAGCAGCTCTAGCTGGTGTCTGCCGGTTTGCGCCGGAGAAGGAGGAAGCAAGCAGCCGTCAACCTGCTGGGACAAATCCAGAAAGTTGAATCTGGGTGTTTCTACATTGCTGCTGTGTTTAAAACTAGTCCATTTTCCCATTTTTAGGAAAGTTGAATCTGGGTGTCCTACATTGCTGCTGTGTTCAAAACTAAGCCTTTTTTCCTCTTTTTAGGAAAGTTGAATCTGGGTGTTTCTACATGGCTGTTGTGTTTAAAACTAGGCCTTTTGTTCTCTTTTTATGAAAGTTGAATCAGGATTTTTATACATTGCTGCTGTGTTTAAAAGTAGGCTTTTTTTTCCATTTTTAGGAAAGTTGAATCTGGGACTTTTACATTGTGGTTGCTGTCGTACTGTTCACTGTGTCTCTTTAGGCTCTCTGTAGGTCCGCACCCCGTGCACTGCTCAGTGTTCCTGTTTGCTAATTCCACATGTTCCCTACTGTGCGAACACCCCTGCGCATCCCATTAGGCTCTCTCCCACTCTCTAGGTCCCACACCCCTCAAGGGGTGCTGTTGTACTGTTGTTGATACTTGTTTCACCTCCTGCTTCCCTATTGGGTCTGCCCTTTGGTTGTGACCCATGCCCCCTTCATTATGCCCCCACAAATGCCTCCTGCATTTTGTGGCCCTGGGAAGTGTGTCTCCTTCCACCTTCCCACTTCCACATTTATGGTGCACTCTGTTTCTCCCATCTTTTCTAACTGCTACTCTGTCCAATGGTTGCCAACCCTGGCCTCTCTATCACTGAGACCTACATCAGTGCTTCCTCCAGACAGACTCTCACTGACATCCCCTTTGTCATTCCCTCACCAGACCTATGGAACCCTCATAAGGTCTCGGCTCTCTCTCCTATCTCCTCCTTACCCATTAATGGTGGCACCCAGTGGGAGGTCCTCTTGGCCTTCTTCCTTTCCTCCAAGACCATCATTAATGTCTACGTGAATGGCACCATCTTGGACCAGGGCCCTCAGCCCAATATCCTCTTTTTTGATAGGCGTCTTCCACGTCTTGTTAACTTCCTTCCTTCTACTGCTACTCCTACTAGAACTTCTCTGGCCCCTCTGCCACCTCCTTCCTCTGCATCCTCTCAGGCACCTTCCTCCTCCTCTCTGTCTACCTTGCCACCACCTGCGATCACCTTGTCCACTCTCAGCCACCTCTACCACTTCCGCTGGGCATACCTCAAGCATGTACCCCTCCCCAGAAGTCTTTCAAATATGGCAACCTGCTCCAAGTTGCCACTCTTAACTTTCAAACACTCCTCTGTCATCTGCCACCTCCTCGAAGAGCTTGACCTTGATGTCCTCACTCTTACTGAGACATGGTTCACGGCCACCTCTGTCACAGGTGTTGACACCATCCTCCCTGATGGCTACAAGATCCTCTGCATGCCCAGAACCAACCGACATGGGGGCGGAGTACCTCTCATCTTTCCGGGGTGGGTCCCTGCCTTTGTCATTCCTATGCAGGCCTACTCCTCCTTTTAATGCCTTGTCTGCAGGCTCTTTATCTCTCTTTGCCTCTCTCTGACTGTGGTCACCATCTATAGGCCATCTGGCCAGGATGCCATCTTCCTCTCTGTGTGGGCTGACCTCTACAAATCTCTCCTGGTTTCTACCCCTCAAATTCTCCTCCTCTGAGACCTCAAGATCCACCTGAATGCTTCTGATTCCTCCATAGGGCTCTTCCACAAACTCTGTGACTCTCTCTCCATTCTACCACTGGTCCGACACACACTGCCGGTCACATCTTGGATGTTCTCATCTCCTTAGACATCCCTCCCTCTAATCGTCTCACTACTCCTCTCTCTTGGATTTAACACTGTCTTCTTTCCTCTCCCCTGACACTCTCTGTCCCCACAGGCAAAGCCCACCCAAGCACTGCCACCTATCATTTCGGTCATTCCACCCATGATGTATGTGTCAGAGCCTTTGCCTCCACCTTCTCTGCTCCTCTTACTCCTGTGGCTGACTCACACCCTGGCACAGCCCTCTCTAATCTTCTAATTTCCAACACTCTGGACATCCTTGCCCCAGCCATGAGAATCCATCTGAAGCCTACCTCCAAGTGCAAACCTTGGTATGACTCCGAACTCGTCCCCATGAAACGCATGTGCAGGGTGGCTGACAGGAAGTAGAGGCTTCGGGTGCACCTCTGACAATCTGGCCTTCTGCTGATCCTACCTGTCTGGCTAACTATCTCCTTGCCTCTACCTCTCAACCTCTCCTCCTCGGAGAGCAAGGCTGAGCGAGGGTGTCAATATGCTCCTTGATAGTTGTGGAGGAGCGGGAAGCACCTGTTTGGACCACACTTTCATAGATCAGACTTGTCTAGAAACATCATTTGGTTCTACAGGTCTGATCACTATCACTCCTTTCCTGGGCAAACTACTGGATAAGCTGGCCATCTCCCAGCTTGCTCTCCACAAGGAAACAGTTGGCTGTTTCCATGACCACCAATCTGGCTTGAAAGCAGCCAGAGGCATGGAAACTGCTCTCCTGAACACCTGTGAAGATCTGCTCTTCAATCTCGACACCAGCACCCCTTCTGTGCTCATCCTCCTTAACCTCTCCTCAGCTTTCGACACGGTCAATCACACTATCGTGATCAACTAACTCAGTGAGTTCAGGCCCTGGAGTGGCTGACCTCGTTCCTCCTGGACTGACCCTCCCAGGTCCAACTTGGGTCCTTTCCCTCCACCACCTCTATCTACACATGTGGTGTTCCCCACGGCTCTAACATCTCACCCCGGCTCTTCAATCTATACGTGGCCCCTATGGCCCACCGAATCTCTACTTTCTGCTCTATCCTCCAGTGTTATGCAGATGACATGTAGCTATCTTTCCCGCTCCCTACAGCTTCCTCTCCTCTCTTGCTCATTCCAGACTGTCTATCCGCAATTCAGGATTGGTGCGCCTCCAACGATCTTTGCCTTAACCCAGTAAGACAGGGATCCTTCTCATCTGGACCCCTGCTCCTGCTTTTTCTTTCTCACTCTGGCCGCCTTCCATGTGCCCTCTTCCTTCGCCTTCCTGTGAGGCAAAAAAACCCTGATGTCATCTTCGAATCCACCCTCTCCTTCTCTCCTCACATCCCGGACCTTTCCAAGAAGGTCCACTACCAGCTGTACCTCCTCAGTGGTACTCTTCCTTTTCTCACTTTTCCCCAGAAGCTCACTGTCTCCAGAGTCCTGGTTCTCTCTAAATTGGACTACTGTAACAGCCTCTTTCTCAATCTGACTTCCTCTACTCTCTGCCCTCTGCAACTAATCCAGAACAGGACTGCGAGAATTATCCTTGGACTCAAGCCCAGGGACCGTATCTCTCCAGCCTTGAAATCTCTCCTCTGGCTCCCGGTGGCTGCAAGGATCTAGTTGAAGACCCTGTGCATTGTCCACAAGGCTTTCTGGTGCTGGGGCCCACACTACATTCAACACGCTCTTCCTAAATACCTTCCTTCTCTAGCCCTTTTCTCTGCTGTCTCCAACTCTATGAGGGTCAGGCGCTTCTCCAGGCAGAGAGTAGGGGGCAGATCAGTTTCCTCTGCTGGTGCCTCCCTCTGGAACGGCCTCCCTGCCCCTCTCAAACTTGAGCTGGACCTCCTGAAGTTCTGGAAGCTCCTCAAAACCTTCCTTTTCTCCTCTGCTTTCTCTCCCTCCATCCACCGCTGAATGACACAAGGCCTATTAAGATTGTTTGTCTTGTCCTCCCTCCATTGTCTCCCTTGTCTTGTTGTGACTAGAAACACATGTGTACAGGCGCGTTATAAATGACTTATCATACCATATCATATCACACGTAGGTCGCCGCATCAACACTCTCCTCTGTATCCGCCAACAGTCAAGCTTTTCCCGTCCCCACCCATGTTGTTGTCTCCCACACTTACATCTACGTGCTCTCCCAAATTCCTCTGTCATGGGCCTGCATAATCCAACAATGGTGCCCCGCTCCAAAGAACAAACAGGAAGCGGAGTGGCTGCAGAATGGCAGTCTCTGCAGTGTTCCTACAAGCTTCCTGTAAACTCCTGTGTTTTGGAGTCTGTCTGCTGTGTCTACTGTGAGAGGGCTGGACTTGCATTCAAAAACCCCTTTTCCCGCGGAGCGGCTGCAGAGTGGCAGTCTCTGCTGTCTATGGCAGCTAGGGCAGTACGGCTTGCCAGCAGAAAGAACCGCACCTCCCATACTTCTGCCTCTGCCAAAAGGACTTCGGTCGGTGATTCCATCCATTCTACCCATCCCGTTTCTACTCAATCCGAGACTCTGGGTCCCCGACTGCGTAGTGCCAAAATAAAAATGGCCCTTGTGGCCCATCAGACTCACTCGGATTACGAGGTAGCTTCTCCCGCGCCGAGGCTGGCTTCCATCATACCCGGATCCGCTTCCGGACTGGATCTGGACCCGGGACGATGCCAGCCGGATGCCAGGGAGTCTCCTGCCCCTACCTGTCCCTCGACCATGGAGGAGTCTCTCTCTTCTGCCAGCTGTCTCCCACCACGCGAAGCGAGTGTGGAGTTGTCCCTCGGAGGAGAGGAAACGCCGCTCGCAACAGGTGAGGCGGGACTGGTGGGTGAAGAGGTGGGGACGGGTGACCAGCTCAAGCTTTCCGATCGCAGTGTTCACCCCTCCCACGGGCCCCAGGCCCCCTTCCGACGGTGGGGGGCGAGGACAGCGGTGGGGTAGTGCCGGCGGGCGATCCGCCTATGGTGGAGACCAGTACTCTGGACCCAAACCTCCTTACAGTGGTTCCTATTCTCCATCATTCTCCCCTGGATGTTAGGGCAGTGCAAACAGGGGTACTTCCACCTTGGTCTATGTTGCCAGAGGGAGAGCAGCAAACTGTTTCAGCTGCGGTGGTTCATCCCGACACGGTCTTGCCCGACCCCCCCCCCCCCCGGGGGAGTTCCACGAAATGACAGCTTCATCAAACCCCCTCATGTTTCTATAAATGCCACACATTTAAAAAAGAAAGGAGGACCGGTACGCAGGAAACAATGCGCACACTCACGGCAAAAGTCTGAGCTCAAAGCCCAGCCGACACAGCGCCAAAGACTTTCCAGCGCACCTTCGAGGCATCAGTACCATCAGCAGAAGGATGACATATCCCAACTGTCGGCAAATAATAGATTTTTTGAAAACCTCCTAAAAAAGAATCAGTTCCAGAAGAACTTTCGGATGCCGAGATTTTAAGAGTCATCACGGATGAAAGTCTTCCTGCGAACATCACTGGAGAGTCTATTGACGCGCGACCAGTATTTTCACTAGAACCAGCACGCTTTTCTTTTTCTAGCACAGTTTCTGATGCCAATATCAGGTGGCACTTTGGCTCCCCACGAACCGGTGCACTCTCCCTTCCAAGTCCTTTTACTAAGTCTACAATTGATCCGGAGGGAGTCATAAATCCATCAAGTCCACAGTTAACTGCAGCGGACCCTAAAGCCCCCGAAACAATGGGCCTCCTTTCAGGGGCCCCGGCCGCATGGCCCCCGGTTCCGGTAGCTATGCTGCCCACAGCAAAGTCTCCGTTGCAGAAACGGGGGTGTCAAAGACCTTCGGTGAGCGCCATTATCGACCTAAGTGGTTTTGAAGACCCTTCGTTTATTTCATTTCATGCAAACGAAATAGAAACCATTGACTTTATACCAACGATTTCAAATTCAGGTGAACTGGTGGGGGAATCTCGAGTGAACACCGAGCATTCCCTTACAGCCTCGCAAGTGCAAGCCCCGGATCTCAGAGCACATCCCAAGCAAGGCAAGGGACCTGATTTGGCTGCACAAATGAGCCCTGCGACTCCTAGACTCTCTGCTGGGTCTCAGAATGTTAGCTCTCAAACTGTATCTAGTCCAACGAGACCTCTATGTTCAAGTGAGAAAATAGGAAAGTCAGTAAAAGACACTTCGCCTAAAAAGACCGACCTAAGGCTTATCATGTCTACGGTAACCTTGGCCATGGCTTCCTTTTGTAAATTGTACGAGTCGATAAACGACTCGATGAGAGATCATACTTCCATTATAGCGATGATGAACAGTCGTCTGATTTTTTTGGAAGGCTACATCAACGCACTTAACAACAAAATGGATAAATGCACCACGGACGAGGGATATGCAAAGTCTTCAGCTGCTACACAATCGACGCAAGTCCAGCTGGTGGACTCCAGTTCCCAGACCTTTGAACCATGGCCGACTCACCAATCTGAGGACCTCAGAACAGAGTGCAGTAAAGTGGCCCCCTGTGAGGGCCCCACGAAGACTAAGGGTCGCATTACACGGAAGGCGGTGAGCCATGGCGCTACTAGCGCCATGGCTCATGCCGGTAAAATACCGGCACCGCCTTGGCGGAAAGGGGATTTACCGCCCCATTCCAAGGTTGGAGGGGCGGTAAATCCCCTTTCTGCCATTGCCCTTCCCCATTCCCATTTCTGCCCCATAGGGCTCTATGGAAATGGGGAAGGCGCTAATTACGCCACCGCAATTTTGCGGTGCCGTAATTAGCTCCGAGGTCCCTTAGCGGGTTGGATTTTAACGCCTGCAAGAAGCAGGCGTTAAATCCTCCAACCCGCAAAGGGACCTCGTAGTACGGCGGTAAGGGTTAATGGTCACAGTTGCCATTAACGGTGACCGTTAACCCTTAACGCCGTCCGTGTAATGAGGCCCTGTTAAAGCCGGCAATGGTAAAGGCAAATGGAGCAATCTGCGATGAACCTGTTTTAATTACAATAGACCAGGAGCCTACTCCTGACCTGAATGCAAAGGTGAACGTACCGGCAACAAAAGGTCACCTCACGATTCAAAAGCAAGCGACTATTAAGTTTTTCTCTCCTCAATCGAACAGCAGCAAAGAGGCGCTTTTGAACGAAAAATGGGAGCCGCACCGAGGGTCAGAGAAACCCTCTTATAAGGAACCTTCAAGAACTGTGGTTGAGCTTAAACCTCCAAGTCACAAGATTGGAACTACTGCATCAGAAAGCGTACCCGCAACCAAGGAAATCAATCATGCAATAGATGAGGATTTATTCAATCTTAGTGTCTACACACTATCTGACGATCAGGGAGAAAGTAACAATCTCCACCACACGGACGAGGAGACCTCTACTTTCTATACTCTAGAAAGTCGTTGTAAGAATCTCCAAAAAAGTCCAGCTGGGGGTCCCGATCACCAAAGGGTAGAACCCCGGAATCACACCAAACTATCCATCAAGGAATCGAACTGGGTGAGTTTAACTCAGAAAACGCTCCCTTAAGACAAAGGACAAGAAAAACTGATTCTCCTTCGAGACAAAGTTCCCCCCTCGCAACTAAATGGGTCCATGCCACACGGGCCAAACGGCTACCGGAAAAGCGAAATCCTACAGAAACAAATATTAAAGACAAGAAAAATCGGCACAACTCCAAACCTAGCGAAAAGAAAGCATCAGGAACAACAGTACATGTTTCTAAATCAAAACGTAACTTTAAGATTGAACAACTATCAAATAACAAAAAGTACGTGATACTGAATACAAGTTTTTTGTTACAACTTCTCAAATGTGTACCAACGCTCCGCAAAGTAGAAACAAATGATCTAGCCAGGGTCGGACCGTGGGGGAACATTGCATGCGCCTATCTGCATGTGCACACGAGCTGGGCAAAAGTTAGGATCTCCGAGGCGGCAGAACATTTATTAAAGTTGGGCTTCGACTTGTTCGAACTTGAAGAGAGTGTTCCATTCACTTCTCTAAGGAAACCATCTGAAACGGCTGAGCCAATTACACCCCTCCGTCCAGCCAACTTGAGCAATCAACTAAAATCGTCTACAAGACCTTTGGAAGCGAGAGGCTTGAAACTAACTGTCTTAATTAGCAAACAATCTTCACAGGATGTTTCTCCCCGAGTTTCACCCTCAAGCTCGTGCTGTGAAGCAGAGAGTCGGCAACCGACAATCGTCACCAGGAGAAATGAAATTGCCTACAAAGATCCTTTAGGCATAGGAAGATGCCCTCTTGGCCCCACGCCAAAAATTGTACGGACTATAAACCAATCCCTGGGTGGAAAGGACATTGGCGTACAAGAAACTCAAAAACATCTGACTAAGAAAGGAGACCTAAACTTGGTGTGTCTGGATATCATCTATTTACAAGAAACTTGGACGATCGAACGTCCCTCTATGGACGGCTACGACTTGGCATTCGTCCCAGCTGTTATTTGGCCGCCCGTCATAACCGCAATTCGTTGCGGCTCCGGATTACATTTAAAGAATAATCTGTGATTCACAAATTATCTCTTGGCCACGGAAGTTAGTTGGAACCGTTTCGAGGTGGAAAAGGGAAAGTCCAAAGCGCAACCTTTAATCATCATTAATGTCTATTGGAACCCTTAGCCATGACTGACTCATTCTTTATAGCCTTGATTGAAGAGACTATTGACGAAGCTCTGGTAAGGTGTCCAGAGGCTTTGCTAATCATTTGCGGAGATCTAAATGTCACCTGGTTGCCACATGAATCAGCTGATTTGAAAAACTGTGAAGCAGTAGTGAAACTGACTTACTGCACCCGACAACTTGCTTTTTGATCCCGGCACTGCGAGCACAGGAGGACTGCTCTTGCCGGGACCTTGCTTGCCGCAACCCGCTTCCTGGAGGAGGCGGAGCCAACCCTGTTCACGTGTGTGGTCATGTGATCCTTTCAAGCCCTTATCCCTGCGACAGAGTCACCCTTGCGGCGAGAAGCCCGTTGGGGGAAAGGGCTTCGGCTGTTTGGTGCAGGTGGCGTCAGATTCGTCACAAAAACTAAGACATCACTCGTGCCCTGGTGGGAAGTTGACCCTTTGTGAGAAGTGCGCAAAGTGCAGTCTCTGGCAGGAAGGCTCGGGGGCAGCAAGGTAATTCTGAGACTTTCCCTTTTTAAAAAAAAAAAAAAAAACAACCAATCGCTCGTCTAATACGAAAGTTCACACGTACTACTGTCATTGAAAGACTTGCACATCAACCGGGTATCTCCGAAATTTCAGTAAATTTGGCCAGGTTATACTGACTAATTGCTTATAATGGTCGACTCCCCGGTTCTAAAGCCTTCGCCACACAAGACAGTCGGGGGCTTCTACCCCGAGGTAGCCATCACATGTAGCACTGCTTTGCACGAAAACATTTTACAAATAAATGTGGAAATGGTTGAGGAGGTAGTGAAAGGAACCAGCTCAGGAGAAGGGGAAGGTTCCCATACACAGTTCCACCAGCCCTTACAGATGCCGGATACATCGGCGCCACCCGAAGAAATTGGAATTTGTGGACTTTCAAATAGTATGGCGGCCACTGAAGACATGGGACTGAGTATGGAACCACAAATGGGACCGCCCGCTAAGGAACCAGTGCGGGAGGTTCTTCCTAAATTGACTCCCTTAAATTCTACTCCCTCCTTTCCAAAGGACTTGGGTGTAACTTATGACCATAAGACGTGCTCTCCAAGGTCAACCCCCCCTTCAGATGTGAACCCCTTCGTTTTTGGTTCTTTATATGGGACCAAAAGAGATCAGAATCTTGCAAAAAAGCCGGACAACAGCTGGAAACCCTTTGGGATTTCCTTGCTGAACACCGAATTCCACAAGAACTATTCTAGTGTGGACCAGCAAAATAGAGTGACCCCTCGAGAATGTCTTCCGGAGCCCTGCACGTTACGGCCCAGACCCCACCAAATGAACAATTCAGGGAGTTATACATTCGTCGCCGAGCGCATGGGGTCACTATCAAATAAATGGGCGGGGCCGCTTGCCTCAGATAATAAAACTCTACCTCGGGGACCCCCACAAAGACTTCATAAAGGAGTATTCCCCCAGCAAGCGCCGTTTCCAAGTAAACGGCAAAAAAGACAACCCTCTCCCACAGACGAGGATCTCTTGTCCTTCTTGGAATCTACCCAAGGAAACCCTCAAATCGATCCAGGAATGATTACAGCATTTGCTCTGGTAATGGCTCCCTTTATGAAACTTATTGAGTCGCAAAATGACCAGCTCCGGGACCATACGACAACAATTGCAATGCTATTCTCTAAAATGATCTTTATAGAAGGCTTTGTCTCTGCAATTCAGTCGAAACTCGAAAAAAATGACGAACATACAACTGAAATTTTGAAAAGTATCATCGAGCCAATTATAAAAGAAAAAGAAATAAGGAGATTGGAAAGGTCAAGTCTTCAGTTAGGGGGCGCAGGTGACCCAGATAGTGGACCGTCAACTCCGGAGCGGTCTCAAAATCCGCAGGTGACTTTGCCTACAAAGAGTACTTTTGAGGAAATTTCCTCTATTAAATACATGGACACTTCTACCAATACGGACTCTTCTGCGTGGGCTATTAGCCCAGCAATGAACGAAGGCAGGCGAGCACTGAAAGAAGGACGTTCAGTGACTTCCATTGCAACAAATACCTTGCCCCATGTTATACTGGATCAGCCCGAGGCTCCAGTGTCAACTAACAACATCAAATTGTTTGACTTATTTAGGAAACCCAAATCAGGTCTATCCCCCACGAAGGAAGATCTACTCAAAGTAAACAAGAAAGGGGACAAAAACTATGGGAAAACGGTTACATTAACGGAAAAACCTATAGGACAGGGGCCTTTGCCTATTAGGAAACCTTCAATGAGATCCAAATTTGTTACTGGTCTATCCCTTCCAAGGAATTTGGCATTTCCCTGCAAACCGCTGATCTATGAGAGACCATAAAAAAAAACAGATAATGCTTCCGCCGCCCACCCAAAAGTGTGTCTTGACGAGTCCCCTCGCCGTCTGGACATCAAGACGGCGAACGAAAATATGGATATTTCTCTTATGGACTTATCTGTTTACTCGGACATAAACACCTCATTGGAGGGGAAGTCTGGATCAAACATATCTGAAATTGAAAGTGGTACCGAGGATGAAGACCCAGAGTTATACAATAAAAGCAAAGGTGTTGACTCTAAAGGGGAGGCGAAGGGTCAGATGGCTAAAGACAGGGTGGAGCCGCAAGTGTCATTTAAAAAGACCTTAATGCCTACGTTGTCGATCTCGAACCCAGATTTCGACAAAAAATTCAAGTGGAAATCTGGTAGAGAAGAATCGGCCAGCCCCCCAGATAAAGAAAGGATAGCCTCACGTCCATTCAATGCCTTGGTTTATACAACATTGGAAGACAGAAGGAACTTCTTGGTCCAGAGATCCTTGGAAACCAACAGTAACAAAGGAGTTAGCCCAGATGCGACAAAAGAAATTAAAAGAACAGTGTCATGGGCAGAAACGACTGAGAGTAAGCCGGTACGTGGGCCTACCAATCAGAGCATTCACAAAGGATCTGGGGCAAACAATGCCAAGGAGCACTACAGAGTTCTACTGGAAAGAACTCTAGGTTATGAAGACAACTTAACTATGAATTGGGCAAATGTTATAAGGCTATTACAATCCCTGCACCATCCCGATAAACTAAAATCAAGGGATTTAGATTGGATTGAATTCCACAATGAACAGCGACACGACAGTGTGATTCTCCACACAGGTGATCAAAACACCAAAAACTCACTCCTAGAGCTGGGTCCAAAACTCAACCTATGTGGATTTGTGCTCAAGGAGTTGGAGGAGGAAACTAATATTGATTGTGGAGGTCCAAAGGACTTGAAACATCCACGAAGTAACTCTTTATCTCCACTACCAAACCCAAAAAGGAACAGACGATGAAAGTGGGAAATAGTGGTAGGGGGACCCGAGAGGTGGACAGTAGAAGAGACCAAGTGCACACCCAATCAGACAAAGCAGGATCAAACCTGGAGAACAGTCAAGAGTATTGGAGTTGGCTGGCAGGGGCTCTATCTGCTAAATCATAATGCCAACATCTACCTAAGAGTGCACTTACTTGGAAATTCAGCAACACATCTGTCCTCCTACGATCTGTTTTGCTTGCAGGAAACCTGGTTGTGTGATCTACCTCTGTTGGACAGGTTTGAGCTATACTTAAACCCCGCAATAAAGGGCACGAAAGGTAGACCGAGTTCGGGTTTATTGATAGGGGTTAAGCGTACTAGTGGCATAAAAGTGCTCTCTTCTCTAAACAGAAACCCCTGGATCCAGCTCACTAGGATTTCATCCATGAACAAACCGCCTTTATTCATCCCTGATTGGCAGCTGCTCATATGCAATGTATATTGGGGCCCGACAGCTCGAGAAGAGGACAAATTCATGGAAGTTCTACTGGAAGCCATAGATGATGCGAGGATCGAGTGCTCGTCACTCGAAATTCTGCCATGTGGAGACTTTAACATGGAATGTTACGATAAGAAGCAGAGGAAAATCAAGTTCTTGCCTCTGAATGCCTCCAAAAATATAACGAGAGGAGTGACTTTGGAGAAGGAACTAAAAGCCAGGAATATACACATGGTAAATGGGAAATTGGCGGGTGACAAACCGGCCACCCCTACATGGAAACGGGCTGCCCAAATGAGCACATTGGACTACTTTTTTCCATCAGAAATCCTCTTTGGAAAATTAACATCTTTGAAAGTGATCCCCATGAAGCAGAGTGACCACAATATTTTGGAACTCAAAACTGAGGCCTGGGATAAGTTCTCGTTTGTACCCGGTAAACATCTATCAAACCAGCTTCTTGAGTTAACTTCCGGGGGCAATAGACTACAAATGGGAAGAAAAGAGATGGTCCTGGCATTGGACTCCTTAACCAAGGACCAAGGTCCCAATTTGATAGAATATGCTGAAGCACTGAAGATCTTTCGCCCAAAGGTGGTTGCCAAGGGAATCTATCAATGCATGCGGCACTGTTACGATCATCAAGTAGTGACAAAAAAAAAGTGGTAAGGAAAGCCAGGAGACTATATGTCAAAACTAGTGCACTAGCCGACTTAGTCCTGTATAATAAAGCTAGAAACAACTACATGAACTGGCTTAAGCAACATAAACATCAAATAATGGAACAAGACAGTGAGAAGATGCTTCATCTACTTTCTAATAAAAACATCACTGGTATTTGGAAACTGTTTAATGAAATAAATATCCCCTCTGATTCAAAAATGGTGAACCCCATAGCTTCAGAAGTTTGGGAAACTCACTTTAGGAACCTTTACTCTATGGGGAAAATCTGTGGTCCTGCCTCATTCTTATCATCAAATGAGTCCTGGGACTTCGAATTTGGAAAACAAGATATCCTAGACCTTATTAAACATTCCAACTCTTCAAGGGCCGCAGGACCAGACGGTTTTACCAACGACATCCTTAAAGGAGAGTTCCGGGACTTTTTTTTTATTGTCCCTACGGTTCGGCCATGTGTTTTTAAGCATAACTCGGTAGATCGTAGAAAACTTTCCTATGGACCTTACCCGACTTTTCGTCCATTAACGCACTCGAAATCAGCCGCCATTTTCTGATAATCCTATCATTTCCCCCCATCGACCTGGCTCACCTGCTTTTGCGGCACTAAATCAAATCCCCCGCCCCTGAAACAGACTTTATCAAAACATTAATATTCCCCGCCTCTATCCGTGACGTGACTGTGCTGCGTAGGCAAACGCGCCCAGGCGTCTTCTACGCGACTCCACACAGAACCCGGAAATCAACACAGATCAGTTCACAACACAGCGCGCCACAATTCGGAATATGAAACTGTACTTTTAAATCAAACCGCAAGATTGTAAATTTGGTAAAGTACATTTATTTGACATCAAATGTTTAGAGAATATTCAGCGATTTTCATTTTTATTTGCTCACGTTCCAAAAAGTTTGTTTTGAGGCACGCGATGTTCCTTTGCTGTACACAGGGTCTTAGATCATCTCACAATACAGCGCCACAATTCGGAATATGAAACTGTGGTTTAAAAGCAAACTGCAAGATTGTACATTTGGCAAAGTACATTTATTGGACATCAAATTTTTAGAGAATATTCAGCGATTTGCATTTTTCTTTGCTCTCGATCCAAAATAGTTCGTCTTGAGGCAAGCGATGTTCGTGTGCAGTACACAGGGTGTTGGTTTACAATAAAATAAGCTCTTCGGTCGCACTGATAATCGCATGGCTGTTCCAACAACGAGGCACTAGGCCACCACAACGGTCTGTATGTTGCATCTAGCCGTTAGTACCGCGTAAGGGCATACTTGTACTTGGCGATCGTCCCACAAAATGGTCAGGGTGCTAACGTTGTTCACGCGGAGAAGCAATTGGCGATTATAGAAGCCATCCGCCGGTGTCTGGTACTCGTGACACAGACAATAATGGATGAAGTACCTGTTTGAAAAACATAAAAAATGAAATTAGTCTCACCATCAGATCTTTATTAAAATTATTCATTTTATATATTAGGTCAGGAAATTATTTCATAGCTAGGACAGTGCAACTGGGTTTTATACGTCAAGGGGGGGCTGTAGGATACTGAGACAGTCCCCCAGTGCAGGGGTTGACAGGGAGTGCAGGTGGAGAGTGGAAGGGCCCAGGACCGAGATCGCAGACAGTGGACCAGTTGTAGCAGGGGAGAGGGAGAGAGAAAGCAGAAGCAAAGAGGAAGGTTTTGAGGTGCTTCCGTAAAAGGAGACGGTTCTAGTGCGCTGTAAGCTACTGTATAGTAATTAAATTGCGGTATAAACTCATCTAAAGAGTTACTTACATTATATTTGCATTTTCCATTGTGTCTGTGCATAGGGCAGCCCCGAAATACCACTCCTTCTATGCCGATGTTATTTCTTCTAATGAACGAACATGAAATGGCTTTCGTTTCTGAAATTATATTCATTATCGTTTCTTACGTGGTCCCGGCCTGTCAAGGTCAAATAACAATAGAACCTTATACTGAGTCGTGGGCCATTCTGGCACCCGAGAAAAAATCAAAGCAGCTGACCTTCACTTTGAACGAGCGCACATTCCTAGTTAGCTACATTCAGTGTAAGGCCATCTCACAGGACTTGAAATTTACACTCCATCTTTGCATTTTGTCTGCGTGCTTTGCAGCCCCACAGAACCATAAATACGGAGACATTCTATATTTTTTGAAAAATGATTTATATTACTGTTTGGTTTAATTTAATGCGCAAATGAACAAGGTTGGATAGATACACATATTCAATGGGCCTGCGACATGAGGAGACTCGAGAGAACAGACAAACAAATTACAATCATTTAAACCATGATGTGTATTTCTCAATGAGCTCTTCTTTAGGTGGACATGGAACAGAGGCAATGTTGGGTGGCAATGCAGTTGTCCCTGCACAGGTTCGTTCACAACTCCATTTATGTGCCTATCTAGGACGTCAACAATAAGTCTCTCAATAAACTCATATTGCATATCCTCAAACACTGGTTTGATCACCCATTGTTTACTTCTTTTAGTGAAGGCCTTATTGTAGCGAAGCGTCCCTAAAGTTCCGGTCGTCCTACTTTGTTGACGGACAACATTATGGTTATGTGCCAAGACCGCTAAAAGAGTCCGATTTATCATGCCCTCCATGCCAAAATGCAATCGTTTTGGCCTGTACTTTAGGCACATATTGTGGAACACCTCCAAATCTCCTGTGTGGCAGAATTCCGTGAGTCCCCTCAAAGCTTTTGTTATAGTTTTATCAAATACAATCTTTTCAATGGCTTTGTGAGTGGGTGATGAAGGAATCAACCACTTCTTCTTCCGTGCCTCCTCTGTGGACAAATGGCCATGTTCACAATTGTGGAAATGTTGGTTCGTGTTCCATCGGTGAACGTTTGTACAGTGTAGCATTACTGACCGCCATTTTTCCAGTAGAATTTCCAACGACCCTCCACATGTTTTTGAGCTCCACCAAAGATGGTTGCTGATTGACTTGGACCACTGTGAAATACCTTGCATATCTTTTTTTTTTACCTGCAGCCGACAATTTTTTATTGATTGTTTTTGCAAGATGCCAAACGTCAAATTGGTGATTTATATTTTTGTACTCTTCTCTCATTGTCTTGGCAATTGAAACGTGTCGGTCCGTGGCTATCAGGTCGATCACCATTCCCCGCGATTGTAGTTCTTGCAATGATGCTACAAAGCCAACTTTCTCCATGGCCACTGAGGATGTACTTTGTGACACCTGCACGACCACCGAACTCACAATTTTCTTACTTTCCATGTCCTGAAAGTGGTAGGTGCAGTACTTGGCTGAAAATCCTGGGCTGTCGCACTGTCCATCACCGGCTAGCCTGAACCGTTTGCCCGCGAATGTACTATCAATAGACATTTTTTCCATTCTCCAAGCTTCGCTAATGGCTGGAAATAGATAATCGGTTTGGTATTTGTAGAACTGAGTTTTCGCAATGAAATGGATTCCCACAAACTGAAAGAAAGACTCTAATTTTTTAAAACTTGAACCACTAAAAAGTGCAGCCGCTGCACAAAGTAGATTGCCTGCTGGCAGTTGTCCCAGCATAGGTTGTGCAGACCATGAGAAAGGATGATATTTTGTACAGGTGGCATGTATTTTAAGGTTAGTGCCTCGAATTGCACGAGTCACATTAATCAATGGCTCCCCACATACTTCCCCACCAACCGAATGCCCACATTTCATCCGAATAATAATATCAATCAAACAACTATCGAATACAATGAATTTGGCCTCTTTCCTTATACTGTCACTCTGCATCCCAGCTGGTTCGGCCTGTAACGTTGAGGACATGTCACTCACATGAAAGGTAGAATCTCTGATATCGTCTTCCGCTATGTTCAGTGATATTGATGGTGTTTCATTGTCGTCCACTTCATTCTCTTCCATTGCAACATATGTTCCTTCTCCGGCGATGGGTGAATAAAACAATTTCTTCAACTTTCTCGCGGTCTTAGTTTTCGCGGGTGTGGATTCTGTGAATTGATCTCCGACTGCATCCGAACTACCAGGAGGACATTCACTATCAATGGCTGGGGGTGGTATAGCTCCGTTGTCAATCACTTCATATTCTTCCCATTGGCACGATGCATCTCCAGTCTCAAGTCCCTGCCAAAAGGTTTGACAAGCAACATCTCTCGTTCGCTTCACTGTCTGTGTAGATCTAGTTCGTACACCCACACGCAACTAGAGGACAGATTGGAAAAGGGATGTTCAGTTTAAACACAACTTACAGTATTGAACTATTAACAGTGAAAAACAACATAATATAG
The DNA here is from genome assembly GCF_040938575.1 of Ambystoma mexicanum. NCBI lineage: Eukaryota > Metazoa > Chordata > Amphibia > Caudata > Ambystomatidae > Ambystoma > Ambystoma mexicanum. The sequence goes on from NC_090921.1 coordinate 354,001,425, forward strand.
TGCCCAGGACACTAACCTTCTTTTGCTTTATTTTCTTTGAAACTTTCTTGCCTCGAACTTCAACATCAGGACGCTGTTGCTCCGACTCGTGTGTGCATGTCTCCACTTCTTCTTGCGCTGCAACGACTATATTTTCCTGATAAGCACATCCATCACGCACTGACGCTCCATCGACTCCCTGAAACATAGAACTTTCATTAGTATGTATAATAATATCGAAAACACAAAATGTACTTGGGGACCAATACCCACGTACATCTCAATAGCAAAACACGAATGAACGCTTTGTGTAGAACATTCAAACGACAATTATTCACGCATTGTTGATCTAGTTAGATGGAACTGTCAAGATCCATACCTCGGGCTCCTCATAGACTTCCATTGATGATATTATTGAAGATGATGCTTCAGTGACTCCCTGAAACACAGTAATTGCATTAGTATGGTTTTCTATTTTGATAAAAAGAACAGAAACTTTGTGCAGGCGTGAACGGCTCATCTAAATAGACCTGCACAAACGATCAGTTGTCTAAAATAAATAATGGATATGTAAATATGATTCGATTTGCTCGATCGTTGGAAGTGTCACCACCCAGAGATCTGCATCAACTACTAGGGGTGATGTTCTTGTAGAAGAAGCTCCGTCATCTCCCTGAAACATAGTACTTGCGTTAATAAAGAAGGAAGTATAGCGGATGTAATCACGTCATATGATTTCGCTTGATCGAACTGTCAGTATCCATACCTCGAAATGCATAAGAACATCAAGGGACGATGTAACTGCGGTGCACACTTCTGCAAGCTGTTGCGCCGACCCGTAACTGCACGCTCCCCCTTCTTCTTGGACTAATGCTCCATCGACTCCCTGAAACATAGGACTTTCATTAGTAATGAACACAATATTGAAAAAAGAAGACACATAGGAGGGCGACGACAGAAGGACATATCAATGGCTAAAAACGAAAGAAACATTGTGTGTAACAATCACGCTACAAGAATGCAAGATCTGATGATCTCCATCGATGGAACTGTCCTGAAACGTACCTCGAGCATCTGAGTGACATCAACGGTAGTCGTCAATATGTTGGACTCCTCAGCATCTCCCTGAAAGACAGTACTTGCATTATTTTGGATAACAATAATTATAACTGAAAACAAAGACTAGAGGACGAGTACAAGGGTGTACCATTAGGTAAAATAATTACACGATAAATTAAAACTATTGATTTACATGCCTAAAACAAGTCAGTGGCAGAATAGCCAAGTAAGATTACCCGATAGGCGCTTGAAGTGGCTGATGACTGCAATAACGACACGGATGGAGAATCTTCCGCCTTCATATTGAGTGGATACATAAATGGGGAAATTATTGTTAGCTAATGCTACACACTACCGCAAGGCCGGGAGATAAATACATAAACTTGACTCACCAGTGGAGGGATGTGGACGAATAGAGTGGGAATAGCGGTTGAGAGCAATTTTCGCCTCGCTCGCGGTGTGTTCTTCTTTATTAGCAATGATGTGGAGTACATGTCTGAGCTAAAGTGCCTGCTGCAGATGCGGTATCGATCACCCTTCTTGTCCGCAAAGGCTTCTAGGACTCTACTTTCAAGCTCAGACGGTGGATATCCGCAATATCGGACCCATTATCTTATCTGATCTATTGTCTTAGGGAAAACATGCATTATAATACCTTCAGATTTATTATGGGTCTTCGAAGGGCAACCGCCAATGGAACAGGCAGGCATTGTGGAAAGTTCTGAAAAGTAAAGATCAACAATTCTCTATGAATGCCAATGTGTTAAAAAATTAAATGACACATAAAAGGTTCAATGCAAGGTTCGTTTTGGTTCTTGGAACTATACACGTTATTCACATGCGGATAAGTATTTGAATAACTTTAAAAAAATTGAAAAATAATTTGACTAAACTCAGAACATGTGACTAGTTACTTGCATGTACTGTCTTGAACGAAAAGAAATTGCACGCAAAATGATTATGGTACATGGCCTTACCTTGACGAACAAACAGTTAGATGCAGGGATCAGAGTAGTTTCTTGTCGTAGAACAGGGAGCAGTTCACAGGTTGCAAACTGACGAGTTTCCTCGAAGTGGTCACGGAAGTTCACAGAGACGAAGAGGAGATAACCAGCACCTTCACGGGTTGACTAGCAAAGCGCAAAGTAGTTCTCATTAGAAATATGAAGTGGGTTATAAAGAATTCGAAACAGGGGTGTGTTTGTGAATGAATGACGTGTATATGTCGTGGCATTATGCGGTTTGCAGGGGGCCGTCCAGCGTGAGGGGGGATGCTTGGCAGGAGACACGGGGTCTGGAGGTAGACATGGGAACAACAACCCATGCTCTATAGACCACTTTGAAGTGTACATGGTCTTTGGCACCTCTTGGCCTTTATCGCTCCCTGACAGCTCCACTTGCCAGCACAAGTACCCCGGTGCGAACTGCCTTTGATAGGGCGGGGGGGTGGATTGGGGCGGTGGTCGTGCAGACAAGACACAGGAAGACTCGTGAATGGAGACACACTTATGTGGATTGCAGGGGGCCGTCCAGCATGAGGGGGGATGCTTGGCAGGAGACACGGGGTCTGGAGGTAGACATGGGAACAACAACCCATGCTCTATAGACCACTTTGAAGTGTACATGGTCTTTGGCACCTCTTGGCCTTTATCGCTCCCTGACAGCTCCACTTGCCAGCGCAAGTACCCCGGTGCGAACTGCCTTTGATAGGGTGGGGGGGGTGGATTGGGGCGGTGGTCGTGCAGACAAGACTCGTTTGCCGCAGGGCCTCACCAAGGAGAGGCCATCTAACTGCATGTAAGAGGCAGGCTGCAGGATGCTGGCCGGAGACATGTGGTGTGACAAGACAAGGCACAGGAAGACTATTCAATGGAGACACACTAGATTCATTTAAAAAATCCAAACAACCATTGTTAAAATATATGTTGGGTTTTATTTTAGATCTTAATTTCAATTGAACATAAATAATAAACATTACACATTGTAAAGTTCCGGTTGCAGCACATCCAGGGAAAATCCGCGGTATTGTCCACTGTCGCTGGGGAAATGTTGTCTAATGGCAAGTACCGCACAGGCAGGTATTACTCTCCGAACGCGGTGTCAGAGCCTCCCGTGAAGCCACCAAGTGAAGCAACGATAGGCCACCAGCCTGTACCACCTGTGAAAATGAAAGATGCAAACTGTATTAAAATGACAAAACTTTCTAATCACTGTCGATTCAGGTAAAAAATGTCATTCTGCTTTGAAATAAATTCTATCTAGAAAATGCACAATATGGAACCAGTTTACATGCATTCGAATGATATGTAGATGTAATTTTATATGTGGGAGACGACCATGACATAGTAGTGGCATCACTGACATCAAAACCAGAGTATACTTACTCGTTACTCGGATTACGCGGACGAACAGTGCTGCGAAGTTCGTGCATAAGCACCATCATCATCCTCAACACGGTCTGTGAGAGGCAGGCTTCCCTGAACTCTGGCAGCTCGGTGATGCATTGCGGACTTGGCTCGCCTTCTGAAATGTAGGCCAAGCACCCGGAATTTTCACGGCAGCAGCAGTTCTCCTCCTCAGTTGGCATTAGCTCGCACCGATTGCACGTGCTCCAGGTGGAGACGCCGTCCATGCGACATGGTCCAGGCTCTTCATCCGTTGACTGGTCCTCCCAACTGCCGTCCGAATCCCCATCGTTTTCGCGTGCTTGCCTTTCCAGTAGTTCTTCCTCGGTGTACTCGGGCTCGTACATATACGGCATTATTGTAGCCATTGTGTGGTAAAGAAAGTAAAATAATTTACAGAGATGGTACAGGTGTTCACAAGGCCTAGAAGCGGCGAAGGTAGCTGACCAGAGCACAGAAACGAGTCACAGAATACTCAAAGTAACACAGAGAGAGGAATGGAATCGAAAATCTGCTGCTGTGTGTTGTGAAACCGTGTGTTTATACTTATTGAGGAAAGAGGCGTCCTGCCATTTCCATGGCGACACTTCATTAGCTGAGGCGCAGCGATTGTTGGCACGAAATGTGCTTTGGCGTTGGGAAATGGGCGGTACGCGTCTGCTGATGTCAGGCTCAGGGGCGGGGGATTTGATTTAGTGCCGCAAAAGCAGGTGAGCCAGGTCGATGGGGGGAAATGATAGGATTATCAGAAAATGGCGGCTGATTTCGAGTGCGTTAATGGACGAAAAGTCGGGTAAGGTCCATAGGAAAGTTTTCTACGATCTACCGAGTTATGCTTAAAAACACATGGCCGAACCGTAGGGACAATAAAAAAAAAGTCCCGGAACTCTCCTTTAAAAGGGACCCGGAAAAATGGGGTTCATTTATGTTGGTTTTGTTCAACGACATAACGAGATTAAAAAAGTTACCTAAATCTTGGACAACGTCCATAATTGTGCCGATTTTTAAGAAGGGAGACATGTCTGTGCCTACGAACTACAGACCGATTGCCCTTTTGGATGTCGTTGGCAAAATATTTGCAGCAATAATCTTGAAACATCTGAATGACTGGAGTCGGTTGGCAAACCACTTGGACCCTTGGCAATCAGGCTTTCGAAAGGGCATTGGAACATCCTTAAATGTGCTAATCATAAACATAATAAAATGTATGGTTAAGGACAAGAAATACAAGAACATCTATATCGCGTCAATAGACTTGGAACAGGCGTTTGATTCTGTTGACCGCGGAATTCTATGGCAAAAATTGAGGAAATGGGGTTGTCCGAACGACCTGAGAGAACCTCTGGAGGCACTGCATACTGGGACAGCTCTCAAAGTGAGGTTGGACAGACAGGGCAACCTTTCAAACAATGTGGAGGCCTTGAATGGTCTGAAACAGGGCTGTCGGTTGGCTCCTGCTGTTTTTTGTCTTTTTATATCCGATATGCAGGCAGCTTTCGAAGCAGTGAGATGTTTCCCCCCAAAGATCGCAGAGACCTCCGTGGGAAGGCTATTGTTTGCGGATGACCTCCTGCTGCTAGACCAGACGACTGTCGAATTACAGCGACAACTAAAGGCACTCGAGTTATACATACAAGGGAACGGTCTCCGTATAAATCCGAAAAAATCAAAGATCTTGAGACTAGGACCTATCATTGGTATGAAAAATCTAAGGTGGTTCCTATCGGGGGAAGTGGTACCAGTGGTCTCGACCATGGTATACCTTGGAGTAACCTTAAATAACAGCATCCAAGATGGTCCGAGTATCGTCTGGCTTAGAAGTAAAATTACGAACTTAGCTTCTAAAGCATTGTTAATTAAGCAACGTTACTGTTCCTTCTCCCTCCGTCCACTGATTGATTTTTATAAACTGAAAGTTGTGCCTATCCTCATTTACGCGGCGAAGGCGAATTTCTTCATTAATTCAGAGGTCTGGAAAATGTTGGAGGGTCTTTTCTGGAAAAGAGTATTCGGCCTACCAACATCAATTCCAATGGAAAGTGTGCGCAAAGAACTGGGCCTATCCTCCCTTTATATATCTATGGTCTGGAAATCTTTGACACTCCTTGGCAAATGTCTGCATCCACAGGAAAGAAGCGGATTTGTGGCAATTAATGAAGCGATCAAAAGAAAACTGATCCCGGCTCTAACTAAGTGGCATTTAATCTGATCAGAAATTCTGAATACCATAGCCTTGAAACTAGACAACCTTACGTTAAACCCGCTCATGGTAAAGAGGAAACTCTTGGATTGGGATTGGACAGTCACTCTGGATTAGTGCTTTGCCATCAATAACCCAGGGTATGGACGAGCACTACTGCAGAGGTACCGTTCACCCATATTTGAATACATTTCCCTCAAATACGGAAAGGCAGCAGTTTCTAAAATTCAGATTAAACCTCTTCCACACAAGAGAAGTCCTAGGGAGAAGAAACAAAAAAGAGGAAAAATCTAGTCTGCTGTGTCGAGGCTGTGGGCAGGAGGTTGAAACCTTACAGCATCTGGTGATGAACTGCGTTACCTTATCTAAGCCTAGAGAGAAATGGTTGGGGTTGCACCTTTTAAACCTAAGTACTTTAACCTTGCAGGAGAGGTGGTCAATTTTGAGAAGGGGAGAAAAAGTATCTATGACTTTGGTTTTGTTGCATTTCGTGAGAGAAATCTTTACAATTCTGGATATTTAGCTATTTTTCTTTAATTACACTGTTTTTCTCCCCTATATATATATAATCGATGAAATTGCGTTTTTTTTAAATTTCTTGTTTTCACTTTCATTATGCATTTAAAGTTTCCTTTGGTAACTAATTGATGCAATAATCTGTTGGTACTGAAATGGAAGACAAAAATGCTCGATAACATAGTCATGCCCGCTCAAGTGGAGTCAAACAACCAGCAAAACCGCCTAAGACTATCAGAAACTTCGATTTCGAAGATAAAGGCCCAGTACCTGAGAATAGGAAACAAGCCCGACCAACTGATCGATCCGCAATTACCAGATTATCAACTGCTTCTGGTACCTTTTAGATCTGAACCTAATGGTCCCAGAAAGAGTAACAATCTTGCCAGACATGAATATAGTAAAGAACTGGTTCTGAGACGGCGTTTAGTGAGGAAAGCAAAAAGAAAACTTTGCGCTTTCCCATCATCAGAAAATCAGGCAATCTTCAATCAGGAACAGCAAACTTATAAATCATGACTCAGGCAATACCGCAGCAATTTACATCAACAAGATGTGGAAGCCATGTTGAAGTTGGTTTGCGGCCACCACCCTCGGGAGTTTTGGGCTCTCCTTAGATCGACTTTCTCTCCTCTTGAGGAATCACACTCAAATCTGGTCTGTGAAACAACCTGGATACATTTTTACGCAAACCTGTTCCAGATGCCTGCATCCTCAAGTTCCCTGGAATTCAGTACAAAATTAGAACCATGGATAGATCTGAGTAGTGAAGCCGAGATCTTCAGAGTCCTTTGAAGACTCAAACCATCGCCAGCGCCCGGCCCGGACGGAATCACAAACCTTGATATAAAGAAATACCCAAGAGAATGGTCTTCGTTTATCAGCGAAATCTTTAAACGCTGTAAACAGGCAAGGCCGGAAAGAAAATCCTAAGAACTACCGCCCGATAGCGCTTTTGGACACGGTTGGCAAGGTTTTCGGCTCTTTACTACTCCAAAAATTTCAGCGATGGGCAAGTGAAGCAGAATGCGCTGACCCGTTTCAAACGGGATTCACAAAAACCAGCGGCACAACGACCAACATTATGTTCCTTAGCGCACTCAAAAGCAAGGTTCTGGGAGGAGGCCCGAGAGTGTTCCTTGCGTTCATACATCTGGCGCAAGCTTTTGATCAAGTAAACAGAGTGAGTCTGTGGAGAAAACTGAGCCTTTGGAAATGCCCTGCTGAACTCCTTCAACCAATCCAAGCATTACATCAGGACAAAAAGGTACGCGAGAGACTAAATCAAGCTGGCCTGCTATCGTCAGAAATCTCAGTCGGCCGTGGAGTGAAACAGGGATGCTCCCTTGCTCCGGCGAAGCAGTGCTACATGTGATTGCTCCGGCACTTTTCATCACTTACTTGGGTGATTTCAAAGCCTCAGAACTAACTATCCATTCCTTTCCGCCGTCAATGGGAAAGTTGAAAACCACAAGGCTACGCTACGCGGACGATCTAATCCTAATGGATATGACCCCTATTGGCCTCCAGCGCCAGTTCGATAACTTGGCTGCTTATATTCAAGCAAACGATTTAAGCATTAATGCATCCAAAACCAAGATTCTGACCATGGAAAAACATAAACGACCACAAGAAAAACTATCCTGGTACTTGGATGGGGCTGCACTAGAAAAACTCTCTAGTATTAAATATCTAGGAGTAACACTAGACTGTTCTAGTATCAACGTAACCCTTCAGAGTTGCTTAATGAACAAAGCAAAAAATATAGCGGCACCAGCCCGGGCAATGGATAAAAAGTCTGGTCACTTTTCCTTGTTACTATTGATCAAATTCTATAGGATGAAGGTGGTTCCATCACTCACCTTTGCAGCGGAAGCCCTTCCCCACACGCCTGCCAATCTGTGGCTGAAGTTAGAGGGTTACTTCTGGTGCATGGTCCTAGGTCTCCCAAAGTCAACATTGGCTCCCCTTATCAGAAGAGAGCTAGGTCTCCTCTCACTGGAAGGGACCACGGAGATAAAATCCATGAAGCTCTATAGGAAAATGTTGCTTCCAGATTGCTCACATGTGTTAGCCATTGTTGTTCTGTTTTAAAATCTTGGGAAATGGCGCGTAAAGCGAAACTATTGGAAATTCACTCTTCAGAGCAAGATCTCATCCGCAACCCGTCAAAAATAAAAAGCAAAATCAGTCAGCCATCTCCCACTCTATCAAAGCAAATTGAACATTGTTCCGAATTATTTGAGCAAGTTCCCCAACAAAGCTGCCAGAAACTTGTTTTTGAAAGCGCGCTTAAATTTACTGCCGACTAATGAGATTTTAAATCTCAGAGGACAGAGTAATTCAAACACATGCCGTTTTTGTGAAAATGGCACTAACGTAGAAACTATACGCCACCTGCTCCTAAACTGCCCAGAAGAGGGATTGTGGTGGACACGCCTAATGAGCGGAGAAAGAAATACCTGGACAATTGCCACTACACAGACTCTTAAGTTTATCTTATCCTTATGAAACTTAAATCATCGCCAAAACCACAATTCTTCTGAAATGAAATGATCTCCTCTTCCATCTTCTTCTTCTTCTCTTCTATTTTTCTTCTCTTTCATGATACAGCTTCTTGTTGTACATTTTCACTTTCTTCCTTTCTTCACTTCATTTTGTTTTCTACTATGTTTTGTAAAAATCATTAATTTGATTAAATCAACTAAATAAATATCTGGCCGGTGGGCAGAAACAGAGGGCTGAGATAAGGACATTTCATTATATTCAATTCATTGTTAACCACTGAACCCTTAAATTCATCACAATTTGGGTGGGTGTGGCATTTGAAGGGGTTATTAGTCACCCAATGAGAATCCATGAAGATTGCCAAATGATTGCCTGTCTTAGAGTATGAGTATCATGAAAGAAGTGCCAGTTTCAATCCCAATGGATCTTATTGGTGCCTATGAGAGACCAATCGGCTAGGCTTGAGTGAAAAAATAAGTAGGTCCTTAGCCAGATTGAAGAAAAGGAGTCTGGACGTGGATGCATAAAGTGAAAATAACCCAAGATGCCAAGAAATAATTAGTCATGCAGGTAGCCCCGTGGTAGTTGTGCTACCAATATAGATTTGGTAATTCACCATATAGGTCAGAAATATTGCTCTAATAGATCGAAAGGGAGAAAGAAAGAAATGCAGGATGCCGCCTGATAAGTAACAGAGAACAACCTTCGAAATGCAATGTTTACAGTCTAAAATATGAAAGAATCTCCGAATGCGACACATCCTTACCCTGGCGTTGCTAGGGTGCAACCTTTATATCCAGAAGTGCTGAGAGGAGACCTCTGGGGATGAGGGTCCATCCTCATGAAGAAACAATTGGCCAACAACTGGTAAGTCATCCTGAAACATCATCAGATACCAAATTAATCCATAAGTAGTACCTACTGGTATCGGTGTAGAGTTGAAATAAATGCTGTTTGTGGGATTCTTCATAGTGATTGTCAAGAAAGTCTTACCTTAAAAGTTTTAAAAGTTAAGGCTTGGAAATAGAATCTCAGATAAATTCTTGTCACAAGAAAAATGTAATTGTTCCAATGTAGCAGGTTCTAATACCTAAGGTACAAAAAAAATGGAGTGTCATTTTGTGCATGAGGCTGCTTATCTGTAATCTATATTACAAGGCTGCTTATCTGGGCTATAAAGGGGCTGTATCCCGCGTTCCTAGCTGGTGTTGTGACCCAGCGCCATTTTGGAACCTATTTTTAGGGTAGACAAAGCATGCGACGTCATACATGGCGTATGACATCAACTGCATGCGCAAATTGTCTTGACTGAGTTCTAGACTCATGGAATTGGGGCGCGTGACATATGACGTGACGGCCGATGTCACCCGAACGTAATGGCTAATAGGCGCATAGATATCTTAATGATCAATGTTGAATTGACCAGTGTCGGTAAAGCGGAATAAGAAAGAAAAAGAAGCAGCAAGTATTCACGTGCCTAATGCACATTCTGATTTTAAGCTAAAACAATCATTCTATTATCGCGGGTAACGTGGGATGTGAAAGGCCGCATCACAAGACTGCAAAGGCCACATTTGCATACTTGTTAGAAGATGCATGAAGAAATTAGCCCAATTCTGTGAAAAGTGGAAAGAAACTGAGGGTTTCCCCAATGTCCAAAGCAACAGTTGCAAACACCATTCCATTCAAAATATGGATATGCAAAAAAAGAACTTTGTAATCTCGAAGAGTCAATGCACGAGACGCTGGTATTTAGGTGCCTAATGCACATTCTGACTATAAACTAAAACAATCATTCTATTAACGCGTGTGTCGTATGATGTGACAACCCACAAAACACAATCGTACAGGCCCAGATGGCGTACTTGGTTGAAGATGCATTAACACAATTAAGTGAAAGTGGAATGAGACTTAGGGCTTCCCCAATGTCCAATGTAACAATTGCAAAAATGATTCCATTCAAAATATAAATATGAACAAAAGGGAATTGGTGAACTCGAACAGTCAATATACGGAACGCTAGATGACCTATGCGATGACACATCTATGTTTGTGTTCAATAGGCCTGCTGAATCTATAAATGAATCTTTAGTTTTATGAAAGAAGAATAACACCTGTAGGTCGGAAAAAGAAAAGTAACGCTAGATGGTTTCTGGAAATTGATAGATTATGCATTGTATGACTACTGCAATTAGAGTTTGGCTTGGGACTTGTTTGGAAACTGGCATTCCCTTCAAGAGTCAGATCAAATCAAACATTGCACAAATTCAGAATGGTCAAAAACTAATAACACATGGTCTATATTAAGAAGACATTAATCTCATGTTCAGAGTTAAATCCATGTTGGACACACCATAAATTGTATATGTATTTGGCCTCTATGTGTCTAAGTTTAAGTTGCAGGTCACCTCCTCTCTTACCCAATTGTGCCTTTCTCATCAAGACATAATTAATACAACCCACTGAGGAAAAAGGCTTGGTGCACCTCTTGGAAGGATAACCAGGTTTATTTGATATACAAAAAGGAAAAAGGTCTCAGAGGGTGCCTCAGACCCAACTGCCATATAGTGCACTGGTTAGTTCAAAGCAAACAGGACATTTCAAAGTACATTGTCATCACTCATGACGCATCGAGTATATGGTATTCATTACCCACCCTCATTGTCCACTGCCTATGTGCATACTATCAGTCTCCTAAGTACCTTGAGGGATTGGCCGCCTCCAATCTATTCCAGCCCCGACACGTGGGCTGTTGCTCTGCCACCTTGGGTTCTGTGAACATGATTGGCAGTCTTTTGGGAATGTTACCCTCCGTGTGGGCTGAATCACGTGTTGTGCACCTGCTAATTGACATGTGCTCAGTGGATACTTTGAAGGTCAAATTGGCCTCCTGGAATAAGGAAATACTTCTTGTGATACCATACACGTGGGCCGCCCCAACCATGCCACCCGGGGCGCACCTATATTTGTTGGCATTACCCCTTACAGTTCAAAGTACAAAGAACAGGACATCTTGCTCTGTGCTCCCACCTTGTCTGCTGCTCATACCTGGAGCTTCACCTGGGCCTCTCCAGGCCACACAAATCATCCAAACTCTAAGGGATTTAGGTGTTTTGTTTGAGGGCATCTGGCAGTTAAAATGAGATTACCATTATCCTGGGGTTGCTAGTGCCTTTAATCTGGGTTGGGTTTTTTGACAGCTCAGGACCTCTGCTCCAGCTCCCATGGGTTTGTCATTTGGGACAGGTGCAGCCCTACCCGTTCACATTCTTTTCTAGTTTTGCAGTCCTGCAACATGATACAATTAGGTTTTACCTATCAGGTCTGAAGGCCTCCTTGACTAGCTCTCTTGCTGGGAAATGGGATGGGAAAGTGCTTTCGGGACTTGTTGCCATGATGCGCTGCTGCTTCCACTGCAGCCTTTGGCAGACTAGGCCATACTTTAATATGGTGGTACTTCAGTATTTCTCGAAGCAGGGATTAGGGATGGCTATTACATTATTTCTTCTTGGGCCATCAGGAGTTGGGTGGAGTGGGAAAATGCAACGGTATCGATTTTAATGCTGCATTTACTGTTCCGCCCAATCCCGAGCATGGCCCTACCTGGACGCATTCACCTACAAGATCTGTGCTGGAGGTGAATGCGCTGGTGGTATGGGCATTTTCAGTGCTATGACCGCCGCCGGTATTTGCGCCTGCGGCAATAGCGGCACCATTCCCATTGGGTTCAATGAACTCAATGGGGAAAGGAGATTTACTACCTTACCACTACTCGTGATGCAGCACAAATTGCACTGGACGGTGTAGCAATAACGCTGATTGCGTTGGGCGGAATCCCGGTACAATTACTGCCGCGATACTGCCCAACTTGTGATTAGGCCCCTTATCTTTTCATAACTCTATCCTATGTGCGCACACACACACACGCACGCACGCGCGCGCACACACACACACCCTCCATATATCGGGGCCTAATTAAAGTTTGGTACCTCACTCGACAAATCCTCCCCACATTACCCCAACTTTAAATGCCCCCCTCCCCCACAGGCGCATGCGTTCACTTCTCTGTGCACTTAATATATTTTCCTCAATTAAAATTGCTTGGGAGGACATGGGTGCTGGACATGCCTCCCAACATTACATAACCTCGATTAACAGATTTACAAGGTAGTATGACATTAGTCAGGCATATAATGTTGACACCATTATTTAGAATTCCATCCACATGGAGTTATTTACATGATACTCCTCATTTTAAATTCTTCATTTTTATTGCTTCATAAAACTCTTCATATACATGCGCTTCTTGATAGTGGCGTCTACTTGCTTAATTCATTATTGTACAATTCAACTGTCACCCAGCACGTTGATACAATCCGTCCTACCAGACACAGTATGCATCTTAAACATTCTATTAACATGTACATTTAATCACAAACGGAGGATAGCACAGGTGCAACTTGCTGGTCTTGGAATCAAGACTACGCAGAGCAACAGAGGTTCAAATGCCGAATCCGGAAACCGAACTCAGGTATTAAGTGTGTTATAAAAAAACAATAAAATAAAAAATATGGGCACATACATACATGTATACAATACAACTAATTGTATCCAAGGTGTGTGCACTCCAAAACTGCCAATAAAAGAAATGGAATCTGCGAGCCTTCTAAAATGCTAAAGTGTACTTCTAAGGTGCTAAAGTGTCCTTATAAAGTGCTAAAGTGCCAACTAGCAACCATCTAATTGCATTTCTTCATGTGTTGCAATCCACTCATCCTATTTTTCCACATAGCAGTGGTGTCAGATAGTTTCGACGATTAGCCTTGTCTTCCTCAGGGTTTAACTGCTCCACAGGGCATTTCTGAATTGAATGTAGGCCATCACATATGTGGGAATATCCAAACATCTATCTTTGGGTAAGTTGACTCCAGTACTAGAGTCTCCTCTTAGTGCCTTCAAAGGGTGAGCACCTCACTTATGGCCGTCCTGAAATGTCCCTTCTGTGCAACCAATATCTTCAGTGTCTCGTCCTTTACTTCAGTTATGAATCCTCATGTTCCTGTGGGCCCGCTGTGTCTCCGCATTCATATAATGGCGTTGATCCATGAGTTTCAAAGGAAACCTGTCATTTGCAGGTCCCTCAAACCGCTAATGTCTCATTTCTGATGGAGTTGCCCAAACTAGTACGTTCTTTTAAGTATTAAGATAGACTGGGAATGGTCTTGTATTCGTAAACAAACATTCTACAGTAAAAGGCTTATACCAGCTGCCTCATAGCTGTCAAACTTTGAGAGTTGCAGTTTAAGTCCTTAGATGGGGAAACACTTGTGGAAGGAGGGGACTAGTGGGATCTTCCCATTAAGTTTAATTGGGCTGGGAGAATATTGTGGGAAATGTAGTAGCAATTCAGGGATTTCACAAGATTCAGATACTGGTCAGGTGGTACATGTTTTCTAATATATTTGGATGGATATGTGGCATGTTTTGTTGTAAAAGAATGCAATAAACCTCTTTAAAAACATGTGTTGATATATATTTACTCCTTGGGGAATAAATGCAAATATTAGGAGCAGTAGAGGAGTGTTGATAGTGCATATTATCCTCACACACAAGAGTATGGTATAGATCACCCAGCCAGTGTTTGTGGTTTCTTTTTTTACATGTGGACAGGGCAGGTGGGTGGAGTTTTAAGCACATTTGAGTGGAGTATTGAGCGACTATGGGCGTGGCATCGCGTGACATAAATCTCACTGTTTTTGAATTTTAAACATAGAAAGGTATGGCCGGACCGTGAGGGATCTAGATTTAGTTTGTGTGACAGCTCGGGCGACCGAAAACTGAGGTGAGGTCGCGAGGGACCCAGATTTAATTTGTGTGACAGCTGGGGTCACCAAAAAATGAGGTGATGGTGTAAGGGATCCAAATTGAATTTGTGTGGCAGCCTGTGTCAACTTAAGTCTTTCACAGGAGGTTGGCCCAGGTCAGGCCTAGACTGGCTCTACTGAATGGCAGAAGCTTTGATGGTGTGCCTGGCCTCTGGTTATTGAGCATTTTTTGGGTGGAGGTGCTGCCGGCTGTGTACCTGACTACAAAAGCTCTATTTATTTAAACAGCTATTTAGTTAAGTGACAAAACAAACAAAAATCAGTGGCGTACATAAAGTTGTGCTTGTTTTTTGTCATGTGAATATTCATGCGACTATAATAATATTGATACACCTGCCGCATGCTCGTCTGTATCAGTTGGAGAGATTGCAAGGTGAGAGAAAGTCAGGATGTGTGGTGCGCGCACCACACCTGCATATTGTTCAGGAGCACTGCATGCGTCCTCACAAAGTTCCTTGAACGAGCTCCCCTGACCTCTGCCAGCATCATCCTTACTCCTTCAGCCCAGATCGATCAAAATACCTGGAGAACTCAGAGGCTGGTGACGGAAGTTCGGTATGTACATGTGCAGGAGGCGTAACCAGGACTGTCTAACAAGTGGTAGTGTAGTTGGGCCCACAGCAGTGAGTGACATTAACATCTCTAAATGCCCACACAGCGCGGCTGAGTGGGAATTTACAGATTCTGGGTAAACCTTGACCACTAAGGTCCTACCCTGCCTACACCTCTGGCTGGCTGTCACGTGGGGATTGGGACAGGGAATGTGGGCTTGGTGTATTGCTGAAATACGCATTTGTCCAACAAAGTGAGCCAGAGAGATAGGTGGGCGGGCAGCGCCGTGCATGAGGTTCAATGTGGGCAGTTAGAACCCAGAGATGAAAACAATGGCTAGAAAACACTTCTTTATAAAGGAGTATATGAACCTGGAGGCGTCCATTATGTGTGTGAGGAGCATCCATGGAGTTATAGCATAGGGCAGAGGAGGGATACAAAGGGATAAAGTATCATACATATTATGGAAGAAGAAAAGGGAGGCGAGTAAAAGGACAGGAGAGAGAGAGACTGACATGACACAGGAAATCAGAGGATAAATAAGGTGACAAGAAACGAGAGAGAAGCAGTGGTCGAAGTGAGCGGGAGCAGTGGGGAGCGGTGCTCCTCTACTTTTTTAAATTACCTTTTACAGCTCCTATACTTTTATTTTAAAAAGAAACTGTTCCGGAATGGTTTCATTTTAAAATAAAAGTGTAGGAAGAAGTTGAAACTTGCCCTTTCAGTGCACTGCACTGGACGTTCCCTTAAACAGCAGGTGCAAGTGTTTGGGTGTTTATATTGTGTGTGCGAGGGGACTTGGTGATGGGAATTGTGGGCAGTGGGTGCAGGCCAGCAGGGAACATATTTCCACTACTTCTTTTCGTACACTTCGACCACTGGAGAGAAGAACGAGATTTTGAGAGAAAGTAATGAGGGCTGAACAGTTACAGAGCGTGGGGAAAGGCCAGCAGCAAGGGGGTTCCGGAAGTGCTAACCAAAGGAAACCAAACACAGCAGGTGAGAGTTAAAGGGGAGCTCAGAAAGATAAAGATAATGTTACATCAACGAGGGAGACAGAAAGACTCGATGTGGAGGGTGAGAGTGGCAGTGTTATGTGCACACAGGCAACTGGGGATAGCCCGCAGCCTAAGCGGGGAATGAACTTCCAAGCATGTCAGGCAAATTGTGGTCCATCCCTCTCTTCGCCATACAGATGATTGAAAATGTAGCGTGGCATGAATGAAAGATTTAAAAGCAAACAATGGAAAATGAGCTCCTATATCACTAAAAGGTGTTGTGTGAGGCTCTGTGTGGTCCCTCCCGCTCCCAAATGGATGTCGCCCCTCCAGTTGATTATTATCCTCAATTGCACTGAGCTTCCAGTACAAAAAATTAAGTGAGCAGCAACAGCAGTTCTGCACACTCTTCACAGCTGAAAATAATTCAAAAACTGTGTAGCGGTGTAAGGGTAGAGAGGGGATTTCATCAAGAATGGGAAGAATTGGAAGGAGGGGACTGATGATCGAGGACAAGTGTTGGACAAAAGAACCTCTGGAAGGTGACGTGACAAATGGGATTCAAATATGAGGCAAGAACAAGGAGGAGTGCCTCTTAGGTCAGACTCCATTGTGAAGGGATGCAGTAACACCATGCAGACGGTCAAACACTACACACATTGCGACAATGGATTCCTCCGTTATTGATCCAGTGTCCAGGGTGCATCTTGAATTGGATCTTGCTGGTTCACATTTGATAATGGCAGCAGGCTTCTGAGCGGAGACGATAAGATGATCAAGTGAGCGCAGCTGCAACAGACCAGCAAATTCAGGGTGTGCAGGCAGTGGGATTGCTGCTCTTGTATTGAGGTGGGACAGTAAGGTGGCCCTCGCTAGATAGAGTGCTCTGCCTGGCCCTAGATTCAACTCAACCTAAAGTCTGAGTGAAGATTCTCCGAGACAAGCCTGGTTGCTGCAGCCTGCCTCTCACCTAGATTATATTTATTTGATTATTTATTTATTTAGTCATTTGTGTAGCACACCTAACCCTGAGGCATCTGGGCGCTTGTGCTTAAGAAATTGGTTACATTACTTTCTTAGTCAAGTTGCAGTCAGTATATGCATAGGTTAAACAGTAAAACAATAAGGTAACATTCATGGCAGAATAAATTAGGTTAGCTAGCAGGTTCAGTGACAGATTTCTGCAGGGAGGTACTGGGGGTGTCAGAAGTGTTAGTGTGTTGGAGCTAATTGGGTGTTTTGGCTGGGTGTTGGTGTGTGGGATATTATTGGGTGTCTTGGCTAAAGAGCCAAGTTTTGAGGTTTCTTCGGAAAGACCAAAGTGATGGGTCTGATCTTCATGCATTGGGCATGGTGTTCCAATGTTTGGCTGCGATCACCAGGAAGCTACTTCCTCTCGCTTTTTGCTGTTTCAATCTCAGAATCGCCAGGTTGCCAGCCTAGGCGGAGCGGGTTGGTCTGGTGGATTGGGCTTTGGGGATTTGTGTTACAAGGTAGATCGGAGCAGTGTTGGATAGACATTTGTGTGTTAAGGATAAGGTTTTGAATTTGATACGATTTCGCACCGGCAACCAATGGATGTTTATTCTGATTGTAGAGATGTGCTCTTTTTTGGGATATTGAGTGCAGCTCTGATTGCGTTATTCTGTACTATCTGAAATTTGTTGATGTTTTTGGAGGTGGATCGAGCAAAGAGGGAGTTGCAATAATCGATTCTTGAGAGGATGAGAGCTCTAGCAAGAGTAATACAGTTATAAGTAGTTAAGAAGGGTCTGCAAGAGATCATTAGTTTAGCAGTGTATGCTGATGCCGAGGTGATGGCATTGACTTGTCTAGTTAGGGAGAGTGATGAGTCCAGGTAAACCAGATCTCCCTGCAATATCTAGCTGTATCTCCCCCACCACTCTGAGCATCGCAAAGTATTTCCCTTCTTATAAAAATGAAGAGTGTCCCTCTTTAAGGAGCTTTGCCACTAAGCAAGATGACAAGCAAGTTTCCAGCTTTTTGGTTCTTCTGCACCAAGGACAGGATCAAAGATAACAGTGCTGTTTTTTATTTGACAGTTTTTTGGGAAATAACCTTCTGTGCTAGGCACTTAAAGCAAGGCTACTTCCTCTGAGGGTGCTGTTCTGGGATGTGATGTGGTTTGAAATATGGCTCTTTCTTGAAACTTGACAGGGTATCCCTGAATACCAAAGGGTATTCTCAAGCGTTGCCATAAAAAGGTGTATTGCCCATTTCAATGGCACCCAATACATAGACCTCACTTAAGAAGGATGAAATGCTGAGCCAGCCCTTAGTTCCCAGTTTCAAGTGTTTGACTGTCAAATGTGCACAGATGTCTGAGTCAAGCACTTGCCTATCTGATGTGTTTTGGAAGCCTGTATCTGTGCCCTGCAGGGAGTGAAGCAGGGTTAACTACTTATTTAGGTAAAATGCCAACTGAAACTAATGTACACAAACACCAACAACCAGCGCCATGCAGCAAGGCAAATTAAGCAGAATGCACACCCGTCTAGTTAGTTAGATATTCTAAAACCCAGAATTAACAAAAGATAATCAAAAAAGAAGAGACCGGAGAACTGGGACAGGAAAAGAAGATGGAGAGCAAAAGAAGGTGGGGGAGGGATAGAGAAACGTGCACAGTGAGGGCAGGGGAGTGGGAGAAAAGAGAGAGGGAAGGGGTGAAGGGTGAAGACAAGGGAGAACACTCCTCATCTGAGCTTAGCATCAGTAGGAAAGCCAGACACATTTGAACATATTTCACTGCTGCCCAGGGCGCATAATCACAAATGCTAGCACGTGCTGCTGCATTCCTTCTGGGCATGCTCCAAACATAAAATGGGAATCACTGTCCAGCTAAGATAAGCAAATCAGGCTGCTGAGATCTATCTGCAACAAGTATGGTCCAGGCATGTAACAAGTATGGTCTACAAGTGTGTTCAAATGCACGGCCGCCGGTACTGTGGCGCCGCAGGGGCCGGCATTAATGAGTCAAGATATTTTGGGCTCTGGCACTTATTTTTTTACAAATTAAGCAGAACCCACCTTATTATTAACAGGGTCCCACATTGCTGTTGCTTCTGCTGTCGTTGATGAGCTTCCACCCAGGCTGGAAGAAAATGAGTCCACTTGCACTGGCTCTGGAGGCAAAGACTCCACCGCTTTCGATGGGTATAGTTTGCACATGAACCCCAGCATTCCTATGCCTCCCAATTCCCTCAATTTCTTGAGAATTGTATCCTTAATATTATCAATCACAGGTAAAACCACTTTCACTGTGCGTTTGAATTGTTTGAATTGTCTGATTTCTGGGTTGTTGCAAAGTCCAAGAGCCTTCTGTTTGTTGTATGCCATACATGTAGAGATTTGCAGGAGCACTTTACCAAAGTACCTATCTATCCAAATACTTCCTCTCTGGGTCTCTCTCAACTTGGGTGAATTCTGAGTCGCTCGAGGAGGATTAGAAAGATGAGGAAGGAGGAAGAAGAGGAAGCCGTGATCAAAATGTTTTTCTGCGCTTCTTTCTTCATTTGTGTTTAATGTCCTCTTTAAGGGCTTTTTTTTTCTGTCTATCACCCTATTGTCACCCTATTATCAAACATCTTATGGCTTGATTTGCTAGGCCTCTTATGCCCTTTCATTTTCTTGGTAATGGAGACGAAAGCAATCTGTGGAGCCCGTGGCTGTCTCCACGGGTTTTTCTTTTCCATTTTCTTTCCCCTGGAAATCATTGTAGTGGCTGTGGGAATGTGCTTTAAGTGGAATCATATTATACTATAACTGCGACTCTAAAATGCTGACTGCAGTTTCACTGTGCTGTCAGTATTTTAGAGAATGCCGACTCCCACTTGCAGCCAAGTGGAGCAGGGGTTGCGCTGGGTGTTCCCCGCTCTCCTTGGTCACATGGGACAGGAATTAAAATCATTTTTTTAAAAAAGATTAAGTGGCGTCAGCTCCGCCCCACGTAGGTGGAAGGAACTGATACCGCTGGGATACAAGGGTGTCGGCGGCGAACACAGAAGTGCGTCAAAGTAGAGTTAAGTGGGGTGGGGAATGGGAGTTGGAGTATTGCGGGGATAAGTATTCTATGTGATAACTGCGGCGTGCCGTAATTGGCATCGACATTTTCCTCGGAGCAATTACGGGCGGCGCAGTAATGGCATTGATTCCTTTCAGCTCACTGTGAAGCATAGCAATGTTTTTATGCATTACTGTCATTTTTACAATACGTTTGCGCTTACGCGTTTTGCGCATTCTCATTGATGAGGCAGGCCTTCCAAAATCCAAAATGGCCAACACAGCATTCATGTCATCTCTTTGGGTTCAGCTTTCACATCTTCTGATTGCATATCGTATTGCCTTGCCCAATCTAAAATGGCTGAACACGGATTACTGCTGATGACGGTGTGCTAATGAATTCCTGGCAATCCATTCATTTTGGGAGCTATTCTGTGAGCCTGTGTGCACAGATTTCCTTAGTGGCATGCTCTCACCTGCACCCCGGCGTAGAGCACCTCTTTATCCTGACTTCGATAAATGTCTCTAGTCTGCAGTTACTGCATTTTTCACAACAAACTGCAAACTTGTATGTCTTACCCTCGCGACGCAGGGGTCCTGGGAAGATTCTCCCATCTTCATCTAAAACTGCTTATGCAGCAACGGTTGCTTGAAAAAGGGGAGTCACTTGTTACCATTTCTCCTCAAAAACCATGCAGTAATGAAATAATGTAGACACATGCAGTCTTGCTACATATTTAGATGTTTGTACACTGCACAGGAACATTTTAATCGAAAAATTCCGTGATGTTGGTAATATTTTACCTTAGGAGACGCCAACAGTTAGAGGGGAGGGGTCAGGCATTTGTGAGTTCCAAGAGATTTGAGAAAATTGACCATCGAGATAGTAGGCGATCCAGGCAAGCACAGATTTGTGAAACCCAAGGATTTGGAGAGCAAGGAAGAAAGAGGAGTGGTCGACGATGTGGAAAGCGGCAGTAATGTCCAGAAGGATGAGCATAGGAGAAAGATTAAAGTGGTGAGCATTAGAGAGAAAGTTGTAGACATGCAGGAATGCAGTCTTACTGTGGCATTTACTCTGAAAGTCAGATTGAAGTGGATCTCTAATGCCATTATCTTCAATGTACCTAGTGATCTGGATGAAGGCCACCCACTGAGTGACTTTTGAATAATGTTAAAGAGAACATGGGTGATAGATTTCTGTGACATTTGGGTCAGCAGAGGGTTCCTTGTGTAGAAGTAAAACGGTTGCAGATTCGAAGGAAGCAGGGAAGAGACCATCCGCGAGAGAGAGGTTAAAGTTTACAGGTTAAAGAGCTCAGTGAGATGAGGGCAAATGATTGAGACTAAGGACCTCATTACGAGGTATGCGGTAAGGAGTTAACAGTGACGGTAAAGGTGGCGGAGCCGCAACCCCTTAGCGCCCCATTGTGAGTCTGCATTATTAACGGGCCCGTTGTTAGCATCCTCCCCATTCCCATTGAGCCCTATGGGGGCTCAAATGGGAATGGAGATGTACCGCGTCTGGGTTCCATGAATGAGGAATTACCGGGCCCTCCAAGGTTGAAATGGCCCGGTAATTCCTCATTCAAGGAACCCGGACACGGTAGCCAGTATGGGGGTAGCCATGCCGCTAATAGAGGCATGGTTACTTCCAAACTCTGAATGACCCCTTAAGTCTTTGATCAATTGGGAAGCAAAAGGATCAATAGGAGTGCAAGTGCAAGGGGTGCTACTTCAATAGAAGAGTTAAGGGAGAAGTAGTTGAGTAGAAGAGGTAGGGGGAGAGTTGGTGGAAATGAGGAGGGTTGGAGACAGAGGAGGGCTGTGAGAGTATCATGAATTTTAGAGAATTTAGAGTAAAAGAAGTGAGCAAAGTTATTAACAGAAACAGAGGAGGTAATGGATATTGGCTTGGGTGTTGTGAGCAAAGATTTGGGGCTAGATGAAAGTTTGCATATATGATTACGAAGGGAGGAGATTAGGTCTGAGAAATGGGAACATTTTGCAAAGTACAGTTCAGCGGTTAGCGGAGAAAGGAACTTTTGCATAGTAGGTGTCATAATTGAGCACCAGTGACATAGGTCATGGTGCATGTTTGATTTGAAGGTCTTAATTTCAGAGATGATCCAAGGTTGAGGAAGGGAACGAGATGGTGTGAATGTGCGAGCAGGATAGTTTTGGTCAAATGGAGTTAAGTGTTTAGTGAAAGTCAGAGAAATCATGGTCAGTGGAAGCGGCATGAAGGGGAAAGAGACAGGAAAGAAGACCTCACATTATTAAGGTAAGGGGCAAGAGAGCCCTGCATGAATTCCCTCTTAGTCATTCCTAGTCATTGTTGAGAGGTGATGAGGAGCAAAAGGTGAATGGACCCCAAGATGTTAAAGTGAACAATGGAGTTATGAAAGGGATAGAGTTCAATGGGGAAGTCAGAGGAGAAGTGTGAATTAGAGAGAACGACAAAGTCAAGAGAGTTGCTACCAAAGTGGTTGTGGAGGGAGTTACGTTCAAGGCAGGTGGCTGCAGAGGGATTAGGGAGGTTAGTGTCCCCCAGCATGACAATAGGGATCTCGGTAGGAAGTGACTCAAGGAGAAGGGTCAGATCAGGGAAGGAGTTCATAGGAGCAAGGGGTCGATAGAGACCCAGAGCAGTGGAAGGAGTAGGAGGTAGGAGTTAAAAAGTGGCATAGTTAAAAGATGAAGAGTTGGTGCCAGACGGGGTTAAGGAGCAGTGTTATGGGCGTTATTTATAAGGAACCCCACACTGCTGCCATTCCCAACTAGTTTGGTAGAGTGGGAGAAGGTAGTAGTCAGTGTCGAGAGCTGCTAGTGTAACAGAGTCATAAGGGGAGATCCGGGTTTCTGTGATAATTGAGGGTGATGAGAGTCTAAGCAGTCAGAGTTGTAGGAATACTTGTTGCAAAAGGAATGGGTATTCTAGAGGCAACATGAAATAGTGATACGAGGTGGGGAGAGGAGCTGGTGTGCAGTAGGCAAGGGTGATAAATGATGTTGTAGATCCTGGGCAAACATCTTACTTGAGAGGTGGAGGTGCAGGGGAAAAGGGGGAGTATGGGGAGGCTGGAGAGTGATGTAGACGTTAGACCGGGTCGAAGCTGAAGGCTACGAAAGAAGGGAAGGAGAAGTGTAAGTAGAAAAAGGAATGTAGCGAAGTCAAGATGCACGATAAAGGGTAGAAGAAATAGGCAAGTGAAGACAATAAAGAAAGGGTGCAGTTCAAAAGAGAGAGTGGTAAGTAAGGGAGCAGAAAGAGAAGGAGTGGATGGTTGGCTGAGAAGAAGCAGGTGTAGTTTCAGTTGGACTAGAATGGGGCTATAAGTAATCAAATGTGAGTTACCAGGCCCAAAAAAGCAACGTTCCTTGGTCCTATGAGGTAACATAAGCTCTGGGGTGAATGGATAGTCAATGGATGCAAAGATGCTTATGGTTGAACGCTGAAGTCAGGTAAAGGGTGAGCTTGGTGAAGTCCCGGTTAGAGCAGGGGTTCTGACCTTCGGACCTTTCCGGCACCAAGAGGCCCAAAAAGAGGGGTGGCCTTTGCTAATTTTGGCCCTGGGCTGTAGATGCAGTACTTCAAGTAGTGTGACGGGGATGGGTGTGACTAGGCGTACTGGAGATTTCCTGCATGCAATAGGGGCATTATCAACACATCCCCCTTCCAATAGTGCAACGAGGATGGGTGTGACTATGGGGTAATGAACACTACCTGTATGCAATAGGGGCAATACCACTAGGGGCAGAGAAATGTTTGCCCGCAAAACAAAAAAGTGCGGAATCCCCACTAGAATTCGATTCCACCAGATCCACGAAATGAGCATTACTGTTCCTTCACAACTGATAATTCATCCGGTTCTGTGTGGTTTTGCGTGGTTTTTCAGTTGCATGTCAGTTTTGTGTAGCATGACGAGAAACTCCACAAAGGTATTTTTTTGTTTTTCGATCCATGCTAGTTTTGCCCAGTGCCACAATAGCCTTGACATGTTTTTTTGATTTGTGATAGGTTCGGGAAGCATCACGAGAAAATTTGTGCAGGTCTTGTTTCGAACCGTTCTTTGTTGCAACACAAGAAACTTATCACAGGTCATTTTTCGATCCAGACTAGTTTCGGGTAGCAGCATGAGAAACTTTGTGCAGGTCTTACATTTGATTCAGATTAGATTTGTGCAGCGTTACGAGAAACGGTGCATGGTTTTCCACAATACGTGCTAGTATCATGCAGTGGCACAATAAACTTTGTGCAGGCTGGTTTTATATCCGTACTAGTTTTGTGTTGTGGCACGAGGAACTTTGCACATTTATTTTAAACGGTGCTAGTTACGTGCAGCAAGACCAGAACGTTTGAGCAGTTTTTTGTGCAGTTTGTGGTAGGTTCACGCAGCGGCATGAGAAACATTGTGCTGTTCTTTTCGTTTTGTGCTAGGTTTATGCAGCAGCTTGAGAAACTTTGCACAGCTGTTTGTTCCATTTGTACAAGGTTTGTGCAGTGGCACGAGAAACATTGTGCTGCTTTTTTTGATTTGGGCTAAGTTCACACAGAAGCACAAGAA
Source organism: Ambystoma mexicanum (assembly GCF_040938575.1). Classification (NCBI taxonomy): domain Eukaryota; kingdom Metazoa; phylum Chordata; class Amphibia; order Caudata; family Ambystomatidae; genus Ambystoma; species Ambystoma mexicanum. The sequence goes on from NC_090921.1 coordinate 354,026,115, forward strand.
ATTCAAGCCGCTCTTTTCAAACTTTGCTAGGTTCGCACATCAGCATGAAAAACTTTGGGCGGCTCATTTCGGGTCGCAAGACGGCAAGAGAAACCTCACCAGGGGCGTTGCTAGGGGGGGCTAAAGGGGCTATAGCCCCTGATCTTTTGGTTGTAGCCCCGGATAGAATCTCAGGAGCTACAGCCAAAAGACTAGCTAGCCCCCAGTCCCAACAGTTCCGACATCAGCTTAGCCCCGGGTCTTTTCCAGACCTAGCAACTCCCCTGAACCTCACGCTGCTCTTTTGGATACACCAGAGTGGTGGAACAGTGGATTGTGGCAAAACAGATCAAATTCTGACCTACTTTGCTGCCACGGCTGGAAGAACCAAATTTCACAATTTCTCCCAGTTCTAATTGCCACCACATCCCCCTACCTCGTCCCACTGCTTAATAATCAAATATAATGCAGGATCGGCAGTCTACCATAATTGATTCTTTGTGGAATAGCCAAATGTCTCAACACTCAATAATAGCCCTCTTGCTGTCACTAATCGGTAAATGCTCTTGTGATACAGGTGAAGAAAGGTGTAAGGGAGACATTGGCCCTCATTCCGAGTTTGGAGGTAGCCATGGCGCTATTAGTGCCATGGCTGCCTCCAAAATCGGTCCGACTCCGGTCTGGTGAAGGGAGTAATTACTGGTCCAGACCGAGGTTGGCGGGACTGGTAATTCCCCATTCACCAGAGCCATTCCCCATTCCCATTTGAGCCCCCATAGGGCTCAATGGGAAGGGGGAAGGGGCAATAATGGTACCGCAAATTGCGGTACCGTTATTGACCCCAGTATCCCTTTGCGGGTCCCGTCCATAACGCCTGGTAAAACCAGGTGTTAAGGGAGGACCCGCAAAGGGACCACGGAATAGGCCGCAAAGGGATTACCGGCACCAGTGTCATTACTGGTGCCCAGTATCCCTTTGCGCCCAGGTCGTAATGACCCCCATTGTTTGGCCTTGAAGTAACCTATATAAAATCTCTGCTCTGAGGAGCACAGACTCCTGGTAGATACTCAAGAATGTTAAGGTATCTAGATGTGCACTCATGTTACCCACCCTCATAGCTGATGCGGTGGCCCTCTGAAAGATCCACTTGATATACAATGTAACCCCCTTCATTTCCATAGGCTCACATGGAAGACATAAGTAGCCACTTGCAAGTCTGGAAGAAGAACCATTACTGTACTGATGGGAGTGTTAATATAAATGTTAAAGGCCCTCATTACTAGTTTCTAGTTATCCCATTGGGATACTGAGAAACTGCCCTTACCGTCTCTGCTGCCCGATATCCCGGTATTACCAGGATTTTACGGGTATCGGAGAGCCGGTAAGTTCCCATTTCCCTGAAGTTCAACAGGACTTCATGGGATGGAATTGCCGGAATCACTGGCACTGGTAGTACTGGTGCCAGTGATTCTAGCTTTTTTCTCCGGTAGGGGCCTGAACTACCGGCAGGTCAGGCATGCCGGTAGATCAGAGACCCCACTAGCGGACTTTTGCTTTGCCCATCTGGAAAAAATGCTGGTGGCTGAATTACCAGCAATTATTTTTGCCATTTGTTTCTGGACAAGCAAAGTTATAATGACCCTGAATGAAGCCCTCCTCCCCTGATGAAAGTAGCTTGAGATTGTTATCACCACCATTAGGCGTATAGGGAAGCAGGAGCAAACTCAAAATAAATCTGTTATAAAGGAACCAGAATATTGGTTGAGTACCACCAGACATTGGAGAGACGGTTACAAAGCTGTACCGGACTGTACACTATTCCAGTGTCTGGCTTGATCCTTAGGGTGGAAGGCAGCTTGGACCTTTGAACGGTGCTGGCCAATCATTTTGAAAGGCTTTTCCTTTTCTGAGCTTTGTCATTAAATTTCCAGGCCAACCAAACCACATGCAAAGGAGAGAAAGAACTGGACAAAAGATTAGTATGGGACTTGAGACTTTCATACTATGCAGTGATAAAATCGCGGCAAAAATGTCTCCTGTACAAAACAATTGCGGCAAAAATGCAGCGGTTTGACCCATTAAAGGTGTACCCCATTACACCATTTAAGGAATGCGGGGGTTGCAGGGGTTTCCCTCGCATCCCTTAAATGGTATAATGGGTCCGCGGGTTGCGGGGGTGTCCCCGCATCCTTTACATGGATTGCGACGACAAACCACTGCCTTTTTGCTGCAATATTTTGTGTCCACATACATTTTTGCCACGATTCTAACGCATGGAACCATTGGGCCGCTTGACATCCTCATAAGTAGAGTCAACCAAACAGGAATGACGAAAAAGGGGATCACTTGTATAACATTTTACAACTGCTTGATCTTGACAAGGTCTTTTACCACAAGGGGAAAGGGTGGTGCAAGAAGAGACATACACAGTTTATCCTTTTCCCATCCCCCTTCTGTGTGAATCGTGTGTGAATCGTGTGCAAGAGGCTGGAGCTACAAAATCACCCAATGCCACTGGGTAGATATATACAATATCACTGTGCATTCAGTCTTTTAGAACCTTTTCGGAAGCACCCTTGACAACCAGGTGATTGAAGTCCTTTGTGAAGAACCTCCTTCTGTTTGTTGCTGCTTCAGAGTGTCACTATGATGGCTGGTGGTGGATGTCCAGACAATCTCTTTGCATAGCTTTGGTGGTGAATTACCAGCACCCAAGAATCCTAAATAACCCATAGGCACTGTAGCAAAAGTGAATGTAAGTGACCTCCAACAGTTAGCTCTTTAACCATCCTAGACACACGTGATAATCCTTTTTCTCGTTAAGGGGAGGTTTTCTAGGGGCCTTGCCATGCCTTTCAGTCCCTGGACTGCAGTCTGGAGTATACTTGAGCCATCATAATTTCAATGCGTTAGGGTATTGAATACAGAGTGGCACCTCCTGGCTTTGGTGAGACAGCTTTTTAGGAGGATGTAAGGCTGATGGTGTCGAAAGTCACAAAAATATGCACAATAAGAAGTGCACTTGCTGTGGCAGCAACAAAGTTATTTTTTAGCATGTTACTGATGGAAGACAGAGTTGTATCGCCTCCCCTCATTAGACTGAAACCATATTGTGACTCAAGTTTTTTTTTTTTTTAATTTTTATTTTGAAAAATAAACAATACAAACCAAACTTGCAGCATTATTTACAATAAACTCGTAAATATCAATTAACGCTCATTACTGCTCCCCAAATCCACGCCCCCTTCAAGAGCTTATTTGCATTTCTAGTTCTGTATCCGCTGCGTGTGGCTGGGTGTCGCTTCCTTCCGAAGCTGCAGGATCCACTACTGTGCCAAACAGTCCTGTTATTAACATTCTCCAAGCCATCAGGTTACCTACATCTTCCTCCCCGCAATTGCTGCATGCCTCCTGCCACACCACCGTTTCAGCCTGCGCCCATTTTTGCAAGTCCCGCCACCATACCTCCACCCGTGGCTTGTGGCATTGCTTCCAGCCCATGGCTATCCTTCTTTTAGCAAGCACATATGCCAGGTCCCTCAGTTTCCCAAGGTGTTTAGTGTTCCGTGGTCTGGGAAACCCTCCCAATAGGCAGGCCCAGGCCGTATCTATGTTGAGCGGGACCTCTTTATCCGCTAGTTTCCGTGCCACTTCCCCCCAAAAAGCTTCAATCACTGGGCAAGACCAGAACATGTGTGTCATATCAGCGTCTTCCTCATCGCATTTCGGGCATGCTTGTCTTCCTGCGTTTGCAAACTTAGATATTCTTTTCGGGGTCATATAGGCTCTATGCGTTATGTATAACTGTATCTGTTGCAATCTAGCATTTATGGACACTTTCTTGTGGTATCCTATGGCCCGTTCCCACATTCCATCGGTCATCTGTGCTCCCACCTCCGCTTCCCAGTCCAGCCTCAGATCAGTCAAATCCTTCCCCACCCGGGTCATCACCATCTCATATAGTCTAGAATTCTTGTGCCCTCCCTCCGATATGTCATATATTGTTCCCATTAGAGCGTCTGGTTCTTCCGCCAGTACAGTCTCTGGCCAGGTTTTGCGAATAGTCTGCACTAGCCTAAGATACGTGACATATTGGCCTCCATGCAAAACTGTCTCTTCTCCCAGGTCTTCGAAATCTTTAATAGCCCCCTCTTGCCATATGTCTCCCAATGTGGCCAGCCCAACCGATTCCCAATAGGTCCTGATTATCATCCTGAGCTGGTTGTCTCCCCTAGCCAAGGCAACCAGTGGCACCTGTGGGGAACACGGGCACGGGTTCTCCATCAGGTGGCATACTCTGTGCCACATCTTCCACCCAAGCAACAGCATACTCGGGCGTTCTTTCATTTCAAGTCTAGGAACCCAGATAATCTCATTTAGGTAAAACGGGGTGCAGTCCTGCCCAAACAGCCTAGATTCAGGAGTTTCTTCATCAGAGAGCCATTTGGTTACATATTGCAACTGACTGGCTACATAATAGGCCACAAAGTTCGGCAGCTTAATGCCCCCTCTATCATGGAAGTTCTGTAGCTTCCATAGCGCCACTCTATTGCGAGTGCCGTGCCACAGGAAGTCCCTACACATGCTGTTCAGTTTGACAAAGAACCCCTTGGGTATCAGGTATGGTATATTACTGAAGAAATGTAACAGCCTAGGCAGGACCACCATTTTGAGAATCGCCCCCCGTACTATCATCACCAGCGGCAGCTTCTCCCAAAACTTCATATTTGTGCAGATTTTCTTCACAGCCACCTCGGTGTTATCCAAGTGTTCCCCCTCCACAGTATGATACACATCTATTCCGAGGTAGCGGAAGGAATCAGCCGCCCAAGGTACGGACAACACTGGGGTTCACCGCTATGCCGGACAGTTCTGCATACTTTTCCATGACCTCTAGCATATACTGAAGATTCTCTTCCGGATATTTCAAATACAGTAGCAAATCGTCAGCATATAAGGATATTAGGTGTTTCTCTCCCCCTGCTTCAATATCGACCATGTCATATTGTTGTCTGAGGTACACTGCCAGGGGCTCTAGGGCCAGAATGTATAACATCGGGGACCAGGGGCACCCCTGTCTGGTGCCTCTACTGAGTTGCCACCTCTCAGATATCACCGATCCTGTGCGTACTCTGGCCAGTGGTTCACTGTACAACAATTTCGCCCACCTAACATAACCCGGCCCCATCCCGTATTCTTCCAGGGCCGCCAGCAACCATGGCCACCTCACTGAATCAAAAGCCTTGACTGCATCTAGGGATACCACCGCCATTTCCCCATCGCTTCTGTTTCCCTCTTCAATCACCCGGTGGAGTCGCCTGTGGTTGTGGGTTATATTTCTGTTGGGGACATAACCTGTCTGATCTGGGTGTATCAGTTTACTGATGACCCTTCGTAGCCTATTAGCTAGGACCGCCGTCAAGATCTTGCTGTCCTGGTTCAACATTGACAACGGCCTATAGGAGCCGCAGCAATGCCCTGGCTTGTTGGGCTTGGGGAGCGGCACGATTAGTGCTTCTCTGAGCGTGTCCGGTAGCCGACCCTTATCAAAAGACTCATTAAGCATCTCTAGCATAGGGGGGAGTACTTCTGCTTTATATATTTTATAAAACTCGCCCGGGAATCCGTCCGTACCCGGGGTCTTGCAGGTGGGCAACTGTTTTACCACTTCCTCTAATTCCTCCAGGGTAATTGGTGCATCTAGTTCCTCCCTTTCTTCATCGCTAATCTTAGGTAATTCCATGTCTTTTAGTGTTTCTCTAATCTCCTCCTGATTGTCCCCTCCTCTGTCCTCATATAATGCTCTATAATAGTCCAAGAATGCCTCGTTGACTCCTTCCTGGGTGTCAACCACCTCCCCGTCCTCTCTGGTTATTATCCTAATCGGGGGCCTGGGAGTTTCGCTCTTATATAACCACGCCAACAAGCGGCCAGTTTTATCCCCACCTGCATGTTGCCTCTCGACATACTTTTTGTAGTTAAGGTTGCAGAGCCTTTCCCAAAGCTCCGCACACATCTGCTGCAACTCGAGTACAAGTTCCGCGTCCCCTCCTGCCCTGTCGCTTTCGCGCTCCAGTTTCTCTTCCGCTTCCTCAAGTTCTGTTAGGACCCCACCCTGTAGGCCTTTTGACTTAGCAATAGCAGCACCCCGCAACACCACCTTAAAGGCCTCCCAGAGTGTACACGCTGAGTCTACGCTGCCCGTGTTCACCTCAAAGTATTGTGAGATCGCATCCCTGATGTCCTCCCTGAAGACTGGGTCTCTGAGCGCCTCCGCCCGGAGGCGCCACGTCGGTATCCACGCCCTGGGGCAACAGTGCTGCCAGGTCAGCACCAGAGGTGAGTGGTCCGACAGGACCCTCGCTCTATACTCTATTTGCGTGGTCTCTATCATCACATCTGGCGTGGCAAAAAAATAATCCAGCCTCGTGTGCAGGTGCCGCGGAGCTGAGTAGTGCGAGTACTGTGTTTCATTAGGGTGTTTCAGTCTCCAAACATCCGCCAGCCCAAAGTCATCTAGTAATGTCTGTAATACCCTGGCCGCCGGGGTGGGCCGATCAATCTTCCCATCAGATCTGTCTGCCTTTGGGTCGAGCACACAGTTAAAGTCCCCATCCCAGATAACCGCTCCCCCCACACACGCGCCCAGATGAGTACATAGGGTTCTAAAATACGTAGCAGTGTTTTGGTTGGGGGCATATGTATTTATAATGCACACCTCTTTATCCTCTACCAGGGCCTTCAATATTACCAACCTACCCTCCGTGTCCACCACCTCTTGTGTGAGTTGGAGCGGAACGTGCAGTGCCACCCAGACCAGCACTCCCCTAGCGTAGGCAGAGTATGGAGAGCCCACTACAGTGCCTCTCCACTTCTTCCCCACCAGTTCCAATTTTTGCTGGGTCAGATGTGTTTCCTGCAACAGCGCAATATCAATCCTCTGTCTTTTTAGGTACATCATAACTTTGTTCCTTTTTAAGTAGCTGTTAAGTCCCCTGACATTCCATGTTACGATCTTAAGGTCTCCCATGGCTCATGAGTGTCTTCCTGCCTCCCATGTAGCGACTCCCCTTTTGCCCACGAGATACAGATACAGCCCTCCTTTTTTGCTCGTAGCTTCTCGTGCCAGCTCAAACTCCCCATAACTATGTACACAATAAATCCCCAACTTCCCTCCCCTCCCCCCACCCGTCCCTTCCCCAACATCACACACCCCAACTGCTGCCCAGCTCCATCCACGGAGCTCAGGCACCCCCACATCTAGCCCTGCAGGCACCAAACGATGCACAGAGCTCAGTAGGGTGAAGTCGCCCTAATGGCCACTTAACTAAAACTGTTATGGGGTAGAGAGAATCGCTCCGTAAGGCTCCCGTTAAAGCAACATTAACCACAGTGCTTATGACAAATAGTGCAATAGTCTGACCTTCTCTACTGAAGGCTGCGCAAGCGACTATATTCAAGTCCCACGTGCCACGCCATCTTGCGGCACCTTCTTCATGCATCACTTATCTCTTCCGAGCTCTTTCTCCGTACGAACTTCTGACTCCTGGGGACATCCTTGCGCATCGAGCCATCCCATGGCATCCTCCGGGGTCTCAAAAAACAAAGTTTTATGTTTATGCATGACTTTCAATTTTGCCGGATACAGTAACATATATTTGTGGCCCGCCTCTCTCAATCTACGCTTTACCGTCCCAAAGTTCATGCGGCTACGCTGCACAGACAGGGTGTAGTCCGGGTAAGCCGTGATGTTTGCCGCTCCTCGTGTGATCGTTCCTCCCTTACGAAAGTGTTCCAATATCCTCTCCCGGTCATGGTAATTAAGAATTTTGGCGATCACAGGCCTAGGCGGGTTCCCCGGTGGTGGCCTCCTTGTTAGGGCTCTGTGTGCCCTTTCCACTGCAAATCCTTGGGATAGGGCTCCTCTGGGTATCTCTTGCAGTAGCATGGATTCAATGAATTCCGTGGGATCGTGGCCCTCCAATCCCTCCGGCAGGCCCATGATGCGGATGTTGTTTCGTCGGGCTCGTCCTTCCGCCTCCTCTGCTCTGCTCTCCAAGTTGCCCACTCTTTGTATCAGGGCATGCAGTTCGGCTTTATGGGAGGCGCAATCTGCAGTATTCGGGCTGACTTCCTTCTCAATGGACTCCGTGCGCTCCGCAAAGGCCCTGACATCCTGTCGGAGTAGGTTAACGTCCTCCTGCACCTCTCTGACCTTGAGGTCCAGTGCCGTTTTTAGTTCAGTGACGGCTAGTTCGAGCTTAGATTCCCAGGCCGCCCTTAGGTCCGCAATCGCAGCCAGGATTTCTTGGTTGGCGCCCAAAGTCGTCATGCCGCTTGCAGGCAGCTTGTCCCTGCTCTTGGTAATGTCTTGACCCGGGGACGTCTTAGCAAAGTCGTCTAAAGTGGGCTGTTTCGCCTTCGGCCTCACCATTCTATTCGACATGACCCAGGGGACCTGTGGAACTGTGCACTCAGTGCGCCCCTTTCGCTGGGTCACCGTGTGGCCTGCTTCTTCCTTTGTTCCGGACCCTGGTCGGCCATTTTGTTCGTCTTTCGTCTCCGGTGCTCCTTATCTCTTCCGCACCGATCTCTGCCGCCGTCCCTCCTGCACCATCCAGAAGTTCACCACGCGTAGCCCAATCATTCACACACCGGCATGTGTATTTTCAGCGGTCGACCGCCCATCTTCACGCACTTTTTTGCCCGGATCATTGCAGGATCTCGGGAGCTCCTCCAGAACGCGTCCTCCTACATGGCCCTCGTAGCCACGCCCCCCTGACTCATGTTTGATGTTGTTGCAAGTAAGGTCTCCACATGGCTCTTTAGATGTTGGAACATGAACTTCTCTAGGATTCCTGCTGTGGAGATAGTGTTTTGGTAATAGGGCAGACATTCATGGAGTTGTCAGGGTTTACTCTGGATTTCACATGTTAATATGGACTTGTAGCATGCAGGTTTGAAGGCTTGCAGAACAGTGCCTTATTCTATAGATCCATTTCAGAATGATGGAAGAAGGGAATGAGGCCACATTGTTGTCTTATGGCTTTCTTGATGTTGGGTGGCCAAGAGTCTTCAGGTGATGCTGCTAGGTTGCTTGCAATGGCTACAATAGCAAATTCTTGTGTGGAGACTGGGTGGAAGTCTCCAAGAGTCACTGTGCACTGTTTGGTTAGCTGATGGCTACATTTCATATTTGGGTCTTCAAGTTGTCTCTTTTTTGTCAAAGTGGTCCTGAATCTTTAGGAATTTTACTTTGAAGTGGCCATTGAGTGGGTGGATTGAGTTGCTGAGTTGTGATGGGGTTGGTGATGTGTTACAGGCGGATACCTTTTTGATGTTGTCTTCAGGCTGAATTCTGTGTAGAATTTGAGCATTACATAACAAAAAATAGTGTCCTAACTTGAGGACACTCCCATCTCCTGCACTCTATCAATGGCTAAAATCGCCAGAACGTTAAGTCAAGTATACTGTTGTGTTCCTAGTGTTTTTATATACTTTATCATGTAGTAAAATATAGTAATGTCCAGTCTTAATTGTCTTCATCCAGAAGATTTATTCTTAAAACAGTAGGATCCAGATCAATGCGTTTCGGGACCTAGTCGTCCCTTCTTCAGGAGCAAAACTCAATTCATATCTGTAATGTTAACAAAAAAGATAGAATACCATCAGTGATAAGGTCTCAGGAGTGTTTATAAAAAGCAGTAAAAAGTACGTAAGGGTCATTAACCCTATGGTTCCTATAGGACCCCAATGTTACTCACAATAACGATTTCCCCCATAAAAGTCTCGAAACGAGTCCTCCCAATTAGAGTCTGAAGGTTCCAAAAAGAATCCAATGAAAAAAAGCAGAATATTCAACCTTTATATTTACTTCTTAATCACTAATCAATTAAAAAAAGATAAGAGAAAACTCCTACCTTCCAGATAGGCTGGTAACAATATTTGAAATTTGTAACTAAAGTTCTTAACTAATCATGTACTTTTAATGATCCTTAAGAATGTTTTTTGTGCTTTTTTCATCTTAAAGTGTTTTTGTGAATTGTGTAAAATTATTTTACAGGATAAGTATGATTTTATTATTGTTTATTTTATCAATGAGATTGTTTAATAGATTTTGATCTGAATAAACTATGAGGTATTTGAATACTTCAAATACTCTGATGGTATTGCATTTAATGCATTTATTGTTCACAATACTTTCAGAGATCGGCATGTGTCTCACCCCTTACAGTGTGAAAAATAATGAATTTGATAGAATTCCTCTGTTTTCTTCATACAATTTGTGATGACTGAGTGGGAATGAGACTTGAGGAATAGAAATTATGCAGTGAGTAGGACAACTGAGAAGGAATATGAGGAGGAGAAATCAGGCTGACCTAAAATGGAGGCTGGCTCCAGGTAAACACATCCTCATGGGAGATAACTGGGAAAAACAGTAGGCCTGCCTGCAGTCACCATGAGGGGAAGATTGGCATTTCTAGGATAAATGTTCTAACCTATATCTCATTGTTTTTCCTAACTTCTAACATAACGTAAGACACTGTTTACTTTCGCGGACACCCCCTTGATTTCTCTCCCCACCTTATCAATACTCTTCATCCTCTTCAAACTCCTATTAACCCACCTCTTGCCGCCTCTCCCCATAACGCTTTAAGTGCTACACAAGAAACCTAGATTATACTACATACATAAAAAGTCTTAGCATAGTGCCAAGCTGCGCTCATGGTATGTTATGTCAGTGCTTGTTTTAAAGTGCTCTATACCTCTGTTATGCCACCTTCAGGTGCTCTGGGCAAAGACAGGAGAAGTAGGGGAGAGAAGAAATGGCAGCAGGAGATAGGCTAATCTGGATGCTTGTGTACTGCTATCCACTTCTTAGGCCTTTTTACAACATTTTATGGACAAGGACAGGCTGAGTGAATTGTGTATTTGAAAATCTCCATGGCACCAATCTCTCCCAAGTTCATACATTCGTACATCAGGAAGGTGTCAGAGATTCTGAACACTGATGAATAGGAATTTCAAGCAACCATCCGGTTCTGAATGTCCACTAGGCCCTGTTGGAGTTGACTGCCACTTCACGTGATCATCTGGTATTGTAAAGGGTCTCCCAGAAATATGAAGGTATCCAGACATGCTTTGGAAGAATCAGGCCTAAAATACTTGGTTATAGAAAATTACTCCCAAAATAGCAATAGCTGCTTTTGGACATGTACTACTAAATTATGTGATTGCGAATTTTGAATTTTTAGGAGGGAATCTGTATAATGCAACTGTTTTCAACCTTGGGCAGCATCTTGGCATAAAGCTTTGTTTGTTTGCAAGGCTTCATCTTGTGTTTCTTTCCGTCACCCTTTTTTGCAGTAGAAGCTTTGACTCCATGTTGGCATAGCTCCTGCTGCAGACGTGTGGATAGCAGGGACGATGGAACAGCAGCACCTGTTTAATCTTGAGAAGCTGACATTTGGGCTTTGGGACTACCTCGTCTTTGCCATCATGCTCATCATCTCTACCAGCATTGGCCTCTTCTATGCATTACGCGGGGGTGGGCAGAAGACCTCAGAGGATTTCTTCACCGGCGGCCGAAAGATGTCTGCTCTGCCAGTGGGGGTGTCCTTGGCTGCAAGTTTCATGTCTGCCATCCAGGTACTGGGAGTGCCTATTGAAACCTACCGCTATGGTGCCAAGGTGGTGCAGATGTGCATTGCACAGACCCTCAACAGCCTGCTGGCGGTGTACTTCTTCATGCCTGTCTTCTATAGACTGCGTCTCACCAGCACCTATGAGGTATGGCATAAAAGCGGCAGCTGCAGGCTCTAGAGTGGCCCAGCTAGACTTTTCAACTACCACACTCTTTGCAGTAGGGTCTAGCATTTGGAATTTTAGGAGTGAGGAGTGATCTCATGTATACATTGCAGGGTCATAGAGTGTATGTGTATGTTCATGGGCTAGAATGTACCCTTCAGCAAGTCACAAGATTGGCTTCCAGTCTGGCATTCATCCCATGCTAAAAGGATTAGGGCGTTTGATGAAAGTAGATGCAAATAACCTTGCTGGATAGGACCTTCACTAGGAAAATATGATCCCAAGTAAAAAGACGAGAAAGGGAATTGAAATAGGCGAATAAGAGGTGAAACTCAGACTATAAAGAAGAAAGTGGAGGAATTGGAGAGAAAAATGTATCGGAGAAAAAGAAGGGATGAGAAAGGAGAACGAAGGAGGAGGCAGTTATGGTAATGAAGTAGAAATAAAGACGAGGTGGAGCATGAACGAAGAGAGGCACAGAGGACAGTGATGGGCATCTGTTCTATTTTGTTTCTGTTTCCTTGTGTCTTCCAGTACCTCGAGATGCGGTTCAGCAAGGCTGTGCGGCTCTGCGGAACCATCCAATATGTCTTGGCGACGGTAAGATGCTGCCTGCGGCAGGGTGTGGGTTGCCAGGTGGAACAGGTCGCTTTAGCATGTGCAGCAGTGCGAGGGTGTTTGTGGGAGTCGTCTGCCAGCAGAGCATATGTATTAAGACATGATGATAATGCCTGCTTTTTGTAACACAGATGCTGTACACAGGGATCGTCATCTATGCACCTGCATTAATAATCAATCAAGGTAGGTCTGAAACGTTCCATCATAAAGACTAAGCATAGATTGGGGATATTTTAAAGAGTGTTTCTTACTGCAAGTTGGGAAAGCTCTTTGCACCCGCTGTCGAACTACTCCTGTATTTAAACAGTTCCTATAATTGTCTACCTTCAGTTCAAACTCTAGCCAGGAGAATAGAAAATCAAGAGGCTCTGCAAGCAGCTGCGGCCAGATTCTCAAAAACAAAAAGTGTCTATTTCTGAGACTACAGGAAATGTGCAACAAATAGATGCACATGACTCTCAGAAGTGGGGATGGGCCAAAGGAGGGCAAAAGATGAATGAGAAGCAAAACACCCAACTATCCAGGAAGGCACAAATGCAAAACCAAATTTGTCAAACAAATAAAGTGGATGCAAAGGTGCTTGCAGGCATGCCGCTTTGTACATCACAGCGTTTCCCAATCCCAGAACCACTGTCCCCAACATCAGGCGCACCAGCAGGCGTGACTGTGATATTCCCTCCTGCCGGTGCAGCCGATGGAGAGAGGGATGATCAGAGCCTGCAGCTGTGAGAGCGAACAAAGGACACGACATGCCCGTGAGGCATCGTGCCTGGAACTGCCTGCCTTTCCGCAGGGCGGGCACTTTATTTATTGTGCACCTCACGTCACCGCGCATGCGGTCGGAATCCAACATTCCTCCTTTTTCCCAACAAAACACAACTAAACACACACATGTACCACATCAAACAACATCACTAACTTTCCTGTGCAAATCTAATCCAGCACAGTTACACGCTCTCCACGTCGTCATTGCACCACTCATAGTCTCTTAGCCTATCTGGAGTCTTCGGGGCTACCCTTAGCTTATATCTGCTGGGCCTCTGCCTGGATGCTGTCTCAGGGCTATATCCCCCCTCTGGCTCACCGTCATCTTCTGTATATGCCCCCTCAGACCCTTCTGACTGCTCCTCTGGCTCTCCACACGGTGCCGCTTCTCCCTCACCTAGGTGACTCGAAGCTTGTGGTGGTAGCTCTGCCTCCGCCTGGGACTGTCTGTCTCCATCAGTCCTCATTCGCTGGGACACCCTCTTGAACCAAGAAACATTCCTGGCGATCATCTGTTGTCCTCGTCAACTGTCACCATCGTTCCTTCCATTCAGGTCACTGTCCAGGGTGCGCAGTCAAATCGTGTTTCCAGCTTGGACTTTTTAGGGTTTCACAACACCAGTACGTGATCGCCAACTTTGTGTCTCAACCTTTTTGGATGTTTCCTGTCGCTCATGTATTTGTTTGCTGCAACTCTCCTTCGTTGGGTACGGTCGCTGTCGAAAGGGTCTACTCCCCTGCTCTGGTGGTGTGGTATGGTTGAGTTTACCAAAGTCCTGTACATGAGGTCTGCCGGGGGTATGCTGGTGGAGCTGTGGGGCGTCACCCGGTAATTCCGTAGCAATCTGTATAGGTCCACTCTCTAGGGCCTGTTTTGAGCCCTGGATATGCGTAACACTTTGTTGATTGTTCGCATAAATCTTTCCACATCGCTATTCGCCTGTGGCCTCCGTGGTGTGATGTGGTGATGTTTGATGTGCAGATCTTCCAGGTATTTCCTGAACTCAGTCCCCTGGAATGGTGGTCCATTGTCGCTCCTGATGCGTCTTGGCAGGCCATGCGTTGCAAACATCTTCTCGAGTGCAGGTATTACGGTCTCCGCTGCTGTTGAGGATATGATCTCCACTTCTGGGTATTGTGAGTGGTTGTCAATGGCCACCAGCAGATATATTTCTTCCTGTACTGTCCAGAAAATTGACTCTGATGGCCTCCCACCTTGATGATCCACGCTATGCCGACTGTATTGGTTCAGGATTTGGAGGTGCTCCTGTGATTTGGCAAGGGTGGCAGGATGTAATGACTTGCTCTACCCTGGTGTCAATGGGAGGAAACCATACCCGGTGTCGTATTCTGGCCTTTGTCCTGGCCATTCCTTGGTGCCCTTCCTGTGCAAGCACCACAATCATGTCCTGCAGGCGGCTGGGGATCACTATGCCGGGTTCCCCTCAGGATCAGCCCTTCGCTGGTATGATATGATATGATATGGCATTTGTAACGCGCCTATACACAAGTGTTTCAAGGCGCGACGAGGCAGGGAGGGGGGAACAGGGGGAGGACAGACAACGATCCTACTAGGCCAGGTGTCATTCAGACCGCGCAAGTGCAGGGGTAGGGGGAAGGGAAAAGTGCAGTACAAGGTAAGTAGAATAGAAATAAATAGATAAATAAATAAATAGGGCAGCTGGTGGCAAGTGCAAGGTAAGTGCAGACAAGTGCTGGGAAGGGGGGGCTGTAGGGATACAGAGACAGTCCCGCAGTGCAGGGGTTGCCAGGGAGGCAGTGCAAGTGGAGAGTGGCTGGGCCCAGGACCGAGGTCGGTGAGAGTGGCCAAGAATCAGATTCAGTGCAGAATTTAGTGAAGAATTAGCAGGGGAGAGGGAGAGAGAAAGCAGAAGCAAAGAGGAAGGTTTTGAGGTGCTTCCGGAACCGGAGATGGTTCTCCTCAAGTTTCAGGGAGGCAGGAAGGCTGTTCCAGAGGGAGGCTCCTGCCGCGGAGAGAGATCTACCCCCAGCTCGTTGCTTCGAGAAGCGGCTGACCCTGAGGGAGTTGGAGACGGATGAGCAAAGGGCTCGGGAAGGAAGATATTTAGGAAGAGAGAGTTGCAGGTATTTAGGCCCCAGGCCCCAGAAGGCCTTGTGGACAATGCAGAGGGTTTTGAACTTAATCCTCGCAGCCACTGGGAGCCAGTGTAGAGATTTCAGTCCTGGAGAGATTCGGTCCCTGGGCTTGAGGCCAAGGACAAGTCTCGCAGTTCTGTTCTGGATGAGTTGCAGAGGGCGGAGAGTGGAGGCAGGCAGATTAAGATAGAGACTGTTACAGTAGTCCAGCTTCGAGAGAACCAGGGCTCGGGAGACAGTGAGCTTCTGGGGGAAGGAGAGGAAGGGAAGAATACCTCTAAGGAGGTGCAGCTGGTAGTGTGACTTCTTAGAGACGTCAGATATATGAGGAGAGAAGGAGAGTGTGGAGTCAAAGATGACCCCGGGGTTTTTTGCCTTGCAGGTAGGAGCAGGAAGAGGCCCAAGAGAGGCTGGCCAGAGAGCTGCAGGGAAGGAGGGAGTGGGTGTGCCGATGAGTAGAATCTCAGTCTTACTAGCATTAAGGCGGAGGTCGTTGGCAGCACACCATTCCTGCATAGCAGACAGACAGTCAGAGATGAGGGCAGGAGAGGAGGAGGCCGAGGGTAGCCTGAAAATGAGCTGGGTATCGTCCGCATAGCACTGAAAGTTGGGGCAGAGGGCGGCGATGCGGTGGGCAAGAAGTGCCAGATACTGGTTGAAAAGCCAGGGAGAGAGATTAGATCCCTGGGGAACACCACAGGTGGAGAAAAAGATGTCAGAGAGGAAGGACCCAAGTTGGACCTGGGAGGGTCGATTGGAAAGGAAAGAGGTCAGCCACGCCAGAGCCTGACCAGTGATACCCAGGTTATCGCTCAGACGGTTGAGCAGGATGGCATGGTTGACAGTGTCAAAGGCAGAAGAGAGATCGAGCAGAATGAGAACACACGGAGTGTTGGAGTCGAGGTTCAAGAGCAGGTCATCACGGATGTTCAGGAGAGCAGTTTCCGTGCTTCTGGCCGCTCTGAAGCCGGATTGGTGGTCATGAAGACTACCAACAGCTTCAGCATGGAGGTTAAGCTGGGAGATGGCCAGTTTCTCCAGGAGCTTGCCCAGGAAGGGAGTGATGGAGATTAGGCAATAGTTAGCCGGGCAGGAGCGGTCGGCAGAGGGTTTCTTAAGAAGAGGGTGCACAAGGGATTGCTTGAGGGGGGATGGGAAGACTCCAGAGGCGAAGGAGAGGTTGCAAAAGTCAGCCAGGGCAGGAGCCAGGGAGTCGATGTGGTCCTTGATAGTTTTGGAGGAACAGGGGTGAACCTGTTTAGACGAGACTTTCATAGATCGGACTTGTCTGGAAACTTCGTCAGTAGAGAAAAGGGGAAAGGCAGAGAAGGAGGGAGGAGGGGTGGCTGCAGAAGGGCCGGAGGAAGAGCAGGGAAGCGAGGGAGGGAGGTGATAGGAGGAGAGTGAGGACAGGATGTCCTGAGTTTTAGAGATGAAGTGAGAGGCCAGTGCAGTACAGAGGGCCTGGGAGGGGACAGGAGAGGTAGAGACTGCAGCAGGGGTGGCAAGCTCCTTGCAGATTTTAAAGAGTTCGGCCGAATTGTTAGATGCCGCAGAGATGCGGGCTTGGATAAGGGCTCTCTTCTTGGTGAGAACGGAGAGACGGTATTGCCTTTGGAGCAGGCGGCAGGCCAGTTTGTCAGAGGATGAACAAGAAGCACTCCATTTCCTCTCTGCCACCCTGCACTTGCGTTTTAGGGTGATGAGATCCGAATCATACCAGGAGTTACATTTGGCTTTGGGCTTCAGACGGATTCTCATGACAGGGGCAAGGATATCAAGAGTATCAGAAATAGCAGAGTGGAGCAAGGAGAGGGCTGTGTCAGGGTGGGAGTCAGCCGAAGGGGGAGGGGGGAGGAGAAGGTGGCAGCGAAAGCCTCAACTGACACACGCTTCATGGGTCGGATGACCGAGAAGGTGGGTGGCAATGATGAGGGTGGCTTGGCCTGTGGGGTAGGGAGGGTGAGGTGGGAGGATAGGAGAAAGTGATCACTCCAGGAGAAAGGAGTGGAGAGAGGGACTGAGAGGGGAAGGTCAGAAGAGATCAGAGCATCAAGAGTGTGCCCTGCAGAATGAGTAGGCCCAGATGGGAGAATAGAGAGTGAGAGAGAGTCGCAGAGGTCACGAAAGAGTCCAGTGGGGGGACAGGAGGCATCTAGGTGGATGTTGAAGTCACCAAGAAGGAGGAGTTGAGTGGTAGTGGACAGGAGTGAGGAGGAGAGGTCAGCCCACTCGGAGAGGAAGGAGGAAATTTGACCAGGTGGCCGATAGATAGTAGCCACGGTAAGGGAATGGCTAGGAGAGAGAGAGAGTCGGCAGACAAGACATTCAAAAGAGGAGTAGGTCTGCGTAGGAGTGACAGTGGCAGGAATCCACTCAGGGAAGATAAGGGCAACACCCCCCCCTGCACGGTTGGGCCTGGGCACGGAGAGGATCTTGTAACCGTCAGGTAGGAGTGTGTCAAAGCTGGTGACAGAGCTGGCTGTGAACCATGTCTCAGTGAGACCGAGGACGTCAAGGTCCAGTTCCTCAAGAAGGTGACAGATATCAGAGGAATGCTTAATGGCAGAGCGAGAGTTAAGAGTGGCAATGTGGAGAAGGTTGCCATCCTTGAAGGACTTCCGGGGAGGGGTACAGATCAGAGGTACGCCCTGCGGAGGTGTAGAAAAAGGAGGTGAAGAAGGAGCAAGAGAGGGGGCAGGGAGGGAGGGTAGAGGCAAGGTAGCCGAGGACAGAGGAGGGGGGACAGCAGGAGAGGAGAGGAAGTTGATGAGGCGAGGGAAGCGTCTATCAAAGAGGTGAAGGTTGGCCTGAGGGCCTTGGACCAAGACGGTCCCATTAGCGTAGACATTAATGATGGCCTTAGAAGAGTGGAAAGGGGCCAAGAGGACATCCCAGCGGGTGGCACCATTAATGGGAGAAGAGGAAAAAGGAGAGAGCACAGAGACCATATGAAGGGTCCATAGGTCAGGCGAAGGCACAAAAAAGAGGATGTCAGTGAGAGTTTCCTTAGAGCAGGCACTAGTGTAGGTGTCAGCGATAGGGAGGCCTAGGTTGGAGACCAGGATGTCCTTTTTAAACTTTTTCCTACCGGATTTAGTGAGGAGAGCAGGATAGTCAATAGAGAAGCAGTTAGAGAAGATAGGTGAGATAGAGAGCACCATAGAGTAGGAGGGAGTGGGGGGGAGACAGACGATGTGAGAGCCTGCAGACAGGAAGAGAGCGGCAAGCACAAGTTTACCACATTTAAGAACAGCAACAGTAATGGTGGTGACGGACAATTCCTGTCGTACTGGGAATATGCCGGTAAGGAAGTCTCTGGCTGCTGGCATGCGATTATGTACGTGGCGGAAGAAAGATTTCCAGTCACCGGATGGGATGGTGTTCCTCACTATGTCGCAGCTAGGGTCATTGTGCGTGGCCTTCACAATGTCTTTGATGCCGACCGCCTTTGGCTTAATGGTGTATATGATTTGACATATGTGTTCCTCCGTTTTCTCTGCTTCACTCACTTCCCCCAGTGTTGCGGCCCTCGTGTGCCTGGATAGGAAATCTGAAGGATTGTCTGTGCCCGCTTGGTAGGCCAACTCGAACTCATACTGCTCAATGTGGAGCAGCCACTTCCCAATTCTGGCCAGAGGGTCAGCTGATGACCCTGTGAAGATCGGGATGAGTGGCTTGTGATCTGTGTAGGCCGGCCATAGAGGTAGATGTGGAAATGGTGGCAACCCCAGAGCACCGCTATGGCTTCCTTTTCAATGTGCGAGTATCGCTGTTCGGTTAGCGTGAGGGCTCGGGATACATATGCAATGGGCTTTGTTTCTCCTGTCCGTGATTGCTGGACCAGGATGGCCCTGAGGCCAACGGGGCTAGCATCGACATAAAGTTCATTCGTCAACGTTGGGTTGTAATATACCATTGTTGTTTCCGATGACAGAGACGTCTTGATTTGCTCAAATGCCTCCTGGCATTCAGAGCTCCATTTCCACTTGGTTTTCGACCTGGTGATCTCTGTGAGAGGCTCGTACAAGGTTGCCAGGTTGGGGATGAACCTACCGCAGTAAGTTGCCATCCCCAAGAAACTGTGTACTTGCATGGGTGTTGTCAGGGGCGAGGCCTCCTTTATGTGGGCCACCTTTTGTGGGTCGGCTGATACCCCCTCACTGTTGAAAACATACCCGAAGAATATTATCTCTTCTTTCAGGAACTCGCATTTGTCCCAGTGGATCGTCAGGCCTGTGGTCTCCAGCCTGCTGATCACCATCTCGAGGCGACGCATGTGCTCCTGCCTGCCGCTGGCGTGGATGAGGATGTCATCACTGACATTCACCACTCCTGGGATCCCCTGAATCACTTCCTGGATGGCGTGCTAGAACACCTCCGCCGTTGAGGAGATGCCGAAACTCAGCCTCTTGTACCGCCGCAGACCCAGGTGGGTGGAGAAGGTCGTGATATACCTTGAGTCACGCGTGATATACCTTGAGTCACGGTGGATTTTCAACTGGTGGCATCCAGCGTTAAGGCCGAGTTTTGAGAAAACGTTCGACCCTGTGAGGTCCGTAATTATCTCATCTAACGTGGGGGTGATGTGTCGCTCCCTTTTGATTGCTGCATTTGGTAGGCACATGTCAATGCAAATCCTTTCTTTCCCCGGGTGCTTTGGTTTCTTTGTCACCACCATAGGCGAAACCCAAGGCGTTGGTCCTGTGACTTGTTCAATAATGCCATCCTTTTCAAGTTTGTGTAACTCCTTTTTGACCAGGTCTATCATATGAAATGGCGTTCTCCTGTGGCCTACCACCCGGGGCTGTACCGTCTGGTCGATGTGATGGTTTTATGAGCTTTTCCAAACATCCGATGCCGTTGACGATGCCTGGGTGCTTCTCTAAGAGGTCTGTGACGTCTGATGAGTCTGTGACGTTGCAGATGAACCGGATCAGTCCTAGGTTTTCAGCTGCATCCCCACTAAGCAGTTATTTGATTCCAGCATTGACGACGCATATCTTTGATTTGATGACTGTCTCGTCTCTGCTTAGTTCCATTCTGAAACGTCCTTCCACTGGTAGTGGTGTCTTGCTTTCATAGGTGGACAGGAGTGTTTCAGTTGCCTTGAGGTCAAGTCAAGGACATAGCGTCCGGAACATTGTCAATGGCATGCCGTTTACTGATGCTCTGGTGTCTATTGTCATGAGTTTCTCTTGGCTGTGTATGGCAAAAGGCATTTGTGTCTTCTTTGTTTCTTCCTTGGCTCTGTGCTTCTGTGATTAAGTGCTGAGTTCAGATGGACCTTGCTCCTCCTCCTCGTTCTCCCAGTCCCCACATCCGTCACTGTGTCACCATTGTAATCTCCAGAATCATCTGTCGATGAGTTGTTGTTGGTTGCTATGCGGCGCGTATCTGCTTGCTTCTTTTTCCTGGAGAAGGATTTAGCTTATTGCAGTTGTGGGCATTGAGGCTGCCCTGTGGATCTGCAGACACGTGTGTATTGATCCTTCCGGCCACATGCCCCACACATGGTTCACTGCGCTGGGCAGTTTCTCCTTCAGTGGCGTGCTCCACACCACCATCCACACTCGGTAGGCCCCGGGATTCTCGGTTGCCACTGCAGTGAATTGTTTGCCTCATTGTAGTCTTCCCTTGGTGCTTGGCGGTTGGAGATCTGTGCTATCACCGTTGACGTTGGTGCCAGTTGGAACTTCTGTAGCGTGGTGCCCATGTGTGCTGCCCTCGCCTGTGACAGCTCTCTTTGGTGTCCATATTTAAGGATTCTGGCTAAGGTGATGCCCTTTTCACCCAACACCATTCTGCGCAGTTTCTCCGAGTGCATGCCATTGATGATCTGGCGCCTTATTTCCTTTTCAATGTTGTCAAATTCACACAAGAATGCTAGTTTCCTAAGCCTTGTGTGCTAAGCGTCCAGTGTTTCATCCTCCATCTGTACTGTGGTGCAGAAGTTGTAGGTTTCGTAGTCCAGATTCAACTGTGGCACTTTTGAATCTACAGCATGCAACAGGGCCCTTCTGATGATGGATCGGTGTAGGGGTCGAAAGGCTCTAATGCCACTGTGGCACCTCCATGAGGTCGAGGGGACGGCGCTGGCGGTCTCAGTGAAGCAGCTATCCTTGACGGTGTGCTGGGTCTGGGCGTAGAAAGGCCGGTTGCCATATTGCCCTGGTGCCGTGTTCACCCTGTGTGTGTGGGCAGCGATGGACTCCTCCTCACTTTTGTTTGCCGGTCTGTTGGTGTGGCACCATGGGCTTGCCAGCTCCTAGGTGTCTCCCTTGGTTGGTGCAGTGGCTGTGGCTCCCTCTGCGCTGCTTGATGTTCCAAAAGGGAGAAAAGAGAAGAAAAATGTGGTAGCCCCACTGTGTTTTCCACAAATGTGCCCATGTCGTGGGCGTCTGGGCTGATTTATGGCCTGGGATCAGCTGTGTGCATGTTTCACTGCTTCATCTCGTCACCAGTGTGATATTCCCTCCTGCTGGTGCAGCCGGCAGAGAGAGGGATGATCAGGGCTAAATGGAGATTTGAGGCTACTTCCTGCTTTACATGTGTTTTTGAGGACATTTCCACACATTATTGATGCATATCATGCGATGCACATGTTTTGGACATCATTTGCACTAATAAATGACCTGTTATTTAGAGACTGTTTGTGAAAATATTTGCACTGTCTTGCACAAAGTACATTTTCTGTGGATGTGTGAGCATCACAATGAGTTGCACAATGGTACAAGTGCATCGTTGCATAATTGTGCATCTCACTGAGAGTCACATGTGTTTGCGAATCTGCCCCCCAGGTGCCTGTACTCCCTTGATAATGAGGGTCACTGCCAGGATATTTCATTCAGGTCCGTAGTCAACTTTATTTATTTTATTTATTGCATCTTTGTAAGGCGCCTATACAACAAATGGTGTTTCAAGGCTCCACAAGACAAAAAAGGAGCACCAAGGGGAGAACAAGGGAGAAAAATAACAATAATGGTCCTACTAGGCCTTGTGACATTCAGATCGTGCAAGTGCAGTAACAAGAAGTCCGAGGGAGAGGGGGGAGTGCAGATCTGCGCAAAACACAAAGTGCTAGAGAGCATGGGAATGGAACCACTTCCACCTTTGTATCTGGCACTTACCCACGTGTGAAATCAAGGCGGCAAGAGCCAGGGATTGCATGGGTTCTAGGGGAGTGAGGGTCCACATGCTAAGTGGAAGGGGGTGGACAAGACGGGGGGGCCTGGTACCCTGTAGTACTCAGAGGAAACAAGGAAGCCAGTCACTTCTGCAGACGGGAATGTTAGCAGGAGAGGGAGAGGGAAGGAAGAAGAGAAAAGGAGGGTCTTGAGGCGCTTCCGGAAGTTAAGGAGATCTGTCTCAAGCCTGAGACAGGCAGGGAGACCATTCCAGAGGGAGGCTCCTGTAGAGGAGAGAGAACTAGCCCCCACTCTCTGCTTAGAGAAACGTCTGATCTGCCGAGAGTTGAATCTAGAAGACCAAAGGTCTCTTACAGGGAGGTATTTAGGGAGAGAGGGTTGCGTATAGCGGGGTCCCAGACCCCAGAAAGCCTTGTGAATGATGCAGAGGGTCTTGAACTTGATCATAGCAGAAAGCAGTGGAGATTTTAGGGCTGGGGAGATGCGATCCCTGGGTTTGAGGGCAAGGGTAAATCTTGCAGCCCTCTTCTGAATTTAGTTGAAGAGGGCAAAGTGAGGACAAACAGAGATTGAGGAAGGGGCTGTTGCAGGAGTCCAGGCTACAGAGGACCACAGCTCTGGAGAAATGGAGTTTTATGGATGTTAGGGAGAATTCTCAGAAATGTGCTAATTCCTCTCTACCTTAGAGACCCCCAGGTACTTTGCTGGATTTTGACCTGGAAAGAGTGAGACCCTTTTTCCCACTCTCTCATGTATTTTAAATGTGATTTTGAACACTGTGTTTCTTTTGGTTGTGGAGTCTGACAAACTCCATAGGCATCATCTTTTACATTGTGTCCTACAGCACCTTCAGTGTAGTGGCACAGGGAAGTCTTTCAGATTTCCCCAAAATTTAAATACCTTTTCTTGGATAAACTACTGTTTCCAAGAGCAGTGAAGTGAAATTGACTTTACTTACACGTGTAACTTTCTAGACCCAGCACACACTATCTTACAATAGGGTGCTGGAGGGGTTACTTAGTAACCCTTTGTCTAGCTTCTCATGTAACCATTTTATGTTACCCTTTCCTCGATGAATGGCTGGTTGCAGTGGTTTACGTTTAACTACCATGGAGTGCATTTACCGCAGACTGCCTTCGCAGCTACAGTAAAGCATCCAAGGGTGCCTTTTTTGTCAAAATGGCCACAGTCTTCTTTTTTCACCATTTCTTTGTAGAAAGGTCCTTCTGGAGATTTACTCTGTGCGTCAAACCAGGTTTGGTCCCTTTGTTTATTTTGCCTTTGGCGGGATTCACAAGTGTATCCCGCCTCTGGCTCCAGGGTGTCTGGCGGGGGTGGGAAGCGAGGGAGGTGCCCGAAACTCCCTGTGCCTAGTCTCCTAGAACACAGGAATGCACTCTTAGGTGATTGGCCGGCTGGCTGTCCAGAAAGGACAGCCACCCTGCTGGGTGACTGACAGCTGGGCTGGAATGAATGGAAGAAACCTGCATAAAAGGCGAGGCTTTTTGGCTTGGAAGACAGAGTCTACCACTGGACGAAGGAATCTGAAGAAGAACTTGAAGAGGACACCTGCTGCAACTCCTGGACCGTTGGTTTACTAAGTGAAGTCCTGCTGCTGTGCTGAAACTCCAAATTTGTATCGACAGAGAAGCCCCTCCAAGGACGAATACTCCCTTTGAGCTAGTGGGACCACTCAACTCCAAAGTAAGCCACCTGAACATCCTCTCGGAGCTGGTTGAAATTTCACTGCAGTTGCTGCTGAAACCGAATAGCCAGGGAGAGGAACACCAGACCGTGTGCTTTGCTTTTAAGCTGGCCAAGAGCTCCAGGAAGATCCTCTGGACTCCCAGGAAGCAGGACTGACTGAGCCTGAGACCCCAGATGCAAGAAAAGTCCATCTGGACAGCCAGGAACCGCGGTGTTGCTATTTGCGGTAGTCACAAGGAGCTGAAACACTGAAGTGCCACTTGTTTGAAGATTGCCGGATGCGAACGGTGACTGTCCCATAGTGAAGGAGTCCCCAGAAGTCCTCCCTCTTCTCGCCACGAATGAGGCCCAGGAACAGTGGGATCTACAGAAGCTGCACAGGAACAGAAGTTATCTGCTGCATTTTTCTTCAATCTAAAGGTACTGTAATGTTTCAGAGAACTTACCTTTTGTTGTGCCACCTTGCTTGTCCTCATTGGAGACTTGTCTTGGTTGCATCTGTAGGGGTTGCCAACAGCTTCTTTACCTTACAAGCCAAATCAGCTTGTGGCCCTACTTTGATTTTGTTCTTATTCTGCAAAGACTTCTAAAACATTGTGCAAGACTTTTACTTACCTGCAAGAAGTGCTTCAGTTCACCTTGACTTTTGCTAACCTAACATTGGCTGGCCTGGCTCCCTGAATGACTCTTTTCTCCTCTGCTTAAATGGTTGTGTCCTCCTTCCGGGAAGGGGCTAACTAACTTTGCATTGGGGGTTTGTTTGTATGTTTTGTTTGTTTGTTTTATTCATTTATAATGCGCACCAGACCCGAGGGTGAAAGGGTGCAGCAGTACAGGATATGCAAAGCTTACAAGGGTTACAAAAGTTACAAGTTACAGTTACAAGGTGTTAATAATATAAACAGGATAAGGCAGTAATGCAGTAAGTTATATACAGGGTTTTATACAGTAAATTATATACAGGATATGATGTTATATAACATTTGCAGGTAGTGTAACATTGAGGCAATACAGGACAGAGCAATTTACAGTATACAAGCTATATCTGTAATAAGGCGAGAGGATGGCAGGGGGCACTGGCTAGTTGATCGAATGCTTCAAATGGTTCATGTAATTGGCTCTGAATTTAAGGTAGGATTTCTCAGCATGTATAATTTGGGGTAGTGAATTCCATACTTGGGCCGCCGGGACGGGGAAACTGAATTGGCACCTCTGGCCTTAGTCAATTTGAATCTCGGAATGATAAGTGTATTGGCATAGGTGCTTCTTGAGGGTCTGGATGATCTTCTTTCTACAAATCTATCAGAGAGATAGGGAGGAGCCGCGTTGTTCAGGGCTTTGTGAGTGAGGGAGGCAACTTTAAATAAGATTTTGTCTTGGGTCGACATCCAGTTATTATTCCGCCTTATCTTAGAAATATGGGTTCGTTTAGAGATGCCAAGAGCTGCTCTCAGAGCATTGTTTTGTAGAATTTGTATTCTATGTGGGATGTATTTATTAGCCCCAATATATAGGGCATTACAATAATCGAGTCTGGATAGGATGAGGGCTCTAGCTAGAATCATGCAGTTCTCATCGGAGATGCAGTGTTTACCAGCTCTGATAAGCTTACATGTGTAAGCTGTGGCTGAGGCCAGATAATTCACCTGTTTGTTGAAGGAGAGGGTGGCATCTAGGTAGAAGCCAAGAGTCTTCACTTCCTTGGCTACCTTGATAATATTTCTATCGATATCGAAGGCATGGTGTTCCTGGCTTAGTTTTATGAGAGTGGAGTGTGTGCCCAGAATGATTAACTCTGTTTTGTCATCATTCAGGCATAGACCATGAGTTGCCATCCATGCCTGGATGATGAGATACACCCTATTTACCAAGGCCAAATCCTCGTTGTAATCCCCAGAATGTGCGAGGAGGATCTGGGTATCATCTGCATAGTTAGTGTAGGTGATACCAAGAAGGTCCAGATCATCAAAAAGGGACTTAGTAAATATGTTGTATAGTGTCAGAGACACACAGGAGCCGTGGGGAACGCCGCACAGGATGGGGGTAGGGTGTGCTGCATCTGAAGGGGAGAACGCCCTCATGGTCCTTTCATTAAGGAAAGATTTAACCCATAATATGGCTTCTTTGGAGAAGTGTGCTGCAGAGTTAAGGTGGTTGCAGAGGACTTTGTGATCTACAAGGTCGAAGGCGGGCGAGAGATCTAAAAGTAGGAGGAGTGCTGTTTGACTGTTCTCTCTTAACTCATCAATTTGAGCTTTCAAGTCGATGAGAGCGGTCTCGGTGCCATGTTGTGGACGGAATCCAGACTGCCTTGTTCTTAGGAGCTTATGGTGTTCTAGAAATGTTTGGATTTGGGTATATGCTATCTTATCCAGGATTTTTAGCAGAAAGGGGACTTTCGTTATGGGGCGGTAGTTAGAAGGGATAAGGGGGTCGAGGGATTGTTATTTTAGTAGAGGCAGTACCCATGATTGTTTCAGGTTGGATGGCACAATGCTTGAGGTGGATGAGGCATTCACAAGCTTAGATATGAAGTGAGAAAGTTCTCTAGCAGCATCTTTTATGAGTTGTGCCGGGCACAGATCACCATGACAATTGGAGGGTTTAAGAGAGAGGATGGTTTTCTCCACCTCCAGGATAGATGTTTTGGTGAATCTAAATTGGATAGTTGTATTTTGTTCCAATGGGGGTGGGTTGGTATTAGGTATTGGTGGTTGGTTAAGAGTAGCTTTCTTGGCCGCAATTTTCTTTTGAAGCATGGTAACTTTGTTGGTCAGTGCTTGTTGTATCTCCGTGCACCAGGCTTTGTCTTTTGTACATATATCTGGGATGGGAGTGGGCGACTCTAATTCTTTTAAGATTGAAAACAGCTCCCTCATACTTGAGTAGGCCGTGGAAATGCGCTTATTGCGTTTGGCCAGGACAATATCCTTTTTGTAGTGTGAGGAGATTTTGATGAGTTTTTTTTATGGTCTTCTGAAGGAGTGATTCTCCAGGACGATTTGCAACTTCTTTTGAGTTGACGGAGGTCTTTCAGTTCAGGGGTGAACCCTTTCTTGAGGTGAGTTTTTGGTTTACTAGGTCTGAGTTTGAAAGGTGCGATGTTGTCAAGTGTGGTTCGTATGATTTTGTTATACTCTTCAACGAGTATCTCTGGGTTTAGGTGTTCATCTAGTTGGTTCAGAGAGGATAGAATAGCAGGGATCACTTTGGACCTCATCACGAGTTTGGTGGTAACCCTTAAATGCGGCAGTAACGCTATTACCGCTGCATTTAAGGGTCTGCCACATCACAGGTTTTGCAGATTTCCCCCCAGCTCTGCGGTGGGGGGAAATCTGCCGAAGTTCTGCGCTCTTACCGCCGGCGGGAAATCCGCCGGCGGTAAGAGCACGAAAATTCCCCATTGAGCCCAATGGGGAATGGGGAATTACCGAATGGGCTCAGTGGCGAATGGGCAATATACGTTCCGCCAAACCCGTGATCCGGCGCTAGTAGCGCCAGCGTTACCGCCCAACTCGTGATGAGGCCCTTTGTCTTTAGTGATGCTCTTTTTGTTCCTGGTCGGGCATGAGGAGGCCATATTGGCTGCAGGAGGGAGTTGCCTAATGGTAGATAAATCAAAGGTTACCAGGTAGTAGTCCGTCCATAATTGTGGGGAGATGAAAGTAATGGCGGCAAGCAGTTGTAATCTGCTAACCAATTGAGGGTTCTCCCTCTGTTTTGGGTGGGTTCCACAATTTTTTGGGTTAGTCCCAATTCCATGAGGGTATTAGCCACATTGGAGGCATGTTTGTCTGAGGGGTCATTATGGCCTAGATTGAAGTCTCCCAAAATGAGTAATTGCGTGGAGGTTTTAAGGTTGGTAGATAATAGGCAGTTCATATCTTCATCAAATGTACCCAATGGGCCAGGGGGCCTATAAATGAGGTAGATGGTCAAGGTCTGTGAGTTATGAAGTGGGAGTTTGATAGCGCTCACTTCTTAAGAGTTGGATTCTGGAGTGACAGTGGTTCTCATATTTAGGCTGATTTTGGCGATGAAAGCAACGCCGCCGCCTCGTGATGAGGCCTTTTGTCTTTAGTGATGCTCTTTTTGTTCCTGGTCGGGCATGAGGAGGCCATATTGGCTGCAGGAGGGAGTTGCCTAATGGTAGATAAGTCATAGGTTACCAGGTAGTGGTCCATCCATAATTGTGGGGAGATGAAAGTAATGGCGGCGAGCAGTTGTAATCTGCTAACCAATTGAGGGTTCTCCCTCTGTTTTGGGTGGGTTCCACAATTTTTTGGGTTAGTCCCAATTCCATGAGGGTATTAGCCACATTGGAGGCATGTTTGTCTGAGGGGTCATTATGGCCTAGATT